>NC_138179.1:8881251-10177672 GCF_964165515.1 Mesoplodon bidens
CTTCCATCAATTCCTTTTCTTTGCCCTTGCTGTTTGTCTGTGGCTTTGTGTTTCTGCTTCCCAGATTCCCAATAATCCCTTCTCACAATAATTCCCCAATTCTTCCTTTTGCTCTGTATCTAGACTCTAGTATAGTTACGTTACAGGTAAAGCTAATCTCCCTTAAGGGGTTAATGAGCCACATTAATTTGGTGGTGGTGGTGGGGAATGTGTTCTTTTAATAAGGCCCACATGCCATATAGTCACAAATACGCATGGGCTCAGTCAGCCTTCTTTGCGAAGCAGATCTTTTCCCTCCTCAGGAGTGCATACTGCTTCACAGGTGTTTGTGATTTGTTAAGTGGCATATTCTCCCATTGTATTACATGAAAAAGATGAAAAATTTCCCATTTTCTGCTCTGTGATCTGAGCCTTCTACTTTTAAGAGTATCATTCTTTAAAGTAGTACCAGGGACTTCCCTGGTGGTCCAGTGGTTAAGACTCCACGTTACCACTGCAGGGGGCATGGGTTCAATCCCTGTTGGGGGAAATAAGATCCCCTCGTGCTGCATGGCATGGCCCAAAAAAAAAAAGCAGTACCAAATTTTAATGTTACTTACAATAAAAACCTTTGTGTAGTGTAATACAATTAACAAAACATGTTCATGTATATCATTTTTGTTCCTCACAACAGTCCAGTGTGATAGGGAATATCATCTCCATTACCATAGATAATGATACCCAGGATTTTTGATTGCTTACTATGTGCTGAGTTCTGTGCTAAGGGCTTTACATATATTGGATAACTTGATTTTCATCATACAGATGAGGAAACTAAAGCTCAAAGAAGAAAACTGACTTGCTTTAACAATAGCAATATACAAAATCAATAGCTTTCTGAGATACCAGTAATAAAGAGTTGAAAAATATAATGGCGGGGGTGGGGTGGGAATCCCATTCAGAGTAGCAAGAAAAATGCAAAACATATAGGGATATTTAAAAACTGGCAAAATCCCACCGTACCTACACTGTATACCAAGACATCCTGGGATGGATGCCACAGTGAACTGTCAGGTGCACTGAAGGATATTTCAGATTTTTGAGAGAAACACTATGATATGTGATGTCTGTTGGATGCCGTGTGAACTACTAGTTTTAAGTAGTTCATGGTTTAACATGAGGTACTGCTACTTTCCTTTTGACAATGTCCTATCTTTGCAAAGCTGGGTTTTCAGTTTCTGTGGGGGAAAAAAAAAAGTTCTGCACAAAAATCAGTGCAGAACAAGACGTGAGGGTGGCTATGTCCAAGCTGATTCCAAGGTTTGCAATGTTGTATGGATGCAAATATCCCATTAGTAAGTAATTGTAATTATTTAAGAATAGAATAAAATTTTTTCAGTTATGTGTATTATACAGTTGACCCTTGAACAATGCCAGGGTTAGGGGCATCGACCCTCAGCAGTTGAAAATCTGAGTATAACTTATAGTTGGCCCTCATATATATGGTTCCTCCATATCCATGGATGCACATCTGTAGATTCAACCAACCACAGATGGTGTAGTACTGTTGTATTTCCTGTTGAAAATGTCCACACGGAAGTGGACCCACACAGTTCAAACCCAAGTTGTTCGTGGCAAAAAATACTTATGAAGCTGTCTGGGTCAGCTTCCTTAATAATCAGAAATATTAGGCATATCTTTTTGCCTAAAGGTGCTATGAAAAAATTACAGAGACAGTAAAGGTGCTGTGAACCAAGAAAGAGTGGGAATTTCTGGCATAATCTATATAAAGAAAACTATAAAACTTTAAAAAATACACTTAAATAACTGGAAAAACATACCAGGTTTCTTGTTGGGAAGAGTTAATATTATGAAGCTCTCAGATCTTCCTAAATTGATTTATAAACCTAATGCAATCTGAATCAAAATCATTATGGAAAGTTTTGGGGAATTAAAAAAAATGAGCCTATCTGTAAAAAGACAAAAATAGCTAATAAAACTTGGGGAAAAATTAAGAATGTGAGGAACTCTGGCCCATTAAAGTAGTTAAAATAGTGTGGCGTTAGTCCAAGAATAGAACAAAAAACAGAATATAAAGCCTGGTAATTGAGTTAAGATTATTATAAAAGTGAAGAAAGTATGAATTATTCAATAAACGGTATTGGAGCAACTTATTAACATTCTGGAAAATACTTGCAGATAGATTATAAAAATGTTCAACTTCACTGGGGATCAAAAATACCAGTTAAAATAACAATGGCTGTTTTTATCCTATTTTATTAATTTACAGTAAACAGTGTTGGCAAGGGTGGAGAAAAAATTAAAGAGGGGAAACAAGCACTACCATATACTGCTGGTGGGAGTGCAGCTCTTAGGAGGACAATTTGAAATTATCCAAAAAAATCTTTTAAAAAATGGACATAATTTTTGACCAGTAATTTCACTTTTAGAGATTAACCCAAAGGGAGCAGCCAGAGATATTCTTCAAAGTTTACATAAAAGAATGACCAGCCCAGGGATATAGCAGTAAAAACAGGGATAGTCTGTATGTTCAATATGATATATTCATTATAATGATTTATATGAAGCCATTAAATATCATATTCTCAAATAATACTGTAAGAACATATAAAATTTCTCCCTAAATAATATTTAGTAAAAAGAACAAATTACAAAAGCCCTTTTCTATTATGATCCCAATTATGTAGGAAAAAAGGTGTATATATATATATATATATATATATATATATATGACAGAAAGAATATAATATACATTAATAACTGATCTCTTGGTAGGACTGTAGCTGATTTTTACTTTTTCTTCGTAATTGTTTATATGTTCCAACTTTTCAAAATGAATAATAATTATATAGTTTTAAAACCTTAATCAATAATAAGGTCTTTCAGCTAGTAAGCAGTACAGCTGAGATACAAACCTAAGGCTTCTAGATTACTCAACAAGCAATCTTCACGGCTCTTCAAGGTCATGATCAGCAGGACAGTGAGAAAAAAATGATCATATTCTCCTTTCTTTAATCCACAGCCAAATTATTCTGATACATAATACCTACCTGGATTCTCCTTCATCCTCCACGTGTTCACAGTGGACAGAGTTGAGGGCACTGACTCTCTTATAATCTTGAGGGGTCAGATATAAATATTTGTACCCCTGTGGGAAACACAAATAGCTTTTAACTCATTATTTGCCATCACCACAGAAGACCCAGCAAAGCATGCATAATGCAGCTTGTTCCAAAGCTGGCTTTAAATCTCCAAATCGTGTCTCAGAGTTACTGTCTCATAGAATACTACCATAGACAGTTCTTTGAAAGATGGAAGTGCCTATTTCTGCAGTCACTGACTGTGTCCTTGAAACAAGATATCTTGTAGCTACAACTCCAGGTATATTCCACTCATTTCCTTTTCATCAAGGTTAAAGGGTCATTCTCTAATCTTTAGTGACACCTCTATTAAAGATATCAACACAAAATTAAAGAACTATATGAATTACTATTCTTCATTTTCTCAAATCCATAGTACCATCAAACATATAGATGGGTCAAGGATAATTGAGAGCATCACAAAACTAGGATATTCAATCTTAAAATCAGAAGTCTATGCAGTGCTAGTGATCAGTAATCACTGAGCTCATACCTTTTGCTTTTTTAAATAAACAAATTTTAATCCCTAGGTACATTAAAAAATTATACTAACACTTCATAACTGACTTATTTTTATACATACATATACACACACACATAGAAACTAGTTATTTAATATGTGTGTTCACCTTAAGTGAATCAGTCACTCAGAAAAAAAAAAAACAAAGGAAGCAGAGAAAAACTTTTAAAATACTATGAGAAATTATGTCCACCATTTAACTGAATTTGTCCCACAGAGAGCACAACATGCCAGAGACATGAATTTGAATTTGCCACTGATTTTGCCTGACTTATGACGAGAATGCCCTGTTGCACTGAGTGTCAGTAGTATGTCTGTCAGCACATATTTACTGAGTGCCTATTATGTGCAAGATACTGTTTAAGACACAGAACAAACAGAAAGGAACAAAACAGGCAAAAATTCCTGGCCTTGTACAACTCATCTTCTAGTAGGAGAGTCAGAAAATACACAAAATAAATAAGTTAAGCATACAATGTTAATGGGAATAATGTTTAAGGAAAAAATAAAATAGAGGAAGGAGACAGGAGAGTTGGCAGAGTTGAACTTTTAGAAGAATAGCCAGGGAAGGCTTTATTGAAAATGTCATTTGAGCCAAGACCTGAAGAGCTGAGGAAATGAGACATGAGGATATTTGGGGGAAAAGCATTCAGACAGAAGGAACCACGAGTGTGAAGCTGCTGAGTGTGTCCAGCAGGCTCAAGAAACAGTGAAAAGGCTGGTAGAGCCACAGTGTGGAATCAGGTGGGAGCAGCAAGAGAACAAGGATGGAGTGGTACTGGAAGGCCAATCTAGGGAGGGCCTTGCAGGTAACTATATGGTTTCTGGCCCTCACTTGAGTGAGTTGGGAAGCCTTTAAAGGGTTTTAATCAAAGGAAAGTTTTGAGTTGTGATCTGATTTACATTTAACTGGATCATTCCACTTTCTGTTGAGAGTAGACTTTGGGTAGGGGTAGGGGCAAGGCCAGAAGCAGGAATGTCAATTAGGAAACAATGCAATAAATGCAGTAAGAGGTGACAGGGACTTGGACTACTGTGTAGCAGTGGAAGTGCTCAGAGATGGTTGGATTCTGAATATATTTTGAAGGTCAGGATGTACACATGATTTATTGACAGAGAGGATGTGGGATATGAGAAAGAGAGGTCAAGGATAACTCCAAGGTCTTTTACTTAAATGAGGAATAGAGGTATCATTTATTGAGACAGAGAATATTGTGGGAAGAACAGATTTAAGGAAGAAGATTAGAAGCTACGTTTAGGCAGATGTGCAGGTAGAGATGTTGAGTCTGGATACATGAATCTGAAGTTCAGGGGCAGGATATAAATTTGGAAGTTTATCAGTTTATAGATGGAATTTAAAGCTTTAAGACTGGATCACCAAGGGAAGGTGAATATAGAAAAGAGGAGAAGTCCAGGGACCAAGCCCTAAAACACCTTTTTTTCTTCCTTCTTACCTCACCTTCCATACAAGCTATCCTGCCACAGCACCAGGTGAGAGGGCACTGGGCCCTGTGGGGTTGAGGCTGGGGAGTCCTAGACTTCTTGGTCCTGCCACAGCCTCTGTGGCACTGATATGTGTCTCCATTCACATTTTTTTTTATAATTTAAAAAATTGAGATAAAATTCACATAACATAAAACTGGCCATTTTAAAGTGTACAATTCAGTAGTTTTTAGTATATTCAGATGCTGTGCAACCACCACCACTATCTAATTCCAGGATATTTCCATCACCCCCAAAAGAAATACTGTATTTATTAGAGGTCACCAACAATTCCCATATACTTTTAAAATGAATTTTACTGAAGCATAATTTACTTGCAATAAGATCCATCAGTTTTAAGTGTTGTAGTGAGATGAGTTCTGACAAATGTACACACTTGTGTGTAGTCGTCACCACAATCAAAATACAGAATATTTCCATCATCCCCCGACACTCTTACATTTAAAGATGTAAAAGGCAGCAAAGGAAACTGAGAAAGAGTGGCTAGGGGGCTAAAAAGGAGACCGTAGGTTCCTGGAAACCAAGAGAAGAAAGTATTTCAAGGATGAAGGAGTAACCAACCACATGGAATACTGCTGAAACGTCAAATAGGTGAGTTTCAGAGTTTAACAATATGGAATCAATGGTGACCTTGACAAAAGCAGCTCTGATGGAATGGTGAGGGTGCAAGGGGAACTGACATGGGTTCCAGAGGGGGTGGGAGGGAGAAGAGTATCTGGAAACAGCAAGAAGAGAAACTCTTTTAAGAAGTCCAGCTGTAAAGGGAAGGAAAAAATGGGGTAGGGTTAGTGACTGGAGGGGTAAGTGTCTGTGTGCTAAGAAAAGGAGTCTATTTAGTAGAGAGGGGAAAAGTGATGATGTAAGAAAGAAGGGGGAGGAGTTTGGATCTACGTCCTTAAGTTGGCAAGAAGGGAAAGGATCAAGCATAGCGGGATTGGCCTTAGATAGAAGCAGGGACCGTTCATCAAAGTACAGGAGAGAAGGCGGAGAATAAGAGCACAGATGCAGATATACAGGAGCTCGTGGAGGCTCTCTTCTAATTGCTTCCATTTTCTCAGTGAATTGGGAAGCAACATCATCAGCTGAGAGTGAGGATGAAGGAAGAGGGTGTTAGAGGTTTGAGGAGAGAAATGTCAAACTGTCAATCAGGAGGCTGGTAAGCTTGAATTTAAAGTAAGACTAGTCAACAGCACTGTGTATTTTTCTCCATCAGTGTTCAGCTATGCAGGTGAGGGAAAAGGAGTAGATGGAGAGAGTTGGATTTAAACCAGGTTTCTGTACAGACATGGAGTACGCGGAATGAAGAGAAAAAGCAAAGAAATTGAAGGCACGGGAAAGGTAGTGATTACGATGATTAGCCTATGGTAGACTTTGGGTTTAAGGCTGGATAGGAATAAAATGAGTATGTAAGGAGGGAATGAAGAGCAGAAGAAAGGTGGCAGGATCCATAGTTGTAGGTCTTGGTGAGTGCAAAGGATTATTGGACTTGGGGTACTAAGGAGAGTGAGCTGGAAAGAGAGGATGGAGAAATAGCAAAGGAAGGGATGCTTGAAGTTGTCATTATGGGGAATGAGAGGCTGATCTGGGATGTAGGATAGGACCATTGGGGGAGAGGAAGTCAAGGATCTCAGAGGCTAGATGATGGGATGAATCATCTCTATATACAGCAATCATCAAGAATGGTAACAGGACTAGTAGTACTGGAGACAGTGACAATGTGCCAGCAACTAAAAGATGCAAAGAAGAGGGAGTGGCCAAAGGGTAGGGAACACTACAATAAGCAGCAGTGATGGTGCGGCACAGTCTGATGACATGAGATTCGAAGACAGGGGTTTTCAGAGGGAAGGGAGGGAAAAGGGTCTGGAAGTAGCAGTGAGGCACTAGCAAGAAGCTCTTTTCCTCCAGGCTCAGTGGTACAAGGGAAAGAGAAACCAGTCACCATTTAAGAGGGCCACAGGGGAAGAAGAGTCTTCAGAGAACAGGCAGGTTTCAAGTAGAGCAAGATTAGAGAACAATCAGAGAAGAAGCTGAGGATATGAGAGATTTTGCTGATGACTGACCATAAGTCTTGGAAGTCAAAGTAGAATAATTTAAAGGTATATATTTTGGGCTTCCCTGGTGGCACAGTGGTTAAGAATCCACCTGTCTACGCAGGGGACGTGGGTTCGAGCCCTGGTCCGGGAAGATCCCTCATGCCACGGAGCAACTAAGCCCGCGAGCCACAACTACTGAGCCCACGTGCCACAACTACAGAAGCCCGTGCGCCTAGAACCTGTGCTCTGCAACGAGAAGCCACCACAATGAGAAGCCCATGCAGCACAACAAAGAGTAGCCCCTGCTCGCCACAACCAGAGGAAGCCCGCGCGCAGCAACAAAGATCCAATGCAGCCAAAAGTAAATAAATAAATTTATAAAAACAAAAAAACCTCTACCTCTCTCTACACACGTACACACACACACACACACGCGCGCGCGCGCGCACCCATTCGGTAACTTGAAGTATTATCTTTTCTTAGTCTGTACCTTGTAAGGATCCTCAGGATCTACCCAGGCTACGTGAAACATATGACGAATTTCCTCTGCCAGTCCAATTCTTGCTCCACTGTTGGCTGCTACATAGATGCGTGGGATGCCCTCTGCCCTGGCAAGCTCAGAAGCTCTGAGAAACAGCAAATCCTCCTGGGGTCCAAAGGACCCAATTCGGTATGTGATATCATTGCCAATAACAATGATATCTCGGCCTTCTGGATATTCTGGACTTTTAAGGGTCATTTTCCAAGCTACCATGCCAATCTGCAAAGGCATAAACAAACAAACAAATAAATACAAGCTTCTTACATGCAGAATTATTTTTCAGGTTACCTGAAGACATCAGACTGCACGTAGACACAACCTTCAAGTAAAGATATGCATTGCTAAAGAGCCAAGCTCCCTGCGGGAAACTAGAACAAATATTCTAGCATACTTCTCTAAGATTATGTTGAGAATAGCTGGTTTACTGTACATGGATTTCACAGTTGTCTCAATTTCTTCTTTGGGTCTGTTCGAAGAAGATGGAAAAACCAAAGTCTAAGTGCACTCAGGCTATGTGTGGAAGAACACTGGGGCACTGGGAATTAAATCCGGGATGCCCTAACTTACTACCCTATCTACTAAGATATCTTTTGTGAGATTCTTTCCAAGAAATCTTTAACACACAGGAGAACAGAAAGAGGACTACCTCTCGTGGACTATACAACTTTTACAACCCTGGGTCCTTTTATTGTCCTCTAATATTTGACAGGAATAATAGCAACATTCTTTACAGGCTTGCTTCAGGTATCTTCCATTTCTGCAAGAATTTACTGTAGCTCAACACTGCATCCTTGTAAGCATCTCTTGCTGACTTCTCCCAACACTAGAAAACCAAAGGATGCAAGTAACCAACCTCTTGCTGCACTATGATATATATAAATCTCTGCTCACTGTTCAGTAGCATCTGACCAGCCACACAAATAAATGATACTGACTTAATAGGCAGGGGTGACATGTCTCTTCCCAAACCCTCCCAGCCCTCTCCTCTTTTAATCCCCTTCTGTATGAGAACTAGTCATTCCTTCTACTTGTTGGTTCGCTAGTGCCCTTTCTTTTCTACTCACTCATTCCCCAGTTAACGGCTGCAGTTTTTCACGTCTGCCTGTCTGTTTCCCTATACCTAGATGAGTAATGCTTTCCATTCTTTTTTTTCCTGTTTCTTTCTGTCTCCCCCGCTTCCCACCACCACCACTCGCCCCCAAACACAAAGCGTACCAGACGAGCATTCCTGGTCCTGCCTAATGGAGCCCAGCCACATCTGCAGTCTTGGTCCCTCGTCCCTGGGCTGCTGCCTATCACCTCATTGCGGAGCCAGCCATCGAGAAGGGCCAAGAACAGATGTAAATAGCAGCATCCCTGGAAAGCCACACGCATCACCCAGACTCAACCGGGCCAGTGATCATAAGCTCTGAGTACACATTTCTCAATCCAATTGCACATCCACTGTAATCAGGCTGGTTGAAGCTTTCCACACAGCTATTTGTGATTCTCAGCATTAAGAAATATATATATGAAATGCCTACAGATAAATATAAGCTATTTAATATATACCACTGGCCAAATACAAATCAAAATCGATATATACATAGAAAAAAAATCCAATCACCTTCTGAGGTAAGGCAGTATTACTCTATCTGCTCATTAAAGACAGAGAAAAGGAAGAAGAAACAGATCATCCAAAAAACAGCACAGAGAAACTCCAAATATCAGGATAATTTTGGTCATAGTTTTTAAGAAGCTGATGGATATGATGCCCATGTGGGGAAAAATATTTTAACTGCCTTCTCATGTGGCCCTCTAATCCAACATCTCTTTTGTTTTTCAAGAAGGAAAAGCTATTTCCTCTAAATGCATTTGTAGTTAGGAAGATTGGGCTCTACACCAAATTTTATGACATATTAACTTTAGCCACCTAGGCCAGAGTAGCTTAGATATAAGCCCAGAAGAATCTACTTTAGCAGTTGCATGTGAATGCAAACACTGTGTCTATGTGGCACTGGGCAAGCAAATAACACTCTTATCTTTTGCTATTACCTGGGGACTCTAACTGTGTCACTTGGGCAGTCAGTTCAGCAATTGGTCAGGTCATTACGCTTGCAATGTTGACTTCTAATTATTAGTAGTACTTTAAAAAAAATTAATGAATGAATTTATTTTTGTCTGCGTTCGGTCTTTGTTGCTGTGCACAGGCTTTCTCTAGTTGCGGCGAGCAGGGGCTACTCTTGCGGTAAGCGGGCTTCTCATTGCGGTGGCTTCTCTTGTTGCGGAGCACGGGCTCTAGGCGCACGGGCTTCAGTAGTTGTGGCTCGCGGGCTCTAGAGTGCAGGCTCAGTAGTCGTGGTGCACGGGCTTAGCTGCTCCGCGGCATGTGGGATCTTCCCGGACCAGGGCTCGAACGCATGTCCCTGCATTGGCAGGTGGATCCTTAACCACTGTGTCACCAGGGAAGTCCCTTGACTTCTAATTAGGTGTCAACACAGCAGCACCAAGAACACACTACTCTTAATGTCTTTCTAAAATGTGTCCCTTATCAACTGTCCCCCTTCCCACTTAAAAAGTACCAGTACAGAATGGAGAGTGTTGTGTGAGTCTTGGTACAGTGAGATTCCTCTTTGGAAGAGATTAAGTTTTGAATAAGCACAATGGATAAATCTCTAAGGAAGAATCTGTTGCTCAATTTATGTTAAAAATTAGATTTTACTGCTAATCAAATGACGGGATATATAATGGTGAACATGGGCTTGGGAGTCAAACAAACTTGGATCCACATCTAAGCCCTACCACTTATTAACTGGGTGACCTTGGGAAATTCACTTAACTTTACTGAGCTTCAATGTCCCCACATACAAAATTAAGAAAATATTACCTATGGGATTGATGAAAAACTATTAGAAGCAGTAATCTATTATATTAACTTTAACATACAAAGTTTGCCTTTGTCTCTCCTCTCAACCTATCCAAATCTCACCCGTTCCATAAAGGTTCATTCAAATTCCATTTCCTCAGAAAAGCTTCCCCTAGTCTAAAGTGACTCCTTTCTTCTGATCGCCTACTAAGACCTTCATGTAGAGAATTCATCTGATAATTAATCACATATGGCCTAGGACAGCTTTTAGCTTGCCACCTTGAACCATCATATCATCTATTCCAGTGCACAGCAGGACTCCTACACATTTCTACACATAATATGGGAGTAATAAATACTTGCTGGTTCCACAGTCATTTCATTTTTTAAATGATACTTGGAAAATAGTCAACAGCAAGAGCTTAGAACATCGTGCATGACTTATCTCTAGGGATCACAGAATAACAGTACTAAATACCATTAAAATGTTTTACTTTTAAAAAATAATAAGAATAATAGCTACCATTCATTGCCCACTTATAACATGCTGTACTATACTATAAATGTTAATAAATACTGATAATAGGAGATTAAGCTGGAAAATCTGCCTGTCTTGGTTCAAATTTCAGCTTTATATGAGCTGTATAGCCTTGGACAAGTCACTTAACCTTAACCTTAACCTCAATTTTCCCAATTATAAAATGGGGATAACGATATCTTTATGGAGGGATCGTTGAGAGGAACACCACATTAAATTAGTACAGAGCCTGGCATATAAAAGTCCTCAAATAGTAGCTATTATCATTATTAATTTAAAAAACAGCTGTTATTATTGCCATGAGAAAACCAAGGCACAGAGGACTTAAGTAACTTGTCCTGTACCGAGTGTGAATGATTTATTCTTTACAGTACAATTCACATAATTTCATTTACTAGATAAATTAAGGAAGTATGTTCCAGACTACTGCCACTGCACTTAGCTGAAACGATATGGAAAGATGAACATCAAGCATAACACAAACATAAATGTCGTTGACACCTAAAGGCAATGTGGTACCCTGGATTGGATCCTGGAACAGATAAAGGTCATTGGTAGAAAAATTGGTAAAATCCAAAGCAAAGTCTGTATTTTATTTAACAGTATGGTATTGTACCAATGTTAATTTCTTAGTTTTTATAATTATAACATGGTTATATAACGGATTAATGTTAGGGGAAGCTGGGTGAAGGTTAATGGAGGTTAAATGGGAACTCTGTATGATTTTTGTAACTTTTCTGTAAATCTAACATTATTTTAAGATAAAAAGCTGAAAAAATACATGTCATGATAAAAACTTTTTTAGAGGGAATATATTGACTAGTGAGGTCATTGTTAGTGTTCTGTTCAGCCTTATAAAATGGTGGCTATGAAGACTATGAACAGTATTTTAAAATACCCATGAGGTAATGCTAAATTTAAAGAAGCAGGATAACAAAACTGCATGCATACCATAATAACTCTGAGAGGCAAAATGGTGTGGTGGTCAAGGGCACAGACTCAGAAACTAGATTCTACAAATCTGAATCGAATGTAATCTGACTCTGACAGAATAGAGGCTCAGTCAGTTTTCTAGCCACATAACCTTAGGTAAGTTACTAACCTCTATATGCCTGAGTTTCCTCATCAGTAAAATGGGGTAATAATAACCTATTGTATTAAGTCTGCTGTGAAGACTAAATACATGTTAAATCTTGTAGTAAGTGTTACAACACATGCACACATGCACACACACACTCTCTATCTCTATCTAAAAGCTTGTTGGGGGCTGGGGGGAAGGGAAATAAAGAAACATAGCAAAATGGGATGATAATTATTTAGGATGATGGGACTGTGAATTTTTTCCCCATTTTCCAAATTTCCTTAATGTGTTTATGCCTTCATAACTTAAAAATTTTATAAATTAAAAAGGGAGAAAAAACTACCAAATACTTCTTCACTGGGTAACAGGTACATGGGAGCTTATATTATTATCTCTAGTGCACATTTGAACATTTTCACAGTGAAAAAAAAAAATTTAAAGGAGAAAAAAAAAAAATCTCACCAACCTAATGGATTTCTCATGTTTTAGAGGAACTGACTCTAAGTTTTAGTTATACTACAACAGATCACATTTATATAAAATTTAAAGAGAGGAATAAACATATGAAAACTTAAAATCAAGACTCACCTTAAAGCGAGAAGAGTATCAAGAACTGTCTTAGTCTGTTGGGGCTATCATTTCCTCTTTTAAAAAGAAATGCTCTGCAATGATGTGGTATAATGTAAACATATGTATATATAGGTTTATACAATATTAATATCTCTACCTTAGAAGTACTGCTTCAGTGTTTTTCTGGTCTGATAGTTAAATACATATTTATACTTTTAAAGTCAATATTTGTACGATAGACAAGAACAGTGCCTATCAGCTAAATACATATTTAGGACTGTACCACATGTACTCCAAACATGTACTAAAATCAAAAGCTTATATTTATACAGAGCCTTTCATCTTGAAGGGGGCTAAAGAGCTTTACAAACATGTACATAAAAGGACATTTGCACTGATAGGCAGGCAAGATATCAATTCACCCGCTCCCCTATTTCTTCCAGCAGTCCGGGGTAGGAACACATGGTGTCAACAGATGCAGGTCTGTAACAGCTGCAAAGACATGTAACACAATAATCCACCATACACAGTCACTGAAAGAGGGCTTGCAACTTGAGAACAGCAACTGCTCTCCTCCAGTGCAGAAGCACCACGGCCATTGCCAGCTTTGTGTTTTTAAATTATTCTCTACCAAACTCAACTAATCACCTGACAAAATTGAATTTGATACTGGAAATGGTTTCTGAATGCAAAGTACTTTGTCTGATGATGAAAACTAGTTTGAAAAATGCTTTCCTCTGCCCTTGTTAGATTTAGAAAAAAAAAAAAAGGGGGTCACAACATTCAGGAGAAATGGTTCAAAATATTCTATCTAAGAATAGCTTTGTCTCAGAGGATTGGGTCATTACTTCAGAAGACAGTCATATTTTCCTCCCATTTAATTAGGACACCATAAGTTTTTCAGTCAAATTACTTTATATGGATGGGGTCTATCTATATTATACACACAATGGAGGTTTTATATTGAAAATTCTGCAATCACTATATAAAGGCATACACAAGTGTGACAATGGGATTAGGAATATGACATTCACTGATTTCACCTAAGCCAAGCTGCCCTGTATGTTAACTTAAAAATAACAACCGAAGGAAATTCCATCACTGAATCCTCTTGTTTCAGCTTCTCTCTCCCTCCAACGTTTCTATGCAATAAAACCTAGTGAAAATGACACTCCAGGACTAAGGGCTAAGGACGACTAAAGGGCTAAGGAAGCAACAAAGGGAGAACATGTAGCCTGAAAGCGGCTTGTCAGAGTGGCTGGGTTTATGGTCTAACGAGTCTCAGACTCAGGCTTTTGGTCCCTGGCAGTGCCAATGACTTCCTCCCTGACCACTGTCTTGCCGAGAGAGGCATGGACTAACCAAGTGGTTCTAGGGACTTACTGCCAATTATAGTTTCATTAAGATAGCCATAAATCAGTTTTTAAAATATCTAATTTCAGATTATTTTTGATAACAGAGCATTCCAATTAGCAGGCTTCTTAGGTGTAGGATTATCCACCTAAACTAATTACCTTAAAGTGAGAAAGGGAAGAGGTTCAAAAAAGTTACCGCGAATAAGTTAAGGATCAGCAGAAATAAACATTTGTTTTCCTTATACAAGTTCTAAGGAAGAAGATATTTCTTTGGCCACAGTCTGATCCTGGAATAAACACGCGCAAGCAAGGGAGGAGGGGATGGGGCGGAGAAGGCAAGCAGAAGAGAACAGTCTTATTTAACTGTTTTTATGTGGGTAAAATGATTTGTGCTACAGTATTTCCATAAGAAGTGGGACCATTATTTTCCTGTAGAAACACATTTGGTTTGAAAAGTATCACTGGACAGGACGTGAAAATCAAACCGAATGAATTATTCACAACCTCCGATCAGAGGTGATCATTATTTCTGATGCTCCAAACAGTGATTAGGATTCTGCCCTGAGATGTCATTTTCTCGCTGAGTAACACCAGTGATACAGAAAGGCATTATTTATCTATCCATATGTGTATTTTTTCTCCTGGGAGGACCTTGGTTTAATGTTACTATAACAGATAATAAAAACATGATAATATTAACATTTATTCTGATGATGCCTATAAATGCCATTAGTCTGACACAAAGTGTCAACACTAATCATGACCCAAAATTAACACTAAAATTGACATCAACATTAATTGTACTATCAGTGTGAATAGAAGGTACAAGTGTACATATGCACATGTACACACCCGCACTTTCCAAAGCTGCTGCTACCACAAAGTAAAACAACAATATTTAAGCTCAATAAAGAAATCTGAAGGGAAAGCTAAGGGGCAAAACAGGACAGGAATTTGTTTTCAAGGATGTAAGAAGCATTCAAGTCTAGCTACGCCGTGGGAAGTAGAAAGGGAGTATCTTTGCCACAGCTGCCTTTCTTACATCTCCACACTTTGAGTTCATCGGTAATAATATCTTTCTATATGGACTTAAACACAGGTTAGACTGTGGTTGAGATGTTGACGCTTTATTTATTTTCCATGCTGAAAGTCTAAAAGTTGAGTGTTTCTGGCAAAGCCTCCAGCAGCTATCGTGCTACTACTGCTGATGCTGGGAAGACGACTATCCGACAAGGCTCTGGGGCAGAAATATAAAGAATCCTAGAACGTTAGAGCCGAAACAGACCCAAGCAGCATCTGCATCATGAAGATGAAAAAACTAAGATCCAGAGAGAAGGAATACGAACTTGAGTTCCTTTTCAGACAGATGACAAAATGCTACCTTTCCCCCTTCCTTTTGTATGTTAGCTGGAATACTTCACTTTTAATTAGATACTATCAAAAAATAATTACAATTTTAACTTATATTAGAACCTCGTGGGAAAACAATACATCATGAAATATTAGAAAATACTGCATAGGTCTTAAAAGGTGTATTTTTAAACCATAAGGCAGTGCAACATTTGACTTAATTTGTGCCATTCAGAAAAACCATGCTGAAACAATGTCAATGCCTCTCCATGTTGTAGTATCTTCTGGATATCATGTTCCGTTGCCTAGCGTCGTATGAGCACATAACGGAGCTGAAAACCATTTTCTTAACAGCTGAAAAACTCTTCTTTTCATGCTTGGATAATTCAAAAATGGCTGAACAAACTTACCTCAACCCCTCTAAAAAGCGATAAAAGGATAAGAAAAATATCATGTTTAGAGCAAAAAATTTTCTGCCCAGAGGTAATGCTTTGAAAATGTTACCGAAGATTAGAAAGAATAATTTTAAACAGGGGAATTATTTCTTCCTCTACTATTTACATGCTTGAAACCACAGTCATTTTACACATGTACACACAATGCTTTAATAAACACACCAATTTTAAAAAAACACATGCAGTGGAGCACATACAAGCCAGTGGTATTTGAGAAATGGGGCGCCGGAGTGACTGGTTGATAGGGAAATTAACCAAGCTGGCCTACCAAAGTTCAGGAAGCCTCCCCCATTAATCACGTAAACGAATGTTGAACTCTGATGTTCCACGCTACACCTCATCCTCTGGTGTCATCTGTTGCTGTCCTGATGTTCATTATTGCCTCTGGTTGGAGCTGTAAAATTTCTTGACGTAGGGTACTATATCACACCCTTTTTCTATAAAATCTTAAAAATTAAGATGTATGAAAATGCTGGCAAGTTCATCCTTTTGTTTAAAGGCTAACTTTAAGGACTTACTCTTGAAAGGCACTGAGGAGCCCTCCACAAGTGCTGCTTTGGTTGGCCAAGGGATGCATTAGGATTTTCAAGGTCAGTCAAGCTCATTGGGCCTTGGTTTGCTACTAATGAAATAAGTCAAAATCAACTAATCGACCCAATGAGAATTCTCCAGCTCCAATAACAGACATTAAGAAGGAATTTGAAGAAAAAAATATATATCCCAGAAGAACAGTGTTAGGAACTCATTAGAAGTAATTCCACGGCAGCAAGACCTAGCTTTCAAAAGTAGCCTCAATATTTTTCTAATGAGGGACTCAACTTTGGCCCTGAAGATCATTTCAGACAAAGACTTGTAGCCAAACACACTCACTAAGAATGAGGCTAAAAGAAGAAAAGTGCACAATAATTTTAAATAAAACTATCTTACTACGTATTCTGTAATATGTCTTTTTCTGTACTTGAAATTCCTATCTTGCTAGGCTAAAAAGATTCAAAATTGGTTTTTTAAAGTCCTTGATGAAAAATAAGGTAAGTGCAAACTATGAATGTTTATATGTAATCAGTGGAATGTGATACTTTTCTGCCGAGGATCTCAAAGCACTTAGAAACATTCTCCCATCTTCAGGGACAGATTGGTGGCAAGGACCATTAGTCTCTTTTTATAACTTGAACAGTCAGTGCACAGACCATGATCCTGTTTTTCAGATCTGCTTTTCTTGGGTCTAGTTCAGAGCTCACCTTCAGCATGCTACAATACAAATATGCCTCTTTTCCAACACACATCTAAAATACTGATACGGACTCAATTTCCACACCCAGCATGAAAAGGTAAACTGATTTCAAAAGAATGAAACAAAAGCACAGTAAAATACATCTAAATTAGCTTCCCATTCATGGAGCTATTCTGAGGTTAAATCGAGTAAAACAATAGGCAAAAGCCTAATGTTACACTAGAAAAATATTTGGGTTTTGTTCGCATGAGAAATGGTCAACCCTTTCCTTACTCAAGCCCACAAACGCTCTCTCCAGTCAGTTTCAAAGCATAATGGGTTGTACTAGAATTTAAGTCCAGGATAGCCCAAGCAATTCCTTTGAGAGTATGGAAAATGTCAACCAAGTGAATTAAGACAGAGGGTTATGGTGGTTTTTCTAAAATAAGAGGTCCTTTGGGTTAAGAGGTCCAGCCTAAGAACTGTCAAAATAGATCTACTAATTAATTTCTTCCAATCTTTCAGGCTTACATAAGCTTACCAACTTCCTTTCCCTATCCAACTCCTAAATTTTATTTTTGTTTTTATACTCAAATTAGAGATTTCAAAGGATTATAGCAAAAATAAGTGAGACGCAGTGTCAAAATGGTAAGATTTAGTTAAGCTAGTCAATAGATGCAGGGATATTTGTCATATCACTCCATATTTTTCTATAAGTTTGAAATATTTTATAATAAAAAAGTTAAAGAGATGCTTACACCTTCGTGGAACTGGACAACAGTACCTTGCCAACAATTAGACGACAGTTAAATACAGGCAAGGCTGAGCAGTTCTAGAAATGAATTCTTAATCCCCACCATTTCATCCCCCAGAACATAAAGCAGAACTGAAACCAAGATACCAGTCATAATGGCAGCTAGCCTTCGAACTTTAATTTATACTACTTATTTCCCTCCTCAATCATCCTCTTTCTGAAAAATGTTTCCTGTAAAAATGTGCAGTCATGATGTAAGATTCAACAGATCTCCACCCAAAGGGTTAAGAGAGCAATTGCATGTTGTGGGAACACTAGGCAAAGCCTACCATACCAACTGAAAAAAAAGGGAAGGATACTGCTGGATTTGCCTCACCAAACAGGGCAATTCAAGAGGCTTATCTGAAGGCTAGGCTGCTGAGAAGGAAAAACCCTGACACCTAGTGCCCATCTGAAAAAACGAAGTCTTGGAGCCACTACAATTTTAAGCCTGGCAGTGTGTGTGGAGGTGATCATCAAATTGCATTCAATCTGGAACATACTTAACTCTCAGAAAAATTTTAAGGAAAAAATGTAATGCCAAGCAAGAATTCCAGTCTCTAACTACCAATCCTTTTTGGAGTACACATCCTAAACCTAATTATTATAATTGCTTCTAGACACAGCATCTTCTCATCGCAGATTTTCATTACGACAGAAGCAATGAGAGGGAATGGATAGATTCATATTGTTTAAAAGCCCATGTTCTGAAACAGTAAGGAAAACACGGTCCTCATTTCTATCCACAATAATTTTGCTATAAAAGGTGCCTGTTGGGCTTCCCTGGTGGCGCAGTGGTTGAGAGTCCGCCTGCCGATGCAGGGGATGCGGGTTCGTGCCCGAGTCCGGGAAGATCCCACATGCCGCGGAGAGGCTGGGCCCGTGAGCCATGGCCGCTGAGCCTGCGCGTCCAGAGCCTGTGCTCCGCAACAGGAGAGGCCACAACAGTGAGAGGCCCGCGTACCACAAAAAAAAAAAAAAAAAAAAGGTGCCTGTCTATCGTATCTTTCAGCATTGCCCAATTTGGAGATTCATCATCTAGTTCACAGAGCAGTTAAAGGAAATATAATAAAAGAATGCTAATAACGTTTCAGAATATATAAGAACACAGTCTCAAGAAGGCCAGTGCTTTCTTTGTCCTACCAGGCAAAGTTAAGTTGTTCTCCGTCAAGTCGGTTACAGACAGTGGCTTGATCTTAGCCTGAGCCTTTTAATAACAGGATTTGGTGCGAAAAGCAGCTGCATTGGATTGTGAACTGTTACTCAAAGTGTTCCCACCTACAATTACAGCTTCCACCAAATGATCAAAACAGGTTAGCAAACTGGCAGGAAAATGAAAACAATTCCCCCCAAATTGAGAAGTGGTGAAAGTAGAGCTGTTGGTTAGCTGAGCTTCTTCTATGTCCAGGCTCAACAGCATACATTCATCTAGCTGTGTATTTACATACAGTACCCATCACAGGAGCATGAAATCAGTTTAGTCTGCGTTGCAATCACATTTTCCTCAATTTTCATCTTTACTTGAAACGATTAAAAAAAAATCCTAGACAACTTATCTTTGGAGCTATTTGCAAGGAACGTAGTTCACAGATTTGGTCTACATCTTTTTTATTCCTACTCTAAATTCATACTAAATGCCATGCCATTCAAATCTGACAAGGAGAAAAATGTGTTCTCCTATACCTTTCATCACGCATAAGGTGGCATTCCTTCAGTTACATCTCTCTCAGTGGGGAAGGGACAACTAGGAAAATAGAAAGGAGAGAGTAGCTAACGTCACATCAGAAAAGCTCTCTTTTGCCTGCTTTTAACTCTGCCACAATGTTCAAAATGCAGGTCACATCTCTGCTGAAACAGCCAATATTCTTCCTCAAATGGCAAACAAGTTACCTAAAACTAAATGGAACTGAACTGTTCCAAGTCCTGGTCCCATCACCTTTTTACCTATTTACTGTCCTGGAAAAAAAATAGGGAAGAAAGACTGGTTACCCACACAGCCGATGGTATGATAAGTGCAGGCTTTCTGCCTTTGATTACGGGGAGAAGCATCTCAATTCATGGGGAAACTCTTCAGGAATCTCTTGTTTTACCTGTATTCCTTATATCCATGTGCTAGCTTTGAAACCCAGAAACTCCAATCCTTCAAGGTAATGCAATATCACCCACCATGATGACCTGGTGGAGCTGTCACCTTTGGAGAACACCACATTATGATGATTTAATGGCTACGTAGCATTGACGCATTTACATTGAGCCTCGGCTCTCAGAACATTAACAGGTCAATCTTTTATTCCTTTTTTTAATAAAACTATTTCTCAAGGCTCCGTTAGATGCCCATTCTCTTCGGGATAGGACTGATTTGCTCCCAATCTCATCAGCAAGAGCTCTTTTCCTTCCCCTCACATCATTCTTGGGGTAATATGTAGAGTGCCAAGCTCATGACAAAGTTGTCTCTTTGGCCAAAGAAAATTAAACGGCAATTGCTGAAAGTCAACTTGCCTTGATAAAACTGGGCTCAGCACGAGGAAATACATCCTCCTGACACCTCGTCATCTCTTAGGCACAGCTGTCCCTCAGAGTTCTGACTGCTGAAACTCCATCTTTAGATTGGTCAGTCGCTCAGTGGACATGCTTCATTGTACGTTCAAGCTCTTGGTAACCGAGTTGGATACTAATACCCCGACCTCATTCCTGTTGGGCGGGACCCTATAATCTAGCTAAGGCCACTGACTGACTTCACCAGCCACGCCGAGCATTAGTCACTAAGTGCTCCCAAAAGAAATCAGTCTCACTCCTCCTGAGCTCAAAGACTCAGAAACAGCAAGCTAACACTCAGCTTCAATCCTAGTCAACCATTTGAAGGAAAGGAAAAGAGAACAAAGAAAACAGGCAACTAAGGAGGGAAAAGAGGAGGACAAGAAGAAAGTAAGAACTGACGAAAAGCAAAAAAACATTTTAAATACTATTAAATTTCTAGATTTCAAGATTATTATTAAAGCATTGGGCAAAGGAAAACATGTGGTCCCTGTCTTGACGCTACTACTCACAGCCCTAGTCCTATGCTGCTGTTTAAGACATCCCTTTGCACCAAGGTTTGTTGGGTCTTAAAAGGGTTAAAAAAAACCTTTATTTTTTTTTTTATTCGTGTGTGTGTGTGTGTGTGTGTGAGTGTGTGTGTGTGTGGTCTTTGGGTACAGAGTCCCGTATAATAAGACTATTTGTATTCATACTGGCAGAGTAAACACTACATGTTCATGCCCAGGCAGCTCTGTGCTTGTAATTTCAGCAAGAACAGAGCTCTGTCCCTCTGGGACTTCGCTATTCCCCCAGTCTCCATTCGCTCAAACAGAATGAGAGCAGAGAGAAAGCAGGACAGAAAGATCATGGCAAGAGGTTTCACACAGCACTGCAGCTAGCTTTCACGTGGCCAAAAATCTCATTTTGTGTTTTAATTACATTAGTTAAAAGCGTTTTTCTCTCAGTCCCCTGTTCACAAGGGTGCCTTCCACTCCTGAAGACTCCACTGTTCAATGAATCAGAATTTAAGTCTAGCACAATGAAGCTTTTCTTTGCTGCTGAGGGGTTCACTAAGTAGATGCTACACACACAGTGGCATAAACCTCTGCTGCAACTTTGTGTGTTAATGAGTATACATGCACCTACTCTCGTCAAAATTCTACGCATCCTTTCTCCCCAGCCTCTCGCCTTTGCTATTAGATTAGAAGAACTCCTACAAGTCTGATACTCTCCATCGGGTCTAATGCTTGCATCCATCTTTTTACCAAACCATCTACTTTTGGCAGCCACTGGTGTACTTGCTGAACAACCACGCACCTTGTACATATAGGAAATTTTTTGGAAAAAGATACTGCATAAAATGGGAAAAAACTGCATTTATCCCCAAAGGTGTACCCAGTCTGTTTATGGTGAACACTCAGATAGAGATTACTCCTTCTAAGGAACGAGGTTTATCTAGGGATTACATCTAAGGTTAAAATAAAAACATATCTCATTTTAGGCTTATTACTGTTGTTATAACTGTACATTAGAAGCATAGTTAGAATCAGGAAGAATCTCAGTGCACTGAGGAGGATGTGGGGTATAGGGCAGAATGCGACTTTACATCATTAACAGTGTACTATAGGAGAAAGGAATCCAAAGCTAGAAAAGGCATTCCTGGATAACTATCAGACACGGGTTCTCTGTTACCTCCTTTTATGCTTAAACCCCTGGTTCTGATTGGGCCCCTTTAAGAAGAAAATATTTACCATGCCAACAACAGCACCAGATGAAATTACCTGAGCACGAAAAAACATATCAAAAACCGTACACCAGTATGCAAAGTAAGTATCCAAATAAGGAAAAACATCAAGAAATATTCTAAATGCTTTTATTATAGAAAAATCTCAAAATTTCAAACATATACAAAAATAGAGAAAATAATCTAGTCCTATGTATCTATCACCTAGCTTCAGTTAACAACTCATGTTCAGTCCTGTTTCATCTGTACTCCCACATTCACACCCCCTCATTATTCTGAAGCAAATCCTAGAGATTAGATCATTTTATCTGTCACTATTTTAGTATGTATCTCTAACAGAAAACAATACTCTTTTTTAAAAAGTAAAATTGTAATAGCATTTTAAAAAAATGTAATACCATTATCACACTTAAAAAACTAATGATAATTCCTTGCTATCCAGTCAATGTTCTCTGGCTAAAGAATTCTACCAACAGGACTACTATTTCTACCAATAGGACTACTATGCTGCCTATGCCACTCAGATCTTAATACTATTTAATGACCACCCCCATGGAAAGCTGGTACTAGTGGGCACAGAGATAAGAAAGGGGAGAGGGAGACGCAATTACTTGCCTCATTTCCTCCTGGAAGCCTGTTCATGTGGACCAGTTGACCTTGATCATCCAACACAAGCTCAGTGTACGTCAGCATGTCTGAAGGCAGAGGGGGTGATGGAAGGAATGCTTGAGTGGACATAGACTCCCAGAGTTTGATCAGGGACTAAAGGAGGAGAAAAGTGTGACTAATCAGTAACAATTAGCATTTCAACATGAACAAAATAAATATTAAAATATCGTCAGTCTAGTTTTGCTCTTTCTTTTCCAAATATTCTGCTGAGCGTCTAAACGTTAGACCAAATTCTAGAGCTCTCATTCTCAGCTGAAATAGATTTGTAATTGTCTTTAACATAATGTTTTTTACATGCCAAAAATCAGGCACTTTTCCAACAACATCAAACTACTGAGTGATCATGAATCAGAATGAATCAGTCCCTCTTTAAAAAAGAGAAATCCTAGAGAAGCTTGGCTACAGAAGAATAACCAGGAAAGTGACATGACACTCAGCTAATACAAAGTAAACCCAAGAACACAAGAATAGAGTTTCTACTAGAGGTTCAGGGGAAGCATTCTCTTTCCAAAATCTTTTCAAAGCTAGAGGCCCATACACGGGAATTAGCTCACTAGAGGTGTATGACTGTAAATGTGCAAAGCAAGTCTGCTCAAATTTGAGAAAACAGAGAGACACACCTATCGTTTTAAAACCATTTCAATTTCCACTCCCAACTTCATATTACCAAAAATATTGCTGCATGAAGTGGGAACTAGTTCAGTTGTTCCTCTGCTTGCCTCAAAGCAACATTTAAAACCAATATGACTCATTCATACTTACAAGTCCAAATCACTGTGTTTATGTCTATTCTATAGGAAGAATTATATAGAATGTGATTTCTCTTTATGGCACTGACACTGGGGAACAGAATCAACACTCAACTTCTAGGGTAACAATGCCGGTAATACTGAATGAAGACAGCTATGTTTCAAGGGAGAGACCTTGTACACAAATGGTTACATAAAGGAAATCTCTTGTATATCTGACTAATACAGGAAGTACAGAAAGACTATTTACTAAGACCGCATGTATTACTTTATTAAAATTCAAATGTGGTAACACTGGTATTTTTGAGTAGGAGACTTGGAAAAGTCCTATATTCATAGATTTTTTTAAGGACAAATTCAGTATTCTTTTGATACACTAGTTTTTATTCAGCTATAATAAATCTCCCACAAAAGAACGGATAATTTAAACTGTGTACCATGAACTCTATATCCATTTGTATATGTTATATATTGATTCTCATCATATTAACCTAAGTTATCAGTTAGAGACCTGGGTTATCTTGGAAAATAGGAAAACGAGAACTCGAGTTTCAATCTCTTTTTGATTTGAATATAGGCTTTGGAAATAGACACCTAAATGTAACTCCTTACACCGGTCATCGTAAACTACCATTGCAGGCATGTGGTCTCGGTTTACTCTTTTCTACTCAACAGAGGCCTCTATTCTCACCATTCTTCCTGTTAATTCGTAAAGAACCACCCAACATCTGAGTTGGCAGTCACAATCCCGAAAGAGATAGAAGTGAGAACAGTGTCAAGATATTTCCTGCCTTTTGGACGTGCCCTGTTCCAGTCTAAGCTGCATCTGATGAAAATTCAGGAAGAATCTTGCCTCTTCGGCACATGTCAGATCTCCCCCTACGTTAGCCACATTTACCTGCCGAAACATCTCTGGGATATCATATATGTATGTTGTCCCTAAGGACTGTGCCTGGAACCTCTTTGATTGAAGCAGGTCTTTGGT
Organism: Mesoplodon bidens; assembly: GCF_964165515.1. Classification (NCBI taxonomy): domain Eukaryota; kingdom Metazoa; phylum Chordata; class Mammalia; order Artiodactyla; family Ziphiidae; genus Mesoplodon; species Mesoplodon bidens. Next base: position 8,905,850 of record NC_138179.1, read on the forward strand.
CACATATGGAGTGTTGATTAACATTCCATGTAATGGTCCCTGTTTGTCTCCATATGCCTGAAACATGATCTGCAGGAAAAAGAGGATGGCATAGGGGGTTAAAAGACAGGGGCAAAAAGTCAGATCAGCTTCCTAGAGGGACTTTTTTTCACAAATGTTATTTCTTGAAACACATTTTTGGTGGTTGAGTAGCTAAGATCTGCCTCTTGACATTGGGTACATGGTGCTCTCACCTCTACAGGTTAACCAACTGTAACCAACCACACATCATACTTCTGAAATCAACAAGAAAGCACAGCCTAAGTTTCACATTTCAGAGACAGACTGACAATGCTTGCCTTCTAAAGTGACTTGAATCCCATATATTCAAAAACAAAGCATGTCAACTAACCAACTACGCAGTTCTAGTATTTCAGTTGAGGAACAGCTAAGCACTAAAGAGAAGTCTGTTCTTTCTCCAGCGGTAGAAGGGCCAGGTCAAGGCTCTACCGGGTCACCTACACTTTAGTCTATTTGATTAGAAGGTGCTTCATAAGTACGATTAGCTATATAAAGGCTTCAAAATTTTCTGACACAAGTGGATTTCATCCATCCATCTAGCTAGCTAATTCTTGTTAGCTCATAAGACACAGCCTATAGTAAAAAAAAGAAAATTTATTTTAAAAAATGTATAAAATATACATACATATTTCCCCCAGTATACTATGTCTACAACTAGTGAATAGCTCCTACAATACCTGTATTGTCACATAATAAAATCACTACACCAGTTTTTAACTATTTTAACTCAAATATTTCTAGAAGAGTACTTCATATTTCATATATTTAGACAGTTTTATTTCCTTATGAATATTTATAAGGGATGCCATTATTTCAATTCAATTAATATTTATTGAGTGCCCAGAGGTTGTATGACACTAAACTAGGCACTTTATGCATGAATTCATAAAACACAGATTCCCAACGCAGTGAATACAAATGGAGATTGGGATGTGAGGGTATGTGTGTATACCCACATACTTATTCAGGCCTAAAATATACAAGCTTAAGTCTACCACTAATGAATAGATTTGCAGACCTGCTAAACAGGCATTAGAAGAGAATTAAGTACTCTCCTATATCCTGGGTACAGTTCAGTTAAGTGAATACTTAGCCCTTTAGATCAGAGGAACAAATGTGTTCTACTGACTTGTCAATCAGGTCCTATTCTGGGCATAACTTGTCTTGGGCTGCTTAAAGCCCACCAGAATGGAGCTCCCAATCCTCTTGCACATGACCAGTGAAGAAAGTCACCAGGTGGGAGGTAGAATTAGCATTGTCTTAGTAATGTGAGAGGTAGAAATAGTAATGTTTCAAGAGATTCAAAATGTTAAGTGAGGCCAGGGTGTTAGTATGTGAAAACTGGACTTAGAGGACATAACCCAAATCAAAATAAGAAAAAAAGGAGCAAAAGCAGTAGGTTCTGGAACTACATTCCAAGTACATACCTATAGGTCTTATCTTTCTATTAGAAAGATAGGTACAGTTTTGCAAGGTCTGGAATAAAGTCAGGCTGGTCATTTAAGCAATATAACTGTAGGTACTTTCACGGCTGGTGGGAATTTAAAATGGTACAACCTCTTTGGCAAACAGTTTGGCAGTTTCTTATAAAATTAAACATACACTTACTATGACTCAGTAATTATACTCATATATTTACTCAAGAGAAATGAAAACATATCTACACAAATATTTGTAAATGAATGTTCACAGCAGCTTAACTCAGAATAGCCCAAACTGGAAAAATAAAGCCTCAAATGTCCATTGACAGGTGAATGGATATAAAAATTTTGGTATATTCATAAAATGGAACGCTACTCAGCAATGAAAAGGAACATACCCATAATCCATGCAACGTGGATGAATCTCAAAAACACTATGCTGAGCAAAAGAAGCCAGACACAAAATAGTACATATTGTCTAATTTCATTTATATGAAATTCTAGGACAGGCAAAACTACTCTATAATAATAGAGAACAGATCAGTGGATGCCTAGGGCTGGGGCTGCAAAGGAGAACAAGAAAACTTTTGAGGGTGTCAAGGGTTCTCTATCATGATTGTGATAGTGGTTACACAGGTGTGTGCAATTTCACAATGAATTAAACTGCACACATAAAATGAGTGCATTTTATTACGTGTAAGTTCTATCTCAACAAAGTTGATTTTGAAATGTGTATTTCCCTCTTACACTACACATTGGAAATCAACTGATTTATGCAGTGGATTACTCAGATCTCTCTACTATGACTGCCTGACATCAGTGTTCACTACAGCTAATTCCACAAAGACTATACAAGGAAAATAAGACAATCTGAAACTCAAGCCAGTCAACCTTGCTCCCTGTTGGCAGAAAGAATAAAAAATTATTCTGGAGCAAGAGGTTGATAGCAATGGACAGCATTGGAAGCCTCTGAATGGTCACTTATCTATCTATGTTGTCTGTGTTAATTCCATTTTCTACTATAATGGCCATAGTAATTAAAACTGGTAAAGTATATGTTTTACAAGTTCATGAAAACAGGTACACATTTTATTTATCACACACTTTTCACCAGAGGCCATCAAAAGGGCTTCTCTTGGAAAACAATCTCTGATCCCATATAGTCTGCTCCCTTAGAAACTGGCACTTATTTTATGATGACACAAATCATAATCATACAACAGAGAAACTAATTATCCATCTTCTTCCATCATGAGGTAAATTTCTTGAGAAGAGAGATCACTTTTTATCTTTGCATCCATACTGCTTGATACATTATATATGGTCAATAAATGTTAAATTAATGAACAAATGAATGAATGATACACATGGTTCTATATTGTTTTAAATTCATATAATGACTCACTAGAGCAAAGAAAGGGAAAAAACAAATTGGCAAGAAGCATCAAGTAGGCTTTCAGGGTTCCAGAACTGAGCTAGAAGCTGTTCCTTTTGTGGTCTCCCTCCTCTAGTTGTGGGCTCCTGAGTTCACGCTTGGCAATGGCTGTTGAATCTCAACTGAAGAGCCTCAGGGAGACCCCTTTCCTTCAGGGCTTACTAAACATGCCGGACCCGTGGTAAGAGGGGTGCTCCCTCAGGCTAAAGGCAGCTCATTCATTCTTTCAGATACTTAGTGAGTGCTTATTTTGGGCCAGGCACAGTACTAAACCCTGATTGAAGGCATCTGCTCCTTTCATGACCCTGTGTCACCACTACCCAGCATGAGGGAAATCTAAGCGCTTTCTAATAAAAGAAAGGCGGGTGGGGGATAGTTATGAAGAACAAACGTATTTATCAAAAACATTAAAATCTCAAGTGGCCATCTTATTTTTCACAAGAATAGATCTGCCTTGAAGATACTGCAGAAGTTAATTAAAAACATCCCTGCCCATGGAAAGCTTTGACTGAAAATGTCTTTAAGGTTGTCCTGAAAACATCAAATGCAGCAAAAAATTATTGAATACTCTTTTCTCTTGCTCACCCCTTGCACTCTTGTGCACACTTTCTCTCTGTTTTAACTGTTCACTTCTCACGTGATAGGTTTCTCTGGCCATCTAACTGGGAATCAAAGCGCAAAATGAAAGGTCGCTCTGACAACTGTCTAAACCTAGAATTTTAAAACTCATCTTCAAAATACCGGCAAAAAATATCTTTTCTTACTGCTGTTCCCAGATTTAAAAGGACATAGATAAAAACAAGGGACACATAATCTCTTTCTGTCACCCAATGCATAGAACAGACTGAGACCTTCGTGTACACATACCAAGGAGCAAGTTCATCCTTTAATGAGAAGAAAGGCACTTCCCAAGTTCAGGCCAGAGACCTACAATTAACATCCCAGTTCTTAAAAAGATGTGAGCAACAGTGAACTGACCTAAATCCTGTATCATAGCAAATGGCCCAAATATGGAGAAACCAAGGTGGTAAAACAGATTAAAAGGGAATTCTTTGTTATCATAGAACCAATCTACTTAGAAAGTCACTTTCCATTTTCATATTCTCAATTTTTCTATCTGAAAAAATGGGTTAAAGTTTGCCACTTTGCTCTTTTATAGATATATGATACTCTGAACTCTTTGAAGGAAAGATAATGTGTGTAAATAGAATAAAGGGTAAATAAGATAAAGTCACTGCTCGATATTGCTAAAGCTATTATTATATTATGTTGAAATTTTCCTTCTTTGAGATATTCCATATTTCAACAATTCCCCTTCCTTTACTTGCCAGTGAGTGGTCTAAATAGGCTGAAAATGGGAATAAGGACAAATCAGATCAGAAAAGACAAGACTGCTCAAGTAGCCCAAGAGCCCTCTAAAAAAGAGCCCTAAACTGCACAGGTACCTGTGGAGTCAGGTTCACTTGGCACCTGTTAGGGCTCACCAATACATGACAAAAGGTTAAGGGTTTCATAACATCCATGATTAGGACAGTGGCACATCTTATGAGGCAAATGAAGTGTTTCAAATTCATGCAACCATTTAAGCTAAGAGAGGATAACCCCACTAGGTGAAACAATGGGATTTGTGAGTTTGGGTCTTTCTGTAACAAGGACAAGTGGCTTCTCTCTAGGACCAAGTCAAAACTTTGAGGAGCCTGCTTGACTACTGTACCTGGGCTGTCCTGGAGTCAGTCACTTCCTTGTACAGGCTGATGTCCAAGTAATAGCCAGACTCGTTTGTCAGGAAGAGGCGGATGGGAATTGCTTTTCCAGTTGGTGTCAGGCGAATGTTGATTTTCAGTTCTGCCTGGAGGACGCGTAACTTCCACAGCCGACTTCCATAGCGCATTACCATGCTCCGCACAGACTCCTCAATCTGACACAAACACATCGCCAGGCACAAAACTTAAATCCCTTGTAATTAGGACCTGTTTGGGTCTGCCCATCTTTGGGAAGGGAGGAATGGGAAAAGATGCTGGCTTCCAGATATGTGTCCTCCATGCATTCCTTACAAAGAGTCAGAGTTTCTCCCCAACCCTACTCTTGCTTAGAACAAGTCAGGGACAACTTCATGCTGGCCTGGCATTTGAGTGGCTTTCTCTGGCTCACGACACCCAAATCCACGCAACTCCCTTCCCCTTTCCCAATTATATTCATATTCTATGTCAAAGATCTGCGATATCTAAAATTACAAATGGGATTTAAGAGAAAGCCCCAAATAAGAATAAAATCTCTAGTTAAACAGCTATTAAGTAGCATTTATATGCACAGTAACTGTGTTTCATTGCACTTTCAGGAACTTAAATCAGCATAGCAATTACCACCAAGAGCTTTTTTCCATACAATTTTATTAAACTTTATAAAATATGCTTCTTGGTAAATTGCACAAATTAAAGAAAGGCAATTTGTAGGTGGTGCTAGAATGTTCTCTCTAAACAGAGCTCTGAAACTTGGTCACTGCCAAGTCCAACTGGGACTTAAGTAGATGGGGCAGATGTTCCCTCGTTGCTCTAAGCTTTATATCAAGACAGCTTAGTGCCCCTAGTTTTCAGGGGTTGGCGAATTATTTTAACCAAATGGCCTTAGATGTGATTTTTCCTTATTGACATACTAAAGCAAAAAAGAACTTTTTTTCCAATAGCGCTACAGGCAGCTAGGACATACTACTCAAAATTAATGTTTTCTTAAATTAAGTATCTCTCTAAAATCCTTTCTCAAGTTCTTAGAACATCTTTTTTTTTTTTTTTTTTGCGGTACGCGGGTCTCTCACTGTTGTGGTCTCTCCCGTTGCAGAGCACAGGCTCCGGACGCGCAGGCTCAGCGGCCATGGCTCACGGGCCTAGCCGCTCCGTGGCATGTGGGATATTCCCGGACCGGGGCACGAACCCATGTCCCCTGCATTGGCAGGCAGACTCTCAACCACTGCACCACGAGGGAAGCCCAGAACATCTTTTTTAAAAATTTCATACCATCCTTCTCTTGTGGCTCTTCAGAAGTGTGTGCCACCCCTGTAGTTTTTTTCTGCTCTTAGAATGGATTTCAAGGAGTTAACGTCTCTATTCCCACACTTCCCTGTTAACCAAGAGATATCTATCCATTCTTTTTTTGAGGGAACAAAAGTCAACATCTCTATATACAGGAAATTGACAGCTATCTATGATTAGAAAGGCAGAGCCAGGGCATATGAGTGTTTGGAGTGGAAACAGAGAGGCTGATAGCAAAAACTCATTGAGAAATGATAGGTCATATCTACAAATATATATAGTTATATAGTGTCCAGGGCATGTTTTAAGTCTTCTAGTTTCATCAGTCCCAGAATGCTCAGGAGAACCTTTACTTAAAATGGATGATGAGACTTCATGAAACTCAATGAGTAGCCCTGTCCTTGGCTTTCTTGACAGACAAAGCAACCAATCGGTAGTTTGGAGTCTTGAAGAAAAAAAGTAGAAAACGATTTCTCAGGTCTTAGATGTTAAGTTCAAAAAGCAAAAGTCCATGCCTACAATAGGAGAAAGGGTTCTCCTATTCAAATTCCAAAATAAGCATGAAAAGGTTAGAGAGAACAGAAACAGAGAGCAACCTGTCTTTATTATACCTGGGATAAAAGGTCAAGTACAGAATCACCTTGTTTTCCTTCCTTAAGTTATATGGAATGCATTTTATTTTATTTTTTTTTAATTTTATTTTTACATATACATCTGTTCCCACATCCCTTCCCTCATGCATCTCCCTCCCTCCCACCCTCCCCATCCCACCCCTCCAGGCGGTCAGAGAGCACCGAGCTGATCTCCCTGTGCTCTGTGGCTGCTTCCCACTATCTATCTACCTTACGTTTGGTAGTGTATAGATGTCCATGCCTCTCTTTCGCTTTGTCACAGCTTACCCTTCCCCCTCCCCATATCCTCAAGTCCATTCTCAAGTAGGTCTGTGTCTTTATTCCCGTTTTGCCCCTATGGAATGCATTTTAGAATAGAGCCTCAGGGAAGAAAACATCCATAAATATATGCAGAATTCCATATCAACCAAATTCTCTCTCCATGGAAAAATACTAAAGAGAACTAAGTTAGACACTTTGGGGAGGTGTATTACTTCCCTAAGGCCACCAGGTAACCTGTGAAAAGAAGCAGTAATTTTGCCAAAATGCCCTATAATAGCAAAGTAAGTTATTCCAGATGAGAAATCGTAGGGAATTAAATAAACTAGGACTCTGCTATCACGGCAAATATCATAAACCAGGTACCAACAGAAGAAGAGGAAGAAGTTTTGCATTTTTCTCCTGCAAATAAGTGACCAGCATTATTAACATCGTACCACCTTCAGTTCTGGGGTCTGCTTTCAATGGTTATAGCACATTTTTGACACCATCCCAGAAACCCAGCCCTACAAGCATTCTGTAAACGGTAAAGATCAAGGGTTCAGTCAGCTGACCGAGAGTCCCTGTTTCCAGGTCCGAGTGCAAAGAAATATGAATGAGTCTCCCTGCTTGTGTTGGCGAGTGCCGGCAGAGAAGCTAAGGAGAAATGTACCTTTGACGGGTCCATGATGACTGTAGGCACAAAGTTGAGGAAGATGTGGTTGCAGTCAGTCCGGACATTTGTATTATTGAAGGCGACCTCCAGCTCATCCATGGCTTCTAGGAGCAGCCGCTCCCCTTCATTTTGTAGATATTCAAAGGAAGCTTCCTATGCAGGAAAGGAAATCGCCACCAACATTAATGTGTTTGAAAAGAGGCAATACAGAAACAGCTGTTAAACACAGGAAAGGATGCTCAACATCACTAATCATTAGAGAAACGCAAATCAAAACTACAATGAGGTGTCACCTCACACCGGTCAGAATGGCCATCATCAAAAACATCTACAAACAATAAATGCTGGAGAGGGTGTGGAGACAAGGGAACCCTTCTGCACTGTTGGTGGGAATGTAAATTGACACAGCCACTATGGAGAACAGTATGGAGGGTCCTTAAAAAACTACAAATAGAACTACCATATGGGGCTTCCCTGGTGGCGCAGTGGTTGAGAGTCCGCCTGCCGATGCAGGGGACACGGGTTCGCGCCCCGATCCCGGAAGATCCCACGTGCCGCGGAGCGGCTGGGCCCGCGAGCCATGGCCGCGGAGCCTGTGTGTCCGGAGCCTGTGCTCCGCAACGGGAGAGGCCACAGCAGTGAGAGGCCCGCGTACAGCAAAAAAAAAAAAAAAAAAAAAAAAAAGAACTACCATATGACCCAGCAATCCCACTACTGGGCATATACCCTGAGCAAGCCATAATTCAAAAAGAGTCATGTACCACAATGTTCATTGCAGCTCTACTTAAAATAGGCAGGACATGGAAGCAACCTAAGTGTCCATCATTGGATGAATGGATAAAGAAGATGTGGCACATATATACAACGGAATATTACTCAGCCATAAAAAGGAACGAAACTGAGTTATCTGTAGTGAGGTGGATGGACCTAAAGTGTGTCATACAGAGTGAAGTAAGTCAGAAAGAGAAAAACAAATACCGTATGCTACCACAGATATATGAAATCTGAAAAAAAAAACGATCAGAAGAACCTAGGGGCAAGACGGGAATAAAGATGCAGACCTACTAGAGAATGGACTTGAGGATATGGGGAGGAGGAAGGGTAAGCTGGGACAAAGTGAGAGAGTGGCATGGACATATATACACTACCAAACGTAAAAATAGATAGCTAGTGGGAAGCAGCCGCATAGCACAGGGAGATCAGCTCGGTGCTTTGTGACCACCTAGAGGGGTGGGATAGGGAGGGTGGGAGGAAGGGAGACGCAAGAGGGAGGGGATATGGGGACATATGTATATGTATAACTGATTCACTTTGTTATAAAGCAGAAACTAACACACCATTGTAAAGCAATTATACTCCAATAAAGATGTTAAAAAAAAAAAGAAACAGCTGTTATACATACTTAAGCAGTAGCATGTCACAAGTCATAAGGCACCTGCTGCAGATGTTATTTACCTTTCTCCCTAGGGTCAACCCAATGACCACAGGCAGCAGGGGCAGGCAAGGGTCAGATAAAGACCTGCCAGACCTTCCTCCTGCCTCTTATGTATCCTTTCCTTCCAACAGGTGGAGATGCTGGGCATCCCCAGAGCAGCAACCCCACTAGGGTTATATCTCACATATGGCAAACAGAGCAGTTTAGAAAGGAAATCTGTTTAGAAAGGAAAAGCTGGAGAAAAGTTACAGCTATAAGATGCAGTAACAACTAACACACCAGCAAGCACCTTGCTATGTACAGAAAGCACCCCACCTCTAGACAGGTTTACAAGGGGGTCACCTCTAACTTTTCTCCTTATTCTCTATCATCATCTAACCTTCCTTGTGATTTCTCTGTTAGCATACTTTTTCATTTTCTCAAGCGAGTACTACCATGCTTCCATTACCAAGACAACTTAAATTAAAGGGGGAAAAAGCCCTTCATTACATGGAATATTTACTTCTGTGAGAGAAATGACTCTCAGACTTCTGCTGGTTTTTGGAGAGTAGGATGAAAGGGAACAAGAGCCTTGATTCAAAAGAGGAAAACCTGATTTTGACCCATGCCTGTTTCCCTGTCCCTTCCCTCAGGGATAACATCCCATTAAAGTACAGCACCCACCTTGGTGACCAGATCAGAATGTCTGATGATTGCACGGACAAAGAACCTGTAGTCTGTCACTTCTGTGCCCACTTCCACCTTGGCTGCTCCAAGGTACAGGTGCATCTTGTGATTGGCACATGGGATGGCAGTAAGGTCAAAATTTCTCATCCGGTTCAGCTCTAACTGGAAAGCTAGGGCAGGCTCCAGGTGACGGTAGATACGATCTTCCTCAAACTGAACGCAAGAAAAAACAGCTCACAAGAGGCAGTTACAAAGTTATATTATGAAAGTGTATGTAAAAGAGATGCTTAAAAATATAAACATAAGCCATGATGTGCCAACGAGTCAAAAAAGGAGCTACATAGGGGCTTCCCTGGTGGCGCAGTGGTTGAGAGTCCACCTGCCGATGCAGGGGACACGGGTTCGTGCCCCGGTATGGGAAGATCCCACATGCCGCGGAGCGGCTAGGCCCGTGAGCCATGGCCACTGAGCCAGCGCGTCCGGAGCCTGTGCTCCACAACGGGACAGGCCACAACAGTGAGAGGCCTGCGTACCGCAAAAAAAAAAAAAAAAGGAGCTACATACAAGGAAAATGCTAGAGTTTACATAAGATTAGGCACTAAAGTCCTTGTTTACTTTGCAAGCTTTCATCATTTATGCTTTTACAAGTGGTGATGCTCTCCATTAAAAACAAACAAAAAACACCAATTCCCTCAGATCTCCTGTAGCATTTAAAGCCTTCATAATTCATTTTTTAAAAACAGTAAACCAGATTGCTTCACATTAATATCTATTTCACATACCAATATTTCAGTTTTACCCAACTAGTCTAAAACGCTTACGGGCAGGTCTTATACCCTTATCATTTCTGGCAGAGTAAAAAGGACATAGTAAATACTTGGAAAACAAACATCATACAATTTTTAAAAATAGAGATATTTGGCTCTGGACACCCTGTATCCATACATAATTATTTACCTACCTTTTTTTAAAGTTGTAGTGACATTTACTGTATGTTTTGCTGAAACTAGACATGTAAAGAATATATGTCCATTGAGTGAATGGAGAGAGAGAGCCAAAAACATAAGCTGGTAATAGGAAGAAACCAACATGGTCTAAAATTTTATATTTTAAAATTGAAAAACAAATGCTCATAAACAAGACTTGAGGATAAACGAACTGTCTGTGGGTGACAAGAATAATCCTACTTAGTAGCCCTTTAATATTACATCATTAGGATTATCCTAAGGCATAGAGATGATTTTGAAAGTTATCACTTTCTTTGGGTAGGTCAATACATTTGATTGTTTCCTAAACCAAACTCTTTCAGAAGGGAGACTTATTAGTTCTAAGACACATGTAAGGCAAGGGGAAGCATATGTTCAATTAGAGGAAGGAGAATGGCAAGAAATATGGCAAAGATAAGCTACTCTTGGGCTTTTAAGGAAAAAAACAAAGATTAAAAAAAAGAAAGAGGAAAAAAATCAGTTCTTACCTTATCCCTTGCTCGGAATGTGAAAAACTTAGGGAATTCTCTCTGCGTTAAAGAACGGGGGGGGAAATGTGTCAGTCCTTCATATATATGGCTCTTTGGGGATAAACACATAGTACAGAAACTGTCAAGCATCTAAAAGACAACTGCCTAGAAAACACGTTCCTTACCTGAGCTTAGCCTGGGGAATATGCATGATCCTCTGGGTAACCATCACTTTGACCCCACTTACAAATTTGAGAACCACCACACTATTAACCTAACTTTAATAGCTACCCTCTTCTAGCGAAAGAAAAAATATGTATTTTTTCATCTCCCAAGTGGAAAAAGTTTTTTTGGGTGTTGCTCTTGGCAGAACCTGGCAAATAAGACCAATACACCTGAATTCTGCAGCACTGCAATAGCAGTTACTGGACTGATTTCCCAAGTTTCTCCTTAAGAAACTCTTAAAATGTAAACTAGCCAGACAGCATAGAAACCCCAATCCATGTTTTTTTTCCTCATTCACTCTTAAGTCAATAATTTCAAAGGTTTAAACAACAATATTTCAAGACAAAGAAAAGTACAAGATGTTACATTGGTTCATACCACTATATGTATAGGAAAGAATGGGGTGGAACTATTGAACGTGTAATCATTAGGTCTTACTGCTCTTTTGCAGGGCATTACACAAGAAAGCAACCAACTTACTAGAACCTTATTAATTAACAAAGATGAATTCAATTAGCAGAGTCCATTAGTTTCAGAAATTTAACTTATTAACACCAAATACCCCTGTTTCTCGGATGGGAAGCTCTACTGGCAGTGCTGGAATCAAGTCATCACTATTTGCCTCTATAGGAGGTTTTATTAAGGCATCTTCTTCATTATGAGTGCAATGTAATCAAACACTTATTGGTACAAGGCAGAGAGACCAGGACTAGCTGCCTAAATACCTCTCAATGAACTTCAGGAACCATGAAGGAAACATGAACTGAAAGCCTTGTACGTGGCAGGCGCTCTCATGTGTTGACCGTCGAATGCTCTCAACAACCTCTTAGGAAAGTATTGTGACCCCCAAAGGTGAACTTGGGTCTCTCTAATGCCAGAGCCAGTGCCCTTTCATCTCTACCTCTTAAGTGTAGGGTGTCACCTATCTATTCTTCCCCACCCCGACCCCCTGGCTGTGCCACGCAGCTTGCAGGACATTAGTTCCCTGACCAGGGATGGAACCCGAGCCTTCTGCAGTGGAAGTGCGGAGTCCTCACTACTGGACCGCCAGGGAAGTCTCTCTATCTTATTTTAATCCAAATTCCTTATTTTGAGGACTTCTCTTTCATGAGACAAAAAACAAAAACCCCAGAAATTAAAACTTTAAAGAAAAAAAGCAAAGCAAAACTTGTGGCTCTTGAGTTGATGGAGAACTTCTTGAATACTTTCCACAGGTCTTAGGCTTCACCATAACTAAAGCCTGCACAGTTAATAAATCTTTTTACATTTTCCTTGGCATTTTAGCTGTAAAACGGCATTTAATAGGCTTCTAGGAGCTTGTTTAGCAAGGCTGGGAAACCACTGGTCCAGGCTTGGGTCTTTAAAAGCCCTTTGAAAGTGGATTTACACAGCACTGATCTTTTACTGATGGTGTTTTGTCCTAAATAAATCTCTAATTCCCCCTGAACGATAATGAAGAGCGTGGGGATGACTTCAAGGTTAAGCAGGAAGATGTTGAGCTGAGCTGTCAGTAGATTTCATGCTCAGGGCTTTATATAGTCTCTGTTTTGGTTTTATTCTCAAGAGGTACGGCTTTCAGAGCATTAGCTAAAAAGTAACACAAGTCAAAAAAGGAAGGGTAACAAAGTCCTTCCATGAAATTTTCTGAAAGAAAAGTCAAGAGAAGTAATGATACAATCTTTCAAGCACACACTCCTCTATTCCTCCATAACTTTAGTTAATTAGTTAACTAAAATAGTTATTTAGTATACCATTTACTCAAGGGTGTATAGTGGTAGGAACAAAATGATTTTCCTTCAAAAACATAACAAAAGCAAGAAACATTTTACTTACTACTAATGTAATTAAGAAAATGTGTAGTAACTGAAAGGCACAAAAAGCAAACAAGTGAATGGAAATAAATATCTTTACTACAAATAATGAAAAAGACTGACAAATTCTTGGCAGAGGTGGGCAAAGACTACCAATCAGAAAAATCACTTTCATTAAGGTTAGCTAAGAAAACGTGTTATGAGGACTTCCCTGGTGGCGCAGTGGTTAAGAATCCGCCTGCCAATGAAGCGGACACGGGTTCGACCCCTGGTCTGGGAAGATCCCACATTCCGCGGAGCAGCTAAGCCCGTGCGCCAGAACTACTGAGCCCATGTGCCGCAACTACTGAAGCCCGCGTGCCTAGAGCCCGTGCTCCGCAACAAGAGAAGCCCCTGCTCACCGCAACTAGAGAAAGCCCCGTGCAGCAACGAAGACACAACACAGCCAAAAAAAAAAAAAAAGGTGTTATGAGATGACATGAACAAATGTTCTTAAACTTTTGAATAAATTTTTAGTTCCACAGTAAAGTCCTCAATTTAAACATGAAGCATTCAGAACAGAAGATGGCAAGAAGTTCCATGCAACGGGAAACCAGGATTAATGAACAATTCTTCAAGAGATAGGGAAGTCTGAGGACTTCTATAGAAAGTCACTTTTTTTTGGCACTCAAAAATCACAGAAATACAGAAAACACAGAAAAGAAGAAATCCAGAAGTCTGATTCTGTAGTTTTAATAAATTCCTTCATCCTACCACATCCTCACGCGGCCAATTTTTCCACTAACGGCATTCATGCTTATTCCATCACTAATGTAATTGCTTTCCAGGCATTCTACTAGTGTTATAGGCAAATATCATAATTGAATGTACACAAAGAAAAACCCTCTTAGTGTGCTGGTACCAAAAAACAAAAGAATGCAACATTTCTCAGGAAGAAATTATACCCCTGCTGTGTTCTAATCAGCCAACCATCATCAGGACAATCAAAATAATTTGCCTAAATTAGCCAATCAAGACACCCTGCAAATCAGAGAATGTGAAAACCTGCAACAGAAAACATCATAGCTGATTATGATACTAATAATCGTGTTAAAAACCTAATGAGATGAAGAAATTGGAAGCTTGCTGGTGCAATTCTCTTTTACCTCAACACACTGAGAACTAATTATATAGACTGTAATTAAAACAAAATCTCAAACCAAACCTTCTGAAAAACAAATCGTTGATCCACTAGCAAACAGAACTACCATTTTTTCCCCAGCTTTATTGAGATATAATTGACACATCAATTATTTTTAAAGAAATGAACTACTAACCATGATAACTGTTTTCGATAGCAGGCTCTTCCTTCAGGCGCAAACAATCCAAAACATTTAAAGTGGGAGTCACTCACATAAAATCAGTAAAACTGCAATTATCTCCTAGGTGATTTACAGCAGAATTTTAAAAAATTTCACGTAACTCTTACAAACAAGAAACAAAAGGAAACTTACAGATGAAAAAGTGATTTGGAATCTTATCACGTTGTTTAGACCTAATGCTTTGTTTAGGTGGCAAAGGATAAGAAATCCGAGAAATATGCATTTTAGTATCCTTAACAAAACTTTGCTGGAAAAAATATGGAAAGCTTCATAAAGTAATACTTATATTCCAATTAAACACCTTCTGCTGCACTTTTTGGAATTCAAGATCTGAAATGTGAGTGAAACGGAGAGAGACAATACCCATAAAACTAGAGAGCTGCAGCTTATATAGCTGCAGAAATTCAAAGAGCCTGTTCTTTTGCTTTCGAGGCTACCGTTTGTTTTTTTTTAAGTATGGAGAAGATATTTACAAGGCTAGACTTGTTCTTCCTCAAACTTTCTGTTTAAATAATCAGTGTTAAACAATTATGCAAGTCCCATTATGGGTACTTGATTTAATTAGATGGTTACGGAAACAGACTCAACACCAAGCCTCCTTAATGCTGGTGACTACTGCCCGCTCAGAACAGTCTCCACGTAGAATCAAGAGACTTAGGCAGCAGCAGACATTCGGCTGAACAGCTCTTTGGGGACTGTGGTGATTAAACAACGAAGTTTTGGAAATAATTCCAGCCTTCGCTGGCATGTGAACAAACACCTAACAATCAACACACTCTCTAGGAACCCCCATGCGGTCTGGTCCTCTTTTGCCTTGTTCTGGTTCTGAAGCAGTCTGAGAGACAATGATTATGTCACAGCACGGCTACCTCCTTCCACACCAGCCAATGTTGTTCTTGAACCAAACTTGGTAACCTTCCTCCTCTCCTTGTCCCTTCCTGCGCACATTCCCTCTTCTACTCAATAATATAGGGATTTCGCAGTGTAGAACAGGGGAGGCTGCATACATCACAGTGGATTACCAAGAAGCCAGAGAGGTCAAGGGATTCATCTCTAACACTCCCAGAAAGCTTCCACTTTTTCACACTATACTAACTATGGGGCAAGCACACATCAGATGACATGACAGAGGCTAAGCGTCCTTCAAGCTACCACCAGCAGAGGAACTCAGAGCAGCACCATGACAGTGAGCCCCAGATTTGTACAACTCCTGCCAAGGCTTCCTGGATATTGCAGATCCCGGCCAGAGTTCAGTAATAGTTGTCCTTGACCCCTGCGTAACCGCTAATCATTTCTCAGGGGCCTAACATAAAAACACCCCAACTCCTCTGCCATCCAATTCTTCAGAGCAAATCCAGTCCATACCTCAAACCTTAATGTTCTCTACGTCCTAAAACAACCTTTCCTACACTTACGACAAATCAAGTCACTTGATAATTTAACTGATTTGCCATTTGATGCCACTACAAATAGAAACTGTACAATGAGTCCCAGAAAGACCCCCTGCTGGGCTCATTTCCTAGCAGATTTTGCTTAGACATGTCCCTATTCAACCTAAATCCAGAAATATTAAGAGAGCAGGGAGAAAAAATGTTTTAAATCTATAGATGTATTCTAGGACAGGATATAGATTCAAAGATAGAAAGTATAAAAAAAAAAACCCAAAAAACAAAAAAAACAATGTCCGTGAGAATTAAGTGCTTTGGCTTTAAAAAATTTTTAGTGGAGAGTTTTAATTTATCATAGAATGCTTATTATAAAAAATCATTTCATGTGCTATAGACATGAAGACTCTGTCTGAACCATTAGGAAAAAGGAAAACAATTTTACAAATTCAGTATTATTCCCCAGAATAATATATTATTCCAAAGTCAGTTACAAAAGAAAAAAATCACATTAACACTAAAGAACCTAGCCCAACACTCTTCCCAGATCCAGCATGTCTACCTGAGTTCTGATCAGCATCTACCAGCTATAGTATTTATTCATGGGCTCTCATACTCTATCCCCAAGTATCAATTTTATTCTCTAAGCTCCTTATTTTTTTTCCTAAAGCCCCAGGATTCTCTTTAAGCTCCTCATACTTCTCCACTGCCTCCAGTTTCCTGTCTACAGTTATTGATTGATATATATCTGCACTCTGCTTGATTTCCTGACATCAATAACACAGTGGCATTGTGGAGTCCACAACATTTCCTAAAGCATTTTAGAAAATCCTAGCTCTTTAGCCTGCAGGCTAGGCTCTCTTGTTTCTCTATAGACTAGACCAACAAGGTGAACCTTGTTGAAAAGGAAAGAGAAGGAAAACAAAATGTCAAGTGCTAGAGACCTAATAAACAAAAGGGCAATAAAAGCAATCACACACAGGTCCCTGAGTTTAGGAAGTCCTTTCCAGCATCCCAAATGTTATCTTCATTACTGCCATTGAGCAGGGCTTGAAAACTAACTTAATCATCTTAATTGCTAAAAACAAAACAAAATAAAATTCTCATCAGAAATATTAAGACTTCTTAATATCCTTTGGAATCTTACTTCACCACACTAGGATCAACTTTTAAAGAAATACTGTGACTCCAATCAGCCATTTTGGAGAATGACATCTTGACTGCAAACTGGATTTCTGACCTCACTGCTATAATCATATTGCGTATGATCATACACATATACACCACAGTTCAGATGTCAGGCTATTAACTTAGTCCTCTTTATTAAAATTTTTCAATAAAAACTTTAAACTCATAAATATTAGTAGTTAATTCAGTTAAATGGGAAAAAAAGCAACTTAATTTTTATTTATTTCCTCCTCCTAGAATTAATGTAAGATGAAAACACCAACTTGGGCTCTGTTAAGGCATTTTAAATAATAGGTGATTGTTCTTCAGAATTGACAGTTCTCAATAACAGAACTTGAATCCCTCTTTGGTAGAAGCCAAGACCCCAAGTACGATTGGCAGTCCTTGATTACTGATTCGCTGTGTGCACAGAAGAAATTACTAGTTAGCTCCTGCTTCTACCTTATTCATCTGGATAAATGCATGTGCTCATCCTTAACTATTTCTCAGACATATACTGAGAATTCATTATAGGGTAGAAAAGGAGGAAAACAAAAAAACCTTTAGTTTGAATACGCTATAGAAGAGCTGAATATTCATTATAACACTTTTTCAAAGAAGAGGGACCAAACATCAGACCAGCCCTTCTAAATAATCAGCAGGTAACAGATAAAACAGTAAGTAATCTTTCACCACTGTTGCTCTTACTTACATGAAATCTCTGATCCACCTCATAGTTGACCTGTTTTCTGAAATCCTTTCAAATAAAAGACAGGAAGGAAGGAAAAACAGAAGAAGAGGGCAATTAGTAATAAAATTAAAAACCAATTGAGTAAAAGGTGATGACTTTAATGCTTTTTCTTGATTAAATTTATATCAAAACAGTTACTTCTTTGCATAAATTCTACAAGTAAGCATATGCTTATAATCCCATTTTTCACTTTTAAAGTTCTAGCAGCAGCATAAGAAATATTAAAGAGATGCATACTTCACATGCCAATACCTTTTGTGCAACCAGGAAAGTAAGGCGCCGGATTCCACGCTCAACCAGGGTAGCTTTCTACAAACAAACATGCAAAAACAGAAGCTAGATGAGATCTCCATTCACCCTAAATTTTAGCCCATTCAGTCCTCGGAAGGCTGTGACTGCACTAAGTAAGCACTGTGTTGGATCTCTATGTCTTGACTCAGTATCTTCAAACTTGCAAATAAACAAATCTCAACCTGGCTCCTGGGAATAAGACTTACAGAATAGGTTTTAAATATTGACCTGGACAAAACTGAAAGAGAACTCTGCGGAGAAGAAAAGGTCACATGAGGCCACCTAAATTCTCTAAGGACTGATACATATCAAGGTAGACCTTAACACAATTTCTGCTTATAGAAATTACACTGGTGGGCACGTATTTAAATGTGAAGATCAATACTGATATAGATGCTAAAAGAATTCAGGTAGAGGGAAAAGAAGAAATTCCATAAAACGGAAAATTCAAGTACTAAACTGTTATTTAGACTATAGACATCACCTACCATCTGATATAGCATTCCCAGAATTCGACCTAACAAATCCTAACCTTTTCAGCTCTAAAACATTTCCTCCCTACTTTATATGAAGGTATTTTTAAAAAAGATTCTCTTTAAAAGTTGTTAAAAACAATGTCTAACAGGCTTTTAAATGTAGTGATTATTCATACTCCCGCTTGGTACAGGCAAGCAGTATATCAGAAGAGACCAGCAGTTTCAAGACAGCCCCTTACGCGAGTCTTGGGCCTGTGGCTCTAAGCCTTCCTCTGTCCTGTACTGCTCTCTCATCTCAAAAGGCAGAGAGAAACAGATTAATGAGCTAAGTAAGAGACATGCTCTTAAAGGTCCCTAATAAAGAGGGGCTACATGGCAGCAAGTAGAAAAGCAATCCCACCCACTGAATGACCTGAAAACACACAGGAATAACACAAATAGAAAAAATGTGTGGACTTTCACAACCTACACCCAGACTTTAATTTGATCACGTTCTTTAACCGAGAGATATATCCATAAGCCAGTTCTTAACTTTCTTGATATTATATAGTTTTTAAATATTTATTTATTTATTTTTGGCTGTGTTGGGTCTTCGTTTCTGTGCGAGGGCTTTCTCTAGTTGTGGCAAGCGGGGGCCACTCTTCATCGCGGTGCGCGGGCCTCTCACTATCGTGGCCTCTCTTGTTGCGGAGCACAGGCTCCAGACGCGCAGGCTCAGTAGTTGTGGCTCACGGGCTTAGTTGCTCCGCGGCATGTGGGATCTTCCCAGACCAGGGCTCGAACCCGTGTCCCCTGCATTGGCAGGCAGATTCTCAACCACTGTGCCACCAGGGAAGCCCTATTATATAGTTTTTAAATCCAAATTGGTTACCCCTCATAAACAAGCACATCCCTGGGCCATTTCCTCTTATTTTTCCATTTTTACTATGGCGTTGCTTTGTAACAAAATTAGCAGGATAAGCAAAAGATAACTGGAAAAAATTAATTTCCTAATAATAAATTCCCAGGTCAAATATAAATAAATTTTCGTTTAACTACATTTAAAAATGATTGGGGGACTTCCCTGGTGGCACAGTGGTTGAGAATCCACCTGCCAATGCAGGGGACACGGGTTCGAGCCCTGGTCCGAGAAGATCCCACATGCCGTGGAGCAACTAAGCCCGTGCGCCACAACTACTGAGCCTGAGCTCTAGAGCACACAAGCCACAACTACTGAGCCCGTGTGTCACAACTACTGAAGGCTGTGCGCCTGGAGCCTGTGCTCCGCAACAAGAGAAGCCACCGCAATGAGAAGCCAGCGCACCGCAACAAATAGTAGCCCCCGCTCACCACAACTAGAGGAAGCCTGCGTGCAGCAACTAAGACCCAATGCAGCCAAAAATAAATTAATTAATTAAAAAAAAAAGATTGGTACTGATATCATACCCATTACGGTAAACAACCAAGTATTTGTAGTATAAGAAAAGAAAGGGAGGAAGGGAGGAAGGGAGGGAGGGAAGGAGGGAGGGAGGAGGGAGGAGGGAGGAGGGAGGAAGGGAGGAAGGGAGGAAGGGAGGAAGGGAGGAAGGGAGGAAGGGAGGGAGGGAGGAAGGAAGGAAGGAAGGAAGGAAGGAAGGAAGGAAGGAAGGAAGGGGAGAGGGAGGGAGGAAGAAAGAGGTGGGGTGGGGCGGTTGGTGGTTCTCTGACTCTCAGTGTGCCAAGGAACAGAAACATTTCTTCTGACCCCAACAAAGAATGCCACTACAGCCAAGTCCTTCAGAGACAAGCATCAATAGCTATGTTCTGGCCAGGGAAGAAAATAACTTTAATAATGCCATAATTTAAAATCAAAATTGTTATTGCTTTAAAAATTCCACAAGTGGCTGACAATAACAGCAGAGCAACAGGATTCTGATTACATTGTAATAATGCGGGTCTCACAGCAAGTCCACAGCTATTACCCAGCGATTAGGCGTCAGCACCTGGAGAAACTCCATTTACACTGGCTGCTTCAATCTCCTCCACAAGTCATTTACAAATATATGATCCTAATTTCTATGAGAGAAAAAAAGACATGCTGGGACTAGAAGATTATTTGGACAATTTGGATCAACCTATTTGATAGTTTAATGTGTGCTTTAAAAAAAAAAACTTTTTCTAAACCGCTAGGAGCATGATCATGAAGTGAAAAACAAAACTAGTTATCACTTCAGCTTTTTTAAAAATTGCTTTTGCTTCCTTTTCTTTTTTTATATTTTTTTCACAAGTAGGTGAAAATGCCTAATATGCCTGGGTAAGCACGGCACGTGGTGCACTAAATAGCTTCTTCAAGCTTGGCATGTTGGCACAGTCTACCCTTTCCCTCCTGAACAGCCACAGGCAAAGACTCTGGGTTTCTCTATACAAGTCCAGTAAAGGAAAAAGGTAATTTCTTATCATCAGTTAATGCTACAAATATACATAGTGAAAAGGACCAACCTGCCTCTTTAAATCAACGTGTGATGATATACGTCCCTTAGAACTGAGGGTAATAAAACGCCTAAAGTTGAGGTCAAAACAATCAAATGTGGGCAATTCGTGCCTCAAAACCTGGGAAGAAACTCTCATAGATTATCCCATCAAGAACAGCATTGGTAGCCATGCACAACGTTAGGACTTTTCCAAGTAAGGTCACCTTGGTCACTGGTCTCAGGCTAATTTTATGTGGTCATGCATGAGTCAAGGGCAAGAAGGAAGTTAGATTTCTCTTCTGAAGAAACGTTCCGAGGCATGACCCCTACGTTACTTCACCGCAATCCCACAGCCAGTTCATGAGCTGTGACGGCATTCTGGGGGAAGTGTTATGACACACAGTAAAGCATAACATTACCGTCCTTGCCTGTATCAACCATTAGCGTTATAGGATGTGAATGCCTTCGGCACTAATTGTTTACACTGCTGAATTAAATGTTTAAAAATCTATCGAGCGGCTTCCCTGGTGGCGCAGTGGTTGAGAGTCTGCCTGCCGATGCAGGGGACACGGGTTCGAGCCCCGGTCCGGGAGGATCCCACATGCCGCGGAGCAGCTGGGCCCGTGGGCCACAACGACTGAGCCTGCGCTCCGCAACAAGAGAGGCCGCGACAGGGAGAGGCCCGCGCACCGCGATGAAGAGTGGCCCCCGCTTGCCACAACGAGAGAAAGCCCTCGCACAGAAACGAAGACCCAACACAGCGAAAATAAATAAATGAATTAATAAACTCCTACCCCCAACGTCTAAAAAAAAAAAAAAATCTATTGAGTTCTTTCTTTATGACAAGCACTACGGACTAGGTGCTTTCCATTCAAAGAACACACATAGGTCTCGTCACTAAGGGCAGTTGAGGAAGGGTACTTTGGCAACTATCATATATCGTAATGAAATATAACTGTAGATGATCATTTTGAACATTAGACTCCAAGCATCTTCAGGGTCAGGAATGTATTATTTACTAAAGCACCTAGATCTGTGTCCCCTGGAGCTGGCATCAAAGCCTTAAATTCTAGTTTTTGCTCTATCACCTACCAGCTGGTGATTAAAGGGCCTTAATCTCTCGAGCTTGAGCTTTTTCCCACATGTACAATTGAAATAATTCCTGACTAATCTAACCCCATGGGATTGTGGTAAGGTGCAAATAAAAAAAATTATACAGTCTTTAAAAATAAAAAGTATTATTGTTGTTAATCAATTTAAGCTGACCAATTAGAAATTCAAGGGAGAAAAATACATTTTAGTGAGGGCTACGCGGAGAAGTCCTTGTAAAAGAGGGAAATTTTAAGACAGTTCTTAAAAGAAGCAGGATTTAGAAAGAAGGGGTGGGGGGGGCGGAGGGAAGGGAAGGAGGGAGGGAAGAAAGAATGAAAGAGGAAAACATTCCAGATGAGGGGCAGTAGAAGAGATCAAGCAAACAACGTAGATGAGATAAAGACTTAGGTCTTTTCATGGAACAGCAAAGGCTAGATTGTTAGCCTTCGTTAATAGGCTGATGTCAAATATCAAGGTAAGGAGGTATCCTGAAGGTAAGAGAGAGTCACTGTCGAGTGGGAGAAAAACTTGGTAAGGGGGCATTTTAGACATTTAATTTTGTGGTAGTGAGCAGAATGGAAACTATCTGGAGGGGAAGAGGGAGGATCACAAGTAAACCTGTCGCAGTGTCTCAGGTGTCAGGTGAGGAAGGGTCTAAACTAGAAAGAGGGCAGTGGGAATTTAAAAACTGAAAAGAAGGGGGAGGGAAGAAAGGAAGGAAGGAAAGGTGGGTAGGAAAGGAGGGGTAGAATAATGGAACAGCAAACAAAAGGAAGAAGTCACTGATTTCTGCATGACTGGGGGCAAAGCGTGTGGTTACTTGGTTGTTTTTTGTTTTTGTTTAGCTTTTTGATAGGGGAGAGGGGGAATCAGAAGAGGTGAAGGAAAATGACAGGAATTTACATTTAAACTATATGGAGTTTGATGTCAACACAAGATATCCAAGTGACATAAAATTGCAAGGAGGACGGAAGTATAACTGATATTTTCAAGGCTGGGACGGAAGGACTCAGAGGGGGCCTGAAGGGAGTTTGGGCCTCGACATGCAGAGTTAAGTCACCAAACGGAATTCAGCAGGTGACTGGAAGTTCCAGATTGGAGCTCTGGAAAAGATTCAGGAATACAACTTCCCTTCCTTAAAACGTTTTAAACATTTGAGGTCTAAATTTCTTGACATAAAAAAAATATGCATTTTATACTTTTGAATCACTTCGGAATTTTACCCCTACAAGCAGAACTATGTGAAAGACATAGCCGTTATCAGTGATAGGCCTTATACGTAGCAACTGATAAAAGGATGGATATGACACACAGCGAGAAGGAAAGTGGCCATCACCAGTTTCCATCCAACTGAGGACTTACATTTTGCTGGGTAAACTCTCGGAACATAGCTGCTAGCCTGTCATCCTCGATATCACAGTCAGTTTTGATAGCCACATTCAGAATGTGAATTGGTTCATCCCTGGGGATCTGTAACCCAAGAACACAAGGCAAGGAAATTAGGAGGCTGGCTAATACAGAGATGGAGCGAAGTTATAGTACTTGGTAGGATACCTGAAAAACAGATATGGCCCACAGGACACTTTCTGCTAGTATGAGTAAGCAAAATGAAACCACTGCCCAACACCCACAATGGAGATTAAATAAAGACACCTAACTTTAAAAAAATAAGGCAGCAAAGGCATTAGCTAAAGGCGGCCCCAAATCCTGGCTTGATGTGAACTTGAAGACCACTATGTCTCAACTTTTTCACCAATAGAATGGGAATGAAACCATTTGCAATATCTCTTCACAGAATGTAAAGGAAAATGAGTGAAAGAAGCCATCTGAACATATTCCCATATAACATATTTCTAAACAGTGGAAGTATCAAACCATGGGAAAATAACCTGGTAGGGAAAAAACAGGATGTGTTTGCAGAGAAATGAAAAGAAGGGAAAGAAGGGTTTAATAAGAGGACAAAATTTTAAGCAAAGTGTCTATTTTTTCTACTATCTGAAGTCCACAATTCCTTGAAGACTACGAAAGCACTGCTCTGCAAATATACAAGCCGTTACTGAGTAAGAACTAAAGCAATCAAAGCTCAAGTGTTTGAAACAACATTCAGAGACCTAGAGGCAGCTGCAATGGACACAGACGGCCTCATTCTACGCTATGGATTCCATGATTAATACAGTGGTTTTTATTTCTAGGTTAGAATTTATATTCCACCTGTTTCTAAAAATACTTTGATGAGGCATATAAAATTAAATAATATAAAGTAGGGTAAAAAGATGAATTCTTCCCTACAATGTTCTACAATCAGAAAGAGAGGATATAGCACAAATCCTGTATCTGAAGGAGCAAAGCAGTCTCCCAAAGGGGACACTATACCTTGTCTTCATCATATAGAGATGTGTGACCTGCCTCAGGGAACGTGGGGCTTTGGGGTGGGGAATCACAGAAGCAGCCCATCACTTCATCAAAGATCCTGAAACATACCAAAGAAACACCCACGATGAAAACCCAAGTGGCAGGAAACGGACGTTGCCATTGCCAGCTCTGTCTAAGAGAATAATCGATCCTACCCTGCACTCAGTTGTCAACAGTGGCTAGAGGTGACCTGCGAACTTTCACCAAGTGGCAGAAATTAGGAGGATGGATTGTTTAACCTTTAATGAACCATATATATCTTTTCTTTCTAAAAACGGATGATCTGAAGCTTTTTTGTTTTGTGTTTTTCACGTAAGATATGAGCAGGGCTGCGGTCATCGTCGGTCTTGAAGTAACAGCACGAGCCTGGGACCAGAGCAGTGACAGACCGATGTCATTACCCCTCCCCCAGGGTCACGCATCGGTATACATCGAGAGATAGAGGCTGAATGCATTGAACCAAAAGATGCATCGTCTCTGGCGGGGCTCGCTCTAGTGTTGTGTTTAATTTCTCCTGACATTTCACTCGTCACAGAGCCGACAGTTCCTTGTGTAGCTACTAAGGAAAAGATGGTTTTTGCTTGTTTCTTTTTTTCTGACCAGGCTCATGTAACAAGTAGAGAGGTTTGTAGAGTCTGCACAGAGGTGGGAAGGGAGGGACCTACACCTCTCCCAGAGCATATACCGCAAGGGCTACATCTCCTTAGCTGGCCCGTGGCTAATCAGGGCATCTCTATTCATTGGGCAGAAATCTGAGATGCCCAAGGCTCCCCTTGTATAGACACAGTTCCATGGTGCCTTACCTGACAAAATCTTCAAAAGTCCGAAAAGACACCATTCCGCCCATCCGCTGACACGGTGGAGTGAATGAGTTGTCCAGCAGCACGTCGCTGACACTAGCTACATGAGTCATGCCATAGTGGTTGAGGTTGGAGGAGAAGGACATTCTAAATGGTAATTCAATCAAGTGCATTAGACAAGGAGAGCAGGAACAAGGACTGGGAGAGTCACAACAGGGAAAAGGAGCTGGGAGGAAACGGAAGTAGGGTCAGGTTGCAGAGCAGGTTTGGTTTTTTACCCACTATAGATAAGGCTGTCTTGCTAGATTCACATGAACCCTTCCACTGGAATTTCCCCTCATACGAACAATATTTTTTACCAACCCCCACCCCAGATTTCTCCACATAAAAATCTAAGGACTGTCAGGAATATCATGGTGGTTTTAATACCATGACATCATGACATGTCTAACGAGTGAATAGCACATAGGGGTTAAAAACCATCCTGCACCTTCCCCTTCCTGAAAACATCCCCTCTTTTAAAAGGATGTAAACAAGCCAAGTGAGTTGTAACTAGGCAACACTTAAGGCATTTTTCTCTAGGAATTGTAATAGATTAAGTATTCACAGATAGACATATGCATGTCCACAACAACTCTAAGTCATTTGGAATGGTTTAGTAAATCATTAGAAAAAACACAATTCACCAGAGAGAAACAAGTAACAATCTGTAAAAGGAACTTTACTGAGGTATCTATTTTTTCCTTGAATGGGCTGATGGGGAGCGCAGTTATGAGGATTATAGCTTCTCCCTTTTTGAAAGAGAGACAGTTTTGCAAAATTTCCTTTTTTATATTTAAACACATTTCTATACCAAAGTAAACATATCTTCATTGAAAGCCCTTAATGAATCCCAGCAAGATACAAAAGGGCAGAGCATGGGTTTCAAAGTATGTGTAAGCATGACAAACAAGTGTAAATGGAGATGCTCAAAGAGAACTGATTTGTTCAATCTAAAAACATAATGAAATCTGGATATTCCTTGATGCACCTCAGCAGCATGTACTGATAAATACTACTGTAAAGTGTTTGTGATGCCCAGTCAATCAGGACAGCCTGTTAGGAAGGACCAAACTAAAGGATGCCTCCAGGACTTGCCGACATGTTACTGGCATACTGATCCGAAGCACGTTCAGAGCAAGGCAATGGCACTTGAACTTTGGGGAGCTGCTCAAAAATCTCCTTGAAGCGCACTGCCTGCAGTGTTGCAGGGGTCAAGAGAGCCAGCAAGGTGGGCTAGAGATCTGGGTATATACCGTATTCTATTGTGAACTGTAATTATAAAAGGCAATGGAATTCTTTACAGAATGGGAGTGCTGCTCACACAGACTGTTAAAGACCGACACTCCCGGTTTTTATTCCTTTGGTAAATGATGACTATGAAGAAGTACTTCAACTTTTGACAGTACCAGGGACTAGAAGGTAGAGTGGGAAAGGAAACCATTGATACCATGAATGAAACAGACAAACGAAACACACGTCAAGCAAGTCTTACACATGGTGCTCACTAGAAACCGGGATTCAGAGCTGTATGAACACAGAAGTGCTACCATCCTTTTCTAGGATCACCAAATATATTTAGCAAAGGAGCAAGTTTGTGAGGCATTGTATCTTTTCTTCCTGCCTGGCATTAGACAGGAAAGAGAATCCAGATAACCCTTAAAGGGAACCCCCTCTGAAGAGGCTAACAGTCTATGTTTGTGGCAAACATGGGGTTAAGAATCTTTTTCACTCAACCGAACCCCATTGGAAATACCCACATTTCAGTTTCCCCCACTACTATGCTCTTGGACCAGGACAGCTAAAGGCAAGCAGGAGTGAAGCAAGCCCACTCTTCAAGAGCAGACAAGAGGACCAAACAAAACACTCCCTTTCCTCTCCCCATCCAAATTGGATGCCAAAAGCTATACACAGTTTTGATTACTTAATATTTAAAGGGAGAGGGACAAAATAAACATAAGCCTATAAATATTTCAACAAATAACTGATCATCTACAAAGACGTCAGCACCAACGTGTTACGGCTTTAAGCACTTTGTGGATTCCAGTCAGAATTGCTATCCTCTCAAACTTGCATTGTGTTGCCTTGCTTGGCTCAGGAGCAGAAGGAACTCAAAATATTAAAATATCACTTGTGTTATACGGGTCTGGAAACGTTTCACAGGGCTACACACATCAAAACTTCAGATACACTTTTCCAATGTAATCTCATTACAGGTCTGAAATAAAACTTGACTTTCATAGCATCATAACACTTTATAGAAAAATAGCTAACAAACTGATAAAACATGAGATCAGCTATTTCTGCATGTGTGTTCCTCTAAAAGGAGAAGCAAATTAGAGAAACTATAAATTGAAAAACTGATGAACAATTTGCCAGGATAGGGGCAACCGTAAGGGTTTCTCCTCTGAAAGCCCCAAACAGAGAACTTAGCAAAATAAGATGCTTACAGGAAAGCTGAACATTGGGCAGAGGATTCCCCTATTGTACACAGCTAGACGGGAGCTGTTCCATACTGAGGCTTTTCAAGCACTGCTTTTTGAATGGCTGAAGAAAAGCTGAAGACATGTTTTCCAAACAGAAAAAATAATTTAGTATGTCCAAAGGGGAGCTCAGGACTCCCTAGCAGAAAGATAACATGTTAGCTTGTCAAGTGTAGTGTTATTTTTTCCCCTGATTTTCCTAAAAGGTGCTTTTAATTGGAGAAAAAAACAAAAAACAAAAAAAACTAAACATACGGTACCTGTTTAGCGTGGGGATGTTCCCTCTGTAATTAAACAACCACAGTTAGTTATTGATAGGTTAGTGAAAGCCATAATAAAAGAATTGTCAGAGCAGATACAGACCAGTGGTGAGGAGCCCCAGTTTGGCAGCTCTGGCATTCGGCAGACATAATTAAGTGCTCATTACCCTTCAACCCCCTGGGTGCCTCCAAAGAGGCATGCCTCCTGACCTACCTCACCACAGCAGCTGTTGATGGAAAGGGTCAAAATGTATTTACCATGGAGTTTTTTTTTATAGCTCTATTACAAAAAAAAAAATTCCGAGTAAGGATAAACCACAGGCTCATAAGCTTCAACAAGAAATATAATTCTCGACAAAATTCTTAGAGAATCTTCTTAACTTGTTCCTATTTTACTAAAAATGCAATAAGGAGGCTCAGAGAAGTTGATTCCACAGCCTCTCCCACCTTAATTGATTTTCCAGGATGTGTGATGAACCTACAAACTCTCCTCTAGAGAAAAGAAGCTGGGCATCTGGGTTCCCAGCTCCCTTTTCTAATTCTCTTTAACCCTGCTCTTCCTCCTGTAGACTGGGCTGGGATGGGGGTAGGAGGTGGTGTAGGAAAGGAGTGTACTCTGTGCCATAGGAGCTTAAAGGAACTGAAAAGCATGCAGGAATGTGATGATTAATGATTCTATGACTAGAGTGGTATATAGACTGTTAAAAATGAATTAATTAATATTTTTAAGTGAAATGAATTTAGGGAAATAATGACTTTTAAAAATTGCTGTAAGCTTAAAATCTCTAGGCCTTCCATAAATAAAACCTTAACCTAAATCTGGCTAGCCCTAGAGTTGCCTGAGAAAGAATATTTCCAAATCGTGAAAGAAAGACGAGGATAAGAATGGAAAGTGAAAAGCAAGTCTCCTGCGTTCTCTTTGGTCTTTGACATCAATGCTTCCCCCCACCCCCTTTAATTTGACCTCAGTCATTTCCTCAACTGAAAAAAAAAAAAAAAACCAAACCCTTATTTTCAATGTTAAAAGGGAAAAGTTATACTTACCACCCACAATTTAGGAGTCCTATAAGGGGGTTGATGGGTTGATTATCTTTCTAACATCGTTTAATCATTGTTGGGCTTTTCTGGCACACAGGGGACTTAATGGGCAGAACATAGTGGGTGGTGCTGATGGTACGTGGAAGGAGGAGAGTGGGAGGAAAATGATGCACTTCCCATGGCAGTGAAAGGAGCAGAACAGACTGAGCTGGCCATATAAATAAAGAGCTGTGACATATCGCTGCACACAAACTGTATACCTCACGTGATTTGTGAGTAGCAATGCTCTTTGCATCAAACCTGTATCACAGAGCAAATTCATAAGGCGGCAAGAGCCACCTCCGAGTGCAAAAACCTGCACCTTTGCTGTTTGGAGTCTTTGAGCCTCTCACTCAGGGGAATGAGTTTCATTTTACAAGAGGTCCTTAGTTATAATGCACTTGGCCCTCATCAACAAACAAAAAGTACGCACAGGTTCTAGAGCAGAAGCAGAAAACTAACAGTAAATGCTAATGAAAATATAGGAAAGTCTTCCTTTTAAGATATAAAAAGGAGTCTAAAGACCTGCACAGTCTCTGAACTATAAGCCTCAGTTCAGAGAGAAGAACCCTACAACCAAAGCAATCTCAGGCTCCTTCCATCCAGGTTTCTCGAATTTAGAAACCAGTATAATCTCTCTCAACTGTTAACCAATATTTTACACTAATAAAATGGTCTCACTGCTTCTGTGACTACTCTAATCCCTTAGGGAGTCTTCACAGGATAAAGGCCAAGTTTTCAGCAGAAAAAGGCCTGAATTGAAAAGAACACTACCAAGAAAAAGCCAGCCCTTCTCCATCAGCAATCCTCAAGCTCTCACGGGAAGCCCCCTGCTGCTTTGTTACAGGAATTATGCACCATCTACACAGTATGGGATAAGAACAAAACTCCCAACATCTCCAGTTTTTAAAGGACTGGCCTCAAATCAATCACATAAGAGGTAAGTTTAGAGTCAGCTTATCCCCTTTGGTATCAATAGAATATGATTCTGTGGGTCTGTCAGGGAGACGAGCAGAGAAGGAAGGTTAAACTCTCTACTACCAGGTAAATACTTAGCCATGTCCGTAACAATCATCTGTATATTTTGTAACTCTATACAGGGGCTATTTGATCAATTTAAGAAAATGACCGATGTGGCATACTGCACACTATTGTGATACAGTAGAAAGCTAGCTCAGTGGTCTGCACAAAAATAACCAACTAATGTAGAGATTGTATGAGTCAAATATCCCATTTATATAGCTAAAAATAAAATAAAATCTGCCACATTTCACTGCATACTCATCACGCAAAAATAATCACATTTCTCAATCTCTGATAAGGCAATCACTTGCATTTTCAAATACAAAAGAGGAGTATAAATTCACTTGTAAGACACCTGTTTAGGCTCTTCAGAGCACTTACGATGATGAATCTTCATTCACAGTGTTGTGAAAAATATTAGAACCATTTTCCTTCCAGTAGATTAGCTTCATTTGACAGATGGGATAACTGAGAAACCAAAGGGGAAGCTTTCCAAGGACACTGCTAAATATGGTGTCAAAAACCAGAATCTAGACCTGGCATTTTCTCATCTCAGCTCCTGAGGCTAGCATTCCACATCAATATAGACTAAATTTAAAAAAGGACAAGAGAAATCCTTTGAATTCTGAGGTGCTCGGCATTAAGTCACCTCTGATTTTACTGACCTGCCTCCCTAGAATGGCTGGAGAGCCTGCTTCAATACGAAAGCAAAGTCAGAGTTGCTGCCTGCTGGCTGAACCCTTTTTATTTAAGGAACACCAACTTCTCTGGCAGTCACAAGTTCTCTGACCCTTTTACCATCCTTTCCAGCTGAATTTCATTTTGCTTGATTCTAGCTGGCCCTACATAAATCTTTTATCATATAAAAATGCTCCTGATTCTTTTGCCTTCTAACTGGAAGGGAAAAAAAGACCCTATATGAAAATGATGGGGATGCATGCAAACAAGCAGTGGTTACATCAAGCTGTAACTGAGAGCCAGGATAGGGCAAATCTTTTGAAATCAGGCAGCAAAGCAGAATCAGAAGAGGTCGGCTGAATAACCTACTAGCAGTCACTAACAGCAGTACCATAGGAGAAACAGCAATTTGACTGGCTGTGACCAGTGGTGGTCTCCTTGTGTGACTATGCTTCTGCAGGAGAATCCAGATCAAGAGCTGTAAAACACATCTGAACCATGTATTTCTATTGGCATCTCCCCCACCACCTCCTTGCAGCTCAGATGCCCGGACTCCACTGCAGAGCTTTCGTTTACAATAAAATGATCGTTGCTTCATTCACTGGCAGCCCCTTTAAAGCTCCTTCTTGGCTCTGCTGGAAGATTTTGCTCTTTCTGAAACAAGTATGCCAACAGAGCTACAACATATTACTATTGCCTGCTATATAATTAGCTACAAACCCACAGCACAAAACTACAGGGATTTACAGGTGCCCTAGATTCTGCTTTTCCTTCCCCCTGGAATCAGCTAGTCTTCCTTGACAAGAAGGGACCTTGGGCTACCCTAATGATATATTGAGAGTTTTAAACTCGACTCTCCAATCTTCCAAGGCTAGAGTGCCAAAATAACACAGCGGAGACCAGAAGCTGAGCCATGGATACAGGAAAGCACTTACACCTGCTGAGAATCTTCTCTTATGCCAGATGCTTGCATCTTATCAGCAGACTACCCTGCATGAAGGAAGCAACAAGCACTGTAGAGTTTTATTTATTTATAGCTCATTCTGGCCTGCTAACTACAACCAAGTGCTCCCACTGCTAAAAAATGCTGCAAGTTGGATGACTTTTGAGTGTCTCCCTACGAGCCAAAGAAGGGTCTAATCTCTGGGTGTCAAAGATGATCAGAATCCTCAAGAATGGCAATGGGCTGCCGATTAGCCCCATAGAAGGCTTCTGATTTCTAAACTTCCTCACAACCTTCTTCATGAAAAGAAGGTCCAGAGACCACCCACCAACAGCTAAACTCTGAAGGTGCCAAGCAGCCAAAACTCAGTCATGGCCAAAACATGTGGTATCAGGGGAGCACACAGCCGACCTCTTCTGGATGCGAGACAGGAGAAGAGGAAAATGCTTGAATTAAAACATTATAACATACAAGGCCAAATTCACAAGGAGCAAATAGCAGAGAAAGTGCAGTGCAACTCAAATTAACTAAAGTATGGATTTCCATGTAAGAAATAGGTGGAAATAAACACCAATAAGTCTTCACCCATCATGTATGTACAGAAATATACAACAAAATGGACTTCCATCTTCTGCATCAATTGTGGTGCTTCTTATTTGCATCACAGATTAAAAGTTTAAAAAAATGAACTATGTTCACTAATATGTATTACTTATGAAAATCATTTGGAGTTTTAAATTTCATACTCCCAGACTGTCATAATATGCACAGCCATATGCATAGCCACAGAGTTTATGGGATAATATACTTTACATATGTTTGTATAAATATTTTAGAAGATCAAATACATAGGCTGACTAAAGAACTTATTTGTTTCCAGATTATTCTGAGTTACTTAATATGTCCAAAGCTAAGTAAAATTGTGAATGTCAAATGATTTGATGAATCATCAAAAATACATTCAGGAAGAGGCTTTAGTGTAACAAGCTTTTCCATCACCAGCACCACAGAGTGCTAAAACTAGGGTTTCAGAATGAGAAAAAAGACACACACACACCACCTCTGGCTCTAAACCCTGAGCCTCGCTGGAAGAAGACAGAGAAAAAGGAATGCTGAATGATAACAGTCTGAGCTCCAGGATTAATCCATGTAAAATACTGGTTGAACTCACTAAAGAGCTGGCCTGATGGAATCTTAGACAAAAGAATTAAGTCCTAAAAGTCTGAATAATAATAAAATGTTCTCTTAGTGCAGACCAGCTATCCTGACTACTCCTGCACCAAGAAAAAGACTGAAGAAACTCCCTCATTTCTCCTCTAAGGACAATTGCTAACTGGCTACAAATCACCTTTAAAAAATGACAGCAAAAATCCCCTCCCCTCAAAAAAATTCACATACAATAGGACATAGTCCTTATACGCTAAGAAGATAAAGAAGGAAAAAAATCCACACATTTCCCATATATATAGGTGTTCCATATATAAATATATAGGTTTCCTACTATGCTTAAGTCAAGTGCAGCTGCTGTTCAAGTGAAAGGAATTTAAGAAGAAAAGGGTATATCTAGGCCAGGAGCTTCCTTTAGTAAAGCTCTAATATCTGGATCCTCTGGTGCATAAGACCTGAGGATGCCGAATAAGTTGCAACTACAGTTCCTATAAAAAATTTGAAAGCCTTACACAGAAGATCAGGAAGTAGATAACATACCTTGGCTGAAGCCTGCCTAGCAAGAAGGATAACGAGAAAGTCACAGAGGTAAGAAATTGTTTAGTCATCTGCTGCCCTTTTTTTTTTTTTTAAATATTGAGGAGTATTAGAAAAAAACAGTCAAATTATACTGAAACACAAAGTAACTAAATGTCAAAAGTCTCAGTCCACAAGATGAATAAGCACCATAGATCTGCGGTACAACGTTGTACCTAAAATCAACAATGATATATTGTATACTTAAAAATTTAAGAGGGTAGATCTCATGTTAAATGTTCTTTCCACAATAAAATTTTTAAAAAAAATTTTAAGTATAAGAAAATGTCAAGCAATACAAAGTCCCACAATGAATTTAAACAAAAAGGTACCAAACATGTTGGCCACGTGCTAATTGCCCAAATGCGCTAAAAAGGGGGTTTCTTCTCCCTTCTCAGAGGCTGCTCCATTTATTAGCAATGGCAGCTGCTTGTGTTTTGCCTGCTTCTCTAAAAATCAAAACGTGCAAATGGGACACGGTCTTCAATCCAAGTGGCATCTAAGGCATTTTCCTGAAAAAATACTCTGCTGTTGTCAGTTTGCAGACAAAGAGCCATGTTTCATCCCCACCCACGGGGGCTAAATCACTAGTCAAAAACAAACCACAGGAATAGAATTCCACCAGATGACCCCATACACAACAAGAGACTGTAGTCTTGCTTTGATAATACAGCTTAGAAAGATACTCCCAAGGACTTGCTGGACAAGTTTAGTCTACTTCAAATGAATGTCTGGGGACTTCCCTGGTGGTCCAGTAGTTAAGAATCCGCCTTCCGAATGGACTTGAGGACACGGGGAGGGGGAAGGGTAAGCTGGGACGAAGTGAGAGAGTGGCATGGACTTATAAATACTACCAAATGTAAAACAGATAGCTAGTGGGAAGCAGCTGCATAGTACAGGGAGATCAGCTCGGTGCTCTGTGACCACCTAGAGGGGTGGGATAAGGAGGGTGGGAGGGAGATGCAAGAGGGAGGAGACATGGGGATATATGTATATGTATAGCTGATTCACTGTTATACAGCAGAAACTAACACACCACTGTAAAGCAATTATACTCCAATAAAGATGTTAAAAAAAAAAAAGAATAAATGTAGAAAAATAAAAAAAAAAAGGATCCGCCTTCCAATGCAGGGGACACGGGTTTGATCCCTGGTCGGGGAGCTAAAATCCCACATGCTGCAGGACAACTAAACCCGCGCGCTCTGGAGCCCACGCGCCACAACTAGAGAGAAGCCCATGTGCAGCAACGAAGAGACTGCACGCTGCAACTAAGACCTGACGCAGCCAAATAAATAAATATTAAAAAAAAAAAGAATGTCTGGCTAGAAATGGGAAGACCAACTACCAGGAAAGAAAATGCAAAAACTGGTTAAAGAATGTATGTGTTTTCTCCCCCAAGAATTTTTGGTTTGTTAACCCCAAATATAATATTGGGGAAATATAAAATTCTGCTTAGCATGAGATATGTAAAATATGTATATTCATATGCCTGTTCTCTGTTCTCACTGAGCAATTTTTAAAGCATGTGTAAAATACTGTAGTATATCTACAGTATCAGAAGTGGATGATTGCTGTAACTACCAAGAATAAGCAACATAAGAATAAAAGTTTGTAAAAAGAAAAAAAAATCTCTCCTAGGGATACTCCATTAACATAAACAAAGAGGACTCAGTGTGATTGTCCTAATTAATTCTTGGTCTACAGTTGAGCTGTCCATGTGGCTAGGAAGTGCTGGAAATATGGCTAGCCTGCATTGAAACATGCTGGAAGTAGAGAATACACTCTAAATTTCAAAGACTTTGTCAAAAGAATGGAAAATATCTGATTAATAACTTTTTATTACATATTAAAATGGTATTTTGAGGGACTTCCCTGGCAGTCCAGTGGTTAGGACTCCATGCTTCCAGTGCAGGGGGTGGGAGTTCGATCCCTGGTTGGGGAACTATGATCCCACCTGCCATGCAGCACAGCCAAAAAGAAAAAAAAAAAGGTATTTTGGATACAGTGGGTTAAATAAAATGTTATTAAAAGTAATTCTGTCTGTTTCTTATTAAATATGGTCATTAGAATATTTTAAATTACATATGTGGCTTGCATTATATTTCTATTGGACAGTGCTGGTCTAGTAGTAGTGATTCTCAATTGTAGATGGTCAACAGAATTATCAGAGAAGCTTTTTCAAAAAGTGGTCCCCTGGGGCTTCCCTGGTGGCACAGTGGTTGAGAGTCCGTCCACCTGCCGATGCAGGGGACACGGGTTCGTGCCCCGGTACGGGAAGATCCCACATGCCGCGGAGCGGTTGGGCCCATGAGCCATGGCCGCTGAGACTGTGCATCTGGAGCCTGTGCTCCACAACGGGAGAGGCCACAACAGTGAGAGGCCCGCGTACCGCAAAAAAAAAAAAAAAAAAAAAGTGGTCCCCTGGACTCTGGTTCAGAATTAATCAGAATCTTAAGAGCCAGGAACCCATATGGGTATTTTTAAAATACTTTGCAGATAATTCTGAGAATCACTGATCTAGAGGTTAGTGGACATAACTGTGTCCTTGAGCCTTACAGGAACTGAGAGTGGAATAAACACTGGTAGACAGTCTCCTGTAATTTATTTCTGTAGAATTAGAAACAATAATGCTTATGGGCTGCTTGTTCAAAACAGTAAGAACAGAAAAGAACAAAAGTACTGAGGTTAGAAAAAAAGTTGGAACTTGACTCAAAACTAGCTAAAACTAAGATACCCTAGAATTCTTCTGTAAGGGTTGCAGGCCTATGATGTAATAAAGAATTTGGCTTTTGTCCCTGGTTCCTGGGAGAGAGACTCTAAATCCTTGGAATTTCTCAAGTAATAGAAGTGCCTTCATTATTCATGAGCCCCTTGGATCACACCTGAGTTTATGTGAAGAGATAACTCAGGGTAGGGGCTACTCACTAGGAAGACCAACCATGTGATTAGAGGGTCAGCTGGACCTCTGGGGAGGGAAGACAAGCTGGAGAGTGAGTTTAATCACATGGCCAATGAGTCAATCAATCGTGACATTGTAATGAAACCCTGATAGAAACTCTGGACACTGAAGCTCAATGGAACTTCTTGGTTGGTGAACACATTGATATGCCGGGAGGATGAGGTACCCTGATTCCACAGTGAAAGAACTCTGTGTTCAGGACCCACCCCCCCAGACCTTACTCTATGTATCTCTTGTCTGGTCCTGATCAGTATCTTTTATTTAAAAAACTGTGATCGTAAGTATAGTGTTTTGCTGAGTTCTGTTAAGTTGTTCTAGTGAATTATTGAACCTGAAGGGGTCATGGGAACCCCCAAATTTGTAGCCAGTTGGTCAGAAGTGTGGGTGGCCTGGGAACCCAACTTGTGGCCACATCCGAAGTAGAGGTAGTTTTGTGAAGAACTGAGCCCTTAACTAGTGGCATCTGATCTAACGCCAGGTGGTAAGTGTCAGAATTGAATTGCAGTACACCAACTGGTGTCAGGATAAGGTCATAACTCCAAATTATAACAAAAACATTTATAAGAAAATATAAAATCTTACAAAACTAAATTCAAGTTGCAAATCTATAATAACTGAATAAGCCATGCTCTAAAATTAAATACAGCATTCTGTAATTAAATCTGACAATACATCTTCTATTCCTAAACTAACAAAAGGATTTTAGACCTAAAAAGCGTTAAAGCAATTTTAATGGTTTTCTGGTTTCCACAAAGATTATTTTCTCTTTCCTCCTTTATTTTCCCTATCTTCATCTTTACATCTACATCAATAATAATAATACTCCAGCAGTTTATAATTCTGTATACACAGAACCAAGGAAGACTTTAGAAAGATGACAGGATTACTGTTCTGTTCAGGTCTGGTCTTTATCCAGAGGAATGTGCACACCTCAGTTGTTGGGAGGGACACGTATACAAGTTTTGAAACCATATCAGCAATAACCAAGGTTCACACCCTTGAGATGGAAAGGTGAATAAGATTTCTTAACAAACAGTTAAGAAGCATGTCTCTCATTTTCCAATCGACTTTCCCTCACCAAACTGGACACAGATCCTCAAATTTAAAAGTAGGACAGGGAGAGCAATTCAGAAAGGCAAGGGGAGCAATGAGGGAAGGAAGGAAATCACAAGCAGCTCTGTGGCCTGACTACAAATCATTGCCCAAAGGAATGAGGTAGTAGAAAGCAGGAAGAAAAGGAGAATGTTCCGAGAATTACAAAGAGCATTAAGTTTAGCATGTAGTTCCCTACAATTATTCAAGGACCGCAGGAAAAGAAAGAAGCCTGAGCACCGAGCCCACGTGTGCCATGAGTACCTCGCTGCTCGCTGAAGGACAGCCATTCGTTTCTAGAAAATGAGATTCTGAAATCCATGGAGGCAAAAATGTACCGAGAGATGCTTGCTAAATCAAGGATATATGCTTTTCTCTGCCAGCCATAAGGTATTTTCGAGGTAGAGAAGTGAAAGGACCTTCTCAGACAAAGAAGACAAGTACTTTTTCTGAAGATGCTACTGCACATCTGCTGACCTCTCCTGGATCAACAGTGGCATCCAGTGGCTGCAAATCTCAGCACACACTTCTTTGTCTCTAGGAAGAGTTTCTATTGCTTTGGGTGAAGTGGCAATTTGGAACAAAACCATTTCTGTTGTCTATAACTAAGGATCCCCAAAGACATAGTACTTTGAAATAAAAAGTGAAGAACCAAAGGCCATAAAGCAGAAATGGAGGGGGCAGCTTAAGACTGGCTGTGGTTATTTGTATTTCCTGTGGTATTACTGAAAAGAATGAAAATACGGGAGGAGACGAACATATGTGTGGGTGAAATTCCTAAGTTTTCACTGCCTCAGAATACTTTAAAAATAAATGAGATTACAAGACAGTATTTTTGTCTTAAAACCAAAGCAATACTTTGGTATTATTGTTGGAACTGGAAACAAATTTACATATGTACGTTTGTATTTTTTTAAAGGGCTTAGGAAGGGAGAATTAGTGGAATTAACATGGCTTAATTAATTTACTTGAATTTACGTTTGCTTTCTGAAGTGTGATTTTTAAAAACTGAGTTTCAACTGCTAACTTCATGTGTCTGTTTTTAGGGAGATACTGAAACTGACTCAGGTATAACCTTAACCTACAGCAAACATATAGAAAAGAAAAGCACTCCACCCAAAATATGCTTATATTCCATTGATTTAAACTGCTAAAAAAAAAAAGTGATTTTCTGGCAAAATTCCAGCAAGTAAAATGCCAGTAAATTCTTTCCAACTTAAAAAAGAAAGAACTATGCCTCCTCAGTGACAGAATACAAGTATCAGTAAAAATGAATGGAGGGACTTCCCTGGTGGCGCAGTGGTTAAGAATCCGCCTGCCAGTGCAGGGGACACAGGTTCAATCCCTAGTCCGGGAAGATCCCACATGCTGCAGAGCAACTAAGCCCGTGCGCCACAACTACTGAGCCTGTGTGCCACAACTACTGAAGCCCATGCACCTAGAGCCCATGCTCCAGAGCAAGAGAAGCCACTGCAATGAGAAGCCCGCGCACCGCAATGAAGACCCAACACAGCCATAAATAAATAAATTTCTAAAAAAAGAAAATGAATGGAGTAATCCTAAACTTCTCTTAATTAGACCATACTTTATCTCTCCAGATCAAAGATCAAAAAAATTAAAAAAGAAATGGATACCAAGAGGCTCTTCTTCTCATGGTTTAAACATGTTCATTTTCTGCTCTACATTTCTAGCTTAAAAAACCATACAGAATGGTCACACACATTACCCACCCCCACCCTCACCCTCCCTTTAACTCTCCTGATAGAGCTCTGGTTGGCTCAGGTGCACACACCAGCTCAAACTCACCTGTTTGGATGAGATGTGGGCAGCATGAACTGGAATTCCACCACGCAGGTGTTGTCCTTAAGCTGGCGGTGTTGTACACTGTTAAGTTCATAGGCAATATAAGCCCTTCGAAC
Source organism: Mesoplodon bidens (assembly GCF_964165515.1). Taxonomy (NCBI): domain Eukaryota; kingdom Metazoa; phylum Chordata; class Mammalia; order Artiodactyla; family Ziphiidae; genus Mesoplodon; species Mesoplodon bidens. The sequence goes on from NC_138179.1 coordinate 8,945,310, forward strand.
ATACACCTGGTTAAAAAGTAATCCTCAGTGAATACACTTCAAAAACAGAAACTAAGAGATGGTTAGCCCAGGAAAAAGACAGTCTTGAAAAGAGGTGTCTGATGCAGAAGAAGGTGGTCTGTGGTGACAAGTCCCAAAGCCCTGTACATACATACCTTGCTTTAATTAATAAAGCTGGAGTCTTAAAACTATACCCATGACTATAAATGGAAACAAAGCTAGCCTTCCTCTGCTGGACACCTCTAGGTGTGCTATAAACCCTTCACACTGACCTAAACTTGAGAGAAGGTTTGATCAGTTAGCACAAGAGTATATAGAACCATGACTATTAATTCATTACACATGATGATTTCAACAGCAAATAAAAGCAAACAGGGAGAGGGACGTCCCTGGTGGCGCAGTGGTTAAGAATCCGCCTGCCAATGCAGGACACATGGGTTCAAGCCCTGGTCCAGGAAGATCCCACATGCCGCGGAGCAACTAACCCGTGCGCCACAACTACTGAGCCTGCGCTCTAGAGCCCACGAGCCACAACTACTGAAGCCTGTGCTCTGCAACAGGAGAAGCCACCACAATAAGAAGCCGGCGCACGACAGCGAAGAGTAGCCCCACTCAATGCCCGCACACAGCAACAAAGACCCAACACAGCCATAAATAAATAAATAAATTAATTAATTAAAAATAAAAGCAAACAGGGAGAAAAATAAGAGGTGCTGATTCTGGGCCACCTGAGGAGTGAAGATAGAAGACAGAAACAATTGAAGTACAGTCTAACTCTTTCACTATCTTGTATCTTTGTTTTGTTTTCCCACTGGCCCAAACTGATTTTACAGTGTTTATATCCCCCAAACCCTAGGCAAAATCAGGAAGGCGTAAGTTGACATGCAATATCCCAAATACACTAACTTGACTCAGAGAAACAGCAACAGGCTATGTCTCAGGAAAACCCGTCAGTCCAACCTCATGTACTTCACAGCTAATTTGCCATGCACATAAAATGAGACACATCAGCCTGTGAGGTACGTCAGGAGACTTTGCATTAAATGGCATAAAAGCACTGTAGAACACTTAGATATTTTCAAATTTTGATATTTACTGAGCAGCATACATTACAGTCTCCCCACAGAATACAAATAAAAAGTAACCCAAAAGAGCTCGCAAAGGACTGTAGTGGTATCATATCACATAAAATCATTGAAGACACTCCTTTTCCTCATCTTCAAAAAAAACATCTACTTGGCAACTTTACAGCAGTATTTGGGGCCTGCAATTTTTGTGCTTAATGAGGTAGCGTACTGTAGTGGAAACAGAAAAGTCATGAGTCAGATTGACCTGGGTTCAAATGCAAACTCTTCCACTTACTATCCATGTGAATTTGGGCAAGTCACTTAACCTCTCAGAGGCTCACTTTCTTCTACTTTATGAAGTAATTATAGGATTCAATGAGAAAAATAAAGCACCTAAAACCCAGTTCATTAAATGTTATTACTTTCCTTCTCATGCCAAAATAGTTCATAAGAACTGCTTGACAATTCAGAATATAACTAAAATCCATTTTATCTGGCCCAAATCACAAAATGGTACTGTTCTGATCAGCCACATATTTTTTCACTTATTGTGTTAACAAGGAATCCTAATCATTATGAAATGGAAGAATTCAAATACCTGGTACGTAGAATTGAAAAATGCTAGCAGCTATTTTCCCTGTGAGTGGAGCCCAGAAACTGGTGATTAGTTGAGTTGACACACTTGGGTAAAAGCAAGACCATTTGTTTCAGAGGAAAAGAGGAAGGTTCTCTACTCTTGAGAACCAACGTTAAGGCCAAAGAAAAAGGACTGATAACAATAGCCAAATGGACAAAAGGAGTCAGCCAGAAACTGAGAAAAAGGTCATGTCACGTTACCATGAGAACCTACCTCCAGAGCTGCCATCCTCACGACCTGGTTGCTGTGATAGAAGAAGTTTGGTAGAACGTCGAAAATTGATGTTTCGGACAAGATGAGTTTCTGGAAGGTACAAAGACGAGCTTAAACCATTACACCCATAAGAGGACAATTCCAATGGACAATATGTAGCATTTGAAGCATTTAGTGAAACTTAAGAATTTGGTCTATGAAGGTCATGTATGATCTTACCTTCTCTCTGCCTCAGCTTCCTCAGCTACAAAGTGGGGAAAATAAGAAGACCTGTCCTCACAGGGCTGTTGAAGAGTTAATGTACGTAAAATTCTTAGACTAATGCATTAACGGTGCCTTAATTATATGCTAATGTAAGTGTTTATGGCTATTATTATCCTTTCTGACACATATCTGTACTTAACTTTTAATATATTGTCTCACTACTCCACTATGGTAAGCCATAGATTTTTTTTTTTTTTTTTTTTTTAATTTTATTTATTTATTTATTTTTGGCTGTGTTCGGTCTTCGTTTCTGTGCGAGGGCTTTCTCTAGTTGCAGCGAGTGGGGGCCACTCTTCATCGCGGTGCACGGGCCTCTCACTGTCACGGCCTCTCTTGTTGTGGAGCACAGGCTCCAGATGCGCAAGCTCAGTAGTTGTGGCTCACGGGGCTAGTTGCTCCGTGGCATGTGGGATCTTCCCAGACCAGGGCTCGAACCCGTGCCCCCTGCATTGGCAGGCAGATTCTCAACCACTGCGCCACCAGGGAAGCCCAGCCATAGATTTTTGAACCCTCTATTTCAACTATGAACCAAATAAGCAAAAACATCCTTCCCCCCTCTTTAGTTTCCCCAGAACGAAATCTGATAGAAACCCTGAAGATTCCCTTGGCTCGGTCTAATAATATTATCATTATTTCCAAGTAGAAAAATAGAAAGTCATTCCTGACAAAATGGTTTTGTTTTAAAAATAATAGTCAAGGTTCTTTGAATTAGCAGTAAAATTAGCCAATATTCTTTTATAAAATTGGCTCTGTATGAAGCTTAATAGTAAGCATTAAAATAAAATTGAATGATTATTTAAGTAGCTTTGCCTGTAGAAGACTAACTACCTGTTTATACATCTGATTCAAATATCAGAAATCAACCCACGCTGCCACTTCATTCTGTCCTAGAACACCTTCTGGATAAAAGCACAAGAGGTGAAGACTTCATTAGGACGCTCCTATCAAGGCAGGCCTACTCAACTTTTAAGCTAAGCCACAATTCTAACAGCATTGTATGCAGAAAAAACACATAAGTATAAATCATTTGAGAAATTCAAGGTATGAAACTTCACTACACAGAAAATCAAAATTGACTGACTGATTACTTAAACTATGCTTGGCAGTAAAGGGGACAAGAGTGCAGAGTGGCAGGAAAGGGCTATAATGTATACCTGCAGGTTCTCAATGCAAAACTGATGTCCGTACATGTCAATAGCTGATAGGAAGATAGACTCTACTTGGTTATGGCGAAGCTCATATGATGGCAAATGGGAGGCAATAAGAACCTAGAGTGAGAGCAAAATAAGAGGCGTAAGTTCCTGAGGGAGTGATTATTCTAGGCTCCTATTAGGCAGCTCTGATACAAAAGCAATAAATATAAATCTGTAAGTGCAGGCATCAAAGATAAAACAGAGACCAAGTAAAACAACTTCTGGGTCCTGTAACATAAAGCCAAGGCCACCAAATACTGCATCTCAGTTGACTCTCACCATGATTTGCTTGTGAGCGATTTCCCGTGGGGGCAGAGGGAGGGGGAGGGAGAAAAAACAGCTTCAGTCAAGTTCCATCAGTGCATGTGATTTACCATTGCAGAGCTGCCAGTCCTGGGGACTGCATGACTAGCTGTTAATGGGGAATCAGGTCTGGCAGGGAACAGCTGTGGGGAAGGGAGGTGTAGCAGAGCTAGCCTTTTGCAACTCTGAAGGCGAAAGACTAGGAAAAGCTGCTCTGACAACCCCAGGTACTCAGTCCCAAGGAGGAGGTGTCAAGATGTAACACCAGTGCATGGGACGGGCAGAGAGAGTGAAAGCAGTGTCACAAACAAACAGGGACACGGTATGACCTGAATACCCTCAGCAGGTCACTGAGAGGTTCAATAACTTGGAGTAATTCAGTGACATGGATACAATTGTAGAGAAAGCAGAAGGTCACCGAACAGCTTCAAATGCTGCTTCCTTGTCGATGCCCATGCGCTGGAACACAAAGGGAGTGCCAACTCCTGGCTTCCCCGCTGAAACCTTTTGGAATGGAAATGAAGACTACAGGGTGAAACTCGGCTGCTCTGGGGTTGTGCTGATTGCTAGCACCTAAGATTCATTTCATTATCTTCTTGCTTTCCACACTTGATTTTTTCCTATACACTTAAAAGTTTTCACCTGCTTCTAAGCTCCCTTTGGAAAGTAAGAAATATTAAACCTATTGCTTTCCCTCAGTCTCCTTTCCTCCACGTGACCCTAGTTTACTAGGAAGGGTAGGGAATAATAACAGGATTTTATAATGGGGAGAGGGCTTCTATTTTTTTAATTAATTTTTATTGGAGTATAGTTGCTTTACAATGTTGTGTTAGCCTCTAGAGGGCTCCTGTTTTAAAGAAACTTAACGTTAATCTTTTCCTTTCTCTTTAAAAAACATATACCACGTGAGAATGTTTGTTCTGAGGGCAATGAGACATACATGGGAAATTGCATGACTTTTGGAAGGTGCTGGAGGAAGAGCTCATTGCATCTAGGACTGCCCAGTCTATGAAAACCATTCCTCCCTCCGGACAGCCAACACACGTCCTTACCTGGCGTGCTCGGAGCGCCACCTTAGCGTTGGTGGTCTTACTGAGTTGAGTTAGCTCCGTGAGGATATTCAGCAGCTCGTCAGTGAGAGTGGGGTCCCGGCCACACAACTGATCCTAATTGTTAATGTGACAAAGAACATACATATCCATGTTAAAAAGAACTGAGGTGGAGAGAACTTTGAAATGGGAAAAGGGAATAAAAACAAAGTAAACAGCTAGATTACTAAGATGCAAATGTCCTGTTACCTTTATCCTAAACAGTGTGGTAAAGAGATCCCAGAGGGGTACTTCCCTGGCGATCCCAGAGGAAGCTGCTGCCAAGGAGAAGCCCAAACTCCTCAGCCATTCAGATTCTAAATTCCTAATGTATTTCTTTATAAATCAACACTAGACTTTAAACATGCAATAGCAATCATTAGAGACCATTAAAAGGGGTCAAGGGATTCTCGCTAAGAAATAACAAAGGATGTCTCAAAATTTTAAGAGGTTTTAAATAATATAGGGACTAAAAGCTTTCCTGTTCCCTCTCCCACTTTTGGAAAGAAGGCAGAATAAGGCAAAAGGAAACACTCCTGGTGGTTTTCATTCCACAAACCAACTGTTCAGCATCCCAGGAGGGTGCAAAACAGAAACATAAGCACAAATTATTCATTTATAAACACACGCTAAATAAAAACACCATCTCATATTCTGACAATTCTATACCCCAAATCATTTATCCTCTTGCTGTACCAAGAATCATTCCATGACACCTAAACATGGTGAATCCTTAGATGGATTAGAGGGAAAAACCAAGCTCCTACTATACAATCCATGGTGTAATTCAGACTTGGGTCCTCTGTCTCCAAAAAATTAAAAAATTTTAAGAAAAAAAACTCATATTTTGGGAAAAATATTTCTTCTCCAGGGCAGTATCAGTTTATTCCCTAAATTCATCCATTACCCATGTAATTCTCATCTAAGCTGAAAAAACTGCAGATGCACTTTTATAAATGTCCTTTTTGAAATTTACAGAGCTAGCTGTAATAGTAGTTCTTAATACCACATCACATAGTTCCCTCGACTTGGAGTTTGAAATAACTGCCTTTATATTTTAGTGAATTTTTATTCTCCCCCACCCAACTATTGAATCGGACATGAAAGACAACCAGATCTCAAAAGGCTTCCTGTTGCTGCCTTTTAATCTTTCTCCTTCCTGGATTATCAGCTTTTTTCTTGAAGAATCTCCATCTCATCTTTAACCCTCCCCCATCTCAGGGATACTCCGTACAGTCCTTTACCAGCGCAGCACAAATAGAAGGGTGGGCCTTTTGGCTTTGGGGGCAAATATACATTTCCCCAAACGCTTTTTCTACAACCCCCTACCACCTTCCACATCACAGGGTGAACAGTTTTGGAGTACTCAACACTGGTATGCTGGAAAGACAGCTTCTCAAACATTTTAAAGCAGGAAATACTTTCTGGTTCCCCAATCCACAACCAGAGGTGTGCTCCAGAGTCGTAAACCACATGATGGTATTTATAGTTAAGGAAGTGCAAGTATTGTTTTCACCTGTTTAACGCAGGGGACTCACTCATCTGAGTGGAAGAAGAAAGTGATTATAAATCCAGGGCTCACCTGAGCACGTAGTCACAGACTGAAGGACCTATTCCTCCCATCCCGGGGAAAAAGCAAAGAGGAGGGAGAAAATGCAACCAAGTCTCATCTTTTATTGAGAACTTAAGAGCAAAACAGAATTTTAATAAAGTCACCAGCAGCGCACCACAACGAAGAGTAGCCCCTGCTCGCCACAACTAGAGAAAAGCCAGCGTGCAGCAACAAAGATCCAATGCAGCCAAAAATAAATATAGTTTAAAAAAAAGAAAAGAAATGGGATGATATATATATATATATATATATATATATATATATATATATATATAAATCAAATCAAATCACCAGCAACAAGGCCGTAACAAGGTGGAAGGAAAGAATAGGTAGGTAACAGTGGGTAGGGAAACCATGATAAGCTTTTCCTACCTAAATCCCTCTTTACCTAATGTTCCTAATAGAGAAAATATACTCTTTTCTGAGATACTTACTTCAGTCACCAGAATGGACCCATTGAGAGGTTCAAAAACCTAAGAGATGGCCTGGGTAATAGAACTCAGCTGTTCTGCAAATAGACTGAAGTCTCAACATTAACAGCAAAAGCCAACACAACAAAATAAGAACACTAGCCACCTACCCAACCTATATCAGATGTGATATGGACTGGTTTCCCTTGAAAGGAAACCCAGGTTTACCTTTTGAGATTAAATTAAAATAAATAAATAAATAAATAGATAAATTTTTTTAAATGGAGTTACCATCTTGTCTAACTACAGATCACATTCTAACTAAAACACACGCACACAACTACTTTAAAAAAAAAACGTTTTCATTTCATCTCTCCGTTATGAGAGAGAGGGAGTGAGAAAGGCAGTAGAGAAGCTTCTTCTCTGTAAGAAAAGTGAACTATGAAGACTAGAAAAAATAATAGGGAAGTAATTATTCATTCACAATCACCAACTGATAATCCTCCTGGACTCCTTGTGATAAAGTACAGAAACCTGACCTTTTTGGCATGTGAAATATCAAACACAGTATGAATAAACCACTACTTCCATTGAATTATCCTGACTTGGAAATTCCCCATTCAAATATTATTTTCTCTGTTGTCATCATTAGTACTTCGGAAAAGATGTGCAACAGAAAACTGTGTGTAGTGTAACCTTCTCAACCCTCTCCTGTCCTTGACCTGAACACAGTGTTCAAGCTGTGAAAGAAACCACCAGGGATGGAAGACGATTCCATTCATCAGAACCACCCACCCTAAGATACAAGCATCCAAGAGGAAGTTTACAGCCCTCTGGCCTAGAGACAGATGTCCTTTGGGCAACTGGACAGCCCAACATCACCATCTAACTCTGGTGAACATTTTGTAACAGTAACATTATATGGTGATGGTGTCAGCCTATGTTTCCTCAGTGTATAGAGGCAGGTTCATTTAATGAGTCTACCTCCTGATTTGGGGATTACCTGCATAAATCTGCAAGCCAAAGTGAAAATTATTCAATAATGGTTAAGATTGGTACCACACAGTTATTTCTTGTTTTCATTCTTAAACTAGATGGTGGTTAACCACAAGGAATAGTTCAGATTTGCAGAAATATAACAAGCAAGCTTCAGTGTCAAAACCGTAGCCAAAGTTATGTAGCTGACTGCCAGGAGAGCCCAATATAGCCAACTTGATCTTAGCATCCTAAGATTTGAAGGCAATTCAAAATGAAAAGATGTGATGTAATGGGTAATATTCTCAAGACATTAACTACTGTTCAGCTGGATGAGGCACCAATCCCAATATCAAAAATGGACTGGAAGCTTCTTCCAGTCACAGCTAGAATTTCTGACCTTCCAAGGATGTTGTGAGACAGATTAAACAAGAAATGTTAATATAACCCTTATTCAGTAAACCTGGGTTTACTGGGACTTTTCTCCATTATTTACACGTTGAACGAAATTATTTGCAGTTATGTCGGGAGGAAAAAGGAAGGAGGCTGATAGGCATTTAATTAATTAATTTATTTATTTGTTTATTTATTTTTGGCTGTGCTAGGTCTTCATTGCTGTGTGCGGGCTTTCTCTAGTTGCAGCAAGTGGGGTTACTCTTTGTTGCGGTGCGCCAGCCTCTCACTGCGGTGGCTTCTCTTGTTGCGGAGCATGGGCTCTAGGCACGCAGCCTTCAGTAGTTGTGGCACGCGAGCTCAGTAGTTGTGGCATATGGGCTTAGTTGCTCCACAGCATGTAGGATCTTCCCGGACCAGGGCTAGAACCCATGTCCCCTGCACTGGCAGGCGGATTCTTAACCACTGAACCACCAGGGAAGGCCCTGATAGGCATTTTAAATGTTCCCTGTCTGAACCAAATCAGAGGCTCACAGGCATGGCATTACTCCTAAGGAAGCATGGATTATACTACATTCGTGCGGACCACACCAGAAATAAGATAGAAGTAGTGAGGGGAAGACCACTCAGAATCAAGGTGGCTATAGGATACATACTTTGCCATCTAGACAGCTGTGAGGATGTTGATACTTTTTATTGATACAAAATTGCTCAATTTGGTTAAAGAGTCCCTTAAATATCTCTTAAGTAAATTTAAACAATGTTCTAAGCTTTTTCCTATAAAATTAAGAAATAAAGGCCACAACAGTGAGAGGCCCGCGTACCGCAAAAAAAAAAAAAAAAAAAAAAAAAAAAAAGAAATAAGAAGAACTTTCAAAAAATAAACTTACTGGCTTTGTTTTCAATGTGGCAGAATGTTCCTCCAAATAGAGAAAACGTGACAGGACTTTAACATTTTACTTGATATTTTGCTCTCCAGATACAGCAAAAGATTAGAAGAAATTTGCTAGAGAGTCTATGAGGCAAGTTACCAGTAGGCAAGTTATGCTAACACCCAGAGGGGAGGAAGGCTTCCTCGGAGCAGCCCACATCCTGCAACACTGATTCACAGAAGCCTGATTTTCTTGATTCCCTCCCCCTAGGTTCCAAAGCCCCAGAAATCATCATCTAGTTCAGCAAAGCACACCATCAACAGTCCCACTTCTAGAAGGCAGAGATTGGAATGCTGGGCACATAACACTGATCAGGAAGCCAAGGTAAGCAAAGAAAGGGGAACCAGCAGAGAACACAGCTGGGGGAATCGAATGCTACCATATCCAGTTGTTATCCATAAAAGAGAGTGAGACCTACAGAAAGACAAATCCAAACAACTAAAATGGCTTTTCCCAGCTACCACCATTAATGCAGATGTGGGGTGGAGGGCCTGACCGCTGCCAAAGAAGGCAGATCGGAACGGAGCGCTTTTCCAGCCTTCGCTCCTGCTCCCTAAGTCACTGCTAGCTGGCCCTCAGCTCAAGCAGAGCAGTTAACTTCTTGATTTCCAAATCTCTGAGATGAGGGCAAAATAACTGATATTTCAAATGCAATTTAATGATATAAAAGCCTAGAGATGTTTACGAAGTTTTCCTTTGTTCTTTAAAGATAAATGTGAAATGCCAAAATAAAGAAAAGGACAAATCCATCTTTCTGGTTCACATCTTCAACCTTCCTCCTCCTCCTCCTCCTCTCTCTACTCCCCCTCGTCCCTCCCCTTCCCCTCCCTCCTCCCTCCTTCCCTCTCTCCCTATCCCTCCCCGTCCTATTCATCTAAACCCAAACATTAACAAACAGCTCTTTTCTCCAAAGAGCTCAGCCTGTTGGGAAAGAAAGTTTGGCTACTATCCATGCAGGTAAGAAGTAATCGGGATGACAAGGTGGGGAAAAATAAGAACAGCAGCAAGTCAGAGTCCCATTGGCGTACGCCTGTCCTGACTGGCAAAAGCAGAAAGCAAAGCCTCAAACCAGTTCCCTGACAGGGCCCAACGCCCCTGCAGCACCCCCGTGTAATTACACACTTGAGTGACTGGACTCTGAAGAAAATTGAAGGCCTGAGCTCCGAACAGCTGCCATTTTCTCTCTCCATCACACCAGCGTGATTACTTGAGAAATGAACAGCCCCAGCTCAAAGCTACTCCAGAATTCTCAGAGGAAATATGGCTCCGTGTTCCAATAATGAGATTCTTAAGGCAAGCGTTACTTACAATCACTCCGCAAAAGGAGCGAGCCGGGCCCCTATATCTTACAAATTAGAATTTAAGAAACCCAGCGACAGTCTTGGACGATCATTACTCTTCTGCAGCTCCAAGGATTCTGGACTTTGGTCTATTTTTAGTGCATAAAAACCGTTAAGTCCTTAAAAAGGTAATCATAATAAAATGAAAACTCACCATAACTAGCTTCCTAAAAAGGCAGATTTTACTCCATTTTAGGTCCAAACTGACAAATTCTTCCACACCCTCATCACTACCTTTCTCTGCCAGAAAGTCTTGGTTTTATCCAAATGAGAATTAGCAATCCTTTTATTAAAATTTAAGGAAAAAAATCTAATTAGTCAGAGATTTCTTCCCTTTTCTGATTGAGAAAAAGAAAATCAGCAGGTTGCCAGAGATAAATATCACTTCTTTGCCGAAACCTATCACTTGGAGAAGTTGAAATATTACATTGCGCTGTTATTGTTTTTTCCTTTCAAATGCATTTTCTGGTTTCCCCACCATCTAGCCATTCTAGGGTAGCAAAGGCAATGAACTCTCCCTGTGATTACGTATTTTTTTAAGTGGCTATTCTAAAAAATGTTATATCCTCGAGAGTTAGCCAGCTAGGCAGATAACTGAGTGAGTGGCACTGTTGTTAACCAGAGATGTGAGGTAGATAGTTTCCCTTCATTCCGAACCATGAAATAAAAAATAGCAGTGAAGATTTATAGTCTTTTTTTCCTCCAAGAAGAAATGAGGGAATTAAGGTACCGAGAATGCCAATTCCACAAAGGGACAAGGAAGAAAAGCACAGGAGCAAAAAGGTACTATAGTCTCCAAAAAACACAAACATGCAGCAGCAAGGCAATTAATTGCTCATGGGGTAGAGGGGCTCTAAGAATAGTCCTATTGTTCTCTGATTCCTAGAATTAACTCAACCTGAAAAACCGAGCAGTAGAGAACTTACAAATCATCTTTAAAAATCCTTAAGTCCACAAAAATTCTACCCACTGGTCACATGTACATCAGTCCTATTCGCGTTTACTAGTCTCACCTCTCCTTCCCTCTTTCTACTAATTCTCAAATTACTAGGTTATAGGGACAAAAGCTACTACCAATACAATAATCCGAGCTTAGATGTCCATGTCAATAAAACAGAAAGGGACCACAGAAGATGAGGAGTACATTTAAATTTCTTTGGTGGGGGAGGAACAGTATTACATTTCTAACAGTTACTTTTTTGTTATTCAGTTTTGGATGTGAGAACATTCATGGAACAAACAAGCGTTGTAACAGAAAAGTATACACTGGCTGGATAAGACTAAATATTAAAGCTACCGTCACTAGTGACAAGAGGAAAAAGGAAGCATGGGGCATCTCTAAGCAGAGCGAAGAGATTTGAGTTCCCATGTAAGATTATATGCACAATTGGCAGAACAGTCCTTTTCTGACTGGAGCAGGTTCCTTAAGGTCAAGGACAAAGACAGGTAGGAGACATTGTTAATCTACAACCCAAGCCCCACTCATCCCACAATCACAGAAGGCAGGAGCTTCTCCTCTGACCACAGCTGTCACAAGGAGAAATGCTTTTTTCATATCATCAACCATCTTTACAGGTTCTGAAAAATGGTACTCACAATAAGCATTGTGACCAGAAGATTCTTCTTGGTGACTTGAGCGTGAGAGAAGATGTAGTTCAGTACCGTGTTCATGTCACTCTTGTTCTCCTCCCGAAGGGCGAACACGCATTTGTCATAGTGACCTGTAAGCAGCAAAAGGAAGTGATCCTCACCCACGTATGAGTGTTCACGTTTACATGCTACTTGTGTGTTTTCTACTGTCTCTACTTAGAAAACTGATAAGAAGTGAGAAGAAATACCATAAGAATTTTCTTAGATGGATATGTATAGAAGTCGCAGTGTTGTTTAGCAAAAGCGACCCGAGGCTAGGAGTCAGGCAATCCGGTATAAGACCTGGGCTCAAAGCCTAGCTCTGTTACCAATTTACTGTATGCTCCTGGGCAAGTCACTTTACCTCTCTAAGGTTTATTTTCATTAAAAAAAATTTTGACAGATCGGGGAAGGGTGCATCTTACTGAGGAGTTGGGGATAACCCCAACCCCCTACCCTGACTCTAAACTCTCTCATTTAGCTTCCTGGAATGATTTCCTTACAAGAGAGGGTTCGGCTGCTTAAAAACAAATGTCAATACCATTAAACCCCAGCTAGAGATTCTGGCTCCATGTCTGACTTACTGAAAATGTTTCACCCTAACTAGGAGGAACAGTTTTAGCTCAAAAATAAAACACCAAACTTATCAATGTCCACAAGAAGGATGGCTGCTACCTCTGGAACCAACATTTTCCCCCAGAAGTCCATAAAGCAGCTAAGCAATGCCTAGAAATTCCAAATCCAAACTAAGGCATAGATCAGGGAGAACCTTGCATGAAGTCAAAAGGTCTGTAGGGAGAGTACAGCTGTGTATATTTTCATTGGCCTTTCACAAGGCCACCAGGGGCAGGTTAGTTCTGCCTAGCAGAGCTATGTTTTGCAACAGAAGCATAAGCTTCAGGTATACTGTAGTGATATCTACCATGGGATACAAGTAATACTCAGTTCTTTAAAAACAGCTTACCTCAGAATTAAATTTCCAAGCAAAGCAGAATTAATGTTTGAATAGTCTCAAGGGTCAGAATTCTATGAAAATAGTAAAGGATTATCACCTTACTTCAGCCTGCAGGTTAGGTTACAAACCAAAACAGTGGCATTCAAACTGCATTACCATGGATTCCTCAGATACTGAATACAATCAACCAAGGCAACTCTGCTTTTATCTATTTTAAATATTAGAGATTGACATAAGATTTCTTTTCAAAATAAAACTAAATATATTTGAAAAACAGTGGGCTACAATATTTAGAGAGCTGCTAATGTCATAAAAGACCCATTTAGAACAAAATGGAAGCTGTTTAAAAATTGGTTGTCCTATATAAATTCATATTTCTCCTGACCAAAACTTAGCTTTGAAGTGACAACAGAAATATATCTTGGTAACAGAAATTACTAGAACTGGGGGAAATAAAAAGAATATTTACCCAAGGAGAGGCAGTGGAGACACTCAGCAGAAAGAAAGCAATGATACCAAGTGCCTCTTTCTAAAAACTTTTTATTGTGAAGTATACATACCAAAGAATAAATAAACACCCAAGTAACTACCATCTATCTTAACAGAACATTTTTAGTATCTTTGAAGGATCCAATGTGCTCCTCCTCAAAATCAACCACTAAGCTGAATTTTATGTTAATCATTCTTCTGCTCCTCTTTACATTTATCACAAATGTATACATAGTTTCATTTTTCCTGTTTTCAACTTGATAACAATGGAATCATTGTGTATGGATCATTCTGTAACTTGTTTCTTTCCCTCACCATTATGTTTTTGAGATTCATCTTCTGTTCATGTGTGTACCTTGGTTCATCTGTTTTCACTGCTGAAGAGTAATCCATTGCAGGAATATACTAAAATTCAATTATCTATTCTACTTGTGTATATTTGGGTTGTTTCCAGTCTTTTTTGCTATTCATGAATAACACTGCCACAAACAGTACTGTATATGTGTCCTTAATAAACATGTGTAAAAGTTTCTCTAGAGTATATCATCGAAAAGTGAAATTGCTAGGTTGAAAAGTATAAATAAGTTGAACTCCATTAGGTACTGACAAACTGTTTTCCAAAGTGGTTGTACCAATTTGCATTTCTGCTTACAGAAGTGGTGGAAGATGATGTGCCAATCTTACTGGGGTTTTGGTTCACATTTCTCTAATTAGTAATAAGACTGAACATCTTTTCATGCGTTTGTGGATTATTTATGCTTCCTCTTTGGTGAATTATCTTTTTATATCTTTTGCCCATTTTTCTATTAGGTTGTCTTTTACTTATTGATTCAAAGCAGTGCTCTATAGATTACAGATACTAATCCTTTCTTAATTGTCATGATTTGTAAATATTTTCTTCCACATTGTGGCTTGTAGTTTCAGTCTTTTTATGGTAGCTTTTCACTAACAAAAGTTCTTACGTGAGGTCAAATTACTTATCCTTTTCCTTTATAGTCTGTACTTGCTGGTCATTTTTTTTTTTAAGTTACCAGTAATTAAAAAAATATATTTATTTATTTATTTGGCTGCACCCGGTCTTAGTTGCAGCACGTGGGATCTTCGTTACCAGCATGCAGGATCTTGGTTGCAGCATTCGGGATCTAGTTCCCTGACCAGGGATGGAACCCGGGCCCCCTGCATTGGGGGTGTGGAGTCTTAGCCACTGGACCACCAGGGAAATCCCTGTACTTACTGGTCTTATATGACAAAATCTTCTCTGCCCTGAGGTCATAAGGATATCCTCCTAAAAATTTAGTAGCTTTGCCTCTTTAGTATATGTTTAAGTTTTCAATTCATCTGGAATTGATTTTTGTGTGTATCGTCTAGGTTAGGGATCATTTTTTTTTGGCAAATGAATAATCCTTTGTCCCAGCATCATTTATTGAAAAGTCTATCCTTTCCTCATGATTTACAATACCTGCTCTGCTGTAAAGTAAGTTTTCACCTATGCTTGCATCTGCTTCTGGGTTAACAGAACCAGTGTTCCATTGTTCTATTAATCTGCCCCTACACCAATATCACAATCTCTTCATTAATATGGCTTTATATTAAAATTTGATATTTAACTGGGCAAATACCTCCACAGTGTATTTCTTTAGAAGAATCTTGGTTACCTTTCCTTTCATGTAAATTATAGAATTAGCTTGACAAATTCCACAAAAATACACTAGTAAGATTTTTATCAGAATGTCAATGAATCTACAGATGAATTCAGGGAGAATCAACACTTTGCAAATATATATTCCAACCTAAGGCCATGATATTTATTTAGATCTTCTTTATTATTTTTACTGATTATAATTTTCTCCAAAAGAGGCTGCACATTTTTTGTTAGACTTACTCCTTAGAATTTCATATTTTGTGTTGCTATTTTACATGGAATATTTTTCCAAACTGCTCTTCTACATGATTGTTCCACTATAAAATTTGAATTTTGTAAATTGACTTTTGTATCCAGCAACTTTGTTAGATTTTAAATAATTCTAATAATAAATATGTGGATTTTTTGAGGCTTTCTAGGTAGACCTCATATCCTATCTAATAGTGGCTGATTTACTTCCTTACTCCTTTCTAATCCTCATACCTTTTCATTATTTTTCTTGTCTTACTGCACTGGCTGGGATATCTAGTATGATGCTGAATAGCAGTAATGATAGTATGTGTTGTTGTCTTATTCCTAATCCTAAAGAGAATGCTTTCAACATCTTACCACTAAGTATGATGCATCCTATAGATTTTTTTGTAGGAGAACGTTACATGATAAAAAGTTCCATTTCATTCTTAGTTGACTAAGAATTTATCATGAATGCATATTAAATTTTGTCAGATACTTTTATCATCCATATCTTAAGATGATGGCCATGTTTTTTCCTGTTTTAGTCTATTACATGATAAATGACATTAATCGGTTTTTCAAACATGAATCAAGCTTGCACCAGTGGGATAAAGCCAACTTCGTTGTGATCTATTATTTCACACATTGCTGCATTTAGTTTGCAATATTTACTTGAGTATTTCTCCTTGTCATGAGTGGGAGAGTCATCCTTTAAGGACTGGAAAAGGGAGCAAGACTGATAGAAGAAAATATTAGGTAATCTTTCAAATTCTGTGGTGTTTCACTGCCATCTTGTGGCAGAAAGCAGTATCAGCAGTATGTAGCTTTAAAATCAGCCAGGGTGTTTTAGAGACTTTGTACATCATTTAGTAAAGCTCTACAGAGAAAGCCAGGGATAAATTCCACCTAACTGATACACTGAAAAGCACTGGAAAATCTGAGCCTTTTTCAGAGGCCTGTGGTTCAATCCATGGATTAGCTGCTGAGAGGCAAGCTCTCTGGATAGGGTTTCTCAATTTCAGCCTGGTCGTGACTCAACCAGCTCTCACTGTACAAGGTCAAGAAGATGCCAATCTTCTGCTAGAAAAATTTTCTCAGCCCTCTCCCAGAAGCACACTGGATTCACAATCTCATCAAGCTGTGTTTTGTTGTTGTTCTTTCTTTGGTGCTAGTGAGATATAGAGGTTTAATTTTTAAGGGACTGGTGAAAGGAGGAAGAGTTTGTTAATGTCAAGTGTTAGTGACAGGATGGACTGGCTCAGCTGTTGCTCAGTCCTCGAGGGAATTGTTCCCAGATACAGAGTCCTCAGGAAGGAACTTACCATTCTGGAATTGCGTCTCTACTCGCAGGTACTGCCGCAGCAGGTCCATCACCACAGCCTTCATGTGGCCTCGGATACCACTGCGGTACCTGGGCAAACAGAAAAAGGTCCCCACTGAAAATCCTGACAGGCTAACACTGTTAAATAACAGACTATTACATAATAAACCCAGAGCCCAGATTTACTAGACTTTCTACCGAACTGCTTTCCTTCTAATACAGGACAGGACAGGAGACAGCCTAGAATCAACTAACCAGATCAATTTAAATTCAAGTCTAAAAGAAATATGGCTACAGACAAGATTTCTTTTTTCTTATAAAGGAATCAAGAAAAAAAGAGTGCAAAACAAAACCAAAAAACACTTGATAGCCCCACCTACCAACACCCTGGTTCAGTCCCCATTGCTAAGTTGAAACGATCACCACACCCTTGAAGTGGTTAAGGGGTATCTGAAAAGTTTATGAATATCTTAAAGTTGAAAATGTCCTCTGAAGGTTCCTTTAATCCAACAGCTGAGTCCATAAGCTAAGGAGAATAAATGTCAAATGGGGCCCTATGCCAGAAGAAAAATTAGGAGTTTCATGGAAATTGCAAGGAAAAAGAAAACGATGAGATTGCTGTGCCTTAATAATTGACAGAAAGATGCAGAATAAAGTCATCAGAAACACTGAGTATGGGAGCTAGCTCACGATTCTAAGATATTTAGTAGATATAACATATTTTCTAAGATAGAGGTGCTTTTTAATTTCTCTAAGTCAAACCTGAAGTAAACCTCTTTGTGACTACTTAGAAGAAGGGAAGGTATGGGGATGCGCAGGTCTGGGAATCTGGAGTTCCATGTAACTACCTCTGCACCAGCTGGACAATGCTCTGAGTGTTCATGAAGAAGACTTCCCGTTCAGATTTCCGGTTCAATGTAGCTGCGTGGCTATCTAGGATGTTGGCAATCTAAAGTATAAGAAAAGGAAAAAAAATGAAGCCCAGCCCTGTAAAGGGACCCAAAGCATTAGCCTGCATAGCATCAACACTAGGAATCTTCTTAATTTTTTTTTTTTTTTTTTTTTTTTTTTTTTTTTTGCGGTAGGCGGGCCTCTCACTGCTGTGGCCTCTCCCGTTGCGGAGCACAGGCTCCGGACGCGCAGGCTCAGCAGCCATGGCTCACGGGCCTAGCCGCTCTGCGGCATGTGGGATCTTCCCAGACCGGGGCACGAACCCGTGTCCCCTGCATCGGCAGGCGGACTCTCAACCACTGCGCCACCAGGGAAGCCCTATTCTTAATTTTAACATGACACTTTCTATCTTTCACATGTTGAGAGTAGCTGCAAGTTACCTGGTATAGTTTAGGGGCTCATTCATGATAAATAAGAAAGCAAAGGGTAATAAGTATGCTGCTGAGATAGTAAGGAAGCCTCTGATGATAGAACTACAAATATCCTCCTACTCTAAATTCACAAAAATACTTCTAATTAAGGCACAGCCCCAAGAACAAAACTCTATGGGATACATGGCCAATATGCTTTCCTCTTAACCACAGATACTTTACATTTCACACACAGTACTTACCTTATTGGGCTTGTATCATGAAGCAGTTTTGTAAAGGGCACAATGCTTAAAACTTCAAAAGCACAACATCCAGACAGTAAGGAGGATCCAAACAGGAAGGAATCCTACAACATGAACTCTAGCATGGGCAGCCAGTAGAAAATGACAGTGTTACCCTATAAATACCTGCTGGCTGGGAAACTGACAGAGGACTGATGTGATGTTGCTAGCATACTGAGCCATTTCCTTCTTGATAGACTTCTCCACATTGAGGGGGATACGACCAGAGACACTGGTCATGATATCCTGCAGTTCTAGGAGAGGCAAGGAGGGATCTCTGAGGGTCTTCATCAACCGTTCAACCCAGTCTTTCACCTGAGAAAAAGGAAATAATAAAATAGGAACCAGACAAAATTAACACAATCCCCCAAATAAAACAATATATCTGAATTCACTACCATATAGTACAGGCGTACTGTGCTTTACTGTGCGTTGCTTTATTGCACTTCGCAAATATTGCATTTTTTACAAATTTCAATTTGTAAAACCCTGTGTTGAGCACCATTTTCCCAACAGCATTTGCTCACTTCATGTCTCTGTGTCACATTTTAGTAATTCTTGCACTGCTTCAAACCCTCCACCAGCAAAAAGATTACAACTCAATGAAGGCTCAGATGATGGTTAACATTTATTAGCAACAGAGCATTTTTTAATTTAGGCATGTACATGTTTTTAGACATAATGCTATTGCACACTTAATAGACTACAGTATAGTGTAAACATAACTTTTCTATGCACTGGGAAGCCAAAAATTTCATGTGACTTGCTTTCTTGTAATACATGTTTTATTGCGGTGGTCTGGAACCAAACCCACAATATCTCCGAGGTCTGCCTGTACTTACTTTGAAATTGCAATATAAGCACCTAACATGGTCTTTATTCTCTGGTTTAAATTCCAATTAAATGCGAAGTCAATAACAGAGATAAGAAGCAAGGACTTAAAGACTTCAAATTCCACAGCTAATGGTGGGAGAGTTTTGGATCAAACAGCTTTCTTTTTCTCCCTCTTAAAAAAAAAAAAATCCTTACGTGACTTTTAAACTATCTTAGAGAACAGGTACCCTATTATGTATACGCCTTCCCCCACACCACCTCCCCAAGAAAAGTGATTCATACCCTGCTGCTAAAGAAAGGATCTGGAAGGCAGTATCCATTCATCACGTTGACCAAATTATCCAGGACATAGTGGAATACTCGATGGAGCTTCTCGCCTCTGAGTGCTGTGCTCTGGATCCGTGGCAGACTGCCTGTGTGAAGCTCAGCCTGTCAATCCCAATGAGAGATCAAGTCATCCACTACCTTCTATTCAGGGTACAAACACACCACTGCAACTTAGATTCATCATGCAAAATCAAGACTCCTCTTCACCATACCCAGTTACAAAGAGAGAAGGCAACGGAGGAAGCATCATAAGGAAGATCACGGAATCTTAGTATCATAATAACTCTTACAAATTCTAGTTCCATAATACCAAAGGCACACATACAAGCCATAAGATCGGGCTAAAAAGCTTAAGGAAAAACTGGAAAACCAAGGACTGAAATCACTTGCCTTTCCAAACTACTGTTACCATGTAATCAGCTCTTGGAGAGCAATATTAAAAGTATCTTCCTACTCACCTGCTGGACCTTGCTGGGGTTGTCCAGCTGCATTTTGGCTATTACACAGCCTGGGTCAAGAGCTGCTCCAGGCCGCTTGACATAATGGATACAGCCAGACTCTGCAGCTGTTAAGGTCATTACCATCTTCATGACCTACAGTGAAAAATAAAATCTCTTAGGACTTAGCTTTAGGGATTAATGACAGCCACTGATACTTCCCCTTTCTATTTTCTATTTCCTTTCTGTTACTCTTGAGGCCTAGTCAATCCCAGCCAACTCTTGTCCCACCTTCCCTCCCATGGCCCGGAAGCCCAATCACCACCCTGACCTCGATCTCAGCATAGCACTGGCCAGCGAACACATGGCCTCCATCCTCCACAATGTACTGGATTAACTTCCCAGCAGAAGGTGAGCGCATCACTGAAGGGTCATTTTCCTTCTCAAAAACACAGGTTTTATTGCCAATCGTGATGCGATACCTAGGAGGTAAGTGGGAGTATGTAAGTCAATAAAGCACCTCAAATTGTAAAAGATAATGGTAGGATAATGTCAATCTTAAAAAAAAAACCTGGGGCTTCCCTGGTGGCGCAGTGGTTGAGAGTCTGCCTGCCGATGCAGGGGACGCGGGTTCATGCCCCGGTCCGAGAAGATCCCACATGCCACGGAGCGGCTAGGCCCGTGAGCCACGGCCGCTGAGCCTGCGCGTCTGGAGCCTGTGCTCCGCAACAGGAAAGGACACAACAGTGAGAGGCCCACATACCGCAAAAAAAAACCAAAAGAGAAAACCTGAGGGCTTCCCTGGTGGCGCAGTGGTTAGGAATTCGCCTGCCATGCAGGGGACACCGGTTTGAGCCCTGGTCCGGGAAGATCCCACATGCTGAGGAGCGGCTAGGCCCGTGCGCCAGAACTGCTGAGCCTGTGCCCTGGAGCCTGCGAGCCACAACTACTGAGCCCACGAGCCACAACTACTGAAGCCCGTGTGCCTGGAGCCCGTGCTCCACAACAAAAGAAGCCACCACAATGAGAAACCCACGCACTGCAACGAAGAGTGGTCCCTGCTCGCCGCAACTAGAGAAAGCCCGTGTGTAGCAGCGAGGACCCAGTGCAGCCAAGAATAAAAAAAAAATAGAAAAAAAAAAAAAAAAAGAAAACCTGAAAACTTCATTCTACACACACACACAGCATTTATTGGATCCTTTTAAAAAATTAATTAATTAATTAATTAATTTGGTTGCACTGGGTCTTAGTTGCAGCTCACAGGCTCCTATAGTTGCGGCTTGCTGGCTCCTTAGTTGTGGCAGGTGGGCTCCTCAGTTGCGGCATGCATGTGGGATCTAGTTCCCTGACCAGGGATCCAACCCGGGCCCCCTGCACTGGGAGCGCAGAGTCTTAACCACTGCGCCACCAGGGAAGTCCCTTGCATCTTTGTTTACAATGCCAAATAACTCAAATTTCCTTCAATAAGGGTCAGATTAAATGAATTATGATACATCCATATAATGGAATAATATACAACCATTAAAAATAGGTACTTCCATCAAGAAAAAAAAAAATGAAGGTGATGCTGATGTAATAGCTACCATTTTTTGAACTCTTACTATATCACAGACAATGTTCTACAACCTTTCCATGTGTTAATTCAGTTAATTACCACAGCCACACTGCATGATTGGTGTTGAACAGTATAAAAAATGTTAAAGGAAAAAATAAGGTACAGAACTAAATGTTATTTTTATTTGTGAATATATTTAAAAGAAAAACAGTATGTACATATATGTAACTTGTATATACGTACAAAATTACTGCAAAAACATATGAGACTGTTAACAGCGGTAGCATATTAAAAAAGGGAATTTATTTTTCATGGTCTGCCCACACAGGAGTGGCAGAGAGACAATTTTTTTAAATTCATTCATTCGTTCGTTCGTTCATTCATTTATTTATTTATTTATGGCTGCGTTGGGTCTTCGTTGCTGAGCGCGGGCTTCCTCTAGTTGCGGCGAGTGGGAGCTGCTCTTCGTGTGGTGCGTGGTCTTCTCATTGCCGGGGCTTCAGTAGTTGTGGCACGCGGGCTTTGGTAGTCGTGGCTCGCAGGCTCTAGAGCGCAGGCTTAGTAGCTGTGGCACACGGGCTTAGTTGCTCCGCGGCATGTGGGATCTTCCAGATCCAGGGCTCGAACCTGTGTCCCCTGCATTGGCAGGCGAATTCTTAACCACTGCGCCACCAGGGAAGCCCAGAGACAATGTTCTTAATTATAAATACTTCTTAATACTCTTGAAATTTTTGTTAAGTGCATGTACTGTTTGTTTTTAATTAGTATAGAATCCACAAAAAGACCTTGAAAAATCCCAAGAGTTAGTGACTACTGAGAGACAAGACTGATACAATGACCAGCAAATGGACCTTAAACAGCCACTCACCTATCCACCTCCTCCTTCATGTACGTGGTATAACTGCTGCCGTCATAGGACAAGAGCAGTCCTCCGTCACTCAGCCGATGCACATCTACTTCCACACACGAGCCATGCATGATCACCACGTAGGAGTTCGGGGACTGTCGAGTCACCTGTAGGAAATGAGAACCCAAAGAGACAAGTCAGTGTGTCCCTTCCAGGGGGAGTCCCGGACAAAATTTCGGTATCTTAGAGATCTAGGTAAGAAAGCTCTGCCAGAGAGGAAGGAAATTCATGGCACTGGTGTTCTGAACACTAGTGTCTGTCGGCATGGCTCAGCCTTGCTGCAAACGAAGAGGGGGGACCTTAGATGCATCTCCCTGCTCTGGTTGCTCTCTGTCTCCTTTATCTCTTGGCTGCATATGTGAAATTAAGCAACAGCTAAAACATTTTCAGGGAATCATAAAATACTGCTTTGACACAAGGCTACTGACACTAATGATGAGTATAATTTCACTAACACCCAGCCCTGCAGTAAACCAAACTTTCACCCCACCTCTTTTTTTTTTTTTTTTTTTTTGTGGTACGCGGGCCTCTCACTGTTGTGGCCTCTCCCGTTGCGGAGCACAGGCTCCGGATGTGCAGGCTCAGTGGCCATGGCTCAGGGGCCTAGCCGCTCCACGGCATGTGGGATCTTCCCAGACCGGGGCATGAACCCGTGTCCCCTGCATCGGCAGGCGGACCCTCAACCACTGTGCCACCAGGGAAGCCCTCACCCCATCTCTTGACATAAAGGAAGCAAGTTGACAAAGAGAGAGGCAAAAAGTACAACGTTGGCTTCAGTGGGGTTCAGCTTACCTTCAGTACATACTTGACACCCTCATAGATAAGTTCAACATCTACTGTATTCAGAAGTGTATGAGCAGAAAGGACTTGACCCCTGAAAGAACAACAATGTGAGAGACACTTCCAGAAAGTTCTAAAACTTTACAAGGGAATCTCAAAGGTTATCAGTTATAGCATTTCCTGGAATATTAAGACTGAAAACAACCCAAAGGACCATCATCAGTAAGGGACTGATATATGTTACCAAAAAGCCATATAATGGAATATTATGCAGCCATTAAAAAAAGAAAGATGAAGCTCTTTATGCACTAATATGAAATACTCTCTAAAATACACTGTTAAATGAAAAAAGCAAGTGAAATTGTGTAGGATAGCTTCAGAGTACGCTACCACTTGTGTTTAAAAAAAATAGGTGGTAGGAAGAAACAAATATTACATATATATGCTTATATAACTTACCATATGTCTGAAAGATTACAGACAAAGACTGGTAATGTGGGTTGCCTACAGGGAAGGAAACTGGGTGGCCAGGGAACAGAGGTAAGAAGGAGACCTTTCACTACATACCTTTTTGTGCCTTTTGAATTTTAAACCATGTGAATATATTACCTGTTCTTAAAAAAAAATAAAATTAAAACTTAAAAAAAGAGAAAAGCTCCAGTGCAATCAACCCTCATCTACCCCTATCAACTGAATTTTATTTGGGGTCTTAAAAAAAAAAGGCAGTAGGCCACGGCTGGGTGTAGGGGAAAGGGAAGGACATTGCCAAGGAAGGAAAGAAACACTATCAAGAAAGACTTTGATGATAATTAAAGGAGGGAGTAAAAATGCAAGTGAGGCAAGTTGTTAATAATGGGTGAATCTGGACAAAGAATACATAGAAGTTGTTTGTATTATTCACGCAATTCTTCTGTAAGTCTGAAATTATTACAAAACACAAGTTTTAAAAATAAATTTAAAGTAACGTTAAAAAGGTAAGGGGAGTTCGTAGAGGAGAGATTACGTGTGACTTATCTGTACACCAGTAGGGAAACCATTTACCTAGGTTAGAGATTGCATGTTGAAGAATAGAAATGAGTATGGCTCGAGTGGTAAAAAGGCTCCATAGTATATAGGGAGTTGGAAGTCACTCTGAGGGATTTAGATCTGATACAGAAGGGAAATGTGAGCTGATGAAGGTTTTAGTGCATAAGTGTAACATAGTGAAAGATTTTCATGGTAAGACTTGAACAACTGAAATCTCAGTTCAATTTTAAAAATTTTGTTTCTTTTCTTCCTTTCAGACACCTCAAAATGGAGCTGATATAAGTCTAACAACACAGAAAGAATTAAAGTGCCTGTGATTAAAGTGCTATAAAATGATTAGCCTTGTGGACAATTCCTCCAGGGACTCAAAGGCAGAGCTCAGTCTTTAGAACCAGTGTTGGAAATAAGTTTAGCCCCACACATACTTGAAAGACTCATGAGGTCATCTTGAATATCAGCCTCAATTATTAATTCCTGAAATTTTGCAGGTCATATATGAAATATTCAGGGTTCCTTGCTAGAGTAAAACACCAGATTTTCATCACCAGGGCTTGGAGAAATGTGATGCTTGTACAGAACAGAATGTTTACTTCAGCTGGACTCCAGTTTTTAAAAAGCAACCTATTCTAACTGTGGTATAAACCAATTTCTAGAATCTGCCCTTAGAACCCCAAAATCATTTGCCATAAACTCCTACATCCCTTCTCTCCCCTGCCTCCATGGTCAGTGAATAACAAGTAGCACTCACAAGCTGCCAGGAACAGAGAGAAGAATAAATGGGCCTCAGTCCTGCACTCAGGACCACTGGTTAGCTTGCACAGACTATGAGAAGCAAAGCCTACCTCTCTAAGGAGTGAAGGAAGTTGGAGATGCTATTCCGCAGGCTCACATCTGCCACGTGGAGAGCCCCACACACAACTCCCAACATGGTGTCAGGTCGCTCTGCCTGAAAAGAAGGAAAAGAGGGCAGATCAAAAGCAGGGTCACTTGGCACCATGGCCCCTCAATTTAAATCAGGCTCAAATGTGCTGTGAAGAATCAGCTACCATTGAGAGTCTCCATCCTTATTGTCCAACTGATTTTTTTTTTAACATTTACTCTTTTTTTAAAAGTTTTTATTTTTATTTTTATTTATTTTATTTATTGATTTTTGGCTGCATTGGGTCTTCGTTGCTGCACGTGGGCTTTCTCTAGTTGAGGTGAGCAGGGGCTACTCTTCATTGTGGTGCGTGGGCTTCTCATTGTGGTGGCTTCTCTAGTTTCAGAGCACGGGCTCTAGGCGTGCAGGCTTCAGTAGTTGCAGTATGCGGGCTCAGTAGTTGTGGCTTATGGGCCCTAGAGCGCAGGCTCAGTAGTTGTGGCACACGGGCTTAGTTGCTCCGTGGCATGTAGGATCTTCCTGGATCAGGGCTCGAACCCGTGTCCCCCTGCATAGGCAGGCGGATTCTTAACCACTGTGCTACCAGGGAAGCCCCCAACTGATTTTTGAGACAAAAACACTTTTATTTTTAGAATCTGAATAGAGGTCTTATTTGAATAGAGATGAAAAACACCTTTCCCTCCACCCTCCCTAAGATTTCCACTGAGCCAATCGAAGAGTAGCTCAAAAACAAGCTTTTGTCACAAATAAACTTCAAAAGGTACAAAGATTTGGCTACTGATAGTCTCAAAGAAAAATGGTGCATAACCAAAATTTGGGCCTCCAACTAATTTACATGAATCTAACAATTTTATACAAAATCTTGAGTAATTTATATTAGCCCAGCAATTCAGGAACCAAGGGTAACTTCTGTTGATTAAAATGAGGCCCCTCTCATCAGTGCTTGGTAGATAGATGTAGAAGTTGGTAACTGAACCAGACTTAACATCAAGTGAAGAAAGAGAAAGTATTTCAATCCCTGCGTGCCTCTCTTCAAATATACCCTTGGAAGTAATACTACAACCTATAAAGTGACTGTGTAACACAGGCACAAGAACTCTTACGGTGCTGAAATCACACTGACTCCTAGATTGTTCCACATAGACCAAGAACAATTCAGATTAGAATCAAATAAATTTTATCTAGCGGCATGGACTGATCACACCGCAAGCCTATAAAAACCCAATCCCAGAAGCTGTTTGGGTAAGTGGAGAAATACACACCTGTACTTTTTCTGCTATCAGTCTGTCCAGCCAGCCAGTGTCAATTCTATTCATCTGAAAGCTTTCAGTCTCCAACAATTTGATCAGGTATTCGACTGTAGTTCGAAAGTCGCCCCGGATAGATAGTTCCTTCAAAGCCACCACCATGTTTCTGGGAGAAGGACAGAAGCAGATCTGTTTCAGCAACAAATGTTTTAGTGTTTTTCAATCATTTTCAAGAATTGTTTCATTCCTTTAGAGTTTCAGGAGGCGGGGGAGAGAGACAGACAGTTCCAAGAACAAATGAGGGTGCAGATATATACGTGCTCATTCCAGATAGAATTTTCAAGAAGTCAGCAAACTTACGAGTCTGACTAATTTTACCATAAGAGCATCGGCAGATCACATACATTTCATTATACGGAACACAGAACAAATTATCTGCAAACGACCCAGTTTTCACTGTTCCCATCATTCCATTCATTTATTGCTGGCTAACGAGAATTAGGGCGTAATTCTCCCCTCCTTACACCTTTTTTATTTAGGTAAAGTTTACATTTAATAAAATATACTTAAGTATACTGTTCAGTGAATTTTTACAAACACTAATACCTTAATTTAAAGGTTTCCATACAATGGAGGTAACTGGCTGGGGAAAGTCAGGTATTATCCTGACACTGAATGTAAGAGTGGTGTTTTTTTTAAGCTGCATTTTAGCCATCTGTGGAATGACTTGCTCATTACTTTGATTACTTTCCAATTAAGTGTTAAATGATCTAACTTTAACAAAATTTCAAATACCATGGGGTTTTTCCCTGTGTATTTCTGCCCAGTGTTATGCTGAACAGGGCAGGTCCCTACTTCAACAAATATTTATGATGCATCTCACAGACTGAAGACACATACTAGACTCGTAAGGGACAGAGAATGTGGAGACAATAGTCACTTAAAAAATATATGACATAATATCATAAATACCAGTAGAGAGATATAAGCAAAGTGTGGAGCGGTTCTAAGAGGGGAGAAAATCCACCTCCCTATGGTTTCATAAAGAATGTGAGATCTGACATAGAAAACAAACTTATGGTTACCATAAGGGGAAAGGGAGGGGGGAGGGATAAATTAGGAACATAAGATTAAGTGATACAAACTACTATACATAAAATAGATAAGCAACATGTTTTTACTGAATAGCATGGGGAACTATATTCAATATCTTATAATTACCTATAATGGAAAATAATCTGAAAAAAACACACATATATAACGGAATCACTTTGCTGTACACCTGAACTAATACAATATTGTAAATCAACTATTCTTCAATTAAAAAAAAGAAAAAGAAAGTGGGATCTGAAATGGGATAAAAGTTAAGCTGGGATTATGACTGTGACAGAAATATTTTTCCAAGTGGTCCAGGAGTTCTCAGCCTAGAACATTATTCTGTTTCCCACCTCTACCCTCCTCTCTATGCCCTATCACAGCCTGGCTTATTCCTATACATATTTCAGATATCAATCTAGATGTCACTTCCTTTTGCGAAACCTTCCCTGACCCTTTCTGGACTGAGTTAGCTGACTCAGCTCTACGCTCCTGTAACACCCTTACGTAATCCCACTATCAGAGATAGCACTTCCTACATTGTGTTCAATTGCTTATTTGCCTCTCTTACTCTGGATCATAAAGTTCCATGAGGGCACAGACCCTATCTTGATCCTCATTATATTGTCAGAGCCATTAGATATTCAGTAAATATTTGTTGAATGGAGTGAATGAATGGATGGACAGAGGGAGTAGCAAGAACAAAGGGAAAAAGGAAATAAATTAGGGGTTGTGTTCAGGGAATGTTATGATTGAAGCAGAGGGTATGAGGACAGGAATGAGGGGCAAGTCCATTCATTCAACAAACATCTACTGAATGCTTACTATGTTCAGGGGACACAGCAGCCGCAAGACAGACACAGTCTTGTTCTCATGGTATTTAGATTACCGTCTGCGGGAAATATGGGTTGGGGCTATTCTGGAGAAGAATATGAACACCAAGCAGAAGAATATAGACCTAATACAATGAAGAAAGAAGAAAGAAACTCTGAGCTGAAGAATGAACTTTAGCATGGTGTTAAGAAGCAAGTTTAGGGACTTCCCTGGCTGTCTAGTGGTTAAGACTCTGCGATTCCACTACAGGGGGGTGTGGGTTCGATCCCTGGTCAGGGAACTAAGATCCCGCATGTCACAAAGCGCAGCCAAAAAAAAGGGCAAGCTTATTGTAGAGACCATAATTTTCATATGCTAAACATTAACCTGGTAGCTTTACACTGTAGAGAAATGTACAGAGCAGGTCAGGAAGTAAGGAGCAAGGCTTTTGGAGCAGGTCATAAGACATGTCCTGTAGAGAATGCTCAGTGGTGCGCCAATCAGGACTGGAAACCTAAATACCAATAGCGGCCACTCTGGGGATGTAAATGAGTGAGGCAGACTGGATGGGAGCTGTGTGAACTAGAGAGTTCATGTTTCTTCTAAAAGAAGCAGTCACACAAAGCTTCAGTTAACTTTTGCCAAGTGGAATATAAAACCAACCATCATCCCATTTTATTAAGAGAAGACAGAAATCCATGTATTTATTTCAATCTCCCAATTTTTAAATATTGGTGATTTAAAAAAACTAACACTCTACAAGACAATCAAAACACATCTGTGGCTGTGACTAGTCGGAAAGCCACCAATTTGCAAGCTCTAGTGTAAACCTTCTTCACTTTGGCAAAGCAGGATAGGACTGTGAAAGAAAAAAAAAAGGCAACTTTTATACCAGATGGTTTTTCTGGTAGCATTGCTTTAATTCTGAAAACTCCACTTATAGCTTTGAATAAGTGGGAAGAGTTGTAGAGGACAAAATAGAGAAAAACTGAGATTTCCCAACTTCTAAAAACATTATTAAAAACCAACATTATTAATAAATACTTACTGATTACACAATCTATGTGTGCAGTTTAAAGGTCAAAGGAATAGTATTAAATGCTTGGTTCAAGTAAATAGACAATTAAAAAATAGAACTAGATCAATTTTGGATAGATCTTCTAAAATATCTAACCTGTCAAAATTACCTCCCAGAGCCCTACTTTTCAGGCAAGCAAAACTGCTATTAAATATTTAATGTTTACACTCAATAGAATATTAACTAATACTTATACCAGTTATATTATACGCTATGTGTATATTTCATAGCTCACTGAGGTCTCTCATATAAGCAATGTGGACAGTCCCCTTATGCCCTTTTCATGTAATAAGCAGTTTCATTTTATTATTTTAAATGGCTACGGGACATTTACAGCTATACCTTTATTTTGATGACAAATAACAGGTCTTATCTCTGACATATGTCAAGTTCTTGGACAAGAATCTACCTCCACCCCCAAATAACAACACCATTTCTATAGAAAAATATGATATCTTTAAAGAAATCAATTTTATAAGTTTATTAAAAACATTGAAAGCAAAAATACTTGAAAAGGCTCAGGGCAACAGACAGAAAAACATTTGCCAAACACTGAATAAATTTAACACAACATGAATGTAAGTACAGTCAAAGATATATTTCTTCAAGAAGGTTATTCATATTAGTACTTTTATAGCAATACATGATTCCCATTCCCATGCTCACATCTTCATTGAAGATTAGCACAAGTTTATTTATTCTCTGAAATGCAATCAAATGCTATTATACTCACGAAATTGCTTCCTCTCGGTTTTCTCCCCAGGAAAAGCAGTGACCGAACTGAGAATCAGCAAATTCATGAAGTCCCCCTGCAGCAGCAACACTGAAATAGCCCCAAACGTTCTTATTGCTGCGGAAATTCAGTTCCTGAACTGTTCCTGAGCTGGGCTTAAAACCCTGTTAGAAGATTCACAGATATAGAGAACAAACAAGTGGTTAACAAGAGGGAGAGGGAAGGAAGGAAAGGAAATATAGGGGTAGAGGATTAAGAAGTACAAACCAGTATATATAAAATAAACAAACTACAGGTGTATTGTACAGCACAGGGACTATAGTCAGTACTTTATAATAACTTAAAATGGAGTATACCGAATCACTATGTTGTACACCTGAAAATAATGTAATATTGTAAATTAACTACATGGAATAAATTTTTTTTTTGGGGGGGGGGGCGTACACGGGCCTCTCACTGCCGTGGCCTCTCCCGTTGCGGAGCACAGGCTCCGGACGTGCAGGCTCAGTGGCCATGGCTCACGGGCCCAGCCGCTCCGCAGCATGTGGGATCCTCCCAGACCGGGGCACGAACCCACGTCCCCTGCATCTGCAGGCGGACTCTCAACCACTGCGCCACCAGGGAAGCCCGCAATAAAATTTTAAAATCAAAAACAAAACAAAACAAAACCTTGTTAGAGAATGAAGAATATGAGATGATATTATATTTTCAAGGAAGAGAACGTTCATATACTCATTGTTCAGGTTCTGTGTAATCACACACACACAAAAGCAGAAATGATACACAAAAATCATAAAGGCTTGCGAGCCAATGTCCAGTGCTACGGACCCACTGAGGACTCTACAGTGACTAAATAGGTCTAAATGACCAATGGAACAGTGATTACTTATTTGTCTGCTCTGATGAAGCCTCTATGAATTTCCTTCTCCAGAGGAAGTCCCAAGATATTTCAGATATGCCCTCAGATAGCATCTTAATATTAAAGTTCACAGGGAAAAAAAAAGTGTAAACCTTTTAAGTGATGGGTTACCTCATCTGGATTTTCACTAGTGATCCGAGCAGCAATAACATGGCCCCTTGGGCAAGGAACATGAGCAGAATTTTCAAAATCAATGGGAGCATCACCCCAGGGAGATACCCCATACATCATACGGATATCCTTGATTCTGTACAAAGGGATCCCCATGGCAATCTGAAAGGTAATAAAACACACATCACTCATCTTTCACAGTTACTTGCCTTAAAATGTGGAAGCTATCAGATTTCTCATTTCAGTAGCCACCACCTAAAACACCCTATTTTTATAGCCTGCATCCTACATCATTGAATAGGTGACTCTAAGTTACTTGAAACAAAACACACGTAAGTTATTAAATACTCCCCACTCCTTAAAAAGTCCCCAAATCCCTAATGCAATAGACATGAGCTTCCCTCTAATTGTCATTTCCCCATCAAGGGATCAGAATGAAAATATCCAAGGGAAGAGTCAGTGTCAGTGGCTCTCCACGTTCAGACAGCTAAAAAAGTCCTAACTATGTCATAATTAGTTCATAATTATCGCCACAAACCACTGGAGAAAGTATATAAATCTTTATTTACTGGGTTCCTTAATAGGGACCCCTGGGGACCAGAAGGGGTTCCCAATGTGAGCAAAGAATATGTTATTTACAAATAATATCAAACTTCATCATGAACTATTACTCTGCTTCCCATAACATTTGTTTCCTGGGCTGAATGGAGAACATAATACCGACAGCCAGCACTTTACACATTATAAAAATAAATGTGTGCTGCCATACTCTTGCCATGAATAACCTCAGCCACCACTCTAAGGTGGAACTGCTTCAACTTAGAACACTAGGAAAAAGGAGGAGAGGACAATGACGATGTCTGTAAGGTTTCCTATAATTTAAACAACTGAGTAAAGCGTATTATTTGTGAAGTTTCTTTCTGATATAGGACATTTTATATCAGATGTGTCTGGCTAAAAAATAATAATATTCCTAGACTTGTACCGTATCAGGAAAACCAACCCACACATCCCAAGCCATAGATTGCAAGAGATGAGACGTCTTCTCTTATCAGACGCTGGTTGAACCAGTTTTGCAGGCATCTCTGACATTCCAAACTTCGGTAAGCAACTCTCTGATCAAGAGCAGGGTGACTCACCTGGAGCTGTGCCGCAGGGAGGTTGACATCGGCCACCATCTCTGTACAAGGGTGCTCCACCTGTAGCCGAGGGTTCAGTTCCAGAAAGTAGAAGCTGCCATCCTGGCTGTAGAGGTATTCCACAGTCCCAGCACTCACATAACCAACCATTTTGGCAAGTTTCACCGCACACTCAAAGAAGAAAGATAAGGCAACGTAAGTATGTCACTTTGTCCAGCTGATGGGCTACTACTTATCTATAGCTTCTCCCTCTCAGAGAGCCAGTGTTTATAAAGGCTTTTAGCCATGTGAGAGTGAATTTCACCCTCTCTGATTATTACACAAGATTCCTGCACAGGGAAGACAAACTCAGCTCAAAGGTGGGTGAAGACAGTGGTTTTCACTTGGGGTCATAGGCAACCCCACCCTGTTAGGCATAAGCACACACAAGCAAAATAAAACACCATGGGAGATTCTGCATTGTACCCTTGTTCCTAGTATTTCTAGTATTCTTCCTAGAATATGAGAAATTCTTCCTAGAAACATGGCTGTCCAGCTAGAGACTAGATTTTCTACCCTCTCTTAAAGCAAGTGACTAAGTTTTAACCAGTGCAACGTCAGCATTGGTGAGTGATATGCATAATCCCTGAATCATGTTTTGAAAAGGAATTGCTTGTCCTCTATTCCTGGCTTTTCCCCTTCTATGGACTAGAACATGGTCATGACAGTGCAAGCCCGTTTCACCATGCAGATGAGAACATACTAAGAATGACAAAACACAACAGAAAGAACCTGAATCCCAAGATGGTCTCATGGAGCAGAATGGTCCCACTGGTCCTGGAGAGATCACCTCAGATTATGATGGGAAGGAAAAATAAACTTCTATTCTATTGCATGGTTGTATTTTTTTGGATCTCTTTATTACAATAGCTTAACCTGTACCCTAATCAATACAGAAACTATTAAATTCAGGTAGGATGCTGATATTTAAAAAAATTAAAGCATGTGATGCTGACTTAACAACAGGGTAGCAGCTCTCAAGGAAACAGATACTGCAGACCGGAAAACTGGTGGCCTCCTTGTTAGGCATAAGAAAACATTTGGGAAACTGTCTCCTACAATAACTTGGAATGCGGACAAAACACCAACTAAGCCCTAAGAAAAGTGGTTAGAAAAAGTCAGAATGTGAAAAAAAACAAATGCCTTTGTATCCCCAAACCAGAAGATTAGATTCTCACCCTGAAGCAACCCAGTGCCAAAGATCAAGTCAAGGGGGCTGCTTTAGTGTCAGCTGGCCCCAAGGTAGTCAGTACTGAATTGAGGAGAGAAAGAGGGCTGAACACAGAAGGAAGTAAATAAAGAGGAAAAGTTACTATGTCCAGAAATCTTGAGTGTGGTTACTCCTACCTGAAGCTGAATAGAAGCAAAGAGTCCAGAAACTTACTAAGTTTTGAAGGAATTGTATTTCTAAACAAACCACAAATCTGGCTTTCAAAACCCATGATTGATAATCACAGTCATCTTTGTGGCCCCAACCCTGCACCAGCAGGAAGTGAGCGGTGAAAGCTCTGCCAAAGAAAGCATGGTCTCCAAAGCTCAGTCATAGAGGACCGTGAACAAGGAAGAACTTCCCAGAGAAAAAGGCCTCAATGGTGCCTTGAGGGATGACGGGCAAAGAATTTACTTCCAGAGAGCAGAACCAGGGGCAGCCAGAGGGCTAACTGAGGTATTACTCCACCACATGACAGGAAATCACCACGATTCCTACCTAGAAGAATTTGATAACTGCTATGGATCAGTGATTATTGCCTATTTTTCATTCTTCTTTTTTCCAAATGGGCGTTATCCCGTTCCTACGCCACCACTGTATATGGCGAAAGGAGGAATCACAAGTAACTTGTATTCTAGGTCACTGGCCTATACAAAGCCACATGTACATATAACAGAGAGGACTGTACATTACCTAGAGAGTTGGACTTTGGGCTGAATATAGTAACTAGGTGGGACTTTGGGCTGTCTTCTTTGGGGAAAGGCTAAGAATGTTCCAAGAGTGACAAAAAGGGTGTGAAAGGATAATGGGTAGCCAGAGGAGCAGACACAGATTGTTAAATGCCCTCCAGTAATTTTTCATTGCATCATCCATTTAGTAATAGAATCTCCTGAATTTCAGCTGAGCATATGGCCACCCAGCTAGTGACTACAATTCCTAACATCCCTTGCAGCTAGGTGTGATTGTGTAACTGAATTTTGTCCAGTGAAACGTGAACAGAAGTAATATGTGTGACTTCTGGCTCATATTTTTATATGCTTGCCTTCCAAGTCCTCTCTTTCCCCCTCCCACAGGCTACAGTGTGAACATATTCTTGCGAGCTAGCTTTAATCATAAGGTAATGATACCCTAGGACAAGGGTTGGCAAACTTTTTCAGTAAGGGCCAGGTAATAATTATTTTCAGCTCTGTGGGCCATACAGTCTCTGTCACAACTACTCAACTTTGTCACTGCAGTGATAAGGCAGCCATAGATAATACATAAATAAATTAGCATGCCGTGTTCCAATAAAATTTTATTTACAGGGACTCCCCTGGTGGAGCAGTTGTTGAGAATCTGCCTGCCAGTGCTGGGGACATGGGTTCGATCCCTGGTCCAGGAAGATCCCACATGCCGCGGAGCAACTGAGCCCAAGCGCCACAACTACTGAGCCTGTGCTCTAGAGCCTACGAGCCACAACTACTGAGCCCACGTGCTGCAACTACTGAAGCCCAAGCACCTAGAGCCCATGCTCCACAACAGGAGAGGCCATTGCAATGAGAAGCCTGCGCACAACAACGAAGAGCAGCCCCCACTCGACACAACTAGAGAAAGCCCACGCACAGCAATGAAGACCCAACGCAGCCAAAAGTAAAATAAATAAATAAATAAATATTTTTTAAAAAATTTTTTATTTACAAAAACAGGTGGCAGGTTGGATTTGGCTGCTAGTTGTAGTTTGCTGACTCCCTTCCTAGTAATAGCAAAGCAGTAAACCGGGGTCCCTGGCACCAGCTCATCTCTGAACTATGATGAGAGAGAGAAATCGAACTTGCACCTTGTTTAAGCCACTGTATTTTGGAGGCCTCTTTACTACAGTAGTTAAAGAATCAATCTTAATACACACACAAACACACACACACACGTAGAAATTAAACTTAAAACACAGATGACCATATATTCAGCTTCTTTGGAATCAGGGAGAAAAAAGATGGAAAACATATCTCCAAAAAGATGAAGATTGAGTCAAGGTTCCAGAAAAGACCATGTTCAGACTCCTAATCTACAACTATTTCCAAGGGACCCTGTAAAACTGCTGAGAGATTATTTTCCATACAAAAATATAGACTATGTAAATTTTAAAGATACTTAGAGGAACTTTTAAGAGACAATGGACTTGAACAAATTCATCTGAAGACTAAAGGATAATCAATCTAGAAAATGCAACTACCTGCTTATCATGAGCTTGTTAAAGAACCAGACAATAAGATTAAAAAATCCCAAAACATTTCTCTTCATTATCCCTACTCAAAATAGTACACTGATTTTTTGTCTAAAGCGTTAACTAACTTAGAGTTTGAAGTGTTCACTGGTATCTCTACTAGAGGGAGAATAGCAGAATTTTTATTTTATTTTTCCTCTAGGAAAAGGATATAATCTTATCAGTTATCCAGAACCACCGCTTGAAATTCCACTATTCTCAGATTGGCATATGAATTAAATGAGTAGTAGTTCTGTGTAAGAAAACAAAAATTAGAGCTTTTCATATACATACCTGTTCCATATGCTCAAATACTGCTGGAGTAGCAATAGCAGCAGGTGCCTCTTCAATAATCTTCTGATGCCTGCGCTGTACAGAGCAATCACGACCAAACAAAGAGATAGCGTTGCCATACTGATCTGCTAAGATCTGCACCTCCAGATGACGAGATTGTTTGGCTAGTCTCATCACAAAGATAGGAGATCCAGGGACTTCAGCTTGAACCTATATTAGAAAAGGAAACAGAACAAATTCTTAAGTGGTAAGCACTTTTTCTATCTTGATAAGCTCCTTCCATTTCAACAGGCAGATGCCTAGAAGTGTCAGGGACCATGTTAATCATTAGAAATACAAAAATAAAATATAGTTCATGCTCTCATCCTTCTTAAAGATACTGCATTCTTAGTTATATAACCAATATTAACTGATAAATACAAAAATGTATGAACATCCAGTGTGTTACAAGGGCAAAGAACAAATATTTTGAAAACACACACACACAAATTCCACAAAAGGGCAAAATACTGCCATCAATTCCAAACAACCAAATGTACAACTTGTTCTAGACCAGATACTTTCCTGGTTCACATTACATTATATACAGTATTGTTGTAGTCAAAGGACTTTCATCTTCAGTTTTGAAGCACACTGTCACTAGATACAGAACTCTACACTAGCAATTATTTTCTTTCAGCACTTTAAAGATACCGCAATGATTTCTGGTTTCCACTGTTTCTACTGAGATGTCAGCTATCAATCTTACTGTTACTCCTTTGAAAGTAATCTTTTTCTCCCGGCTGCTTTAGGATTTTCTCTTTTCTCTGTCTTTTTAGGGGAGTGGAGTGGCAGATTTACTCTGATAAACTTAGATGTGGTTTTCTCTGTACTTCTCCTTGCAGGGCTCATAGTGTTTTTTGAATCTGTGCTTAGTATCTTTTCAGGAAATTCTTAGCCATTAGTTCAGAAAAATTCTTAGCCATTGTCTCTTCAAATATTGCTTCTGCTCCATGATTTCTTCAAACATTGCTTCTGCTCCATTTTCTCTCTCTTCTCCTCTGAGACTCAAAGTACACGTTAGATCATTTCACTGTCTTTTATGCTCTATATCGCTTATGCTTTGTTTTGCTATATAACAAGTTACCTCAAAACTCAGTGGCTTGCTTAGGACACCAACCATTTTATTTGCTCATGATGCTGTGCTCATCTGGGCAGTTCTTCTGGTCTTGCTATAGTCATTCATGTGCATATCATCATCTGGTGGCTCGAGTGGGGCTGAATGGCCTCATTCAAATGTCTGCTGACTTGTGCTGACTGTTGGCCAGTAGGTCTACAGAGCCTTGACTGGAACAGCTCATCTCTATTGCATGTGGCCTCCATCCTCCAGTAGGCTAGACCAGGCTTCTTCAGTGCAGTGTTCCAAGAAGAGGGTGAGGGCAGAAGCTGCAAGGCTTCATAAACACTAGCCTCTAGAACTTACACAATACCACTCTGGCCACATTCTAATGGTCTAAGCAAGCCACAAGGCCAGCTAAGACTCAAGGGGTGGGAAAAGAGATGCCACCTCTTAATGAGGAAAGGCAAAGTCACATTGCAAAGGGATATACATTCAAGAACAGGAGAGGTTATTGCGGCCATCGCTGCAAACAATCTACTATGGTCCGCCCTCTGGCCACAATAATTCACATACCTCCCACATGCAAAACAGACTCACCCCCTCCCAAGACCCCCAAAGTCATCCAATCATGGCATCAGGCTTGAGGTCCATTTTCTCATAAGTCATGTCCACAAGCAAAAGAGACTCCTTGGGTGCAGCTCCTCAGGTGCTCTTGATCCAAAGATCTGGGAACTAAAAAGACAAGTTATCTGCCCCCAACACCCCCAACATTTAATGATGAGATGGAGAGAGAATAACTGTAAAAGATACTCCTATTCAAAGAAGAAAGGACAGGAAGTACATAGCAGTCACTGGTCCACAATAATTCTGAAATCCAGACAGGCAGATGTTGTGAGGTTCCCTTACTCCAGGGACACGGAATTTTTTTTGTTGTTTGCTTTGTTTTTTACTACAGTCTTGTTCTGCTCCCTGTGAGTGGTTTCCTAATCCATGGGTCCCCTCTGCTCTTAGCTGCCCTCTGGGCTCCTGGCTCCACAATCTGAAAAATCTTTTTATTATTAGAAATTACTAATGTTTATAGCTGAACAACTTTTCCAGTCTGCTTCCTATTCATAGAAAATTGAAGTCCCAGAGGCCTCTTTGAAGTCTGAACTGTCTCTGTCCCTTTAGTCCCTTTGGTGCATTTATCAACAGAAGTCTCTCAAAAACTTTGTGGTTTTCCTATGAATCATATTGGAAATTCACTACTTGCGCCAAAACCATATCCATAACTTTTCTGCACAGACCTCTCTGTACCTCGGGTTTGTCAGGCTGCTGTGGGACAACATCTTTAAAATTCTTAGAAGCTCTTTTTTTCTAGCTGAGAGAGTAATCTACCAGGTACTGTCTTAAATATTTCTGAGGTCTTAAAGGATCTCCCAGGCACTCTTGATTTGGTCTTTACTCTGAAGTCATTTTTTACTTTGAAAAATCTTTTGCCAGCTGGAGAGATTGGGAATGAGAAACAGTTCTATTTTCAAACTCAACAAGTTTGAAACACCTTCTTTAGTTCATCCCTCTTTATGGTTCCTTAGCAAAAGCAACCAAAAGCATTCAACAGATACTGTTAACACTTTATCTAACAAGATCTCCTTAACTAGGTCTACAAGTTCACTAAATACAGTCTCTACTTTCCAAGTTATCTCAGGTAATTGTTCCATCATTACAGAACATGGGTTACCTTTTCCCTCACTGCCTTTCCATCCTGCACTAAAAGTTTGTTCACCATTCTTCCGGCCTTCATTAACAACCTCCTTACCATTTTCCAGCCTCCACCTATGAGCCAGTCTCAAAGCCAATGCCACATATTTTACTTTTTTGTTAGGGCAGTATTACACCTTTAGGTATCAATTTCTGGGTCAGTTATCCATTGATGCCTAACAAACCACCAAAAATTTAGTGAGTTAGGAGGCTAACCATTTTTTTTTAATTTGCTCACAGCAATTTGAGCTGGGCTCAGTTGGGCAGTTCTTCTGCTGATCTTGGCTTGGAGCCACTCATGTAGTTAGTCATCTGGCAACTTGACTGGGGTTGGATGGTCTAACGTGGCCTCACTTACATGTCTCAAAGGTGCTGGTGACTGTCAGGTTTAGGAAGCCTCTGTTGGGATAAGTCATCTCTGCTTTGTGTGGCCTCTCTTTTCCAGAAGGCTAAACTGGGCTTTTCACAAGGCAAGTCTAAGGCTCATTCCAAAAGGGCAAGGGCAGAAACTACAAGACCACTTGCAGTTTAGGCTTTGGAACTTGTACACCATTTCTACCACATTCTATTGGTCAACCCAAGTCACAAGGACAACCAAAATTCAAAGGGTGGGGAAAAAAGACTCTTATTTCTTGATGGGAAGAAGGCAAAATCATACTATAAAAAGGTGTATATATAGGGTCTAGGGATGGGAGGAGTTAACATGGTCATCTTTGCAAATACTCTCTCACATGCTCTTTTCTGTATTTTTCATCCTTTTTGTCTCTTCATGCTTCAGACTGAATTTTCTTCTGACTTATCATCCAGTCACTAATTCTCTCTTCAACTGCATCTAATATGCCATTAAACTCCTCTATTGACTTAATTTTAGTTATTGCATTTTCAGTTCTAGAATTTTCATTTGCTTCTTCTTTATAGTTTCCCGTTGTCTGCCGAAATTCTCAATCTTATCTTTAATTTCCTTGAATACATTAAATATAGTTACTTTAAAGTCCTTGTCTGATGGATCCATCATCTAAACCCTCTGTGAGTCTGTTTCTATTGGTTTTTATTTTTCTTGATTTTCAATCACATAATTTGATAGGCTTGCTTATTTTTTTAATTCATTTTATTGAAGTATAGTTGATTTACAATGTTGTGATGCCTGCTTATTTTTAATTGGCTGCTTGAAACTGCATTTGAAAAATTAATAGAAATAATTTGAGGTTCTGGATGTTATCTTTCTCTAGAGAGAATTTATATGTGCTTCCTGTTGGTGGTTAGGGACACTAGCAACCCTAGAACATCATGCTAGAATCAAGAGTTAAGCATTTTGAAGCTGAGATTTAGTCCCTTTGAGAACTGGTCTATTTCTAGTTCATTCTTACTCCTTCAAGATCCCAACCTAAAATGTGGGAGGTTTCCCAGGGAACCCTCCTCAGCAAACCCTACAGTCTAAGTTTTGTCCTTTTAGTCTTATAAGACTGTTGAAAACTCTAATCAGCTTTTCAACTGCTTCTTCTCAAACTAAAGGATGTCTCTAGGGAAAAAATGGCCGCAAACATGAGACCTCTCTGGGTTTCATTCTTCTCCTATATCTTAGCCCCCAAATTCTTCATTGTCTTGAAAGATCTCTAGTGCCTTAAAACAGATTTTTTTTTTTTAAATTTGGCCACCTTTTCTAGTTTGCTCTCAGTGGGAGGACTGATTTGAGTTACTTAGTTAATCATTATTGGTACTTAAGGACTTTTACGTAAAACTTCCTAATCTTAGTATTCTAGATATTTCAACTACTTGATTCCACAGTAATAAGTAATTTTGAATTATCTAAAGGAGTTAACATTTTAAAAAATTAACATGAGGCACTGACCTGCTTATGAAATTAGAATTATTACAGAAGGAATATAAAGTAAATGACAGGTAATATTCAAATACTGACACTCAAAATAGGATAATGCAGCAAAACAATACCTTTATCACTTTCTTTGTCTAGTATATCAAATCATGGAAGACCCAGTTCACAGAGTTTTTCTCTTTAGCTCATGACAATGAAGCAAGAAGTTTGGTGCTGAATGGTTTAAAAAAAAAAAAAAAACGGGGCAAATAATACGCAGCTAGGGGTACTAGTAAAAGATGGTACAAAGTAAAAGATGCTGGGAAAAATAAGCAAAAGTGGGAAGCTAGGAAAGTGAAAAGGCCAGAAGGTGTCCCAATTTTCCTTTTTCTGCCTCTTCTTTTTCTGGGTATTGGTAGGAGAAAAAAAGAAGTGAGTCAAGTATGTAATTAAGGGTAACTCTGAGGGCAGGAAAAAGAGACTCCTGTCTTCGGATTCTTTCTCTAAGATTCTGAAAAGAAATCATTTCTTTGGCCTCCACAACCAACTTGTAGTA
Organism: Mesoplodon bidens; assembly: GCF_964165515.1. Lineage (NCBI taxonomy): Eukaryota > Metazoa > Chordata > Mammalia > Artiodactyla > Ziphiidae > Mesoplodon > Mesoplodon bidens. The sequence goes on from NC_138179.1 coordinate 8,986,481, forward strand.
TGGCAACATCCTTGGCTGCAAGTCAGAGGATTAGGCAGAGAGAGATCCTAGGTTTAGCTTTCCTGAGCCACCCTTCGTTCTCATAGAGCATGGGCCTGCCACAGGGTCCCTGTGCCAGGGTGTGGTGGCCACGCAGTACAGGCCACGGTATTATAGACTGCTGGGCCAGAACACATGACAGAAACTCAGGAGTCTGCAGCCAGTTTGAACTGAAGTGAGGTGAAGTCAATCAAAGAGCTTGAGTGAGGCCAGACCAAGAGCATCCAGATCAGGAATTAACCGTGTCACATACATTGTCTAAAGTGCCAGCAGAAGAGGGGCCCAAAAATGTGGAAAAGTACTGACTCTTGCTTGTTACTATCAGTTCCTGTGAGCCACACAAACCATATGCAGAAGAGCTATCTGAGAAACTAAGCAATTTTATATAAGACAGAATAACTCTACTGCCTGAATTACCTAAATGAATAGAACCTTAAATTGAACTGGACATTTTATTAATTCTTTTCCCCTGCTAATAAGCAGGTAGAGGCTAGAAAGAAAGACAAGATTAGCTGTAGACAAAAAAATCTGAATATTTTCTGGACATCCAAATTACATGCATCTCTGACATACGTGTTAGTTCCAATAAATAACGACAGCTTGTACTCTACCTGTCTGAAGAGGTTAGGGAAGTCATCTGCATTGTTGACTTTTCTGATTCCCTTGCCTCCTCCTCCTTCTGAGGCCTTGATCATTACTGGATATCCAACTTCCTCCGCTGCCTTCAAGAAGAAAGAGAAAAATGGAAGTGAGAATGGTATTAGGAGGGAAGGAGAAAACTGGCATTTTCTCCCTTTAAAAATGCTGTCATTTGGTAGGTCTATATATAGCAAAATAGAAAGATCCTGAAGATATACTATTAGGTGGGAAAAAAAAGTACCTGAATAATATTTGTACTATTGGGTTGAACAAGAAGAAATTGCATTTTTTTGGTAGGTAAAAAAATGGTTGAATATTGGCAATTTTGTATGGTTCAATCTAAGATAATCCCATATAGGTCAAAAACAAAGTAGAACTATGTGTATAATTATGTATGCATTCACACACTTACATATGTAAGTATAAAAAAACAAGTCTAGAAAATCCACCAACAGTGATTTATAAAAGGAAGATGAGTAGATATAAACTTTCACTTTTTACTGTATATATTTCTGTATTATTAGAATTTCTCATAAGATGCAGGAATTTGTTTATTACCCATAATTTTTATTTTATTTTATTTTATTTTCAAGTTACCAGAGTATACACTTTCTGTCTTTATTCCATAATTTTTATTTTAAAAAAAGACAAAAAGACATACACAGTTCACTTATTATAAGCTGATGGCCTCAGCATAGCTTCTGACCCTCCGACAACATATAGACTCAACAAATCAGGAATCTCCCATATCCAGAAATTTTTCTCACTCAACTTTTTGATAAAGATAAAAATAACAAGATACCAAAATATTAATGAAAGTAGTCAGAAAACTAATTTTCAACACATGCTCTAAATGTGCTTTTCACATTTACAGTATTTTATAATGATCAGGTGATGACCCCAAAACTTTTTGAATATTTCATTATATATCTATTAAGTAAGGAGCCAGTTAAATCAAGATATACCTATTTACTAGACTATTATGCAATTATTAAAGGAATGAGGTAGCCTTTACATGCAATGATATGGAAGATGTCCATATTATAGTTAAGGCAAAAAGTAAATTGGGGAAAAGTTAACCAAAAGTTTAAAATAACTGAGTCATTCCTTTGTCAAAACATTCCAGTCTTTCACGGTTTACATTGTAACAATATCTAAAAAACGTGTCACCAGAAAAAGACCATTTCACATTTTAATTTTTGTCAGCAGATTAGGCATGAAAATCCTTCACTCACAGTCCCATCTCTTCTAAACTCTCTTAACTATTCACTTCTATGCTTATAAACAAAATTAGCATGATGAACTCAATCACTGGGTGATAAATGAAGAAACAGCCACAGTTGTGAGAAAGACTTAAAAAAAATGGGGGGGGGGCTTCCCTGGTGGCACAGTGGTTAAGAATCTGTCTGCCAATGCAGGGGACACAGGTTCGAGCCCTGGTCTGGGAAGATCCCACATGCCACAGAGCAACTCAGCCCGTGCACCACAACTACTGAGCCTGCACTCTAGAGCCTGCGAGCCACAACTACTGAGCCCGCGTGCCACAACTATTGAAGCCCACGCACCTAGAGCCCCGGCTCCGCAACAAGAGAAGATACCGCAATGAGAAGCCCATGCACCACAACAAAGAGTGGACCCTGCTCGCTACAGCTAGAGAAAGCCCGTGCACAGCAACGAAGACCAAACGCAGCCAAAAAAAATAATAATACATAAAATAAATAAATTTTAAAAAACACTATAAAAAAAATAGGGTAGCCCACATGATATAAGAAAAAGGCAGGCCTTTTAAAAATATATAAAAGCTCTAGGCACAGGTCATCCATTTAAAATATTTTAGAAGAATTTTAATGCCACGAGGAAAATGCTTATGTATAGGTAGAAAAAAACCTAGGATTACAAAAACAATGTATATAGTAAGACCCTAATTTTACAATTATCATAATAATTATAGTTATGGGAATCTACTAATAAAGATTATCATTACATGAATCTATGAATCAAAAAAGGCTGGAAGAAAATATATGAATATGTTAACAAGGCTTATCTTTGGATGGTGGGCTTATGGGTTTTATCATCTTTTCTCACTTTCCAAATTTTCTACCAGAAAATTTTATGTTTATAACCAGGAAAAAAAGGAATTTTAACTGATAAGCAAAACAGCTAATTCCCTACAAAGGGCTTCTACTCTTTTGCAAATTATATCAAATAGAACATAGCATTAGCAATTCAATTAGAAATATTAATTCTTCTTATTAAGGAGATTACAGGATGCTTAACTTGAAATGCAAACAACAGAGCAAAATTAGTTGAGCATTCAGTGTTCCTCCTGAATTTATAACATACAAGTCAAACAAGAGTAGTGTGTTTTTCTAAAATATAGCCTCTTTCATTATCTCCTTGGAGGCATAGCTGACACTTCCAACTAATTAAAAAGTGAAAGGGGAACAAACTGGAGAGAACTATGAAGAAAGAAAAAGTAATGTTAGAGAGCCGACCTCCTTTTGCTTGGGTTCATGTTTCTACATGGACAGACAATAATTAGAGTAATAGTTTCAGCCTCTATCAGCTCCCTCCCTCACTCCTCCCCAAGGGAAAAAAGAATGAATTCTGTGATTGGTCAGTTCGGCAGGAGAAACTGAGCATGTATAGCTCAGCCTTTTCCCCTTTGGGATCAGCCCACTACACAGAACATATGCTCTTTGCCAGCTCTCAGTCATACGATAAACTGAATGGCAAAAGCTCTGTCTCTGTGGTTATTCACACCACCACTAACCAGTGAGCGAGCCTGCTTAACTGACATTCAGTTTACGAATCTGATTGTTGCTACACACTTAAACCATTTTCACCATGATCTCTATTCATAATAAAGCTGACATTTTGATCCCTCTCTGCCTGGCTTCTTGGTTCTGAACTCAAGTAGGGCAAAAAGTGTTGTTTGCCCCCAACTCCCCCCGCATGCACACAAATACTAACATGTGGTAGAAAATAGAATCAGAACCTCCTTAAAGCTCTGATTTAACCACCTAAGAAATGTTCTGTCCAGGTGAACGGCTTGCTTCAAAACAAATTTAAATTATTTTTGTGAAACGTAGGTCACTTCCTCATTCTATAAACTATACCTCCTGGTCTTACAACCCTAATGCCATCATGGGTGTATATCATGAACCAGGCTCCAAATCCCTGTATTTGGGACTGTAAGTGGTCCGCTGAAAAACATCACTCCCTAGAGTTAGTAACTTACGTTCAGCCCGTCATCCACATCCTTCACACAACCTTTTTCATATAGTTCCTGAGGAACATTTAAGATACGTTTTGAAAAATCATTTTCGTGCCAGTCCACACAAAGACCTGCAATAGATAACAGTGACTTAAAAGCAGCTACAAAAGCTTCTGTTCTTGTCAATTTTCTGCTTATACCTTCTTTACTTCCCCCCAGTTTTTTTGGCATTGCCACACGGCTTGCAGGATCTTAAGTTTCCCAACCAGAGATTAAACGCAGGCCCATGGCAGTGAACGTGCCGAATCCTAACCACTGGACCACCAGTACCTTCTTTAAAATGCTTTCATATTTATCCAATATTGAGGGTAGATGGGAGAAAGAAGGATACCATAAAACCCTGATCAGTCCTTGGAGTTAGCAGGATTTATCTATAGCAACAGCTGGCCACTTGGGTTCTGTTGCTGGAAAAAGCCAAGAGAGCTAACAAGCAGCAATTTTAAAAAATGCAAGGACATACAAGACAAAACAAACAAACAAAAAAGCACGTCAGACTTCTCACATAAACTCAGCTGGCAAAATACCTTCGATGTGTGTGTTCAGGGCTGCTCCAGGGCCAGAGGTCTGAGAAATAATTCAATCTTTATGAGCTCTTGGAAATGGAAATGGCGGTTTTATTGGCCTCAGCAGAGTCATGATTCCATACTCCCTGAATGTCCCTGTACTCAGCCACAAAGGGAATGGTATAGCCTCTCCACACAAACAAGAACAAATTCAACGTTTTATTTTAAACTGTTTGACCCAGCCGGTCTGGAGAGGATATTGCAATCCCCCTGGAGAGCCAGAGTAACAAGAGTCCACATCTGTTCTGACTCAAGACAATGGTAGTTCCTATTCGGAAGAGGTTTTAGTGTATGTTTGCTCTCTGTGCTTCAGTACCAAAAAAACAGAAGTTCATATTGTTATCAGCTATAATAAATCACAACGCACTCTCCAAGGGATTCATCAAGAATAAATCATTTTTACAAAAAATTCATCCTTCTGCGTGCCTAAAAGAAAGGTTGATTATTGACCTCATTTTTCTGCATCAAGGGCAAATGAGAGGTTGAATGGTATTAAACAAGCAAAACAAATCATCAATAGACTGTGGGCTCAAATCAAGAAAACACTGGCAAAAAAGAATAGAGGGACTTCCCTGGTGGCACAGTGATTAACAATCCGCCTGCCAGTGCAAGGGACACAGGTTCGATCTCTGGTCCGGGAAGATCCCACATGCCACAGAGCAACTAAGCCTGTGCGCCATAGCTACTGAGCCCATGTACCACAACTACTGAAGCCCACGCGCCTAGAGACTGTGCTCCACAACAGGAGAAGCCACTGCAATGAGAAGCCTGCACACCGCAACGAAGAGTAGCCCCCACTTGCCGCAACTAGAGAAAGCCCGTGTGCAGCAATGAAGACCCAACACAGCCAAAAATATAAATAAAATGAATAAATTTATTTAAAAAAGAATAGATACATGTATATGTATAACTGAATCACTTTGCTGTACACCTGAAACTAACACAACATTGTTAATCAACTATACTCCAATATAAAATTTTAAAAATAAATAAAGATTAAATAAACAGAAAGAGAAAGAAAGGAAGGAAGGAAGGAAGGGAGAGAGAGAGAGAGAGAAAGAGAGAGAAAGAGAGAAAGCGAGAGAGAGAGAGAGAGAGAGAGAGAGAAAGAGAGAGAAAGAGAAAGAAAGAGAGAAAGAAAGAGAGAAAGAAAGAAAGAGAGAGAAAGAAAGAAAGAAAGAAAATGAATGAATACTGGCAGGCAAGCATCTGAGTAGGTGGGTTTTAGCTTTTTCTTAGTGATTCCAGTCACCTCCCAGGCAGGTTCAAAGGCCTATTCCACCTAAGAAGTCCATCTCTGAGGAAGATTCTAGCCAACCCAGAGTAGATCTGAATCCACAGAACCAGATGAGTTTTCTCAGAGTTTCTCCAAATTAAGTCCCAAGATCATTTACATTACAATGTAGCATCTACATACCTGGTACAAAATTTACATTCTTAAGACATGATAAAATCACAGGTACAACAATTAAGCCAGGAGATACAAGATACCATTAATTAATGTGTATTCTATTTCTGTCAAATATCCAACGCATTTTAAAGCAGGCTTAAGCCCCAAGGCCACAGTCCCAAATATTCTACCGAGCTTTTCTACACTTTAAGATACAAACAAATAATTTCTTACCACTGCCACTCCATGGAAGAGTTGGGATACCTGCAGTTTGAGCCACTATGGAAGATGCAATCTTATCCCCCAAAGCCCACATGGCCTGGCTTGGAGGACCTGAAAACAAAACAAGGAAAGAACCCTGACTGTAACATTTTGGCCTCGTTTCTGTCACATGTATTTTGTCTTCCATATAATTATTTTTGTATTTGTCTTGTATCCCCTACAGCACATATCATCAACATCAGAAACTTGATTATGGGGACTACTATGTTTTGGCTCATCTTTGTACCCTTTATAGAACCTGATGTGGTAAATTTTTGCATACAGGGAGAATTCAATATACATAAATATATGCTGAATTAAATTCCTGACAAATGTAACTCTGATTTTATCATCTGTCATGATCCAACTTTACCGTATTAATAAAGTCTTTCTTTTTTTCTTTTTTAACCAATATCCTGAAGGACAATAAAGTTTTGGTGTTCAAGTTTAAAATATTATACTCTCCTTGGTCTTAGGGAAACCCAAAAGGAAGATTTATCTTTAATAGGCTTTACAAAGCATAATCACCATTGCAGAGATAGAGACAGAAACACTTTGAGCCATATAACCTCAAATTTTCTCTCCATATAGGACAGCAGAAAAGTCAGAAGAAATAGCTGTCACTTATAGGAATATAATCTATATGCTTAAATGTGAAAGAAATGATTCATATTTAAGGGCACACTGCCAGCGTATCCTAAGTATTCAATTATCTTTTCTATATAAAAATAGGTTGTTTCTCCACGTTTTCTTAATGTTAATGGCAAAGTTTTTAAAGGCCAGTGTTCTGGAAATCAGAGCCTCCTCCATATCTCATAGAAAAGCATCTGGGGACAAAAAACACAATCAAGATGAAAGATGTAGGGCTTCCCTGGTGGCGCAGTGGTTGAGAGTCCGCCTGCCAATGCAGGGGACACGGGTTCGTGCCCTGGTCCGGGAAGATCCCACATGCCGTGGAGCGGCTGGGCCTGTGAGCCATGGCTGCTGAGCCTGCGCCTCCGGAGCCTGTGCTCCGCAACGGGAGAGGCCACAACAGTGAGAGGCCTGCGTACCGCAAAAAAAAAAAAAAAAAAAAAGATGCAAGATGTAAGAAATGATGAAGGGTTAAAACAAAAAAAAAAGAAAAAGAAATGAAGAAAAGGGTTACTCTGAGAGCTGCTGACTGATGAAAAAATAAAAGCCCAGTGCCAAAATAACAGAGAGAAACAGAAAGGCAGGAACAGTATGTCAGAAAGGCTTACCCATGAAGGCAATGCCATTTTTCAAAAGAAGTTCTGGAAGCTTGGGATTCTCAGAGGCATGACCCCAGCCAGCCCAAACTGCCTACAAGGGAACACAATATGATTCATTCTTAAAATTCATCCTAAAAAGAACATGATAAACTGTATTACTTTCTACCAAGACTGCCCCTGCTCCATGAGGTACAATAGCTCCATGGCAGCCTAATGCCTAATTCAGCTTCTATGCCTGATTCTTGGCAAACTTTTCACAGAACAACAATAAGCAGTCCATTGTGGTAAAACCTCTGAAAAGGTCAAAAACAGGTTGAAACTGATATTAAGAACCAGCTAGTATTGTTGCTCTTTAGGAAACTCAGTTCATAGCCTTTCAACTAGACTCTATAGAGCCTCTTGTAGAAATGTTGGTTTTCTTCCACAGATTGAATTACTTTGGCCACCCAACTCCACCTTTATATCTAGTGGTTATACTGCCATACAAATCCCGAGTTTTTTTCTCTTTGGGCTTTAAGACACTTACCCTAAACTCCTTAACACAATGTGATAGGGAAGAAACAACCTCCTTTTACTCTACCATATTCTGGACTAAGAGTATTCCATTGGAAACAGGCAACTTTTACTTACTAGGAGGTTTGAAGGTGAAATGGATAGAACAATCTCTGAAAGACCCTTACAAACCTCTTGTTTGGATTACGTTCACTTTATGTTGGCTCATTCCATTCTTTCCACCTTTCCTTTCCCTGTCTGTTATGTCCCATATAAAGGCTTTTACCAACGTTCAACAAAGATGCTTTATATGAAATTAAAAGTTCTTCACTGGCTATCCCCTTGTGCCCAACTGTAAAATGGCTGAATTTGGCAAAGGAAACTCTTCTCAATACCCTGTAATGGCCTATGGGGGAAAAGAATCTAAAAAAGAGTGGATAGATGTATATGTATAACTGATTCACTCTGCTGTACAGCAGAAACTAATACGACATTGCAAATCAACTATACTCCCATAAAAAAATTTTTTTTAAAAAGGCTGAATTTGGATTTCGAGGAGACGCTGGCATCTCTTACTTGTACTGGGATCCTTTTAGCAATATCAAGAATTAATTCCACATTTGCATAGTTGTTGTTGTTTGGTCCTCCTGGCACTGGCACATAGTGATCTGCCATCTTAATGTATTCTGAAAACACAAGCAAATTAACAGAGAACACATGCTTTATTTTCAGAAATGTAACAGCGGAGCAAAAACTGTGTAAAGGACAGGTACCATCATACGTAACCACAGGACAAACTGTATTAATGGGGTAATTCCCAGAACCATTTATTTGGAGGCTCTTTGTTAAGTCACAGTACTAAAAGGGGTAATCTCATAGTTAGGAGCTCTTATACTACTAAAACAGCAGGTCTCAAACTTTTCACCGTGTGACCTTTTCAAAGGGTTTTTATGATCCCTATATCAAGGATGATGTATCTGTCACTTAAGAGGCCCATTATTCTATTCTGAGGAAAAGCTCAGTGACACCTTTTATCTTTAACTTGCACTATATTCTGAGAAAGCCCTTTTCCTGGTGTAAAGCTGGAACAGAATGGGGAAACAGGGTAGAGTCTGGAGGGTCTGTAGACTGGCTAAACAGGAAAGGTTAGTTATAGGAGTCTATCAAGTGCTTGAAAAACCTTTATCTGGATGGAAAGATACTTTAAAAAGATAACTTCTTTCCCTCCTTACTTTTTTTTTTTTTGGCTCAGTATCCCCTTTCAAATCTGTCACCTGATGTTTCTCTCTTCCTTTTATGGCAGTAATTGTGGCAGAGCAGCTACAATGTGCAGGGACTGTACTAAGCACTTTATATATATTATTTCATTTCATCCTCAATAATCATATATAACATGTATTATTAGCACCCAGTTTACAGGGAATTATGGCTTGGAGAAGTTAAATAACTTTCTCAAGGTCCATCTCCACCATATTTATTATGTTTCTTATCTTGTGCTCTTAATTTTTAAAGGTTTTAAGTCCTTCTTTAAAAATTCCACTCAGGGCTTCCCTGGTGGTGCAGTGGTTGAGAGTCCGCCTGCCAATGCAGGGGACACGGGTTCATGCCCCGGTCCAGGAAGATCCCACGTGCCGCGGAGCGACCGGGCCCGTGAGCCATGGCTGCTGAGCCTGCGCGTCCGGAGCCTGTGCTCCGCAACGGGAGAGGCCACAGCAGTGAGAGGCCCGCATACCGCAAAAAAAAAAAAAAAAAAAAAAAAAAAAAAAAAAATTCCACTCAGAGTAAGATATGAGGCCCTAACAGTTTGTTCAAAATAAAAACAGGTGTATCGTTCTCTCTGATTATGAGGGAAAGTGTGCTGGTTATTTAAAAATTTAGAAAATATATCAGGATGTACTATTTTTTAAAAGTCAAAATCATCCATTGTCCCACGACTCAGAGATAATCAGTTCATGCTTTGATATACTAGAAACCACAAACTGCTAACCAATTTAATATATTGTGGATATCTTCCCATACTAACCAAACCACTTTAGACTCTCACTTGCAATGGGGGTGCCAAATTGCCTATACTCTACCTATACTGGGTATCATCAATTTGAAATTTTGCCAGTCCTATAAATTTTTTAAAATCCCAATCTATTATTGTTTTGGTTTGCATTTCTTTGATTATCATTGGAATTGAATCTCTTTTCATGTGTTTATTGTTCTTTTTTAATTCTTCTTTTAAGGACTATCTATTCATGTTCTCTGTTCATTTTCTTTTGAAGGGTGTCTTGTGCTCATATTACAGGTAGAAACTCTTTGCTGTTCACATGTTTTTCTAGGTTATCGCTTGTCTTTAACTACCACTCACAGAGATAACCAGATTGCTGTTTTGGTATATGTCATTACACCTTTTTTTTTCCTCTGACTACACACAATGTACTTTCTTTCTATTATTATATCATGCTATCAGTCTCCTTACAGCCAACTTTTTTCTAAGCAATTGTGATGGACAGACCCATGATCCCAAGTCTCCAGGTATTCATATCTTAAGTTATCCCCTCTTCTTGGGCGTGGGCACAATCTATGACTTGCTTTTAGCCAAGAGAATATGGCAAGGATGAGGAGATGTCACTTCCAAACTAACAGTGCATAAGAATGTAGCCAATCTTACTGGGACACTTTCCCTTGCTGGCTTTGAGGAAGCAGGCAGTCATTTTGGGGTGGCCCACGTGACAAGGAGCCAAGAGCAGTCTCTAGCCAACAACCAGCAACACAATCAGGTCCTCAGTCCAAACAGAAAACTGAATGCTGCCAACAACCATGTTAGTTTGAAAGCAGATCCATCCCAAGTCAAGCCTCAGATGAGACTGCAGCCCCAGCTGAATGCTGATGGCAGCCTTGTGATAACCTGAAGCAGAAGACCCAGCTACACAAACTGTGAGGTAATAAATGTCCATTGTTTTAAGTTGTTAAATTTGTGGTAATACTGTTACACAATAATAGATAAACAGTGTAACAATTTGTCAGAATGCATTCTCAGACCAATAAACGTTATCCCACAAAAATTTTTTATGTTTTTATTGATTTTTTCAAACATCTTTATTAGAGTATAATTGCTTTACAATGGTGTGTTAGTTTCTGCTTTATAACAAAGTGAATCAGTTATACATATACATATGTCCCCATATCTCTTCCCTCTTGTACCTCCCTCCCTCCCACCCTCCCTATCCCACCCCTCTAGGTGGTCACAAAGCACCGAGCTGATTTCCCTGTGCTAATGCAGCTGCTTCCCACTAACTATCTATTTTAAGTTTGGCAGTGTATATATGTCGATGCCACTCTCTTACTTTGTCCCAGCTTACCCTACCCCTCCCAGTATCCTCAAGTCCATTCTCTAGTAGTTCTGCCTCTTTATTCCTGTCTTGCCCCTAGGTTCTTCATGACCTTTTTTTTTTTTTTTTTTAGATTCCATATATATGTGTTAGCATACAGTTTTTGTTTTTCTCTTTGTGACTTACTTCACCCTGTATGACAGACTCTAGGTCCATCCACCTCATTAAAAATAACTCAATTTTGTTTTTTTATGGCTGAGTAATATTCCATTGTATATATGTGCCACATCTTCTTTATCCATTCATCTGTTGATGGACACTTAGGTTGCTTCCATGTCCTGCTTATTATAAATAGAGCTGCAATGAACATTTTGGTACATGACTCTATTTGAATTATGGTTTTCTCAGGGTATATGCCCAGCAGTGGGGTTGCTGGGTTGTATGACAGTTCTATTTTTAGTTTTTTAAGGATCCTCCATACTGTTCTCCATAGTGGCTGTCTCAATTTACATTCCCACCAACAGTGCAAGAGGGTTCCCTTTTCTCCACACCCTCTCCAGAATTTATTGTTTGTACATTTTTTGATGACAGCCATTCTGACCGGTGTGAGATGATATGTCATTGTAGTTTTGATTTGCGTTTCTCTAATGATTAATGATGTTGAGCATTCTTTCATGTGTTTGTTGGCAATCTGTATATCTTCTTTGGAGAAATGTCTATTTAGGTCTTCTGCCCATTTCTGGGTTGGGTTGTTTGTTTTTCTCATATTGAGCTGCATGAGCTGCTTGTAAATTTTGGAGATTAATCCTTTGTCACTTGCTTCATTTGCAAATATTTTCTCCCATTCTGAGGGCTGTCTTTTCATCTTGTTTATGGTTTCCTTTGCTGTGCAAAAGCTCTGAAGTTTCGTTAGGTCCCATTTGTTTATTTTTGGTTTTATTTCCATTTCTCTAGGAGGTGGGTCAAAAAGGATCTTGCTGTGATTTAGGTCATAGAGTGTTCTGCCTATGTTTTCCTCTAAGAGTTTTATAGTGTCTGGCCTTACATTTAGATCTTTAATCTATTTTGAGTTTACTTTTGTGTATGGTGTTAGGGAGTGTTCTAATTTCCTTCTTTTACATGTAGCTGTCCAGTTTTCCCAGCACCACTTATTGAAGAGACTGTCTTTTCTCCACTGTATATTCTTGCCTCCTTTATCAAAGACAAGGTGACCATATATGCATGGGTTTATCTCTGGGCTTTCTATCCTGTTCCATTGATCTATATTTCTGTTTTTGTGCCAGTACCATACTGTCTTGATTACTGTATCTTTGTAGTACAGTCTGAAGTTAGGGAGCCTGATTCCTCCAGCTCCCTTTTTCTTTCTCAAAATTGCTTTGGCTATTTGGGGTCTTTTGTGTTTCCATACAAATTGTGAAATATTTTGTCCTAGTTCTGTGAAAAATGCCAGTGGTAGTTTGATAAGGATTGAATTGAATCTGTAGATTGCTTTGGGTAGTATAGTCATTTTCACAATGTTGACTCTTCCAATCCAAGAACATGGTATATCTCTCTGTTTGTATCATCTTCTTTTTTCTTTTCTTAATTTATTTATTTTATTTATTTTTTTTTTGGCTGAATTGGGTCTTCATTGCTGGGCGTGGGCTTTTTCTAGTTGCTGTGAGCAGGGGCTACTCTTCATTGCGGTGTGCGGGCTTCTTATTGCAGTGGCTTCTCTTGTTGCAGAGCACGGGCTCTAGGCACACGGGCTTCAGTAGTTGCGGCACACAGGCTCAGTAGTTGTGGCTCGCAGGCTCTAGAGCGCAGGCTCAGTAGTTGAGGCGCAGGGGCTTAGTTGTTCCGTGGCATGTGGGATCTTCCCGGACCAGGGTTCGAACCCGTGTCCCCTGCATTGGCAGGCAGATTCTTAACCACTGCACCACCAGGGAAGTCCTGTTTGTATCATTTTTAATTTTTTCATCAGTGTCTTATAGTTTTCTGCGTACAGGTTGTCTCCTTAGGTAGTTGTCTCCTTAGGTAGGTTTATTCCTAGGTATTTTATTCTTTTTCTTGCAATGGTAAATGGAAGTGTTTCCTTAATTTCTCTTTCCCATTTTTCATCATTAGTGTATAGGAATGCAAGAGATTTCTGTGCATTAATTTTGCATCCTGCTATTTTACCAAGTTCATTGATTAGCTCTAGTAGTTTTCTGGTAGAGTCTTTAGGATTCTCTATGTATAGTATAATGTCATCTGCAAACAGTGACAGCTTTACTTCTTCTTTTCTGATTTGGATTCCTTTTATTTCTTTTTCTTCTCTGATTGCTGTGGCTAAAACTTCCAAAACTATGTTGAATAATAGCGGTGATAGTGGGCAACCTTGTCTTGTTCCTGATCTTAGTGGATATGGTTTCAGTTTTTCACCATTGAGAATGATATTGGCTGTGGGTTTGTCATATATGGCCTTCATTATGTTGAGGTAAGTTCTATGTCTACTTTCTGGAGAGTTTTTATCACAAATCGGTGTTGAATTTTGTTGATAGCTTTTTCTGCATCTATTAAGATGATTCATAGAGGCCGGCGTGACACTGCACTAGCCTGAGGCGCGCCACGTGTTCTCCCGGGGAAGTTGTCCCTGGATCATGGGACCCTGGCAGTGGTGGGTTGCGCAGGCTCCCAGGAGGGGAGGTGTGGATAGTGACCTGTACTTGCACACAGGCTTCTTGCTGGTGGCAGCAGCAGCCTTAGCGTCTCATACCTGTCTCTGGGGTCCACGCTGTTAGCCGCGGCTCGCGCTCATCTCTGGAGCTCCTTTAAGTGGCGCTCTGAATCCCCTCTCCTCGCGCACCAGGAAACAAAGAGGGAAGAAAAAGTCTCTTGCCTCTTCAGCAGTTCCAGACCTTTTCCTGGACTCCCTCCCGGCCAGCCGTGGTGCACTAACCCCTTCAGGCTGTGTTCACGCCACCAGTCCTCTCCCTGGGATCCAACCGAAGCCTGAGCCTCAGCTCCCAGCCCCCACCCGCCCCAGCGGGTGAGCAGACAAGCCTCTCGGGCTGGTGAGTGCTGGTCAGCACCGGTCCTTTGTGCGGGAATCTCTCCACTTTGCCCTCCACACCCTTGTTGCTGCGCTCTCCTCCGTGGCTCCAAAGCTTCCCCCCTCCGCCACCGCAGTCTCTGCCCGCAAAGGGGCTTCTAGTGTGTGGAAACCTTGCCTCCTTCACAGCTCCCTCCCACTGGTGCAGGTCCTGTCCCTATTCTTTGTCTCTACCAGGTACGTGGGGAGTTTCTTGCCTTTTGGGAGGTCTGAGGTCTTCTGCCAGCGTTCAGTAGGGGTTGTTCCATATGTAGATGTATTTCTGATGTATTTGTGGGGAGGAAGGTGATCTCCACATCTTACTCTTCTGCCATCTTGAAGCTCGTCTCCACAAAATATTTTTTAATGGGTGCATGGTATTTCACAGAATTGGTGTAACAGATTTTACGTAACTAATCACTAAGGGTGGACACAAGTTATTCCTGGTTTCTTGTTATTTTAAATAACACTGCAATGAATATCCCTGTATGAACGTATTTGCCCCATTACTGATTTCTGTTCCTCGGAATAAATACCAGGAAATAGAATTTCTTAGTCAAAAGATATGAGTACTCTGGTCCACTGGTGCTCATGATCCCATCCCCGTCCATCTCCTCTAGCTCTCTTGGGTACTGCTACCCCCAGGCCCCCACCCCTGCCCTTGGCTCCTTCCTCTCAGAAACACTCCTAAGTCTCTTCCATTCTGAAAAATAAAAATTCTCTCTTGACCCCAAATTTCTCTTTAGTTACTGCCTTTTCTTTTTCCCTTCTCATCCAAAATTCTCAGAAAACTTGTCCATATTGGCTGTCTCCATGTCTCATCCCATTCATTCCTTATCTTCCTATATGAGTCTGCACACTCACATTGTTCCACTGAAACTATGCCTGCAAAGGTTACCAATGATTAGCTAATCGCCAGACAGATTTTGATTCCTATTTTATTGGACTACTGACACCTTTGAGCCTTCCTTATTGAAATTTTTTCTCATTGCTTTTCTCTTCTGTTTCTTCTATTTCTCTGACCATTTCTTCTCAACACTGTTTATGGGCCTATCTTCCTGAGTCTATCCCTAAATTTTAGCCTTCTATAAACTTTCATCCTTAACCTTCTTCTCTTCATTTTCTATCTGATCTTTCAGGAGGTAGTGTTAACTATCACATATTTGCCAATAATGTACACTCTTAATCTCTAGTTCTCATTATTTCTAAGTTCTAGAAGGATATATTCAATTTTTTGTAGGATTTCTAGAATCTTCTTGTATCACATGTACTCCAAACCTAATCTGTCTCCCCACCAAAAAAAAACCCCACCTTGCTCTTATTACTATATTATCTATTATTTTGCCTTTGTTGATGGTGCTAACATGAAAAACAAGACCAACCTTGACAAATACTAGATCATGTCTTGTACTTTAACAAGCCACTTGCAGTTTCCAGAAACCACTGTGTCACACCTTCAAGCATTTGCATATACGTTCTTTCTGCCTGTAATACCTTTGTCTTCCCCCTAACTGCTTCACTAACTCTTACTCATTCTTGGCTAGGTAAAACCCATTTCAGAAAGCTCTCTTAACCCTGTTAACCCCTCTTATCCCTTAACCCAAGAGCAGGGGCCAGAGTTACGATGTCTCATCTCTGTGTTCCATAGTACCCTGTGCATATTTCTATTATAGCACTTACCTCATTGTATTGAAATTATTTGTTTCCTAGAGCAAGATCATATCTTATTAAACTGTGGGTCTCCATGTTCATTGAGTGAATGAATAAATGAATTAATAGGAGCACCAAGGAGAAACAAGGAAAAAGAAATCATGCAAGGTACTTTACATTTATTATACACAATTTCATCTTTACAACTATCCAGTAAAATAGACATGATTTTCCTTTCACATATACGAAACTGCAGCTGAGAGGTGTTGAAGGGTCAATCTAAATGATTTCATACAATAACATCTATTTTCCAATAAATTGGTGCCTTCCTCATTTCTAAAGATAATATAATAACCCTTACTCCTTAGGAATAGTCTTAATATCATTGTCTCAATATAGAGAGTACATATAAAGACCAAAATAGCTTTAAAAAGACAGCCCTTTAAAGAGCTAATGTTGGACTTCCCTGGTGGTGCAATGGTTAAGAATCCACCTGCCAATGCGGGGGACATGGGTTCGAGCCCTGGTCCAGGAAGATCCCACATGCCATGGAGCAAATAAGCCCGTGTGCCACGACTACTGAGCCTGCGCTCTAGAGCCTGCGAGCCACAACTACTGAGCCCGCGTGCCACAACTACTGAGCCTGCGTGCCACAACTACTGAAGCCCACATGCCTAGAGCCTGTGCTCCACAACAAGAGAAGCCACCGCAATGAGAAGCACACGCACCGCAATGAAGAGTAGCCCGTGCTCGCCGCAACTAGAGAAAGCCCACATGCAGCAACGAAGACCCAATGCAGCCAAAAATAAATAAATAAATAAATAAATTTAAAAAAATAAAATAAAGAGCTAATGTTATCTGTGGGTACTCTGTCTTAGAGATTATACTTTAGTGATAAAAAGTATGAAGAGGAAGGACTAGCCACGACCTCTCAGCTACACCAATAGTCTTTATCTGCCTCTCTCAGATGGAAAACCATCTAAGCAGAGAGAATATGCCAAAGAGCCTGCAGAGTGAAACCTATTTGGGTCCCAAGAGGTCTCCCCCTCCCAGGAGGAGGGGAAAAAACAATCTTAACCTTAAAATTCTCTAAAATTCAATGTAACTCATAAGGGAAATAGCATTTCGTTCCAAACGTTTCCACTGACACATGCTAAAGAATGTGGCTTAGCAAATAACACTGAAAACCCATATCGACACTTTGGTTAAATTTCTACCTATTTTTACTTAGAACACAGGTGTCTACATTGAGGTTAAATATAATACAATCCTTGTCTATGCCTACTATTGACACTTTTTAAAAGAGAAATCCTTGTGTTTGGGAATCCCCCTGAGTTAACATTCTTCTCCTTAAAGGCTATGCCATTCAATGTTTTATGCTTGAGGATGATGCTTTCTTAATGTTCATAACTTACCTGCATTGGCTTTCAGGTCTTCAGGTGTGACCATGACAACAAATCGGATTGCACGTTCATTTCGAAACATCTCATAAGACCACCGGCGGATAGACCGCATGCATTTCACTGCTGCAATGCCATTGTTGGCAATGAGAACCTGGTAGAGAGGGAACATGGGAATTAGAGAGAGATAGAAAAGACAGGCAAAGACAGAGGAAAAGAGATGAAATCACTTTTGTAGATCTTCCTCTGAAAAGCCAGAGTTTCAACTAGGAATTTGTATTGTTGGTCTAGGCAGTTAGGAACCAACTCCCACATGATCAAGGAATATTTTAAGATGTTAGCTAAGCAAATACTTCAATATGTGCCAGCTAAAACTTACTCCTTTCTAACTTCATTTCCTGAAGGGAAAAATCAGTTACTCCAATCTTATGAGTTTGTGAATTATTCTACCATACCTACTTTTAGGGAATAGAAGAAACAAACGTCAGGGGGAAGATGTATATAAATAAGGCTGGAGGAAGATTCAACAGTGTAGTGTCATGCACTATTCTCTGTTGTAGTGAAACAAGGCACAGAATCCTGAACATGTATAAGAACGCCTACACTAACCACCACCTCTCTCCAGAATGCTGAATCCAAATGCCTTAGAATTGTACAGACTGCCCCAGAAAGAACGGTCACAAGAAAAAGAGTAGAAGGATCAATGATCCTGAGACTTCTCTGTTAAACAAACCTTTCACCTCCTTGCCTGTCTTGCAATCATCACCCTGAGGATAACGTAGGTTGGGAGACACATAATCTCTACTCATTGGAAGACTAACAGGAGTGCACCACTAAAGCAACACTTTTAGGACAGAGAATATAGGTCCCCATCCTTTAATCTTTTAATCACTGCAAGCTATTTCAACCGAGTCATTCTCTCAGCTCCAATATGGTTTAGATAAAAGTGACACAGATTAACTCACAACATGTCAAACCACCTGTAATCTCTTTAAGTATATCATGTGGTATATTCCCTCTAAACATCTCAAATTCCTGGCGGAACCCAGTAGGTTACACTGTATCAAACTTGTTGAAGCCTTCTGTTCTGAAACTCTCTCCACTCCCTTAGCTCTAAACCCAGTGTTATGACATGTTACCTCCTCACCACCACCCCACAAGCTCATCAATTTCTCATACCCTCTCAGATCAGTGCAACTCAACCCCATAAACACCACAAGATCTTTCTAAAAGCACTTTATGGGTGCTGCTTCATCTTCTTACTTAGTTATGACTAAATTGTCAGTGGCAAATACATATTACAGAAAATAGTGAAATTACTTAATAGGATGCTAGGGAGGCAGAAAGGATAATTCTGCAGTCTCAGAAATTCAATTTAAATATCGGTTTTGAGCAAATCTAGACAACAAATCTAGGTATTAAATCTATGTACTCTTGAAAAAATAATTTAGCAGGTTATAACTTACCTTCTCAATCACTTTATTCCCACCAAAACGAGTAACAAATTCTGCTGGAGAAGCTACAGTGAAATCTCGCTGTGAGTCTATTTTCTTTCGGTCTCGACCTTGCTTTACTAGGTGCAAACCAGACATGCTGGACCTGTAAAAACAGAGAAATCATGAAAGTCTACAGATAAGATGTCTTCACATCATCTATCTCCCCTGGAGACGTGCTTTTCACTATCAGACTTATAAGAGCACTTCCAATTGCACCCTTGTGAAGACTGCATGGTGGCAGACCACATAGTTTTTATATAGAAGAGAGAAAAGAAAATGATCTTTGCTTGTGGAAATTTAAGAAAAAAATAAGTGTTCCTGAATAATAAAAGACAATATTAAGGTTTACCAACAGATGCCATCCTAAAGAGATAGGCAAAGAACAGACTAAAATGAGATGGTATAAATAATAGACTCAGAGTGACTGTTAAAACTTAAAAAAACAACCCGCAACAGTTAGCAAACCTGTTTCTGGATTATGATTCTGACACACAGATGACCTTCACCTCTGTATCTCTAACCTCCATTTTTCTTATGAGCTGTAACTCCACATTTTTAACTGCCTACTAAATGTTTTACTTGGATATTCCATAGACGTTTCAAAATCAACAACTCCAAAAACAATTTATTTACAAGGCATTTACAAGGCAATTTATTTATAAACCATATTTCATTGACCTTAAGATAACACTTTTTTTTTTTAGCTTTTTAAAATCTCTGAAATTGGTATGTATCTTACAACTGATGGTGTGCTTTATTTAATTGGCAGAATTTTTTTTCTCAGTGGTACATTCAATAATAGTGCCTCTAACAATCAATGGTGTTTTAGATTAGATAGTGGTGGAAACAGCACAGGCCTGCTTTAAATTCCAGGTCTTCACCGAATAACTTAAACTTGCTAAGCTTCACTTGTCTCTTTGTAAATATGTATGGTATTCACTGTTCTAGGTTTTTAGCTATTGTCTCTCTCAGCTCTAAGCCCACCCTTCTATGCTCTGCTCTATGACAACAGGGCTTAACACCATGCAAACTTGTTTGATTCCGCCAATAGGAAGGCAGAAGGGTTTAAGAAAAAAAAAGAGAGAGAGAGAGAGAGAGAGAGAGAGAGAAAGGGATTTTCTTCTTATTTTCCAGCTATTATCAGCATTGCTCCACAGGAAAACAGAGTTAATTCCAGTCTCTAGCATCTTTCAGCATTCCCAGGAATAGCCGTGATGCATTCCCTCAGAAGGACCAGGAGCAGTGGGCTGTGGCTCCGTGGCTGTCAGAGTACCAGCCCTGCCATGCTCACTCATCCTCAGGGCTACCCGGCCTGGGTCTATCAATCACCTGTCAGACCAGGCCTCCTCCGCAGGGATCTAAGCACCAGCTACTCAAAGCTTACTCCCAGAGGTCCAAGCACCAGCCCCTCTCCAAGCACCTTGGGCCCTCTCCAAGCTTGTAGGTTCTGGGAATACTACCTCTTCCCTAGGGGTGGTAGCTGCTTCTTGCAGATATTAACCTTGGGTTACCTCAGCATGTCTTTTTTGTTCTTTTATTCTTCTAACACCCAAGTAACCAATTCTCACAATTGAATGTCTTTTGTTTATAATACCTAATGCAGTTTCTCTTTCCCTGACTGGACCTTGACTCGTAGCACTGATAGACCTTCTGAAAAGGTGTTTTGAGGACTAAATGAGATCATGGATATAGTAAATAAAATCCTTTATACACTATTTAACAGACAGCTGCTTTCTTCTATTTCTATCTTTTCTTCCTTTCTCCTACACTCTAACCTTGCACTCAAGTAATTTCTCTCTTCAAAATAAGAGTATGATTAAAATCTTCCCACAAAGAAATATCAGGTCCAGATGGTTTTATTTTTATTTTATTTATTTATTTACTTACTTACTTATTTACTTATTTATTTATTTTTGGCTGCGTTGGGTCTTTGTTGCTGTGTGCGGGCTTTCTCTAGTTGCGGCGAACGGGGTTTACTCAGTTGGGGTGCGCAGGCTTCTCATTGCGGTGGCTTCTCTTGTTGCGGAGCATGGGCTCTAGGCCCGTGGGCTTCAGTAGCTGTGGTTCGAAGGCTCTAGAGCACAGGCTCAGTAGTTGTGGTGCATGGGCTTAGCTGCTCCGTGGCATGTGGGATCTTCCCAGACCAGGGCTCGAACCCGTGTCTCCTGCGTTGGCAGGTGGATTCTTAATAACTGCGCCACCAGGGAAGCCCCAGATGGTTTTAAAAGACAAGTTCTACTGAACTTTCAAGGATCGTAGCCTACCAAACTTCCAGACAGTAGAAAAGAAGTAAAACTCCCCAGTTAGAGTAATACTGATACCAGAACCAGACAAAGATGTTACATGAAAGGGAAGTCCAGGGCCGCTTTACTCATGACCACAGTTGCAAAATTCCTAAAGATGATATTCTAAATAGGTGTTGGGGGCTTCCCAGGTGGCGCAGTGGTTGAGAGTCCGCCTGCCGATGCAGGGGACGCGGGTTCGTGCCCCAGTCCGGGAAGATCCCACATGCCGCGGAGCGGCTGGGCCTGTGGGCCATGGCTGCTGAGCCTGTGCGTCCGGAGCCTGTGCTCCGCAATGGGAGAGGCCACAACAGTGAGAGGCCCGCGTACCGCAAAAAATAAATAAATAAATAGGTGTTGGGTCAAGGGTGAGCAAAATATTAGTTAAAAAATATGTTACTCCACAACCAACTTGAGTTTGTCCCAGGTAAGCAAGGATGGTTTAATTTTAGAAAATCCATAAATATAAAACTGTTAGATTTCCTAGCAAGTGCAATAAAATAAAAAAATTAATAAGTAAATTAGAGACCTGAGGACTGCCAAGCAGGAAGTTAAATTATATTTATTTGTGAATGATGTAATTTACATAGAAAACAAAAGATTCCGCAAATTATTAGAAATAATAGGAGGCCTTAGTCGAGTGTATAGATATATGATTAATATATAAGAAGCTCCCAAATATTATATATAGATTATAAAATTAAAAACAGATCATAAAGTTAAAAACTAAAATATACATACTTTTAAGACATACATATAGATACAAAAAACTATGTAAACAGAGAAACAAAATAATGTGATGAACATGTGATTAAGGGAAATGACTACCTGGGTGGGGAAAGCAGGGAGAAGGTTTATGGAGGAGAGACCATATGGTTAGAAAGATGTGGGTGACGGCCAAGGATCAACCTTTAAGTGGTGGGTTTTCAAATTCTTTTTTACACTATTTTTAAAATTACTAAATAAGTAACCAAATAAATAAATAATAGTGGGTTACACATGGACGAATGAGTGTGTCTTGAGCCAAAAATCATGGTTATATAATTCTATACACCTGAGATTAAACACACACACACACATACTCCCTAGAGATCAACTTTCAGTTTCTCAGGGAGAGGCAGACAGAGAAGATATAAACCTAGGATAAATAAGGAGATGCCTGAGTATAAGACAAAAAGGGAAGCAAAATCTTTACGGATAAAATTAAGGTGGGGAAGGGATTGGTCATACGGTTTAATCAATAGTTTAGAGAAAACAAAGGAATGCCCTGAGGGTCACTTGTAATCAAAGAGGGGAGAAAAACAGAAATATACCTTACTTTTAATGATGGGATGACGACTTCCCTGGTAGCCCAGTGGTTAAGAATCCGCCTGCCAATGCAGGGGACACAGGTTCGATCCCTGGTCTGGGAAGATCCCACATGCTGCAGAGCAACTAAGCCTATGTGCCACAACTACTAAGCCTGTGCTCTAGAACCTGTGAGCCACAACTACTGAGCCTGCGTGCCACAACTACTGAAGCCCACACGCCTAGAGCTCGTGCTCCACAAGAGAAGCCACTGCAATGAGAAGCCCGCGCACCGCAACAAAGAGTAGCCCCCTCTCACTGCAACGAGAGAAAGCCTGCCTGCGTGCAACAACAAAGACCCAATGCAGCCAAAAATAAATAAATAAATTTATTTTAAAAAAGATTAAAAAAAAAAAAGATGGGATCCTTCATATAGCCATGTTCAGAAGTTAGGCACCATGCTAAAAACAAGAGGATCAAGTGGAAAGATAGAAAAGATCTCAAAATCTTTACCTCTCACCTAGCTTTTCTCAGGAAGCTACCAGAGAATGTTGTCTTCCCAAAAGATGAAGTAAACCAAGAAAAAGGAAGACAAGGAATGCAAGAAATAGAGGATCCAACACAGAAGAGAAGGGAATTCTCTAGATGATTGTTCAAACTGGAGGACAGACTGCTCCAGGAGGGATGTCTCCTTGAAAAAAATGGACAGATCACCTATTGTATTTAACCACAGAAAAACAAAATAAAACTGTGTATGTGTGTGTAATTAACATATAGATGTGTGTGTGTATTCTGTTTGTATATATGTTTGTTTTACATATATAAAATAATAAACCAAAGTTATATATATTTATTATATTTATACATACATAAATCATTTTATTGTATATATATTAAAATATACAAAATATATAAGTATATATTATATATAAAACAATATATAATATGTATATGTAAAATATACCAGTTGCTTTTTACTTATTTGACTCTCAGTGGAAGATTTGCTTGGTTTACCCCCCAAAGGGTGGAAGAGGTCAAGTAAAAAGGAAAAGGAAAGGATGACTGTTTTAAAGACACATTTTGCCAAATCAGTGTTTTTCATTTGTTTCTATATTTTCCAGAGTCTATTTAATTTTCGGGTAATTTTTATCAAAATAAAAACTCCAGATTGCAAAAACAAGCAAGCGACCCTTAATGACTGCCATCCAGCAAATCATTCAGGTCTTTTATGTAGACCCTCTGCTGGAGAGGCACAGACCTGCAAGAGTTGTGGAGAAGGCCTGACTCATTTCCTCCTCAGAGTGCGTTCTAACAGCAGGAAGAAGAAAGATTCGGGATAGGAGAGCTTGGCACTCTGAACACCTCCAGTCTGGCTGCCACACGCCAGGACAATGACAGCAGCCACCTTTCCTGGTCCAAGAGACAGAGTCTAAAAAAGTTTTCTGCAAAACTACCTTCAACAGGATGCTACCTACCACACAGAATTGATATTTTCCTTCAAAATACATGAAGAGACTTCACTCTTGAAAAACCAGCCAAGAACAGCGAGCAATTCTGGCACAGACTAAGTGAGATTCCTTAACGAAAGACCAGCACACAGCAAGGTCTGTGCACGGGTGCTTGTTTTCAACGCAGCTACAATGTCACACATGGTCTCGGGTATCTTTGGTTCAAATTCTGAGTGTAAAATAAAGGTTTAGAAATCTAGGAGCAAATAGGAGCATTTTCATTCATTTCCTTAAAAAAAAAAAAGTTTCCTACAGACACAAGAAAATCATCAAATCAGATTGCCCATAAATTCCAGGGCTTAGCTGTCAATGTCTTACTGTTTTTTAAAGGTATATATATATTGCCCAGATACGGCACTCTAAAACTTACCTTCGAAGCATGTAATATCTCATCTCCTTATTTTCCTCCGCAGAACCCTCCATATCAAGATGGCAAAGGAATGGAGGCTTTTTCTTCAGATGTCGGCCTTGTAAACACAAGCCGGAGTTTGTCCTCCTGCTGCAGGTGCTTAAAACCCAGGAGGACAAGACATACTGTGCCTACTTCTTGGCCCTGCTTCAGTCAGAGTAGAGTATTCCTGATGGCCTCAAGCTACAGTCTTTTTGTGTACTTTGTCCCCAATTTCCATACTTCCCCTCCTGTTTGCATTTTCTCCCTACACTGGGCCCACACACAGAATTAGTTGATTTCCCAAGGGGACCGAGAGGAGAGGGGGAGAAATATAAAAGCTTGTATAACTAGAAAGTAGATCTCAGCAGCTCTGCCTTAGCCGCAGCAAACGTGTTTCAACAACGGTCACTTTCTTCTGACAGTCACCAGAGAAAAGCTCCACGGCCCCTCCAGGCTGCCAGGAGCACATGACAGGGAGGGCCCAGGGCAAAAAGAAGACAAAGTTTACAGGGACAACTATGCCAAGAAAGTAATGGGGTCAGGAAATCCAGAGGGAGGAGGACAGCACAGCCTAAGTAGGTAATTTCTGAGATCCAATCAAAACAAATAATACTGATTTTCAGACTCCAAGAGTGGGGAGAGCAGGTCAGGAGAGAAAGAAAGCCAGTCAAAAGGACGAAACATGCCACTACTGAGGAACTTTGAATAATGTGGAAGTCACAACTCTAATTCTCAGGCCAGAGTAGTGGTGTACACACACACACACACACACACACACACCTTTTTAAAAAACAACAAAATCTAAGACTTTATTCACTAAAATTTGAGAATAAGACTGGAGCTGGTACAAATGGGATAAGGAGAAGATGTGGATAAAATCCCTGAAAGGAAAAGGGGCCCAGAAAAATATTTTAGACACAGAGGTCTAACCCAGTTTAAGCAGGGAAGAAAAACCCTGCCTAAAAAACTACTGGGACACATCGATTGCTATGCAAGCAAATTTGCCACAGATGGACAAATCACTTAAATAAATAAATGGTGGCTGAATGTTATACAGTAACATAGTCCTGTTTTAGCTTTTAATTAAGTAGATATTGCTCAGGATATTGCGCCCTTATAATGGCAGAAAAGACTGCAACAGCTAGAATCTACAGAATCACAATTTCCTGAGATAAGTCCTTAGGAATGGTATAATCCACCAGAGTCATATCTAACCTGATTCATGCACCATAGAAAAATTCTTTCTCACCAAAATGTTGAATACAAATGGTTAATTCTTATCTAATGCCAACTATGCTGAGAACCTATTAAACTTCCAGGAAAATCCTCCAAAACAGAAGTACACAAATGACCTGGAACACAGATGAAAGATGAAAAATCAAATAGAAGATAAATGATTAAGACAAACCTTGATCTTAGATTTTATTGCTTAGGACATTCAGGTGACCCAAGGTGAAAAGACTCAGTCAGGACACTCGCTCAATATGACCATTAGCCATAATAAAAAATGGAAGTCCTGGATTGGTTTCTGGCCTGTACCACTCTGCATCATTCCTTCCATACTACGCTAACGTCTGATAAAGTCAGTCAAGTTTGCTTCCTCCTTTAAAGAAGCTGATGCAGAGGAGTCCTCCTATCTTTATGTCTCTTCAGGGTAACATGTCTCAAAACACAGAGCACTGAAGCCTTTGTTCAGAACAATTCCAGTGACCACAGATGTAGAAGCAGCTCAATTTTACACACATCTAACTGCCAGATGTAGGCAGTTCCCAAAAGAGAATCACTCTCTGCCTTTGTTATATAAGTTCAACATTCAAAAAGCAAAGCATTGCATATAGAATAAAGCAGGCTATTTTGCACTTGATTATATCAGAAAATATACTAAAGAGTCACTCTCAGTAATCAAGTTTGTGCTTCCTTTTCACCAAAGGGATCTTTCTAAAACAACCAAACACTAACACAGCACACCCAGATCCAAAACAAAGCTAGTGTTTCTAATCTTTTATGGATGCTGCTCCCAATCCTCCTGTAATATTAGAACAAAAGAAAGAAAAAGCCACATTCATTCCTC
Source organism: Mesoplodon bidens (assembly GCF_964165515.1). Taxonomy (NCBI): domain Eukaryota; kingdom Metazoa; phylum Chordata; class Mammalia; order Artiodactyla; family Ziphiidae; genus Mesoplodon; species Mesoplodon bidens. The sequence goes on from NC_138179.1 coordinate 9,012,831, forward strand.
CAAATTCAAAGCATCCTCATCTTAATCTAACATGAAAAGAGAGTGTCCAAAGTAGACACGTACCTGGCACAAAATCCAACTAGAAGCCCACACTGATCCCAACATTGTAACATGCCAAGCACCGAGGATGACGTAGCAGTTTATCCGGCAGACTGTGATGCATTAGCTAGCCTGACTGCAAGGCGGTCTGAGTTACACTGCAGCACGCACCGTGAGAGACTGTTTTACAATGGGGCTTTTCCAACCAAAGAAATCTTGAATCAAGGATGTACCTCTTTTGAAAATCAACTGACCATATATATAAATAGATTTAGCTGTGGACTCCTAATTCTGATTCACTGATCTATATGCCTATCCCTGTAACAATGCCACACAGCCTTGATAACTGGGGCTTTACAGTCAGTTTTTGAAATCAGGTAGTGTAAGTCTTCCAACTTTGCTTTCCTTTTCCGTAATTGTTTTGTCTATTCTAGGTCCTTTGGGTTTCCATGTAAATTTTAGGATGAGTTTGGCAAATTCTAGAAAGAAAAAACAAATCCTCCTAGGATTTTGACATGGACTGTGAATTTAAAGATCAATTTAGGGAAAATCACCATTTTGACAATATTGAGTTTTCCAATTCCCAAACATGGACTGTCTCTCCATTTACAGGCATACCTCATAGATATTGCAGGTTCGGTTCCACAATTCACCACCACAATAAAGTGAATATTGCAATAAAGCAAGTCACATGAATTTTTTGGTTTCCCAATGCATGGAAAAGTTATGTTTACTCTATACTATAGTCTACCAAGTGTTCAATAATAGCATTATGTCTACCAAAAAATGTACATACCTTAATTTTAAAAGATTTTATTGCTAAAAAATGCTACCTATCACCTGACAATGCAGGGTTGCCACAAACCTTCAATTTGTAAAATGCAATTATCTGTGAAGTGCAATAAAGCGAGTGCAATAAAACAAGACATGCCTGTATTTAGACTTTAAGTTTCTTCAATTTCTCTCAGCAATGTAATATAATTTATTTCTATTTTTATTTTTTGGCTGCATTGGGTCTTAGTTGCAGTGCACGGCCTTTTTGCTTCACTGTAGTGTGCAGGCTTCTCTCTAGTTGTGGCGCGTGGGCTCTGTAGTTGCGGCGCCCAGGCTTAGTTGCCCCGTGGCATGTGGGATCTTAGTTCCCCGACCAGGGATCAAACCAGCATCTGCTGCATTGCAAGACGGATTCTTAACCACTGGACCACCAGGGAAGTCCCAGTAATATAATTTTTAATGTACAAGTCTTACACTTTTTTTGTTGAATTTATTCCTAAGCATTTTATTATTTTCAATGCCATGGTGAATTAAATTATTTTAATTTAATTTTTTGCTTGTTCATTGCTAGCTAGTATGCAGAAATACAACTAATTTTTGTATATGGATCCTATAGCCTGTGACCTTGCTAATCTCATTTTAAAATCCTTAACAACTTTATTGAGATATAGTTCACATACCATATATTTCAGCCATTTAAAGTATATAATTCAATGGTTTTTATTATATTCACATGGTTGTGAACCATTGTCACAATCAATTTTAGAACATTTTCATTACCCGCAAAAGAAACCCTGTACTCAGTAGCAGACACTCCCTATTTCCCCCAAACCCCTCCCCAGTCCTAGGCAATGACTAATCTACTTTCTGTCTTTATAGATTTGCCTATTCTAGATATTTCATATAAATGGAATGATATCATATGTGGCTTCTTTCACTTAGCATAATGTTTTCAATGTTGTAGCATGTATCCATACTTCATTTCTCTTTATGGCCAAATAATTTTCCACTGTATGGCCATACCACATTTTGTTTATCCATTTATCAGTCGATGGATATTGGGTTGTTTCCACTTTGTAGTTATTATGAATAATGTTGCTGTGGATATTCATGTACAAGTTTTTATGTGAACATATGCTTTCATTTCTTGTGGGTATGTAACTAGGAAGGGAATTGTTGGAACATATGGTAAATATTTAGTTTTATAAGAAATTTCCAAATTATTTTCCAGACTGGCTGTATCATTTACATTCCCACCAACTATGTACAAGTTTTCCAATTACTCCACATTCTTGCAAACATTTGGTGTTGTCACTAGTTTTTATTTTAGGCACTCTGACAGTTGTATAGTAATACTACTGTCTTCATTTGCACTTCCCTAATAGCTAGTGATTTTAAACATCTCTTCACATCTTTAATTGCCATCTGTATATCCTCTTTGGTGACATTTGCTTCTTTTTAATTTCTCTCTCCTTACTGAGAATATTATTTATTGATTCACTGTTGTCATACTTTTAAAAACTTCTTTAAACATGCTTTCTTTTGGTTCTTTGAATACATTTATGATACCTGATTTGAAGACTCTGTCTGCTAATCCAGCAACTAGACACTCAGAGACAGTCTATATTGACTTTTTTCCTAAATATGGGCTAACTTTCCTATTTCTTTTCACGTCTCATGATTTTTTTGTTGAAAACTTAACATATTAAATAATTTATTGTAGCAACTCTGATTTCTTTTACCCATGAAGATTGTTGTCGTTACTAATGTTTGCTTGTTTGTCTTTCTTTCTTGGCTTTATAATTTGCCTGGGCTAAATCTGTGAAATCGCTCTCCCCCAAAGTGTACAATCACTGATGCCTCAGCTCAATTTCTTCTTATCATGTGCTTTTATGTTTCAACCTCCTTTCTAAGGGGTTACCTCTATGTCTGCAAAACTTAAATGTCAGCCAGTGATTAGGCAGGGGTTATACCCAAACACCTGAGACCAGTAAGACTTCTGTACTCCGTTCATGTGTCTGTGTGTAAGGCAGAGTACAACATTCAAAGTTCAGGACATTTTCAAGTATGTCCTGGCTTTAATTTTCTGCTGAGCCCTGTCATGTCCACTCTGTGCACGCACGCAGGCTCAACCAGCAATATGCTCACCCCAACCACAAACACACCTCAGGCTAGTAGAGCGGTTGGCCCACCTCTCTCATCCCCTGCCAGATGGTCACTTCTTCTGACAATGTCACTGGGGAGCATGGGTATCATCCACTACCCAAGAGGAGTATGCTCCCTTCAACTGCAGCATCAGTATGCCCTTATGGCATACCCACAGTGGCAAAACCTCCATGCCAACCAAGCTGAGGGAAGGGAATGGGAAAAGTCCTGACAAGAACACCACAGACTCCTACTGTTCTTATTGAATTACAGCAGTTTTTCAAATATAAACTTCTCTCAGACTGTTGTATGCCTTATAGTTGATTTTAAGGCTGAAATGGTTTTGTCAAGCTTTGTAGTTGCTTTTTGGGATTAAGGATTTGTTCATCTCCTCACTAAGTTATAGCTGGAAGTCCTGCCTGTTTTATCTACTTTTTGAGATGTAACTTCATACAATAAAGTGCAAAGTCTTAATTATACACTCAATTAATTTTACATATGCACATAACCAACCACTCCATTAAGATACTGATTATTTCCACAGTCTCAGAAGGCTCCAGTGTGCTTCCTTTCCAGTCATTATCTTCCCCAATGTAAACACTATTCTGAACTCTATCACCATCAATCAGTTCTGCCTGTTTTTGAACTTCATATGTATAGTGCCGTACTGTATGTATTTGATCAATATTATGTCCATGAAATTCATCCATGCTGTGGCATAGCAGTAGTCTGTTCATTTTCATTGCATGTAGTATTCCATTGTGTGACTACTGCATGATTTATTTATTCTATTGGTGGACGTTCTGTTTTTTATGAATTTTGACTATACTTGAACTTGGTTTTTGGTGGACAAATGCACTCATTTCTTTCAGGTAAATAGCAAGGAAAGGACTTGCTTGTTGACAGAGTATATGTATGTTTACGGCTGTAAAAGATACTGCCCAAATAGTTTTCTAAAGTGGTTGTGCCTACGTTTATTCCTGTTAGCTATGTATGGGACTTCCATGTGTCGTACGCCCTTGCTAACACTTGACATTGTCAGCCTTTTAATTTTGGCCTTTTTGGTTGGGATGGCAATTAATTCATTGTGATTTTTAATCTGCAAATCCCTGATGATCAATGATATTAAACTGCTTATTTTGATAAGCTTATTTGCCATCCAGGCATCTTCTTTTGTGAAGTTCAAGTCTTTTCCTTATATTTCTATTGGGTTGAAATGTCTTCAAAAGACATTGAAATATCTTTTTCTCATTGATTTATAGGATTCAGGATTCTGACAGTGAGATTAATTAATATTCCTCTTTCAGCAACTGAGAACAATTAGGCAAAAAACATCAAGAATACAGAAAAACAACACAATTGAAAAACTCAACTGACATGTATAGAATTTTATAACCAACAACTACAAAATACACATTCTTTGCAAGTGTTTATAAAACTTTACCAGAGAATTCCCTGGTAGTCCAGTGGTTAGGACTCAGTGTTTTCACTGCTGAGGGCTCAGGTTCGATCCCTGGTTGGGGAACTAAGATCCTGCAAGCCACACGGCGCAGACAAAAAAAAAAAAATCCAAAAAACAAAAACAAAACAAAACAAACAAAAAAAACTTTACCAAAGTAGACCATATGCTAAGCCATAAAGTATAAACAAATTTCAAAAATTTGAAATTACATAGAGTATATCCTCTGAATACAATGGATTAAAGTAAAAATCAATGACAAAGATAAGGATATGAGTACAGACACAAGTAAGCTTGAAATTAAGTGTTGGGAGGAAGAATTTCTGGCCTGATAGTTTCTATGTTCTCCATGAAATATGAGGCAAAGTTATGAACTGAAAGTGTGTCTAGAAGAGGCAGGGACTAGCAGAAAGGGAGACTGCTGGTTTAAGGACAATGGAAAAGAATGAAACTGTTGTTGTGGAAAAAAATGGAAGAGGCCAAATTTCCAGAAGAGAACCACAAAATGGGAGAAAGAACAAGAAGAACTTCACAGCACAGCCAGCATTTGAGAAGGACCTTAAAACGTGAGGACCCCAAAGTATGAAAGGAATTTCAACAGTCAGGAGAAGGGCATTCCAATAAGAAAACCTGAGAGAGCTTGGGGGAGGAGAAAGAAAGAGGGGTGGGGGGAGTAGTGGGAGGGGGAGGGGGAGGAGAGGGGTGGGAGAGGCAGCAAGTGAGCAGACCCTGTTATGCCTTTAAGTAACTATTGTATTTTCTTCCTTGCCATCAACTTCTTAAGAGGTGAACTGTTGAAATTCCTGTTCTTTCACCACTTGTTCACTACTTTATCTCTTGCCATCTACTTAAAGCTGTTCACCTCAGGCTTCTCCTACCCCTAACTCCAGTGCTTTTTCTTGGTCTTTCATCTCTATTCACCACTTCATGTCACATCTTCTACCTTAAAATAACCTTTCCTCTGGTTTTCTTGGTTCTCCTACCTCACCGATCATTTCCTGTCTCCTTTTTCCCCCTCCTTCCATCCGAAGGTAGACACTTCCTTAAGATACATTTCCCTTCTACCTATATACTCTTCCTCACAGTGATCAAATCTACTTGCACAACTTTAATTTCAATGCAATAAACATTTATTAAGCATATACTATGTGCCAGGCATTGCTCTAAACTCTGAAAAAGTGGTTCTCAGCTCAGGTTTCAGATCAGACTCACCTGGAGAGTAGCAGAAATGACCAGAGACTGTAATTTAATCAGTCTGAGACAGGGCTCAGGAATCCATATTTCTTTAAAGCTCTGCAGATGATTCTGTTGTACAGCCAAACCTAAATACTGCTTTCCATCTTTTTTTTTTTAAATAAATTTATTTATTTTTGGCTGCATTGGGTCTTTGTTGCTGTGCGAGGGCTTTCTCTAGTTGCGGCGAGCGGGGGCTACTCTTCATTGTGGTGCACGGGCTTCTCATTGTGGTGGCTTCTCTTGTTGTGGAGCATGGGCTCCAGGTGCACGGGCTTCAGTAGTTGTGGCTCTCAGGCTCAGTAGTTGTGGCGCACAGGCTTAGCTGCTCCATGGCATGTGGGATCTTCCCGGACCAGGGCTCGAACCCGTGTCCCCTGCATTGGCAGGTGGATTCTTAACCACTGTGCCACCAGGGAAGTCCCCATGTCTTCCATCTTATGTATGTCTTAAGTGTTAGGGGAACCACTGACTGAAACCGCCCACCCTGACCAGGCAAGATAGTAGCCACTTGCAACAGGAGGTCCTGGTAAGGAACGCAGAACTAACAAGCTACCGACAACTGGAAGAATTTGGGAAAGGTCAAAAGGAGAGAGGAGACGCCAGTCCGTATGTCCTACCAGCCTCCCAGAATCCTTCTCGCTGGAATCCATCTTGGCTGAGTGATGCCCACACTACCAGGAAGGACCCTGAGTCAGAGTGATTGGCCAGAGACAACTGGAAACTAACCCAGTTACCATAAAACCCGAGACTGCGAGCCACGTGGCAGAGCAGATCTCCCGGGTTCCCTCACCCTCCTGCTCTCCGCCTGGGCACCCCTTCCCAATAAAGTCTCTTGCTTTGTCAGCACATGTGTCTCCTCGGACAATTCACTTCCGAGTGTTAGACAAGAGGCCACTCTCGGGCCCTGGCAGGGGTCCGTCTTCCTGCAACATTAGTATGACATACAAGATCCTTAACCATCTGACCTTTATCTCACCAGCCTCTTCTTCCACTGCTCTAACTACCCTGTCCCCCTTACATTCCAGTGATACTCCATATCTTACAACTGCCTGAACATGCTGGATGTTTCCATAGTCTGGCACCTTTACACATGTTGTCAACCTCACCATCTCTACCCTTCCCACTACACACACACCTATCTCTGTTAGCTTGTCTTGTCTGTTTTCTGTTCATCCTTCAAAACCCAGTTCAAACATCTCTGAGACATTAGTGGGCCCCTTACAGATCTCATTAAGCCCATCATAATGATTACAGCTGTTGTGAGTATTAGAAATAACATTAGCGGACTTCCCTGGTGGTGCAGTGGTTAAGAATCCACCTGCCAATGCCCAGGAACGGGTTCAAGCCCTGGTCCGGGAAGATCCCACATGCCGCAGAACAACTAAGCCTGTGCTCCACAACTACTGAGCTTGTGCTCTAGAGCCCACGAGCCACAACTACTGAGCCCGTGTGCCACAACTACTGAAGCCGCGTGCCTATAGACCGTGCTCCGCAACAAGAGAAGCCACCACAATAAGAAGCCTACACACCACAACGAAGAGTAGCCCCCGTTGACCACAGCTAGAGAAAGCCCTCATGCAGCAACGAATACCCAACACAGCCAAAAATAAATAAATAAAATTTTAAAATAATTTAAAAAAAAAAAAAGAAAGAAAGAACATGAGGACCCTGGCACAGTGTTTGGCTAGACACTAAAATATCCTATGGATAATGGGGACCCACTGAATAGTGCTGTGAGATGATCAGTTTACCTTAGAGAGATGACAATGGCCATGTGGCGCTTATACTGTAGGGGGAAAGAGACTGGAGAAGCGCTAAAATACTATTGCCATAATCCAAATAAGAAATAAGAGCAAGGGCAATGGCAGTAACAATGGAAAGAAGGGGACGAATTCAAGAATTACTGGGGGACAGCATCGACAAGAATATGTAGGGCTTCCCTGGTGGCGCAGAGGTTAAAAATCCTCCTGCCAATGCAGGGGACATGGATTTGAGCCCTGGTCCAGGAAGATCCTACATGCCGCAGAGCAACTAAGCCCGAGCACCACAACTACTAAGCCTGTGCTCTAGAGCCCACGAGCCACAACTACTGAGCCCACACGCCACAACAACTGAAGCCTGCGTGCCTAGAGCCTGTACTCCACAACAAGAGAAGCCACTGCAAATGAGAAGCCCGCGGACCGCAACGAAGAGGAGCCCCTGCTTACCGCAACTAGAGAAAGCCCATGTACAGCAACAAAGACCCAACGCAGCCAAGAATGAATGAATAAATAAATAAATAAAAACAAAAAAACAAGCCTATTCAAGCACCTAAGAGGGAAGGATCAGAAAAGAGAATTGGGAAATTATGTTCGTAAAACATAGGGAGTAGTTTCAACAGCGAGAGAAAAGCCAACACTGTTGACTGGGGCCATTAGGAGGTCACCAGTGAGTTTTCTAAGAGTAGCTACAAGAAATGGTAAATGCAGAAACCCAACTGCACTAGACTAAGAAGTGAATGGGACTACCAGTTGAAAGTGTGAGCATTTGTTTATTACTGTTCCCTACCAAAATCACAAAAATGACAATAAAATAGTAAAAGAGGTATAAAGATATAAGGACAAAGAGAATGGAAGAGGAGACGCCCAACAGATTATAGATATCAAAAATTTTTTTGGAAAATAGAAAGTAGATCATCAAGGAGTAATAAACTGCCTCAGAAACCAAAGAGCCCATAGTAGGTTAGAAACAAGCATAACCCTACTTTAGCACTCTGAAAAAGTCACGTTTATGAAAGATTTTTTTTTTTTTTTCCAGAACGCGTGCCTCTCACTGTTGTGGCCTCTCCCATTGCGGAGCACAGGCTCCGGACGCGCAGGGCCAGTGGCCATGGCTCACGGGCCCAGCCGCTCCGCGGCATGTGGGATCCTCCCGGACCGGGGCACGAACCCGTGTCCCCTGCATCGGCAGGCGGACTCTCAACCACTGCGCCACCAGGGAAGCCCTATGAAAGATTTTTTTTTTTTTTTTTTTTTGCAGTACGCAGGCCTCTCACTGTTGTGGCCTCTCCCGTTGCGGAGCACAGGCTCCGGACGCACAGGCTCAGCGGCCATGGCTCACGGGCCTAGCCGCTCCGCGGCATGTGGGATCTTCCCGGACTGGGGCACGAACCCGTGTCCCCTGCATCGGCAGGCGGACTCTCAACCACTGCGCCACCAGGGAAGCCCCCTATGAAAGATTTTTAAGGACATGAGAAAATATTGTTATGCGGGGAAAAAAAGCAGGAAACAGAGCTGTGTATTCATTACAACATCACCTATGTATATACTTTTTAATGAAATTTATCCTTAAGGGGTAAAAAACATTGAAAGGAAACATATCAAATATTAACAGCAGTTATTGCTGGATGATCATATCCTGGATTGTTTTTTATTTCTTTCTTTATACTTTTTGGATTTCCAAATTTTCTCTAATAAGCGTACATCTCATAATTTTTAAAAATTTAAGTAGTAAAAGCAAACTTCACTTTTAAAATCATATTAACAGGAAAAACAGGGGGAAAATGTATGCATTACACTAGAAGTACTAAAAGGAATAAACACTTTCAAGCAACTGTCCTGAACATTAGAACATTTGTAATTTCATGCCTACAATTAGCTATGTTTGTAGAATAAACTCTGGAGACTATAATACACACACAGACAGAGACGGCTCCTGTTTTCTGAATGGAAAGAAGGAATGAGTGGGAGATAGAGACAGGAAACTATTGCCCTCAGCAAAAAAGTACCACGTTGCAGATCTCATAATGACCTTCTCTGTCTACTCCACTTCTGAGGTACCATGGCAACTGGGAACCTCAGAATATCAAGGAAGGAGTATTGAGAGTAAAGAGTTCAGAGAGCTGCTGGGGGAAGGGGGGAAGCTCAGGGAAGCTAAATGGGAAATCCTAAGAAAGCCAAACATAAGAACACTCTCACAGGCCCATCTGCAAGCAAAGCCATAATATAAACTCAAAACTAGAGCCTTATTCCCCATGTTACAGCTCAAGAGAGATGAGCCAAAAGATAGGAAGGGGAAACGAAGCTTCCTGCCCTCTCAATAATGGTTATTCTCAACATATAAATTATAATGTTGACAGTAAATGTTTGCTGTAATCAAAAGCCTTTCGGATCTAAATTCCCAAAGCCCTAAGATGAAAATTTACCTCACAAATGGACTCCTCCATAATAAATAATATATTATACCAGTATGGCACATTTTACTTTTCCAAGGGCTTTTGCAGCTATTTATTTTCACCTCCATCACCAGATTTAAATGAAATCACTTCAGACTCAGGAGTTTAAAAGTGAGAGACTAAAAAATAAAGAGAATCCTTGTTTCTTTCCAGGTCAAACACAAATATATACAGCTAAAACTAGAAAGCTCTTGTTCTTCATAGCTTTTGGTCAAATCATACCATATTTTATAATGGTCACTTTCATTATGATTGTAAAATCCACTAAAATATCATCATTAGTGCAACACCAAATTGTTGTGCTACACATGCTATAACAATAAAAAGTGTGGAATGGTAAATTATCCTTTATTTTTCCTTCCATTTATCTCCATACCACCGAACTATCACTAGTAGCCATATACTTTCATGATTTGCTACCTTCCTTTTCAACGAGTCACTGTCACCAAAAAAAAAAGAGGGTAACGGTAGATTAAGAAATTTAAGGGATATAATATACAACGTATGGTCCTGGATTTGATACCAGTTTGGATGAACCAGGATTTTAGAGTCAACTGGAGAAACTTGAATATGGTGTACATATTAGATGAGATGAAAATTTACTGAAATATAAAAGTGGAAATTTTTGACAAAAAAGAGACTGTAAAACAATGTATACAGGATGATCTCATCTCAGTAGCAAGAAATGCATATGCACCTATGCACAGAAAAGGATCCAGAAGACTATACCATAGGGAATTAGCAGGAGTTATCTTTGGGTGGTGGATATACAAGGCTTTATGTTTGCTTTCTAGTATTTTGTTTTTAATTTTCCTTACTGCTTCTTTAATAAAGCATTATGTAAAAGTATATTTTCAGGGACCTCCCTGGCAGTCCAGTGGTTAAGACTTTGCCTTCCAGTGCAGGGGGTACAGGTTCAATCCCTGGTCCAGGAGCTAAGAGCTCACATGCTTCACGGCCAAAAAACCAAAACATAAAACAGAAGCAATATTGTAACAAATTCAATAAAGACTTAAAAAAAAAATGTCCACATCAAAAAAAAATTCTAAAAATATATATATATTTTTTCTAACTTCTGTCCCTTTTAAATAAGGCTGACGTTTAATTAGAGAAAAATTGCTCAAAGAGAACACAACCTATCTATTACACCCAGGGTTCTTGTTTTAGTGTAGTGGCTGACAGTATGTGCTCTGACTGGGTAATTCCCTATCCATAAATTCCCCATCCATAAATCATGGGTAATAAGAGTATATTACTTGCCTCGTGGGTTTGCTGCGGTGGAGATTAAGTGTGACACTCCACATAAAGCACATCAGAGAGTTTGGCATATAGTAAAGCACTTGATAATGTTACCAATCATCACTATTATTGTTCTAATTAGTCACTGAGAAAACAGGACTGCTAATTCATACAGACAATGTGAAAAATAGGATAGGATGTAGCAGGAATAGGTCAGCTCTCTCTCTCTTACTATTCTTGTCCCCTATAACTTCCCTCTTGACCCAGTCAATGGGAATGGAAGCTGAGAGCCACTCCCAGATTCTCTCAGATTCTAACTAAGGTTAGAATCACCTTATTTCTTATGGATGAAGCTCGGTACAGCTCTATATGAAATTTTTTTTTTTTTTTTTTTTTTGCGGTACGCGGGCCTCTCACTGTTGTGGCCTCTCCCGTTGCAGAGCACAGGCTCCAGACGCGCAGGCTCAGCGGCCATAGCTCACGGGCCTAGCCGCTCCGCGGAACGTGGGATCCTCCCAGACCGGGGCACGAACTCGTGTCCCCTGCATCAGCAGGCGGACTCTCAACCACTGTGCCACCAGGGAAGCCCTTATATGAAATTTTTAATATGACTGTGAAGTACGGTATCTAGGAGCTGATCCCAAATTCGGTATATTACCTATCTGCATTCCATGACTGGCGTCACTGGAGAAACTTTAAAGATTATTTCTAATTAGAAAATAGCATCAAAACTCTCTAGTTAGATTCTTCTGAAGAGTCAAACACGTTATAGAAAATCTCATATGTGAACTCTAAATTTTCTAAGATATTGGTAAAGTACTTTTTTTTCTAGACCATAAAGGAGATAGGAATATAACTCACCTTCAAGGAGCCCTTCCTGAGTGAACTGAATGACTCTCTCCTTCCACAGCAGCAACTACTGTCTTAAACCCCAGCTACAGGACATCTTAGGCTTGAGATACACACACACACACACACACACACACACACACACACCCCAGCATTTACAGATTGTTCTCAAATGAAGTCATTAACCAAACATGCTTGCTAAGCATAAAATGTTGGCCCTTAGATATTTTGAGTATACATTTTTTAAGAAGTTTACGAGAAAATTGAGATGGAGTTTCAAATACATGAATTATAGTATCAAAAAGATTTAAAGAAATCACAGTACCTTAAGAGGTAAGAGATCCAACTGTGAGGCTAACCTGTCTCCCACTGGACTTCAACCAGGAAATCGGCATGCTAGTGGACAAAACTGATTACTATCTTTGTTTGTTTGATAGTGTGATAGTGTGGGGTAATCTGGACTTGCACAGCATTGTAAGTATGCAGAACAATCTGACCTCAAGCGGCATCCCACAAGGAGCAGAGAAAATGTCAATATCCATACAACTAGATGGCTCTATTATATGCCACCAAATCATGCATTAGGTATCAAAATTGAGATGCTTACATTCAGTCTTTAATGGTTTTTCTCCTCAAATGTTCAATTAAATATTAATAATGAACTTCGCCCTCCAACCTTGGCAGCTGCAGCCCGACCCTGAGCGAGCTGCCTCAGCCCCCTACCCCCAGGAGACCACCAGTCACCTTTTCCCAGGTCTACCGACAGAACTGCCCGAGGCCAATGTGTATTCCTCCATCACGTGATGACCTTGGCAAAGCTGCCAGAGATATTTTCAACAAAGGATTTGGTTTGGTGCTGGTGAAACTAGATGTGAAAACAAAGTCATGCAGTGGGGTGGAATTCTCAACATCTGGTTAATCTAACACAGACACTGGTAAAGTTACTGGGACCTTGGAGACCAAATATAAATGGTGTGAGTATGGTCTGACTTTCACAGAAAAGTGGAACACTGATAACACTCTGGGAACAGAAATCGCTATTGAAGACCAGATTTGTCAAGGTTTGAAACTGACATACGATACCACCTTTTCACCAAACACGGGAAAGAAAAGAGGTAAAATCAAGTCTTCTTACAAGAGGGAGTGTATAAACCTTGGTTGTGATGTTGGCTTTGATTTTGCTGGACCTGCATTCCACAGTTCAGCGGTCTTTGGTTATGAGGGCTGGCTTGCTGGGCACCAGATGACCTTTGACAATGCCAAATCAAAGCTGACAAGGAATAATTTTGCAGTGGGCTACAGGACTGGGGACTTCCAGCTACACACTAACATCAATGATGGGACAGAATTTGGAGGGTCAATTTATCAGAAAGTATGTGAAGATCTTGACACTTCAGTAAACCCTGCTTGGAACCAACTGCAGTAGCTTTGGCACTGCAGGAACCAACTGCATTAGCTTTGGCATTGCAGCTAAATATCAGTTGGATCCCACTGCTTCCATTTCTGCAAAAGTCAACAACTCTAGTTTAATTGGAGTGTGTGCTACACTCAGACTCTGAGGCCTGGTGTGAAGCTTACACTGTCTGCTCTGGTAGATGGGAAGAGCATTAATGCTGGAGGCCACAAGCTTGAGCTTGCCCTGGAGTTGGAGGCTTAATCCAGCTGAACGAAACCTCTGGGAATGGATATCAGAAGATTTGTCCTTATATATTTCCAGTGTGACCAGCTGGCTTTCCCTGCCTCCCAGAAGGTGATCAAAACAAAGGATGATCTAAATAAGAGCTGTATTTTAAATATTTAGAGAGTTACTTGTTAGCTGGTTTCTAGTTGAATTGGTTATCTACCTAGTGACCAATGTTGCAGTCGTGCAGTCACTTACACATTATTTAAATGTATTTAACTGTTAAATGCGCTACCCACCAATAATGAAATAGACCTTCATGAAAACTGAAAAAAAAATAATAATAGTAAGGTTCAGAAACATATCAACCTAGCTGATATACAGGTCACAAACCCTAGCTGATCTTCTCTAAAAATAAAAAGCCAGGGCTCCCCTGGTGGCGCAGTGGTTGAGAATCCGCCTGCCAATGCAGGGGACACAGGTTCGTGCCCCAGTCCGGGAAGATCCCACATGCCGCGGAGCGGCTGGGCCCGTGAGCCATGGCCGCTGAGCCTGCGCGTCCGGAGCCTGTGCTCTGCAACGGGAGAGGCCACAGCAGTGAGAGGCCCATGAAAAAAGCCAAAGCACAGTCATCTACAATGATGCTTATATATTCCCACCAAGCTACAACTACTTTCTTGGGTATTATTTTCAAATGTCTGGGTCATAAAGCTTAGAGAGTGATTAATCCAATCTTACCCTGGCACTCTAGAAAACATGTGATGCAAGTCATCTCCAACTCTGGAAAAGTCTATTTTCTTTTTCTGCCTATTCACCCATCACACCCACTAGACTTCTCATTTAGCACCTAAAACAAAGCCCTAACTTGAGAGAGGGGCCCACTCTCATCCTATATTATGGCAATTACTTCACTTGGTTTTAGATGACCTCCAGTGAGCATCTTTTGAGAATGTACCTGCCTCTTTAATCTGTATCACCTGTGAAGGATTAAGACCATTCATTCTGGGAGCTAATCCTAAACTCAGCCAGTCTCTATTTACTTTGGGTTCAAAGGGCGAAAAGGAGTATCTGAATCAATATCATCATTTTCACAGATGAGGAATATGAGTCCAAAGAGGTAACATGAATTGTCTGTGGTCACCTACTTAATTGGTGGCAAATGTCAGAACAGTCCTTTCTAATATATAAAATGAATTTGGAAAATTTAAATTACCCCCCAAGGACATCATATCCACAAGTGACTTAATAAATGAATCAATGGGGACTTCCCTGGTGATGCAGTGGTTAAGAATCCACCTGCCAATGCAGGGGACACAGGTTCAATCCCAGGTCTGGGAAGATCCCACATGCCGCAGAGCAACAAGCCTGTGCACCACAACTACTGAGCCTACGCTCTAGAGCCTGCAAGCCACAACTACTGAGCCCATGTGCTGCAACTACTGAAGCCCAGGGGCCTAGAGCCCGTGCTCCACAACAAGAGAAGCCACCACAATGAGAAGCCCGTGCACCACAATGAACAGTAGCCCCTGCTCGCCACAACTAGAGTAAGCCCGTGCGCAACAACGAAGACCCAATGCAGCCAAAAAAAAAAAAAAGTGATTTAAGTTTAAAAAAAAAAGAAATGAATCAATGGAGAACCTTTGTTCTATTTTGGAATATTAGCTATCTGAGAAGCAAGTAGAAACTGGCACTGTCTCCTTCCCAGGCTGCTGATCACACTTCAATCTGTGGTTCCTCCACAAGCTACAGGCATGAGTTTTGCAACAGAAGTGCATGCAAAGAAATTCTCAAGTGCTCATACCACTGACCCCATAGACTTTGCAATAAGAGCCATCAACTTTGGGAATGATTTGGCAACTATAAACTGCCTTGTAATATCATCAGCTGAATTTCTTATAATAGTATTTATCTCACCATTGCCAAACTCACAATTTCCTAATCCAATGAATGGATATTCTGCTTCACTTGGCCTCAAATTGGACAAATTTCTCAAGTGCTGTGTGGCTTTAAGGATTTAGATTTCACCCAGTCTTTCTCAACAGGGGCACCATGACATTGTGAGAACAATTCTCCGTTGTGTGTGATTATCCAGTACATTGCAGAAGGTTTAGAATCTTTGGTCCCCGGCCTTCTCAATGCAAGTAATCCCACCAGTCACAACCCCCACTCATTTACAAATGACCTCAGGGATACTGCCCCCAGTATTAGCCTTCAGGTCAACCATTAAGTGAACTATTAAGTAAGAAAAAATGTTTACATAAAGATAAAAACCTGACCTCTTTTCCCTGCTACTAAATACTGACTTCTATTCCTCTTTTTAGCCCAGAGATTAGATATAATACTTTATTCACTAACTCCTAAAACCCAACTTTGTCTGCACTAGTTATATAATTAAAACACTTGTATGGTCAAGGAAATAGGGGAGAAAAGTTACTTCAGTGGAATCCGGGCATCTAACTTTGAATTCCAGTCTTCTAGCTATTTACCTTTAGGCAAGTTATTTTCCCTCTTTAGACCTCAGTTTTCTCATCTTCTTAAATAAAAGGCATTAGGCTAAATTATCTCACTGGTTCATTGCAGTTCTAGGAAAAGTAAAACATAATTAACTTGCTTAACTCTTTTCTTTCAACCTCCACGTAGCCAAACAGGGGTGACGACTGACACTCACTGCTTCATGTTTCAGAAGCAAGGACCCCAAATCCCCAGGGATAACCATAAGGCAGGACAGTCGCATTCAGCCAGACCCAGTACAGGATTTTACTACAGAATCTATATCTTGAGTGTATAAAAAGGAGCTGAATTATTTTATGATCCATTAATTATAGAAGCACCAAGATAATAACAGCAGCAATAGTCACCCTAATTTATGTTTATCTAGGCTAACCAATAATCTCAACCCTGGCTGTATATTAGACTCACTCAAATAGCTTTAAAAAAAAATGCTCCAGCTCCAAGCCAGGCCAGTATCACCTGAATCAGAATTTCTGGGGATGGGGCTCATTTCTTAAGGTCCCCCACGCGATTCTGATGTACAGTAAAAACCAAGAACCACTAATTCAGACTTTTCAATCCAAGAAATGCAAAGCAAATGACCAAAAGTTCACACACTGGTTGTACAATCAAACATCAATAAATAAGAATAATCTAGTGTTACTATTTACTGACATTCTCAATTACATGTAGAGAATCGTGTTTCTAGAGAAAAAGGAAAGCTCTACAACAACCCCTTGTTCCTCAATAAAGACTGGCCCTGCCAGAATTAGAATATAACTTTCTGACATGATAAAGCAGTTCAAAGAAAGATTACTACAAATTTGCCCACCCCTGCAAAAGTCCTATCAATCATCAGACAGTTATAACAGTGTTAGTCAAAGTAGTACGGAGACTGAAATTCCTCACTCTTACTTGCTAGGTCTCACTAAAAGACCTAGCATGTGGGAGTAACGGGAGAAAGTTTAGAGAAACATTTAGGGAAAGACACTTTCAAAACCTGCACTCCAGGCAAAATACATCATTTCCCACTTATCAAAAAATCCAATAAAAAAAAAAAGTCCAATGATACAGAAAAAGGTGAAAAAATCTTGGCTCAAATTATTCTTGCTCTTTTCAGAACAAGATCAATGAAACCAACAGGACAGATTAAATAAGTAAAACATTAAACTTCTCTGACTTACCTCATGTGTAAGGCCAAGCCATCCTGTAGGCTAGAGATCCCCAAGTCAGAGAGCGTATCTGAGCAGACAGAGGCTGGTGACAGAGAGCCCTCCTTCTCCTCCAGTAGGTCCAGCTTCACCAGGTTGCTAATCTCATCCTCTGAGTTATCTTCAGACACGGAACCAATTATGAAACGGGAGTGCTGGTTGAGCTCCACAGGTTTGGCCAAGGAAGAAGGTTCATCCATTATTCCTTCAAAATGATCTCTCAGAGCTATGGAGAAGATGAAGGGTAAGTGAGAAAAGCAGGTTATGGTTAATAACCTGTATCTGAGGAAAGTCACAGGTTAGACCTAGTACGCCACAGCTGGCACTGGGAAGCAAGGCAGAGTTTGAGAACTAGTTTACTTGGCTATTCTTTTTCAAGGCCTTTGCTTTCTAAAAGAAAAGAAAACCCAGATCATGGGAACTATGCCTAAACAATTCAAATCAGTTCCCTTTTCCTCAAAGAACGTTCTCTCTAAAAACTATAAGCCATTCCCAATATCTATCAATTTGGTGAAGTCCAAGAGATAATAATGATCAGTGGAGAAATCTCTGTAGTAGGTGAAAGCTGCTGGTTATGATACTGTGATTTCAGTTGTTAGTATTGGGGAGAATGCAGGGTAAGGGTTTGGGGAGAGCGGTGGTCATTTGAAACTTGGTGTTTACATAACTATCATCTGGTTCCAAACACTATACTATGAGAGGCTATGAATTTTACATAAGTGTATATACATATAAATATACACACATGAAGTACATTTACATATGTACATACATATATAAGGCAAACTAAATGTGTGTATACATATACTACACACATACACAGCTTGCTTTAAAACAAACTCCAGATGAGTATTTTTTAATTAAAAAAAATCTTTACTTCTCCTCATGAGTTTTTTCTTAAATCACATCTGTTAAAAATTCACCCCAGGGATTTTGCTGGTGGCGCAGTGGTTAAGACTCCGTGCTCCCAGTGCAGGGGGCACAGGTTCGATCCCTGGTCAGGGAATTAGATCCCACACACATGCCACAACTAAGAGGTTGCATGCCACAACTAAGGAGCCCATGGGCCACAACTAAGACCTGGCTTAACCTAATTAATTAATGAATTATCTTTTAAAAACCTAAGACAAAAAAATTCACCCCAAAATGTCTGTTTTGGACTCTAATATGCTGATTGCTGACATTGATAGGGAGAAAGTGAATCTACTATCAAATTTAAAATCTATAATTAAAATTATGGAGGTGTTATCTCAATTAAGTACAAGTTTTCTAGATACAGGGCCTTACTAGTCAGGATTAGATGTTGTCAACCACTAGCAAACTAATTAACAAAGACCAAAACATAGTTCAAAGCTCACAACAACAATAAAAACCCAAACTAAATGAAACAATATTTATTCTGTCATTTCAAAAATGCTATTTAAAAGTCAAAACTACACATCAAAGTAGTGTTAAACAGCTTGTAGCCTGACCAACGATTTTAATTCAGAGTAATGATTCACAGTCCTGATATTGAAGTGCCCTCAGAGAAGGTTATAAATAAATAATAAACTTATTATTAATAATTGTATATGCTGTAAACCACTTTGATGTATAAAAGTAAACAGTAGTGTTCTTTGACATTAGATAATAAAACATCAAGATTTTAAAATATTTGAGAATCATCATTAAATATGTTAAAAACGACACGTGCACCATTATTTCGGTGTAATTTATGAATCAGAGCTTATTCGTTTACAAAAACACAACAGAATCTGTAAACCCTAGAGCAGTGGTTTGCAAAGTGTGGTTGCCGGACCACAGCAGCAGCCACAGCAACCACATCATCTGGGCTCTACCGCAGACTAGCGAACTGTACTGGAACCTACAGGTTGGGGCACAGTAATCTATATTTTAACAAGTTCTGAAATTTGAGAACCACTGTGCTAGAAGAATGAAACAGTAATAACAAATTGCCAGGAATGCTAAAAATACCTATAGACATTTCCTAAAAGCCAGTTGGAGATTCCTTAGGCTAACTTTCATTTTTAAAACCAGAATCGGGGCTTCCCTGGTGGCGCAGTGGTTGAGAGTCCGCCTGCCAATGCAGGGGACACAGGTTCGTGCCCCGGTCGGGAAAGATCCCACATGCCGTGGAGCAGCTAGGCCCGTGAGCCATGGCCGCTGAGCCTGCGTGTCCGGAGCCTGTGCTCCGCAACGGGAGAGGCCACAACAGTGAGAGGTCCGTGTATCGCAAAAAAAAAAAAAAAAAAAAAAAAAACAGAATCAAATATAAAAGTATCATGTGAAAGGAAAAAATTGACGTCTAAATTCATCATACAGGGGACTTCGGAGCGGTCCAGTGGTTAAGACTCCACGCTTCCACTGCGGGGTGGGGGGGCCCCAGTTTGATCCCTGGTGGGGCAACTAAGATTCCGCATGCCGCACGGTGTGGCCAAAAAAATTAATTAAATTAAATAAATAAATCACTACACATTTCTCCCTTGGAATATTAGGTTTCTTTAAAAAAAATTTTTTTAACGTCTCCAAATTTTATAAAGAGGCTCATTTCCAGAACCTTCAAAAAAACCAAATCATTAAAAAGAGAAAAAAAGGACGGAAGGAAAAAAGGGAGAGAAGGAGGTAGGGAGGGAAAAGTTCTAACAGATTTACCACTCTGAAGAACACCAAAAAGTACAGCAGTGAAAAGGCTACTTCTTTCTCATTTTAGAGCAGTGAATAATCAAGCTTAAAAATAATAGATTAAAAAATTTTTTTCCAAATTTCATCTCAAGTAACAGAAAATAATAGCTGCCTTCTTCACAAGAGAAATAAGGCACTCAGGGACAGATTCTAGTTTATAGTCTAAGCAAAATTAGATACCTACACAAAAAAATAGAACTCACTGAGAAAGGAGCAATTCTCCTTTCTTCCATGGGAAAAGAAAAAGGATTAATGAATAAATGAAAGGTTCCATAAGGTCAACTTCAAATTTTTCTTTCCTAACCAAGAAGAACATGAAGGAACCTATAGGTTCCAGAGACTGAAAGCAGCAAAGTGCAACAGCTAAAGAGCCTGTCCACCAACCGGCAGCTCCACTGAGTGGTATTCCCAGGCACAAGCCTACAAACCACAGAAAAGAGAGGTCGTGTATGGAAAATCACTGAGAAGCTGTCCAGACACTCTAGAAGCTACTCCACAGCCCGTCCCATTTCCACTGATTCCAGGCCTGAATTGAAGAGAAAAGGTGGTGGATTACTACCACTGTCAGTCTCAACCACTTCAGGTAACCCACCTTCCACCTACAGTCTGCCTATATTCTTTTGCAGAAGGCAACTTTTAACATAAAAGCCTACAGTTTTATATTTTAACACACGAACATAAAATTTTTATCACACTGTAAACATGAAGAAGCATTATTTGTAACTGACCTCTTAAAATTCTTATTGTCTGAGCAGATATCCACCTCCAAAAAGAACTAAGGAGAGAAAGAGAGAGATTTGAAATGTTTTTTTAAGAAACCCAAATTTTATCAATTCCCATTTTGCTCATCACAGTACAAAACTAGTCAAAGTATCATTTCTGTGGTCAAATATACTATTTAACTTGAAGTGTAAAGTTCAGTTGTTTAACTATTGGTTTAAATCTGTAAATCAAAAGCATTACACATTCAAAGACTTTACTATTCATGAAAAGTATTAAACAATAATCCAAGCTTACCATTTCACAAGGTGCCTTTTCCAATTGTATACTTTGACGGACACATTCCGACCCTATGATTTCCAATATTTCATCAAAAAGTAGGCAGTGGGGAGAAGAGAACCACTAGATTCTCAACAACTCAGTCAGGCTCTAAGCATGTTTCCAAATGTTTATACCCACCCACAAAGGTTGGGAGCCAAGGAGAGGACAGGTCTCTCATTATTAAGTCCCTAAACTCTAAGGAACCAAAGAATCTATAGCTACTTCCCAAATCCTGGTTTTCCTTCTATGTCCAACAATTATAATGTATTCGGGGTAGAATTTCTCTACTTTGACTACGTATAACAATTACCTGTGGAGCTTTTTAAAAACACATGAATGGATAAAGAAGATGTGGTGTATACATACAAAGGAATACTACTCAGCCATTAAAAACAGAATGAAATTTCACCATTTGCAACAACACGGATGGATTTGGAAGGTATTATGCTTAGTGAAATAAGTCAGACAGAGAAAGACAAATACTGTATGATATCACTTATATGCGGAATCTAAAAAATACAACAAACTAGTGAATATAACAAAAAAGAAGCAGATTCACAGATAGCAAGAAGAAACTACTGCTTACCAGTGGGGAGAGGGAAGGGGGGAGGGCAATAATGGGGTAGGGGATTAAGAGGTACAAACTGTTATGTATAAAATAAGCTACAAGGATATATTGTACAACACAGGAAATATAGCCAATATATATACTTTTTAATTTATTTTTTGGCTGTGTTGGGTCTTTGTTGCTGTGCGCAGGCTTTCTCTAGTTGTGGCAAGTGGGGTCTACTCTTTTGTTGCAGTGTGCGTGCTTCTCATTGCGGTGGCTTCTCTTTGTTGCAGAGCACAGGCTCTAGGCACGCAGGCTGCAGTAGTTGTGGCTCATGGGCTCTAGAATGCAGGCTCAGTAGTTGTGGCACACGGGCTTAGTTGCTCCACGGCATGTGGGATCTTCCCGGACCAGGGCTCAAACCCATGTTCCCTACATTGGCAGGTGGATTCTTAACCACTGCACCAAGGAAGTCCCTAGCCAATATTTTATAGTAACTATAACTGGAGTATAACCTTTAAAAATTGTAAACCACTATATTGTACACCTGTAACATACAATACTGTACATCAACTATACTTCAATAAAAAAAATTATTTAAAAAAATGTCTAATCTCCATTCCAGATCTTCTGAATCAGAATCCCTGCTTGAAGGCTTCCCTGGTGGCGCAGTGGTTAAGAATCTGCCTGCCAATGCAGGGGACATGGGTTTGAGCCCTGGTCCAGGAAGCTCCCACATGCCGTGGAGCAACTAAGCCCATGTGCCACAACTACTGAGCTTTGAGCTCTAGAGCCCATGAGTCACAACTACTGAGCCCATGCGCCTAGAGCCTGTGCTCCACAACAAGAAAAGCCACCCCAATGAGAAGCCCGCACACCGCAGTGAAGAGTAGCCCCCCGCTCACCGCAACTAGAGAAAGCCCGCACACAGCAACGAAGAACCAATGCAGCCAAAAAAAAAAGAATCCCTGCTGGAGACCCAGATATCTGAATATTAAGTTCCACAATTGATTGAACCTCTTTACATCCAGGCTTGAAAACCACTGGTCTAGGGTGGAGAAGAATAAAGAAGGAAAGAACTTCTTTACACTGATAGGGAAATCCAGAACTTCTAAGAGAGGACCCCAAACGACAAGCAACAGGACTGGGGACAGTGCAGGTATGCCAACTGCCAAATTAGGATGTACCCAATTGTGTAGTCTGATCTAATACTATTCCCTACAATTGTGGTAGAGAAGGGAGTGAGAAGAGGAAAGGAAAAGTATGTAGTTTGGATGGGATGTAACAAAAGGTGCCAGGGGAGCTGGAGTCAAAACCTTGGACCAAGATCACACTCTGACTCTGACACGTTACTGGCAGTGCAAACTTGAACAAGTCACTTACCATCTCTGAGTCACCTCATCTGTAAAAATAAAAAGAGGTCATATGTACCTCATGGGACTGCTGTGAGGTCTGAGAGTATAGGAAAGGGTTTTACAAGCACTAAACCCGTGTTTTTCAAACTATGGGTTACCAATAATCAGAATACTAAGAAATTAAGTTAATGGGTTACAACCAACATTTTAAAAATTAAATACTCAATAGAATAGAAAACGTTAAGAGTTCACCATACTTCATAAAGATAAATACTGTTTTGTAAAATTTTGTATCAGTTATATATATATGTCATGACATTAATGTCATCTTATTATGAGTTGTATCCAAAAAGTTAAGTATTTTTTTAAAATTTTTATTGGAGTATAGTTGATTTACATGTTGTGCTAGTTTCAGGTGTACAGCAAAGTGAATCAGTTATACATATACCAAAAAGTTGTCTTGTGTGTGTGTGTGTGTGTGTGTATTTGGGGTTTTTATGGTTGTTCCATGCAGCATGCAGGATCTTAGTTCCCCAACCAGAGATTGAACCATGTCCCCCTGCATTGGGAGCTCGGAGTCTTAACCACTGGACCGCCAGGGAAGTCCCAGAAAGTTAAGTCTTAAAGCCACAATTAATCCTCACTCTTCTGCCCCCTCTACTTTATGCCCTCAAGCAAGCACAGTGAGTTAAGTACCTAAACCAATGGCTCTTAAATTGTCTTAGGTCAAGACACTACTAGAAATCTAATAAAAGCCATGGACCCTTTCCTGACAAAAATGTACCCTCACAAAAATTTTGCTGGCATACAAGTTTGGTATCCCTAAAGCCTTGCCATGAATTAGGCTAAGACTTTTCCTCTAAGTGGACAAATAATGGAATTGACCCCTGGGGAAGGCTCATATAGCTGCTGTCTTACCACCTCCAAAAGAAGGCCTTTCCACAGATCCAGTTGTAGGATATACTCTGCTTAGCCAAATAAACATTTCCTTCATTATACCAAATGTTGCCAATGTCAAATTTTCTTTTATTTAAAAATACATATAATTGACCCTTGAACAACAGCAGTGGTTAGGGGTGCTGACCCTCCACACAGTCAAAAAGCTGTGTATAACTTAGAGTGGGCCCTCCGTATACGTGGTTCCTTCAAATCCAAGATTCAGCATCCACAGGTGTGACCAACCTTGGTTCTTGTAGTAATTGCAGTATTTACTACTGAAAAAAATATCCACGTGTAAGTGGACCCATGCAGTTCAAACCCCTGTTACTCAAAGATCAACTGTATATGTTCTTGAACTTTTATTTGGAGACTCTTGAAAATATCTGCAGAAGGCTTTCCATGTTCCTGAAAAATGAGGTAAAGCTAATTATAGATAATGCACTTATTTATTTAGATATTTCTCTAAATAAAATAGAACAGATTTTACCAAACTTAGTCATGTTCTCCTTGAATTCAAATGACATGGTATTTTCCAAGCAATTCTAATTAAAGAGGCAGCAATTAGTCTTCATAGACACTGATAAAAGTATCCAACCTAACACAACATATCCTTGCTCTTTAAGCCACAGTAACTTCACTGAAATTTATTCAAAAAGAATCACTGACTTTTCCTCTTCATTTCTGTCATTTTATTGATGAACTCTTAAATGGATTTTGGTATTAATTCAGTATCCATAAGAGAATTATACAGTTTTTTTAAGCCATATTTTATTTTCCTGCAAGTTTTGAATTTTAAAATGACAAGGACTTGTGTTCCAACTTGTGAGATAAATAATGTATATTCAAAGATAAATAAGATTTGGTCCCTGGCTAAGTGGCTGTGGACACTTAAATAAACAATTACAGTAGTATAATAATTGCTAGGTGTAGAAACGTAAAAGAAGGGTACATTATCCAAACTTGGAGGTGGTAATGGTGAGGACAAAGATCAAAGAAGACTGCTTGGAGTGGGAAGGCATTAGCAATGGAGAACTAGGGAGAAAAGCAAGGAGGGAGAGGAAAGCAAGGAGGGAGAGGAAGGAGCATTCCATGTAGAAGAAAACACTGAATAAAGACCTAGATGGGGACTTCAGTGGTGGTGCAGTGGGTAAGATTCTGCACTCCCAATGCAAGGGGCCCGGGTTCTATCCCTGGTCAGGGAATTAGATCCTGCATGCATGCCGCAACTAAGAAGCCTGCATGCCACAGCTAAGAAGTCCACATGCTGCAACTAAATGATCCCACATGCTGCAACTAAATATCCCACATGCCACAATGTAGATCCTGCCTGCCACAACTAAGGCCCAGTGCAGCCAAAATAAATAAATAAATAAATAAATAAATTTTTTAAAGACCTAGATGGTAGAGGGAATTCCCCAGTGGTCCAGTGGTTAGAACTCTGTGCTTCTGCTGCCAGGGCCTGGATTCAATCTTCAATCCCTGCTCAGGGAACTACACGGGGTGGCAAAAAGGAAAAAAAAAAAACAAACAGCAACGTATTTCTTTAGGGTATAATAGTCGGTGAAAATAACATGCTGTACTTATCTGTCCTATTCCTCATTTCTCAGTCCAGGGATATAGAATATTTATCAAGGAGGAAGCTGGTACAAACTTCTCACCTTTCAAGAAAACTTTAATGAAGTCTTGCCAAAATTCTGGATAAGGATGGTAGGTTGAACACATATCCACTTTTGCTCCTGCCTGAAATCCCACTAAAACAACAGTCAAGGAATTTTTTTAAAGCCATAAGCCAGGGCTTCCCTGGTGGCGCAGTGGTTGAGAGTCCGCCTGCTGATGCAGGGGACACGGGTTCGTGCCCCGGTCCGGGAGGATCCCACGTGCCGCGGAGCGGCTGGGCCCGTGAGCCATGGCCGCTGAGCCTGCGCGTCCGGAGCCTGTGCTCCACAACGGGAGAGGCCACAACAGTGAGAGGCCCGCGTACCGCAAAAAAAAAAAAAAAAAAAAAAAAAAAGCCATAAGCCATAGAAAGACACTCCTTCCCACCTCCCCCCAAAAAAGTCGGGGGAGACAATAGCAAGATAATTTTCTTAGAAGGCAGATGGAAGAGTGATAAATGACTACACAAACCGAAGAAAACTAAATCATGAGCCATCTGTGGTAAACTTATAATAAATAAAATTTACATCATAGAATCTCCAAAATGTCCAGGAAGTGGAAGTGAAAGATGGAACTATGAAGAGGACTGGCTGAAATTCTGTTTCAGAAGCTTCAGATCCTTAGATTTTCTTCCCAGCTGTAAAGCCAGGTGCCTGCTGCTCTACCATCTTGGTAAGAGACTGAAGATTTATACTCTAGAGAGGGTTAAATGGAGGGTTTCTAGGCTGAGGGATGCCAGCAACAGTAAAGGGGAGGGCACCATATTGAAAATGGAGAGATTAAGTAAACATATTGAGTAAGACCTCCCAGCCTTCTTTCCCTAATTTTCACCCTCCAGGAGGGAAACTGAAGGATCCTTCTTCGCAGAATCTAACCAGACCAACGAAAAAACGCCTCAAGTAGAACATTAGAGATCCCAAATTAAGATGCCCAATCAAATCACCCACAGTGAAATTAACAGTCAACAAGCCTCATTTATATTTTCATAATCTTGAATCAGTTTTTCAATCCTCTCTCTTAAATTGTAGCAGTCAATTAAGGATTACTAGATGTCTGAGAAAAACTTCCAACATGAAAGAATTTTTAAAAAGTAATGACTACCTGTAGAAAAAAATGCAACTTGAAGAGATTATGCAAAAAAAAAAAATTTTAATTAGGGGGAGGGGAGGGGAGGAGGGCAACCTGACTTCTGTGGTATTTTCCCCCAAAACACATAACCCTAGTATAATCACGAGAAAACATCAGACAAATTTGAATTAAAGGACATTCTACAAAATACTTGAACAGTCCTCTTCAAAACTGTCAAGGTCATTAAAAAGAAAAAGACTAAGAAACTGTCACAGATCAGGGGAGACTAAGGAGACATCACCACTAAATGCAATGCAGTTTCTTGGATTAGATCCTGGAACAACAACAACAGCAATTAAAAAAAAAATCAGTTTAAAAAAAAACTGGGGAAACCTGAGTAAAGTCTATAGTTTAATTAATAGTACTGAACAAATGTTAACTTCTTGGTATTGACAAAAGTACTGCAACTACATAAGATATTAACATTAAGGGAAGCCTAGTGAAGGGTATGCAGGAAACTTATGTACTCTTATGTACTCTCTTTGCAACTTTCCTGTAAGTCTAAAGTCACTTCAAAATTCAAAAAAAATTAAAAATTTTAATTTTAAAAGACTATCATTATCCTGAGAGAACTAAGAGAAGATATTACTTACATGAAACACAATGGGATATTTTTAAAAGAAACATTTAAAGAAAAGAAAGAGTTCTCAAAAGTTAAAAATACAATCACAGCAATGAAAACACTCAAAACAGAGTTAGAAGATAAAGTTAAGAAGAATCAGAATAAAAAGACAAAAGGATGGAAACAGCCTCATCCACCAGCAGAAGCAAGAAGAACTACAATCCTGCAGCCTGTGGAACAAAAACCACATTCACGGAAAGACAGACAAAATGAAAAGGCAGAGGACTATGTACCAGATGAAGGAACAAGATAAAACCCCAGAAAAACTAAATGAAGTGGAGATAGGCAACCTTCCAGAAAAAGAATTCAGAATAATGATAGTGAAGATGATCCAGGACCTCGGAAAAAGAATGGAGGCAAAGACCAAGAAGACGCAAGAAATGTTTAACAAAGACCTAGAAGATTTAAAGAACAAACACCTAGAAGAATTAAAAAACAAACAAAGAGATAAACAATACAATAATTGAAATGAAAAATACACTAGAAGGAATCAATAGCAGCATAACTGAGGCAGAAGAATGGATAAGTGACCTGGAAGACAGAATGGTGGAATTCACTGCCACAGAACAGAATAAAGAAAAAAAAAATGAAAAGAAATGGGCTTCCCTGCTGGCGCAGTGGTAGAGAGTCTGCCTGCCGATGCAGGGGACACGGGTTCGTGTCCTGGTCCAGGAAGATCCCACATGCCGTGGAGCAGCTGGGCCCGTGAGCCATGGCCGCTGAGCCTGCGCGTCCGGAGCCTGTGCCCCGCACGGGAGAGGCCACAACAGTGAGAGGCCCGCATACTGAAAAAAAAAAAAAAAAAAAAAAAAAACTGAAGACAAAGAGAAGATCCTATAAGCCTCCAGAGAGGAAAGAAAAGCCACATACAAAGGAGCAAGAATCAGAATGCCCTTCAGACTTACCAACAAAAACAGTGGAAGCCTGAAGGTAGTGAAACAATGCCTTCAAAATTCTGAAGGAAAATTATTTCAAACCTAAAATTCGAGATCCAATCAATGTTTCAACAACTGTGAGGATAAAGATAGTTTTAGACAGAAAAATCTCAAAATAATTACCGCCTAGAATGAAGCAATTAGAAACATATTTCATTTTACAAACAGCAGTGCAATAATTGATACAGCCAAGAATCATAAATGTATGTTAAAACCACTGGGTAAAAGATTATTCAAAAACAGGATATTCCTGTGGTCTTAAAAAAATCACTTTACAGAGCTTCCCTGGTGGTGCAGTGGTTGAGAGTCCGCCTGCCAATGCAGGGGACACGGGTTCGTGCCCCGGTCCAGGAGGATCCCACATGCCACATGCTGGGCCCGTGAGCCATGGCCGCTGAGCCTGCGCATCCGGAGCCTGTGCTCCGCAACGGGAGAGGCCACAACAGTGAGAGGCCCGCGTACCACACACACACACAAAAAAAATCACCTTACAGAAGAGGATTCTGGGAAGATGGTAAAGTAGGAAGTACTAGGACTCTGTCTCCCCACCTAGACAACAATTGCACTGGCAGAATCTGTCTGATGTAACTATTTTGGAATACTGGAATCTATTGAAAGCTTGCAACTTCCAGGGGCAGACTTTGGAGGTTAATTGTGGTTAATTATGATCAATTGCATTTCTTAGTATAGCAGCAGCTATCCATCCACCACCCTCAGTTACATGGCAGTTATCACCCAACTGTGTACATGTTCCTGGAGCAACACACATGCAAGTTGTGGGAGCCAAGTGGGCAAAAACAACCCTGTCTTCCAAACACTGGGGATCTGTGCTCTGATCACTGCTGTTTCTGATCACATAGGTGGAGACAAAGAGGCAGACAGCCACAATTGTTACACCTCCTCTCATTGTTGCAAGTCCCTCCCCCTCTAGCTGAAGTGACTTCTGGGGGACTTAAAGAACCAGTGCCTTTTTATGCCCCCTTCATTTGCCTTTTTCCCCCATTTGGGAGCCAGACACTAAACACTAGTACATTCAAAAACTACTGCATATACAGGGAAAAATTAGAAAGTGACTTAACATGCCCAGAGGAAGACTCAGGAAAAGACTTGAAGAGACCTAAAGTTTATACCTCAGGTTGACCTTCAGCATAGAGACAGCCTACAACAGTCAAAAAAACAAAAATCACAATAAGAAAGCATCAAATTCTGGGAAGAAAAAGAATCTGATTTCCAGAGTTACCACATTATTAGAATCAAATGTCCAGTTTTCAACAAAAGATCACAAGGCATACAAAGCAAGAGGAAAGTATGGCCATTTCAAAAAAAAAACACAAAAAACATAAACCAACAGAAACTGTTCCTAAAAAATACCAGACAGCAGATATTCTAGACAAAAATGTTAAAACGACTGTTTAATAGATACTCAAGGAACGAAAGGAAGATGGGGAGAAAGTCAAGAAAACAATGTCTAAATAAAATGGAAATAGGAATAAAGAAAAAGAAAACCTAAAAAGAAACCAAAAAGAAATTCTGGAGCTGAAAAGTACAATAACTGAAATAAATAATTCACTAGGGGACTTAAAGGCAAACTTGAGCAAGCAGAAGAAAGAATCTGCAAACTTTAAGACAGAACATGTAAATTATCAAGTCTGAGAACAGAAAGAAAACAGATTGAAGAAAAGTGAACAGAGACTAAGGGAGCTGTGGGACACCATCAAGAAGACCAAAATATGTATTGTGAGCTCTCAGAAGGAGAAGTGAGAAAATAACAGAGAAAATATTTGAAGAAATAATGGCTGAAAACTTCCCAAATTTGATGAAATACATGAATATAAACATAAAAGAAGCTTAACAAACTCCAAGTGAGACAAACTCAAAGTGACCAACATAGACATACTTTATAACCAAACTTTTAAATGTCAAAAGACAAGGAGAGAATCTTGAAAGCAGCAGGAGAAAAATGACTCATCACATACAAGAAAACCTCAGTAAGATTATAAGCAGATTTCTCATCAGAAACTTTGGAGGCCAGAAGGCTGTGGGCCAATATAGTCAAAGAGCTAAAATAAAAAGCTATCAACCAAGAATCCTATATCCAGCAAAGCTGTCCTTCAAAAGAGAGGGAGAAATTAATACATTCCCAGATAAACAAAAGCTGAGAGAGTACATTACCACTAGACCTCCCCTGCAAGTAATGCTCAAGGGAGTCCTTTCAAGGTGAAATGAAAGGACACAGACAGTAACTCGAACCCATATAGACAAGTAAAGATTTCAATAATGGTAAATATATGGGTAATTACAAAAACTAGCATTACTGTAATAATGATTTATAACTTTTTTGTTGTTTTCTACAAGATCTAAGAGACTAATACGTTTAAAGAAAAGAAACAATTGTTAATCTAAAAACTAGTATTATTGTTACGCTGGTTTGTAACTCCAAATCTTGTTTTCACATAATTTAAGAGACTAATGCATTTAAAATAATTATTAGTATACGCTTTGGGGCACACAGTGTATTAAGGTGTGATTTTGTGACATCAGCGAACAAAAGAGGTAAGGACGGACCTGTAAAGGAGCACAGTTTTGGTATGTTATTGAAGTTAAGCTAGTATAAATTCAAATTATGGTGTTATAAATTTAGCATGTTAAACATAATACCCATGGTAACCACTAAGAAAATAGCTATAGAAAATATACAAGGGCTTCCCTGGTGGCGCAGTGGTTGAGAGTCTGCCTGCTGATGCAGGGGACACGGGTTCGTGCCCTGGTCCAGGAGGATCCCACGTGCCGCGGAGCGGCTAGGCCCGTGAGCCATGGCCGCTGAGCCTGCACGTCTGGAGCCTGTGCTCCACAATGGGAGAGGCCACAATAGTGAGAGGCCCACGTACCGCAAAAAAAAAAGAAAAAAAAAAGAAAATATAAAGAAATTTAAACATCTCACTATAAAAACACAGCTAAACACCAAAAAAAAAAAAAAACCCACAAAAATACAAAAGAAAAATAAAAGGTTTAATACAAGAGATAATTATAAACATTTATACACCTAATGACCATCAAAATATATGAAGCAAAAGCTGACAGAATTGAAGGGAGAAATAGACAGTTCCACAATAATAGTTGGAAACTTCAATAACCCACTCATAATAATGGATAGAACAATCAGACAGAGATAATCAAGGAAATAAAGGATTTAAACAACACAATAGAGCAACTAGATCTAGCAGACATACACAGAACACTCCACCCAACAACAATATCATACACATTCTTCTCAAGTGCACATGGGATATTTTCCAAGACAGCATACATTAGGCCACAAATTAAGTCTCAATAGGTTTAAAAAGATAGATGTCATACAAAGTACCTTCTCTGTCTGCAACAGGATGAAATTAAAAATCAACAACTGAAGGAAAACTGGAAGAAACTGTGGAAATTAAACAACACACTTTTAAACAACCAATAGATCAAAGAAGAAACCACAAGGAAAATTAGAAAATACTGAATGACAAATGAAAACAAACCACACCAAAACTCATGGGATGCAGTGAAAGTAGAAATAAGGGGGAACATTACAGTTATAAACATTCCCGTTAAAAAACAAGAGGGAGCTCCCTGGCAGCCCAATGCTTAGGACTTGGCGCTTTCAGTTCCATGGCCTGGGTTCAATCCCTAGTCACGGAACTAAGATCCTGCAAGCCACATGGCGTGGCCAAAAAACAGAAAGAAGAAAGAAAGAAAGATTTTAAATCAACAACATAACTTTAAAACTTAAGGAACAAGAAAAAGAAGAGCAAACTAAACCCAAAGCTACCAGAAGGAAGGAAACAATAAAGACTAGAGCAGAGAGAAATGGAATAGAAAACAGAAAAACAATAGAGAAAAACATCAATGAAACCAAAGTTGTTTCTTTGAAATGATCAACAAAATTGACATTCTTTACTAGACAGACTATGAAAAAAAGAAGACTCAAATTACTAAAATCAGAAATGAAAGTGGGCACATCACTACTTATTCTACAGAAAGGAAAAGGATTGTAAGAGAGTACTATGAACTTATGCCAAAAAACTGGATAACGTAGATGAAATGGATAAAGTCCTAGAAACAAAAATATACCAAAACTAAATCACAAAGAAATAGAAAATCTGAATAGACCTATATCTGGTAAGGAGAACAGTAATCAAAAATCTCCCAATAAAGAAAAGCCCTGGATCTGATGGCTTCCCTGGTGAATTCTACCAAACAATTAAAGAAGAACTAGTATCAATTCTTCTCAAACTTTTCCAAAAAATTGAAGAGAACACTTCCTAACTCATTCTATGAGGCCACAGTTATTCTGATACCAAAGACATTATAAGAAAGGAAAGCTAAAGACTAATATTCCTTATTAACATCCTCAACAAAAAACTAGCAAACAGAAGGACAAATACTGTATGCTGACACATATATATGGAATTTAAGAAAAAAAATGTCATGAAGAACATAGGGGTAAGACAGGAATAAAGACACAGATCTACTAGAGAATGGACTTGAGGATATGGGGAGGGGGAAGGGTAAGCTGTGACAAAGCGAAAGAGCGGCATGGACATATATACACTACCAAACGTAAGGTAGATAGCTAGTGGGAAGCAGCCGCATAGCACAGGGAGATCAGCTGGGTGCTTTGTGGCCGCCTGGAGGGGTGGGATAGGGAGGGTGGGAGGGAGATGCAAAAGGGAGGGGATATGGGAACATATGTATATGTATAACTGATTAAATTTGTTAAATAAAAAAAAATACTATGTTAAAGAAGACAAAAAAAAAAACTAGCAAACAGAATTCAGCAGCATATTAAAAGGCTTATACACCATCGACAACTGGGATGCAAGGATTCCACTGGATTCCTACAATGCAAAGATGATTCAACATACATAAATCAATGTAATACACCACATCATCAGAATGAAGGGAAAAAACACTCACATCATCTCAATTAATACAGAAAAAGCACTTGATAAAATTCAACACACTTTCATGATAAAAACACTCAACGAGGGCTTCCCTGGTGGCGCAGTGGTTAAGAATACACCTGCCAATGCAGGAGGCACGGGTTCGAGCCCCGGGCCGGGAACATCCCACGTGCCGTGGAGCAACTAAGCCCATGCACCAGAACTACGAGGCTGCGTTCTAGAGCCCGCAAGCCACAACTACTGAAGTCCGTATGCCTAGAGCCCGTGCTCCGCAACAAGAGGAGCCACCTCAATGAAGCCCACGCACCGCCATGAAGAGTTGCCCCCGCTCACCGCAAGTAGAGAAAGCCCGCGAGCAGCAACAAAGACCCTGTGCAGCCAAAAATAAATAAATTTTAAAAATTTTAAAAGGTCATATACGAAAACCCCACAGCAAACATCATACTCAATGATGAGAGACTAAAAGCTTTCCTCTAAGATCAGAAATACAGCAAGGATGTCCATTTTTACAATTTCTATTCAAAACAGAAGTTCTAGCCAGAGAGATTAGGTAAGAAAAAAAAGGAAAAAGACATCCAAATGGAAAAGGAAGAAATACAATTATCTCTGCAGGTGACATGATCTTTAGTGTAAAAATCTCAAAAGTTTCTACACACACCAAAACACAAAAATAAAAACATAAACTGTTAGAGCTAATAAATGAGTTCAGCAAAGTGGCAGGATACATAGTCAACACACAAAAAAATCAGTTGCATTTTTATACACTAACAATGAACAATCTGAAAAGGAAATTACAAAAACAATTCCATTTACAATGGCATCAAAAAGAATAAAATACACAGGAATTAACTTAACCAAGGAGGTGAAAGACTTGTACAGTGAAAACTATAAAACACTGCTCACAGAAATTAAAGACATAAATAAATGGAAACACATGCCGTGTTCATGGATTAGAAGACTGAATATTGTGAAAATATCAATACTGCCCAAAGTGACCTACAAATTCAATGCAATTCCTATCAAAATCTCAAGGACATTTTTTGCAGAAATAGGAAAAAACCTATCCTAAAATTCATATGGAATCTCAAGGGATCCTGAATAGCCCAAAAAATCTTGAAAAAGAACAAAATGGAGGACTCACGCTTCTGATTTCAAGACCTGCTATGAAGCTACCATAATCAAAACCATATGGTATTGACATAAAGACAGACAGAAAGACCAGTGGAATACAGTAGAGATCCCAGAAATAAACCCTTGCATTTTTGGTCAAATGATATTTGACAAGGGTGTCAAGACCATTTAATGGGGAAGGGACACCTTTTTCAACAAATGGTGCTGGGAAAACTGGATCTCCACATGCAAACAAATGAAGTTGGATACTTACCTAACACCATATACAAAATTTAACTCAAATGGATCAAAGACCTAACATAAGACCTAAAACAATAAAACGCTTAGAAGAAAACATAGAACAAAAGCTTCACAACATTGGATTTGGCAAAGATTTCTTGGCTATGCCATCAAAAGCACAGGTAACAAAGGGAAAAAAATAGACAAATTGGACTTCTTAAAAATTAAAGGGCTTCCCTGGTGGCGCAGTGGTTGAGAGTCCGCCTGCTCATGCAGGGAACACGGGTTCGTGCCCCGGTCCAGGAAGATCCCGCGTGCCGCTGAGCGGCTGGGCCCGTGAGCCATGGCCGGTGGGCCTGCGCGTCTGGAGCCTGCGCGTCCGGAGCTTGTGTTCCGCGACGGGAGAGGCCACGGCAGTGAGAGGCCCGCGTACCGCAAAAAAAAAAAAAAAAAAAAAAAAAAAAAAAATTAAAAAAAGTTTGCACATTAAAAGACTCTATCAACAGGGTTAAAAGGCAATCCAAAGAATGAGAGAATATATTTGCAAATCATATATCTGATAAGGGATTAATATCCAGAATATATAGAGAACTCCTAAAACTCAACAACAAAAAACAACCCAGTTCAGGGACTTCCCTGGTGGTCCAGTGGTTAAGACTCCACCTTCCAATGCAGGGGACACGTGTTTGATCCCTGGTTAGGGAACTAAGATCCCACATGCCACAAGGCAACTAAGCCTGTGCACCGCAACTACTAAGCCCGTGTGTGCCACAACTAGAGAGAAGCTTGTGCACCACAGTGAACAGCCCACATGCCGCGACAAAAAAAAAAGATCTCGTGTGCCGCAACTAAGACCCAACACAGCCAAAAATAAATAAACAAATAAATAAATAAATATTTTTAAAAAAGCATAAACCCAATTCAAAGATGGGTAAAGGACTTGAAGAGACTTCTCTCCAAAGAAGACATACGAATGGCCAATAAGCACAACATCAATATCCTCTAATTACTTATCATTAGGGAAATACAAATCAGAACTAAAATGAGAAGCCACTCCACAGTAATTAGGATGACTACTACTATCAAAAACACAGAAAACAGGGCTTCCCTGGTGGCGCAGTAGTTGAGAGTCCACCCGCCGATGCAGGGGACACGGGTTCGTGCCCCGGTCTGGGAGGATCCCACATGCCGCGGAGTGGCTTGGCCCATGAGCCATGGTCACTGGGCCTGCGCGTGCAGAGCCTGTGCTCCGCAGCGGGAGAGGCCGCAGCAGTGAGAGGCCCGCATACCACCAAAAAAAAAAAAAAAAGCAATATGCTACAAAGTGAATAAACCTTGAGGATGAAATAAGTCAGTCACAAAAAGACAAATACTGTATGATTCCACTTATATGAGGTACTTAGAGTAGTCAAAATCATAGACCAAAAGTAGAATGGTGGTTGATGGGGGCTGAGGGAGGGGGAAATTAGTTATTGTTTAAAGGGTATAGAGGTTCAGTTTTACAAGGTGAAAAAAGTTCTGGAGATAGACGGCAGTGATAGTTGCACAGCATTATGAATGTATTTAATACCGAACTGTACATTCTTAAATGGATAAGATGGTAAATTTTAGGACTTCCCTGGTGGCACAGTGGTTAAGAATCCACCTGCCAATGCAGGGGACACAGGTTCGATCCCTGGTCCGAGAAGATCCCACATGCCGCAGAGCAACTAAGCCTGTGCACCACAACTACTGAGCCCACGTGCCACAACTACTGAAGCCTGCGCACCTAGAGCCCGTGCTCTGCAACAAGAGAAGCCACCGTAATGAGAATCCCACTCACAGCAATGAAGAGTAGCTCCCCTTCGGGCTTCCCGGGTGGCGCAGTGGTTAAGAATCCGCCTGCCAATTCAGCGGACATGGGTTCGAGCCCTGGTCCAGGAAGATCCCACATGCCGCGGAGCAACTAAGCTCGTGCACCACAACTACTGAGCCTGCACCCTAGAGCCCGCGAGCCACAACTACTGAAGGCCGCATGCCTAGAGCCCATGCTCCACAACAAGAAAAGGCACTGCAATGAGAAGCCCATGCACCGCATGCAAGAGTAGCCCCCGCTCACTGCAACTATAGAAAGCCCCCGCACAGCAACGAAGACCCAACTCAGCCAAAAATAAATAAATAAATAATTTTTTTAAAAGATGGTAAATTTTATGTTATATATATTTTACCACAACAAAAAAATTGGAAGGTCACCTCACAGATTACATATTAATTACAAAAGGGAACAGGGATTTTTACAATGAAGAAATATGGTGGACACCATCATAACTAGGTGTTCAAACTAAACTTCACCAATAACAGGACAAATGGACATTAGGTGCTTCTTGGTGTGATGCAGTTAGAAGTATATGATACTACAAATGTAGTATTTTTCACAAAGATGGTTAACTTCAATCTAATAATGATGAAATTGTCAAACAAACCCAGGTTATAGGAACTTTTACAAGACAACTGACTTGGACTCTTTAAAAATGTCAAGGAAAGATAAATGCTATGAAAGACAAAAAAAGAGTAGGGTGACTGTTCTACATTAAGGAGACTAAATACACTTGAGAACCAAGTGTAGTAAATGATCCTTGACTGGATCATTAATTAAAACATACAGTTATAGGGAATTCCCTCAGTCCAGTGGTTAGGACTCAGGGCTTTCACTGCTGAGTTCAATCCCTGATTGGGGAACTAAGATCCTGCAAGCTACACAGCTTGGCCAAAAACAAAAACAAAAACAAAAAACATACACAGTTATAAAGGACATTACTGGGTCAAGTGCAGAAACTTAAAAAAAAATATATATATATATATATATATTAGATACTGTATGACTATATATTAGATATTATATGAACGTTAGATTTGGGGAATCTATAATGTAAGTGGAAAAATATTTACCTCCCATGCACTCTTTCTCAGGATGCCACTGGAGAATATTCTCCACCAAAATGAGGGAATAAACCAATAATGGGGAAAACATGGGAAATAATTTCTCCATAGCAGAGTAGAAATAAAGAGAGCCCGCAGAATGACAGTGAAGAGTAAGCCAGGACAACAGCTATGTACTGGAAGTAGAAGGCAGACAATTTATAGGTTGGAGCCAGTCAGAAGACTCTAAAAGAGATTTTACAGAAGATAAAAATTAATAGAATAGCTGATCATCTCAACATTCTCAGAGGTTTAGAAAATGATGAAGAGTAAGGTTGAATAAATGACAGATCGGTACAGAGAAAACTAAGCAAAAAAAAAAAATCAAGACCATTATTAACTCCAAGGAAAGAGTTGTACAGGAAAGAAATCATGGGATTGTATGCAACCATATTGTGTATAGCAGTTACACATTCATAATACTGTAAAGACTGAATATTGATAGAACAA
Source organism: Mesoplodon bidens (assembly GCF_964165515.1). Taxonomy (NCBI): domain Eukaryota; kingdom Metazoa; phylum Chordata; class Mammalia; order Artiodactyla; family Ziphiidae; genus Mesoplodon; species Mesoplodon bidens. Next base: position 9,050,719 of record NC_138179.1, read on the forward strand.
AAGTTACAACATAACTTGACTGGGTAGTTGATGGTGGGAGATGGGAAAGGCAAAGGTGAACAGTGAGGGTAAGGAGAGGAAAGAGAACCAAATCCTCATCTTCCACAGTAGGAATCCAATAGGTAATACCTAAAAATGAAAAATCAAGATGTAGGAAGACCAGTTTTTTATTTACAGACAAAGGGGTGTAAGAAATATATCAGCTAAAATAAATGAAAGTGGGAAGGGGCTAAGGACTGCTGTTTTATTGTAACAAACTTTGTGGAACAATATGACTTTTATTTTTTTATTTTGTTAATAAATTTATTTATTTACTTATTTTTGGCTGTGTTGGTTCTTCGCTGCTGCCTGCGGGCTTTCTCTAGTTGCGGCGAGCGGGGGCTACTCTTCGTTGCGGTGAGCGGTCTTCTCATTGCAGTGGCTTCTCTTGTTGCAGAGCACGGGCTCTAGGTGCGAGGGCTTCAGTAGTTGTGGCACGCGGGTTCAGTAGCTGTGGCTCACGGGCTCTAGAGCGCAGGTTCAGCAGTTGTGGCGCACGGGCTTAGTTGCTCCACGGCATGTGGGATCTCCCCGGACCAGGGATCGAACCGTGTCCCCTGAATTGGCAGGCAGACTGTTAACCACTGCGCCACCAGGGGAGACCCAATATGACTTTTAAACTATGTACACATATCACTTTGATGAAAATAAAAATGTAAACAGTTCAACCTATAACGTTAAGTGAAGAAACCAAAGATGAAGAATGGTGTGTAAAGTATGTATAATTTGTATTAAAAAATTGGCAGAGTGGGAAGAGAATACATGAGCATCTGTTTGAATATGAATAAAATCTTTGGTCATTATTAAGAAATAATTAACTTTAAATTTAAATTAACATGTCTGATAATTACTATTAAGAAATTATAATAAGAAATAAATAACACTGCTTGACTCTGGTAAGGGGACCTGAGTGGCTGCAAGACAAAGTTAGGACAGAGCCTGTCACTGTATATGCTTTTGTACATTTAAAATTTTGAACTGGGGCTTCCCTGGTGGCGCAGTGGTTGAGAATCCGCCGGCCGACGCAGGGGACACGGGTCCGTGCCCCGGTCCAGGAGGATCCCACATGCCGCGGAGCGGCTGGGCCCGTGAGCCATGGCCACTGGGCCTGCGCATCCGGAGCCTGTGCTCCGCAACGGGAGAGGCCACAACAGTGAGAGGCCCACGTACCGCAAAAAAAAAAAAAATTTTTTGAACTATGTGAACATACTACTTATGTATTAGCATAACTAAAGATTTTAAATAAGTTTAATAAAAAGCTTTACCCATTGGTTTCATGCTACGCTGACTCCTTACCTCATATCTGCCTGAGCATTTAAGTAGACAACTGGCATGTCATTCACTCATTTATTAATATGTGTTACTGTGTAACTGACTCTGTCGTCTCCTCAATGAATAGCTGGAAGTTTTCAACAGGAGTATCAGATAAAATATTTTCATATTAAGTGTAAAGCTGGACTAGAAAAATCCTAAGGTACATTCAAAAACTAAAAGTTCTCTTCAGTACTTGGATTTTTATAAAATGGAATCAAAGGGAAATTAAACAGCTTGCCTTGTCAGGCCCAGGAATACTACTAAATGCTGAAGCACAAAACACAAGCAACCCAGCTATCTGTCGTCTTGATGCCAATTTACTGATATAACTAACACCTAGTAAACTTAAAAACTAATCAAGCTCCTATCAATCTACTAACCCCCCAACTTGGTATGTGTATAAATGCATACATATACATGTGTGCCAACTTATATGACTTAAGGACAGATTTGAGCAGTCTACAAAAACAAAGGGTAATTTTTAGGAGCTCCATTAGTGAGTGTCCTCTCTATTTCTACCATAGGAGATAGCCAAATATTCATAAATGAAACCTTATACTTCCTGAAAAAAAATTTCTAAAACTGAGTCTGCTTTTCAAACTTAACTCCATGAATTCATTCAGAATTTTCAAACTTCATGTTACCATTTCCAAAAATGAAAACCATTATACAAGCTTATTCTGTCTGGGATGACCACTCTGCCATGCAATTTCAATCCTTGATGTCATGTGATGGTAAACACTACTGTGGTTCGTTATATAAAGGAGGGTGAGTGCAGCATACTGAAAGGATGGAATAAGCCTAAGTCCCAAATAACATCATTGGAAGGCCGAACCAACTGGGACCACCAACCTTTGGGTAAGGCATTAACATTCCTTGTTGTTGAAGTCTCTTTTCACTTGCTTCCTTAAACATCCTGAGACTAGAAGCTAAATGGCTTTATGGTAGCGTGAGTAAATAACAAACTGGTAAGAGAACTGGGTATCATTAGAGCATACACAGTACGATTGACCTGTTGAACTCATAAAAACCTATGCCCTATCAATCAGATTCATACTCTTTGTATAAGTGAAGTGGCCTTATGACACTACTTGTCATAGTTTCCTCTATTTAATATCATCTCACATAGTCCATTAGATCCAAGTAAAGTAGTGAATACTCACTAAATTTTAAAATTAGTGAAACAAACAAAAAATGAGTTAAGCAATAATCTGCTAAAGTGGAAGATCAATGAAGGCTTCCTTTAAAAATGTTACTCACCTCAATAGTTAAATTTTTTTTGGCCAGTGAGTGTTTGGTGTTCATTTACTTCTTCACAATCTTATTGTTTTAAGGGCTTGGAAAGACGCTTGATGCATATCTGCTATTGTTATTAATCTTTAAGAACATGTTAGATAATGATATAAAACCCTTTTTCTGAATTGTAAAAAGACTCCTCCAACTAGAAATACTAAATTCCAATGTATTATTCCAATAATTTTTATTTTAATTTACTTCTTTTCTCAACCAAGACTTTTAGGATATTAGCTATCAAAAAAAAAAATTTTTTTTAAGAAAAAAACCACTAGCCCCAGACGTGTTAAACCAGTCTGTGTGACAGGTAAAAAAGTTTCCTAGAGCTTCCCTGGTGGCACAGTGGTTAAGAATCCACCTGCCAATGCAGGAGACACAGGTTCGAGCCCTGGTCCGGGAGGATCCCACATACCGCGGAGCAGCTAAGCCCCTGTGCCACAACTACCAAGCCTGTGCTCTAGAGCCCGCGAGCCACAACTACTGAGCCCGTGTACCGCAACTACTGAAGCCCGCGCGCCTAGAGCCTGTGCTCTGCAACAAGAGAAGCCACTGCAGTGAGAAGCCTGCGCACCACAACGAAGCGTAGCCCCGACTCGCTGCAACTAGAGAAAGCCTGCGCGCAGCAAGGAAGACCCAACGCAGCCAAAAATTAATTAATTAATTTAAAAAAAAGTTTCCTGGTCATTGACTGAAAAGGAAATAGAATGTTACGTAGTGATCTACACGTGAACCATGTCCACAGCACTTTGAAAAGGTAAGGATCTGATGAGAGAGCTTTAAGGCTGGCGTTCACAATGCCAGTTCTCTGACATAACCTAGTCATCTGAACTATAAGATCATTAAGCCAAATGTCACAATTTCTCAATATTTCTTCAAACTTTAAAAATAATTAAATCTTACGCTAGACGTATTTCTATTCTGCACTGGTAATTCAAAACAAAACTTTTACAACACGTAAACACAGGGGACTTCATAAATTCTTTGCCTTTGACATCTTTCATATGCCATTTTACAATGTTTGCTAATTTTTCTGGAGTCACAAGAGTCCTCCTGTTATTGGAAATGAGGAGACTGAGGCAGGAGAAGAGAGTTGCTACTTTGTAGTAAGCAGGCATCCTGCTCTATTAGACCACAGTGCTTTTTTAAAAGTGCCTATCAAACAGGCAGCACAGAAAGCCTTCTCCTCACAGACATCCAAGGCATCCTCACCAAGAAGCAAGAGACAAAGCAGAGAATTCCTAGCCCCCCCCCCAACCCCCAGGAAGAAGAAAGCTTGTAACCGAAGCATGCTTCTCAATCTGCACTGTAGACTGGGAGAAAAAAAAGAATGAAAACAGAGAGTCAAGGGGGACCAACTTCTGAGACTCAAGACTAGGCTATTAGGTTTGTTCCACACATTGGGAAATTACTGAAACACTGCTTAAGGAGAAATGGAATCAGGAATCCTGGGGTCTTTTGATTTCAATCTTAAACCCCCAAACAAAAACACCTAAAGTTAAAGTATTTCGGCAACCTGAGCAGTTTTTAGCTTATTCTTACTTGTTTCTATAAAACCCACAAGGCCTACTTGGAGTCCCTGATATTTAGAGCTGATTCCAAGTGTCGGCTAGTGGCCACTTTCCCGCGTCCAAGTCCAAAAATAATGTTGGCGCTGACCCGGGTAAGACCTTCAGGCACGTTTTCCTCTGGAATCATTAGCCTCACACCACCTTGCGACGTCCTATCGCCGATAGCTTCCCTTGGTAAGTATGGCAAACGTGAGGGATAGAGTTAAGAGCAGGCATGTACCTTTACTACGTCCCACACAGAAAACATAATAAAACCCTGGGAGCAGGAACTGGCAAGGGACACCTCGCCCGGCCCTGGCTCCCACCACGATACAAAGACACAGCGAGAGCAACAGAAACCCGGGTCTCTGCACCCCACACCTCACTCTGCAAAAGAGGCAAAGTTCCAGCGCAACGGAACCCAACCCTCAACATCCCCCTCCCACGTGGGTCCTCTCCCTTTCCCGAGCGCAGGGTCCCATTAGAGACAGGGGTCTGGAAGGGATCAGACCACGCCGGGGCTGGGGCGGGAGGATGAGGGGACCCGCTCCAGGCAGTCTCACCAGCCCCTTCCTAGAGGCCCTGGGCTGTACGCCTCCCAGTTCCGGGGTCTGAGTTCCCACGCCCGGGGACCCCAGGCCCCTCCAGGTCTCCCCAGGGGGGAACTCGAGGCCCCAGAGCTGCGGGGAGGGCTGGGCTGCCAAGCACCGGGTCCGGACGGGATGGAGCCCGGGCCGCGTGCGGCGGAAGATGGGAGGCGGCCCCTCGCAGCCGCCGCCCCTCCCCGGGGCCCAGCCTCTCCCGGTCCCGGGTCGCAGGCTCCGGGGCGGCCGTCCCCTCACCTCAAGGCGGCGGCGGCGGCGGCGGCGGCGGCGGCGGCGTCCGAGGTCCGGCGGCACCGGAGACCCTGCGCGGAGGCGGTGCTGGGCGGGAGGAGACGCCGGCAGCTCCGGCGATGGCTGACAGGCGCGCAGCACCAGGCCGGCCCGGCACACGGGGGAGGGGCGGGGCTTCACGGCACCGGCCCCGCCCCGCCCCCGCTCCCACCTCAGCCGGCGAGCCCCGTGAGGTGACTACGTCCGGGGTTACTCGAGGCCGTTCACCTCCGACCCCGCTCCCGGCGGCGGCGCGGTCCGGGTGGCAGCCAGGAGAGGCGCGGGCCGGGAGGGCCCGGCGACAACCAATGGGAGAGCGGCGCGGGGCGGGGCGACGTGAGGCGATGCAGATGGTCCGAGCGCCGCTCTGCCATTCGGGGCCCAGCGGCTAGAGGGCGGGCGGGTCCCGGGTGGCCGTAGGCCCTCTCTCCGGGGGCGGTGTACGGCCGGCCGGGCGCCTCCCCCTCCCGGCAGATGGGGGAATCGGGGACTGGCCCCACTCGCCCCTCCCATCCCTGAGAGACGCGGGGGCCCGCCGGCTCGCTGCGCGGGAACGGAGCCCGGCAGGGATCAGGACTGAGTGGGGCTGGCGGTGTGCGTGAACACCTCACCGTGTTCAATCCGAGCGCCCCGAAGAGGTGGGTATCGCATCCGTGAATTGCCCAGGATCATACAGCGTGGTTTCCAAGTTAGTGCAGGCAAACTAACGCCTATTCTGAGACAACATAACCTGCCTCGCTGGGCTTGCCCGCCCCAAAGGCGTCTGAGGGGCTGGATCCTGAAGCATTGAGGGGAAGCCTCGATGAAGGAAGCTCTGTAAGAAGGGCAGGGTGCCAAAGGACAGGCTCCTGTGCCTGCCCCGAGCCCGGAAAGTGATGGCAGTCAACTCCTGACTTCTCCGAAAGGAGCGTGTCTCCCCACCTCCACGGTGGTTACACCAGGCCTTTGAGAAGAAGCCAACCAATGTTTCTAGTTTTGCCAGTTATTTTATAGCAAGACTTTCATGGTGGCTGTGTGTTGAAAATTAATAGTAACTGGAAAGAGTCCCAACACATAATACAACTATAGGGCAGGAGAGACAGAAAATGAGAGAAAATGGCACTTCAGAAGAATGGGTGAGTTTAACTCCTTCCAACCCTGCCCAGAGTACTTTTCTGATCCTCACGCAAGCTTGTGCTAAAAAGGTCGAGAGGCACAGAGGATGACCGTTTGGTGCCAGAAGAAGTTCTGTGCCAGCGGGCAAAAAGTGAATAGGGTATAGATACACGACCCGAGGTCAGAAGTTCCCGGGTGGAAGCAGAAGCAGGAGGATGGAAAGGCTGGTCAACAGGGAAAAGTATTCATCTAGGAGCCCTCATCATACCACTAGCTGCTGGCTTCTCCAAGAGTTTACCAACCTACTTTAAAATAACAGAGACTGGAGACAGAAATTTAGAAAGAAAATGTGACCTTTACAGAGAAGTGACCCATGTTTCACAATAACTGTCATTAGGTACATCTGTTAGTTGAACAAAGGGCGGAAAATCAGGATGTAAAGATAACTGAGCAAAACCTCAGGGTTTAACAAGATGTTTGACTGGACTGACTCGCGGAAAAAAAAAAAAAAAAAAAAAAGGCCTGGGAAGAGGGAAGCTTTGCCTCTCCCTAATAGTGCTCTATGAAAGACGTGACTCTGTAAAGAACCAGAAATCTTGAGGTTGCCTGTTTTATTTTTCATCTACCCTTCCTAGCTCCTATTACTTATAATAGGTTCCTTCTTAGCGATGTTGCTGTTTATCAGCCTTAGGAGCACTGCAAAACCAGGGAGTGGTGCTCAAAAACCGTCCTTATGGGAAACTTCAGCAAGCCCTTACGTGGCCTGCTTTTTGACCTCACTGAACTTTTGAAGTAACTGAGCTCTCTAAAGAACTAGCCAAGGAAAGGCCTAATGAATGAGCTGCCGTGAAAGAAAATGAAGAATGAGTTAGGATACACCAAGACCACTTACATATAATAATCTAATTATTGTTATCAAACGGTAAGACAACTGGGCAGAGAGCTGTGTCTCTAAGACAGTACACCTGGAATTTCAACACCTAAGTGTTGTGCTGTTTGGTGCATGCCACAACCTGCCTATCTCTACTACAGGCTCTTTAGAGCTGTTCCATGGGTACTTGCCACACAAGCTTATGTCTGTAAAAAGTGGAGGAGGAAAGCTAAAGGGTGGAGAGAACGTTACACAAGACTAACAGGTGTAACAGAAGGGAGTGAGTGGCACATTTCTAGATGCTGAAACTAGAGGCTGTAATGGGCTGAATTGTGTTCTTAAATTTCTATGTCCAAGTCCCAACCCCCAGCACCTCAGAATGTGAGTATATTTGGAGATAGGCTCTTTCTTTAAAGAGGAAATTGAATTAAAATGAGGTCATTAGGTGGGCCCTAATTCCAAATGACTGGTGTCCTTATAAGAAGAGGAGATTAGGACACAGACACGCATACAGGGAAGACCATCTGTGAATCACAGTTGATGAGGCACTTACCAGAATGTAGCTGTTTTGCTGGAGAAGATGGCCATCTGCAAGCCAAAGAGAGAAGCCTGAGAAGAAACCAACTCTGCTGACACAATCTTGGACTTACAGCCTCTAGAATTGTGAAGAAATAAACTTCTATTGTTTAAGCCATCCAGTCTGTAATACTCTAGTACAGCAGCCCTAGAAAACTAATACAAGTTCCCAAATATCAAATGGCCTTCAGGTTTTGCAAGAAGGTTAGAGAAAGTTATCAGGGGCTTTTTCCTAAGCATTCTAGCTACCTTCCAACCTTAAAGATGGTCTCTCAGGACTTCCCTGGTGGTCCAGTGGGTAAGACTCGGCATTTCCAATGCAGGGGGCCCAGGTTCTATCCCTGGTCGGTGAACTAGATCCCACATGCATGCCACAACTAAGAGTCCACGTGCCAGAACTAAAAGATCCCGCATGCCGCAACTAAGACCTGGCACACCCAAAATAAATAAATAAATAAATAAATTAATTAATTAAAAAAAAAAAAAGATGGTCTCTCACCCTACTACAGAGAAAATAAGAAAAGCCTGAGGGCATCCCTGTCTTTAAGATGATCCCAATCTAGTTGGGAAGACAAAACTAAACACCAAAACAGAGTGTCTAGATCTTACTCCTTAAATGATAACCATGTAAGTTTTATAAGAGCCATAGATAGGAGAGAATAAATTCTCAAATCTGAGTAAGCCCAGAAATACATAACAGTATGTGTGTCACTGTCTGGGACATTTTAGCACTTCATTGTCAATTCTACTTTAGTTTATGGTAGTGTTTCTCAAAGTATGTTCCACAGACCACCTTGAAACAGAATCAGTAGGTGCTTGTTAAAAATACAGATTCCCAGCCCCACTGTAGACTTTTTTTTAAAGCAGTAATTATTCACCCTGGAGTTAAGAACAAGAGTTTAGGACTTATCATTATTGTCCCCCTCTTTCCTACCACATGTCTCTGATAAACAGCAATGTGTCCTACACACCTGTACTCCCTAGACAGGAAAGTCTGTCAGGTCAGGCCAAAGTTGAACCAAGGGAGGAAAGAAAGTGCCTGAATAGAAAATGGACCCATGAAGAGCACCCTGTCCTGGTGGCTATCTGGCCATGGTTCCAAATTCCTTAAGTGGCAATGTCAGTCATGGACCTTTAGGACAGAGGATAGGGGATACACTGGGATGTTATTTCCCACTGGTCCCCAATATAGAACATATACTCTTATCTGGCTTCCAGCTCTTGCCATGCTTACTCTTACCTTTGCTTATGCTGGCAAACTTGTTCTTCCCCCTTCCTAATTTTCTGGATCTTTCTAGTCCTTAGGAGCCCATTTTCTCTAAGAAGATCTCTTTTACGTGTCCAGCTCCTACTGATTTATCGCTCCTCTGAATTCCTCTAGCAATCTGGTCACCACCACGTGGTTCAGCATTAGGCTAAAATTTTTTGTGTCTATGTTGGTTTTAGCTCTCCAGCTGAATTTTAATCTTAAAGGCAGAGAGCACGTCTTATAGTTTGGTACTCCCCCTCCATAGCTAGGTACAGGCTCCATATTCGTACGGGCTTCATTGACCGAAATAAAGGCTGGCTCTGTACCTGAGAGGCCACTCTCCTGATGTCTGCTTGTCCGTCTTCAGGTCACTTCTGGGAGGCAAAACCTCCAGTAGGATACTTAGCTGCTTTACAGATGGACAGACTTCATCAAGAAAGTCAGTGCCTTGAGCAGAATTGAGGCTCCAGTTGTGAGATAGAAGACACTAAGTCCTTATCAGAACACTATTCCTTTGCTCTAGTCAACCGTTCAGGTTTGTCCAGGGTTAAAAGCCCGAGGGAACTTCACACCATAAGTTCAGAAAATGTCCTCAGGGAGGCCACCTTGTAAGTCTGGTCCTGATGATGAAAGGTAGGATTACACAACGAAGGACAGTGTTCCCAGTGGAGGCTCCCCACGATGTTTTCACATGGACACTTGGGTTTTCACAAGGCATATCAGCTCTCCCTCCCTCCTTTTTATCCAATCCCAGACACTTCCAGTCCCTATCTGTGCTATCTATAATTGGCAGTCACCAAAGCCTAGCCGCCTCTTGCATGACACCTCCAGCATCTTTTTTTTTAAAAAAGCCCTTTCTAAGTCCTATACACTTCATAACTAAATACCTAAAGAAAGTATAAGGGGACCTTTATCTGAAGGCAGGGGAAATAACTTGTTGAGGTCTTGCCCGATCCTGGGATTCTGACGTTTCTTTTTTTTTTTTTTTTTTTTTTTTGCGGTATGTGGGCCTCTCACTGTTGTGGCCTCTCCCGTTGCGGAGCACAGGCTCCGGACGCACAGGCTCAGTGGCCATGGCTCACGGGCCCAGCCGCTCCGCGGCATGTGGGATCTTTGAACAGCTTTAAATCTTCTCATCTCTGACCTCACTCTCCCGCAGGCCCGCGAGAGCGCTCCCGGTGAGCTTACTCCCTGCTCCTGCCTCACCTTCTCTTCAGCTTCCCCAGCGTCTCCGTTTCTCCCGTGTCCGACCCAGCTTTCTCCTGCTGCATTTCTCCTGCTACCTCTCCTCCTCCTTTCTCAACTGTCTACCCCAAACAAACACCCTCACTCTCCACTGCTATTATTATATATGAAACACAGTAAATAATAAAATACACTAATAATTTTTGTAGAGCCTTTAAAGGAAAACTGAGCCATTGCTCAACTTCCTTTTATCCTTTTCATCCCTTCAGTCTTAAAGTTTCCCTGCATCATAACTTGTACCGGAAGATTTCAGTGTCTTTTTTGTTTTTTTAAAACAGGTTTTTATATTATTATTTATTTTTGGCTGTGCAGCATGGGGGATCTTAGCTCCCCAACCAGGGATCGCAGAGTCTTAACTACTGGACCGCCAAGGAAGTCCCCATCCTGTCTTTTTATTTTTATTATTTTTAAAAATAAATTTATGTATTCATTTGTTTTTATTCCTGGCTGCATTGGGTCTTCGTTTCTGTGCACGGGCTCCCTCCAGTTGTGGCGAGTGGGGGCCACTCCTCGCCACGGTGCACGGGTCTCTCACCACGGTGGCCTCTCCCGCTGCAGAGCACAGGTTCCAGGCGTGTGGGCCTCAGCAGTTGTGGCATGTGGGCTCAGTAGTTGTGGCTCGCAGCCTCAGTACTTGTGGCCCACGGGCTTAGCTGCTCTGCGGCATGTGGGATCCTCCCGGACGAGGGCTCGAACCCATGTCCCCCGCATTGGAAGACGGACTCTTAATCACTGCTCCACCAGGGAAGCCCCATCCCTGTCTTTTTAAATCTCACCTCTGGTTAACATACTAGACCAGCAAGTAGAACGAGCAACACAAGTCTTGTTTATCAGTGCAACTACTGCGCTGATGTGCCCAAATTTCTTAATGAAAATGAAAAGGAAGAAAGAGGATAAAGGAAACCAAAAATGAATGAAAATAAAATGTAGTTTAAATCAATGAATGAGATGGCCGTATCAATTGACTAGCATAGTTCTGGGAGTGAATACAGGCAAGCAGACCCGAGAAGAACTGGTTCTTGGTATTGGCAATCTTAGCCAACAGAGCAGCAGGGACACAGCCTTCTCTGTGTTCTGCACTGTAAAGAGCTGAGTTCTTTAATCAAGTAAACCAGGCTTTAAATCCTGACTCTGTCACTAATTAGCTCCATGACTTTGAGCAAATGACCCCCCTTCTGAACCTCAGTTTCCTTGTCTATAAAACTGAGGTAGAACACATACCTTGTAAGGTTGTGTTTTGGATTAAATGTTATAACCAAAATGTAAAGTTTCTAATACAAAACTTGGAACATAGTAGGCATGCTGGAAATATTACTTCCCCCTTTCTCTCTGGGCCCCTCTCCATTTCCACTAGTGTTCAGTACAAGAACAAAATATCCTATGGACGCTCAATGAATTCAGGAATGATTACGTTATGAAATTCACTACCCCGCCTCACCCCAGGCCAGTATTCCCAGGGTAACAGAGCATGTGATCAGGGACCTAGGGTTAATCTGAATCCTTTACCCTTACTTGTAGGGAGCAAGTAAACAGGAGAACTGGCTGTGGCTGAAGCACCAGTCAAAGGGTTGGCACTGTGAGGGTATGCCTGGCCCTGCTAGGTCCCACGGTTGTACCACACTGAAAAGGCAATTTGGCCCCTTTGGGACAACAGGAACTTTCATATACTGCAGATGGGAGAGTAAATGGGGACAACATCTTAGAAAACAGGTTGGCATTAATCAGTGAGGCTGAACCCTGCATATGTTATAACCCAGTGTCCATTTCTGGATTTATACTCTGGAGAAACTTTCAAATGTGCTCCCAGGAACACTGTTCCTTATGGCCCCAAACTGGAAGCAACCCAGTGTCTCTCAGCAGTAGAATAGATAAATAAGTTATGGTACATTCATACAGTGAAATATTATAAAGCAATGAGAATGAACACGTTACTAGTACACGAAACAATATGGATGAGTTTTACAGACATAATGTTGAGCAAAGAAAGTCAGACACAAAAGAGTGTGTTTCCTGTTACACATAGTTCAAAAATAGGCAAAACTCATCTGTGGTGGTAAAAAATCTGGATAATGGTTACTCCTGATGGTGGGTAGTGACTGGGAGACAACATAAAGAGAGGTGTATTCACTTTGTGTTATACATAATAAAAAGTTTACTTTAAAATACATAGGGTATGATCTATCCATTTATATAAGTGCAAGAGCAGGTCAAAAAATTTTTTAAGTATTTTTAGTGATACATATGTAGATAGTTCACTATTTTTATAAATTCATTTATTTATTTTTTGGCTGCGTTGGGTCTTCATTGCTGCATGTGGGCTTTCTCTAGTTGTGGCGAGCGGGGGCTACTCTTCGTTGCGCTACGCGGGCTTCTCGTTGCGGTGGCTTCTTTTGTTGTGGAGCACGGGCTCTAGGAACGCGGGCTTCAGTAGTTGTGGTGCGTGGGCTCAGTAGTTGTGGCTCGCGGGGTCTAGAGTAGTTGTGGCGCACGGGCTTAGTTGCTCCGCAGCCAGGGCTCGAACCTGAGTCCCCTGCATTGGCAGACGGATTCTTAACCACTGCGCCATGAGGGAAGCCCCGACAGTTCACTATTTTTAAAAAGCATGTGAAAATAATGACTGGGAGAAGGGAAAGGAGTGTGACCAGAGGGATAGACATACAAGGAGCTTCTTAGCTACTGGCAATGTTCAATTTCTTACTTTGGGTGATGATTACATAATGTTCACATTATTATTATTATTAAAAATATGCTTATGTTCTATATACTCTTCTATATGCATGCTATATGCCACAATAAAAGAATTTAAAATAAACCCAAACAAATAAAAAACATACACCCTTAAAAGACAGAGTAGCAGAGTGTGGCATTGAGATGATATATTTAGAGCTGGAAGAGGCCTGGGAAACCATCCTGTCCAACCATTTCATTAAAGGAACTGAAACAGAGGCCAGAGAAGGTAAGTGACTTCCTCAAAGTGATTCAGTCAATTACAGAGCTAAGTACTCCTCCCACAGACCCACCCTGTTTCCTACTATCTTCCAGAGTTACATCTCTCACCTGCACACAACATAAAACTCACCTATGTTATAGCTTTTTTTCCTCCTAAATTTGAAATTTTTGTTGTGGGGAAATGAGATCAGGAGAGAAATCGTCTCCTCCACAGATACTGCAAACACTTAGAAAACCAGTCAAAATGTCTGTTAATAGGAAAGAAAAAAAATGTCTAGTAGTAGAGAAACAGTTCTGGGTCTGTTTTTCCTACTACTGGATATTTTGACTCGTTAATGAAGCTCTCCCACTTCTCTGTACCCCACAGTATGGTTGCTCCAACCTGCAGGCTGACTTTTGGGAAGGGTCTGAGAGCCGGTAAAAGAAAACTTTTCTGCTTCATTTTGTACGAGCACGAGGTCTCTTTGGGGAAGCGTGAGCTCTTCTGCCACCTTGTGACAGAGAATGAGAACAGCCCTCAGAGCCTTTCCTACCCCTGCTCCAAGGTGGCAGCACTGTAACGGGGCATCCAGGAACTAACCTACAGAAAATTTCAGACGGAGTGACAGAAGGGGAAAGTGTCTGACACCATAAGGGAGCAGAGAACAATGCAATCATGTTAAGGAAATAGTGAGCAAGAACCATGAGGCCCAGGAAAGGCAGTGGAGCCCCTTTATTCTCTGCCCACCAGCCCTGCTAGGAGAATCAGGCAACTGAGGCAGTGCTGGTCTGGACCAATCAAGATCTGAGGCACTGATGTTCCCTCTACTCGGCTGGCTTCACTTCTATCCTCCGTTCCATAGCCAAATGTCTTTCAAAGATGATCTACACTTCTTCACCTCCCATTCCCTCTCAGCCGCCTCCTACTTCCACCATGCCGCTGGAACTGCTCTTACAGAATTGTCAAATCCAGTGGACAGTTTGTCCAGTGGACAAATCCATTCCTTCCTTGAAATACCCTCCTTTCTTGGCTTCTAGAACAGTCACTCTCCTGGTTTTCTTAGCTCAGATGCCACCTCCTGAGAGAAGTCTTCCCTGACCACCCTACTTAAAGTGACCTCTGGGAATTCCCTGGTAGGTCAGTGGTTAGTCCGCGCTTTCACTGCCGAGGGCCCGGGTTCAATCCCTGGTTGGGGAACTAAGATCCTGCAAACTGCCACAATAATAATAATAATAATAATAATAATAATAATAATAATAATAATAAAGTGGCCTCTGTCATTCCTCCTTCACCTCATCACCCTGTTTGTTGATTCATGATGATTGTCACAATCTTTAATTATCTTGTATGTGTATTTGTATATTATTTATTGTTAGCCCTCTGCCCTATTTTATTTTCAACCATGTTTATTGTCTGCTTCCCATTGTTTCACATGAACTCACACTTGGCCTTGATCACTGCTAGAATAGTGTCTGGCACACAGTAGGTGCATAATAAAGACTTATGGAAGGAAGGAATGAAAGGCACTGTGGCTGCATGCTCAGCAGTTCCTCCCCTCCGTCCACGTTTCAGGAAACATGTCCTTCAGTGACACCTCTGTCCTTTCTGTTTTCCCAAGATTTCCCTTCATGCTCAATTTAGCCAGATTTCAACCTGAATTAAAATGTCAGGAAACAGGGTAGTATTTAAATTATGCTTTGACTCAGACCTCATGAAATCCCTTATGGAAAGTCCCTTGAATCAAGCTCCCTTTACATCATTATCAGAGCGTCAGCCTCTAGAACCTTCTTACCCACAATCAGATCTATCATGGCTCCAATGGAGTAAGTACATTCACGGTGGGTAAAGAGACTTCAGAGGGTCTGAGTAGACCCTCGTTATTGCTATGATCCCCCTAGCTATGCTATCACAAAGTCTACAATTTTAGAAAAATCTAAAGGATACAATTTTAGAAAAATCTTCTACAACAGTTATCTGTGTAGGAAAGCCTTCCCAAACTGCAGGCAGTACTACTCACCTAGTGTACTTAGCTCTTCCTCACAACCTCTCAGCCCAGCAGTCATAGGAATGTGGTCCACCTACACTCACTTCACTATTCGGGAGTGTGAAAATGTGCAAAACTAGACAGGTATGTCTGTACTAAGGTAAGTTTATGTGTATAACTGTGAAAGAATTCTAGAGATCACTGGGTTGAAACGCTCCATTTACAGAGGGGAAAATTGCGATCCATAGAAGTCAAGAAATTTTTCTCACTGTGTCACACCTAACCATACGGGCTGAACTGGAACCCAGTTCTGTTGATTCCTAGTCCAGTGCCCTCGCCAGTGTAACTCACTGACTCACTCAGTCCTAGTTTCCTGCTCTATTCTAGAAATCACTTTCCTTGATAGAAATCTCTCCATCTCTTTATGTCGGTGTGTGAATAGCCGTGCCTGTGTCAGTGAGCATGTATGCGAATGTCTACGTGTCTCTCTGCGAGTTTTGTAAAGCATATCACTGGGTGTTTATGCCCTTTCTCCCAGGGAAAGCTCTAGGTAATTACAGCTCCTTATGTCGGCACCAGCGGTGAAGTCAGGTGAAGATCTTCTGAATCGATCATTAACAAACAAACTTGGTCCTCTCTCCCGTCAGGAAATGTGGCAAAATAATTAGGGTGGAACCAGACTCTCCCAGGGTCAAACTCGGTTCCAGGCAGTGAAAGAATTTAGAGACGAGGCTATAAGTGGCTGTGGCAGACCAGCAGCATACTGTCTCTGCAAAAAGGATGTGCCCAAGCTAACATGGATACCATCTTGGTTTTCAGCCTAATCATTACATCCTATGATGCCAACAAGAAAGGTAAGTACTTCTCTAGCCTAGTATTCTGGGAAATCCAAAGAGAAGCCTAGAAAGTGTTTGGGGGTCTATTCCGCCGGATAGAGATACAGCTAATACTTAGCAGATGATGCCTTCTCCATGTTATTCAACCCAGAGAGATAGCTGTTTCATGGTGAGAAGTCTTCAGAGAGTGTGATGCATTCTTCCATTTTGTTCATGTAACTAACATTAAAATTCCCTTCACTGTTAGATGGCTTTCTTTCCTGGAAAGTACGGTCAGAGTTTCAGTATTGTCATCACCTAAGACTCCTAAATTCATAACCCCTCATAAGATGTTGTCTTCCTTTTTAAAGGCATTACGTCCAAATAGGTGGGGATGCTCTTGGGTGGGAAGAGCTGAGAAAGGGTAGTGTGAGGGTGGAAAGGCACCGCTTGCTGCTCTATTTTTTTTTTTTTTTTTGCGGTACGCAGGCTTCTCACTGTTGTGGCCTCTCCCGTTGCGGAGCACAGGCTCTGGACGTGCAGGCTCAGTGGCCATGGCTCACGGGTCTAGTCGCTCCGTGGCATGTGGGATCTTCCCGGACCGGGGCACGAACCTGTGTCCCCTGCATTGGCAGGCGGACTCTCAACCACTGCGCCACCAGGGAAGCCCTATGTAAATTTTTAAAATGTCACTTTAGTGCATGGATTAGGCTCTTTGGAATTTGATTAGTATGAACTGATTCCTATGGTCTGTTTACCCCATGAGAAACTGTGGGATACAAGAGAAATAACATCAAACAAGTGTTTATTTCCCCAATGCTCAGTTTCCATAGCTACAAATGAGAGATTTGACAAGATGGTCTAATTTCTAGATATGTAAGCCCAACAGCAATATGTAAGGCCTCTCAAATAGCCCTTTCAACCTGCAAGTATTATTACAGAATAATCTCTAAAGGAGATTTCCACTTAAATATAATGTACCTAATGTTCCCTATTTAAAATGAATTATTTTGTAATAAAGCATCATCTCCGGGCTTCCCTGGTGGCGCAGTGGTTGAGAGTCCGCCTGCCAATGCAGGGGACGCGGGTTCGTGCCCCGGTCCGGGAAGATCCCACATGCCGTGGAGCGCCTGGGCCCGTGAGCCGTGGCCACTGAGCCTGCGCATCCGGAGCCTGTGCTTCGCAACGGGAGAGGCCACAACAGTCAGAGGCCCGCGTACCGCAAAAAAAAAAAAAAAAAAAAAAAAAGCATCATCTCCTAAATTATCCATTTCATAACTTTGCATTTTTTGTAGATCTCCTTAAAGTGGGGGAATTCTTGCTCAAATATTCTTAGCCAAAGAAAAGCTAATATTGCAATTCCATCAGCACTGGGAATAGACTGCTTGTATTTACAAACTTGCTCCACCTTAATACGCAGTTACCTAGCAGATGAGACCTAAGAGATGAGCTGCCAACAGGGATGGACATTAATTTAGAAGCTGGGCAGAACTCGAACTACACTGACGGATGAAAAGCCTATTAACTAGATTTTGAAACAGTGGCTCCCAGGAGGTGGGAAGACATGCCACACTGAAATCCCATTATCCCTGTGGCTAGAGGGCACAGATCTTCTATGCAGAGACAGGATCTCTAGGTTTTGCCTCCTCTTTCAATCATAATATCACTCAGTTTGCAAAGTGTTTTTCACACCTGCTTTCTCATTTTTGTTTCCGATCTTCACATCACTCCTGTGAAATAGGTAGACCAAGAATTATTTTATTATAACCATCCTGCAGATAAGGAAACCAAAACTCAGAGAACTTATATGTTACTTTTCCAAAGTGTGATTTATTTATCTTCATCTCATCTGACCCAGAAACACACATGGTGTCACTTCAGAGAACTGATGGGCGCTGTGCTGAAAAAAATCCCACATAATTCTCGTTTTTCCTTTTGAGCCTGTTGGCTCTTTGTCTCTGCTTCTCTTTGCCAACACTGTCTTCCTGATTCAACAAATCAAGGACTACTTCCCCTATAATTTGTGTAGAGTACCTGGTACTGTGCCCACTGGCCTCTGAAGTAAAGAACTGTCATTTTCACACGGACTTAAGACCTGGGAGAATAATTCAGAAAAGTCAAGTAGGACGTACAGATCTCAATTTAATAAGCAATGACAGGAGGCCATTAAAAATAGAATAGGAACCACTGTCGGAACTGGATTAGATCAATTTCGGAGGCACGTGAAGGTGGTTCCAGACCTCAGCCAGCATCCATCCGCACCCCATCTTTTCCACAGCTGTTTGAGTCACCATCATCTCTCATTTGGATTCTGCAAGAGCCTCCTAACAGGTTTAGGAGGGTGCTTCTCCGGCTTCTCCCAGGCCCCCCCCTATAGTGTGTTTCCAACTCAGCAGCCCACTGATCCTTTAAAAACAAAGCCATCCGGTCACTTCTCTGCGCAAAAACTTGCAACGGATCCCCACTTGAAGCAGAACAAAGACCAAAGTCGTCATACTGGCCTACAAGGCCCTAAGTGATATGGACCCATTTCCTTCAGAGACTCCCTCATCTCCTATGACTGTCACCTTGCTCACTCCACTGCAGTCTCTCTGGCCTCTGTGCTCTTCCTCTAAAACTAAAACATGCCAGACACACTCTGCCCCAGGGCTTTTACACTAACTGTTGCCTCTGCCTAGTTCCCCAGCATCTGCTTTGGCTAATCCCCTCACCTCCTTCAAGTCTCAGCTCAATTCTCATCTTCTCAATGAAACCAGCCTATCCTGTAGGTAGCCCAACCACTGCCCACCCGCACCCCTCAGACTTCCCCCTTACCTTTCTGTACTTTGTTTCTTTTCGTAGCACTTATCCCCTTCTAACAAACCATAAAACTTACTGTACTTATTGTCTGCTTACCCCCGTCCCCCCTCAGCCCTCCTTCTCCCTTGCTTGTTCCCATGGTAGAATGTACCCAGCTGATATATCCGAAGTACGGAAGCAGTCCCTGGCACATGCTAGATATTCATTTTTAAATATTTGCTGAAAGAATGAAATTGAGGGGTACATGAAGCTAGGAGGTCTCCCCTTCTTCCAGCTCCCCCTTTCCCCAAACCTCTCTCAAAGTCGTTGACTTAGACTCCACTAGACAGACCTGCCGCAGTCATTAAGGCAAATTATGCTACTTCATGTTCTTCCTTGGACTTTGGAGCCATCTTTTTTTTTTTTTTTTTTTTTTGGCGGTACGCGGGCCTCTCACTGCTGTGGCCTCTCCCGTTGCGGAGCACAGGCTCCGGACGCGCAGGCTCAGCGGCCATGGCTCACGGGCCCAGCCGCTCCGTGGCATGTGGGATCTTCCCGGACCGGGGCACGAACCCGTGTCCCCTGCATCGGCAGGCGGACTCTCAACCACTGCGCCACCAGGGAAGCCCTGGAGCCATCTTTTTTAAAGAAGGAGACTTTCAGTGGTGCTACACCCTCCATCCTTATCATCATTATGCCCTTACGAGAATGGCCATACTCCTTCACTCTGAACCTACCTTAGTCAAAGGCGCCATGGGAATTTAATCCATATCTTATTAGTATCTCTATCCTCATTTATACTTTGGCATTATTAAGGCCCACACTTTAAACCCATGGACAGATCGATGGGGCCACGGTTAGAAGTTTATATCAGCTGGGTAGAGCTAGGGTTTTGTCAGGTAAAATCAAAGGCAGGATAAAGTTTTCTCAGTTGGCCTTTCATTGTTTCTTTCTTGTTTTATAGCTTTTTTTTTTACCAGGGATCTCCCAGTGTAAGGTCTATCCAGTGATGGGGGCTTCATCAGAGACTTTTCCCACCACTACCACCTTCGTAACTCCTGGGAAAAACGGAGAGAAAACTACAAGGATTGATGATTTTTCTAGTCCTCTGAAACAAGGTACAGAATAAGTAGAGGTGAGACAAGAATGGAAAGAAAAAGAAACATTTTCAGTCCCAACACCTGCCTGGGTCTCCTAGAATTTTCCTGGAGGTTGAGAAGTTACACACAGTTTGCATTAGAAAATCACTCCATTTCTTATGGGAAAAGAAATCAGCTTCTCTATAAAGAAGGTCCCAGAAATGTTTGTAGCTTGACACTATTAATAATCCTTCACCTCGACACAAGTGAGCTCACCTTGTAGCCAGATTTGGGGACAGCATAAAGGGTATTGGTGTGGTGGGTAATTCCAGCCATTGTGTGAATAGAGAGGTGACATTTAAACTCTAAGCACTCGTTACAGTGATGACAACAACCAAGAAGCATGTTTTCATCTGTGTTGTTTTTACAAAGAGCCCTCCCTAAATTGGCCAGGACTCAAATTCTGTAAGATTTCAGTTTGGGTTACATCCCAGTTCCAACAGGAGAAACGTAAATATGACATTAGTAATAACAAGATGCATATGAGCCATTTGTCCCCAAATTTGGCTTATGACCCCAAAACAATGGCAATTTACCTCTGTCCCTCATATGCCCCACTAAATTGAGAAGAGCATAGGAAAGGTGATTTGCTAGTCCCATACAGTATGTGTGTCGAGGCACAAGGACAGAGACCCTGAGAGGGCTGCTTGTGACAGACTCCCTTGCGTAACTTTTCTTTCCATGAAAGCAGTGCAAGAATCAATCCTACCTGATCATGGAAAAATTCCAAATCCTAGTAAAGGTGACTCTGGGAAGAGACCACAAAGGAGGTTAGAGCAGAGTCCATGATGTCTACCCCACTCCTGACTCTGAACTGGAAATTCAGCCCTTGTCTCTGAATCAGGCTGGGCCCCTATTCATCTTGTGAGCCAGGAGACCTTCAAGTCAAAAGGTCAATCTCTTCCTTCTCTCAAGTTCTCTTTTCTCCCTTTTCTATTCCCCTCTCTCCTTTTAGACACAGATGAGGACCTAGAGAAGAGGCAGAAATGGAGCATCGTGGGCAAGTTTCTGATTGCAGTCATCACCTTGTTGTTCAGTGGAATTGCCATTATAGTGTTCGTCATTTTTGATGTCCCATGCCCTGTAAGTTTGCTGAGGTACTGGGTCCTTGGGCTTGATCTATAAAGACCTCCTTCTGTTCCAGAGGCAGGCTGGCATAATGAGAAAAGCACAGACTTTGGAGTTCGGACACACCTGCCACTCTACACTCACTAGCTGAGTGGCTTTGAGAAAGTTGTTTGCTTTCTCCAACTGCAGCTGCCTCATCTTTAAAATGGGACTAATGACATTTGCCTCTCATGGTGGTTATGAAGTTTAATGGAGGTTCTGTGGCAAAGGCTCCTGGCACGTAGAGGTGCTTGCTAAATGCAAGTTCCTTTCCTCTGCTGTACTTGTACATTCTCTAGGGAGGATAGAGCCAATAGGAATGTATATTTTCTTTTTCCTTATAAGAGATGATTTTCAGTAATTCCCTCGGGGTCCAGTGCTTAGGACTCTACGCTTTCACTGCCAGGCCCGGGTTCGATCCCTGGCTGGCGAACTAAGATCCCATAAGCCGTGTGGCACAGCCAAAAAAACCAAGAAAGATGATTTTCTTTACATGGCCTGATGTGAGGTTTGGAAGATAATCAGATGCACAGCAGCCACCTGAAGTTAATACCAGTCATTTTCTCCCTTCAGAGTCAATGCCTAGGAGCCAGAGAGCTATGCCAATGCCAGAGGTTGTGGAGAAGGCAAAGAAAGGAAGGCCAGCAACCTGGTGTAGCTGAATCCCAGACTGACTCTCAGCCCAAAAAGGAAAGTGTTCTCTGTATGGCTATTGTCATTTGCCTAGAGAAAATGGGGTTAATATATAAATCCTGGGAGACAGGAAGCTGCTTTAATTATGCAGCAAATGTGGGTAATTCTTTTGTTTTGTTTTGTTTTGTTTCGTTTTGTGGTACGCGGGCCTCTCACTGTTGTGGCCTCTCCCGTTGTGGAGCACAGGATCCGGACGCGCAGGCTCAGCTGCCATGGCCCACAGGCCCAGCCGCTCCGCGGCATGTGGGATCCTCTTGGACCGGGGCATGAACCTGCGTCCCCTGCATCGGCAGGCAGACTCTCAACCACTGCGCCACCAGGGAAGCCCGGTAATTCTTTTATGTGTCAGGAAATGGGCAGGTATTTGTACTACTGTTTTCTTAACATCTGCAGGGTCATAATACAATACGGTACTTATTGAAAATAGCTATTTCTGGGCATCAGATATAATAAATCAGAATGGCTAGAGTGGGACCAGGAATCTTATTTTTAAGATTTTTTTTCACTGGACCACCAGAGAAGTCCCCTTTTTTTTTTCTTTAGATTTTTAACAAGCTCCCTAAGTAGAGGTGGTTTTACTGTGAAATTAATGAAGCTTAAACTCAGGACCCACGGGAACTGCACAAAGGCTTTGTATCCAATTTTGTATTTTTAAAATCTGTATTCTTTTTCTTTAGAAAGGGTCCCTGAAATTGTAAGAGCTTCAGAGCCCACAACCTACATCTCCATCCCTGCCCCTGGGTAACTCTGACATACAACACAGTTCAGGAACCACCACACTTGAACACAGCCTAAATACTTGGCAAAGTACCTTCTTTCTTCCCTGCCCTGGGGTTTTCTGGCAGGATTATAAATCCATATTGCACTTTAGTGTGTAAGTCAGACACCACACCACCGGCTCAGCATGGCTGCTTTAAATAGTTTTCCCACCAGGAATGGACGCAGCCTTTGACTACAAGAAAGTGATGGGTGCCTTCTCTACATCTAAAAACCCACTGAAGCAAAGTGATGAGGTCTCCAATACTTTTTTACATGAAAGAAGGTGGCCACTTTTGTAGAATTACAGCACTGAGAATGGGTCTCAAAGATTATATAGTCCCGTATGGGACACACTCTTTAGTTCCATGTCAACTGCACATATCAATAATCAAGCAGAGGACTTCCCTGGTGGCGCAGTGGTTAAGAATCCACCTGCCAATGGAGGGTACACGGGTTCAATCCCTGGTCTTGGAAGATCCCACATGCCATGGAGCAACTAAGCCTGTGCGCCACAACTACTGAGCCCGCGCTCTAGAGCCCATGAGCCACAACTACTGAGCCCGTGTGCTGCAACTCCTGAAGCCTATGCACCTAGAGCCATGCTCCACAAGAGAAGCCACCACAATGAGAAGCCCGCACACCGCAACTAAGAGTAGCCCCCATTCACCGCAACTAGAGAGAGCCCGTGTGCAGCAACGAAGACCCAATGCAGCCAAAAAATAATAATGATAATGATAATCAAGCAGAGTGCAACTAGAAGATGAATACATTCCAGAGGTCTAATGCACAGCATAGAGATTATAGTCACCATATTGTATACTTCAAAACTGCTAAGAGACTAGATCTTATACATTCTCACCACAAAAAAGCAATGATAATTATGTGACGTGATGGGATGTTAGCTAAAGCTACCGCGGTAATCACACTGCAATTTATAAATGCATCAAATCAACACGCTGGACACCTTAAACTTACAGAATGTTACATGAAAATTAAATCTCAATTAAAAAAATCAAGCATGGGGCTTCCCTGGTGGCGTAGTGGTTGAGAATCTGCCTGCCAATGCAGGGGACACGGGTTCGAGCCCTGGTCTGGGAAGATCCCACATGCCGCGGAGCAACTAGGCCCGTGAGCCACAACTACTGAGCCTGCACGTCTGGAGCCTGTGCTCAGCAACAAGAGAGGCCGCGATAGTGAGAGGCCCGCGCACCGGGATGAAGAGTGGCCCCCGCTTGCCGCAACTGGAGAAAGCCAGTTAGTAAAAATTAGCAAGATTAGTAAAAAATATTTGGTCCACGTTGACCCAGATCTTTGCCCCTTCTCAAACAGAGTGAGATTGTTTGGGCCTGATTCCAGGAATGAAGTAGAATCCCTGTGCATCTGGGATCCAAAGTAGCTGCACATCCAGGGCCCTTTCCATTCAAGGCAAATCGGTCAAACAAGGGATGGCTGGGCTGTTTACTAGGAGGTTGTTGGTTCCAACAAACTGTAGGTTCTCATACATAAGTGCACTTTGCTGATACTTTCTCAGTGTAAAGCACAATAACTTTTCCTAGAATTGATGGGTAACAAAGGCGAAATGATGTGAACTTGGAGTTACACGGGGTTTTGTACTCAGCTATCTCTTTGCTGGTACATTAAGAACTACCCATTTGCATCCTTCTTTATCTTTCACATTTCCTTTCAGTCTCTAGGTTGGACAAGATGCTCCCAAACCATCAAGCCCCAAGAAAGCTGCAGAGATCACTGTGGTCCACGAGACACACTTCTGAAAAGGTCCGCTCAGCCTCACACACTGAATGAAAGATCCTACATTGTCTTCCCCCTACTGTTCATCAGTATGGGCAGATTCTTGCCAGTCTTACCCTCGGATCTTCAGCAGGGACATGACGACCAGACAGTAATGCCAGGCCAATGAGGGGGACGCCTGGGCTCCAGAGTTACTCTCATGCCTTTGCTACTGACTTAGCCACAAGCCTCTGAAATTCACTTGCTAATCCCACAAAAAATGGATATTCTTTTCACCCCATCAAATGAAAACAAAAAGTCTTCCCTCTAAGCACTATGAATGGACCCATTACTCTCTTTGACAAAAGGTTTAAACACAGCCTCCAAGGAACTGAGCAAGGCAACCCTTGGTGTGGCACATTCACCAAATCCTTGACTGTCCTCTCTGCTGACCTCACGCGCACTGGCTCTCAGCCAGCTGAGAGTGGGGCTCCTGTTTTCCCAGGCTGGCATTCATAGGGCTTTATGACTTAGCCTCTGCCACTACATGCAGCTCTCCACACACTGGGGAAGGGAACATGACCCTAAGCGTTCCAAAAGTCCTCCTCGTGATTCATCCCCAAAGCACTTAGGGACTGCGTACAAATAGGATCCAGACTGGGAATTTCCTGGTGGTCTAGTAGTTAGGACTCGGCACTTTCACTGCTGTGGCCTGGGTTCAATCCCTGGTCGGGGAACTGAGATCCTGCAAGCTGTGCAGCGCAGCCAAGAGACAAAAACAAACAAACCATAGCAAATAGGATCCAGACAAGGTCTGCTGATAATCTAGAATTCCTAAAGTTGGTCTGACATTATACCTTACCATCACAGTGAGATGCAGACATTCTGAACAAGGATTCCAGAGCAACATGATTATGTGCTCTTTCTCACAGAGGCATGGCTATAAGTCAAGTCTGACTTACTTAAATAAGAGTTTGGTGAGAAAGTGAAACAGCTGGGTTTTATTTTAATACTCAATGTAATATTTTATTGTATTTCTTAGCTGTGGTTTCTTCCTTTCCCTTACCTCAGCTAAGAGATAGTTTAAGAAAGGTTCAGTTTATAGAATTTATTATGAGATTAGATTTTCATTTATACATTGTAATTTTTCATAAAACTCAAAACTATGGATTACAATGCATATGACTTTTGACAAGGAAACGAAACATCTACAATCTATTTTGTGTATCAAAGAATATTCTACTTGTTTTACCATTATAAATTGTCTTACTTGCGAAATTTTCTAAACATGTTAAGTAAAAAACTGTCAACTAATATATCAATACTTTCAATGTTAAGCTACTTGAGTATTACCTAACAGTGAATTTTTGCAACAACTAATTTTTTTTAAATTATTTATTTATTTATTTATATTTTATTTTTGGCTGCATTGGGTCTTCATTGCGGTGCACAGGCTTCTCACCATGGTGGCTTCTCTTGTTGCAGAGCATGGGCTCTAGGCACGTGGGCTCAGTAGTTGTGGCTCGTGGGCTCTAGAGCACAGGCTTGGTAGCTGTGGCACACGGGCTTAGTTGCTCAACGGCATGTGGGATCTTTCCAGACCAGGGCTTGAACCCATGTTTCCTGCATTGGCAGGCGGATTCTTAACCACTGCGCCACCAGGGAAGTCCCCAACTAATCTTACAAATTCAAAATTACTACTCAAACCTGTGTTCTAAAAACTGCATTTTGGAAATGTTTTTATTATGATGGTGGCATGAAACAGCTGACCTTAAAACAGAGCTTCAGTGAAAAAGGGACTGGCATGAGGGATACAAAGGGTGTTGTCCTGATTCTTTTCATGCGTCTGAAGCCACTCCATTTCATTTTGGTGAAATGTGCCTATTCCTAAGTAATTGTTAATTCTCTGGTAACAACAACAACATATACAAATCACATCCTCCTTTCTTTCACTTTAAGTACTGTCCAAAAAGGTACAACATCTAGCCTTAAGCCCTGATTGGATATTCAAGCTGACCCTAGAAGAGATGGAACCAAGCATGGATGATGATAGTTTTCAAGGAAGCCCTAGAGATCCTCTAGGTGCCCTAAAGTTCCACAGCGCACACTTTGAAAATATGTTAGGCGGAGAGGAAAGACCACTGAGGCTGGCACTTGAGTAAATGAGTATCACCCTCCACTGATTCACAGCATCACCTCCAGTTTATCCTGCCATCTGTGGCTCAGTCTAACCATGAAATATGGGGAAAAAACCCCACTCCTTCTCAAGACCACTAGGGAGGATGATTAAAAACATTCCATACTTAAAGCTCTTGGTCTAGGACTGATACCTACATTCATCCCCACCTTCCCAGGCTTTATCCACCAGAGAATGTCCTTTCCTTTAATCCAGAAACAGGAGATAAAACCTGTGGCAGAGTCTACACCCATTAGCTCTACTGCAAGAATATAATTTGGGTAACATGTACAGTGACTTTTCTTTATAGAGATTCACCGATGGAATGGAAATTGTTTATTTTGCTTTGGGGACTTGTTTCCCCAGCCAAAGCAAGGTCCCTTGGAGGATCTTCTGACTCCCTAATCAGTTAACAATTTTGAATATCGTATTTTCTTACCAGTGGAGATCTTTGAAAACTAAAAGATAAGAGAGAGAGCGGAAGAGAAGGGAGAACTCCCACATGGACCTTGGGAAGTGACCTTTATTCTTTTTTTCCCTACAGGCATCCTCTTTATTTATTTATTCATTCATCTTTATTGGAGTATAAATGCTTTACAATGTTGTTAGTTTCTGCTGTACAACAAAGTGAATCAGCTACATGTATACATATATCCCCATATCCCCTCCCTCTTGAGCCTCCCTCCCACCCTCCCTATCCCACCCCTCCAGGTCATCACAAAGCACGGAGCTGATCTCCCTGTGCTATGCAGCAGCTTCCCACTAGTCATCCATTTTACATTTGGTAGTGTATATATGACAATGCTACTCTCTCACTTTGTCCCAGCTTGCCCCGCCTCGTGTCCTCAAGTCCGTTCCTTGCAGATCACTTCACAGCAGGGCACAATACTCCCTGTCACCACTATAGACTGAGCTATAGACTCATCTTGATAAAATGCCATTTCTATGGGGAGCCAATTATTCCTCTAGGAAGTGACTAGTCAGCAAGATTTTTAACTGCAGATTCTTTCTCATTAAGTTACCACACATTGTTTTTCTGATTATTAAAGTACATCCTCATTATCAAAATGTTTAGAAAATACTGGAAAGTAAAAAGAATAAAAGAAAAAAATTATAGCTAATCCTCCTTCCCAGAGATAACCACTATTAACACTTTGATGTATCTCTTTACAGATTATAAATATATATACATAAAAAAGATACATATGTTACACAAACACCACCATACTCTTCATACCATTTTAAACCTGTCTCCCTCTTTTGGCTAATGTATTACTACCATATTTCCAGTTAGCACAAGTATGAAGTTGTGTTTTTTTCAAGTCTTAGGCTGGAGAGGACTGAAAGTCATTCTACCTTTTTTAAGAGTCTGAGTCACCCCAGTACTTTTTGATAGGCCCAAAGATTAAAGGAGGTAGTTGCTTAGGGCAGAGAAAGCACATTCACAGATACCTGCAATTTAAACTTCTGATGGTATTGCAAAATGACATTCAGTGAAGAGTTGTATTTGTGCATGTGTTAAAAGCATGACTTCATTTTAAGGAAGCACTTAAAATACACAGTTTTATATTTCTGTTTTGCCATTTCTTCATTTTTTAAGATCTACCTGTGATTTCAACAATCAAAGTGACCGGGCTTCCCTGGTGGCGCAGTGGTTAGGAATCCACCTGCCAGTGCAGGGGACATGGGTTCGAGCCCTGGTCTGGGAAGATCCCACATGCCGTGGAGCAACTAAGCCTGCGAGTCACAACTACTGAGCCCATGTGCCTAGAGCCCGTGCTCCGCAACAAGAGAAGCACCCCAGTGAGAAGCCCACGCACCGCAACGAAGAGTAGCTCCTGCTCGCCGCAACTAGAGAAAGCCCGCACGCAGCAACGAAGATCCAACACAGCCAAAAAAAAAAAAAAAATCAAAGTGACCTAGGCCTCTCTGGGTCTCCGACAGGCCTGAGCAGGCTGCCAGCATCCCTCTTTCTCTGCACACCCAGGCTAGTGCAAGGGGTTACTAACCAGAGAGGGACCTAAGGTGGTTCTAGCCCTACACGTTTTTCTCCCCACCCCTCCCTCCCTCTTATTTTGGAGACTATTTAAGCACAGTCCAGTAGATTCTGACCTAGAGCACTTTTCCTACATTATGTCCCAAACTAGCCATGTTCCAAGGAAGAGTTGCTATGTGTACTTAGGACTAGCAGTCAGGAGCCCTTCTTTGTTTTGCCCTGTTCAGGTCGATGGTCTTATGGGCCTTCCTCCCCTTACACTCTGACCCTCCCCTCCTGCCTCCACTCTTCCCCTGCATTCTCAGAAAAGATTCCTTTCCCAGAGTTCACATCTGGCCCTCATGCTGCCTCAAGTTGCTCTTTTTATGTATACTTCCTAGTTCTTCTGCTTGAAGCCTGTCCCGTCTGTGTTAACTTTTATTTCTCTACATTACTTTGTATTCAATAAAGCACCATGCTCATAGTAGACATTCAAAGAAATTACTGACAATGTCACACCACTAAATGGATAGCTGAGGGTAGCATAACTGACATTCTAGAAGAAAATGAGGTAACCTTTGCTTTTACATCTAAGTTGTTATCGGGGGCTTCCCTGGTGGCGCAGTGGTTGAGAGTCCGCCTGCCGATGCAGGGGACACGGGTTCGTGCCCCCGTCTGGGAAGATCCCACATGCTGTGGAGCGGCTGGGCCCGTGAGCCGTGGCCGTTGAGCCTGCGCGTCCAGAGCCTGTGCTCCGCAACGGGAGAGGCCACAACAGTGAGAGGCCCACATACCGCAAAAAAAAAAAAAAAAAAGTTGTTATTGGTTACCGGGTGCATGCAAACCACTGAGGGCCCAACCTGCAACTGTTGGTAACACCTGAATTCATCTCTCTAGACTTACATTCTTTTCTCTCCTGTTTCTTTGTCTCTTCATCTTTCTCTTCCTTCTCCTTATTCCAATGCTTTTCTTTTTCCAACACTTTTCTTTTTCCTTTCCTTCTTTTTCTTTCCCTTTTTCACTGACCCGACTTGCCAGTGATCCAATACAAAAAATGTCTCTTAATCTGCACTCCTTGAATCCATGTCTATAGGATATAAATTTCAATCTCCAGAAGGCTTTTCACAGGCTGACCCTCCTTTACTTGGTGTACCTCGGTCTGTAGTACAAAAACTTTCACCAGATTCTTATGAATTTGCGCCACCCAGTGGCTAAAGTTGCTAAAGTCATCCTCTGAAAAAAGCAGTGCGTATAAATAATTAAATATAAACAAATGTGAAGCCTGTAATACTGCCCCAAAGGAAAAAAATAATTCATAGCAGCCAAATTTTGTCCTATTTTAAAGTCTATTTTCTAATACTTGAAATAGGGTGGCAAAGAACATGTTTAGGGGTATACTGTCATGGTCTCCACAGAATAAGATGATGCTCACAAGACTCGCCAAGGATTTATTCAGGTCACTTCTGCTCCCTAACGTACTTTTTTTTTTTTTTTTTTTTTTTTTGCGGTATGCGGGCCTCTCACTGCTGTGGCGTCTCCCATTGTGGAGCACAGGCTCCGGACGCGCAGGCCCAGCGGCCATGGCTCACAGGCCCAGCCGCTCCGCGGCACGTGGGATCCTCCCGGACCGGGGCACGAACCCATGTCCCCCGCACTGGCAGGCGGACTCTCAACCAATGCGCCACCAGGGAAGCCCCCCTAACGTACTTTTAAAGAAGAATAAACAGCACAGGTTACAGGGTAAAGTCTTTACTGCTCTCTTGAGGAATCAAACATCCAACATGAGAGACACTATTTTGAAGACTTATAAACTATACATATGATAATATCAGCAGTTTAATTTATTTCTTCTACAATGAACATTTTTTGGACATGTCTATGTCTAGGACATATGCCAAGGAGTAGAATTCATGGGTTGGAGGGTACATACACCCTCAACTTTGCTGCATATAGTCCTCCAAATTGGTTGTAGCAAATACATTCTCACCAGCAGTAAAGAGAGTCCCTATAGTTCCACCTCCTCCCTAACTTGGAAATCTCAGACTTTAAAATTTTTGCCAGTCTGATGGCTATGAAGTAGTGTGTCACTGTTGTTCCTATGTGCATTTTCCTGCTTAATGGTGAGGCTGAGCATCTTTCTATGTATTTATTTGCCTTCAGGTTTTCTCTTGCTTGCTTATAACCGCTCCCTTTTTTTCTATTGTGTTGTTAGTTTTTTTTATTAAGTTGTAGAAGTCCTGTATTCCTGGCGATATTCCTGAATACTAATCCTGTCTTTGAAACATTTATTATCAAAAGTATATTTCTAATATAAAACGTATTCCTCAAAGCTGATTTACACATAAATAAACACCTGCCAGGCTCTGAAGCTCTGGGAGTGCCTTTTGGCTCCAAGATTCTGTTTTCATTTTGACTTCTATGGCTAAAAAGCTATTGGACTTATGTTTCAAAGTCCCAGGAAACCGAACATATTCCTTAGAGGGACTTCAAGGACTCCCACCTTGAAGGACTCTGTTTTGTCAACACATATGTGACAAAATAAGGTAGCTGGGGGTTTCCCTGGTGGCGCAGTGGTTGGGAGTTCGCCTGCCGATGCAGGGGACACCGGCTCGTGCCCCGGTCCGGGAGGATCCCACATGCCGCAGAGCGGCTGGGCCCGTGAGCCATGGCTGCTGAGCCTGCGCGTCCGGAGCCTGTGCTCCGTAACAGGAGAGGCCACAGCAGTGAGAGGCCCGCGTACTGCAAAAAAAATAAAAATAAATAAATAAATAAATAAATATAAATAAGGTAGCTGGGTTGTCAGCCCGTTCCAACCCTATTCAATTCTTTATGGCAGGAAGAGAAATGAGCAGCTCTCAGAAAACTGCTAGTATCTGTTATTGTCTTATTCTGAAATTAAACCAGCTAAGCAATGCACAGGTTTAATTTCAGAGTGATTTATTCAGATATTGCTTTCCTAAGCATTTATAATGACTCCATGGTGTTGAAAAGAAGTGCAACCTGTAGTCATATCTAAACTCCTGGGCCTATTTTCCAGCTCTCCAGAGTAAGCCATAAAGTACCTTTGCCTTACATATCTATTTGTCTAAGCACAGGCAAGATGAACTTTGGCAGAACAGACAGCCCATGTGCCAGAGCAGCATCACATTAGAGATATCTGTCTGGCCTCCTCTCCTTTCTGCTGCAGTAGCACTGTTTACCCTTTTAGCTCCCTCCTTCCCATCTAAAGGAAATCATCTGATTCCTGTATCTATACTTCCCATGGAATCCTTTCGCTCCAACATACTCGTTCTTCCTGGTGGATTAATTTTAAGCCTTTTATCTCTAACTGTAGATAATAATAAGAGCTAACACATAACGCACATCTACTATGTACAGTAAGAGTAAAAGTTTTGTCTCCTGCGAAAGTAACTCTGGGAAACAGGTAGGCCAGGGAGCATCTCACAGGTCTGAACTACCACAGCCCCTGAATCTGTCTCCCCGCGGCGACTCTCCTACCTCGCTTCAATCTGCACACAGTTCTCCACCCTGCAGCCAGAATGAGCTTTCCCCAACGCAAATTAGATCTTGTTACTCTTCTGCTAAAAAACATCAGTGACTTCCTACTGCTATCAGGACAAAACCCAAAATGCTTAATATGATTGCCAATGTTAATCAACTAAACCGCAATAAAAAAAATTTTTAAAGACGGTCAGGGCTTCCCTGGTGGCGCAGTGGTTGAGAGTCCGCCTGCCGATGCAGGAGACACGGGTTCGTGCCCCGGTCCGGGAAGATCCCACATGCCGCGGAGCGGCTGGGCCCGTGAGCCATGGCCTCTGAGCCTGCACGTCCGGAGCCTGTGCTCCGCAACGGGAGAGGCCACAACAGTGAGAGGCCCGCGTACCGCAAAAAAAAAAAAAAAAAAAAAAAAAAAGACGGTCAAGGCCCTCGCTGGTCTAGCCTGCCCCCCTCTCCAGTTTCATCTCTCCTTACTATTCCCCTTACTCTAGCTTCAGCCACAGTGGACTAGCTTCCTTCTTCCTTCTCTCAGGGTCTACACTGTCCCCTCTGCCTGGAACACTGTTTCCACTCCCTCATCCCACCCTCCCCTTCCTTCACTATTTGCCTATTTAACACCTACTCATCTTTCAGATATTCCCTCAAAAGAACCTCCTTAATAGATCTCCCCCCTTAGGAATTCCCTGGCGGTCCAGTGGTTAGGACTCGGCACTTTCACTGCGGTGGCCAGGCTTCAATCCCTGATCAAGGAACTAAGATTCTGCAAGCCGTGGGGTGCAGCCAAAAAAAAGAAAAAAAGAAAAGAGTCCCCCTTGACCTCCCAGACTCCACCAGGTTCCGCCATTATACCCTTTTATAGAGCACATTTCCTTCACGGTATTCATCTGTTTGTAATGTATTTCTGTGGCATTTGATTGACGCCTCGCTTACAGAGGTAACCTACATTGAGGACAAGGACCATGTCTGTCTTGCTTACATTTACATTATGTCCCTAAGCCTAGGGCTGTGTCTGACACTTAGAGGGACTTAGTAAATAACTGCCCTTAATGAAAGAAGAGACAGATGGGAGTTGAATTGGTTCTCTTCCCTGAATCTCTTTATTTCAAGGATCCCAGATACCAGAAATTTAGGACCCATCTTCTCTGTGTCCTTCCTTCTTTTTACCACAAGGCACCAGCCTGGCCTTCATCTCACTTAACCCTCTGAAGTAGCTGTAATTATCTGCATTTTATAGAAGAGAAAACTGAGGATCAGAGACTTGCCCTAGGTCACAGGGCTAGGAAGTGGACACAGCTAGGATTCCAATATAGGTCACTGGCCTTAATCTCTATGCTCTTAACCAGGACACATGAGCCCTGTCAATTTATATCCTTCATTGATATTTCTCTTGGGTGGCTGATCTCTTTCTTATCTATTTCTTTGTATTAGGAGGATTATTCTTTGTGATATGAGTTGCAAACATTTTTTTCCATTTTATATTTATGTTTTGACATTGCTTAAGATGGTATTTCACTCTGCAGAAATTTTGAGTGTTGTGTGGTCAAATTATTAACCTCTCCTTTTATGCCTTCTGTACTCTAAGTCATAGTTAGAAAGATTTTCCTTCCCCATGCCAAGATTATAAAGGAGTTTTCTCATATTTTCTTTTAGTACTTTTATAGTTTTCAATTTTTATATTTTTGTTTAAATATGTAATCCATTTGGAGTTTATCCTGGTGTGAGATATAGACCGACATTTATTTTTTCCCCAGATGGTTATCCAATTGTCCACACCATTTATTGAGTAGTCCATCTTCATCATACACTAACTCCTATATGTATTTTGGTTTACTTCTGAACTCTCGCTCCTCTTCCACTAGTATGTAAGTCTATCCAAATGCTAGAGTAATTGGTACTTTTTCTTTTTTCCAAGGAGCACTTTTTAACCTTTATCTTTGACTTCTCTGTAGTACTTGGCACTGTTGACTAATCCATTTTCCTTGATGTACTCTCAGTGCTATATTGTTAGATTACTGAGTAGGTGAACAAACATGTACTTAGGGCACTAGCAGTCAGGGGCACCAAAATAATGATAATAAAGAAGATATAATCAAAGAGGTCACCACAGAAAAATCAGAACTTTGTTGGACTTCCCTTACACATATTTTATCGCTTATAATATTTTTATTTTTTAAAGATTTATTTATTTATTTTGGCCATGCCACTCGGCTTGCGGGATCTTAGTTCCCCGACCAGGGATTGAACCCGGGGCCACAGCAGTGAAAGCACCAAGTCCTAACCACTGGACTGCCAGGGAACTCCCAATATTTTTATTTTAAATTACACGCGAAGCACTATATTTTCAGTTATTTAGGGCCTATAGGGTCTCAATGCTCTGTTGACTACTGCCCACCCCCATCTTTACTAACACTTCTATCTCTTCAATCTATTTCTCCCTTTCTGGACCATGGGGTTTTCCTCCGTATCTTACTTGTTGTTGTCATCCAAGTTTCTACTCTTCACCTTTCTTTTCTTTTTCCATTCAACGAGCTCAGGCAATCTCATCCTCTCCCACAGTTTCAAAATTCCCAGATTTGCGCTGACTTCCTAATCTGTGTCTCTGTCCCAGACCTTTCCTTTAGCTTTTGAAACTGCCTAGGGAATGTCACCTGTACAATCTGCAGACATCTCAAACTCCACGTATCCAGAACAAAACTTGCTCTTTTCTTTTCTTTTTTTATATTATTTTTTTATTAGTTTCTGCTTTATAACAAAGTGAATTAGTCATACATATACATCTGTTCCCCCATCCCTTTCCTCTTGCGTCTCCCTCCCTCCCACCCTCCCTATCCCACCCCTCCAGGTGGTCACAAAGCACCAAGCTGATCTCCCTGTGCTCTGTGGCTGCTTCCCACTATCTATCTACCTTACGTTTGGTACTGTATATATGTCCGTGCCTCTCTTTCGCTTTGTCACAGCTTACCCTTCCCCCTCCCCATATCCTCAAGTCCATTCTCAAGTAGGTCTGTGTCTTTATTCCTGTTCTTTTCTACTTTATGTCTGCTCTTAGCCCTATGGTCCCTGTCTTGGTGACACCATCATCTACCCAGTCAACCAAGCTGGACATTGAGAACCATCTTTAATTCTACCACCTTAGTTACTCCCCTTCCCCAATTACTTTTTTTTTGGCCACACCACGTGGCTTGTGGGATTTTAGTTCCCCAACCAGGGATCGAACCCAGGCCCTCAGCAGTGAGAGTGTGGAGCCCTAACCACTGGACTGCCAGGGGTTTCCCCCCAATTACTTCTTAAACACCTTAAATCCAGTTATTTTTCCTCATTCCCCATTCCAACCATGTTAGCTCAAGCCTTCATCATCTCTTACTTGGACTTCTGAAACTCCTGGCCTTCCCTTTTGCCACTTATTAGTCCACATCACTGCCAGAGATAGGTCTAAAACCAGATTAGTGATATCACCACTCCCCAGCTCAAAATGCCTCACTGGCTCTCCATGGCCTCTGGAGTAACGTCCAAAGCCCGCTATGGTCTGCCCTCTGTGTACCTTGTAGCTTCATGGACAATGGCCCTCCTTTCTTGCTCTCTGTACTCCAGTCACACAGACCAAACTGCATGCTATCTCATGCTTCTGACCTTTGAATAATTTGATCGCTCTGTTTGGAATTTCCTTCCCACTCTTCTTCAAGACTTAACTCATCACTTCCCAGAGACCTACCCCTTTATTCTCCCTAGAATTGGCCAGTCTCTTCTTGGAGCCCACAGTGTACCTAGCACACCTCAGTTACAGCACATATTGCCTTGTATCGTAATTATCTGCAGGCCCATCTGTCTCCCCAGCTAGTCACTGAGCTTCTTTTTGAGGGCAGAGACTATTTGATTAGTCGTTGAATCCCTACTACCCCGGCCTACAGTAGGACTCAATAAATATTTATGGAATGAAGGAATAAACACATAAGAATGCTCTAGAAGTTTCAAATAAAAAGTTTGCTCTGTAGGTTGACTTGCGGAAGCCTAGCAGGCTGTCTGTCAGAAGACCTCTCAGGCTGTTTTACAAGCTTAGAAACCCAAATTTTCCACACACAGAGAATGGTCCCATTATTTAGGAGCAGATTCATACTAACCACGCTCATACGTAAAATTATCAACTTATTTATAACGAGAAATACAATAGTCACATGTACAGAAATACTGTCTTCTGTACAACTATCCCGAACCTAAAGGTAGGCCTATATAGGAAGCTGCATTACTCCTGCATCATTGTTTAACCTGTGCACTCTCAATGAAGGAGGAAAAAAAAAAATCTTATTCTTGAGGAGCAAAAACAATCTTACTTTTTATGTAAAAAGTACAGATATACATACAGTACATAAACAGATAAACAGCTAGCATATCTGTGGTCTTAAAACTTCATCTGGGAAAGCAAATTAAGAAAAAAAAATGTCTAAAAAAGCTCTTTAGAAAAAAAAAAAAAAAAAAAAAAGCTCTTTAGGGCTGGCAATAATGATTAAAAAAAAAAAGGTTGAGAAACACTAGTTTAACCTCTATATGATTCTTTCTTAAGGAATTAGAATAAGTGGAGTTAGTTCTAAAATTCAAATATCCAGTGGCATTAGATTGATATAGTATCTCTATAATAGCCAATACTGGAGCGATTGTGCTTGAAATTCATTGGCCGAGCCTCTCTTCCTTGAATGGGCACAAGAAAGTCAGCTTCAACAGGCTTCAGCTCTTCCATTACTAACTAACCCCTCCCTCATTCTTCCTTTGGATGTGTACGCATACTCTGTATTTCTCAGGAGCCATTCTATTTCCTAAAAAAACTTGACATATCTCTGCTGGGATCCATGACCTTCTGAGGTTGTATAAAGTTTAGAGGTTGGGGATAGAAGTTTGAATGACTACTATGCTGCCTGCTTACACTCTCTGAGCATCAATTTCTGCATCAGTAAAATGGGAGTAACAACACCTCCCTTGAGGGATTTTTAAGGACTAAAATGAGAAAGTGTATACAGAGAGCCTTGCACAGTAGCTGTTTTTAGTGCCAAGTTGGGAGACAACACTGCTGTGTCATTTTGAAGAGTGTGTTCATGTGTGTGTGAGCGCATGATTAAATAGTAAAGGGCTTCAGAGAAAACTGCTGTCCTTTGCATGATTATAGATTCCAGAAAATTAGTAAAGTGAGTAAACACTAAAAAATGTGTTTGGCTGTGTAAAAATAACCAGTTACAGCCATTTATGTAAACAGCTTAACATTTAAGGCCTGATTATCATGCAGCACAATAACAATTACATATATCATTAAATATGCATCCGCTTAACCTTGTAAGTTTTATTTGATTACAATAGCACTCTATAGAACAGTCTTACAGTTAATTGCTCATAATGCATAAGTCTGTTCACCACTGACATCAATTAAATGAGACCGAGCTCCTGAGCGTGTCCTGCATTTGACATAAGCCTGGATTATTCATCCTTGATTGCAACTATGCATTTGCCCTATGACCTGTGAGATAATGTACACTCTCTTTAGTTTTGTATAGTGAGGAAGGTGCTAAAGAAGCAGGTAGCAAAAGAAAATTCTGTTTAATTTGGTGTTTTGGAAGCCTACAGGTTTCCAGTAGATAGTTCTTGGTTAAAATAATGAAAATATTCCAATGCTGAGCACTGGCCAACCTAGCCTAGAACACTTCTAAGCAAGCCCCAAGGTCATACTCTGAAGCACTTCTAGAATAAAAATTAAAACTACAATTATAATTTATTTGACTCCCACCATGAACTAGGTACTACACGTACATCATCACATCCTTATAAAACTCTTATAAATTAGGTATTATTATTTTCATTTTATGTATGAGGAGAAAAGAGACACAGAAAGATAATAGTTTGCTAAATTCTTGAAGGTAGTTAGGATTCAAATTCAGGAAAGGCTTCAAAGTACATGCTTTTTCAATTATATTAAACTGGGCCAGGTTTCTTACAATTCATATTTCAAACACTTACTAGGCACTTGTTGGTTGCAAAAGAGTATAGACTGCCTGTCATCAAATGATGCAAAATACTTTAGGAGCCTGTTTTGAAGGTCAAAAGGTGGAGGCCTCGTTCATCAGGCTGAAAAGCATGCAGCCTAGCAGGCATTTAAAATTTGTCACTCAGCAACAATACATTCCTGGTTCACCTAACTTTTAGATTCTACCCCAAGCCTGCTGTTTCAACAGACAGACATCCTGCACTTTGTGGAGATCAAAAAGAAGTCAGTGAGGGTATTCTCTGGCAGTCCAGTGGTTAGGACTCAGCACTCTCACTGCCGGGGCCTGGGTTCGATCCCTGGTTGGGGAACTAAGATCCCACAAGCCGCGCGGAGCAGCCAAAAAGAAAAAAGTCAGTAAGATGAGGAAGAGGCAGAGGAGATGGGTAGCAAAGGGCTGGATTCATGAAAATTTGGCGTAATGGCCATGGCATTACGAAAATCCTAATACTTGCTAACTTTTCACTTTGAATAGCCAGAGGGAGTTTATTAGTTACATTTGGACAGACCTGATTTTAATTCTGGCTGTACTACCTAGTAACTGAATGACTTAGGGCAAGTGGTTTTACCTCTCGGAGCCTCGTTTTTCCTTATCTGTAAAATGGGATGCAGTAAGGTCCTTTAGCAGAATTTTTCCCCCTCTTGTTCATCTTTGAGATGTTTAGGGCCCTCTTACTTATGCAGAAGCACTCCAGTCAAGCCACTGTGTGGAGAAGTAGCTATATGTAGACCTTACATTTCTTTAAGTAGCTTAGCAAGAGTACTTCAACCCTTCCTCTGCAGACTGGTCATGGTTGAGTTTGATCAAGTTAAAAGAGCAATCTAGGAAACTCCTGGAAAGAAAAGGATTGAGTTCCTATCTCCTTTGACTAGGGTGGCCACAAAAGGAGAAAGATATGCGGGGGCGGGGGGAAACAAATGGGGACAAGAGGATGGCAGTGCTTCTGAGTGCAAGAGACAGCAACAGAGGCTGAGGAGGCTGGAACCAGTCCTGAGCTGGGCCATGGTGGACCCAGGGCTTCTGTG
Source organism: Mesoplodon bidens (assembly GCF_964165515.1). Lineage (NCBI taxonomy): Eukaryota > Metazoa > Chordata > Mammalia > Artiodactyla > Ziphiidae > Mesoplodon > Mesoplodon bidens. Next base: position 9,089,452 of record NC_138179.1, read on the forward strand.
AAAGTGCCTTAGTGTGTGAACTCAAAGGGCTGAACCCTAAGAGCTGCAATCCTTGAGGCTCAGGCCTTTTGTGGCATGAAGCCCTCTCTACTGAGTGCATCACAGGAAACTCCTTGCCTTTAAGAGACCCTGCAATTGGCAAAGCAAAGGGCTCTGCTCCCAGACATAAATCTCTGGCTAATTTACATTGACTGGGGTTATCTTAGAGTTTAAAGGGGAGGAAGTTGAAACCTAGAAGGCATGGCTAGACTTTTAGACTTTTTGTTTTTATCTATTTGTATACCAAGGGGCTTCCCTGGTGGCACAGTGGTTAAGAATCCACCTGCCAATGCAGGGGACATGGGTTCGATTCCCTGGTCCGGGAAGATCCCACATGTCGTGAAGCAACTAAGCCCGTGCACCACAACTACTGAGCCTGCACTCTAGAGCCCACGAGCCACAACTACTGAGCCCACGTGCCACAACTACTGAAGCCTGCATGCCTAGAGCCCATGCTCCACAACAAGAGAAGCCACCACAACGAGAAGCCCGTGCACAAGGAAGACTAGCCTCCGCTCGCCGCAACTAGAGAAAGCCCGCACACAGCAATGAAGACCCAACGCAGCCAAAATTAAATTAATTAAAAAAATTAATTAATTAAAATTTTTTTTAAATTTAAAAGTATTTGTATACCAAACTACAAAGAGCCACTTCAGATACAGGAAAAATAAATATTGGATGAGGTAAAGTTTATAAAGTCTTTCAGTACTCAGGACATAGCAAGTAACTAGAAATGGCAGATAGTCATTTCCACTGGGAGGAAGGCTCAGAAACTGCACTTCAGCAGCTAAGCAGCTGAAGGGGAGCCTGTGGGGATATTTGGAGACAAGCAATGGCAGCCACATTACAGAGCCTGGACGTCTTCTCTTTTCCTTGCCTGAGTGACTTCATCCATACCTTTGCCTTTACCTGCTCATTTTGCAAATATTTATCCAGGATGCACTTCTGGGCACTGAGGTTACAGAGAAGACACACATCCAAAGAAACAATTCTAATATGGTTATAGCATTTTAGCCCTGGCTTCTCCTCTGAGCTCTAAATTCATTTATGTCATTTCCACTCAGATTGCAAAACAGACATCTGAGACAGACCTTTCATTCCTCCTCCAAATTTGCCTGATGTCACCACATTGCTGAAGGCAAAACCCCAGAAAAACACTGCCTTAATCACTGTTACCCTTACCCTCAAGGTGCATTTTCATTTCTCCACATCTTTCTTAAGCACAATGAATGACTAAATTGGGGCTTAGAATTTTAATGAGGGCCTAACATCAATTGAAGAGGAAGGGTAATTTCCAGGTGCTTGAATGCTGTGTTTTTAATGAATAGATCCCAGTATTATGTGGGGCTGTTTTTCCACAACAGTACAACATTGATGACTCATATTCAGTTTGTTGACAGTCATGACGTCCAGATCTGGATAAATGCCCTAGCCAGACTCAAAAACTTTCAGTTTAGATGAGGAAGACATGAAGATAAGTCCTAAAGGTTTGAACCCATTTTCTGTTTGTGGAGGTGAAGGTGTTGTAAAGGTGTAGCTGAAACATCAATGTTCATAAACTACCTGTTGAACAACTGCTGGACGATTAATGATTTAAAGGCCAATTTTTATGTTTCTACTATCTATTCTCCACACAACTGCCAGAGTGATCCTTTTAAAACAAATCTGATTATTCCTTTGTTCTCAATCCTTCCATGGTATTCTATCACATTCTAATAAAATCTAAAGTCCCACATGGCTTACCAGATATACAGTCTGGCTTCTGCCTGTTACCCAACTTATTGCTTTAATTTGCTGTGCTCCAGCCTCACTGCTCTCCTTGCTTCTTCTCCAACATGCCAAGCAGTCAGGGCTATTTTAATTGCCATTTCTTTTCTCCTGGAACAGTTTCTCTCTAGAAATCCATACAGTTGCCTCCCTCATTTAATGATTAGATTTCTGCTTACAATTAAGAGGACTTCCTTGTCTACCCCATCTAATAAAGCACCCCCTTTCTCCTAATTTTTTTTAAAGCTTGCCACATTACTGGGCATTAGCTATTATTTAGTAATATATTATGTGTATTGCTTAATGTCAATCTCCCCCCTTATTATGAGACAGAGACTTTGTTTTATTTACAGCTTAACTCCCAGCACCTAGAACACTCTTCTCATCAAATATTTGATAAATGAATAGATTTTCAAAATACATCAAATGTAAAACTACTCTAAGTTTATTGACATGAAGCATAGAAAAATATCTAGAAGAATGTATAGCAAAATGTTAATTATCATGGTGGGAGCTGGTTTTCACATTATTTTTGCTCATGCAAATATTCTAACCTTTTTTTTTTTTTTTTAGTATGAACCTGTATGACTCAGATACTAAAAAATGAGTAAAGAGGCCACACAGGCATAAAGTGTAAATGAATTCTATAAGAGGTTGGGCAAATTTATGAAAGAAAGACTTCTAAATAGATGTATTAGCATGATGGTTAAGCTAAACTGCTGTTTGAATCCCCTTCCCCAACACGGTCTAGCAGTGTGATCCCAAGTTGTTCACAAGGCAGAGTCTAAAGGTTTTCACCTGGAAAATGGGGACGATAATAATTAGTGTCTACAACCCATGAGGTTGTATTTGAAGATGAAACGGGACCACGTATGTAACCCCCTTTGTACAATGCCTGGCATGCAGAAAATACTCGACAAATGGCAGCTATTATAATAGTTAGTAGTAACAAGAGATGTTGGGACATACCTAGCCCTCAAGATTGACATCAGAGTGGACCACCACATCCTCTCATCATTGCGCCTCAATCTGGGCCCCTGAAGCCCAAAGAGGGGATGGTTCTTTCCAAAGAAGATAATTTCGACGTTCCAGAAGCATCTGAATCAAACGTACCCTGTGAACCCTTAAACCATTCAGGAAGTCTGGTTAATCCAAGAGCAGCATTGCAAGACCCGGCTTCGAAAGGCGACCACCGCTCGCCGTCCTTGGGCCCAGTCCCTTAGCCTCGATTTTGTTCGAGGCTGCAACAGAGGTGAGGGGTGGGAATGTTAGAAAACACAAAAGCGGGGCAGTACCGGCCCGCTCCAGCTCACCGCACTCTAGAGCGGCTCAAACGGCACCACGCACCGGCAAGCCTGCGGCAACCAGCAACGCGCCCCCAGGGAAAAATGATTACTGGTCCGACTCAAAACTCAGACACGCTGCACAAGGGCCCAGCCTCCAAGGCCTCTGCCAGAGGCCAGACGCTAGCGCACGGCTAGGGCCGGGTCGGGGACGGAGGGAGGGGCGGCCGTGGATGCGCAGCACGCGACGAGGCCGCGACGGCCGGGGCGGGGACGGGGCGGGGACGGGGCGGAGGCGGCGAGCGCGCGGCCCGCTCGCGCCTGCGCCGCGCGAGAGCGAGCACGCAAGCCCAGGGCGCGCGCGCCGCTGGCGTTTCCTCGGCGCGGAGGAGGGGAGCGAAGTGAGGTGAGGCACGAGGCGCTGCGGGGTGGGCGGCGGCGGGGCGCGAGCCCCTGTCTCGGGACAAGGGGGAGGCGGGGATCGTGAGGTGCGGCGGGGTTGGGGGCGGACTGCGGGCCCCGGCGGCGTCGGCGGCGAGGAGGGCAAGGGCGGCGAGGGGGGCGGGCCACGGCGCGCTGTGGGGGAGGGCGGCGTGGGGCGGGCCTGAGCCCTGAGGCCCCGCCCCTCCGCGGGCTGACGCGCCCCGCCCCCTGGGCGGCCCCGCTGGGTCCCAGCCTGGCTATTCCTGTCTCTGCTGCAAGGGAACACGAAATCCCGCTCTTAGCAGACCCTGGTTGACGTTACCCCTTGTTTTCAAGTAGGCCTTCCAAGTAGATATTTCGGGTCTGTTTTAGAGGTGAGGTGGTCTGAGGCTCCAGTAGCATGACTTGCCCGAGATCACACGGTTAATAAGGAACGAAGTGAGGCTTCGAATCTTGTCCGCAAAACTCCCAAGCGTGTGCCTGTCCTCCGCACCACATCGAATGCTCTTCACGTTCCTTCCCTCCTCCTCCCAGTAACTTCTTGGAATTTGGCAGATGTTAATGTGGAACTAGCATCCATCCTTTCGTGGATGGATGCTAGTTCCACATTAGCGTCAGAAATGTCTCTTGTGTGAAGAAAGAGGAAAAAAGATTCCGCTTATTGCAATATTGCTCTTACAACGTGGAGTGTTTGAGACTGTATACATCCTTTACTTGACCATTTCTACTAACCTCTGTTGAAGTGACGCTGCTGTTCACTAACTGTAAGACATTGTGCAAGTGACAGTCTTTCAGAGGTTCCTTTCCGTTCTTAAAAAAGCAGCATGCCTCAGAAGGTTGGAAGGATTCAGAGGCAATCCACATACAGTGATACCACAGTACCTGGCATATGAAAAATATTCAGTAAATGTTGGCCATTATTTCATTATTGAGTGCATAATACCCCTTACTAAGCGCACTTTTCTTCAAACTCATTTTCCTGGGACCAGAGCAGAGGGATAACCACTCCAGTTCATCCTGGAAAAGACAAGTTCATTGACAGTTTTATGTGAGTGTCCCATACAGTTAACGATGAATTATTCCCCAAGCTAAAACTATCAGGTGCAAGAAGTCACTGCAGGGGAACTAAAGATGAACTAACCTTTTTGTAGAATTAACATTTATTTGTCTATTACATTTGTGTTTATTGAGTTCTTTCCTCTTGGTACTGTGCTTGGTACTTTAAGACATACAAATTTGTATTTGATATAGTCCCTGCTTTCATTTAGTCTAGAAATGGGGAAAATATGCATTCAGAAGTGATTCTCACAAAGTGGAATGTGAAAAATGCCAAAAAAAGAGATAGATAAAAAGATATGGGAGTACAGAGGGAGGGGGGATGTTTTCATGGCTTAGTGTGAAATATGAGTTCATTTATGTCTTCAAAAAGATAACTTTATATATAGTACATACCTATTAAATAGCTGTTCAAAGAATAAATTAGTGAACAAAATGTACGTTGTAATAGATAGGATTCCTTAGTTTTCTAGTAAATAGACGTTCATTCAGATTAAAGTATTACTGGAAAGATAGAGAAATGAGAAAAAACAAACAAACAAACCTAAACCATCGGGCTACCCTTGGGGATGGGAATCTCAAGAGCCAGATCTCTTGGACCAGATTCTTTGGCTAGTGGATGAACTCTAATCTGCCCTCTCTCCTTGGATACCTTACTCAAGATTCAGCTTTCGGTAAGAACAGATCTGGTTGCTTTAGCTGCTGTGGGGCTGGGGGGTGGAGTATGGGGATTTGCAACCCCACGAAAGCCATATGAAATGTGGGAGAGTCAGTTTCCCAAAGGAAGGAGGGCTAAGGAGAAAAGTGAGGCCTGGCAGAGAAAATCAGTTGTTGTTTATTAGAGATATGTAGCCTTTGTAGAGGGCTTACCATGGGCCTGGCACTATGGTACATTATCTATGTGGATTTTGATATTTAATCTTCAACAACTCTAGAAGGTAGATATGATTGTATCATATCCATTTTACAGAGGAGGGAACAAGCTTGTAGAGATAAACTAATTTGCTTAGCCTTACAAAGCTAGGATGTGGTACAGTTGAGTAAGTTGCATTATGTTCTCTTTATCTTGTCCCTTTAAAGTATTCCTCATCCATGTGCCACTTTTGTTTGTTTATAGGGGGGGTCGTCAGCTTTGGTGTCTGCATTGGCCAGTTCTGAAATCTCCTTGAAGGAGCCCTACATTGAGGAAGATCAAAGCAGCAGTCTTTGCCAACTGGGGAATGGACCGTTTGAGTTCCTTTAGCAGTAAGTACCATGGGAACAAGTCCCAGGTGAATATTAATAGCAAACTGAAGTGGAAGTTGATCAAAGAAGAAAAATAAGCACTTTGAAGATGAAGCCATGTGAATCTGATCCTAAAGGAATGAGTATCAAATCAGAATAAAATCAACCACTACTACTGAACACATGATACAAAACTGAGCACATGACACTCAAGGTCTTATAAGAAAATTAAGCTCAGGTGGGCCATGCATAATATGATTAACCTGTAGTTCGACTTTAAAAAGCAGTTGAATTTCTCTTTAGAATCAATAACATATTTCAGGCGCCTTGGTAAGAAATAATGTCAGTGGTAGAATAAAGGAAATGCTCCTGCCCCTGCTTTTTTGGCACTTGTATTCTAAGAGTAAACTATAGTACAGTAATAGTGCAGAGATTTATGGCGTACATGTGAAGTAAATCCAGGCAGCCACAACTATGGAGGAAAAAATACACTTTTTCTTTTCTTCTGAAGATAAGAGATTTGGCAGAAATAGAAATCCATTGTTAGACGTTAGTAGTGTCCCAGTGAGAAGAATCAGAAAGTCACTTTTGGGGTGTTTCCTCCTCAGCAGTTTCTTCCTCCCTCCCTTCCTTCCTTCCTTCCATTTACTTATTTTGCTTTTGGCTATGCCAGATCTTAGTTGCAGCACATGGGACCTTTCAGTTGCGGGACGCACACTCTTTGTTGTGGCATGCATGTGGGATCTAGTTACCTGACCAGGGATTGAACCCGGGCCCCCTGCATTGGGAGCGCCGAGTCTTACCCACTGGACCACCAGGGAAGTCCCTCAGTAGTTTCTTAAAGGGGCTCTAATTTACTCTCTCATCAGGCTCCCTATATATATTTAGGACAGAATGGAGCCTTCCAATACATCTAGTTCAGATCTTTCATTTTTCACACAGAAAAGGAGCCTAAATGAATTATCCCCATGCTGGGAGTGTAAACTGAAACCACTCTCTCCCCCTTTTCAAAATAATTAAAAATTAAAAAAAATTTTTTTTTGAATATTTTTAAGTTAAACTTTAAAATTTTTATTTGGAAATAATTTCAAACTTACAGGAAAGTTTGAAGAATAAGAATAGTACAAAGAATATCCATACACCTTTTTTTTTTTTTTTTTTTTGCAGTACGCGGGCCTCTCACTGTTGTGGCCTCTCCCGTTGTGGAGCACAGGCTCCAGACATGCAGGCTCAGCGGCCATGGCTCACGAGCCCAGCTGCTCCGCGGCATGTGGGATCTTCCCAGACCGGGGCACGAACCCGTGTGCCCTGCACCGGCAGGCGGACTCTCAACCACTGCGCCACCAGGGAAGTCCCATACACCTTTTGTAAACCTTTTACTCTATTTTCATAGTTCTCTATCTATAAATATACATATTTATTCACATATATATGTATTTATAAGTAGATATACATACCCCATATTTTTTTTTCAGAATCTTTTGAGGGCTTAGGGACATACCTCATGGCCCCTAAGTACTTTAGTGTTTATTTCCTGAGACTAGGGATATTCTCTTCTAACTTCAGTACATTCTAGCCTCAGTAGAGTTGCCAACTTTAGTAAGTATAACACTGATAAAATACTTTCATCTAACCTGCCATCTGTATTCCAGTTTTGTCAGCTGACTCACTAATGTCCTTGGCGATGTTTTTTTTCCTTCCCATACAGGATACAGTCAGGGTTCAGGTCTTGCATTAAGTTACTGTGTCTCTTTAGCCTCCTTTAAACTGAAACATGTCCACAACCTTTGTCTTTAGTGATTGACACTTCTGAAGAATGCAGCCACTTTCTCCCCTTTTTAAAACGAGAGGCGCCTCATTTTGGGTTTGTCTGGTCTTGCTCTATTCCTCATTAGCGATGTTAATTTTGAAAACCCAGTCAAGGTGTGCGTTTGAGTTCTTCACTGTTTAATGTCTATTTTTTCTCTTGCGTCTAATAAGCGACCCATAAGGAGACACTTTGAGACCATAAAATATCCTGTTCCTCATCAGAATTTCTCCCTAGTTAGCATCCATTGATGATTTTTGCCTCATCCAGTCTTTACTACGATGGCCGCGAAATGATTTTTTCCCCCGCATCCAGCACTCTCTCCATATTTACTAGTTAGCACTTAGCATTCTGCTATAATCAAGAGACCTCCTGTTTTGCTTATTTATTATAAGTATGCACGCATGAATTCCTTTATTTTCAGTGGTTTATAATTCATTATCATACTTACTTTGGTTCTCAGATTGTCCTAATTTGACCACTGTGAGCCCCTTCAAGCTGGCTCTTGCAACCTTGTGACATGCCCCATCGCTTTTTTGAGCATCTCCTTACATTTTGGCATGGCTACGTGTTCGAGGTGCATCTTCTACCTCCCATGCCCCAGCCCTAGAATCAGCCACTTCTCTGAGGAGCCCTTGGTCCTTTTAGAAAGGAATGACATTAGAGACCAAGATATGGCCATTGCTTATTTCTACTAGAGTATCTTGGCATCTGGGCCTTTTTGGCCCACAGCGCTGGGAAATACATGGTAGGTATACACTACGTACATATATACCAGTATATGTACATAGTTGCATATACATGCATATATCCATAGATGCACTTTCTTAGAAATCATGAGTTCACACTGATAACCTCCAGTTCACCTTCCTAGGCTCTTTTCTTGACCCCCCACCCCCACCACGTTCCTTATTTGTGTGTCCTTTACTCAGTGAAAACCCTGGCTCCCAGCGTTAGCACTATTATTCATTTGCTCAGTCTTTTAATACATCCAGAATTACTTCAGAATTGCTCTGTGCATACCACTACATAACACAGACCCACTTCAACAAGTTCAGGATTTGTTTGCAATTCTCTGCATCACCCAAGACTGAAGGTCTGTTGTTAAATGTTCATAAGTTACCTGGATTGGTTCTTTTTTTCCCCCTCCTCATTGTGGCCATGGTATTCCTTTGAAATACATTTGGGTTCATCTGTTCGTTCTGCTTTCAGTTTTCCCTTCCCATATTTAGTGGTTTAATTTTCTAATTTGTAGAACATAAGTATGCTCCCAAAAGTCAAAGCTATGCAAAAAGGTATATTTGGAGAATTGTTGCTCCTTCCTAGGTCTCTTCCACTCCGTTCCATTCTCCCTCCAACCCTTTGTAGGTATCCAACTTCATTGTTTTCTGATTTATCTGTCCTTTATTTCTTTATGCAAAGACAGACAGACGTGTATATGTTTTTGCTTTTGTTTTCCCTAATTTTTTCCTGAAAAGGTAGCATACTGTGTATGCTCTTTTGCACCTTGTTTTTTTTTTTTTTTTTTTGCGGTACACGGGCTTCTCACTGCCGTGGCCTCTCCCGTTGCAGAGCACAGGCTCCGGACGCGCAGGCTCAGCGGCCATGGCTCACGGGCCCAGCTGCTCCGTGGCATGTGGGATCTTCCCAGACTGGGGCACGAACCCGTGTCCCCTGCATCAGCAGGCGGACTCTCAACCACTGCGCCACCAGGGAAGCCCCTGCACCTTGTTTTTTTCACTTAATTGTATCTCCTGGAAATACGATGCTGCTTTATAGAGATTGTTATTTTTTTATAGTTGCATAGTACTCCATTATGTGAATGTACCATAGTTTGTTCAACTACCGTCCAGTGCTTGGACATCAAAGTAGTATTTTGCAGTTAAAAAGAATGTTCTAATGCATAACTTTATATTGTTGGAAGTGTATATTCAGGATAAATTCCTAGAAGTGGGATTTCTAGGTCCAAAGATAAATGGATGCATTTATTTAGATACTGCTGAATTCCCTTCTATAGAAGTTGTGCCATTTTGCATTCCCATCAGCAGTATATGAGGATGCCTATTTCCCCACAGTCTTCTTGAGAAAGTATATTATCAAGCTTTTGAACTGTTGCCAATCTGATGGGTAAGAACTTATATCTCAGTGTAGATTTCTCTTATTATGAGTGAAGTTGAATGTCTTTTCATGTTTAAAGTCCATTTTATCTCTCTCTTTTTTTCCTAATTATCTCTTCGTGACTTTCACAGTAGGATTTTTGGTCTTTTATTTTCCTCTCAATTTTTAAAAGTTCTTTCTATATTAAAGATGTTAGCCCTTTATGATATGTTTACAAGTATTTTCTTCTAGTTTATTTGCTTTTTTAACTTTGCTTATGGTGTTTTTCACCAAAAAAGAGCTTTTTGTTTGTTTTGTTTAGTCAAATTTATTACTCTTTTATTGCCTCTGAAGTTTGAATGATGGTAAAAAGTCTTTCCCTCCTCCTAGGTTACAGAAAAGTTGTGGAATCCTTTGTGAAGGACACTTTGGCTATGTGTATCAGAAACCCTCTGTACACGCAACAGTTCTAGTTCTAGGAAAATAGAAATCCCGAGGAACAAATTGTGAACTGTTATGTGTACAGGAACGTTGATCTCAGCATTTTTTATAATAGTGAAAAATTGGAAACAACTTAAATATCCACCAATAGGAAACTGGTTAGATTAGTGGTTCTCAATCTTATGAGACCCAGTGATTTCTTTTTATAATGTTTTTAAAGCCCCTTTTACTATTTGGAAATGAAATACATAGATAATATAACATATCTATGCCCATGATTTCAAAGAAATAAAAATAATGCCCTAGGACTTCCCTGGTGGCACAGTGGTTAAGAAATCTGCCTGCGAATGCAGGAGACACGGGTTCAGTTCCTGGTCCGGGAAGATCTCAAATGCCATGGAGCAACTAAGCCCGTGCGCCACAATTACTGAGCCCATGCTGTAAGCCCGCGAGCCACAACCACTGAAGCCCGAGCACCTAGAGCCTGTGCTCCGCAACAAGAGAAGCCATCTCAATGAGAAACCTGCACACCACAACGAAGAGTAGCCCCCACTCGCCACAACGAGAGAAAGCCTGTGCACAGCAATGAAGACCTGACACAGCCATAAATAAATTAATTAATTAATTAAAAGATAATAATAGGGCTTCCCTGGTGGCGCAATGGTTGAGAGTCCGCCTGCCGATGCAGGGGACACGGGTTCATGCCCCCGTCCGGGAAGATCCCACATGCCGCGGAGCGGCTGGGCCCGTAAGCCATGGCCCCGCTGAGCCTGCGCGTCCGGGGCCTGTGCCCCGCAGCGGGAGAGGCCACAACAGTGAGAGGCCCACGTACCGCAAAAAAAAAAAAAAAAAAAAAAAAGATAATAATAATGCCCTAACTATACTATAAAAGATAAATAAAAGAGAAGTAATTTGTAATAAATAATGTAATTTATAATAATATGTATCAATATGTTTAGACATTACAGTGGAAAACATAATGCCTTTAGTCAGATGCTTGTACCCATAAGTCAAATCACTGCATATTACAACTACAAATGCACAGTGATTCACGTGTGTTGTATTGGTGATGACTCAAATACCACAAGCTTGAATAACTCTTAGTAAAGTTTTGAACAAAACAAGGTAGAATCTCCTCTTGGCGTAATGCAGTTGCCTTCCTGGAAAATTCAATACATGTTAAAACTGTCAAAAACATTTTGTTTTATTTAGTATGGAATTATGTTCCAGGTCATGTAATTATGAGCAAGTTTTCACCTACTTGAATGTCTGGTGGGACATTTGAAAGTTGTGCAGGAGACTGGCCAATTCTTTGTTGTGTAGGAATATCTTGAGTGTTGAAGGATATCTAGCATGCCTGATCCCAGCCTGCTAAGTGCCAGTAGTGCTCCCTAGTCATTGTGGCAACAAAAAAGCATCTCCTCAGTTGTCCATAATGCCTTCCTAGGAGGCAGTTGAAAACCATTAGGTTAGATTAAATAGATAAAATGGACTATTATTCATCCATTAAAAACAGTGAGGAAGATCTATGTGTACCATCATGAAAGATGTTGACAATATATTATCAAGTGAAAAAACAGGCTATAAAATGTGTGGTATCCCACTTTTGTTAAAATATACACTCATGTACATAGAAGAAGGGCTGGAAATCAGCATGTTGATAGAGGATGACTTATACTTTTTATTGTCTAAAATTTTTGAAACCATAAATTGGATTTTTATAAAATAATTTAATCTTTTTTTTAACATCTTTATTGGAGTATAATTGCTTTACAGTGGTGTGTTAGTTTCTGCTTTATAACAAAGTGAATCAGCTATACATATACATATATCCCCATATCTCCTCCTTCTTGTGTCTCCCTCCCATCCTCCCTATCCCACCCCTCTAGGTGGTCACAAAGCACCGAGCTGATCTCCCTGTGCTATGCAACTGCTTCCCACTAGCTAGCTATTTTACATGTGGTAGTGTATTTTGTCCATATTACTCTCTCACTTCATCCCACCTTACCCTTGCCCCTCCCCGTGTACTCAAGTCCATTCTCTACGTCTGTGTCTTTATTCCTGTCCTGCCCCTAGGTTCTTCAGAACCTTTTTTTTTTTTTTTTAGATTCTATATGTGTTAGCATACAGTATTTTTCTCTTTCTGACTTAGTTCACTCTGTATGACAGACTCTAGGTCCATCCACCTCACTACAAATAACTCACTTTCGTTACTTTTTATGGCTGAGTAATTCCATTGTATATATGTGCCACATCTTTATCCATTCATCTATCGATGGACACTTAGGTTGCTTCCATGTCCTGGCTATTGTAAGGAGAGCTGCAGTGAACATTGTGGTACATGACTCTTTTTGAATTACGGTTTTCTCAGGGTATATGCCCAGTAGTGGGATTGCTGGGTCATATGGTAGTTCTATTTTTAGTTTTTTAAGGAAATTCCATACTGTTCTCCATAGTGGCTGTATCAATTTACATTCCCACCAACAGTGCAGGAGGGTTCCCTTTTCTACACACCCTATCCAGCATTTATTGTTTGTAGATTTTTTGATGATGGGCATTCTGACTGGTGTGAGGTGGTACCTCATTGTAGTTTTGATTTGCATTTCTCTAAAAAACAATTACTTCTTGACATGAGGGTTTAAAAACTCTTTAGGTCAGTCATTGGCCAATTTTTTGTTGTTATTGTTGTTGAAGAAAGTTTGAGGAAAGAAAAGCAAGCTCATATCATTAAAAGAAAAGGATGTTAGGGCTTCCCTGGTGGCGCAGTGGTTGAGAGTCCGCCTGCCGATTCAAGGGACACGGGTTCATGCCCCGGTCTGGGAAGATCCCACATGCCGTGGAGCGGCTGGGCCCGTGAGCCATGGCCGCTGAGCCTGTGCGTCCGGAGTTTGTGCTCCACAACGGGAGAGGCCACAACAGTGAGAGGCCCGTGTACCACAAAAAAAAAAAAAAAAAAGGATATGAGAAAGAAGGTAATTTGGTAAAAATTGACATTTAATATAAAATAATTTTTGTTCTTCCATGTCAAAATTTTAAATGGGAGAAGTGGGGTAGTTGCTGTTCCACATGTTTATTTTGAAGCTGCTGCCAGAAAGATTACCTTTCTTTCCTCTGTCATTTTTTTCTCCAGGTGTTCATTTAGAAGCAAAAGAAAAGAACAATATCACCACTTACAGGAGGGAAAGGTGCCTTGAAGAGTGTTTCTTGGACTTTAGGAAGGAAAATGCTATTGCAGAATGTGAGAAATTCTGCCCCAGGCCAAACAGATTAAATCCCTTCTCTACCTTCAGAGCCTGTTTTCTTAGACTTCTGTTGATCACAGAGAACAACTCTGCTAGGTTGCCCTGACTCAAGAGTGGCAGAGTTTGGGGCAACCAGGGACACCACATCTGTATTTTTATGACTTTAGAGAGTTTGGATTATACTCCTTGCCTTAATATTGCAGAGACAGTACTGTCATTAGAACTGGAGGAAGGTCTGCTCCGTTCTCTGCTTACTGTGGGAGAAAGGGAGGGAGCTGTCCTGGGTGTAACTCCCAAATCAAATATAAAGTAGTACATCCCAAGACATGTTTAAAGGGTTTTTCTTTACCAACTTTTTATTATGAAAAATGTCGAACTTATAGAAAGTTGAAAGAACAGTACAGCAATTATTGCCCATTACCCAGACCCAGCAGTTATTAACATTTTGTCAGATTGGCTTTATCTATAACTATATATGTGTTATGTAGGTATGTGACATTATTTTCCCCTGGGAAAATAAATTGTGGGCATTATGAAACTTCCAGTTAAAACTTGTGTTTGTAAATTTCTCTGCAGGGGCAGTATCTACTTAAATGCTATTTAAAATAGTAGATACACTGCAGGTAGGAACAAAGCTGCCCTGAAATAAAAAGGAACATAATTTTTGTTTTTTCTTATTTGGAATGAGCTCATCTTGTCTCCATGAACTTTTCAGCACAGCTTACTACCTTGTGTAATCATTTGCAGATTTTCACCTTCTCGCATTTAAGATAATCATAAGGTGTTTTGAAGCTATTATATTTTTCTTTTTCTTATAGATGATCCCTCTGATAAGCCGCCTTGCCGCGGCTGCTCCTCCTACCTCATGGAACCTTATATCAAGTGTGCTGAATGTGGGCCACCTCCTTTTTTCCTGTGCTTACAGGTAACTCTTTAAGGGGAGGCTTGCCTAGTTTTATGGATATAGTAAATTCAGAGATGACTATCAATTGCTCAGAGGACCATAACTTATTAAGTCTATTTTTTTCCAGTCAATATTGAATTACACATTTTACCAGTGAAAAATTGGAGAACAGAGCAGGATGGATGAGATAGACTGTTGAATATTCCACTTCCCTGTATCAACCTAATGCTGTTTTTACCAGTAAATTTCAAGTATTGGGACTACAGGAAATAGAATTGGAGGATTATTCCTTTTGATAGCACCTATGACACTGTTTTTTGTCTTACTGAAGAGTGATGTTTGGGCAGGTGACAAACCAGGGAACAAACTATTTCGTCGATGATGGTGGTAATAGCAATACTAATGATAAGTGCTGGGCTTCCCTGGTGGCGCAGTGGTTAAGAATCCACCTGCCAATGCAGGGGACATGGGTTTGGGCCCTGGTTCTGGAAGATCCCACATGCCGCAGAGCAACTAAGCCCGTGCGCCACAACTACTGGGCCTGCACTCTAGAACCCGCTAGCCACAACTACTGAGCCCGTGTGCCACAACTACTGAAGCCCATGCACCTAGAGCCCGTGCTCTGCAACAAGAGAAGCCACTGCAATGAGAAGCCCGCACACCACAACAAAGAGTAGCCCCCACTCACCGCAACTAGAGAAAGCCTGTGTGCAGCAACGAAGACCCAACGCAGCCAAAAATAAATTTTTTAAAAATTGTTTAAAAAAATACTAATGATAAATGCTTACTCTGTGCCAGGCACTATCTTGAGTACTTGGCATGAATTAACCCTTAAATCATAACTACAACCCTAGGAAGTAACTATGATTAGTATCCCTGTATTATAAAGGAAACTCAGGCAAAGAGAGGTTAAATAATTGGCTCAGGGTCACACAGCAAATACCATATTTTATCAGATCCAAGATGCTATTGATTAAAAGAAACATCCCAATTTCAGAAATGTTAAAGTGTAAAAATGGCTGATGGAAGTTGTAATATACTTTTTATTATAAGATGAATCCACATTTCAGAGTTTTAAAATATGAAATAATACATGTCTTAGAATTGCTGAAATAAGCTAAGAGCCAGGATTCAAATTTAGGCAGTCTGCTTCCAGGGCTTATGCTTTTATAAAAGGAGGAGTTGTCCTAGGAAAAAGTCTTTTTTTCAGATCATTGTTTTTCTCTATGAGGGCCATTGAAAGGCTTCGACCATGAACTTAACCTTCCTGTTGTGGCTGCAGACAAGACTAAATGAATTCTTAAAAACTCATCACAAGAGTAAAATACCCCCAAGCCATCTTTTATCCTTTAAGAAAGCATTTCAAAATGTAGCTTTTTGGTAACTTAATTTTCTTTTCTTTTGCAGTGTTTCACTCGAGGATTTGAGTACAAGAAACATCAAAGTGATCATACTTACGAAATAATGGTAATGATAAGTTGTAGGAATTTCCCTTCATTTTCAAGTATTATACTGGGAATTAGTCTTTTTTTTTTCTTCATCTGCAAGTATCTCACTTTTCTTTCGCCCACTTCTGGATTAGGTAATCATTGTGTAATAAGCTTTTTAGGGTTTTATGGATCTTCTAAGGCATGTAAGTCCAAAAAATCATTTTATATACTCAGATTTTTGGTTTAAATTAGAAGGAATTTAAAGGAAGTGCTTTTTGAGATTTACTAATATAAGGATCAGAGGTTTGTGGTTTTCTAAGTTCATTGACAAACATGTAGTAAATGTGTTGTCGCTGTGTTTGGCTAATGGTATTTTTATGTGTTTTTTGTGGGCAGTGGTGATATTTATATCTGGCACTCCACCTCCCCAGCCTTGGGGAAATTAGTTACCCTTGGAGAGTTAAGTTGTAAAATGGATGTAGGGTGAATAACATAGTAATATACAAAATCATTTTGAAGAGGTAGACTGACTTATAGGCCAGAAAAAGACTGGGCTGTAATTTGATTGTTTGCCACCTCTAAAGAAGGAATGAGAGGCAGATGTTGGTAGTGTCCTTCCAATATCTAGCCAGAGGAACAGGCACTTTAATAAGCCAAAGTGAATATCTGGTATGCTTGACAGGTGTATATACAGTACCTTTGTCAGTTATCAAAGCCTAACTCCTAGTTCACCAAGTAGTTTTCTTACATTTGGCCTCCCATGTTGTTTTTCTTACAAGAAGGAATGCTGGTTGGGCATCTACTTGACAGTAATTTCACATGATGGGTTAATCCATTGATACATGTGTTAGTTTTCTCTTGCTGCCATAACAACTTAACCAAAAATGAGGAGCTTAAGACAGCACAAATTTATCATCTCACAATTCTGTTGGTCAGAAGACCATTAGACTCAGTGGTTTGCTCCAGATTCTGTAAGGCTGAAATGAAAGTGTTGACCTGTCTGGATTTTTATCTGGAAACCCTGCGGGAGAATCCACTTGCAGTCTACTTCCATTCTCATTCAAGTTGTTGACAGAATTCACTGCCGGGAGGTTGTAGGACTGATGCTACTTTTTCCTTATTAGTTGTTGGCCAGGGCTTACTCTTAGTCTCTGGAGGTTCCTGGCCCCCATTCTCAATATTCAAAGCCAGCAATGGCAGGGAGTCCTTGAGGGTTACTGATGAAATGCTTGGCATCTCTCTGACCTCTCCTGGTTCATCTCTCCTGTGCTGAATCTCTCTGACTCTTCTGCCTCTCTCTTCTACTTTTAAGGGCCCACCAGCATAATCTCCTTATTTTACAGTCAGTTGATTAGTACCTTAATCCCATTAGCATAGTCCCTTCACAGTAATATCTAGTTAGTGTTTGATTGCATAATCAGGGGACAGGAATCTTGGGGGCACTGGGGGACATCTTTAGAATTCTGTATACCGTAGCACTGTAGCATATCTACTTCAGTCTCTTAAAAGTTTAGAAAGGGTAACTCAGCATCTCCAAGTCTGATTATTTATGAAGTCTTATTTAAGTGAGTTTCTGGGCCTGTAATGCTGAGAGTCAGATCCTGGTCCATAATGAATTAGTCAAAGAAATGC
Organism: Mesoplodon bidens; assembly: GCF_964165515.1. Lineage (NCBI taxonomy): Eukaryota > Metazoa > Chordata > Mammalia > Artiodactyla > Ziphiidae > Mesoplodon > Mesoplodon bidens. The sequence goes on from NC_138179.1 coordinate 9,106,797, forward strand.
TCCTTAGTAAGAGTTCTTGGCAGCCAGCTGTCTAGCCTTCCCCTGCCTCTTTCTAAACACCCTCAGTCTTCTAAGTAGTTTCTTCACTAATTATAAGATTTGGAATACATTTTTTAATATTAGACTTTGTTTTTTAGAGTTACAGGTTCACAGCAAAATTGAGTGGGAAGTACAGAAATCTCTCTGCCCCCACAAATGCGTAACCTCCCCAAGTAGCAACCTCCCCCACCAGAACTGTACCTACGTTATCAATGAGGAACCTACATTGACACCTCGTTATCACCCAAAGTCCATAGTTTACATTAGGGTTCACTCTTGGTGATATACATTCTATGGGTTTGTAGAAATATATAATGACGTGTACCCACCAGTATAGTATCATACAGAGTAGTTTCATGTTCCCAAAAATCTTCTGGTGTTCTGCCTGTTCATCCGTCCCTCCCCCCAGCCTCTGGTAACTACTGATCTTTTTACAATCTCCATGGTTTTGCTTTGTCCAAAATGTCATATAGTTGGAATCATACAGCGTGTAGCCTTTTCAGATTGGCTTCTTTCACCAAGTAATATGTATTTAAGTTTCCTCCATGTCTTTTCATGGCTTAATAGGTCATTTCTTTTTTAGCACTGAATAATATTCTGTTGTCTGGATGTACCGCAGTTTATTTATTCATCCACCTACTGAAGGACATCTTGGTTGCTTCCAAGTTTTGACAATTAAGAATAAAGCAGCTATAAATATCCATGTGCAGGTTTTTCTATTGATATAAGTTTTCAGCTCCTTTGGGTAAATACCAAGGAACATGGCTGCTGGATCACATGGTAAGAGTATGTTTAGTTTTGTAAGCAACTGTCAAACTGCCCAAAGTGGCTGTACCATTTTGTATTCCCACCAGCAATGAAAGAGAGTTCCTATTGCTCCACATCCTCGTCAGCATTTGGCGTTGTCAGTGTTCTGGATTTTGGCCATTCTGATAGGTATATAGCGCTGTCTTGTTGTTTTAACTTGCATTTCTCTGACAACATACGATGTGGAACATCTTTTCATATGAATAATTTTTTTCCCTTTTGTTAATTGCAGAATGAGTGAAGGGCTGGGGGAGAGTATGGTCAAAGCAGCTGTGGCTTTGAGTTCATTTCACCAGGGTTATCAGATCTTCAGAAAGTTGGCTTATTCTTCCTAAATTCACACAAGAATGCCTAGAACCAGAATACAAATTTATTCATTTGAATTGTGAAAATAATTCCTTAAAGGATAATTCAGTATAGTTTGGGTAGATTGAAGTTACCCACTGCCGGAAAGCTGACCGTGAGCTCTCGTCAGCTGTTCTGGGCACCATCCCTTCTGCATAATGCTGACGGCACGAAGTTTCACTCCACGTCCACCTAACTCTGCAGATTACTTCATCCTTCTCTCACATATTCGACACCCATAAAACACACTTCAGAATTCTGTCCTTTATTTTGTAGAGCTTTTGGAGGTTACTAATACTTTCTTTTTTCTGCTAGTCTTTATCTATTCCCAGATAAGGAAAAGAAGAATCTTTCCTTCCGTAGGAATAATGACCAAATTTTGCTTTTGTACTCACGAAGCCAGTAAAAACTTGCTTTTTTCTCTTTTTTTCTTTTTGCATATGAAGCCTCAGAAAACTTTAAATGGTTTTCAGTACTTTTGCCATCTCACAGTGCTGTATTTTTGGAAGTTACTCATGCTGTAGTGGGTGGTGCATTAATCAAGATTTCTGAGTTCTTTGCCTATTTTTGTCTTATAATTCTTAGAACCTTGAACAAGTCAAGGCACCTCTTTCAGCCACACCCTTTATACCAGTGATTCTTAAACTTTAGTGCATAAGAATCACCTGGGAGATTCTTAAAATTATAGATTCCTAGGCCTCACTGTTAGAAATTCTGGGTCGGTAGGGCCAAGATTGGGTCCAGAAATCGAATAATATTGATTCAACTTTAAGAAAAACTGACTTATGCCCATTTATTTTTTGGTGTAGAAAGTCTTTCTGGTTTATCTCACAGTAAAGTTGGTGAGGACTAATTAATATTCTAAAATACACTTTTAGAAATAACAGGCTTTTCAATTATGAGTTGTCATATTTACCTGTATTTATGGTACTTTCCAGATTGAGTGATTATTTTGAATTTAATACAGACAGAGAGACTCTGAAATTTCTCTTTCGGATCTCGTATCCGAAATATCTCATGTGAGGCATATTCCTAGTACGTGCTCAGATAAAATATATTGCTTATTAGTAATGTAATTTCACAGATCACAGATTTTTTTTGCCATTAACAAAAGATAGAACAATTTCTAAACGCCCATGTGATCCCATGTGATCCGAGGATGTCTTGTGTCACTTTTTTTTTTTAACTTAGTAAATTTCAAGCATATACTAAAATACAGAAAATGGTGTTTCAGTTATCTGTTGCCCCTAATAGCTGCCTCAAAACTTCATGGTTTAGGGACTTCCCTGGTGGCGCAGTGGTTAAGAATCCGCCTGCCAATGCAGGGGACACGGGTTCGAGCCCTGGTCTGGGGAGATCCCACATGCCATGGAGCAACTAAGCACGTGCGCCACAACTACTGAGCCCGTGCTCTAGAGCCCATGAGCCACAACTGCTGAGCCCACGTGCCGCAACTACTGAAGCCCGCGCATCTAGAGCCCGTGCTCCGCAACAAAGAGAAGCCACTGCAATGAGAAGCCCGCACACCGCAATGAAGAGTAGCCCCCACTCACCGCAACTAGAGAAAGCCCACGCACAGCAATGAAGACCCAACATAGCCAAAGATAAATTAATTAATTAATTAACAAACAAAACAAACAAGAAAGCTTCATGGCTTAAAATAACAACCATTTTATTATCTTTCACAGTTTTGTGGGTCAGGAATTCAGATTGGCACCATGAGAGTAGCTTTCATTGGTTCCACATGGTGTGCTGGGAATGGAAGTCCAAGGGGATTTTTTCACTTTTAGCACCTCAGAATGGCTTGAGTTGGTTGAAATGGAACACCTTAACTGCCTGAGGTCTTTGGTTCCTCTCCAGGTAGCCTTAGGGCCTCTCTCTCTCCATGTGGCTGCTCCACGTGGTCTTTCCAGAAAGGAGGCTAGAATTCTTACGTGGTGGTTCAGGGCTACCAAAGGCGAAACAGTAGAAGCTGCCAGGCCTTCTTAAGCAAGTCACAGGTTCAGCCCTTATTAAATGGGAAGGGACCACATGAAGATGTGAATTCTAGAAGTTCCTTGGGGGCCACCATTGTAATCAACTACCACATATAGTGTAATAAATTCCCATATACCTGTCACTGGTTCTTAAAATTACCAACTCATACCCTATCTTGTTTAATCTAAACCCGTACCCCTCCAGCTTATTTTGAAACAAATCCCCTAGATATCGTATCATTTCATCTGTAAATGTCTCATTAGGTCCCTCTAAAATTTTAAAGTAACAAAGGTCACTTTTCACATTTCTCCAATCATCTCAAAAAGCTTTAAAAAAAAAACTGCTCTCTTCTCCACACCTGAAACAATCACTATTCTGATTTTTATCACCATAGATCAGTTTTGCATATTCTAGAACTGCATACAAATGGATTCATTCCGTATGTACTCTTGTTTCTGGTTTCTTTCATTCAGCATGTTTTTGGGATTTATTCAAGTTGTATATAATAATAGTTCATTCTTTTTTGTTACTGAGTAATATTTCATGGTATGAATATAGCACAGTTTGTTTATCCATTCTCCTGTTGATAGAGACTGGACTTTGCCTAGTTTGGGGCTATTAAGAATAAAGCTGCTGTGAGGGACTTCCCTGGTGGTCCAGTGGTTGGGATTTCGCCTTCCAATACAGGGGTTCTCTTTGGAGAGCTAAGATCCAACATGCTTCAGGGCCAAAAAACCAAAACATAAAACAGCAGCCATATTGTAACAAATTCAATAAAGACTTTAAAAATGGCCCACATCAAAAAAAAAAAAAAAAGGGACTTCCCTGGTGGCACAGTGATTAAGAATCCTCCTGCCAGTGCAGGGTACACAGGTTTGAGCCCTGGTCCAGGAAGATCCCACATGCTGTGGAGCAAATAAGCCTGTGCGCCACAACTGCTGAGCCCACACTCTAGAGCCCGCGAGCCACAACTACTAAGCCCTCATGCCACAGCTACTGAAGCCCATGTGTCTAGAGCCTGTGCTCTGCAACAAGAGAAGCCACCGTGATGAGAAGCCCATGTACTGCAACGAAGAGTAGCCCCTGCTTGCCGCATCTAGAGAAAGCCCATGCAGCAATGAAGACCCAATGTAGCCAAAAAATAAATACATAAATTAGTTTTAAAAAAATACTTTAAGAAAGAAAAAAAGAATAAAGCTGCTTTGAACATTTTTGTATAAGGCTTTCTATGGACATATATTTTCATTTTTCTTGGGTAAACACTTAGGAGTGGAATTGCTGAGTCATAAAATAAATGATTATTTAACTTTTAAGAAACTGTCAAAAAGTTCCCTTAAATGGTTGTATCACTTTACACCTCAGCTAGCAGTGTATGAGAGTTCTGATTGCTCCACCTGCTTGCCAAGTTTTGTTGTTGTCATTTTCTTCATCCTCGTATTCTAGTGGGTATCATGAATGTGTAGTGGTATCATCATTTTTCTTTTACCTTTTACAGTGCTATTTGGAATTCAGATATGGTCCATACATTCCAATTGATTGCCTCATATATTTATCCTGTGGGTTCTCCCTCTCCTTCCCCTCCTTCCCTCACTCTTTCTCTTGTTTCATATAGTTTGTTTAAAAACCTGGGTTTATCTTATGGATGTTAGTGCAGTCTAGATTTTGCTGATTAACGTGTTCCTCTGATTTCTGTGTTTCCTACAAATTAGTAGTTAATATATACTGGCTATATTAGATTCATTCATGATCATTGTTTAGATCTTTTCTTCTGGAATTGCAAAATACATAGTTATCTTTCAGTTCTATCACTCCTTTTAATTTATGAGATTAAATAATTCTATAAAAAGAAATTTCATTATCTGTGTGGTCACCCTGAGGTAAAGTTTGTACAGAAGGGCAGGATAAATTATTTCCATTATTTACTAGTTTTGAAAGTATGAGTTGGTTCCCTGGCATCCTCTAGATATTTAGAAGGTTTAATGTGTTGTAATCCTTTGCAGTTCTTATTAATGCTCAGAATGTTCCATTTTTGGTCAGTGGGAGCCTCTACAAGTTGACCTCTGAATCCTTTTGACAGGACTCTTTTCATCTTTGAGAGTTTCTTTGCTCTCCAGTGTAATGAAATGTTCCAGTCTCATCTTGTACATTTCCTACCCAAACCTGGAATTGCCTTTTTCTTCAAGGAGCCCTGGTTCCTTTAGTGGGAAATTGTATTTAGAGACCACATACTGGGTGCTAGAAGTGTTCATTGCTACTGGGTTAGTCATTTTTTCTAGACCTTTTCATTGAACAGTGATAGGATTTTTTTTTAATTTCTTGTACAATTTTTAAAGGTTACACGTCATTTACAGTTACTACAAAATATTGGCCGTGTTTCCTGTGTTGTACAATACATCCTTGTAGCCTCTCTTACACCCAGTAGTTTGTACCTCCCACTCCTCCACCCCTGTATTGTGCCCCCCCCACTAGAATCACTAGTTCTCTATATAGGAAATTATTGTTTTAAGACAAATACAACATGAGTTCATACTAAAACTTTCTTGTTTTTAAATTTTATTTATTAATTTAATTTATTTTATTTTTTTGGCTGTGTTGGGTCTTCGTTGCTGCGCGCAGGCTTTCTCTAGCTACAGCGAGTGGGGGCTATTCTTTGTTGCAGTTCCTGGGCTTCTCATTGCAATGTCTTCTCTTGTTGTGGAGTATGAGCTCTAGGCACGCGGGCTTCAGCAGTTGTGGCACGCAGGCTTAGTAGTTGTGGCTCGCGGGCTCTAGAGTGCAGGCTCGGTAGTTGTGACGCACAGGCTTAGTTGCTCCGCAGCATGTGGGATCTTCCCGGACCAGGGCTCGAACCCATGTCCCCTTCATTGGCAGGTGGATTCTTAACCACTGCACCACCAGGGAAGTCCCCATACTAAAACTTTGAATTCAAATAACAAGACTACATGGTTTTACATAGCCTCATAGATCTTACATCTCTTTTTTTCCCCAAGCTCCAAGTCCCACTGCGCAGTGACACCAATACAGTTACTTATTTGCTTTACCCCACAGCATGTCAACATGTAATAATATCAGAATAACCACCAACACTACTTGAAAACAGTTTAAGATTTTTTTGGCAGTTCCTTTTACTTTTAAGGTATATTCTACTAGAAATATTTGATCAAGTTACTGTGTTTTAAAGTCACTTGAGATTGTTTCTTCCTGTGTGATTATGCCTTAAAATTAATTCATGGGTTTATTTGTTACATTTTGCTTTTGATTCTTATGATTTTAAAATTTAATAGTTAATGTACAGTATTTATGTTTTCAAAGTCAAGTCTACAAACAAGGAATATTCAGAGAGGTTCAGCTTCTATCCTTGTCCTTTCCACCCTATCTCCTCCCTCCCTCCCCACAGGTAACCTTGGTTTTAATATATGGTTTATTCTTGCATTTTAAATGATAGAAATAGGGGCTTCCCTGGTGGTGCAGTGGTTGAGAGTCCGCCTGCCGATGCAGGCATGCCCCGGTCCAGGAAGATCCCATATGCCGCGGAGCGGCTGGGTCCGTGAGCCATGGCCGCTGAGCCTGCGCGTCCAGAGCCTGTGCTCCGCAACGGGAGAGGCCACAACAGTGAGAGGCCCGCGTAACGCAAAAAAAAATGATAGAAATATACATATTTGTATTCCTATCTTTCTTAGCTAAATGGGAACATACTATAATACTTATATTTACCTTTTTGCTACGTTTAAAAAACATATATTTCTGCCTAAGTTACAGTGGCATTTATGGTTGATAATATTTATTGTAGACGCTTGTAGCTAATGGTGGAAGTAGAGGTGGGGGCCTGTGGACAGCTAATAAGAATGTACTTTAGGCACCTCTCAATACCATGAGAATGACAGCCATTTGACTATAATTAGGATTACATTTGGGGTTGCCGGGTTCCATTTCTGTGTCTGTTCTTAGGCCAAACTTTTTCTTCCTTAGACCTCAGATTTTCCTGTTCTTGACCCCAGCTGGACTGCTCAAGAAGAAATGGCCCTTTTAGAAGCTGTGATGGACTGTGGCTTTGGAAATTGGTAAGAGCTTGGGAGTAAGGGTTCTCATGCGCTAGTGGGCTCCAAGAAGAAGGTGCTGTTGAGGGTAAAAGGAGGAGTCTCAGAAAAAGGAGTTTGGGGGCCACATGTTGCTTTTCTATTGACCCGTGACTTAGAGACAAGTCCTCTTCCCCTCTGCACATTATTTTCCAAGGCCTAAATGCCTCACAGGGCTATGAGATGTTCAGTGGTCCATGACTGGACAGCTCTAAAGGGCTGCTTTGGACATATCCACACAAGGAAGGTTGGTTATTCCTTTCTGAATAGTGGGGAAGTTTAGACTTATTAGTTACTGCTCCTTTCTGATTTCTGAAGTTTTCTTGGCTGTAGATGCCCTCGTCATTTAAGTGAGTCAGACTTTAGACAGCCATGGCTTACCTGAGATTCAAGTTTGACAGACTGCCTATCCTCATTCCCTGTTTTTAGCTTGTAGGTACCTGCAAGAACTGAATAGCACTCACGGCTGTTGCCATGTGAGGCGACACTGCTTACTAATAATACCACCACTTTCATTTTTACCTTTTGGGAGTACTTTCACACCGATGATGTCATTTTGTGAACCAGATAGCAGGGGCTTTTTTTTTTTTCTTTATTAAGTGATTTTATTTATTTACTTATTTATTTATTTAGGCTGAGTTGGGTCTAGTGTTGCGCGGGCTTCCCATGGTGGTGGCTTCTCTTGTTGCGGAGCACGGGCTCTAGGCATGCGGGCTTCAGTAGTGGTGGATCGTGGGCTCTAGAGCGCAGGCTCAGTCGTTGTGGCTCAGGGGCTTAGTTGCTCCGCGGCATGTGGGATCTTCCGGGACCAGGGATCGAACATGTGTCGCCTGCCTTGGCAGGCGGATTCTTAACCAATGCGCCACCAGGGAAGTCCCAGCAGAGGCATTTTAAAATATATTTTGTTCATGAAGAATCTGAAGCTTAGGGAGTTAAAATGACTTCTTACGACCACATAGTTTATTAGTGAAGGGCCCTTAACTGGCTCTTCCTTGTCCGACTTCCTAGTGTAGATAATCTATCCTGATGTTAATAGAATATACTGTGCTGCCTCCCTTACATCCAGGGCCTTGAAGAAGGAGAGTTGAGTTCAGTTCACAGTTTGCTCGTATCCATTCATTGAACATTTATTAAGTATCATAACATACTGTTTACTATGGGAATACCAAAGAAGACAGGAAGAGTGACCATTCGCTTGCTAGTCATCTTTGGCCTGGTTTTTCACTTTTTCCTACCATTCTAACTGTAAAATAGGCTAATCCTCTTGGTCCCCCTTCCCTCTCAGCAAAGACCACAAAAAGACCATTATTTCTGTGTCTGCTGTGGGTAAGACACTAAGCTTGGTGGTGAGGATGCTAGAGCCAAGAATTATGACATGTATCCTGACCTCAAGAAGCTTATAGTCTAGTAGGGGAATCAAAATATATGTACAGGGCCTCCCTGGTGGCGCAGTGGTTGAGAGTCCGCCTGCCGATGCAGGGGATGCGGGTTCGTGCCCCGGTCTGGGAGGATCCCATATGCCGCGGAGCGGCTGGGCCCGTGAGCCATGGCCGCTGGGCCTGCGCATCCGGAGCCTGTGCTCCGCAATGGGAGAGGCCACAACAGTGAGAGGCCCGCATACCGCAAAAAGAAAAAAAAAAAAATATATGTACAGATGATTCAAGTACACAAAGCAGAGCATAGTAATGCCTTAGGAGAAGGACAAGTGAAGTACTGTGGAAGAGAGAAGTTGAGAGCAGACTTGGAGAGATTTCACCTGTACCTTTCCATCATCTGGGCCAGGAGTCAGAGGTCTTAAGTAAAAATTAAGTGGCTTTGTGACTTATGTGCTTTGTGTTCTTAAGCAAGTTTCTTAATCTCTTTGGGCCTCATTTTTTCATCTGTGAAATTGAGATAGTAAATACACTACACAGTTAATACTAGGATTTATTTAAATTATGTTGTGAATATTTCTAGCTGAGAGCTTGGTCTGTCATGAGAGCTCTAGTAAAGAAATGTTTGTTCATGTGAAGTGTTTTGTAAACTATAAAACATGTGAATATAAAACTACTCTTGGGGCTTCCCTGGTGGTGCAGTGGTTGAGAGTCCACCTGCCAATGCAGGGGACACGGGTTCGTGCCCCGGTCTGGGGGGATCCCACATGTTGCGGAGCGGCTAGGCCCGTGAGCCATGGCCGCTGAGCCTGCGCGTCCTGGAGCCTGTGCTCCGCAACGGGAGAGGCCACAACAGTGAGAGGCCCGCGTACTGCAAAAAAAAAAAACAAAAAAAAAACCTACTCTTAATGTACATTTTGAATGTTCTGAAGTGGCTTATTGTTATTTATAGCAATTCTTTCAGTGGAGCCTAGCTTACATATTTTCTAGTGGTCTTCCTTTCTTTTGGTAGAAAGGAAAGGGCTTTTTATGTTTTTATTTTTTTGGCCACGCCGTATGGCATGTGGGATCTCCGTTTCCCAATCAGGGATCGAACCCGCACCCCCTGCATTGGAAGGGCAGAGTCTTAACCACTGGACCGCCAGGGAAGTCCAGGAAAGGGCTTTTTAAATATTGTTTCCGAATCTCCAAATAGCGGGATCTGGAACATCAGATTGCACCAGTGCTATGTTTATATTTGTCTCAGTGTTCTGCTGATAGCTCCATGATACCAGTTTGGAGGTGTCAAGTTCCAGACGTTATATAGGTAGGACTTAAAACATGGAAAGAACAAACCATGCTTTGACCATTATGTATAGACGAAAGCACTACTTCCTTCTCTCTTTTTCCACACTCTAGGCAGGATGTAGCCAATCAAATGTGCACCAAGACCAAGGAGGAGTGTGAGAAGCACTACATGAAGCATTTCATCAATAACCCTCTATTTGCATCTACCCTGCTAAACCTGAAGCAAGCAGAGGAGGCAAAAACTGCTGACACAGCCATTCCATTTCACTGTAAGTACCTCCCTGTATCAGTAAGAGAGTCCAGTGTTTAGCTCATTATAATTAATCATCTCAGTGTTAAGTCCAAGAAGCAATTTGTTATTTTTCTTCACTTGGTTGTGGTAATAATAGCAAACTCTTCTTTTTCTTTTTTTTTCTTTTTTTTATTTCATTTTTAAATTAAAAAAAATTTTTTTTTTTGCGGTACGCGGGCCTCTCACTGTTGTGGCCTCTCCCGTTGCGGAGCACAGGCTCCGGACGCGCAGGCTCAGCGGCCATGGCTCACGGGCCCAGCCGCTCCACTGCATGTGGGATCTTCCCGGACCGGGGCACGAACCCGTGTTCCCTGCATCGGCAGGCGGACTGTCAACCACTGTGCCACCAGGGAAGCCCATCGTTTTCTTTTTTTTCAATCTCATGTGACTTAGGGACTCATGGGTCTTCTAACAAAACATAACTAAACCCATGATGAATTATAAATGGACGTCTTTTCTGAATGACTCCCAGAGCACGAGTAATGAAATATGAATGTTTTTCTTTCCCCACCTCTTTCCTCATACTCTCTGGAAACAGTTTCCTAGGTGACTAACTCAAAACCTGATGATACCTCCTATTTGGATAGCCCTTTGGATGTTAGCACTTTGTTCTCAAATGCCTTAGACCATTTCTTCCTCATGGCAACCCAGTGAGACAGGCAGAGCAAGTGCTTTTGTTTTGCACACAAGGAAACTGAGATTCAGAAAGGTTAAATAATTTGTACAAGGTCATGGGACTAGTGGATGTTACAGTAGAGCCTGGACTCAATTCTGGCTTACTCCAAATCCAGTGGGGTTTTTTGCCTGTCAGTTGGATGGGATTTGTAAATTGAGATTGGTCCTAAGGGGTAAGGGAGCTGAAGCAGACAGGGTAAATAGTCAAGTTCTGTAATACTGAAGAAAAGATCCTTGATTTTCTTTCATATTAGGAAAGCAAAAATAAGAAGGAATTTCTGTATTTACTTAGAGGACTCCCTAAGTCTTAGTTTCCTTTTCAAGAAATCAATTTGTTTCCATTAATACTTTATCTTTTTTTACTTTTTCTTTATAAAAATGTCTTGCATTTTATTTATCCTCTCAGACACTGTCTTTCTCCAAACAAAAATATTTCAGAGTCTAAATGAGGACTTTCTTTGTGTCACTTTTTTATGCCAGTATCTTATTAAGTAACTAAGAAAAACTAAATTCTTTCAGCTACAGATGACCCTCCCCGACCTACCTTTGATTCCTTGCTTTCTCGGGACATGGCAGGATACATGCCAGCTCGAGCAGATTTCACTGAGGTAAGAGAAACTTGTTTTTGTTTAGGATGAGGCTATATCTCTTACCTATAGGTTCCATGCCAGTAAAAAGAGACTTTCATAGCACTCTAACTTGTCGAGCCACATTTTCTCCATTTGAGTGCCTTTTTCTCATTTGTAAATAAATATTTCTTTTAGAAAGGTAAAAATTCTTCAGAGCAAAAACTTATTTCTTTTTTTAAAATCAATTTATTTTATTTTATTTATTTTTATTTTTGGCTGCATTGGGTCTTCGTTGCTGTGCGCAGGCTTTCTCTAGTTGGGGGGAGCGGGGGCTACTCTTCGTTGCGGTGTGCGGGCTTCTCATTGCAGTGGCTTCTCTTGTTGCAGAGCACGGGCTCTAGGCACCTGGGCTTCAGTAGTTGTGGCACATGGGCTCAGTAGTTGTGGTGCATGGGCTTAGTTGCTCCACAGCGTGTGGGATCTTCCCGGACCAGGGCTCAAACCCGTGTCCCCTGCATTGGCAGACAGATTCTTAATCACTGTGCCACCAGAGAAGCCCCAAAAACCTACTTCATAAGTTTCATTCCACATCTAGGGGTTTTCGAGGTTGTACTATATCAGGGGGTTGGCAAACTTTCTATTAAGGTCCAGATAGTAAATATTTTAGATTTTGTAGACCATAAATTCTCCGTTGGAACTAAACTTTGCCATTATTATGCAAAAGCAGCATAGATAGTAGTAAACAAATGAGCATGCCTGTGCTCCAGTAAAACTATTTACAGAAATAGGCAGTGGGCTGAATTTGGTTATAGGCTGCAGTTTGCTGACCTCTGTGCTATATTCACAAGTTGATGAAGAATGATGAATGTGTATAAAAACTACATGTTCTTCATTCAGCCATGGAGTTAAAAGCCATGTGAATGTAGTCACAAGTCTCTTGATGTATCACCTAATCCGCAATTATAGTGCTCTTGGAGGTAATTAAAGTTTAGCAAACTACAAACAATTTTGCTAGCCACACCCAAGTCAGCATTTTGTTCGTGGCAGCTGCTGTTGTAGAGCTACCTCAGAGACACTACCCCTACAGATTGCAGTCATTGAATAGAACATGAACAAATCTACCCATTGAGCTGTGTAAGCAATATTATGGGATAAATAGAGCCCTAGATGGTGGTAAAAGGGTAGATGAATTAATGCAGACAATTTTCTTACCTAAATATTGGTTAGGCCAAAAAGTTCTTTCGGGTTTTTCTGTAAAATGTTACGGAAAAACCCGAACGAACTTTTTGGCCGACCCAATACTCGAAGGGCTAGTAGGAGTTAGATTTTCTTGAGTTAGATTTCATGAACAGACTACTTTTAGTTTTTAGAACAATACGTTTGGCTTTATTCCTGGACTCATAACTTTCTCATTTTTTGCTGTCACTGCTGCCTGAAAGCCTCTCAGTTTTTTCCCATGACTTATTTACTTATGGCAGTTGTCCTGGCCTTGTACTCCATTCAGTACTTTGTAGCAAGTGTTTGTTTATATATTTGCCATTTGCTTCTAAAGCATGGCTCCTGTAAAGGCATTACTCAAAGCTGATGGATTTTAGATGGGAATTTTTTTTCCCCAAACAGGAGTTTGACAATTATGCAGAATGGGACTTGAGAGACATTGATTTTGTTGAAGATGACTCGGACATTTTACATGGTAACATTTTATTACAGCCAATGTTTTTATTGATTGCAAACTGTGATGACACGGTATTGGGTGCTAGAAATATAAGAATGAATAAAACATGTCTCCTGCCCCTTATGGGACTCAAATTACAGTGGTTAAGTTGCTGAACTTACCCTGTTGCTGGGATTTGACCATAATGAGAAAGATCATTTGTGATGATGGTGAGAATGTTGATCATATAAGGGTAGCTGGGAATATCCCATCCTTTGGACTGTGTGAGCTTTCTTTTGGCTGAGATAAGCCTACACTGAGGTAATTGGTTAAATGGCCCTCACTGCCTCTTTAAAAGAAAGGGAATCAGGGTGAAGACCTTGGGACTTCAATAACAACTGCTGATACTAGATGTTCACTATAATTTGTTACCCAAAATTTCCCATAGCAGGGGAAAAGAATGGAAGTTCAAGAGTTTTTAGACCAAGATTGGAAATCTCTTGTTTCTCAGAACTGTTGAATTTTTAGCACTTCTGAATTCTCAGCTAAGATTAACCCTCTAAGGATTTATGTCAACTCTTTTGTTATAACATAAATGGCTAATGCCAACAAGGCTTTTAAAAGTGGATGGTTAGACTTTCAGTGAATGTCTTTTTTTCCTTCTTTCCATTTTCAGTGAACTACATATTTAAAATAATCCCCAATCTTCTGTTTCATTTCAGCCCAGAATTGAGGGTGAAGCAGTAGGTGAATAATGCTCCTTTGGTTTCTGTATTTCCTAAACAACATCTTCATTGCTTTTCTTTCTTTTTTTTTTTTTTTTTCTGTATGTGGGCCTCTCACTGTTGTGGCCTCTCCCGTTGTGGAGCACAGGCTCCGGACGCACAGGCTCAGCGGCCATGGCTCACGGGCCCAGCCACTCCACAGCATGTGGGATCTTCCCAGACCGGGGCACGAACCCGTGTCCCCTGCATCGGCAGGCATACTCTCAACAACTGCGCCACCAGGGAAGCCCCCATTGCTTTTCTTAAATGTATATCCCAGGTAGGAAAGGCAAGTTAGAATCCTTGTTGAATTTTAAATCAAGTTTTCATGTTGCATTAACTGGTCCTCTGTCACTTGAAGGGGAGTTTTATTCTTCTCTCCATAGAAGAGCTGACTAGATATTTGTTACATCAGATCTGGGACGAAGAAAGAGTCCTCATAAAAATTTTACCTTTAGAGTTTTTTCTCTACATATATCTTGAGCAGTTTTCTTTGCAAAATTTCATTTCTCTTCTCCCACACAACTTTAAGGAAAGTCAAAGTGACGTAGATTGAACTAAAAGAGGAAAGCTTTAAAGCAAACTGCTTTAGCATTCACTAGAGCCATTGTGTTTGTTCAGTCTTCCATGTCAATCTCTGCTTTTCAGCCCTGATAATTCATGTTATTGTCTATCCTCACCTCGTGTGTCATTCTCTTGAAGGCAGTGTGCAGGTTGCCATTCAGTATTTCTCATCATACACACCAGCTTTGATTAAAATGGTATTGTTTCCTGGCTTGTATCTTTCTTATCCAGAATGCAAAAAAGCAGTTTCATAAATATCATTCTTTTAGATACTATTCAAAAGTACTGAACTTTTGGAAGTCAAAATCTCTTATATCAGTCATGGCTCAACTATGTAAGGGACTTGCTGAATCACTTCTCCAGGCCCTAATCCAAGGTCTTCATTCTTAAGCCTCAACATTATTAAGAAAACTGTAGTAATGGTTCGTATTTAATTTCACTCTTCATCCTGTGTGGAAGCATGATTTGCAATTTCTGCTGGTGCTCTTATGGTCCTTTCTGTAATTAAGTGAGGGCAAAAGGAAAAAAAATCAAAAAGAACTGATGAACAAGTTTTATTTCAGTTAGCATTTCAAACCTATAACATACTTTAGTTATTTGTGTTCTTTCTACAGTTTCTGCAGCCTTTTAAGTTATTTGATTCTAATTCATTTGAACTAAGAATCAGTTATTGATTGTTATACATAAGTAGTTTTAACAGCGCTTATATAACAATCCCTGCCTCTCCTTTCCCTCCCTGTCTAGTAGTGCACTGTAAGATGTTTAGATGGGTGCTTTTTAAAAGATCATAGCATCATAGCATCATAAAGAGGTTTGGCAGGACTAGAGATCAAAGGGATGACTTGCTGGTGCCACAGAGGGATGCTTTGTTTATGGCTCTGAGTTCTCATATTAGCTCCTTTGGCAGTATGACCCACTGTCGAGTTGGGCACATATTGTTCCAGCAGTTTCCTTGGACTAGGAGCCCAAGGAAACTAGGAGGGAATGAGAAGGAGCTTTTTATGCACACCTAGAACAGAAAGAGGGGCACATATTTTGTGCACATCAGGGCAGTGATTCAACCTCAGGCTTGCTTCTGAGTCACTGTGATCTTGGTCAAGTCCTTGGAATTTTGCATGCTGTTTCTTTGTGTCCCTGGCCAACAAAGAACGGATGATGCTGATTAGTCAGGGTGAATGTCTCCAATGAAACGTGGTACATAATTCAGATTGGTGTTATTGCCACTCCATTATACCATTATACTCTTAATATTACTGAGCATTAATAACATTCCTTTTATGTTTCCTCACTTATAACTACTGGAAGGAAGTAAACTGTTTGACTGGGCTTTGTATCCCATCGCCTAGAAAGATTGCATCTAGAAAATTGGGTGATGCCATGAAGCTCTTTTCCTCACCCAAGACTTTTGCTGTGATTTATGGAATTTGTCTAATAAAGGGGGTTTAAATGGTCCATTATAGAGGCCTGGGACATAATGGAGGGACATGTAATTACATTCCACCATACCAGAAGTCTTTCAGAATGGGCCCCCAAAAGATTGCATGTGAAGTAGTGTCTAAGGAAGAAAATAAGGAGGTTCTGAGATCCCTAAATGACACCTCCTAGTATTTTATTGAAATAAGCAGAAATTATTGGTCCAGAGAGAGAGATGCAAAAGACATAACTCGGCACTCCCTGTGGCATGTTGTGGGATGTCAGTGCATACACACAGCATAGTTTCCTTTTCCTTAGGGGACATCGCTCTCCATCTGCTTTCATTTGGGAAAACCTCTCCTAAATTTGTGGACTCTTCTTTCTCAGAGTTTCATAGGTGCTAAGCCCTGCGTGCAGCATCTTGTAATCATTGCTGGCCCATAACCCAGGCAAGCAAGAGGCATCATGAACTCCTTCCTCTGCACTGGGCCTGTGTTTTCAGCACTTCTCAGGGTTGCACATTAGAGCAGTTCACTCTCCTTCTATTTGGAAAGCCAATTTCAGCAAAATTTCTTGCCCAGATGTGGATACTCCACCACTTTTTCCCCCAGATTTTCTTTCTTTGGTCCGTATTGTCAGCCTTTAGAGCCTTTAACAATTAGTCGATCAGAGGTCCAGCCTGGTCACTGTGCCTATTACCTACCTACTGGCAGTGCCCTTCCCTTGATGGTGATTTGGCTGCTTTATGTTTAGGACTTTTTAGACATAAATGCTATTAATAATAGTAGCTAATACGTATAGCACTTACTGTTTGCCAGGTACCATTTAAGTCCTTGACACACATGAACTCATTTAATCCTCACAAAACTCTTTGGGTTAGGTGTTATTACTGTTACCCCCATTTTATAGATGGGGGAATTGAGGAGCAGGAATCTTAAGTAACTTGCCTGAGGTCAAGAGGTAACCTGCAAGTGGCAGGGCCATCTTGAGTCTATGCTCTTAATATTGTGCTATACTTAATGTCTCTACAACCTTGAACCTTTTTTTTTCTTTTTAGATCTCACATTTTTTATCTTCTATAGCTTAACCACATTCCTGAGAAGTGGAAATAGATATTTTCCCATTCTGCTTTCAGAGAAATGCACAAAGGAGTGAAGTGACTTGGCTAAGGCTTCCTAGTTGCTGACTTTTAACCATTAGGTCACATGGTTGTCTTTCCTTCATAGCACTACTTGTGTACATCTTGGCCAAAATCTTTGGGGGGAAATGACTTTTAAAAAGCTTTGCTTCTGGGGAATACCTGAGTCACAGGTTTGTGCTTGTGTGCTTGCAGTAGGGATTTTGATTGGCTTCTCTGCAGTTAAGGCCTCTGAGTAGGTTTTCTTGCCAAGCAAGCAGCAGGTGCCTTCTGTCAGGAAAACAGAAACATGTTGCCAGCTATTTTGAACAATGTTAGAAATACACTGCAGTGGGAAGGAGCTGCCTCTGACTTCTGCCCACTTCTTGAAATATTTTAAGGCCAGCCGTTTGGAAACTTTGTTATCAGTCCCCAATGTGGTCACAGGGAGACTAGTCATCCCCCAAAACTGAGATTTCAGAGGCCTGGCATCAATGGAGAGGTTATGGGTGCTTTGGGTTTGTTTGTTTTTAAGGAGCTCTGGGTCTTTGCCTGCTTTACTAGACCCTCCACTCACTTTCAGTAGAATATGAACCTGTGATTCTCTTTCTTTCAGTGTCTGCCTCACTTCTGTTCTGCCTGCTGTGCTGTGGTCCTTCCGGGGTTATTCATGCAGTTAAGATCTTATAATCAGTTGCTGCTATCTGAGTGTGCTTCATAAAGACAAGGGAGAGCTTCAACTATGAATTTTTCTCTGGGAGAATTCCAGTTCTCCCACTTGTTTCTCTGTGTTCCCTTCCTTCCCTTTGTTCTCCAGGGCCAGTTGTACAAGTTTAAACTACTGAAATGATCAAGCACCAGAACCATTTATCAGCAGGATTTATTTATAGAGTTTTTCTGTAACACAGTCTCTTCAGTTTTTTTCTGTTTAATTAAGTCATTCCCGCACACATCTCAAGAAACAACATGATAAGTTAGTGTCTTAGAAAAATTACCGAACTATTTTGTCAAAATTAGCACTAACTTCCGCTGGATCTTCAGGTAGTTTCTTTCCTATTGAACTCATCTTATTATTGAGTAGATAAATGAGATAAGGCACCTAAAGAGCCTGGAACGTGATAAATACTCAGTGTATGACAACTATTTACTTAGCTATTTTATTTGCTTCTCTTTCTGCCTTGAACTGTTGACGTCCTAATTTCTCTTTCTCATAAGAAGTAAAGGTAGAGTCCGCCATAAAGCTTGTACTTGGTTGTACTGCATGTCAGAGACAGTTCTCTTCTCCCCATGCCTCCTTCCTCTCCCACCACACAGTTATGTAAAGTGCATCTCCACCAGCACAGCGTTCTAGAGCCTATCATTCCCCAGCAGTTTTATTAGGAAACACTGGCAGGGTATGGGGCATTCTGTGGTACCTATGCTTCTATATGGAACACATGTAAATCAAGAAAGAGTTCATTTATAGAAAGAGTTCTGCAACCTGAAAAAATGTTTGAAAACCATTGCCTTAAATCTTGGACCTGATATTATTGAATTATTTTTAGTTTGTGGGCAGTTATGAGGAAAAACAAAGTCATGTTGTTTAAAGTTTTGAACTTGTTAGAAATGAACAAAAGATCCATGATAGTTAATACTTCTTTTTTAATACTTAAAGTTTAAAAAGTATTGCAGTCATTCATCTCTTCAGGTCATCCAGCTAGAATTTATGTTATTTTTATCTCAGACCCAAGGGAGAATGGCCTGGATAAAGTATTCCTGGTCATTTCCCAGTGATTGAAGTTATATACAGATGTAGTGCATCTGCTCATAGCTCAGCATGTTAGATTTTGGTAGTTCTTTCTTCTAATCTGAAACTCTGACAGATGTAATTTCTAGTCCATGTGTTACTAAAGTTCAGACTCCTTGTTGAACTGTTATATGAAAGCTAATAATATACATAGCAAAGCATGGTCAAAAGAGGTGTTCAGGAAAAAGCAGAAATTGTTATCTATAGCGTAATCCCATATAAACATATACTGAGGAGAAAAGAACTTTACTGTAATTTACTGATACAGAAATTCACTATCCTAGGGTATTTTTGTTTCCAAGAGACAGATTTCCCAGACCAGTGAGTGTGGAATAGTTAGCAGTATGAGGTTGAAAGTTTAGGACAGCTTGGGCAAAAGATTTCTTCTTGTCTTGGCTTTATTTATATGTAAGGGTTTGTTTGTTTGTTTGTTTATAGCTCTGAAGATGGCTGTAGTAGATATCTATCATTCCAGGTTAAAGGAGAGACAAAGGCGAAAAAAGTAAGTCTAGAAAACCATCCTGCCTTCTTTTGGCTTTGGACTATTGACCACCTATAGCCCATAAGAACAAGTTCCACTTGTGGCTCATCTTAGGACCTTGAGGAATACACTTAACCTCCTTGGATCTCAATTTTTCCATCTGTTAAAAGGAGATAATAATACCTCTCCTTTTCTTGCTTTTTAACCTCCTCCTTCCTTACCCTTTCTTGATGTTTTGGTGACCAATGAATAATATGGATACACTGTTTTAAGGAAAAAAGGAACAAGAAAAATTCAAGATATTATTAAGTTGTTACGCTTAATAATGCTCTATTCTAACTGCTCAGTTTTTATGAGAAGTCTTTTATGTACAAGGATTTCAAAGAAATTATGAACAAGTTTCAGTCACTCTTGGTTATTCCTTCTCTTTGCAACAGAACAAAAAACATACATTGAGACTGAGAAATTATGGATCCCAAACCCCTATTGGATTACAGAGACTTTAACAGTTCAGAGAAGGGTATGCGGAGGGTGTGTGTGTATGTATGTGTAGGCATGTTACCATGGTGTTAATAACTAGAGATACAGTGGCATCACAACAAGAAAAAGGAATGGGACTTGGGAGGCACTCTGGAGGGACCAAGACATGATCTAAAGGAAAGCTTACTCTCTGCGTGTCTGGAGTTAGCTTCTAAGAAGCGCTGAAGAAGATTACCCAGCTGTTCTTGTGAGAAGCTTCATTGCTAGTCATGAATACCTCCGGTATAAATCAGAGTTTCCAGACACGTAACTCTGCATGGTTTACCTAAATTCTGTTTTGCTTAAAACACGGAATTAGAGCTAGACAGTGTTGTAGAACTCAGTAGTTGAGGTCGCTATTAGATCTTATGCTTTATGATGACCTTCCATTAAACATGCACAAGATTTATTTCAAATAGCTTCAAGGCATTCTGCGAATGTACAGTTGTAAATGTTGAGTGTGTGATCACAGATTTCCCTTAAACGGCTGTTCTCAATTATCATTTCCCTAAGCTGAATAGATGATTTTTATGATATGGACACAGATTCCCTTCTGTTTCATCTTAAGTTACAGACATGTGTTTTTCACTATTTGTGAGTGCTTATTGATCTGTTCATTCATCCAGCAGATAGTTATTGAGAATCTACAGTGCCCAAGGAGAGGAAAAATATATGATGCTTGAGAGCCTGAAATTGTGCTGGAGACTTTCTGACCTGCAGAACTTTGTGGGGAGTGACTTCTCTGGACCTCCGTATTCCCCCTTGAAGTGTTTAGGATGTCTAATGAAAGCTGTGTGTGGAAAACATTGTTAAATGTGACACTGATTATCCTATATATGTTTTTCATTCTAGAATTATAAGAGACCATGGATTAATCAACCTTAGAAAGTTTCAGTGTAAGTATTAGTTTTCCTTATTTTAACATTTCTCCCAACATTATTGAATAGTTTTAAACAAATCATTTATGACAGTAGGTCTTAATCAAGGTTGCATATTAGCATCACCTAGGAAGCTGTAAAAAATGCTAATGCCTGAACAGTCACCTCAGACTAATTAAGTCAGAACCTCTGGAGGTAGAGCTACAGCATCTGTATTTTTTTAAAGTCTTCAAGGCAATTCTGTTGCATCGTAAGAGTTACAAACCATTAATATATGGTCAGTAACACTAGCATGAGAATTCTTTTTTTTTTAAATTAGTATAGTAATTAAAGCATGAATATTAATGGATCATCTTCTGGAACTGGATAGGGTTGTGTTTTGGAATTATACGTTAAACATAAAATAACTTTGACCATCAGGTTGTGAAAATATTTTTATGGAAAAAAATTAACAGAAAATGATAACTTTATTTTGCATGGTCGGGGCAAACAAGCAAGAAAAGACATTAGCATCGTATGATGATGAAATAAACTATGATTTTTAAATGATCGCTAACTTTGACCTTTTAAATATTTGGCGATAACCTATGCTGGGCAGAAAGAGTCTCTGTACTTTTTCTTCTTCTACACTGTAGAGTTTGTTCAGAACATAAGAATGATGATATCGTAATAATTACAATATTTATATATGTTTATAATAGTTGTATGTCACAAGACTTTTTTTTTGTAAAAGTACCTAATGATTGTGCTTCGTATGCTAATTGATAGAATCTTATAGGGTTTGACACTCTGTGCCAGGAGGGTTCAGGTCAGCCAGTCTTGGGTTAAGTATCATTTAATAGAGTCATGGTGGGCTTCCCTGGTGGCGCAGTGGTTGAGGGTCCGCCTGCCAATGCAGGGGACATGGGTTCGTGCCCCTGTCTGGGAAGATCCCACATGCCGCAGAGCGGCTGGGCCCGTGAGCCATGGCCGCTGAACCTGCGCATCTGGAGCCTGTGCTCTGCAATGGGAGAGGCCACAACAGTGAGAGGCCCGCGTACCGCAAAAAAAAAAAAAAAAAGAGTCATGGTCATAAGTAGGTTACATTTTATGTCCTTTACTTTTTCACTTTCCATTACACACATTATGGTGTTTTGACGATGTCACTTCTAATAGTTACATAATATGTTGTATAGATACATAAATATATAATGACGTGCTTAACCTGTCTTTTATTATTAGATCTTTAGCTTATTTTCAGTGTTTCTCTAATCATTATAAATAAAGCTAAGGTAAACTTGTTTGTGAATAGAGCTTTGTCTGTATTTAGAATTGTTTTTTTAAGATAGATTCCCAGAAGTGGAATTAAATAGGTCAAAGAATATGATTATTAAAAATGCTTAACACATGCTGCCAGATTGTTTCCTTAAAGATGGTTTTATCAATTTATATTCCGTCTAGCAGTATACAGTATTGCCTATTTAACCTCATCCTCATCGAGAGCTGTGGGTTTGCAAAAATAACCCAAGGTCAGATCTCCCTTGCCCTTTCTGTAGACAATAATTGGTCACGTTCTGATAGCCACAGTAGTGGGTTCCTTTGTCTGAATTCCTGGGCTTTCCACGATAGGTCAATTGATTTTAACCTTTACATAGTAGACCTTGACTCTTGTATAAATTCTGTTCTCAGCTGGTGGACAGAGGTCAGTTTAGCCTCTTTATTCTTTTAACTGTATTTCTTACATACAGAGCTGAGAGGAAGCTCTGTTGCTTCCGAGAAAGAAGTGGTATGTGCGTTGTGGTTTGAGAGGTCTTCAGTTGCCATTATACTGAATGTACGTGTGACCTTAATATGTAGGTATAGGAGTTTTTTTCATCAAATTAAAAACTTTTACTCCAAATGTTTCTGTATTATCCCTGTAGTGGGGGCGGGGAGTTTGGTGGTGAAAATAATCAATTTGTGGCTGCCCATCAAATCAGCTCCTAGAATTTGTGGGCAAGAATTTCTCCTGCAAAGAAAGAGATTCATCTGAAAAGAGGACTTGATTTAAGTAACTGTCATAAGTGATAGCCTGTATCTTTAGCCTGAGAGTGGACAAAACTAGCCTAGTTACTCTTATTGAAATGACTGAGTAGCAGTTGGAGAGTTCCTGGCTGCTCCAACCTACCAGTTACTGTTGGTGGGTTTTACTACCCATCTTTTTGCTGGTAGCTCTTTTTATTAGAAATTGGTCAGTACTGATCCTCAAAGTTGCTGACCCATATGGGTATCCCAAATGGCATATTTGACCATTCGCTTCCATCATCGTTATCAAAATATAACTTCATTAGTAGTACATTAAGTTGTGGTACCTAATTAAGTTTAGAGAAAGGCAAAATGACCCATGTAGAAAGTGAAGAAATAAATGCCTCATTTGAGGATATGTAGTTACAGAGATTTTTATTTTTGGTGGAGCGTGCAAGAGATCACACTTTTTCTAGGCTAATCTACCTTTTCTAGATGAATTAGTCTGTCTGCACTTCCCTTGTTCTGCAGAAGTTCTTTTTTATTTTTTATTTGTTTTAATTTATTTTATTTGTTTATTATTTTTGGCTGTATTGGGTCATTGTTGCCACATGCAGGCTTTCTCTAGTCGCGGCGAGCAGGGGCTACTCTTCGTTGCGGTGCGCAGACTTCTCATTGCAGTGGCTTCTCTTGTTGTGGAGCACGGGCTCTAGGCACGTGGGCTTCAGTAGTTGTGGCATGTGAGCTCAGTAGTTGTTGCTCTCAGGCTCTAGAGCACGGGCTCAGTAGTTTTGGTGCACGGGCTTAGTTGCTCCGCAGCATGTGGGATCTTCCTGGACCAGGGCTTGAACCCGTATGCCCTGCGTTGGCAGGAGGATTCTTAACCACTGCACCACCAGGGAAGCCCTCTGCAGAAGTTGATACCAGAGATTTTGCCCCACATTGTTTCTGAAAACACATGATCTACTACTCATCTTTCCTGTTACTGCCAGTACTTCCTGCCCTTGTATAGATTAAGAGGCAGCAAGGTGTGGAGGTCTCTAGGGTGCTCAGCAGTGCAGATGCTCTCCAGTGATAACAGCCTCTCTGTGTCATAGTCACTCTGATTCTCTTATCATTATGATTAGTGTGCTGCATTCTTAGCTTTCCAGTTTGCTTCCTGTCATTGGTAAGTTAGTCATATGAGGTTAGGAATAATGTTCTTCCATTTTACTTCTTGTAAAAAAAAATGCAGAAAACTTAGAGATCTTTATATTCTTTGCTTCCTCTGTAGTAATGGAACGGCGGTATCCCAAGGAAGTCCAAGACCTTTATGAAACAATGAGGCGATTTGCAAGGATAGTGGGGCCAGTGGAACATGACAAGTTCATTGAAAGCCATGCATGTAGGTGGTTTTTTAACCTTGAGCAAATATTTGTGTGTGTGCTTTTATGTAAATAGGAGAGATAATGGTGTGCTTTATGTGAAGTTCTGTAAATAAATAAGTGGATTTTTTTGTAGTTCTTCCACTTTATTACTTTGAGATTAATTTGGGACTTTGGGGGTGGGAGAAGAGAGCTTAGAAAGCCTAGTGGCTTGTTTTCCCCTTAGGTAAACAATAGTTTAGTAGTTTTTCCCCCTTTTTATTATGGGCATTTTCAAATACATGCAAAAATAGAGATCATAGTATAATGAACACCCATGTGTCCATCACCCAACTTCAGCAATTATCAACACATGGCCAATCCAGTTTCATCTTTACCACCCACTCCCCTCCCATCCTCAACTGGATTGTTTTGAAGCAAATCATATTATTTTGTTCATAATTATTTTAGTATTAAAACTAGTTTTTTAAGTGGGGACAGAGTTGGATGGCTCATCGAGATAGTATATAGTACTTCCATCATTTTCTTGCCTTTTTCCCTGAGAGAGCTCTATCTAGTTAACATTTGATTTCTCACTGTAAAAAATTGAAGTTGTTAAGGCAGTAAGGCCTAGACTATAAAACAGTCTGGACTGGGGGGCTAAGTCTATACCTTTACTCATGAGAGTCAGGTGTTTGACCCCCAAGTTTAGTTCTGGGAAGATACTTCATGAAGGCTCTTATCCTGTACCCATCATGCACACATTTCTTGCATGACATTGTAGGCATGTATCTGAGCCAGGTTGGTTGTCCTCACCAGACACCCTGTTTGGTTGGCATTCTTTGTGTGATTATCCTGGGTGATTTATCCTTCACTTCCTGTCCCAGTTTGTGCCATCCCTGGTTTATGTGTCAGTCCAAAGAACAACACCCCGTGGATTGTCCAGGTTCTTCCTTCATCCTCTGTTTCAAAGCACCCAAATTTGAATGTTCTATCACATAATAACCCAAGCAGTGCAACCTGATCTGTGTGCTCAGAGGAGGCAGAAATCTTTGGTTTATGGAAAACACAATGCTCTTTTGTTCCTATAGGAGAAAAGCTGTAAAGAAACTATCCGGGACTTGAAGCACAGAGCTTTTGTCCTTCCTTTGCAAAAGGGCCACATCAAGTAATACCAGAGACAGGTTTCATAAAAGAATTTGGTTTTGTGACTAGAACTTTTAACAGAGAATACATAGAGCAGGGAAACTTGGTGGTTTAAAAAATTATATTCATTACTTCTGTAGCTAAATGAATTCAACCAGTTCACTATACGTTTTCTAGGAAGCAGCTGGAGAGAGAAGCCAAAAGACAGCTGTTGTACATTTTTGTCAGCTCTTGGGTAAAATTTCTAATGAGATATTAGCAAAAATTAGGATTCCCTGAATGGAATTGCCAAGTCTGTTATAGAAGGCAGAATTACTGAAAATATTCAACAGTAAAAGTGCTCATTAATGTTGATTTTGTTTTTCCAATTTTTCTCCTCTGTTGTTTTCGGGGGGATAAACAGTGGAATTCGAGCTCCGAAGGGAAATCAAGAGGCTCCAGGAATACAGGACAGCAGGCATTACCAATTTTTGTAGTAAGTATGCTTAAGCTACACACTAAATCAGAGGGCAAGTCTTCCAAACACATAGAGGGTGTCTCTGTTTTAGGTACCATGGAGTTTTTTTTTTGGAAACAAGCTATCACATTTCAGAATGAGTTTTCAATCTTTCCCATAAAGTTTCACCTATTTAATCCTTATAAAATACCATTATATGGATTATCTGAAGTGAAGTAAAAGTTATGACACAAAGAAAAGAGAGATGCTGTTTTAGATTTAGGATTCCGTTGTGGCCTCTAAAAAAAAAGGATTTTGTATTCCAATTTTTAGCCTCAGCCTTTTTAAATTTAGTGATGCATAGTCTGATCATTCTTATTAAGGGAGCTTCAACTGGTTCTAGGTGCTTACATCCCAGTTACTTGAGGTAGTGATAATTATATTCATAGCAGCTAACAGTTTACCATGCCCCAGGCCCTACCCTGTGCACCTCACCTGGATCGTGTCATTTAATTCTTGTAACAAACTTATTGTTATTTTCATTTAATGGAGAGACTAAAGTTTAAAGTGATTAAGGAGCTAGTTGTAGTAGAGCCAGGTCATAAGGGAAGGTAGTGTGTGTTAGTAGTTGAGAGCTGAGGTCTAGACTTGGACAGCTTGAGTTTGAATTCTGGCTGTTCTTTCACAAGATCTATAATTCTGTTCATTTCAATTTTCCAAGTCTCTTAGAGTTAGTATGAAGATTAAATTAGAGGGACTTCCCTGGTGGTCCAGCGGTTAAGACTCCGCGCTCCCAATGCAGGGCACCCAGGTTCGATCCCAGGTCAGGGAACTAGATCCCGCATGCCACAACTAAAGATCCCGCGTGCCGCAACTAAGACCCGGTGCAGCCAAATAAATAAATAAAATAAATATATTTTTTTAAAAAGATTAAGTTAGAGATAATACATGAAAACATAGCACAATACCTGGCACACAGTAAATCCTCAGTAAATGGCAGTTTCTGTCATTTTATTGTTATTGTTGCAATGATCTTCGGCATTTCCTCCCTCTTCCTGTTGGTTGAAAGCTATCACCCACTGCTCACAAGAAGTAGCCCTGTGGGTATAAGTTCAGCCTGCTGTAATGGCTCTTTATTTCTAACAATGGAAACCGTTTACAAAATGAAATTTTATGTGGGGCACTAATCCATAAATAAGATAAAAGTAGAACTACTTTGGTTGAAGTCTGATGGTTCAGGTCATGTGTGGAGCACAGGACCACTGGTCTGTGCTGGTGCCCTTGCTCTTCCCCGTAATCCTGGAGATATTTTCATGGTATCCTGGGCCTCTGTGGAACACGGTTTGAAACCCACTGGTGTGATATTTTGGATCCTGTATACATTTGTAACATGTAGAAAACACTGTGCAACCGTTTATCAAGATGCGTATAAAGACTCTGATACCAGGTTTGGGTTACCTGATATTGGTTGCTCTGGGAAAGAGGGGAAAGGAATAGTGCTGGTCAATGAGGATTTATTTTTATTTGTAATTCTAACTGGTTTTTAAGGAAGAGTGTATGTGTATAGCACTTGTGTGACCTGGAAAAATATATGGATAGAAAAATATAGAACAGGAAGTAAATATGACAATATTAAAAGTTACTTTTAGGGGATGGAAATATGAGGGACTCCTTGTAATTTTCTGTTTTGGGGATTTTCCCCCCAAATGTCTTAAAGGTAGAAAAGGAATAAAAATATTTTTATTTCTTGTCAAAAAAGGGATTTCAAACTAGGGGAAATGACTTTGCTCTTAGAAAAATAATTGTGGAAGCAGTTTTGCAAAGGAAATTTAAAAATGACTGGAATTCCCTGGTGGTCCAGTGGTTAGGACTTGGCGCTTTCACTGCGTGGGCATGGAGTTCAGTCCCTGGCTGGGGAACTAAGATCCCACAAGCCTTGTGGCACGGCCAAAAATTTTTTTAAATTAAAGATTAAGAAAGATGAAGTTTGCTGATGAGTTAGGAAACCCTTCGGTTAGTTCTGCTGCGTTGTCATTGTAGTCGCAGTGTTTTTTAATACCTCCAGGTGCCAGAACCTATGATCACCTCAAGAAGACTCGAGAAGAGGAACGCCTCAAACGCACTATGCTCTCGGAGGTTCTCCAGTACATCCAGGACAGTAGTGCCTGCCAGCAGTGGCTCCGCCGGCAGGCTGACATGTGAGGAATTAGTCCAGGGGGAAGGAGCAATCTCTTGGAGGATTTGGCCTTTACCTGTATTTTCAGAGAATTCTGTGGGCACCCTATCCTACATGGCAGGGCAGTAATAATTGGGTGACTAGAAGAATTAAGAAAATTTTAGCAGGCTGTCTCAGAAACAGTACCGTACTGGGCTTCCCTTGTGGCGCAGTGGTTGAGAGTCCGCCTGCCGATGCAGGGGACGCGGGTTCGTGCCCCGGCCCAGGAAGATCCCACATGCCGTGGAGCGGCCGGGCCCGTGAGCCATGGCCACTGAGCCTGTGTGCCCGGAGCCTGTGCTCCGCAACGGGAGAGGCCACAACAGTGAGAGGCCCACGTACTGCCAAAAAAAAAAAAAAACAAAGAGTACCATACTGACAGTTTTGAGAAACATAACTGGCCTCCTAGAATCCTACTTTGCTACTTTGACCTTATTTTTTTAAATTAGTAAATTCCCTCCCCATGCTTTCTTTCTCCCTCTGTATCTATTGGTATGGTTTTCATTGGAGAATCATGTTCCTCTCCTTTCCCCATGAATGGTCTTTGTGATGTGCCAGGCCAAGAACTCTTCTTAACAAGTCCAAGCAATTTCCTTCTCTGGAACAGATTTCCTTTCCTAGGTAGTACAGTTGGGATATCCTGTAAAACATAATACAGTCTGTCTCATTACTTCTCTTCAAAGTAACTGACCTGATAAGTGTCACCCAGTCTCACATGGGCTTTTGGAAATGGCTTTCTTTGATGTGATATAAGTTTAAATTCCTCTTCTTCTTTGTAGTGATTCTGGCCTGAGTCCTTCCGTACCAATGGCTTCGAATTCAGGTAATTATTTTTTAGGCTGGAGCAGGTCTTGATTTTGAAGTTTTCATTCTAGGAGTTATGGTAACCCAGCAATCCCTTCAGCCTGTGTGGGAGCTGGGTGCTTAGGCAGAGGAATGGTAATTAAGTGTTATCCCAATTTATAAACATAAGCAAGTTTTTAGAATATTCATGGCCAAACAGGACTTTCCTCAGGTTTGGAGTACAAAGACAGGGGAAGAAAGAACTCCAGGCAGGTGTGTTCTCTATTTTACCAATGTTCATGGGCAGTTAGTTTACTGTGATGTTGTCTACCACAGACTTTGAGATTTGTCTCATAGGGGATAATTAGAGGCTTTGTATCCTATATGAGCCAAAGAAGCATGTTACATGCCAGAAAAGCAAGACTTTCTTTATAAGTTGGAGACTTAAGGTATTTCTATTTCTTATCTCTTTGGGTATTTCGTCTTTTGAGGTTAGTTCACAGAGCAAGATTAAGCCATATGGTATCTGGTAATCCCTGGTTCTTGGTAATCAGTGAATGGTAGTTTGGGGTGGTGTTAGTT
Source organism: Mesoplodon bidens (assembly GCF_964165515.1). Classification (NCBI taxonomy): domain Eukaryota; kingdom Metazoa; phylum Chordata; class Mammalia; order Artiodactyla; family Ziphiidae; genus Mesoplodon; species Mesoplodon bidens. The sequence continues at coordinate 9,135,901 of NC_138179.1, forward strand.
GTAGAATTCTGGTCCAAGATCATGGTGTTTCTTTGCCTGTTTTCTTGGTTATCATTCACCCCTACTCCATATGGTAGATTAGCCACTTCCCCTGGTCAGAACATACAGACTGCTCCACTGATTACAGATTGGACTTGGCAAAAAGATGACCCACTTGCAGTTTTACCATTTTTTGGAAGCTTGGAACAATCACAATCTCTCAGATGCAGGATCTAGACAGGGCTCAGAAAAGGTGACTTTATGGATGATAATTTTTTTTTCATTTACTCCTTTGTTTCAAGTAATAATTTCTTAATATTTAAAGGAGAAAAGAGTGTCTTTTAGGGAAAAGCCAAGACAGTTAAATCCAAGTTTTTAAGTTTCTTACATCCACCCCCTTCCCAATCTAAATACAGAAATACAAATAACTTAATATTGGCTAATTAAAATGAATGAATGGACGTGACTGAGCTCCTTTGGTATTTGTGTTTTCTGAAGCATTCGCACTTGCTCTTTGCTGCGTCCTAGGCGGGCATGTGCCTTCCTCACCCCTGTGTTTAGGGTGAGGCGACCCCTTACTCCTCTTCATGCTCTGAGTTGCTCCTAAAGTAGTGCAGAGCTGGAAGCCTGGATCCCTGATTGTAACCCAGCCTCTGGGAACTTTGCTGAGGCACCAAATGATTGTAGTCTCCCTTTTTGAGCATTTAGGGTACGGCTAGGCCTGTCGGTTATGGAGAAGTCCTCATCCCCTTTGTTGTTACTACAGAGAAGTCTGTTTTTTAGTACAGCAGGCTGCAACAGTTCATCCCCTTTCTCTCCACCACCTAAACGGCAACCCCCACGAAATGTAGCGTATTATTCTGCATTTTCTTTTGTTTAACGCAGTCCATTCATTCAAGTATACATTCAAAACAAAACCAAAAGGTTTTGCACATCAGGCTTCCTATCCTGGGCAGTGACCTCACGCTTGGGTTTCTTTCTCAGGTATGAGAGTTCACCTCAGCCTCTACTTTGCCATATAGTGGCTCATTCCTCTGTGCGGATCTTTCAGGTAAACAGGACTACTTTGGAAGGAACAGATATTCCCTCACATAATAAATAAGGGCCTTTTGCTGGCCTAACACTCTGCCTTTGATCTCAAGGCGAAAGGTACGTGGTTAATTACCACGTTTGCCTTGCACTGCTGGCAGAGTGGCAAGGGTTAGGAAATGTCTCTCGCGCAGAGTTGTTATTTCCATTCATCAGCTGTCAAGGCAGGCAGCGTATGACCTTTCTTAACTGGACGACATCTGGGCTGTAGATTTTAGAATCTCCTACTGGTTTAGGAAGAATAGCCATATTTGACACTGAGGTATGTGTGATTATATGTGTATTTTATCAGAGCAGAGGGCACATGGCTTACCGTTCTTATTTTCAAGTGAACATTGGGGTACCCGTGTTGCCAGATAAACTGAGGCCTGAGGTGTATATGTACAGCTGTGTATAGTAATCTTGGACCTAACTGGCCTGACTGTGGTGAACTTTGTTATATACTTTACACCTGAGGGACTGTCGCTCTTATGAAATACATGCCTTTTTCTGTCTGTATCTGTAGGTAGACGAAGTGCCCCGCCCTTGAACCTCACTGGCCTCCCTGGCACAGAGAAGTTGAATGAAAAAGAAAAGGAGGTAACAAAAAGAAAGGGAGCTGGTTAGAGAAAGAGAATAGGGGCTGGTTATTCACTGAGTTGTCGTTAAAAACATGTCATAGGATCAAACCCGTTTTGCTCTGTTCATGTCGCACACGTGCATGTACAGCTCTAGTCCATCCCAGAGGTCTGGGTGCTAAAGAGCTGACCTCAGCAGGTCTCAGGGACTCCTTTCCTTATCACCCAGCCACCATTCATCTCCTGAGAGAAGAACATATGAGATGTAAGTCTAAATAAGAGCAACTGTCATTTATTGAGCATTTACCATGTACTAGATACTGTACTGGGCTTTATGTCAATGAATGTAATTTTTTTTCAAACTTAAAATAACTGGTATAGGGCTTCCCTGGTGGTGCAGTGGTTGAGAGTCCGCCTGCCGATGCGGGGGACATGGGTCTGTGCCCTGGTCCAGGAAGATCCCACATGCCGCGGAGCGGCTAGGCCCGTGAGCCATGGCCACTGGGCCTGTGCATCCGGAGCCTGTGCTCCGCAACGGGAGAGGCCACAACAGTGAGAGGCCCGCGTACCGCAAAAAAAACAAAACAAAACAAAAAAAACTGGTATATGAAAATGATTATTTCCTATTAGAGTGGGCATTTTCAGAAGTTCTACTGTTATTCCAACACTATGCATCACTTAAAAGATTTTTGAATTGTCTCCATAGTATGTGTATAAGCATAAAAGAGAAATTCATCATCATATATAGTCACACATTAATTTTGATTAAAAAAGCCATGACCTACTTTTCTTTTACATTATAATCACCGGATGTGTCTTCTTCATATTACTTTTGGCCATTTCTAAACTTTAAATCCAGCCTCAAAAGGGTCATCATCAAGCGTTTTCAAAAGAACATGCTGCAGCTCTCAAGTCCATTCCAGGAGAGGATCCTGTTTTGTTCCCCGTGTGCTCCTTTTTCGGTTCCCAAGATCAGTGTCTTCATCTGCCACTCCGTATCAGTAATTCAGGTCAGACAGTAAGGAAAAGTCATGGAGTAGGCGCTAGTATTAGTCTTCTATTTTACCTAGCAGGAACAGTAAAGATTAGTTTGGGAGTAGAAGGAGGTGTATGTTATATCCAAGTATTGCTGAAGAAGTATTGCCATTCTGAATCAAGGGTGGAATGGCCTGGAGTTTCAAGCAGTTTTTATCCTTACCCACAAAGTGGTAACTTCAGGCTGTTCATGTCTGGATAATGGCAGGTGAACTGGAATCGAGCCAGGTTTCTAGATATTTTAGCAGTTAAAGTGACCTCTTGGCAAGGTCTCTATATCTCTTCTCCCTCCAAAGTAGGAAATGTAATCAGAAAATCAGGGACTAAAGATTTACGCCGATACTAAAAATAATGCGATTCACACTTGGGAACCCAAGTAGCAGCAGCCCCACCCGCACGGTGCCCGGTGGCTGCTCCCTGACTGGCTGAGCTGGAAGGTGCCAGGCCTTTACTCCACACCGCTCCTCAGGACACAGACTTGTATCCCTGACAAACCCAGGTGAGCCAGCCAATAGGTGCCGGAGCTCTCCCGGCATCACACTCTGCCTTTTTCTGTCTGTCTTCAGAGAGTATTCTCTCCAAAGAAAAGACAAACTGGAATGTGATCTAGCCACCAGCAGCTCCTATAAATAGTTGGAGGTTGATGTCACTCTTTAAATTTTATTTTGGCTATACCTGCTGGATTAAATTATGAGAATGACAGATGTTAATGTTTATTAAATTTGCCATGTCTTGCAGCTCTGTCAGATGGTGAGATTGGTCCCAGGAGCCTATTTAGAATACAAATCTGCTCTACTGAACGAATGTAACAAGCAAGGAGGCTTGAGACTGGCACAGGCAAGAGCACTCATCAAGATAGACGTGAACAAAACCCGGAAAATCTATGACTTCCTCATCCGAGAAGGATACATCACTAAAGCCTGAGGCTCTTCAGGCCTGGTAGGCCAAAGGACAGTACGGGCATTGTGGAGTTTTGTTTTTGAGCTGAATTCTCCTTGTAAAAAGAGGGGAAGAACAAAGGAAACCTTAAGTTGTATTAATGTCTACTTTCTTCTCCACCCTGCTTTAAAATACTCCTGTTGTTGGTATTGTGCTGCAGAGTTATGTGCTAGATAAGCTATTATTAATTGTGTGTGGGCATTCATTCCTAACACCTCTTGTAACGAAAACAAGAACCATAGTACCTCACATCACAGTGTTGGTAGAAATAGAACTAAACCAGTCTTTAGTCCCAGGAGTGCAGCTCAGATCCTTGTACTTGCTTGGGAGGTTGGTTTTCTGATTATCTGTTTTGCCTTCAAGCATTACAGACTGATTTAAAATATAGAGGTTATATAGAGAGAAAGCTTTCTCTTTCTGTCTGAGGATTCTTTTAAGCTAACAACTTATGTTTATGAGCAAAGAGGAGGAAAATCTCCCCATGATGGTCTTGTCCCAAACTGCATCTTCAACTTTAACGTCTGGCTTTGTAAGTTGCAGTCTGGCTGTCTAATCTGCAGTAGACTTTTGAGGAGGTGGCACTGGATATAAAATGTCTCTGTTATTTTTAGAATTAATGGATTAAAATGTTTTGCTACTTAATTTGTGGGTGTGTCAAATATTCTGGTAACTAAAGCACACTTAGGGGGTTGGATGCATGCCTCATCACGCTGCACTGTCTCTGCTAACATGTGTGTCCTGGACTCACCCTCTTCTCACCCTTGGCTTCCCTGGATACCAGACCCCTGAGGATGGAGGTGATGCAATTAACCTCAGTGTTGCTTAGGTTGAGACCTGAACCCTAATTTCTCAATGGTGAAAGGCTAGCCTACAATAAGAGCTACTTGTAAAACAAAAGGAAAGCCTTTTCATATATGGAGCTCACTAGATAGGAGGGTGAGTGACCCCACCATGTCTGAAACTTGGTCCTCAAATCTTCCTGCACAGGGCTTCCCTGGTGGCTCAGTGGTTGAGAGTCCGCCTGCCGATGCAGGGGATACGGTTTCGTGCCCCGGTCCGGGAGGATCCCACATGCCGCAGAGCGGCTGGGCCCGTGAGCCGTGGCCACTGAGCCTGCGCGTCCGGAGCCTGTGCTCTGCAACGGGAGAGGCCACAGCAGTGAGAAGCCCGCGTACTGCAAAAAAAAAAAAAAAAAAAAAAAAAAAAATCTTCCTGCACAATAAGAAGCCAAACTCAGAGTCAGGGTTTTCCCTTTTCTGTTAGAAGCAGAGTTGTATGGAAATACTTCAGAATCTGCACAAATTACCTCCAGTAGCCGACTGATTCTTTAATTCTTTCAGCATTCAAAATATCTAATTCAAATATTATATGCCTTGTTGGAAGTATCTGCTCAAACTTCTTGACTGCTGTAAATACGCATGCAGTTTGCTAATAGACTTCATCTAGGGGATAACAAATGAAAAGGAAACTCTTAGGATCTGAGGGAAATAGAATAAAGGACTTCAGTGTTTCAAAAGGGCGGCTTGTGGTTTTCTTGATATAGTCCTGTCTCTTAGAAAACGTATTCTACCACCAGCATCACCCTGAGTTGCTTATAAAGGGGTTGCCTCTTATCCTTGGAAGGCAAGTCCTGTTCTAAAAGTGCATTAGACATCTGTGTCAGGTGATGTCTGCTGTAGTCTGAAGAGTCCTGGATCTTGATTAAGGAAGGCTTCCTGGGAGAGGTGCACTTCTGAGGCAATGATAAGACAGAGATGAGAGAAATAAAATGGCAGATGGAAGTGGGAGACTGTTCCAGACGTAGTAGGTGGAGGGTGATGAGGAGTAAGGAAAACAGTGCCAAGAGATTTAGCTGGCTAGGACACAAGGAGCAGCTGCGGTACTTAGGGCTGGGAGGATGGCAGGACAGTCTGATAGAAACCCTGGAACCAGTTGAAGTCTGAAAAACGGATGGGCGTATCAGTAGATTGGATGAAGAAAGTGGCATTGTTGAAAAGAGTGACAGAAAAATAAGGCTGTAATTTCAAATGACTGGATTTTAGAAAGTAGGATTATTATGGTTTGGGTAAGCCCAACTTCGCAAAATTTAAGACCTAGAATCCTAGTGGGTTTCTCAAAGATCAAGCCATAATTTTGGGTGAGGAGTACTCTTGAAAGGAGTCATTAGAAAAGCACTTGCTGACGTTTGATGTCGATTGCTAGCTTAGTAATTATTTCCTTCCATCTTCTTGTCACCAAAGGAAGGCCCTTCTTGTTACTAAAAATCCAGAGCTGGCAAGGACTTTCCAAAGAATATTCCATCCTTCCCCTTTTCTGCTAGATGGGATTGACCATAAACCAACTACACTAATTTAGGTCCTTCTTGGCGCAGATCATCTCAGAAGAAAGAGAGTTTACTCTGAAACTCAACAACAATGAACTATGAATAAAGACCTATAACTGCTAGGAACTTTATTACAATTTAACATTAAAGATTTCTGCTGGAATTCTATGCATATCGTTCTCCTCTGTCCTGGTGGGAAGTAGAGAACAAATTTCTTTCTGTGTAATGACCCTTTCTCGGGCTTCCCTGGTGGAGTAGTGGTTGAGAGTCCGCCTGCTGATGCAGGGGACACAGGTTCGTGCCCCGGTTTGGGAAGATCCCACATGCCGTGGAGTGGCTGGGTCCATGAGCCATGGCCGCTGAGCCTGCGTGTCCCGGGCCTGTGCTCCGTAAAGGGAGAGGCCACAACAGTGAGAGGCCCACGTACCACAAAAAAAAAAAAAAAAAGAATCTGCCTGCCAATGCAGGGGACACAGGTTTGAGCTGTGGTCCAGGAAAATCCCACGTGCTGCAGAGCAGCTAAGCCCGTGTGCCACAACTACTGAGCCTGAGCCCTAGACCCGCAAGCCACAATTACTGAAGCCCACACGCCTAGAGCCCGTGCTCTGCAACGAGAGAAGCCACCGCAGTGAGAAGCCAGCGCACCGCAACAAAGAGTAGCCCCTGCTCACCACAACTAGAGAAAAGCCCACGTGCAGCAACAAAGACCCAATGCAGCCATAAATAAATAAGTAAATAAATTTATAATGATCCTTTGTTGTGCTCAAAGACCTCAACTGTCTCTATTGAGACCAACTATTTATGATTTATCTCTTCTTGGGTTCCAGTTTTCATCCTTTTATTGTTTATAACTCCCCCCACCCTAACCCCCCTTTTTAAATCTGAACTTAGTTAATTAACCAGTCGCTGCTGAGTAATAACAAGTTTCCCAGTTTTGAGTATTGAGATCCTCAGCTTGTAGTTAGCGGGAAAAGGGAAGAAGACCAATGACATTCATCAATAACAAAGTTCTAGTTGGGAAGTCATTCCAGCTTTAGGAAATATGTAAGTATGTGATAAGAACTAAAATTTCCAGTGGGATGAGTCAGAGGCCCAAACTACAAAGAGAAGCTTGGATAAACTAATTCATATTTACTCCAAAACACTTGGATGGGTCTCCAGCCAGGAGAGCAGTACTGTGTTCTAAACAGCATTCTGGAATATCGCCCATTCATTTTTTTTTTAACATCCTTATTGGAGTATAATTGCTTTACAATGGTGTGTTAGTTTCTGCTTTATAACAAAGTGAATCAGTTATACATATACATATATCCCCATATCCCCTCCCTCGTGTGTGTCCCTCCCACCCTCCCTATCCCACCCCTCTAGGTGGTCACAAAGCACCAAGCTGATCTCCCTGTGCTATGTGGCTGCTTCCCACTAGCTATCTGTTTTACATTTGGTAGTGTATATATGTCCATGCCACTCTCTCACTTCATCCCAGCTTCCCCTTCCCGCTCCCCGTGTCCTCAAGTCCATTCTCTACGTCTGCGTCTCTATTCCTGTCCTGCCCCTAGGTTCTTCAGAACCTTTTTTTTTTTAGATTCCGTATATATGTGTTAGCATACGGTATTTGTTCTTCTCTTTCTGACTGCTTCACTCTGTATGACAGACTCTAGGTCCATCCACCTCACTACAAATAACTCAGTTTCGTTTCTTTTTATGGCTGAGTAATTTTCCATTGTATATATGTGCCACATCTTCTTTATCCATTCATCTATCGATGGACACTTAGGTTGCTTCCATGTCCTGGCTATTGTAAGGAGAGCTGCAGTGAACATTGTGGTACATGACTCTTTTTGAATTATGGTTTTCTCAGGGTATATGCCCAGTAGTGGGATTGCTGGGTCGTATGGTAGTTCTATTTTTAGATTTTTAAGGAACCTCCATACTGTTCTCCATAGTGGCTGTATCAATTTATATTCCCATCAACAGTGCAAGAGGGTTCCCTTGTCTCCACACCCTCTCCAGCATTTATTGTTTGTAGATTTTTTGATGACTTGCCCATTCATTTTTAAAGATGTCTTTATAGATACCTTCTAGATATACACTGTTATTGTTAACACAAAAAGCTTTTCCACAACTTACATGTACCTGGCTTTTTATTTGTTTGAATTTCTATTCCAGAGGTACTGATCTGGAAGCTTTGCTTTCCTTTCCAATGTGTTTAGCCAAATGTGGGTAACCTCTCTCCTATCTGTCAGAAAGGACCACCTCTGGTACAATGGGACACTGCTACGTCTGTGGCCCTGTGTAGAAGAGGTAGTCCAGCTAAGATAAAGAATTTCCCTTCAATCAGGCACAATAACCAGCCCTCTTAGTGAAATGTAAGTGATATTGAGCAGGATCTCAGGGCGCAAGGAGAGTCAGAGCAGCCTGGTTAGAATAGTAATGGTCGTGCTGACAAATACTTGCTTTGGGAGAGAGAACAATAGTGAATAGCACTTGACTAGGGAATATTTTGGAACCTAAGTATCTGCAAAATATGCATTGGCACTGAGTGTTCATTTGTATGCTGCTTTTGAGGGCTAAGGGGTGGGGACAGGTGAATCATTTCTGAGAAGCTTGGAAAGCCAGTTTATCTAATGGGAGGGAGTTCTTTTTCTATTCATTGTTTGCCTGCTGCCTTGGTTTCTACCAGTTGAGATGCACTGAGATTAACTGCCGTTTAATTTGACCGACCAGGCTTACAAGTCAAGAGACATAGGTATTTAAAGCAAGGATGAATGTCTTGCATCTGACATTAAAATTCCTTTGTCACTAGGAGTTACTTGCTTGGTATGTGTTGTGTGCTGGGCCCCCCTCCCAGTTAAGAGTAAGAATAAGGAAATTGAGATAAGAATGCAGAAAGGGACCATTAAAAGGTTTAAAATCCCAAATTGAAAGCTACAGAAAATTTGATTTGATAGATGCAGCCCTGAATATCGCCGTACCTCCCCTTGCCTTTGAAAGCCCTGGTTAACCTTTGCCAGCCCAGATTTGTTTTGTGTCTTTCAGGGCTGGAGAATTAAGTCTGATGCACTTATTTTCTACTTTGGAGCACAGGGGATGGATTTCTATGGCACCAAACTAATCATTTGGTTGAATTAATCTCACGTTCTTAACCAAGCCACACTTTTTTTTTCAGCTTTCTCTGGTCTCCCCAGAGGTCTTATGTGGCAGAAAGCTTCCAGGTAGCTTGCTAATAATCTTGCCTTGGTCCAGAGTTATGTGGAACAGAAGTAGCATCTTAGGAAGTGTGGAAAGGAGAAGACCTCACAATTGTTTTAAGAAAACAACACTTTAGGGCTTCCCTGGTGGCGCAGTGGTTGGGAGTCCGCCTGCTGATGCAGGGGACATGGGTTCATGCCCCGGTCCGGGAAGATCCCACATGCCACGGAGCAGCTGGGCCCGTGAGCCATGGCCACTGAGCCTGCGCGTCCGGAGCCTGTGCTCCACAACGGGAGAGGCAACAACAGTGAGAGGCCTGCATACCGCAAAAAAAAAAAAAAAAAGAAACCAACACTTTATTAATCAAAGCAAAAACACTGAAATCACACTTCAGTGAACTGACGGCCAAGTGCCAACTCATGACACTTCCAATGTACCTCGCCTTCCCAGAGAGCTGTCTGCCAAGTACACTCCCTTTTTCTGAATTGCTGGCAGTGACCTAACCTCTTTTCTCCCATTAAACGATAGCTAGCTAATGATTTGGATCCCCCACCCCTTCCCTCCCCATTATCATGACATAAAATATATATTATTATTATTATTATTATTTTTTGCGGTACGTGGGCCTCTCACCGCCACGGCCTCTCCCGTCGCGGAGCACAGGCTCCGGATGCGCAGGCCCAGCGGCCATGGCTCACGGGCCCAGCCGCTCCGCGGCATGCGGAATCCTCCCGGACCGGGGCACAAACCCGTGTCCCCTGCATCGGCAGGCAGACTCCCAACCACTGCACCACCAGGGAAGCCCATAAAATATATATTATTTTAAGAAATAAAAAAAATAATGGGGGCCTCCCTGGTGGCGCAGTGGTTGAGAGTCCGCCTGCCGATGCAGGGGATACGGGTTCGTGCCCCGGTCCGGGAGGATCCCGCATGCCGCGGAGCTGCTGGGCCCGTGAGCCATGGCCGCTGGGCCTGCGCGTCCGGAGCCTGTGCTCTGCAGCGGGGGAGGCCACAGCAGTGAGAGGCCCGCGTACCGCAAAAAAAAAAAATAATAATGGGACCTGCACTGTGAAGCTTAATTTTAATGTTCCCATACAATATACCCTATCAGAAAACTGACTTTGAGTTGAGGCTGTCTGATGTTTTTACTTCGGTTTCCAATCTTAGGACGTTGTCTAAGATGAAAAAGGCAATTTTCAGGGTAATTGAATAGCTTTTCCCAAAAAATTATTGAAAAAGGGTGAAAAGTTCCAAAGTGCCATGAAGACATGAGCTCCCAAGTACCAGGAGCCTCAGAGATGGGGCGGGGTGGGGACTGACAGGAACTTTCAATAAAGGAAGAGAGGGTAGCAGTGTCCCAGCCCTTACCCCATGGGGATGTGCTTTGCTCTGGAGCGGTGGAACAGTTTTCCCACACACTGTCTTGTCTGGAGCCTCTTTTTAAGTAAAGTCAAGCTGCAGCAGAAAACGCCACTCTACTGGGGGCAGGAGCCAGAGACCTTAGGTTGTGCCTGGAGGATGACACCTTGATATATTTTTACCAAAGGGCACCTGCCTAAGCTCTAGCCACAGGGAGGTGACGTCAACCTTACCTGGCTGCCCCTGCGCCAACAAGAAGATCTTTGCCTCGTTCGCAGTGCGCATAGTTTCAGAGTCAAGACACCTGTGAGATCCAAGCGAGCACAGGTGTAACTTCAATGATGCAAAGCAAAACGCTTTTGAGAGCAAACTCTCCCAGGAGTGCCTCCGCCCCCAGCAACTGCAGAAACGAAGGCGTTGGTGGGAGAGTAGGGTGGCTATAGACGTCATTACATCGTCCAGATCCCAGCTGTGACCTGGCTCAGGGTTTTACAGTTAAAAATAACCGTGGCTTAGAGTTGGGGGAAAAAAGTAAACTGTTTCATCTCCATGGAAACTGGGGGCGGGGGAAGGCAAGCCATGGATTTCCAGCAGATGCGGCAAGAGGGGGCGGGTGTAGGGGCTGGGAGCTTAGAGGCCCTCTGTTGAGAGGAGGTACCCCTGATTAGCATCCAGGATGTAGCCAGACATTTTCCAGGGCTCTGGAGACACGCGGCAGGGGATATGTTTGCAACAATGTGTACATTTTGGGTGGGTGAAGACTTATTTGAGGCTTACAACTTCCTGTAACACAGATTTGCTACTATTTGGCAAAGCAACACTGTAGGTTAGATGTTGCCTCCTAACCAATCTGGGAAACTGCTACACGCACCACCCCTCACCTTCCGTTCTTTCATTTGCATAGTCAGAGGCTTGACATCAGAATGTTATAACAATTTATAACTAGAGGGGCGGTCTTCAGGCTCTTGGGCTGATATGGACATTTACTCCCTTTTAGTGGGACCAGGTTTTTTCTCTTTGGTGTTGTAGGAGATTATGCAAAGTGGCATTAATTACCTAGGCCCTTAAAGTTACGTCTCTTACCATTTAATTATTGTTTATTACCAGAGGTTACTAACTCTTGGGGGGAAATATTTTAATTTTTCATTTCCCTTATTTATTTATTTATTTATTTATTTTATTGCGGTACGCGGGCCTCTCACTGTTGTGGCCTCTCCCGTTGCGGAGCACAGGCTCTGGACGCGCAGGCTCAACGGCCATGGCTCAGGGGCCCAGCCGCTCCGCGGCACGTGGGATCTTCCCGGACCGGGGCACGAACCCGTGTCCCCCGCATCGGCAGGCGGACTCCCAACCAGTGCGCCACCAGGGAAGCCCCACTTCCCCTTTCTTTAAAGGTTTCTTTTAAAACAATTTTTTCCTCAAGAAATACGTGAATATATTCTAGTTTTAAAAAAAATTTAAACCCCTCTCTTTTCCTTTTTAAATAAAGGGTGTATATGCTTTCTTGTTTACCTGCCTGGTGTGCTGGAAAGACCTAAGTGCTAATCCTAGTTCTGCTATTAATAATGATACAGCCTTGGGCAAGTTTTTTAACCCCTCATATCTGAACTGTGGTTGATAAAACCTACCTGACTGGGTTTGATGAAGATAAATGGGATAAGGTATATATTACACCTGACACCTCCCTTCCCTTCCCTTCCCACTGAGCCTTTGATGTTTTCATTTAACCCCAGCCAGGTATGAACAAGCCCTTGATGTTCCGTGGTAAATGGTAAATTCACACCATGATAAAGTCTCACAGAGGGACACTAAGTTCTGAGGGACACAGAGCAAATGTTAAAATAGGCACAGGTGCATTTTTCATGGATGTTGTTGTTTCTCTTGGAATCTTCATCACTGTGCATCATTGCCACAGCCCCAGGGTTGAATTAAGGGCAGAAAACTTCAGACAGATAGATATTAAATGACCTAGTCATCCTAAATATGTTGTAATATTCCCTTATATAAGCCTAGCTCAAGGAGCTTGAACTCAGGTTACAAAACTGTAGGCACACTATGATTGTAATTGTGTAAAGAAAACAAAAAAATGCATAGAAAAAAAAACAAAGAAAAAGATGCTAATTTTTGTTTCATTAAGTAGTAAAATTAGGGGTGATGCTTTCTCTCCTGTTTCGTAATGTGACTTTTTTTATTAATGGAAAAATAAATTACATGAGAACTATTAAAACTCTACAAATAGGACTTCCCTGGTGGCACAGTGGTTAAGAATCCGCCTGTCAATGCAGGGGACACGGGTTTGAGCCCTGGTCCGAGGAGATCCCACATGCCACAGAGCAACTAAGCCTGTGCGCCACAACTATTGAGCCTGTGCTCTAGAGCCTGCGAGCCACAACTGCTGAAGCCTGGGCACCTAGAGCCCGTGCTCCACAGCAAAGAGAAGCCACTGCAATGAGAAGCCGGCGCACCACAACGAAGAGTAGCCCCCGCTCGCCACAACTAGAGAAAGCCCGTGCACAGCAACAAAGATCCAATGCAGCCAAAAAGTAAATAAGTAAGTAAATAAATAAAATAAAACTCTACAAATAAAAGTTTAAAGTATTTTACAATTAATAATATCTAGTTAATCCTTATGATAGCTATATAAGGTGTTATCTTACATCTTATAAAATAGTGCAAGCATTAGGCAAGTTTGAATAGTAGATGAAATATGTTTTTGGACTTCTATCCCCCTAGTTCTTTTATCTTTTCCACATTTGTAGAGTTTTCTCCCAGATACCTGGTGTCCACTGTCCCTCTTAAACGTGCGAAAGTTTAAGATAGCTTAAAGATTTACTTCTCTGGGGGATTTGCATTTTTGTAGCTATTAATGGCATATACTCTGGAGTTACAGGCATTAGCAAGCAGGTGTTCCAGAGCCATGGGACCTGATGGCACCCTGAAATCTAACTTCTGTAGACCTGGGAGCCCTGATCACAGCTGTCTCCCAATTCTAACAGATATATCAAATCTGTTGCCAATTTGTTAACCAGAAGAAATGATGCAAATGGAAGATGCAGCTATTCTTTGAGGGGCTCATCAAGGTCTGATTAGTCTCAGGAGAAGTCATTGCCCAAGCAATTAAGGAGAATATTTTTGGAAAGGCAGACATCAGAAGCTAAGCAGAGTAGAAGTTTCCACCCTCTATTTACTGTGTCTAATCAGATCAGCTCTTATTCTGCACAGAAGCTGCACTGCTCTAAAACACTGCTTATTTAGATGTAGTCAGGAGCACCCACACCTTCTCTGGGCATAGACAAGTCAGACTTTTGTAATAGACGGTCTCTAAGGTGTTTCTACATCGAAAGCAGTCGACACCTTTAAAGGTACCTATTTACAGTCTAGTAATGTGCTGCCCAGTAAGGTAGCCACTAGCCTCATGTGGCTATTTACATTTAAATTGATTAAAATTAATTACAATTTAAAATTCAGTTCCTCAGTCACACAAACCACATTTCAAGAGCTCAAAAGTCACATGAGGGACTTCCCTGGTGGCGCAGTGGTTAAGAATCCGCCTGTCAATGCAGGGGACACGGGTTCGAGCCCTGATCTGGGAAGATCCCACACGCCGCGGAGCAACTAAGCCCATGCGCCACAACTACTGAAGCCCGCGTGCCTAGAGCCTGTGCTCCGCAACAAGAGAAGCCACCACAATGAGAAGCCCGTGCACAGCCACGAAGACCCAACGCAGCCAAAAAAAAAAAAAAAAAAAACCCTTAAAAAAAAAAGTCACACAAGACTAGTGGCTACTGTATTGGAAAGTGCACGTATGGATCATTTCCAGCCCCCAAAGTTCTATCAGACAGTGCTGGCTTAGAAGATAACACCTTCAAATTGCATTTTCTTTCTTTCTTTTTTTTTTTGTAGAGATATCTATAAGCCCACACTTCCACATTCTGTAAAGGCATAAAGCACCTCCCTACCCACAGGCATGTATGTACAGTCACTATATGAACTTACTGAGTTTAGCACTTCTTCCTACTTTCCTTAATCTCTAGATCTTCACACATACATCACACTCAATACAAACTCTATTTTAGTCCTCCTCCCTCCTCTTCGCTGATGAGGATTTGATTCTTCATGGTAGGCTTAGTTCTAGAATGCGTGAAAATGCCCAGTTCCTTGTCACTGACAAGTGCTGTTCTGGAAACCTGCCTTCTGTGTAACAAATGCTTGCATCTGAAGAGGGATGTATCTATTTGTGCTGCTGAGTCATTGAATTGACTGAAGGAAGACTTGGAGCAGGGGGGAGAAGTAGAAACGAAAGCGGCATACAATCGTTTCTATTAGAGATTTTGCTATTTTGGTATTGGCATGTCAAAAATAAGTCACTAGATGAATTGATGGTGGAGCAATTTGGCGCTGGGAAGATGCCTTTCCCAGGCAAGATTTGAACTCCTCATGTGTTATCCTGAATCAGAGTCTGCGTTGTTCTCTCGCAGAAAAATTTTGCTTAATTTTAAAGCTTTGATTCTCTCTTTATGAAGGGAAAAATAGACAAATCTCTCCATTCTAGGCCTTTTCAGCTCTCTTAGGATTATCACTGAAATGGCTTTGATGTTATATTTTTGTCTGGGAAGCAGAGAGAACTTTTAGATATTCCTGTACCCACGGGATGACTCGGAATCCGGTTGGAGACCAGAAAGCATAAAAAATCCCCAGAGCTTGTGGTTGAAGATGCGGGGGGGTGGGGGGGGGTGGGATATAAACCCAAAGCGCTGTTTTTACTTCCCTCACCAATCCTTCCCCCTAAAACTATGATTACTTGTTTGAATGTTCAGCAGTTCTGATGCCAATGATTTACAACGGTGAGTAGCTGGGGCTGGTGAGCAAAGGGTTGGGCGTGGAGTCGGGACTCTTAGGTGTCTGACTCACTGCAGAGCCTCAAGGAAATTGTTTACAGGGCAAGATTGTGCTGAAAAAAGTCCGCTTTGCATCTACTCATGTTATAGATGGACAAACCTACATTTAAAAAAAGACCCTCGGGCTTCCCTGTGGCGCAGTGGTTGGGAGTCCGCCTGCCGATGCAGGGGACACGGGTTCGTGCCCCGGTCCGGGAAGATCCCACATGCCACGGAGCGGCTAGGCCCGTGAGCCATGGCCGCTGAGCCTGCGCGTCCGGAGCCTGTGCTCCGCAACGGGAGAGGCCACAACAGTGAGAGTCCCGCATACCGAAAAACAAACAAACAAACAAACAAATAAAATTTAAAAAGACCCTCAGGGCTTCCCTGGTGGCGCAGTGGTTGAGAATCTGCCTGCTAATGCAGCAGACACGGGTTCGAGCCCTGGTCTGGGAAGATCCCACATGCCTCGGAGCAACTAGGCCCGTGAGCCACAACTGCTAAGCCTGCGCGTCTGGAGCCTGTGCTCCGTAACAGGAGAGGCCGCGATAGTGAGAGGCCCGCGCACCGCAATGAGGAGTGGCTCCCGCTTGCCACAACTAAAGAAAGCCCTCGCACAGAAACGAAGACCCAACACAGCAAAAATAAATAAATTAACAAACTCCTACCCCCAACATCTTCTTAAAAAAAAAAAAAAAGACCCTCAGCGTGACACAGCAAATAAGCCTTTCACGAATCCATGCGTTCAGCCTGGGCTCCGGAGACCCTACAGTTCTGCCTTGGAGGCACGGGCTGTGGACCTGGTGTTTTGAAACTCAGGTGGCACCTGTGGTTTATGATGGTGCGTTGGCGGTCTCGGGGCAGGCAGAAGATGGCCATTTCTATAGCTACTTCTGAGTCTCAGACAACACAGCTTCCCACAGTCGTTAGAAACTGCCCATACCTGCCCAAGCAAAATTCATCCAACAGTTGCCATGAGATTTATTTCCCCTTCACTCGTTGGTCCCAGCTCCTGGGCTCTCCCTTGCAGGACCGAAGGTGGTGGTGGGGGGAGAGGCGGAGATTAGTCACTAATTGCACTCTTCACACCTTTTACATTTGTATTGTTTTCTTGCCTTTAACCCTCTCACATTCAGAAAGTACCCTAGTTAATCATCCCTGCACCCACGCCCAAACCCAGTTTGTAGGTAGACGCTTAAGTGGGGAAGGAGCGGGGGCGTATATTGAGACACAGATGAGGACACAACAAGGGACCCCTGAGCAGAGGTCTGCCGCGGCAGCTGGGGCGGTGCGAGCCGGGGGCGCGCCCCGGACGCCCCGCTCGGCGGCGGAGGACACAGTGCGCAGGCGCTTCGCCCGCAGCTCCGCGCGTCCCCCGCGGCTCGCCCCGCTACGCGCGGCGCGCCTCTAGGGCCGAGGCCCCGCCCCCGCCCGGAGCGCCCGCCCCACCTGGGGAGAGGGCGGTGGGGCGCAGGGAGCGTGCGCGCGGCCCGCCCCGGGCGCGGGCGGAGGGGAGAAGGAGGGGCGCGCGCGCCGCGGCCAGCCGGCAGAAGCCGGGAGCAACGCAGGAGGCGAGAGCGTCATCCGCGAGCCGGGGCGAGCCGGTATGGGGCCCGCGGGCTCGGGCAGGGGGCAGCGGGCGGGCGGGACTTGGCGCCTACCGGGCTCCGGGGCCCTGGCCGGACCGGATAGCGGAGGGCCTGCGCGAACGTGGTCTCTGGAAACTTTGTGCCGGCGTCCCCCACCTGCTCCCGGGCGGTTCTCGCATCCTTTGGGCGGCGGGGAGAGGAGAGGCCCGGCGCCCAACGCAGCGCCCAACGCAGCGCCCCCTCCTCACCGCCCGACCCCGCCTCGCCGGCTCTCGGCGCGCATTCCGCACTCCCCCCCCGCCCCGCCACCCCGGCTGCTCCCCCACTGCGGCGACGCCTGGGCTGGGGTCCCAGCCTTCTGGTTCCTTCGCGAGCATCCTTTCCGTTCCCCTCCCCCTCCCTGACCCCTCTCCTCTGCGGTCCAGCCAAGGCCTCTCTGCCTGCTCACCCCGTCGCCACCATTCGCCCTCTCCGAGCCACGGGAGCGTCGGCGGCTTTTTGCATCTTCCAAAGGTTTCTGGTGCTTTGGCAGAAGCAACTTGACTTTCAGCAATGCCAAGTATTCAACTTGAGTATTTCTCTACGGTGGTGGATTGGTGAGCACAGTGCTAACATGTGTTTTTATTTCTCCTAAGTACCCTTGCTCCAAAGCGAAGTTGAGTCGTTGTTTGTGTGCGAGAGGAGTTGCATGCTGTATGTAGCTGCCTTAAGTGGATTGTATAACTATATTTTATTTAGGTGGATGTTTCCAATGGTGCCAGCCAGTGTTATGGTAACTGGGCATCCCAGAGGCAAGGGAAGGAGGAGTGACTTAAAAATGCAGTTCTACTGTGTAGGGATTTTTTTTTTTTTTTAAAGTGCCTTGTGCTTTTCATCCAGCAAGACCTCAGGGCGTTTAGCACGTGTTAACTAGCTGTTCAGTGTAGTTTTATGAGAGAGGTAAGTAGAAAACATTACGTCCCATTTTACGGATTTGAAAACGGAGGCAAAACGCCAAGTCCTGATTCTTTATTCACCTGAAAGGAATATGGACCAGAGTTCCTGGAATTCCTAGTCCATGAGGCCACTCAGAAATGTCATGGAATGTTGGAACATACTCCCTGAGATTGTACAGGTCAGTTAAAAGTCACAGGGTGGGGCTGCCAGCAACTCCACGCTTGGGACTCAGCTCTGTCACAAAGTTAAGTGATACTGGACAAGTCACAGCTGCTCTCTGCGTGTTTCCTAGTCTTTAAAATGAGGGGAACAAAGGTGCTGTATTCTTTGCAAAGTTGTGTGAGTGTGTCTGGAAGCTCCACTTCCTTGAGCTGCATTTGGTGACTGTTACTTGTTGTGGACTCTTAAAGGCCCCCTGAGAATAGGTTCCCTTTAGAAATGCAGGGAAGGAGGAGCCCCCAGAATGAATAACCGCCTCATCTTCACCAGAGGCACCTGAGAATTCACATCAGGGACAGGCTGAGTTAGGGACCCCGACGTGGGTGGGAGCAGAGGGTTGCCTGGTGGAGGAAGGAGCCCTGCACAGGCGGCTTGACACATGGGTCCTACTCCTGCCTCCAGCTCTGACTCATCTTCTGACGCTTGGGGGAGGAGAGGTAGATGCTTGATATTTTTGGCTTTCCCCCATAAATGGGAGACAGTTTGCTTCATTCGAAGGCTTTTTAACGTTAGCGTCCAACGTGTCTATGCTGTGTTCTTAGCTGAAATCTCTCACATTGGTTGAATGCAGGTATGATTTGTGTAATATTCTTTAATACAATGGTATAAATGTATATTCTTACCATAAAAAATTGGCCAGGTGTGTAAATACAGGAAATCCTTTAAAACTTTAGCATTTTAAAATGTTGCTCCTTAGGGAAGGAACTGTGTTTGGTAGGTTCTTTAGCAATTAGGATTTTATTTTAGGGCGAGGTGGATTACAAATACTTCTTCCCAATACCAAGAATTAATCATTCTCTGTTTGGAAAAAAATTAAAACTTTACAGATAAGATTAAAGCCTTCTTTTGAGCATCTGGCCCAAAAGTAACTGCTGCGTATATCTTTATTGGTCTGTGTGTATTCTTTTAGACTTTTCTAAGCATTTTCATAAATGTTTGCACAAAGTGATTTTTTTTTCTGGTTTGCATAGTCTGAAAACCTCTAGCTTTTTTTTTTCCTGAGTGACTTTTTAAATTGAAATAAATTATTATAAAATTAACCAATCCTGTTTATAGAGACTGGGTTTCTGTCTAGAACAGGTAGCATGTGTTTTAAGTACAGCTGGTTGTAAAGTCTTATTGACCCTGATAGCATGGTAGTATTTCTCCAGACAATGGAGAAATGACCCCTTCTTAACTTCAAAACAGTTAAATCATTAAGATCCTTGGCGTTACTCTTGGTTGCAAATGAAAACCTCCCCATTAAAAAAAAAATCTGCCGTATTCGTCTTTTCCTTGTTTGTGAGGAGGCATAAAAGGGAGTGGAAAGCAAGGAGAGTTGCTAAAGCAACAGCACCTGAGTATAAACTTACAGAGCGAATATTTAAGATGGTAGCTTTAGTTATTTATGAAAGCCCGACTGGGGTGAAGACAGAGAACGGGAAATGTTAATGTGGGCACAGTTCAAATCAGTAATTTCAGAAGAGAGGTGAGTTAAAACAAAATTCACATCAAGAGTGTATGGGTTTCTGGTGGTCCAGCAGTTAGGACTCTGCGCTGCCGAGGGCTCGGGTTCGATCCCTGGTTGGGAAACTAAGATCCCACAAGCCGCGCAGCCCAGCCAAAAAAAAAAAGTGTTTATAGGTTTATACGTTAGACATTTATTGAGACTCTTGCCGTGCGAAAGGTTCAATGCTGACTATTGGGGTGGAAGGCAAGTAAGGTCCTTGCCTCATGGAGCTGACCAGCCAGTAATGACATTGAGAGAGGAAGCGTTCTGTCCCCAGACAGGCCAGAATTGTAAGGGTTCTGAATGACTGGAAACCAACACTGTATTGAACTTTTGTATTGTGAATTATAACGCACAGAAGAGGGTATAAAACATAAATGGGTAACTTAATTGTTTTGAAGAAAACAGCTGTGACCGTCTTGCAGGTTAGGAAGTACCCTCCTCCCACTCTTTCCCAATGACCAGCTCTCTCCTTACCCAGAGGTAACCCAGCCAGTAAATAGCTTCATTTTTGTGAAAGTCATTTCCTTTCTTTTCTACAGGTTGTATCACCTAAATACTAACCCTAAACAATACAGTTTCATTTTGCCTGTTTTTCACTTTTATGCAAATGGAATTAATGTAGGTATTCTTGTAAATCCATTTTTTGGGGTGGGTCAACATCATATATATGTATATGTATGTAAGTGTGGGTATTTATACATATATGTATATACCCACATATATAAATATTTTGGTTCAAATTCTTGCAGCATTATAGTTTTTAAGATTCATCCATGTTGTTACCTGTAACTAATTAGTTCATATTTGTATGAATATACCACAGGTTATCTATTTGTCTTCCACTGTTGATGGACATCTGGGTTGTTTCTGGCCCAGGGCAGTTATGAATACTGCTGGTCATAGATGTGCATATCCTCAGCTTTATTAGCTGATGCCTATTTTCCAAAGTCGTTGTACGAATTCCTCCAGTGGTGTCAGCCTTGAACTTATAATCCACTGTACTTGCTGTTTAACCACAACATGTCTGGCTATTTCTTTTTTTTTTTTTTTTTTTTTTTCGGTACGCGGGCCTCTCTGTTGTGGCCTCTCCCATTGCGGAGCACAGGCTCCGGACGCGCAGGCTCAGCGGCCATGGCTCAGCGGCCCCAGCCGCTCCGCAGCATGTGGGATCTTCCCGGACGGGGCCACGAACCCGTGTCCCCTGCATCAGCAGGTGGACTCTCAACCACTGCGCCACCAGGGAAGCCCTGTCTGGCGATTGAATGAATGAATAAATTTCACCTAGGTGGCTTGATCCCTGGCCCTTCATGTGCCACTGTAGTTTTATACACTTAAGTTTGTATGGTTTGGACTACATACCACCCAAAGCCAGAGATGGTTTTCCACTCTATGTGGCTGACAAGTACCCAATAGAATCCTTCCATTGATTTTATTTTTTAAACAGTTATAGGGAAATTTAAATATGCAAAATGAAGTATTAAAAATTAAAATGTCTAGTACCTAGAAGTTTTAAAGAAGTTTTAAAGGTTTTGGAAGAATTTTACCTCTTGGGCCACCAGATGCCTTGATGTGATTTGCATTGTGCTGGAAAATACTTGCCTTGTGCCCAGCTCTGAATGTGCAGGCCAGCAGTGCTGGCTTTAGTGTGTGATGTGTGCAGGAACCCAGGCCAGCACTTGTGAAAATACTCTCTAAGGACCAGTACTCACATGCTTGTGTACACATGCAGATCCCCTAGAAGCACCAGCACAGGAATTCCTTGGCAGTTCCAGAGGAGCCATAGCTTCTTTGCTACAGGAATAAATACTTCTTTTGCAATCTTTGAAGTGTCCTTTTCTCCAACTCTTCCTTTGTACGCGACAGTAGAGGTAGTACCGGGTTTGATAGAGTTCCTGCTTTCTGAGTAGACAGTTGCCAGGTTAACTTTAATTGCCTGTGTTTGGTGTTGCTAGCTGGATTTAAAGCTGGGGTGTGTGTGTGAGAGAGAGGGAGAGAGGGAAAGAGAAAGAGGAAGGGAGAGAGGATAGGGAGGGGTGGGAAGGTCACGTCAGGACAGTTATTAAATTATTAAGTTCAGGTGTTTGTTGAGCATCTACTGTGCCTGGTGTTATCTGCTAACAGTCTCTTTCTATTCTAAGGGCAGAAATACAATTCTGTACCGTTTAGAAAACACCTTTCAACTGTCATCATGAAGTTATCTCTGAATAATAAGATAAACTAGCATCTGAAAAAAAAAAAACCCACCCTTAAGTAGATCTTTTTCTTAGTTGGAGGGTTGATAGAAGAACAGTAGTCCAGAGAATGTGAGACTTGTAATTCCTTGAAATTTCTTCTGTAAGGCATCTTGGAAAATGGCTAAATTGCTCTATTTTCAGTCTTTACAAATCATGAACACTTTTTTATTCATATACTAAAGGGTTTTTTTTCAGATTCTCTAAAATAACCATAATTTAGAAAACTACATATGTATAAATTAGAAGTTTTTAAGAAAAGACACCCATAGTGGGAGGATGAAAAGTAGTGTCAGAACCTCTTAATCTGAGTGATGGGGGGAGAAATTTTGTGTTTCGTGGTATCCTTTTCCAAAGGCTGTAATTTACAGAGGAGCTTTGTTTTCCACCTGTTGCAGGGAAGAGCGGGGAGCCCTGGTGCCAAGGTTACGGTCGTGTCCTGTTACGTGCAGCCCATGGCCCTCCCCGCTCACCTCAGCACTTCCCATTCTTGCTTTTACCCTGACAGAGAGTAACCTCCTACCCAGTTTGGTCAGCTTTCCCCTGCCGTCTGGAGGTCTCAGTGGACAAAAAGGCCCTTCTGAAATTTATATGCAACTGCTGGGCTTACTGGTGCCTTGTCCCAGAACAGTTTCAGTATCAGTGGAGCGTGGCAGGCCTTTTTGACTCCTTAGGTCTTTGAGTTTGCAGAGCCACAGGAGAAAACTCTTGAACAAGAGGGTGTTGCTTCTGTTAACTAGTAAACAGTGATGTGGCAGATAGCACCACCAGAGCCTTCTGACCAGCAGCCCAGTGATTCTCATGCAGGATTCTCATGCAGGGTCCTTAGAACCACTTGGAAAAATATTCCTTTGCCATGTACTATGATGGCTTTATAACATAATTTCAGCTAGTGGTTGGCAAATGTTTTTCTGTGAAGGGTCAGGTAGTAAATATTTTAGGCTTGTGGGCCATACAGTTTTTTTGTTTTCTTTTTTAACTTATTTTATTTTTGGCTGCATTGGGTCTTCATTGCTGCACGTGGGCTTTTCTCTGGTTGTGGTGAGCAGGGGCTACTCTTCGTTGTGGTGTGTGGACTTCCCATTGTGGTGGCTTCTCGTTGGGAGCATGGGCTCTAGGCGTGTGGGCTTCAGTAGTTGTGGCATGCGGGCTCAGTAGTTGTGGCTCGTGGGCTCTAGAGCACAGGCTCAGTAGTTGTGGCGCACGGGCTTAGTTCCTCCATGGCATGTGGGATCTTCCCAGACCAGGGCTCGAACCTGTGTCTCCTGCATCGGCAGGTGGATTCTTTTTTTTTTTTTTTCTTTTGGTACGCGGGCCTCTCACTGTTGTGGCCTCTCCCGTTGCGGAGCACAGGCTCCGGACGCGCAGGCTCATCGGCCATGGCTCACGGGCCCAGCTGCTCCGCGGCATGCAGGATCTTCCCCGACCGGGGCACGAACCCATGACCCCTGCATCCGCAGGCGGACTCTCAACCACTGCGCCACCAGGGAAGCCCCGGCAGGCGGATTCTTAACCACTGCGCCACCAGGGAAGTCCACAGTTTCTGTTGCAACTATTTAACTTGCCTTTTTAAGCTTGCCTTTGTAGCATGAAAATGCCAGTTAATATGTAACAAATGAGCGTGGCTGTGCTCCAGTAAAACTTCATTTATGAACACTGAAGTTTTAATCTCATACAATTTTTATGTGCCATGAAATAGTGTTCTTCTTTTGAATTCTCTTTTAACCATTTAAAAATGTATAAACCATTCTTCTCTCATGGGCTGTACAGAAACAGGTGGCCGAGCAGACATGGCCCGCCTGCCATAGTTTGTCGGCCCCTGATTTGAACAAGAGTAGAATGAGGTTCAGAGACCATTGCATTCTGGTTTAGCATGACTAGTAATTAGTAGTATAATCTACAAAGAACTATGTGTGTTATCTTTTTGTGTAAGACTATTTCTTTAGGAGACAGTTAAAGCCAAGGGAATAACTTCAGGATGCTATGTTCTTTGACTCCTATTTAGCTAAAAACTTGATTCCTTCCTTTGCTCCAGGGAGGCTCAGATACACCCAGGTGCCCTCAAAATTCGGGAGGCGTGCTGTCCCTCAGCAAGGATCAGGGTATGGAGCATCCAGCTAATGCAAGAGACTTACCTGGTTATCTTATTCTGCTCAGAAACTCTCATAGATAATTACAGATGCCTTTGGTTTATTAAAAAAAAATGGGAAGTTAATTCATCTGTAGTTTACAAATGAAGTTAATTTGGTGTAAAAGCACCAAAAATGTGGAAGCGGGCCAGAGGTACGATATAGGAGTCCCTGCGGGGAGAACGTTGAGGCTCACTGCTTGAATTTTAAGAATGTTGATACATCTAGTGAGGTATCAAGTGGTCAGATGAGCAGAGCGCTCAGCTGTTCACCAGTGAGCTGTTAGTCCTGTGAACTTTATTCTAATTTATAAATTCGTTTTTGTCTCCCTTAAAGTGATAATGAACTTCTAAGGACTGAGATCTTATTTATGAAAGGACCTGAGATTTCACAATTCTGCTTTTCAGAGGGCAGTAGTGACTTTTGCAGTTTTGAGGCAAACTTATACGTGCCTTGGGTTTAATTGCTGACGTGATTTTTTTAAGTACTCTGGGTCTAGATGTTCTGACCTATACAAATCGAAGTTCACCACTTAACCAGGAGTCTATGATTCATGTTTAATTTTTACCACTTACTCTTTGAAGATTTAAAAGTATTATTTGTATAGGCTGTGGCACAAATTGGTTTCCAGTTATCACCAAACAAGCTTAAATGTGATTGTGGAATTTTGCAAGCATTTTCTGGGTTCAGGATGATCAGATTTTTCACACCCAAAGACCATCTCATACCACTTAGCAGTTTAGGATTTTTTAGATGAATATCCAGATTATAGATAAAGTACAGACTAAATTTATGTTCCTTAATTTCTTTCTCTTCAGTTTTTATTTTCTTCCCCAGTGAAGTGTACATTTTGGTAGTCTTTAGATCAGTTGATCTGTTATGGTCAGATTGTATGACTAATCAACAAATGGACAACTCATGGAGAAGGGGTTCTGGTCCCAGTGGGGTTACTCATTTTCTGTGTAGAGTCTGGAAAAGCCTCTTAACCTCCATTTACCTCTGATTCCTCATCTGGGAACCATGACAGCAGAATGATGCTGATCTGTGAGGGGCTGAGCATGCTCGTGTGGCTTAAACAAAACAGGCGCTCGAGTTGGCTTCAGCAGGTCCAGTGGGCCAGACCGAGGCAGATTAATGTGAGCTGTGTTTCTCACCCTTTAATGTGTATACAGATCGCCTGGGATCTTGTTAAGCTGTGGCGTCTGATTCTGTAGGTCTGGGATGGGGCCTGAGATTCTGCATTTCATTCAAGCTCCAGGTTGATGCTGCTGGGCCTTGGACCACACTTTGTGAGTAGTGAGGGGCTATAGAAAAGGGCTAGTGTTCTTCATTTGGAATCTCAAAAATAAGGCGGCTCTTGCAAGGCAAGAATGGCAGCATGTTTTAAACAGGTTGGAGAAAAAGCACGATAGTGTAATCTATGAGACACTTGCCCAACAAACAAACAACTCAGGTTTTCAGCACCACTGACTGTTTTACTTTGTCTTGACCCTGTGCCTTCTCTGCATTACTGCAGCACCTGCTGTTGGCACCACTCATTTGATTCACTTATTGTTAGTCTATCTCTAATTGTTATTCATGTGTTATTCATTTTAAAATATATATATTTATTTTTGGCTGCATTGGGTCTTCGTCGCTGTGCGTGGGCTTTCTCTAGTTGCGGCGAGTGGGGGCTACTCTTCGTTGCGGTGCGCGGGCTTCTCATTGTGGTGTCTTCTCTTGTTGTGGAGCATCGGCTCTAGGTGTGTGGGCTTCAGTAGTTGTGGCACGTGGGCTCAGTAGTTGTGGCTCGCAGGCTCCAGAGCGCAGGCTCAATAGTTGTGGACCAGGGCCGAACCCGTGTCCCCTGCATTGGCAGGCAGATTCTTAACCACTGCACCAGCAGGGAAGCCCACCTCTCTTTTAAAAGGGGTGACTTTAAGAGGTTTTTTTTTTTTTTTTGAAAGAACTAGATAAACATTTACTTCAATGGAAGAAGAAAATGTGATTACGTAGGCTTTTCATGTATTAAAAAAATAAAAACAATGTGGGCCTCCAGTATATACTGCAAACCTCTGAAATCCCTAAAGCTAAAAATACCTTAGATCATTTTACATGGTCATCTCTAGCACCACTGTGGCCATTTTTCTGCTTATTCAACATGAGGAGAAAAAGCAGTAGATAGAATTTTAGTTCTTTAACTCCTGATTCTAGTGATTTTTGTCATTAAAAAAAAAAAAGTAGCTTCTGTGGCAGTGGGATGGATGCTCTGAATAGGCTGTGACTCCAGGTAGCAATTCTGCACCTGCTGCCGGTATAGACGCTGGTGCCACATTCCAGGAGCTCTCCAGTGCAGGGAGCAGGCAGTTGTTAATAGCTTAATGCATTATTGAGATTACAGGCCCACTGGGTAGACACTAATTCTGCCTTTTACTTAGCATTTACCACTTTGATGTTCGTTATTCAAAGACACCAGCATCATCCCTGACATTTCTTATAACTTGTTAAAAAACAACCACCACCTCCCTGGGGTTGGTTTAGGGCACCTCCTTTTTTTTGTCTTTCACCTCACCCCGCCCCCATCCCCCTGGCCAGGAAAGCATTTTTCCCTCCAAGAAGTAAATGCAGCTGCCAGAGCAACTTGGGAGGGCTGAGTTGAACACCATGGACGGCGACATGGACACTCCTTGGTGTTCTCTCCGGGCATCCTTGTCCCAGAGACCCGTGTGCTGCAGTGGGGGGTTGCTGCCGCTTGGAAGGCATCTTGCAGTCGGTGGTCCCTCAAACCACCACCTCAAACATGGTCAGTCTTTTACTCTCCTAATAGATATCCTTCTCTGTTTTCCTGTACACATTCACTAAGTAGACTTTGACACACCTGTGATGTAATACGCATGTTTTCTTTTATTCATTATGATCAGAATCTGCTAATCTTAGAAATGAAGCAAACTAGGGCTTCTTGTTGTGCCTGCTCTGGGACTGCTCCTTGCTGAGGTCCCTCTGCTATCAGGAGAGCGTTCTGGGTCCTGAAAGGTGTACCTGTCTGTGGCAGTATTTCCCTCTTCTGGGCAATAGGAGAAACTGGAGCAGCCCATTTGGGGTCAGTCTTCTCTGTGTGTAGCATTTGAACAAGGGATCCAGACACCTTGGATCTTTTCTTGGCCCTGTGACTTGTGTTCTCCAAGTTGAAATCATCTCACCCTTTCTGAACCTTGTATTTTTCGATCTGTAAAAGGGGTCGGGAGTGTTGGTCAGAGGAGCATCTGTATATCTGTGCCCTCTGAGTGCTCTCTGGCAGAAGTTGTTTTTCTAAACCTTGGACTCAGCTTTGGCATTTTAAGCAGGTTTTTGGCACAAGACTGACTAGCAGCAGCAGGGAGGGAGCGTCATGTCTGTCTCACTTGGATTCTGCCCTGAGGACTCACAATCTGCGTTCTTTTCCCTGCAGCACCAAGTACCCTATCACTGCCCGACGAATGGGAGTTAACTGAGTAAGCTAGGCTTTCAGCCCACCCATCACTTACCCATGGCCCTTGATGAAGACCTTTCTGCTGAAAAGGCCAGTGAGCCTGGGACACAGGCCTCAGGAGGGCAAGTGGCTTTCCCAAAAGGATAATTATTTGGGAGACCACAAGACTGGGTCCCTCTTAATTAGACAGTAACTAGATAACCTGGTTGGAAATTTGATTAGCATCTTCCACATTGAGGATGGAGTTATCACCAGCAGTTCAAAAGCCTATAACTTTGTGTGTTTATTACCACGGTGACTTTGCTTTTTAAACTATGAGGATTCTGCCAGGGAAAGACTTGGAAGTGGCATGAGACTGTGCTCTTGCTGCAGGACAGGCTGTTCTTTTAAGGTTCTGCCCGTCTCCATGCATATCTGACCCTCACATCCGCATGCATTTCCTTATGC
The DNA here is from genome assembly GCF_964165515.1 of Mesoplodon bidens. Taxonomy (NCBI): domain Eukaryota; kingdom Metazoa; phylum Chordata; class Mammalia; order Artiodactyla; family Ziphiidae; genus Mesoplodon; species Mesoplodon bidens. The sequence goes on from NC_138179.1 coordinate 9,163,739, forward strand.
GACTACTTCCTTGTTCGTCTTCGTGATGCAGTTTCACCTATATACATCTGTGTACCTCTGTATCATTGGTCAGCAGGTGTGGTCCCCAAACGAGGGGTGCTAAGCTTGGGCGAGGCAGCTCCCTTCAGGCACGGGCGGTTTCTGGGGAGAGACTTGTGATCCATCGGCACCTGCATTCTGAGTGCCTCAGTCTTGAAGAGGAATCTGGGTGGCACACCACAGCATCCACCTCTGCAGCGGTTCTCAAAGTGTGTCCTCTGTCCAGCAGCATCAGCATCACGTGGGAAATAAGTGCCAGCTCTAGAGTCCCTCTCCAGAACTACTGAATCAGAAACTCTGGGGGTGGGGCTTAGCAATCTGTGTTTTAACAAGCCCTCCAGGTGATTCTGATGCATGCCAAGTGTGAGAAGCACTGCAGTATAAAGCTGGAATTATTTTCATTTTTTAAATTGAGGTATAATTGATATAGAACATTGTGTCAGTTTCAGGTGCACAACATAATGATTCGATATTTGTGTATATTGCAAAATGATCACCATGGCTAGTCTAGTTAACCTCTGTCACCATACATAGTTAACAAAATTTTTTTTCCTGTGATGAGAACTTTTAAGATTAAGTTGCTCTCTTAGCAAGTTTCACATATGCAGTACAGTATTAACTATAGTCACCATGCTGTACATCACATTCCCATGACTTATTTTATAACTGGAAGTTTCTGTCTTTTAACCTCGTTCACCCATTTAGCCCCCACCTCTGACAGCCAACAATCTGTTCTCTGTATCTATGAGCTCTTTTTTTTTTTTTTTAAGATTCCATATATAACTGATGCTATACAGTATTTGTCTTTTTTTTTTTTTTTTTTTTTTTTTTTTTGCGGTATGCGGGCCTCTCACTGTTGTGGCCTCTCCCGTTGCGGAGCACAGGCTCCGGATGCGCAGGCTCAGCGGCCATGGCTCACGGGCCCAGCTGCTCCGCGGCATGTGGGATCTTCCCGGACCGGGGCACGAACCCGTGTCCCCTGCATCGGCAGGCGGACTCTCAACCACTGCGCCACCAGGGAAGCCCCAGTATTTGTCTTTCTCTGACTTACTTCACTTAGCATAATGCCCTCAAGATCTGTGTTGTTGTAAATGGCAGGATTTCCTTCTTTTTTATGGCTGATTAATATTCCATGGTGTGTATATATACCACATTTTCTTTATCCATTCATCCATCCATGGACAGTTAGGTTGTTTCCGTGTCTTGGCAGTGAACATGGGGGTGCATATATCTTCTCGAGTTAGTGTTTTCATTTTTTGTTGGATAAATACCCAGAAATGGAATTGCTAGATCATATGGTAATTCTATTTTTAACTTTTCAAGGACTCTCCATACTGTTTTCTGTAGTGGCTGCACCAATTTACATTCCCATAAACAGTGCACAAGGGTTCCTTTTTCTCCACATCCTTGCTAACACTTTTTATTTCTTGTCTTTTCGATAATAGCCATTATAACAGGTATGAGTGAAGTGATATCTCATTGTGGTTTTGATTTGCATTTCCCTGATGATTAGTGATGTTGAATACCTTTTCATGTACCTGTTGACCATCTGTATTTCTTCTTTGGGAAAATGTCTATTCAGATCCTCTGCCCATTTTTAAATCAGATTGTTTGGGGGTTTTGTTTTGCTATTGAATTATACACACTGTTTATGTATTTTGGATATTAACCCCTATTGTTCATATCATTTGCAAATATTTTCTCCCATTCCATAGGTTGTCTTTTCATTTGTTTAGTTTCCTAAACAAAAGCAAAAGCTTTTTAGTTTGATTTAGTCCTACTTTTTTATTCTTGCTTTTGTTGCCGAATCCAAAAAATCATCACCAAGACCAGTGTCAAGGAGCTTATCACCTCCTATGTTTTATTCTAGGAGTTTTATGGTTTCAGGTCTTAACATTCAACTCTTTAATACACTTTTTTTTTTTTTTTTGGTATGGTATAAGATGGTGGTCCAGTTTCATTCTTTTGTGGTGTTCAGCTTCCCCAACACCATTTATTGAAGAAGCTATCTTTTCCCCATTGTATATTCTTGATTCCTTTATTGTATATTAATTGACCCTGTAAACATGGGTTTATTTCTGGGCTCTATTCCGTTTCATTTATCTATGTGTCTTTTTTTATGCTGATGCCGTACTGTTTTGATTACTATAGCTTTGTAATATAGTTTGAAATCAGGGCGTGTGATGCCTCCCAGCTTTGTTCTTTTTTCTCAAGATTGCTTTGGCTATTCAGGGACTTTTTGTTTCCATACAAATTTTATGATTGTTTATTTCTGTGAAAATGCCATTTGATAGGCATTTGATAATTTTGATAGAAATTTGATAGGGATTGACAGCATCTGTAGATTGCTTTGGGTAATATGGACATTGTAACAATATTAATCCAGTTCATGAGCACCAAATATATCTTTCTGTTTATTTGTGTGTTCTTCAGTTTCTTTTATAAATGTCTTACAGTTTTCAGTATACAGGTCTTTCACTTCCTTGGTCAAATTTATTCCTTAAATATTTTATTTTTCCTGATGCAGTTTTAAATGGCATTGTTTTCTTAATTTCTCTTTCTGATAGTTCACTATTAGTCTATAGAAATGCAACAGATTTCTGTATATTGATTTTGTATACTACTTTACTGAATTCATTGATTAGTTCTAACTTTTTTGTGTGTGTGTCCAGTCTTTAGGGTTTTCTATATATAATATGTCACCTGCAAATAGTGACAGTTTTACTTCTTCCTTTCTGATCTGAATGCTTTTTCTTTCTTTTTCTTGCCTAATTGCTCTGGCTAGGACTTCTAATACCATGTTGAATAAAAGTGGCAGGAATGGGCATCCCAGTCTTTTTCCTGATCTTAGAGGAAAAGCTTTCAGTTTTTCATCACTGAGTCTGATGTTAGCTGTGGACCTGTCATATATGGCCTTTATTATGTTGGTGTGTGTTCTCTATACCTGCTTTGTTAAGAGTTTTTATCATAAATGGTTGTTGTATTTTGTCAGATGCTTTTTCTGTACCTATTGAGATGATCATGTGATTTTTATCCTTTTCTTAATGTGGTGTATCAACATTGATTGATTTGCGGATGTTGTACCATCCTTGCATCCATGGGATAAATTCCACCAGATCATGGTGTATGATCCTTTTAGTATGTTGTTGAATTTAGTTTGCTACTGTTTTGTTGAGGATTTTGCCATTATGTTTATAAGAGATGTTGGCCTGTAATTTTTTTTTCTTGTGGTGCCCTTGTCTGGTTTTGGTAGTAATGTAATGCTGGCCTTGTAGGATGAGTTTGGAAGTGTCTGCTCCTCTTCTGTGTTTTGGAAGAGTTTGAGGATTGGTATGTATTTTCTTTTTTAAAAAAATTTATTTGTGCTGGGTCTTAGTTGCAGCACATGGGATCTTTGTTGTGCAGCTCTTAGTTGCGGCATACGGGATCTAGTTCTCTGACCAGGGATCGAACCCAGGCCCCCTGCTTTGGGAGCACAGAGTCTTAACCACTGGACCACCAGGGAAGTCCCTAGTATGTATTCTTTAAATGTTTGGTTGAATTCACCAGAAAAGCTGTGTCCCGTACTTTTGTTTGTTGAGGGTTTTTTGATTATGGATTCAATCTTCTTCCTAGTTATTGGTCTTTTCAGATTTTCCTTTTCTTCCTGATTCAGCCTTGGTGTATAATTGTTAATAGTAGTCTCTTATGATCCTTCGTATTTCTGTAGTATCAGTTGTAAAATTTCTTCCTTCACTTCTGGTTTTGAGTCCTCTTGTCTTTTTGTTGTATGTGTGTGTCTAGCTAAAGGTTTGCCAATTTTATCTCTTCAAAGAGTTTCTCTTAGTTTCATTGATCTTTTCTAAAGTGTTGTCTTTTTAGTCTCTATTTTCCTTCTGATCTTTGTTATTTCCTTCCTTTTACTGACTTGGGTTTTCGTTTGTTCTTTTTCTAGTTCCTTGAAGTGTACAGTTAGGTTCTTTTTTTTAAAAAAATAACTTATTTTTGGCTGCGTTGGGTCTTCATTGCTGTGTGTGGGCTTTCTCTAGTTGCGGTGAACGGGGGCTACCCTTCGTTGTGGTGTGTGGGCTTCTCATTGTGGTGGCTTCTCGTTGCAGAGCACGGGCTCTAGGTGCACGGGCTTCAGCAGTTGTGGAGTGTGGGCTCAGTAGTTGTAGCTCGAGGGCTCTAGAGTGCAGGCTCGGTAGTTGTGGCGCACGGGCTTAGTTGCTCCATGGCATGTGGGATCTTCTCGGACCAGGGATTGAACCTGTATCCCCTGCATTGGCAGGCAGATTCTTAACCACTGTGCTACCAGGGAAGTCCCTAAAGTTAGGTTCTTTATTTGAGATCTTCCTTGTTTCTTGATGTGTAGGCATTTGTCATTATGAACCGCCCTCTTAGAAGTGCTTTTCTTGTATCCCGTAAGTTTTGGTATGCTGTATGTCCAATTTCATTTGTCTCAGGTATTGTTTTTGATTTCTCTTTTGATTTCTTTTCTGACCTGTTGGTGGTTCAGTAACATGTTGTTTAATCTCCACTTATTTGTGAATTTTCCAGTTTTCTTCTTATAATGATTTCTAGCTTCAGACCGTTGCGGTTCGAAAAGATGCTTGATGTGATTTCAGTCTTCTTAAGTTTATTAAGGCTTGTTTTGTGGCCTAATATATGTCCTAGAGATTGTTCCATGTGCACTTGAGAAGAATGTGTATTCTCTTGCTTTTGGATGAAGTGTTCTGTATATATGCGTTAAGTCTAATGTGTAGTTTAAAGCTGATGTGTCCTTACTGATATTCTGTCTGGATGGTCTATGCATTGATGAAAATGGGGTATTAAAGTCCCATATTATTGTATTGTTGTCTGTTTCTCCCTTGAGGTCTCTTAATATTGCTTTAATTAATTTACTTTTTTAAAATTTTGGCTGTGTGGTGCAGCATGCAGGATCTTAGCATGTGGGAACCTAGTTCCCTAACCAGGGATCAAACCCATGCCCCCTGCACTGGGAGCACAGAGTCTTAACCACTGGACCACCAGGGAAGTCCCAATATTGCTTTATATATTTAGATGCTCCTATGTTGGGTGCATAAACATTTACAACTGTTATATCCTCTTGTTGGATTGACCCCATTTATCATTATGTAATGCCCTTCTTTGTCTCTTTATTTTAAAGTCTATTTTGTCTAAGTATAGCTACCCCAGCTTTCTTTTGGTTTCCGTTTGCATGGAATATCTTTTTCCATCCTTTCATTTTCAGTCTGTGTGTCCTTACACCTGAAGTGAGTGGGTGTATTCTTACATCTGAGGTAGGCAGCATCTTTTTTTTTTTTAATCCATTCAGCCCCTTTCTGTCTTTTGATTGCAGAATTTAGTCCATTTACATTTAAAGTAATTATGATAAGTATGTACGTACTGCCATTTGGTTAATTGTTTTCTGGCTGTGTTGTAATTCCTGTCCCTTTCTTCTCTTGCTCTGCTACTTTGTGGTTTGATGATTTTCTTTGTGGTATGCTTAGATTCTTTTCTTCTTAGATCTTTTGTGAATCTGCTATAGGTTTTTGCTTTGTGATTACCATGAGGCTTACACATAACAACTTATAACAGTCTAAGTTTAAACTTATTCTAAATCTAAAGCACATTTTTACTCCTCCATCCCCCACATTTTTGTTTTTTATGTCACATTTTACACCATTTTATCTTGTATATCCCTTATTATATTTTTACTACTATATCTTTTAATCTCCATACTAGCTGTGTGAGTAATTAATCTTTACATTATATTTTTCTAAAGTGTACTATAGTTACCTCTACCAGTGAGATTTATACTTCCATATGTTTTCCTGTTACTAATTAGTGGCCTTTATTTTCAGCTTTAAAAAGTTGCGTTCATTCTTGTAAGGCCAGTTTAACTTTTGCTTGTCTGGAAAACTCTTTAAAAATTCTGAATGACAACTTTGCTGGTATTTTTGTCTGGAAGTTTTTTCTTTCAACACCTTGAATATATCATGCCACTCCCTTCTGACCTGCAAAGTTTCTGCTGAAAAACTTGCTGATAGTCTTATAGGGGTTCCCTTGTACATAACTAGTTGTATTCTTCTGGCTTTTAAAATTCTCTTGTGTTTTTACTTTTAACAATTTAATTATCATGTATCTTGGTGTGGGTATCTTTAGGGTTTGGTTTATTTGGAACTCTCTGGGCTTCCTGGATCTGGATGTCTGTTTCCTTCCTTAGGTCAGGGACGTTTTTAATCCCTTTATTCTCTCTCTTCTCTATCGGACCCCTATAATGTAAATGTTGGTCTGCTTGATGTTATCCCATAAGTCCCTTAAGCAATCTGCACTTTTTTTCATTCTTTTTTCTTTTTACTGCTCCAGTGGCTTGAGTTTTACTGCCCTGTGTTCAAGTTCACTGATCCTTTTTATGCTAGCATCTGGTCTGCAGTTGAACCCCTCTAGTGTATTTTTCAGTTAAGTTATTGTATTTTTCAGCTCTGTGACTTCTTTTTCATACTTCCTTATATTTTCTGTCTCTTTGTTGAAGTTCTGTGTTCACCATTCTTTTCTTGAATTAAGTGAGCATCTTTATGACCATGATTTTGAACTCTTTTTAACAGGTCAATCACTTACCTCCATTTCATTAATGACTTTTTCTGAGGATTTATCTTGCTCTTTCATTAGGAGCATATTCCTCTACTTTTTCATCTTAATTTTAGACTCTCCCTGTTGGTTTCTGTGCCTTAGATAAAAGAGCCACCTCTTCCAGTCTTGGAGGAGTGACCTTGTGTAGGAGATGAATCTCACCATTCAACCCTGCCTTAATCTTGGTTGTCTCTCAAACCTTTGTGATTGTCCCTCAAACCTTTGTGATTGTCCAAACAGACTACTTTATTTTTAGTGGCTTCCAGTAGTTGCGGGTGGGCCCAGACCTGTCAGTATTCTATAGGGAAGGGTCTCAGTCACCAGCTTTTAAAGTATGTAAATATACAGTCTTGTGGGATGACTAGCAGTAAGTCCCACTGTCTACCACAGCCAGGTGATCTAGAGGTGTCCCTTGGGCAGCAGTGACAAAAATCAGGATACCAGATGAGTATACGGGTTCCTTTCTGGAAGATACCAGAGACTTGAGGCAGAGGGTGAACACACAGATGGCGTCCACTGGCTTCTGTCCCCAGAGTGTGCCAAAGCAGAAGCTGGCCCCTTAGGCTGAAGCTCCAGGAAAAGCAAATAGGCCTCTTTCACAGAAAGACTGAGGGTGTGTTTCAGTTGGCTGTCTGTGTTGTGCCCCAGGGTTGGTAGCCAGCCAAGAACCAGAGCTAGGTGATCAAGAGGTGTCCCCTGGGTGGCAGCCACACAAGCCAGGGCAACAGACACACATAGAAGCTACTCTCCGAGAAACACTGGTGCTCTGGAACACAGCAGAGGGACAGCACAAAGACAGTGCCTGCCCTGTGAGGTCTTTGGAGAGGATTACAGTAGACCCTTATATGTGTGTTTAATTAGAAGCCTGCCTCTTAGGTTGCAAGCTATAACTATTTTTTAAAAACTATTTAAAAATGTTAAATATGCACATGTCATAGGGCTCAGCCCTTCCACTCTTAGGTATTTAACTAAGAGAAAGGAAGGCATATATCCACACACTTACACCTGAGTGTTTACATCAACTTTACTTGTACTAGTCTAAAACTAGAAACACAACCCATTTCCATCAATAGGTGAAGAGATAAACCATGTTGTATCTGCACAATGGAATACTAGTCAGCAATAAAAAGGAATGACCTGTTGATAGACACAACTTCATGGATAAATGTGAAAATAATTATGCTGAGTGAAAAGCCAGACCAAACAGAAAAACCCTACATTGTAAGATTCCATTGTATAAAAGTCTAGAAAATGGGGCTTCCCTGGTGGCGCAGTGGTTGAGAGTCCGCCTGCCGATGCAGGGGACACGGGTTCGTGCCCCGGTCCGGGAAGATCCCACACGCCCTGGAGCGGCTAGGCCCGTGAGCCATGGCCACTAAGCCTGCGTGTCCGGAGTCTGTGCTCCGCAACGGGAGAGGCCACAACAGTGAGAGGCCCACGTACCGCAAAAAAAAAAAAAAAAAAGTCTAGAAAATGTAAACTGTAGTGACAGAAAGCAGATCAGTGGTTGCTTGGGAATGGGGCTAGAGGGTGAGGGAGGGATGAATTATAAAGGAGCATGAGGAAATTCTGGGGGTGACGGATATGTTTATCATTCTGAGGTCATGGTGTCTTGAGTGTACACATGTCAAACCTCATCAAGTTGTACATCACATTGTATGTCAGCTATGTCTCAACAGAGCTGTAAAAAAATGAAAATTTAAGTGCAGTGGTTACGTGGGAAAGGCAGAGGGACGTACGGGGGAGGAACACTTCTTTTTTCAGTTATATTCTTTTCCATTATGGTTGATCACAGGATATTGAGTATAGTTCCCTGGGCTCTACAGTAGGACCTCACTGTTTATCCATCCTGTATATAATACCTTGCATCTGCTAATCCCCAACTCCCAATCCTTCCCCTCCACCCCACTTTGGCAACCACAAGTCTGTTCTCTATGTAAGTCTGTTTCGTAGATATGCTCATTTGTGTTGTATTTTAGATTCCACATATAAGTGATATCATATGGTATTTGTCTTTCTCTTTCTGACTTCGCTTAGAATGAGAATCTCTACGTCCATCCATGTTGCTGCAAATAGCATTATTTCATTCTTTTTAATGGCTGAGTAGTATTCCACTGTATATATGTACCACATCTTTATGCATTCATCTATCGATAGACATTTAGATTGTTTCCATGTCTTGGCTGTTGTAAATAGTGCTGCTATGAACATAGGGGTGCATGTATCTTTTCAAATTATCGTTTTGTCTGGATACATGCCCAGGAGTGGGATTGCAGGATCATATGGCAACTCTATTTCCAGTTTTTTGAGGAACCTCCACACTGTTCTCTACATTGGCTGCACCAGTTTACATTCCCACCAACAGTGCAAGAGGGTTCCCTTTTCTCCACACCCTCTCCAGCATTTACTGTTTGTAGACTTTTTGATGATGGCCATTCTGACTGGTGTGAGGTGGTACCTCATTGTAGTTTTGGTTTGCATTTCTGTAATGATTAGCGATGTTGAGCATCTTTTCATGTGCTTATGGGCCCTCTGTATTTCTTTGGAGCAGTCTATTTAGGTCTTCTGCCCATTTTTCAATTGTGTTGTTTTTTTGTTGTTGAGTCGTATAAGCTGTTTGTATATACTGGAAATTAAGCCCTTGTCAGTGGCATCATTGGCAAACATTTTCTCCCAGTTTGTAGGTTGTCGTTTTGTTTTGTTTATGGTTTCGTTTGATTTCTGTTGCCTTGGGAGCCTGACCTAAGAGAACAGTGGTACAATTTATGTCAGAGAATGTTTTTTGCCTGTGTTCTCTTCTAGGAGTTTTATGGTGTCATGTCTTATATTTAAGTCTTTACGCCATTTTGAGTTATGTTTTGTGAGGGTGTGTTCTGACTTCATTGATTTGCATGCCACTGGGGAAGGAACACATTTTTAATGATACCGATCGGTGTTCATATTGTTACATAAATGAGTGAGTACGAGGGCCAACCTGGAAGAGGACACAAGATGAAAGCAATTTCAAATTGCTGTCCACCACCAGCACCTCCTGGAGTTGACGTTCAGAGCTGCAGCCACCTCTGCAGCACGGCTCTTCGCAAAGCTGGCTGGCTGCGGGCACCTGGCCCGGCTGCTGCACCCACTGTAGCATCTAGCACGCTGCACACAGTCCCGCACTGCCAGGTGGGCTGTGGGCACAGGGAAGAGATTCCCGCTCGCTCTGCGTCTCTTGCTGGCCCCGTGAGCAGAGCCGTACATTTCAGCGCGTTGTAGTCTCTGAACCTCCTCTCAAATTCATCTTGGTTGTGGCCAAAACGGCACTTAATGTTTTTCACACCATGGGTTATGTGTCATTAACAAAAGTCTGAGACTTGGGTTGATACTTCTTACTGGCACGTTCTTTAGAGGCACATGGAGATGTATTTAACAGGCTTTCCACTTCCTAGATTTATGCCAGTCAAACCCAATTTCGTAGTAAAAACCCAGGAGGAATTCTCTTGAACTTCCTGATTGACCATATTCTTGCCTCTTTGTCTTTCTGCAGATCTGAGTTGTATCCACTCTGACCAGCACACTCTCTCTGAGGACTTTGCAGACGCAGGACTCCAGAGTAATCAGACTCCTCCAGTGAGTAGTCCCAGCATCACCGGTCTGTGGAACCGGGGATGTTCTTGTCTAACTGAAATCACTGTGGGCATCCCTACGGTACCCTGAGTGGGGATCAGCACACTTCTCAGAGGGCACAGACTATAAAGTGGTATGAGAGACTATATAGAGATTATATAATATTGAATGTCTTTTATAATAACCACTGTACTAATGAAAGAATATAGATGTTCAAATGTTAAATTTTAATTCCAATACATCTTAAGCCAGTGGGATACATCTTGGAGCTTAGAATTGGCTGAGGAAGGTGAAGTTATTTAGCCACACCCAGGGTCAGGTCAGCTAAAATGCTCATTAACTTAGACGAATGAATTTTTGAGACCATGGCCTTCAAATTGCCTAGGATTGTTTCCATGGAAATGACATAGCACAGGTATTCCAATGTCACAAATATGATACAGTTAGCTATTTTTTAAATTATAAAGGGCTAAGGTGACCATATGTCCTGGCTTTTCTGTAACTGATCCAATTCAGTATCTCTTTAGTACACAAAGGCCATGCATTGGATGTATTACCTAAAGCGATATCGTTTTTATACTTATGTACGATCTCTATGTCTAGATTTAGGTTTAGGAAAATATGGCCATCATGACTGTGGAGGTAGGCAAGAAGTATATGAAAGAACATGGCCACAGAAAGGATCACAAGTTCTGATTTCTTCCTGATTACCAGGGAACACGACTCCCTTCAATAGGAGCAAGACCCGGCAAGGTTGTTGTTCAGGGATTAGTTGGGCTTCTTTCTGTCTTTAACTTTTCCTAAAATAGGATGACTTTCTATTTAGTGCCTTTAAAAAAAAAAAAATCACCAGAGTGCTTTTACATTGGTTTTGCATATTGGCATCTTAGACTACTTTTCCTAACTGTTAATCGATGAAAATGATTTGTCTACGTCCTGGAAAGAACACACTATTATAGAAGATAAGCATTTCCAATCCTTTTACCTTCCCATTCCACAAACACTGCAGAAGGCTGTGATGAATCAGTGGCATTTAAAGTACTGACATAACCTGTATTTTGCAGGGAAGTGACTGTAATTTCCAGTTCCTTGGTGGAGGAAAACAAAACACTCTGGTCTTGCTTCCAATGATGCAAGTGTGATCGCTGGCATCTTCATGAGCTCCAGAGGTCACAGCACGCTGCCGCGGACTCTCATGGCCCCTCGGATGATCTCTGAGGGGGACATAGGAGGCATTGCTCAGATCACTTCCTCGCTCTTCCTGGGCAGAGGCAGTATAGCCTCCAACCGGCACCTCCTCCAGGCTCGGGGCATCACCTGCATTGTTAATGCGACCATCGAGATCCCCAATTTCAACTGGCCCCAGTTTGAATATGTTAAAGTGCCTCTGGCTGACATGCCTCATGCCCCCATTGGACTATACTTTGACACCGTGGCTGACAAGATCCACAGCGTGAGCAGGAAACACGGGGCCACCTTGGTGCACTGTGCTGCAGGGGTCAGCCGCTCGGCCACGCTCTGCATCGCATACCTGATGAAATACCACAACGTGTGCCTGCTGGAGGCGTACACCTGGGTGAAAGCCCGGAGGCCCGTCATCAGGCCCAACGTGGGCTTCTGGAGGCAGCTGATAGACTACGAACGCCAGCTCTTTGGGAAGTCGACAGTTAAAATGGTACAGACACCTTACGGCATAGTTCCAGACGTTTACGAGAAGGAGTCCCGACACCTGATGCCTTACTGGGGGATATAAGTCACCAAAGCCTGCATCAGCAGCCCCTCGAGCAGCACCAGCACCTGCCGCACGCGTCTGCTCCCCTCTTCACCTTTCTTTCCAGATGGTTGACTTCTGGTTCTCCCTGAAGTGCTTTTTCACACTGCGTGTTCACGTCTATCTTAAGAGAGAAGGGAGGGGCGGGAGGAACGTAAGGGGAATGCTTACATGGCTACTGACATTTTTAAAACTAACATTTTGGAATAGTGTTTATGAAAATCTTTAACTGGCTTTTAATCATTTTTAAGGATTTGAACAGTTTAATAAACTGGCTCCGCTCTATCCTCAATCCCATGCCTTTTGGCATCATGGGAGGAGCTCAGTGCAAAAATCACTTTGGGCCCCGGTTAACCCTTTAGATACAAGCTTTGCCCAAGGCTGCCGACCAAACAAATGCTTAGGGAACATTGATACCAGTGTCAGTCTCTACTGGATCAGCCCTCTTTCCTTTCCCCCTATCAATCATTTAGTGATTCTGTAAGTTAAAAAAAACAAGCCTTTATTATTTAGCTGTTAATTATAATGAAATCTGCAAACACCCTGTTGGAATCAGTGTGCCCCAGGACTATACTAGCATTATTTTTAATAAATATATCTGCTTAACATATTGGAATTTTTACTGATAAGAACTTCAGGGGGGGTGTGTGTGTATGTGTGTGGATGAGGGAAGAAAGATGCTCTCCAACAGCTATTAAAATACGGCTCCTGCGATAATTATGAATGCTCCTTAAACCAGACATCCCACCTGAATCATGTCAGCGTTGCCCATCCTTGCAGATGGGCAGATATTAACATCATTCACAGTGTTGGAACAGTAGGAAACAGCACAGTGTACACGCTAATAAAAGGTACAGTTTTCAGTTGTCTCTTGGGAACTGGAGGGCACCAAAGCAGTGAGTCCTCCATCAGAGAAACTGGTGTTTTTATAAACTTTAAAAACGTATTTATTTTTGGCTGCACTGGGTCTTGGTTGCTGCACGTGGGCTTGCTCTAGTTGCGGCCAGTGGGGGCTGCTCTTCATTGCGGTGCGTGGGCTTCTCGTTGCGGTGGCTTCTCTTGTTGTGGAGCATGGGCTCTAGGTGTGCAGGCTTCAGTCATTGTGCATGTGGGCTCTGGAGTAGTTAGGGCGCACGGGCTTAGTTGCTCCGCGGCATGTGGGATCTTCCCGGATCAAGGCTCGAACCTGTGTCCCCTGCACTGGCAGGCGGATTCTTAGACACTGCACCACCAGGGAAGCCCCCAGAAACTGGTTGGGACTTGGTAGAAGTTTCTATTAGCTCTTCTCTATTCCACGCTCCCGGGAAACCACTGGGCGTTACCAGGTTGCTCCTTGCTTTTATAGGGGAGCTGCTTGTCCCAGCAACAGCTTTGTCTTACTTCATTTCCTTGCTTATCTGTAGAAAAATTTCCTAGATTTTCAGTCTGTTTGTTTGGCAAGAAGCCCTACATATAATGCCACTGGCCACATATTTATATACATTATATCCTCCAGATTTTACCTGGTTTGTGAATGGTTTCCCTCTAAATTCCACCTTTTCTTATTTTATACAATTTGCCCACTTTTATAAACATGCACCATTACTGTCTAGAAGGGAAAATTAAAATGAAATTAATGGTTTCTATGGGAAATCAGAGCAACCCATAAATGCCTCAGCAGCACATGATCAAAAATCAATCAGAAAAAAAACTGGCTGTGGAGGCTACGGCTTCTACAGTATGAAGGCAAACTCTGATAAGTCTGGTAGTCTTTGGATAAATGTGCAAAAATCAAATTGTATATAGTAAGAAAACACCTGCTGACAGATGTTCTTGGTAATTAAGAAAAATTTCCTGTAGAGATCCTGGCAAATGCCACTACTGGGATGTAACTTAGCACTTGGGAAGCCTAACTAACACCTTTCCAATCTAAATGTTGGAGTTTATTAGCTAAAGGTCACAAAGGAAGGTACGTGACCTCCAAGGTGTGACGGGATATTCTGTAGTGATCCCCAGTGCAGAGCAAACATTTCAGATTTCTATAACATAAAGGCCCTATAATCTTTTCAAAGCTTAAGAACACGCTAGTCATTAAATAAAAGGCAAGTAGAAGGCATCTGTAAATTAGCAAAGAATTATGCATATGCCCACAAAAGATACTCAATTTAAAATATGAAACCTATATGAACTAACTAGTAGCCACAGGAAAAATAAAGCATGGATAATATCCTAATACAGCCTATGCTGCTTCTACCTCAAGCACGTCCAGACAAAAATTACACACTAAGCCATAAAAAATTTAAAGGCAAAATACAACACCAAAACAGTGCTTACTAACTGACACTCAAGAAGGGGGGTGAAGCAGCTTGCACAATGCACTGTATGGAAGTAAGTAACCTTGGTTACTGTTTCCAAGGACACTGGGCTCTTGGCTAGCAAGCGCTGAGATGAAGCTGAATGCAGTGTTGACTCATTTTAATAAACCTGCATAAAGAAAATCAATGCAACGGTATTCCACACTCCCCACATCTTTACTGGTAGATCTAATAAAACATTACCAGTACTAAACAGATACTGAAAGTAGCGAATACTCTATAGCAAAGGCTTTTTATTGATGTCTGCTGTATTTTCCCATGGAGTGACTAAACCTATCATACTTGGTAAGGTCAGCAGTAATTATACTTAGGAATTTTACCTGAGGCATTCTGGAATATATCTAGAAATGGAAGCCAATCTAGTTAACAGGTGAGCATACTTTTTAAAATGTCATCAATATGGACCACTGTGACAGAATAATAGTCCACATAGCATTTCCAAAAAATGTCTCTGCAATGTAAATTCTGTCAAACTGGGAGACATTTCTTGTCGCCAAGGTAGATTTTGTTATCATGGTCTATCATGGAATGTGTAAGGCCAATTAGAAGGCTGCTTGAAATCTGGTGCCGTGTTGAAACCCTAGGTGCTGCACAGGCTAAAGTGGAACCCAGAGGCCTCAGGCAAAACCTGCTAGAAACCAGCCCACTTGTGTTGTCACGAACACCCACTGGCTCTGTGGAGGGCAAAGGTAAGAGTTCAGAGACAGCTGTCCCAGGCATTAGTAGCTGGCGATGGTATCATCTGGAGCAAATGAGAAAAACAGATTTACCTCATCAACAGTTCTCTGTGCACTCGGGCGCGCAGCCAGGTAAAGCAGAAGCCTCATCAACAGCTCGGGAATGAAAATGTCGTCTACCTTTCTTGGAGCGGATGGAAGTAAAAGGTAGTACGGTGGAACAAAACAGAATTTCCTCAAGTTTTGTCCTCAGGAGGGAAAATGATCTAATTAATTATGTAAAGCAGCAATTACACAGACAAAACCAACTTTTCCAGTTTACAAATAAAAACTAAGTCTAGGTCAGAGAGCTTAAGCCATACAAAGTGAAACACAAGATTCAAAATCTCTTCATAAAGCACGTAATTAACAATTGAGAGAAACGTGTGTCCTAGTTTGGTGGGTTCTTCCCAGGAATAACAGTCTTTAACCACTAGGCTTTTTTCCCCTATTTTATGCATTCATTTTAAGTGGCAAAGAAAATTCCCTACACCAGAGAGCATGAGCCTTTTCCTTCTAAAATTCAGTGCTGTTTGTGTGTTTTTTTTGTTTTGTTTTGTTTTGCGGTACGCGAGCCTCTCACCGTTGCGGCCTCTCCCGTTGCGGAGCACAGGCTCCGGACGCGCAGGCCCAGCGGCCACGGCTCACGGGCCCAGCCGCTCCGCGGCATGTGGGATCTTCCCGGACCGGGGCACGAACCCGTGTCCCCTGCATCGGCAGGCGGACTCTCAACCACTGCGCCACCAGGGAAGCCCTCAGTGCTGTTTTTGAACAGTTTCCTGCCTTTGCTTCTAAGTCACGTGCCTCTACCACAAATACACACCTTATTTTTCTCCTTGCTTGGCCAGGAGCTCCACCTTCTAACCCTGAATTAATTTCCCGGTCTCTCATAGAGATACTGCGGTATTGGTCCCTGTGCAGTCATTTCTGGAAATTTGGCTAGAGGCCTCTGCAAAGAGGTTTCATTCAGCTGGCTTTCCAAATCTCATCTGAAAAAAGTATCACGTTCACAGTCTGTGTGTGAGGTAAAACCAGGCTTTCAGTGAAGGTGCCTAAGGGCAACGATATTCACCCCAATACACCGAGATTCAGGCCTCTGTCAAAATGAACATTCTTCTCACTGCAAAGTTCCCAGGCATGTTTTGAGAAAGTTCTCTTAAAAGTTGACAGTCTTAGAAACGAACGAAAAGAGGAGAGAACTGGGTCGGTTGCGACAGTAAAGCTGGTATATCTGCCCTCATCCACCTGCCATGGCCCAATGGAGAGAAACAGAATTTTTTCTATAAAAAGAATATCAGTTTAATCACAATTCCCCCTTTTTATTCATTTCAGCTATTAACAAACTAAATGTGGATAAAGGCATTCTACTTCACAGAACAGTAAGTGTTCTAGATACACACAAACACTGGCTCAAAACATCCTTCCAACTCCAGTCCTATAGCAATAATTTTTCTTCAAGTGTCAATTCTTCACAGTTTCAATACTGCAGCAGCAAATATTCCTTAGATAAAGAAAATTGTGGTCCATGTTTTAAAACATCTTAAGAGAACGAGAGATAAGTCAGCAAACTTCCAGTGCAGTTTGGGTAGAGCACTTTTACCTCGAATCCCAAAGACTGGCCGTGGGAACCTGGGGGCAAAGGTCGTCGGTGGGAAAGACTGGGAACTTCTGCAGCACTTCCTCCCCGCCGCCACCTCGTGAGGATTTCTTCGCGTAGCTTGATGGTGGTAGGGGGAGCTCTGCAGCATTCGCATTCTGTTTATTGGTCCCTGTCACCCCAAGGGGTGTGATGGAAAACAAACAAACCCAGCTAGCACTTCCCACAGGAGCTTTCAGGAGATTTCAGAGCAAATCAGGCAGGATGAGGCCGGGAGGTTTTGGTTCGACACAGTTGATCCAGAAGTTTGCACAGCTGGCATGATACTGGTGTCCTCCATACGCCAGCTTGAAGCTGTCCGTTTCCGAGTTGAACGCCTGCCGGGAAGAAACAGACATGGGGGGCCAGTCAGGCTCCCTCCACACCTGGGCACTAACCAGCAGCCGGCACGGACCCCTCTCCAGCTCACAGAGGCTGAGGCCAAGCTGGCACACACACAAAAGCTGAGCAGGTGGCTACAGGAATTTAAGCGAGAAAGTTTTTCGCCGCTAATTAAATGTATAAAAATATCTTCACTGTTAAACCCAGTTTCAGCAAAAGGAGGCCAAACTGTTCCTAGAAAAGGCAGACAGAGGCTGCGGGGGTCGGCAGGGGTCCTGACACGGGACGAAAACAGCCACGGGCTGGGGATCATTTTGATCTGTGAAGAAAGCAGCCCTCCCCTGAGGCTGGCATTTGACTCTAACATGCCATCCCTGAAGTTTCTGAGACTGATTACAGTCCTATCATGAAAGCAAATGTAAGATTAAAGACTCTTAGGGTCTAATGCCATTCGGAGCTGATAACTAACCTGACATCATTGAAAAGTCCAAATAGGTATAGGATTTGTAAAAAATAAAGATGTTAAACACAGCAGAATGATTTCCAGATGAATAATGCTTACCGGTAAGTTACAGTCAGCCAGGCCTAACCTCAGTCACTTCCTGGGGTGTTTTGTAAAGCTCAACAAGTAAACAAATAAATAAAGCTCTAAAACCCAAACAATTTGTTTTTGTCTGCTAACGGCCAAGTCCTGAAGCTCTCTGATCTCATTCTGTGTGTCACTACCACTTCGTCTTCCAGAAGCTGCTCTTTCTGTTACCCTGCTCATCCCAGAGAAAAATAACCGCAACACCAGAAGCCAACCCTGAGCCACAAGCGCACAGCAGACGGAAGTGGACCCGCACAGACATGTTAGTCGACCAGATCAAACACTATGGGAACGAAAAGGATTCAGCAAAGGACCCATGATTGGAACAGCTCAGGATGGCAGTGGAATCATCGA
Source organism: Mesoplodon bidens (assembly GCF_964165515.1). Classification (NCBI taxonomy): domain Eukaryota; kingdom Metazoa; phylum Chordata; class Mammalia; order Artiodactyla; family Ziphiidae; genus Mesoplodon; species Mesoplodon bidens. The sequence goes on from NC_138179.1 coordinate 9,181,761, forward strand.
ATTTGCCTTCCACACTCAAAATTAAGATGGAGACGCTAAGATAACGCGTAACTGGTTCATACTTTTTTAGGATGTTCTTCTGCAGGCTTCTCTTCTTTCTGAAATAACGTTGAAACCATAAGGTCAACAAAATTCCCAGAACAGGGCCTCTGGCCTCCAAACGAGTCCTTACAGGTTTAACCTTTTGTCCTTGCCACCCCACTGTGCAGAGGGTGGGCAGGCACATGCCAACAAGCCCACTCCTTAGAAAGGCAGGAGCTGCCTCCACCCCTCGACAGCTCCCCCTGCTGCCCCCTTGAAAGAACGCTGCCCCTTTGAAAGAACGTGTCGGCTTCTGTGGTCAGATTTCAGGGCTTCATAAACTCCCCGCCTCTGGTCACAGACCTTGCCGAGAAGGGCCAGATGGGATTGCCTCCTGGGTCGGTCAGGGAAGCAGACCGTGCAGGGGAGGCGGGAAGGCGGGTGACTTACCCGGCTCCTGGAGTCCACGTTTAAAAGGCACACCCCACAAGCAAGCTCCTGAGCGTTTTTAATCCCGGGCCGTAGCATACAAGAGGAAAAGTCCAGTGAATTTTCATCAGGCTGTGAGGACAAGACAAACGGGTAAGAAGCCAGGAATTCCACACGCTGCTGGTTTCACTCCCTGATCAAACATCCCAACAGGTCCAGCAGCAAATGCAGTCCACTCTCTACCACCACCAGTACAATTATTCCATTTCCCAGACGTTTACCGAGTACCTGCCCTGCTGTGTTCTAGTTGCTAGGGATGTTAGGATGAGCACAAAATGGTCCCTGTCCTTTGAGAGCTCAGTTTAGGGTCAGGGCGAGGTGGGTGTCAGGCCACACTGTGCCACGAGACCCACACTAGGGGTAAGGACTGAGCGCCGGAGCACAAGGGGGAAGGGGCGGGGCACTTACCCGACTCAAGGGGAAAGGAGCGTGGTGGCAGAGAATGCTTCTGAGAACTTCGAAACACGGTGGCTGAGTCCTGATGGGTGTTCGCTAGGTGAAAGGGGTGGGGTAGGATGAGGTAGGGGAGGGAAGGGTATCTACTCTATGTAGAATAAGCAGCCTGGGCAAAGGCCTCTAAGCAAAAGATCAGGTATGAGAAGAAATCTAGGGAGTGGGAGGCAAGCTTACGGAAGGAGGGAGGAGATGAAACTGGAGCACGAAGGCCTTGAAAGGAATATGAGGGGTTGAGACTCTATCCTGGGAAGCCCTTAGGGTTGTAACTAGATGGTGACAGGATCAGGTTTGTACTGTGGACAGACCCCTCTGGTTGCAATGCAGGCACTGAACTGGGGGTCTGGGGCCCTGTTACAAGGCTGCAGTAGCGAGCCGGGAGACGGGTCCTGAAGGTCAGAACCGAGGGAGCAACAGTGCGGAATGGAGAGAAATGGACACATGAAGAGCTATTAAGGCCGCAGAATCAACAGGCCTGGGGGATCTGTTAGATGTGCGAGGAGGGGAGGGGACTGGGCAACTGAGAGGATTCACCCTAACGGGGCGCATGAGAGGAGAACCAGTTTGGGGATGGAGACTGGGGAGAAGAGTTCAATTTGGTACAAGCTGAGTCGAAGCTGCCTGTGGGACAGCTGAGTTCTGATGCTGTATGAGCAGGAAGATGGATATACAGGCCTAGCACTCAAGAACGAGAGATCTGGATGTTATCGGCTAGGGAGAATAAATACATTAACAGCTAACTAGTCAAGTCTTTACCTGTGCTAAGCAGTACACTAGGCTCTTTACATACATTATTTAATTTACTCCTTACCAAAAAATCTATGAAATAGGGAGCGTGTTGCCCAATGATGAAAAGCCCAATGATTGAAAGCTGTTAATTTCTTAAAAGTTAAAATGCACATCTATTATAGGAGCTTGCAATTCCTAGATATTTTTATCCAAGAGAAATGAAAACATGTTAACAAAAGTCTTATACAAGAAGTGTTCATAGCAGCTCTATACATATTAGCCAAAACTGGAAATAGCATGCATCTTTAAACAAGAAAATGGATATTAACACAGTGGAATATTACTCAGTGATAAAAGGGATCAAACTGATACAACACAGATGAATTTTTACAACATGCTATGTAAAAGAAGCTGACACAAGAATATATACACTACATAATTTCATTTATATTAAGTTCTAGAACAGGCAAGTCTATGGTGATGGAAATCTACAGAAAATGGATCACTGGTTGTTTTTGGAATCAGATCAGGGGATTGCCTGGGAAGGGGCAAAAGGGAACTTTAGGGGGTGATGAAAACACTCCATATACCGATGGGGTGTGTGCTACATGGTTGTGTGCATTTGTCAAAACTGGTCCAACTATACATTTAAGATCTGTGCATTTCATTGTATATTCGTTATTCCTTGACTACGAAAAACACTTGAATAATAAAACAAGACAAAAACCACCAAAGAAAAGCAGAAAAACAAAGCAAAAAACCAGACTGGCAGAAAACATTTGCAAATGATGCAACCGACAAGGGCTTAATTTCCAAAATATACAAACAGCTCATACAACTCAACAGCAAAAAAACAACCCAATCGAAAAATGGGCAGAGGACCTAAATAGACATATCTTCAAAGAAGAAAGACAGATGGCCAATAGGCACATGAAAAGATGCTCAACATCGCTAATTATTAGAGAAATGCAAATCAAAACTACAATGAGGTACCACCTCACACTGGTCAGAATGGCCATCATTAAAAAGTCTACAAGTAACAAATGCTAGAGAGGGTGTGGAGAAAAGGGAACCCTCCTACACTGTTGGTGGGAATGTAAGTTGGTGCAGTCACTATGGAAAACAGTATGGAGGTTCCTCAGAAAACTAAAAATAGAATTACCATAGGATCCATCAATCCCACTCCTGGGCCATATATCCAGACAAAACTATAATTCAAAAAGATATACACGCACCCCTATGTTCACAGCAGCACTGTTTACAATAGCCAAGACATGGAAACAACCTAAATGTCCATCAACAGATGAATGGGTAAAGATGTGGCACATACATACAATGGAATAGTACTCAGCTATAAAAAAGAACGATATAATGCCCTTTGCAGCAACATGTATGGAACTAGAGCTTATCACACTAAGTGAATTATGCCAGAAAGAGAAAGACAAATACCATATGATATCACTTATATGTGGAATCTAAAATATGACACAAATGAACCTATCTATGAAACAAAAACAGAATCACAGACATAGAGAACAGACTGGTGGCTGCACAGGGGGCAGGGGTTGGGGGAGGGATGGACTGGGAGTTTGGGGTTAGCAGATGCAAACTATTACATATAGGATGGATAAACAACAAGGTCCTACTGTATAGCACAGGAAACTATATTCAGTATCCTGTGATAAACCATAATGGAAAAGAATGTAAAAAAAAGAATGTATATTATATATAGCTGAATCACTTTGCTGTACAGCAGAAATTAACACAACATTGTAAATCAATTATACTTCAATTAGAACAATTAAGAAAAAAAGATTTTGGATTCTTAATGTGTAAAAGTTAGGTATACATGAACTAATTTATTTTTCTTATATATGCCCTAGAGCAGAGTTTCTCAAACTTGGCACCATTGACATTTTAAGCTGGATAATTGTTAAGACGAGCTTAAAAGACCTGTAAGACCTGTCCTCTGCATGTAGGATCCCTGGCCAATTTGGGGGCAAAACTGCTCCCCACCCCGACTATTAAGAACTGACTTTCCAAAGAGGAAGACGTATGTGTGCACGCATATAAATACATATATACACATAAACCCACACACGTGTGTAAGCTGATTATAAATTTTACTGATATAAAGAAGGTGTTGCACACAATCTACAAATAATAAAATATACCATCATCTTTCCTGTAAATTCCACATCGTATCTTGTTCTCACAAAATGCTTTCTTGGATTTTTGCCCAACTCTTAGATCAACAACCTTTGCTCGCTTTCCTGGAAGAGTGTTAGCTCTGATGCGAAGGCTGATGTTTTCACGTGGAGGACTAGGCCTAGACTGAAATGACTCAGACGCACTTCAGAACCTCTCTTGTCTGGCAAATACACGAGTGACTTCTTTGCTGAATCAGATAACAGTCCTTGAATACTGGAGAATCTTTCCTCAACTTTTGGTTCTACTCACAACATAATGGCTACAGACACAGCATACTTTTTTTTTTTTTTGAGGTACACGGGCCTCTCACTGTTGTGGCCTCTCCCGCTGGGGAACACAGGCTCCGGACACGCAGGCCCAGCGGCCATGGCTCACGGGCCCAGCCGCACCGTGGCATGTGGGATCCTCCCGGACCGGGGCACGAACCCGTGTCCCCTGCGCATCGGCAGGCGGACTCTCAACCACTGCGCCACCAGGGAAGCCCCAGACACAGCATACTTTTAAGTTTAATCTACATTATTAACATTTTGTCTATCACCTTAAGTCTAGACAATCAACAAAACAAGTCAAGCCCTGATTTGAAGAAATGCTCCCCCTATGGTCGATTTCGAGCTACCAATGTGATGTCACTGAACATGGGGTTGGGAAGAGATGGGTGCAGCACCGTCATATAGTATTTCCACAGGTGGATACAACGGACTAGGGCGATCAACTTCCTGGTCTGTGCCAGACTGTTGCCATTTTAGCTCTGAGGACACCCCTCGGTTCTGAGCAAACCGGGACAGCTGGTTGTCCTGTGACAGACATCAATAACCTCAGACATTAAGGACAAAGCAGGTGGGAAAGGAAGTGAAGATGGAAGGGGGTGGACAGGAACAAAGTAAAAGGGTCCACTGTCCTGTCTTGAGAACCAAAAACAAGGGCAGAGCAAGTCAAGTGTGAGAAAGTTCTAGAGTTACCAAGTTGGGCTCAGAAAGATGTCTGAGTTTACGATTGCCCAGGCTCTGCAGTGTGGTGTGATAACACAGCCCAGTGTGATCATGCAAGGGGGTGGCTCAAGTGGAACAGAGACAAGGGGCTTGTAGTCCAGAGAGTCAAGGATCTGGGAGCCTGGGATGTTGGCTGTTTCTTCCTCATGAATACTGAGGTGACCAGGATGATGGCAAATTTGACAATAAAATAATAGCTACATGTTCTGTAGTTGCTTTAGGCTGAACCACTGAGGAGTTACTATACTGTCTTAGTATTTGCAAAACTGTATTCTTCTTCCCCAGAAAAAAAAGGCTTCTCCCTAGAAAAATGTGTAGATTATATATGACATTTCCCCAACCAGTTCTCTTTAATATGAAATAAGTATCTTTTAAAAACATATTTATTTATTTATTTGGCTGCGTTGGGTCTTAGTCGCAGCAATCAGGATCATTGTTGCGGCATGCGAACTCTTAGTTGTAGCATGCATAGGGGATCTACTTCCCTCAATAGGGATCGAACCCGGGCCCCCTACATTGGGAGCGTGGAGTCTCAGCCACTGGACCACCAGGGAAGTGCCTCCCCATCCATTTCTAATTTGAAATAGTAAACCATGTGCTAGGTTCCATAAACCTCTCTTAAACTAACCTGAGCTGAATCCATTTGGATCACCCTTAAGGAAGGAAGGATACACAGTTCTCAAAGAAGAAAAAGGGAGGTGGAAGTTTCAGCTGTGTGAACCTACATGGCCTTAGCCAAGCCAGAGGATAATTTTTTGTTTGTTTTTTAGTGTCATCACAGCCAATTTGGTCAAACCGAGAAGCAGGTGGAATTATCCTCTGTCTGCTGTCCAAATCTGTCCTTTGTAAAATAGTAACAGTTTCACTTGCCCTCCCTCCCTCCCTCCTTCAATTGGTGTTAGGACCCTCACAGATACATAAAAAGGGCTCTGGAAAGGATAAAGTACTCTAAATGATCATCACAATTATTCACTTTGACAAAATCTAACAAGCTTTTTGAAGAGGTTAAAAACATAGTAGTATGTCTATAATCTACATTATAGACATTTATCATGTTACTAAATGAGGACTATTTGAGAAATAATTAGAACCCGGGGAAACTCTGAATCTTGAAATCAAATCCAAGTTAATAAAAGCCCTTTTAATACCTGTTTACCAAAGGAATAAAAGAAGCCAATGAAAAGGTCATATCGTCATCTCCAGTGAAAATCACAAGGCTCTGCATAAATTACCCTGTAGTCAAATTAATCTTTCAAATGATAAAATTAACCTTTATAAATACACATCTATTAGCAGGGAGATTATTGTAGTACACAGTGTGACACCAATTAAATGGCCCGAGTTCTATAAGGAGGTTATGCCCTCTACAGGCACCTTAGATTGCATATCATCTACTTTACCTGGCAAGTCTGTCATGCATTTAGTGAAGATTAAAAACCCAGCTGTGTTAGACATGACCTGCATACACTGACAAGTCCCAGAGTCAGGCTGGGATAGATAATCCTGAATCTTTAGCCAGTAATAAATTACTAAAATGGTATCCAAGAAAATCATTATTAAGGAAGAAGAGTTTGGTAGTAGTTTAGTGTTCTTTACCAGTAGACTTATTCTCCTCCTTCCGGACAAATGTAGGATGGGCCTTCCCTGTCCCTCTAAATTAGGCACAGTCGTGTAACTTGCCATGGGGTTAACAGACTGTGAGTATAATATGGTCACTTCTGGAAGGAAGCCAGACCAATGTGCTATCTGTCATGTTCCCTTGATACTCCCACAGTGACCAACTATGTTCCACTCGGTGTTGGCTCTATCAACCCAGATCCCTGAGTAAGGAGGACATGGCATAGGGTCCCTCCAACTTGAGATGGACCTGGAACAGGAGCTAGGAATAAAGCTCTGTTGTTTCACATTGCTAAGAACTGGGGCTGGGAGGTGTTGTTTGTTACCACTGCAAAACTTAATTTGACTGATACAAAGAGTGATCTAGACACAGGTTCCACAAGCAATTCCACACCTTTGATTTTGGTTACAATGTAACCATTCTTGGTTACAATGTTTTTTTTTTTTTTCTGGTAATTTTTCCTACTGCTACTATAACAAATTAGCATAAATTTAGTGACTTAAAACAACATAAATTTATTCTCTTCCACTTCTGGAGGTCAGAAATCTAAAGTGGGTTGGCAACACTCTATTCCTCCTTATCCAAGCTCTAGGTGAGAATCTGCCTCTTTGCCTTCTCTAGTTTCTAGAGACTGCCTGCATACTCTGTGGATCACGGTTCCATCTTCAAAAGCAATAGTGTAGCATCTGCCAATTTCTCTCTCTGCTTCGACTGTCACATTGCTTTTTCTCATTCTTATTCTCCTGCCATCCTCTTACAAGGATCCTTGTCATGCCTCTGGGCCCACCCAGATAATCCTGGATAAGTTTCCCATCCAAAGACCCTTAACTTAATCACATCTGCAAAGTCCCTTTTACCACATAAGGTAAAACATTCACAGGTTCTAGGGATTAGGACGTGGACATTTTAGGGGGGCGGGGAGGTGTTATTCTGTCTACCAAATCCACCTTCTGCCAACTGAAGATAGCTGTGCAGAGACATGATGAAGATTCTGTCTCTAAAACACTGTGCGGACTGGCAAGATGACAAAAATGCTATCATTACTAAAAAAAAAAAAAAACTGTTCTGGGGCTTCCCGGGTGGCACAGTGGTTAAGAGTCCGCCTGCCAATGCAGGGGACACGGGTTCGAGCCCTGGTCCGGGAAGATCCCAAGTGCCACGGAGCAGCTAAGCCTGTGCACCACAACTACTGAGCCTGCGCTCTAGAGCCCGCAAGCCGCAACTACTGAGCCCTCATGCCACAACTACTGAAGCCCACGCGCCTAGAGCCCGTGCTCCGCAACAGGCCACTGCAATGAGAAGCCTGCACACCACAACAAAGAGTAGCCCCCGCTCACTGCAACTAGAGAAAGCCCGCGTGCAGCAACGAAGACCCAACAAAGCCAAAAATAAATAAATAAATAAATTAATTAATTAATTAAAAAACAAAACAAACAAAAAAAACTGTTCTCCTGACATGCCACAGCAATGGGAAGTAAGTACTCTGAAATTCACTGCTTATTTTACATCAAAAGGAAGTACAGAAGAATTTTATTATACTGAGGGTAATAGTGGAATCACAGAGCCAGGGTGATTTTCAGTTGACCACAGGTCAGGAGAATAACAGTCCTGTCTCTTCTCGTAGACTTTATATGGCAAAAATGGATTAGTATTGTTTTCCAGGACTGAGTCTTGGTTACCAAGCTACTGAACTTCAATTTAATCCACAAGCATGAGATAAAACTTTAAGATAACAATTCACTCATCTCACTAAAATAGGGGCTTCTTATCTCTTGAGAAAAAAGTTCCTTCAACCTGTGCCCAGAGGAGATAGGCTTTTGCCACAAGAGGGAGTTTTAGTCCATGGATAAAGGGAGCATGAAAGGGAAAGGGAAATGTAAAACTTTGCTAGTATCACTTCCAGCTTAAAGAAATATTAAGGAGCCACAATTTGGAGGTTAAGACTGTGTACTCTGCTTTCCTTAGCCCAAGCTGCATCCTGGAACTTTTTCACTGGAGAAAAGTAATGCAGCCTCCTTTTGATGGGAATAGTTTCATGGAGTCTTTGTGGGAAGAAACAAGTTTTTTTTTTTTTTTTTTTTTTTTTTGCGGTACGCGGGCCTCTCACTGTGGTGGCCTCTCCTATTGCGGAGCACAGGCTCCGGACGCGCAGGCTCAGCGGCCATGGCTCACGGGCCCAGCCGCTCCGCGGCACGTGGGATCTTCCCAGACCGGGGCACAAACCTGTGTCCACTGCATCGGCAGGCGGACTCAACCACTGCGCCACCAGGGAAGCCCCGAAACAAGTCAGTTTTTAATACCTGGGAAGCTGGGACCAACACAGAAAGAAGAAGAATGGATTTTTAGACAATGACTTCCAAGTTTCAGGCAAGTTTCATCTTTTCTGAGCCCCAATTTCTGCCCTTGTAAAAACGGGGATTACACTACTGACCTTGTGGGATTGTTACCAGGATTACATGAGAAGGAATGGCGAGCACACAGCACAATGCCAAGCAGGTTTTAGGTGCAAAAGAAACAGTAACTATTACATCAGTGTTATTGGGATCAAAGACCCTGACTGTGGCAACTAAGTTCAATAAATAACTTTATTTATTTATTTTTTTGTGGTACGCGGGCCTCTCACTGTTGTGGCCTCTCCCGTTGCAGAGCACAGGCTCCGGACACGCAGGCTCAGTGGCCATGGCTCACGGGCCCAGCTGCTCCGCGGCATGTGGGATCTTCTCAGACCGGGGCACGAACTTGCGTCCCCTGCATCGGCAGGCGGACTCTCAACCACTGCGCCACCAGAGAAGCCCAATAAATAACTTTAAATTCTACTTAAAATGAAGTAATGATGTAAAAAGTTAAAAGCTGCCTATACAACCTCAATTATGCCTCTCTCTCCAGTGATGATTTCTCTGCTTTGAGCCTCTAATACAGAGTCCTTGGCGTTTGTATAGTTTTGTTGCAACTGAGTTAAATTACACAGATGTTGGGTTTTGTGTCATTTACATTTACACATCTATTTTTAAAGTATCTTGTCTTCTTCATGACAAGTTTAACCTTATACTTCCTCTGTAGAGCGTATGCTATTCATGCAGTGGGCAGTTCAAGTAAGTTTTATAGACCCAGGACCTACCAGTTATCAAGAGGAAATGCCATGGTGTAATCAGGAAAAATACCTAAGAATGATTATTTTTCTGTCACAGCTAACCTGGTGAAAAAAGCAACTATAACTGGAATAGCATGGGTAATTGGAGAAACAAATACTCAGTGGCGGTCATGTACAACGTGCAATGCATTCCTGTGTTGTCTAGCGGCAGATACCTACCCTTCCCTGGTGCCTAAAAAATGTCAGGTAAAAATCACTCTAGCATCTAGACATGGATGCTAGAAATGGATGTTCTTAATGGGAGTTTGAAGGACAGGGCAAGAATGCCTGTCCACTCTTCCCACTTACCTCCTATTTTCCCATGTGGAGGGATTTAGAACCACCGTTAAGTGAGAGGGCAACACACCTAAGTTAGATGTGTGACCAAACCCAACAGGCTTCCTTTGAAATCACAAAACCAAATTCTATGGCTTCTTTAAAAAGGTCTGAACAAAACTAATCCTTAGTATAAAAAACCAGAAAATGGCTTATCTCTGAGTGGGGTGATGACAACAGAGGAGCATAAGGAAAGCTTCTGGGATGATGGGCTATTCTGTATCTTGATAGGGGTAAGGGTTATATGAGGTATGCATATGTAAAGACCATTGAGCGGTATAACTAAGATTTTTTTCATTTTACTGTATATATATTTTACAGAAAAAGAAAAAAGAAAAGAAAGGTCTGGAGGGGCAAGCAGAGTCAAGAAGGCAAGCCTTTCTCACGAGCAAGAGGTACCAGGATGAAACTGACTTCCATCTCACCCACTGACAGCAGCTCCCTTAAAGCAGTAATCCAGGCCAAGATTCTCCCCAAATATCCTTTGCTCCAAACTGAAAAGGACTAATACATAATGAACCTGGTTAACACACTTGGTCTTTTGTGATACCTTTTCTTTAAGAGTTCACAGCAAAGAAAGATGCTTTGCAATCACAGCCATCTTTTTCTTTTTCTTTTTTTTTCTGGCCCTGCCAGGCAGCTTATAACACCTTAGTTCCCCAACCAGGGATTGAACCCGGACCCTCGGCAGTGAAAGCGTCGAGTCCTAACCACTGGATCGCCAGGGAATTCCCACAGCCATCTTTTTCTAATAGCACCAGAAAAGATGGGTTTGTCTAGAAGTCCAGCTTTCAAAATGTTAATTACAAGAAGAAACTGCCTGTCACTGGAACAAAGAAACTTAAAATCTAAGTGGCAAGGGGGACTCTTTTAAGCTACTCTATAGTCCTGGGATATAAACAGGGGAAAAAGTGTACAGAAAAGAACTTGACAGTTTATATCAAGTTGCTGCCAAGGTAGACTCCTGGTGTTTCATCTCATCAACCTTGATGCTAAGTAACAACCCACCCTTCCCCAAAAGGCTTCTTTCTGCTTTTACCCACCCAACTTGCCCATTTCAAGGAGGCAGCAGAATATAGTGGTTGAAAAAGCAGGTTTAGGACTTTCAGACTGAGTCCAGGGCTCACCAATATCTCTGTGCCTGGGTTTCTTTAACTGTAAGAAACGGGGAGAATAACAGTATCTACCCTCAAGACTGCTGTATTAATTGTATCTATGTAAAGAGTTATGAATAGGGTCTAGCACACAGTAATCACCCAGTAAAAGTTGGCTAATGATGATGCCGATATTTAGGCTTGATGTGGTCATATCAGCACAGGGTTAGGAGCAGAAGGTGGGTGAATTAGGAGAGACCCAGACCCACAGTGATCTCTAGATTCCTAAAGGTGAGAGAATCTCTAGATTTTCCCCTAAAGGTGAGACCTTTGTGAGACCGAGAGGCTCTGATGAACTGTGATGCTAACGACGCCAAGGGGACACACCTGGTAACATGTCCCTCTCCACCCCACAGCCTCACAGGCACGCCACGTACATTACTGGCCAACCAACTTCATGCGTAGCTGGAGTTTAGAAGTATTTTTTTAAAACACCAGGGTTTTATCACCCAAACACAACCCTATCACTATTCTGGCATATTTCTTTCTAGCCCTGTAGTAATAGTTCTGTGTTATTTCAAACTTTGTGCTTCTTTAAAAAATGGCGGCCTAACATCCTAGTATGAAGAGTCACACAACTAATTCTCCAGATTTGGACTTTCAGGTTATTTTCAATTTTTCACTTTTACGGAGAACAACTTGTGCTTTTAACTTGTTTCTTTTTGTGAGTTTGTATGCAGAACTCTTGCCTTAGGCAGTTTTCTGAGAAGTGGAATTACCAAGTCAACCGCTCTGAATGTTTTCAAGTCCCTTCATTCATTCAGCACTTACCGGGTATTTACACGGTGCCTGGCCAGACAGAAAATGAACAAAATGTGGTCTTGGTCCTTGTTCTCAACGAGTTCACAGGTGGAGGGGAAAGCGTGTTGCCAGACACCTTTCCCACAGGGTGGTACCAATTTCCTAATCAATGAATTCCTAATAAATTCCCTAAGAAGTAGTCCAATTTTACCACATCAACATGATCAGGGTTCAAATAAATAAACCAAACCCCACACTGGGTTTATTAGGAGGTAAAAACTGAGATCTTGTTTTAATTTGAATTAATGTTTACTGCTTAGCTGTGCCTCCTCTATGAATCACTTCATGTTTTTGTTCCGATTTTACTGGAAGCTGGTATAGTTCTCACTAACGTATATGTTTTCTTTACAGAGCAAAGACTTGCGGTCACTGTCAGTATGTGCTGCCACACGTTTTTTCTCGTTTACCATTTCATCTATTCTTTTCCCGCTTGGAACGACTTCCACTAATTTGTACTTGGAGCTATGCCATTCGACCTCTACGGAGAGATTTCCTAAGAAACTACTCAATGAAACCTGCTGCTTTCTTTACTGAAAGGATATTTTTGAAGATAATGGAGATTATGTTAGTTTCCTCTTTATGAGAACCCACAAAAGAAGTTTCTTTCTGAGTACAAGGAATAATTATGCTTCCTGAGTAGAGGGTTTATTTTTATGTTACGAACACAGTGAATCATGGAACTGATCACGTCTTCTTTACATCAGTGCCTAGAAAGGGTCAATGGTACAGCTCACCACTAGCAAATGCCAGCACTTTAAAAGCACACATTTTTGGGGAATTCTCTGGTGGTCCAGTGGTTAGGACCCTGGGCTTTCACTGCCAAGGGTGGTTTCAATCCCTGATCAGGAGCTAAGATCCTGCATGCCTCAAGGCCAAAAAAACAAAGCACATATTTCTGTACACTTCATACCTGGCTTTAACTTATTTCCCTAGTTTCATTTTCCCTTTGTTTTTATTTTCCTTATCCATTTATTAAAAATTTTAAACCAGTTATTAAAATAATGAGGTACAAAAATGCTTATCTTGCTTGAAAAAAACTGGAAAGTTCAAAAAAGTATAAAGCAAAAGGTACAAAGTCCCACCAAACGCTGTGTTAGAACACAAAGGAAAAAAGGACACACACTATACGGTATCACATGTGGAATCTAATCTAAAAAATACAAATCAATGTACATAAAAAGCAGACTCACAGACATAGAAAACTAACTTATGGCCACCAAAAGGAAGGGGGAAGGCGGAGGGACAAATTAGGAGTATGAGACTAACAGATACAAACTACTACATACAAAATAGATAAGCAACAAGGATTTACTGTAGAGCACAGGAACTATATTCAATATCTTGTAATAACCTATAGTGGAATATAATCTTCAAAAAAAAAACAGATCACTATGCTATACACCTGAAACTAACACAATATTGTAAATCAACTATACTTCAATTAAAAAAATAAATCAAGGACACAGTCCTGCTTTTAAGGAGCTGAGAAGCTAGTGGGCAAGAAACAAGCAAACACAATTATCAAGAAGCGTGGTTAGTGCCCTGACAGAATATGTGCTATGGACACACACAGGAAGGGCATCTAATGCAGACTGAAGGCCTCTTGGAATGAATTCTGGGACAAATGACACAAAGTCCAGAGGGGAATGCAGTCTAACAGAGAAAGAGAGGCCAGGGCAGCCCAAGTGATGGAAAAGACCTTACTCACTGAGCTAAGGAGTTTAAACTTGACCCCGAAGACCACGGAGAGTCACTGCAGGATTTTAAATGGGATATAAATGACACAATCAGATTAGCATTTTAGAAAGAGACATCTGAGAGTGGTGTGCAGAAAGAATTGATAGTGGATAAACAAATGAACCAGTAGGGGGCTTCGCTGGCAGTCCCGTGGTTAAGACTCCGTGCTACCAATGCAGAGGGCGCAGGTTTGATCCCTGGTTGGGGAACTAAGATCCCATATGCCTTGCGGCCAAAAAAACCAAACATAAAACAGAAGCAATATTGTAACAAATTCAATAAAGACTTTAAAAATGGTCCACATCAAAAAAAGTCTTAAAAAAAAAGAATGCTATGAATTTTTGCCAAACTTGTTAAATTTAACCTCTTGAATTCAGTTTTCTGTAAGTATTTCTTATCACCCAATGAACATAATTTTATCTCTTCTTTTCAAATATTTATAACTTCATTTCTTATTGTATTGGCCACACAGTTTTTTTTTTTTTTTTTTTTTGCGGTACGCGGGCTTCTCACTGCTGTGGCCTCTCCCGTTGCGGAGCACAGGCTCCGCATGCGCAGGCTCAGCGGCCATGGCTCACGGGCCCAGCCGCTCCGCGGCATGTGGGATCCTCCCAGACCGGGGCACGAACCCGTGTCCCCTGCATCGGCAGGCGGACTCGCAACCACTGCGCCACCAGGGAAGCCCCGCACACAGTATTTTTAAAAAATAATTAGGTTATAAATTGAAAAATGGCCAAAGAGAACAAAATAAGAGATTTGGGAAATGATTCAAATGCTTTAAGAACTTAATAGTACAAGCCAGAAGCAACGTAACAGTGGAGAGAGGATGTGCTTGCCCTTGAAGACAGGTTGCTGGGAGAGCCGGGAGTCCTCCTGAGCATCAGTGCAGCGCAATGAGAACTGGCTGCTCTTTCAGATGGGGCACATGGTAAAGTGTAAGGAAAAGAAGAAAGAAAATGGAACAGCATATTTATTCCAGCTGTGGAAGGAAGATAAATTGTGAAATAAAGGATAGTATCACAGACAAACTGAGTAAGTATGAATATATAAAAATAAAATAGTTTTGCCCCATGAAATATTTTAAAAAGGGGACGAGGACTTCCCTTGTGGCGCAGTGGTCAAGAATCCGCCTGCCAATGCAGGGGACATGGGTTCGATTCCCTGGTCCAGGAAGATCCCACATGCAGCAAAGCAACTAAGCCCGTGCGCCACAACTACTGAGCCTGCGCTCTAGAGCCCACCAGCCACAACTACTGAAGCCCGTGAGACACAACTACTGAAGCCTGCGCGCATAGAGCCTGTGCTCAGCAACAAGGGAAGCCACCGCAATGAGAAGCCCGCGCACCACAACAAAGAGTGGCCCCCGCTCGCTACAACTAGAGAAAGCCCACGCACAGCAACGAAGATCCAAAATGGCCCAAAATAAATAAATAAATAAATGAATAATAAAAAATTTAAAAAAATAAAAAGGGGAAGAAATAGAAGAGGAAAAAAATAACTGATGTAATCTTATGAGCACACACACGTGTGTGAATAAGTCTATTACAAGTATGAAATATGTATGGTCAATACAATATTTCATCGAATATATGGTCAAATGGTCAAAAGAGATAGATGATCGGTTTATACCCAAAGGAAATGAAAATAGTAAATTATCATTTGAGACAATGGCTAGCCCCTCAGGAAATGAAAGAAATTTAAAAACTTTTATGAAATCGTTTACACACTTGTTAAAGTAAGAAATTGACAAAAGCTAGAATACAATGTAAAGAAATGTATACTTATATATTGCTGACAGCACTGTCAACTAGCCCCTAAGCTCTCTGTAAATCCATATAACACATGTAACAACAGCTATATGCAGGCATGCGCGTACATGTGCAGCCATGCACTCTGACCTCTTAAGTCCTCTTGGAGAAACTATATCCCAAAAGGGGAAACAGTCATTTGTTTAATGGTATTCAGAGTAAAACTATTCATAACAGGAAAACAATGAAAACAATCCAAGACCCTAAGAAAGTAAACCGGCTAAATGAACCACAGGATAGCAACAAGATGTATCATACAGTCTTTTGTTTGTTTCACTTAGGTTTAAAAAAAATTTTTTTTTGAGGTATAGTTGATGTAGAATATATTAGTTTCAGGTATGTAACAGTGATTCACAATTTCAAAAGGTTACACTCCATTTATAGTTATTATAAAATACTGGTTATATTACCCGTGTTGTACAATATATCCTTGTAGCTTCCTTATTTTATACACAGTAAGCTGTACCTTTTACTCCCCTACCCCTACCTCGCCCCTCCCCACTTCCCTCTCCCCACTGGTAACCACTAGTTTAGTTTGTTCTCTGTATCTGTGAGCCTGCTGCTTCTTCTTTTTTAAAAAAATATTTATTTATTTGGTTGTGCCGGGTCTTAGTTGCGGCAGGCGGGCTCCTTAGTTGCAGCATGCGTGTGGGATCTAGTTCCCTGACGAGGGATCAAATCCCAGGCCTCCTGCATTGGGAGTGTGGAGTCTTAACCACTGTGCCACCAGGGAAGTCCCGAGCCTGCTTCTTTTCTGTTATATTCACTAGTTCGTTGTATTATTTTTTGGATTCCACATATAAATGATATCATACAGCATAGCATTTGTCTCTCTCTGTCTGACTTATCTCACTGAGCATAATGCCCTTGAAGTCCATCCATGTTGCTGCAAAGGGCAAAATTTCATTCTGTTTTATTGCTGAGTAGTATTCCATCTTCTTTATCCATTCCTCTATTGATGGACATTTAGGTTGCTTCCAAGTCTTCGCTATTGTAAATAGTGCTGCTATGAACATTGGGGTGCATGTATCTTTCTGAATTAGTGTTTTCATAGTACGGTTTTTTAAAAGGACACAAATGGGGACAGAAAGAACTAGAAATGCAAAGGGAGAAACTCAAACGAGTGCTTTGCAAAACATGCATGTACATACGGGACTTAAGAAGGATGTAGATAGAGAACATTTTCCTACACTCTCATTTTATTTAGGTACAACGGTCCTGGGAGCTATCCAGAAGCCAACCTGGTACTAATCAACTAATGGAACAAATGTTATCTCCTTCCTTTAACATAACTTGATACAGGAGGCACCTTCACCCTCCAATAAGTGCCATCACAGGAACATACACTCAGCTTTACAGCTTAGGTCTCTAGAAGGAAAGCAACTGCTAAATTGTCTTGTGGGCTTACCGCGAGTGTGGCGAGTGACATGAAGCCAATCAGGTTATTCCATACTTTATCGATGTCCTTCAGCAACTGCTGGAGTTTCTCACTGCACACTGCAGTGGCTTTTATCCCCAGCTCCACACGTTTGGTTACCCTGTACACCTCAACAACACCTGACAGGGAGAGAGAGGACAAAGTTAGGTGCTGGAAGCGTACAGAAAGAGTTGAGCAAGATACAACAGCCTTACTGCTGACTGATATTCTAGGTGGAAACTGGGACTGTATCTGGACAGACGTGAACTTATTGTTCCTTGGGACCAATCAACTCTTAATGCTGCAGTATAAACTCACTGGTAAGAGCACAGACTCTAGAGCTACACTGCTTGGGTTCAAGTCCCAACTCTGCCACTTAACTAGCTGTGTAATCTCAGGCAGGTTGCATAACCTCTCTGTGCTTCAGTTTCCTCATCTGTAAAATTGGGATAATAGTAGTACCTCCTCAAAGGATGGTTAAATTAAGGGATTAAACGGGTTAATACTGTAAAAGGCTGAGAACACTAGGCATTAAGTATTAGCTATTTTTTTTCTGGCTTCTTTATGAGTCCATTTGTTTGAATTTGGGAAATACCATTAAACTCACTGAAAATAGGAATATTAACAGTTTAAAAGAATCGGAATGTCAATATCACTACACAGGCACACCTCGCTTTACTGCACTTCACTTTGTTGTGCTTTCTAGATTTACGTTTTTTACAAATTGAAGGTTTGTGGCAACTGTGCATCAAGCAAGTCTATAAGCACCGTTTTCCTGACAGCATTTGCTCACTTTGCATCTCCGTCACATTTTGGTAATCTCACAATATTTCTAGCGTTTCCATTATTATCGTATTTGCTATGGTGATCTGTGATCAGGGATCTTTGATGTTACTATTGTAGCTGTTTTAGGGCACCACAAACCACGTGGCACGTGTTCTGACTGCCTCAATGACCTGCTGTTCCCGTCCATCTCCTCCACAGGCCTCCCTATTCCCTGAGACACAACAATATTGAAATTAGGCCAATTAATAACCCTACAATGGCCTCTAAGTGTTCAATGAAAAGAAGAGTCTCACGTCTCTCACTTCAAATCAGAAAATAGACATGATTAAGCTTAGTGAGGAAGGCATGTCGAAAGCCAAGATGGGCCAAAAGCTAGGCCTCTTGTGGCAGACAGTTAGCCAACTTTCGAATGCAAAGGAAAAGTTCTTGAAAGAAATCAAAAGGGCGACTCTAGTGAAAATAAGAATGATAAGAAAGCAAAACAGCCTTATGGCTGATATGGAGAAAGTTTGAGTGGTCTGGATAGAAGATCAAAGCAGCCACAACATTCCCTTAAGCCAAAGCCTCATCCAGGGCACGGCCGTAACTCTCTTCAATTCTGTGGAGGCTGAGAGAGGTGAGGAAGCTGCAGAAGAAAGACGTGTGAAGCCAGCAGAGGCTGGTTCATGAAGGTTAAGGAAAGAAGCCGTCTGCATAACCTAAAGTGCAAGGTGAAGCAGCAAGTGCTGATGGAGAAGCTGCGGCAAGTCATCCAGAAGCTCTATAGCTCAGATAATTAACAAAGGTGGCTACATTAAACGACAGATTTTCAGTGTAGATGAAACCACTTTCTATTGGAAGAAGATGCCATCTAGGACTTTCATAGCTAGTGAAGAGACATCGATGCCTGGCTTCAAAGCCTCCAAGGACAGGCTGACTTTCTTGTTAAGAGCTAACGCAGCTGGTGACTTTAAGTTGAAGTCAATGCTCATTTACTATTCCAGAAACTCTAGGGCCGTTAAGAATTATGCTACATCTACTTTGCCTGTGCTCTCTCTATAAATGGTACAATAAAGCCTGGATGACACACATCTGTTTACAACACGGTTTACTGAATATTTTAAGCCCACTGTTGAGGCCTACTGCTCAGAAAAAAAGAAAAAAATATGACTGCTCAGTGACATTGCACCTGGTCACCCAAGAACTCTGATAAAGATTTACAACAAGATTAATGTTTTCATGCCTGCTAAACACAGAACATCCATTCTGCAGCCCATGGATCAAGGAATAATTTCAACATTCAAGTCTCAGTCTTTAGGAAATAAATTTTGTGAGTCTGTAGCTGCCACAGATGGTAACTCCTCTGATGGATCTGGGCAAAGTCAATTGAAAACCTTCTGGAAAGGATTCATCATTCTAGATGCCATTAAGAACATGTGTGATTCACGGGAAGAGGTCACAATATCAACATTAACAGGAATTTGGAAGAAGTTGATTCCAACCCTCAGGGGTGACTTTGAGGGGTTCAAGACTTCAGTGGAGGAAGTAACTGCAGATGTGGTGGGAATAGCAAGGGAATTAGAATTAGAAGTAGAGCCTGAAGATGTGACTGAATTGCTACAATCTCATGATAAAACTTAACCATGAGGTATTGCTTCTTTTGGATGAGCAAAGAAAGTGGTTTCTTGTGGTGGAATCTACTCCTGGTGAAGACTGTTAAAATGACAACAAAGAATTTAGGATATTACATAAACTTAGTTGATAAAGCAGCAGCAGGTTTTGAGAAGACTGACTCCAATTCTAAAAGAAGTTCTCTGGTGGGTAAAATGCTTTCAAACAGCGTTTTATAGGATACAGAAATGGTTCATGAAAGGAAGAGTCTATTGGTGCAGCAAACCTCACCGTCATCTTATTTTAAGAAATTGCCACGGCCCTCCCAGCCTTCAGCGACCACCCTGATCAGCGAACAGCCATCAACATGGAGGCAAGAGCCTCCCCACCAGCAGAAAGATTATGACTCACGGAAGACTCAGATGATGGTTAGCAGTTTTTAGCAGTAAAGTATTTTTAAACTAAGGTATATACATTGTTTTTTTAGACATGACGCTATTGCACACTTAACAGACCAGAGTAATAGTGTAAATATAATTTTTCTACGCACTGGGAAACCAAAAAATTCACGTGACTCGCTTTATTGAGATATATGCTTTTTTGAGATATATGCTTTATTGCAGTGGTCTGGAACCAAACCCGTGATATCTCCGAGGTCTGCCTGTAATTAAGAAGTATCTCACTCCTCTGAATGCCCAAAGATCTACAAAGTCTGTGGCTTCATGTATCTTTTATACACTTAACAGGACACAGAATGGTTCTTTTCCTGTGGTCGCTGAATTATGGCTGAATTCTTCCAGCAAGGATGAGGGTGCCAAGGTCTCCACATTCTAAGGACAGCTGCCAGACGTACCCTCAACCCCTCCACCAGCCGCTATAAGAGAGGACTGGAAGAATCCCAGGGGGTCTTCAGTGGTACATGCTCAGCCTCTGTACAGCACCACAGCTTGTCCTTCCTCCCCCAGGGGAAGGGCAGGAATCACAGCCCACTCTAAGCCACGTGAGGGGGCTTCTCAGATGGTCTTCCACACTAGAAAACTAGTAGAAGGAAAGATAGGCACCCCAATACCCGGTGAACATCTGTTTATGCAGCAGAATTGTGCCTGTCTGGGCAGGACAGCAGAACCAGAGCAAGGTGGCAGGAGGAAGAGCTCACATCCCTTCGTAGCTACTCATGCAGCAAGTATTTGTGAGTGACCACTATGTGCCTGGCCCTAGTCTAGGTGCTGAAGACCCAGCAGTGAGCAAAACGAACCCAAATCCTTTCCTTCTTGGAGGTTCGTTCTAGTGGAGGGAGACAGATAATAAGAACAGTAAGTAAAGCATTTAAGGTATTAAAGGTGACAGGGCTAGGGAGAAAATCAAGCAGGGAAAGAGACGGGAAGTGCCAGGGTGGGGAGACGCGACACGGTTTTGAGTAAGACAGGCCAGGAAGACCTCACTTAGAAGGTGACATTTGAGTAAAGATCTGAAAAAGACTAGGGTCCAGTGCGTGTGGCTCTGGCCACGGGACAAGCCTGAGCTTGGGGAGGAGAGGACCACTGAAATGGACAGGGATTGAGATTTCATGTTGGACTGGCATGTCTCATAGCTGAAGGTGGCCAGGAAGTTAAGGAATCTGTGATGTCAGTGAGAGGTAGAAAGGAAGAATTCAACACAGCATGGTAAGAACTGATTGGAGACCCAGTGATTTAAGTTTCTTTTTTAAACCAATGATTTAATTTTAATGTCTCATCTAGTTCAGACTCTTTGATAAACCAGTAATTTTACACTGTGTATAACAAGGACTGGGAAACCTGGCCAAAGAGACCCGAAGTCAAAGAGTTGTTCCTGTCTGGGACTTAAGTGTCTTCTCTGCAAATGCAGATGCTACTTAGTGAAGTCAGATGTGGCTTGAGAGATCTAGATTAAGCTACGTAACAGAGGGACAGCTGAAAAGACGGCAAAGTGTCATGATTTTGGATAAGTAAAATATAAAAGCACATACCTAATAAGTATTCCATGCCTTGAGCTGACTGAATGACTTCTGTGCACACAGAACTACTACTGATTCCATTTAAGGTATCGTTGGCCTTCTTAATGACCTACAAAGAAATGAAATCACATCTCCTTACGTAATCAGGAAAAGTCATTACAAATCAATTTACTATCAGTAGAAAACCCAACAGAAAGCCAGGAGGTGTGGAAACACACGACTGATTGATGTATATAGAGGGCTGTGCTGAAACAAATCTGAGAATTTAATTTTGACACTGAAGAACCAATCCTTCATTTTCTTTGAAAGAGGAAAAATAGAGGTTCTTTACCTTAAATATTATTTTAACTTGGGCGGAGATAATGATATCATTTTGTTATGTCTTAAACACAGTGACAGAAGAGGGCACGGTAGTTAAGTGAGCTGTGTCTACTATCATAGATGGGAAAGAAGCCTCGCTTAAGATGTGTGACTTTCCACACAGCTTCTCTTTGCGCAAGGCCATCGACGCAGAGCTCTGCGAGTCTATCCAAATGAACCCAGAAGGCAAGATATGTACACCAGGGGCATTTCCGTACGTGTGAACATCACGAAAGTGACAGACTCACCTCTAGGGCACTCCCTAGGCACCGCTGCCATTCATAGGCATATCTCTCATTCTCCTGTGAATTTTATAAAAAGAACTGGGTCAAACCAGCAAGGCTGGAATCCTATTTGTTACTTCTGTCTATTCAGAGTACTGAAGACTTTCCTGTCTATGAAAATCACTCTAGTCCAAGCGCAACTTACCTTTTGAACCCACTAGTGACAATTTTTTTTTTTTTTTTTTTTTTTTTTTTTTTTTGGTACGCGGGCCTCTCACCGCTGCGGCCCCTCCCCTCGCGGAGCACAGGCCCCGGACGCGCAGGCCCAGCGGCCACGGCTCACGGGCCCAGCCGCTCCGCGGCACACGGGATCCTCCCGGACCGGGGCACGAACCCGCATCCCCTGCATCGGCAGGCGGACTCCCAACCACTGCGCCACCAGGGAGGCCCTAGTGACAATTTTTAATTCCTGATAAATGTAACTTCCAAGCACACGACTTGTAAATCTGAGGGAAATGTTTCTTCGTTGATTCCCTTTGTAAATGTTGCCTCATTTGTTCCACTAACAGCGGAAGCTTCTTTAAAGGCACTCACCATGTAGGTGTCTAGTACAAGGGCCAATATCAAACCACGGCTTCTGGCTCCATGGCTTCCTGGGTATGCGTGTGCACGTGTGTGCCAGGGAGGGGAGGAGGAGCGCTAACAGTGTTGGCCGGAGGAGGAAGGCAGCACGGGACTGAGGTGCTGTGAACAGGAGCAGTCAGAGGACCCAGGACATCTGCCCTTTCTCCTCTATCTTGACGCTTCACCATTCACTAAGATGATCAAGTCTACGTGCTCAAAAAGAACTCCGTGAAACACCTGCCTGCCTGTGAGGTCCCAGGAATAATTCCAGTTTTAGGGTCACTGACTACTTTCAGTGATGCCACGTCTGGGAGGTACTTTCCTCTGGGGCTAACGTCACCATTCTCTCACTGTAATTACGTATTTTACGTCTCTCACTGTAATTACGTATTTTACGTCCGGTGCTTTGTGACGTTCTGCCCCTGGCTCCCCACGTGAAAGCTGCAAGTGCTTTTTCTCAGGGCCCTCAGGGGCTCAGCCCCCTGCGGACGAGGAGCCCGCTCACCTCCACCTCTCCTGTCAGGTCTTTGTACTTGTCGCGGATGACGGGCAGGGCGGGCCTCTCGCTCAGTGTGTTGGAGCGGTCTCTGAAAGGCTGCTCCAGGGCCGGAGAAGGAGAAGAACGGCTTATTTCTTTATCACCAAGGCTCAGACTCCTCTTGTGCGATCCTGGGGGAAGTGGACGGCACAAAGGTTCTGATTACTCAGCTTAGTCCAAGCAGAGGCTCTTCCTTGCTAACACGACCCCCTTTTCTTAGATGTTTGCGTCAGGAGGCGTTCACACCCCTCATTCAGCCTGTCTGGCAAGCTACATGTCGAACGCTTTCATCTGTTCTCTCTTGCTTGAGTTCCTTGCCTTTAATTTTCTCCATTACGCTTCTCCGATCTATCATAATTCTTCCATAATTCTAAGTGAGGAATCACTGGAGTCTGGAGGGCTAAAGGGTCCTTCTAAGTACCAGTGCATAAGAGGTGTGTTGCTTCTCCAGTCATCAGTTAGGGATCTGTACCGACTTCCTCCATCTCTCCCAATCTAATGGAAATCAACGAGCCCTTCTGTCAGGATGCGATTAAAGCAAAAGGAGCAAACTTAAATGCCTTCAGAGGACAGGCAAGCAAAGTAAATGACTGAAGGTCAGCTGGAGATGGAAGTGGTGGGGACTGCGACACTGGGGGGAGCACACCTCAGCTGTCAGAGGGGGATGTTGCTACTCAGCTCCAGCTGACTGTCAAGAGGTGGGAATGTAGGCCTAGTACTGCCAGATACTACAACTTTTCAAGAAAAGCTACAGGGACTTCCCTGGTGGTCTAGTGCTTAAGACTCCACGCTCCCAATGCAGGGGGCTCGGGTTCGATCCCTGGTCAGGGAACTAAGACCCTACATGCCGCAACTAAGCCCGCGCACTCTAGGGCCTGCGCACGGCAACTTGAGAGCCACAATGAAGACCCAGCGCAGCCAAAAATAAATAAATTAATTAAAAAAAATAACCTTACAAAAAAAAAGAAGAAATAAAAGCTAGAAATCCAGGTTGTGAAGTGTCATGATTTCTATGTATCTGCAATTGCTTCACATATTAGAAAACCTTCCATGTGGGTCAATCAGAACAGGTCTGCAGGCTGGATCCAGATCCACAGCTACCACGTTGAAGCCTCTGGATGAAACGATATAGTCCATAGCCAGCGAACAAGAGCAGAACTAACCTGCCCACGAGGGGATCAAACCATTTCTCTGTCTTTTAACACGGCACACCTCTACCCCAAACAAGCAAATGAACAACAGACTGGGTGCTATGCTTATTTTTAGCCCCAAAAGCAGTTACCTGAGGGATACTGGTTTAATTTCAGTTCAGTCTCAGGGAAACCTTCTTTTATAGCTATCTGTCATAGACCCTGATTTTAAACACTGGAAAATCTATTTCCTGCTATCCCAGGGACCAACTTCTTATTCTAAGAAAGAACATCTAACACTGCAGTGGAAGAAACTAAGACGTAAAATCTATGTTGGAAGCCACTCACCTTGAACGGAAAGGTCAAAGGTTGCCAGCTCACTTTTGATCATTTCTTCACTGGATTTCATTTTGCCTTGTGAATTGGCCACTAAAAAGTCAAATTTGCTGATTTTGGGCTTTTCACTTTGAAACTCTCCGAAGTCATCCGCACATTCTTTGGGGGTGTCGTGAGAAGCGCTGCTGGAGGCTGGGCTTGGGCACGTGGCCTCCTGGCTCCGTTCAGCCGCAGGCAGGTCCTGTCTGGTGAAATCCCTGTAGTCCCCGCTTTTATATTCCTTTTGCTCGCTGGCCTGTGGGATCACGTCTTTAAAATTGGCGAAAGCCGGAAAGGTCGTCTCTGGAAGAGCATCCTCGCTTGTGAAGGTTGTGACTTTGGAGAGAGATGTCATGGTGAGGTTTTCGGTACTGCCAAATGAAGTCTCTTTCTTTTGAAGAGCCGAGGCAGCCGAGGAGGCCCTGCTTCCTGCTGAGAGGACAAATGGAGAGAGTTTTCTGCCCTGAGAGGCATCATCCCTGTCTGACCAGTCATAGCTCGTAAGTGTGCTCACTGCAAAATTGCTACTGTAGGTTCCAAAAGCAGCACATTTTAAGTCCTCTATATCTGAAAGGGAAATAAGACCCCACAATTAGAGGCAAGCTCACCATTTAGGCAAAATGCCCTAAGCTCTGCAGAAGCAAAATGTCTAGCACTTTTGATTCATTTTATGTGATGTTGGAGTTAACTAAATTTAGAGCTTGTACTAAAGTTAAAGAAGCTGGGCTGTAAAATCTGATCTTGAAAAACCCACATTAGCCTTGAGTTGGCATTTATATTTAGTAACAAAGAGCCATCTTCTTTGGATAGTACAATTCCTAAGAAAAGATAGGAGGTTCATCCACCAATGTATATACAGTTTGATATAAGAATAGGGTCATTTAATAAAATGTCCATTCACTTATGAACTTTAAAATGTATTTACAATATTCCCTGCCTAAAACAAGTCTCTCTCGTTTTGACTTTGCTGGAAAATGTTCCTTTATAACATGGCCATATGAAATGTACATGACAAACTAATTAAAAGTTGACAATATCCTGAAACTAAAGTAAAAATAATGTTATTTAACTTTTAATCAGTTATTAGGAGTTTCTGTCTAGGCAAGGCCAAATATGAGATTTTAATTGAGCAGTTACTTACCTAGTTGTTATTTTGGTCAATATGGACGTCCTATTGCTGTGATGGAGTATGAGGAAAGAAAAATCAGTCTAAACTACTTTCATCCCTAAAAAAATAGAATCAAGGGTCTGGGTCCTCGTGGGCTCCTGTTTCTCCTTCAACTATGTGTAACCCCCTCATTTAAAAAAAAAAAAAAAAGGAAAAGAAAAGAAATGCTGGGCAGAAGACTCATTTTACATGCTTAATGTATCTTTAAATAATTTAAGAGGCGGCACAAACAGCAGAAAGAATGTAGGTTTTCGATTCAGACAGACCTGGGTTCAACTCCCAGCTCTTGCCACCTACCACTTGTGTGACACTAGGCAAGCTATTTAACACCTCTTAACCTTGGTTTGCGTATCTGTAAAAAGAGAAGACCACGCACTTGGAAGGGCTGTGTTATGACATTAACGATAACATGTGTCAAGGGCCCAGCCCAGGGCCTGGTGAGCAACACAGCAATTACTATACAGCATAGTTGCCACCAGCCTCAATGTGATATTTAGTTGCCTGCCTTAGGGCCTAAAATAGAATTGTTTCAAAGAAAAAATGAAAAGTCAACCCATCACTTTAGTGGTCTTCGTAGGGAAGATTTCTTGCTCATTTTCATAAAACAAACCCAGCTGAGGCTGAGTAACACTGGTGTGTGGAGAAGCAACTTTCCAGCAGTGCTGCCCTGTTCAGTCTGGCTGAGAGGTGTTTGGTCTCATTTTGGTCACTGTACACCAGGTAAGAAGGCCAAGTGCAAGACCCCCTCTCTGACAACCACAAACGTGGATTAAAGGAAAATGCTCAAAAGTTCTGTGACCCAGATTTTCATAACTCAGTCAACAGGTAAAACAACACTGGGCTTCTTCATGTCTCTTATACAGCAATGTTGCATAGTTTATGAGAAGGAAGGGATTCCTGACACTGCTCCTCTAACAGTGCACCCCAAATAGCTCTCTCTCTCTCAACCCTATTAGGAAAAGGGCACTAACTTAATAATAAAAATGGAAAATGTGAGATTTACAGAAAGGCCAACCAGTGAAAAGCAGATAACTGCCACAGAACAGCAGTATATTTTAAAATTCTGTAGTGCAAATGGTACCCTTCAATTTTAGCTTATTAAACAGGAGGGAAAAAAAGATTCAGGTGAAAAATGTACAGTTTAGAATGAATGAAACAAGACTTTAGGCAGAACACCCTCTTAGTCTCTGGCTGTAGTGTTTATTTTCCCCACTATTTAAAGGGATCAGAAGGTGCCCTGACTCAAATGAAGTGAAATTCAATCAGGAGGCAGATGCAGTTAAACACAAGATGAGTGAGTCTTCAAGGGGTACATTCAGAAGAATGTGTCAGAACATGAATTTTTTATTATTACATCCTACCAGAAAGCTCTTTGAAGAAGCTGTATTGTGAACTACTCCTGGAATCTCATCTACTAAAAAGGGTAGCAATTTTCCTAAAGACCAAAGATAAATTTAATAAAAAGTCAAGCTCTTGTTCAAACATTACAACTAAATTGCTATGGTAATAAAAAAAGACCCTTTTGTACAATTATGCATCAAGAAAAAACAAGTTTTCTTTTTTTTTTAAACCAGAAATGATTGTAATATAATCAGGCAAAAGGCATTATAAGCAATAAGGGAATGCCTTAGTTGAAGACCTTTTAAGTATTTTTTATAACACTATAGGTCTTCAAGAAATGTTTCTTTTATTAAGAATGATAAACATAACATTTTGCCTTTTGGAACAACTCACAGAAATGACCAAATGAAAGACTAAAAAAGAAATATTTTATATTTTAAAAGATAATGAAGAGTAATGATACTGGATATATGAAAGTCAAGCCTCAAGGCTGATTTTTTAAATTTTACTTTTGCTTATTTACTAGCTATATAGTGTAAAAAAACAATTTACTAAAGTGCAATTCATTTGAACACATAAGGAAGTACTGCTACTACATAAGGAACATGAGAACACTGTATTCCTAAACCTTAGCATTTATAAGCAATATAAAAATACAGTTGTATTTCCTAGCATGGTGAATATCAGTTAACTTTTTTTTTTTTTAAGTAAACCTTTGTTTTAGAAAAACGTGGTGAATCAGCTTACTGAGGATAGGTTAAACCAAGAAAATTCCTTATTTCCCATGTTAACAGTTCTAGGTTTTCTAAGCAAACGATAATGTATTATTGTACAATGGTCTTAAAAATAGTAAATATTCTATAAGAGCCACAACATGAGTGATGGAAAAAATAATACAGAATAACCCACATTTTATTTTGCAATCACTGAAATTACTGTAGGTGGGTTTTCAATTTGATAGCTGAATTCTGAAAATTGCAAGAGAAAAAGGAAAAGAAAATAATGAATGCAATAAAAGGAAGAGAGAATCACTGCTGTATTTCTGATTCTACTGGAAAACTCTTAGGCTGTGCTAGGTTGAACTGCAATTGCACACAGATAATGCACCAAACTGTGTGCTTTAATATATGTATTTGCTTGCAATCAGGAATGTCCTGTTCCTAAGGCCAAAGGAACAAACTACACAATCTGCTTTCCATCATGGGTCTCAAATTAAGACATGGATTTCTTGCTTACACTGGCAGGTAACCCTATCAGTCTCTTCCATAACCTCTATTCACGTCCCTTCTGCACGGATGTTGTACATGAAAACAAGGCATTTCTTGGAACAAAGAGTGTGAGCTGCTGCTACAGGACACAGAAGGCCGTACCAATTCCCATGGATCTCTTCTAAAGCTGTAAGCATAAGTGCCCAGGTGATGAAGAGTTACTGGCTTTTGAGAGAGGGGTTTAGAAAAAGAAAAGAGATACATGTGCAAATTCCACTGTTCCCTAGTGTTTCATATAGCAATTACATTGTTCACTGGCCTAAGGAATAAACAGCTTTTAATTTCCAATACTGATTTAATCCAAACTCCATTTTACCAAAGCAAATCATGAAATATTTATACACTTAAAACTTCTTCCCATCCCTGGCCTTATTCTACCTTCTGAAGTCAATCATAGTTACATTCTCTATTAACTACAGAACCTGGCCTGACTGTGTCCTCTAAGTATCAAACACCCTGACAGGTGTTGTTGAAGAAAACAGGAATGAAAGTGATCATAGTGTAAGAATGACAGGCCACAAAATGTTGCTGTATAATCGCCTTCCAGTGTTTCCTCATCTGCATAGAAACCTCCCATTCTTCATGTGTACTTACTCATATACATCTATCGTTTAAATGTTGTCAGGCTATCGGTAAGCACCTGCAGGTTTCTGGGTCAGTGCTTTCAGTCCAATAAAGAAAAGTGGCAATCCTGTGGACATGTTCAGTCCAGAGGAGGCTGGAAGGCCACAGAATGGTGTCAAGACATACAGTGGGACATGGTCATCATTAAAAATCCCACAGAAAAAAATCAAGTGAGCACAGAAGATGGCAATTACAACTAGGGCCTTGTGACCATGCAAGGCAGAGGGGAGCACCCAGAAGACCATACTATGCATATGACCTTATACAGCTAATGGGCCAACATTTTCCAAAACAACCTATGAAAAGCATTCAACTGATGGAAAAACAAAGCTGGAAACAGCTCTTTAAATATGAAATTGGTTTATTGTTTGAGTTATTTTAGGATTTAGCCCAGCTTCTTTGATATTGCCAGAATCCCCTCATGTTCATTAGCTACTTTTAAAAATCAGCAGGGATTTTAATGTGAAAAATAGAGTGATTGTAAAATATAAATACATTTGTATAATTTCTCAGGCACTGATGTGTGAAGTCAGGCACTAACCACATCTTGCCTTACTTGGCACTGGGGTAAACAAAATGGTGTTTTTTGATTTGTTGGAACTTACAGAATACAGCCTTCAAGTCTTTACTGAAAGTTTATATTGTTATACGTATTATCAAAACTTCCTCTCTAAAAAGTATTACTACTCTGGGAACATTAATTGCTCAATTTGTGAATGTGATTATGTTTTATGCACAGGTATATTCATCTTCTGGAGCCTGCTTAAATGCAGAAATGAGTTAAAATAAAGCAGTCCCAGATGGACCAATATAGCACTAAATAATTCCACTGACAGAGGAATTCCTTAGCCAAAGCCATCATGAGACTGGCACCAGAACATTCTAAAAGAAGGGCAACTGAAATTATCACTAGATGGAGGCTACACCGAAATCTCTTTCTTCCAAATTAGTTAACACACATCATAATTAAAACATAGTATGATTATACAAGGTTTCGCAAACCAAGTACTATATTCACTTTCTAAAGAATTATGCTCTGGAAAACACGATATTTTGAATGGCAGACCCAGCTTTTCTTAGTGTTAATCTAAATCCCAATATGCAACTTTTCTTTTTTCTCAAATGGCATAGTTCAGATACTGTAAGTAATCTCTCAGGAATCCTATTCAAAATCCTCACCTTCAATGGTTTAATTTCCTTTCTGACTCAAACTTTAAAAAAGAACAAAGAACCAAAGCATCAAAATATAAGAAAAAAATTTAAACCATGGAAACAACTCCCTTTTCCCAAGGTTTTTCACTATTACTATACTCCGAAATGGAAAAAAATTTTCCAAATTTGGCCTACTCTTGCAGCTAACTTTTGTGGGTGTTTCTAAGATTGTTTTCTTAAAAATGAAAAGAGTTAAGACCTTGCTTTACGGACTAAGTTAAAAAAGACGAAGGGTGGCTTCATACTACATTCTGAAGTTGGAAAGATAACATGCTCTACAATTAGTGGACGGAGTGCCCAACTTCAAACTCAAATCAAATTCACTCCTGGAGACTCCCTGGTATTAACAATAAACACTTTTCATGACAGAGATTATCAATCTAAATTCAGTTTACATTTACTCTGCTCAGAAGTTCATCTCAATACCATTCAATAATTTATTTTAAATTAAATGTATATATACCGAGTTATTAATAGATACGGCCCTTTCCCCAACACTAAGCTCTCAGGTCTTCCCCTTCTCTTCACAGTATAATTCCTAGTGGAGACATGCTCTGTGATGTTTACTAAGCAATAAAATCTTCACTAGAAGGAATAAAATTTCTCTCTATTACGTAAAGTAAGGTTTACACGTATCTTTTAAAATGTTTTAACTTATATTTTAATCCAGTGCCATGTTAAAAATTTATATGAGTGGAATTATAAGGGGAAAAGGCTAAAATGTACCAATACTTTCTTAGGAGAAAGGTGTCTGAAGAAACAAAATAAACAAAAGGGAAAAAGCCCTCTAACTACAGGAGGGTTTAAACTTGATACTGACCAGGTATTTCTTTGGTCTAACCCTGGAAAAGTACAAATTACACACATCCCCACACTTTCAACATGTGTGAAAGAATTATTTATTAACGTTAAGACTTACAGATCACAAAAGAGAGTGGTACAGAAGAGCTGGGAAAAAAGTCATCAGAATAAGCATGCAGATTGGTATTTGCAGAGGAATATACCAAAGCAAGTTTGAAAAGGCACATTCACACAGAAAATGTCGAAATTGAAAAAAAGACATCAGAAAAGCAGCCAAAAAAATAATAATAAAGCGCCGATTAAAATACAAAGATTTTCAATGTCCAAGAAGAGCTACTTTACAGGTAGGTGGGTAGGCAGGTAGCTACAGAAGCCTTGCTAACCCTTTGAGAGTGTCACAAATGAGGTGCAGCTCTTGCTGCCAACGAAACCAGATGATCTTAACGACTGCGCATCAGGATGCCTTAGTGCTGAGAGATTCAATTTAGAGGGGGGACAAAAGCAGCCTAGTTGAAATTATATGCAGCAAGGGCTCAAAGGGTTAAATGTAATAATACGCAGAGAAATCAGGCAATGTTATTAGCGTTATCTACCTTCCATACAAAGAATTATAGCAAGAGTTAAAAGAGTCAGTATCCCCTTCAGAGTCGAGTTAGGGTTTCTACACAGGATTAAGGTCCCGAGATGATAAGCTACTACGTTTTATTCTCTCTTCATCAGCCCACTTATTTCTCCAACAAAAAGTACCCTTAACCCTCAAACTAAGAGAGCAAGAGATACTGTGCGTCAACATGAGGATAAAGAAAAACCAAGTT
This sequence comes from Mesoplodon bidens, assembly GCF_964165515.1. Lineage (NCBI taxonomy): Eukaryota > Metazoa > Chordata > Mammalia > Artiodactyla > Ziphiidae > Mesoplodon > Mesoplodon bidens. Next base: position 9,213,485 of record NC_138179.1, read on the forward strand.
GCACTGGAGAAGTCCCTGCCATTTACCCTCTCCAATACATTCACGCAGCAGTTTTGCTCAAGAACGATATCGCTCATTGGTCAGACATCAACCCCTTTTAACAACCACTCTAAAGGGATACTGCTCCTTTCGGACAGGAGGTTTACAGATCAAAAGGAGGGAACAATCCTCTTTTGAGAATATCCTCAAACTGAAGAAACTTGGCTTGAACGTTACAGGTTCCAAGCTGGGAATGTTCCAAACATACATAAAAGGACATGAGCACAGAAGATTATTTTAACAGGTCAATCAGAACAAGCTCAGTCATGAAACCAATCTCCCCTCCCCAAATGGAAAAAAAAAAAAGAAAAGACACCCTCCCAAACGCAGATTAGACTTGTCTCACAAAGAAATCTAGTTTGGCACTGTGAAAGAATATAGATTCACTTTCAGAAAAATAGCTTCTAATTAATAATTTCAGAGCCCAAAAGGCTAGTATACATGTTATGAGATTTTAAAATAAAAAGCCAATATTATTGTTCAGAAAATGGAGCACTTTGCAACCAATTGCTGTAGCTCAAGCAGCTCATACAAAAAAGAAACAAAATCACTCTAGCAAACAAACAGCGGCAAAAAAAAAAAAAAAGGAAAACATTTGAAGAAGGTACATTAGAAATATAAGTAGACAGTCAGGGGCACAAGGAGCCCTGCAGACAGCCCACTGCGCTTGGCAAGTAGCCTGTGGAACACGCCATTCCTCCGATACCTTGCTCCCAATTCAGCACCCTGTTTAAGAAGACCTCTAATATCTCAATAGCCAAAGGATGGATGCAATTTTGTTTTCTGACTGACCAAACTGATATATGCAAAAGCCGCCATACTTTACTATTTCTTCCTGAATCTGTAAACTTGGGAGTGTCTTATGTGTCCCTCTCTAGTTAAACGACAATGAACCCCTCGTACGCATAATGCATTTTCTGGAATAATACAGTAATGCTGAGATATTTCTCATTATTAAAGGCCACAAAATAGGTTTATCTTTCTATATACATATCAAAGAACAAAACAAAATAAAAACTAGGACACTTGGGAATCTAGTTTTTCTGACAGGAAGTTGGACTAGAGAATCAACTGCTACATGTAAATCCATATGGAATTTAAAGAGGGCTCTCTTCTAAGATGTTTTCAAACATTTTACGAGAAAGTTAGTAGTTACCCTATCTACCGTCTACAGTTGTGCTACAATTTACTACTTCCAGTAATAGCGTTAACACTGAAAACCGTACCTCAATTCCACTAACAACTCCTGCCCTCCTCCTTGCCAGACCCTGGCACACAGGGCATCCAGATACAAGCTCTTGCCCTCTTCTTCTCTTGTAGGGATGTGGCAAAACTGCAGTATAACTGGCTAGACATTTTTACTTTCTTGGCCTAACAAGAGTCAGTTTCTATAAACCAAACAGAATACTCTATTGGCAGCTGCCAAATACACCCAAGAGAAGAAAAAAGGAGAAGGAAACATTGACTTCACTCACAGAAATGGAGGAACATTACTGACACGGCAAAAGTCTTTATAAAATTTCTGGCAATGTGTGGCTCATTCAGCAGTGGATTTTGATGTGCCTCAGACACCCAGTTGGTGTTAGATTTCAAACTCAAAAATATCCTAGCCATCCAATCTAAGTTTCATTGTATTCATGGTATCCACATATCCAAGTATCCATAGAATCCAATTCAACACTGCTTTAACGGGACTGGCCATGAAGAGGTTAATTATTAGACATTCATAAGGGTTAAGAGCCAGAGCCTTCCTCTTCTGTAAATCAATACCCACAGAACCATCTTTGAACTCTATATCACCATCACCAGAGCAATCTCACCAATTCCTCACCTGCAGCAGGAGGATGCTGGCCACTAACTGTTGGTAAATCCAAAGAGCTATCAGACATGACATGCTTAAGATCTCCTCCCACATCAGCCAGTTTCATGTCAAACTGAACAGAGAGTGCGTCTTCCGAGTCCTCCTTGCCAGCACTGCTGCCGCCAATGGAAGGGAGATCCAAGGACTGCACCGAAGCAGAGTCTTCTTTGGTGTGTCTGAAAGCCACTGCTTTCTCTCCCAGGGATTTGTCCGAGTTCACGGAAGAAAATTTACTGGAGTGGAAGTCAGCGAAATCATCATCACTCTTTCCTGAAGGAGGGTTATCTTTCAGCTCGTCAACACCTAGCCCCGGTCCTTCCAGAGAGAGCTGTCTGAAGACATCGTATTTGGTAGACGCAGCGGCAGAGTTCTGTCCGTCCTTTACTGTGCTGCTCACGCTGCTGCTTAGAGGAACAGGACTACTTTCCTCTTTAAGGGCCTCGTATTTGTCATCTGCCTTTTGCTCAGATGAAATAGAACTATTACTGAAAGCCATAAAATCTGCAAAGTCATCCTGCTCCCCAACAGATGCTGGACTAGAATATTCCCCAAAAAGGTTGAATTCTCCAAAATCATCAGCCAAACTAGAAGTTTTAGTTGACGCCAATGTCGTCATGGGTGCTGCAGATCCCGCTAGGTGGGGTCGTGAGGAAACAGATTTTGATGCACTAAATGCAGCTGAAAAGGACAATGGTTTCTCGCTGCTGCAAGTAACTGAGGAAAACATATCTAGGTCTGCTAAGTTCAGAGGATTTTTCACTTGTGTTTGTGGTTTCTGTTGGATAGCTCCTGAGGGGAAGGCTGCCGGAAAAGGTTTGTCTTTTGCTGGTGGCTCTAGTGGTGAGACACTATCGGCGGTTTTAAAATCGGTGAAACCATCATCATTTCCCGCAGATCTGAATTCTGCAAAGTTTTCTCCTGAAAGAAGAAGCACAACCAAATACAAAAGAATGCTGAGCTGAAAACCCCATGATCCATATTAAAGTACAAGCATATTACAGACTTTTCCCTCACTGGCTTCACATTATTTAACCATAGTTTAATAATATCCCTACCAAATATCCCTTCTGTTTCCACACTGAAGGCCAGTGATAGGGAAATAAATAAAAATCAAACTGAGCACACATATCACACGATTTTCATTTGCTCATTTCAGTGTGATATGATATGTGACATGATATGTCTGTGCCAGAGCCTTCAGCTGTCCAAAAGCATTGCTCTAAGGATGTTTTCTCACTATTGCTAGCCAGCCAAGCATACAGGAGAATAAGAAATAGGCGCTGCGGGCTTCCCTGGTGGCGCAGTGGTTGAGAATCTGCCTGCCAATGCAGGGGACACGGGTTCGAGCCCTGGTCTGGGAAAATCCCACATGCCGCGGAGTAACTAGGCCCGTGAGCCACAACTGCTGAGCCTGCGCGTCTGGAGCCTGTGCTCCGCAACAAGAGAGGCCGCGATAGTGAGAGGCCGCGATAGTGAGAGGCCCGCGCACCGCGGTGAACAGTGGCCCCCACTTGCCACAACTAGAGAAAGCCCTCGCACAGAAACGAAGACCCAACACAGCAAAAATAAATAAATAAATAAAATTTAAAAAGAAGAAATAGGCGCTGGACAGTGGTTAAGAATCCACCTGCCAACGCAGGGGACACAGGTTCGAGCCCTGGTCCGGGAAGATCCCACATGCCGCGGAGCAACTAAGCCTGTTCGCCACAACTACTGAGGCTGCGCTCCAAGCCCGTGAGCCACAACTGCTGAGCCCGCACGCCACAACTACTGAAGCCCGTGCACCTAGAGCCTGTGCTCTGCAACAAAAAGAAGCCACCACAAATGAGATGCACTTGCACCGCGGCGAAGAGTAGCCCCCGCTCGCCGCAACTACGGAAGGCCTGTGCTCAGCAACGAAGACCCAACGCAGCCAAAAATAAATAAATTAAATAAATAAATTAAAAAAAAAAAAAGGAAATAGGCGCTGGAGGTTCCTGAAGAGAGGCATATTAAAATACACAGTAGCCCTTTAAAGATAAAATGTGTTACATGGTGATCAATCAAAAAAAAATATCACAGGTACCAATGAAGTATTATGAAAAATCCTGCATCTAATATTTAGGATGTACAAGACTCTGCTCAGCTTGGCACTTAAGCTTATGGTTAGATACTATGTGGTTTTGCTCAAGTATATTGAGGCATCAATTTGAAGGGATTTGATGAAAAATTCTGAAAAGGCATCTGCTTATTTGCAAAGCATTCTTGCTAAGGGCACATTATAAAGTAGTTCCCCCCCCCCGCCCACTTTCCAACAAATAAGCTGAATCTTACCCAAAAAATCCATGAGTACTTGGGCTTTTCTTGAAATCAGCAATTTCACTGTACCAATCAGCACTTATTTTATTACAATTCAAAGGGATTTGAATATCAATTCCATTATTAAAAATTTTGAGGGGACTTCCCTGGTGTTGCAGTGGTTAAGAATAAGCCTGCTGGGGCTTCCCTGGTGGCGCAGTGGTTGAGAGTTCGCCTGCCGATGCAGGGGACACGGGTTCGTGCCCCGGTCCGGGAGGATCCCACATGCCGCGGAGCGGCTGGCCCCATGAGCCATGGACATTGAGCCTGCGCGTCTGGAGCCTGTCCTCCGCAACGGGAGAGTCCACAACAGTGAGAGGCCCACGTATAGCAAAAAAAAAAAAAAAAAAAAAAAAAAAAAGAATAAGCCTGCTAATCAGGGACACAGGTTCAAGCCCTGGTCCAGGAAGATCCCACATGCCGCGGAGCAACTGGGCCCGTGTGCCACAACTACTGAGCCTGCACTCTAGAGCTCGTGGACCACAACTACTGAGCCTGCGTGCCACAACTACTGAAGCCTGCGTGCCTAGAGCCCATGCTCTGCAACAAGAGAAGCCACCACAATGAGAAGTTAGTGAACGGCAACAACGAGTAGCTCCCGGAACTAGAGAAAGACCGCCTGAAGCAATGCAGACCCAACACAGCCAAAAATAAATAAAATTAAAAATCAATTTATAAAAAAAAAAAAAGAAAAAAGCATGGAAAATAATGGAAGCTTATTTTCCCCCTAATTTGAGCTACTTAACAAATTCACCAGCATAATTTATCAACACAGAGAAATCTATTTAATATTAGGGAAATTTTAGAAAGAGAAGAACAGCATTCAGAATTTCTGTATTTCATGTTTTTATACATACCACTAATATAACTAAAGTCAGTTTCACAAATTGACAGGAGAAGCAGATGTAAAACTTTAAAAATCACCCTAGAATTTTAGGCAAGTACATCACTGATGATATCTGTATTATTTGTATAAATAAAAAGGTAATAAGCAGACAATTTTGTCACGGCCTAAATTTTTGATGTGCTGCTTTAAAATATCTGTGAAACTGACAAGTTTTGCTTGGTTATTTTGTAAAGGAAATCACCACAGCAAACTAAACTTACTGATGAATTGTAAACGTTTCCATTAGAAATGTAAGCTGGGTGAAAGGGTTAAAAAGAAATAAAAATGGGTGGGTTTACATGTTCAAAAACACAGGGGCTTTTAGGGCAAATAAATTAGTTGCAGACACTGGAAGATTGCTTATCAAGAGGTACATTAAGCATATGACTTCATGGGTAGCTTTTCAGTCCACTTTTTTTTTTTTTTTAAGTTTTAAATTTATTTATTTATTTATTTATTTTTGGCTGCGTTGGATCTTTGTTGTTGCGCGGGCTTTCTCTAGTTGCGGCGAGTGGGGGCTACTCTTTGAAGCGGTGTGCGGGCTTCTCACTGCGGTGGCTTCTCTTGTTGTGGAGCACGGGCTCTAGGCATGCGGGCTCAGTAGTTGTGGCTCACTGGCTCAGTAGTTGTGGTGCATGGGCTTAGTTGCTCTGTGGCATGTGGGATCTTCCTGGACCAGGGCTCGAACCCGTGTCCCCTGCATTGGCAGGCGGATTCTTAACCACTGTGCCACCAGGGAAGCCCTGTATTTTTAATGAGAGTAGAAAAAAATATATTCTCCTAAAATGAACAAAGTTGGCATCTCTCCCTGGAAAGCCTTAAAGGTAAGACAGGAATGAAAGCAAGCACACAACAATGGCAACAACCATCTGGGATTCTGTTCGTGAAGTACCGCAAAAGCAGGGCTAAGATGTGCTGCTTACATTTTGGTGGCACCATGGTGTTTCCCAGGAATAACATACACATCATACGATCACTAATACCAGAGTATATAAAGAACCCTGATATTAAACCATGCTCTTTACTCCAAACTTGCCTTGGCCCAAGAGTTGATAAAAGCACTGCTAGGAGTAAATGCCAAATTAACAAACCAGAAGTTCCTCTGGGGTTTATTTTTGTACTCCTAGTACCTAATACAGGCACTGAGGAAGAAAGATATTACATCCTAAAGGCTTGAATGAAACACAAGGAAACATTTCTAGAACCTAAGAGCTGTAAAAGATTGAATATTTCTAGAGATATTTAAGCAGTACACTTTCTATTTTAACTTTCACACATACACCTTACCTTTCCTGTAATTTCCCCCCAACCTCCCCACGCCCTCCCCATTAATCGGAGAAAAGGGATAGAACAAATGATTGTGGAAGGAGGTTCCAAATTTGATTGTCCAATACAAAGAGCTAGAATGTGGTACTGTTCCCAGGAAGAACTCCTCAGTAGAGGATACAAATTTCACAGCATGCGTGGTTAAGCTTTGAAGGACATCATTTGACCTATGGATTATCTAAATCCTACACATCAGGATTTAGCCACAAATAGGACTTTACATATGTGGCTCTCAAATTATCATTCTACGTTCCCTTCTACTCTATTTAAGCCCTTCTATCAGAGATAGGAACCACACAGGCACACAAAGCCCTCTCACTTCTACTCATTAAATTACAGCCAATTTTGAAAATCTTGAGATGTAAAAGACTGGTTGCTGCCTTTCGCACAGTCCACAGATTGCTGCACTGCCAACAGCCCAAGTCTTGTTTTGAGCATTAAAATAACTGAAAGTGGTCACAGGAGTCTAACTGGGCTTGAAGGCTTCCAGTGAAAGGGAATGCACTATTTTCAAAGGAAATTGCATTGATTTGGGGTTTGCCCTAAATTTTAGAAAATAATTTTTCTAAATTATCAGTTATTTTATTATCTAATAACTGAACCACATTTTTCTTTCTTGTAATTTCCAGAGCTACAAAACAAAACAAGAACAACCACGCAGTAAAATAAAAGAATTTTTGGGATGCTACTGAAAGAACCATAAAAATCTCTTATTAAAAATTGAAATAATTTATCCATTTAAGGAAACAAAAACTTACCTAAAGATTTACTCTCTGCTGTCTGTTCAAGTTCCCTGAAAGCACTGTATTTATCACCAGGCTCTATGATGAAAAGACAGAAGCCCAATTAAGGTTAGGAACCTTAAGATCACAGCTCAAGGACATTCACCATAAAAGGTCACCACTAAAAACAAAAATTTACATTCATAGGTTCATGAATTTATGAACTGTTTTTACCTCCAAATGGAACAGTATTTTCAGAGGGCTTGTCAGCTGCAATTCCTTTAAACACAGCATATTTATCCACTGAAGCTGATCCTTTAGTTCCAGGAAGTGGCATCAACAAAGAAGGAGCACTAAAAGGGAAAGAGAAGTATTTCTTAATGACGAGAACATTGTCTCCTTACCTTGTCATCAAGGAAGAACTCAGAGTTAAAATGGCACACAGGTACCTAGTTAAAACTCATGGCTCCCTGCTTTAAAAGTTAGAAACTATATAGGTACACCACAAATGACAGAAAACAACATCCTTTTCCGTGAAAAAAAAATATTGAAACAACACTCAAGCAATAATTATTTTCTTGATTATGTGAAGAGGAGTCAGATCCACGCTGACCATCTAATCATCTTTAAGCCATAAGAACCACTGGAATGGCATTAGAAATAGATTATTATAGAATGATGACTTCCTGTAATTTTAAATTTAGGTCCATAAAACTGTGAAAGTGAACTGCTCCAAGTACATATACCCAATATTTTAAAGTAAATTATGTTAACCTTAATATAAATTATTCTCTAAAATGGGTTCAGAATGCAGAGGTGGAATAGTTAAGATAAAAATCTATTTATGAAATTACTGTTCAAGCCAAGGTGTAAATTGTCCTTCTTTTGATCACACTGCATCGCTTAGTGGCAGAAGTTCCCACATCTGATAAGCAGCAGTAGAGTTAATACAATTTGCATTTTTACGAGGAACACATCAGCAGTTCCAGAAGCTATCTTTGCAGCAAAACAACAATCACTTCAAAATTAGATAAAGATACTTTTGCCTGTGGACACATTTCCCTGCTGGATGGAAAAATAGTGTAATGAGTAGTATCTGTGTGGGTAATTCTTGGGCGGCTTAAACACAGACTATAAAAGCACTGCCTTTTTTTTCCCCCTTATCAGACCCAGGCAGCTCCCTGGAAGAACCACCTTTACATATGAATGACTACATTCCACTACTAGTTTGTGTCATTCAATACCATACACACAAGTCATATAAATGGATTTCTATTGAGTTCTTTGCCCTAGAGCAAACATTTTCTACAGTCATTTAAATCTTCTTATCAGTGGCCTACAAGCAAGGTAAAAACCCTGCTCTCGCACATGCATGCTAATGGGCGTCTGCAGTGCCTGGAGGACTTAGTGCTATCAAATATTATAATTTCACACCAATACCAAACAGCTGCTACATATTTGATCTGAACAAATAGGTCACTGTTTATACAGTATAGGTGGATTTCTAAAAGTTCCATAAGTAATTAAACTACAACATACTGAACAGAATGTTACATAGGAATAAAGGTAATTAATGTCTTAGGAAAAAACCACAAAGTTGAATGATCTATTTGTTTTTTCATGATCACCAACGTTAGCTATGGCCCTTTAAAGTCCATGGTAAAATCTTCTACTAAATATGACATCTATTTGAATATTAATTTAAAAATTATTTTCAGAATTGGAAAAAAAACCAGAGGATCTTCAGAGTAATGTAGTACTGCTGAGTGAAGTCAACAAAATAAAATTCCATTCAAAAAACGCTATGGCTCAGACTGTAATTTTATGCATATTACAAAGGAAGAATTCATTCCAGTTCTTTCCTTAAAGTTTTTATTAAATTAAAAAAAACTGTAATCACCATGAAAGTGTTTATGCCAGTTATATAAAGTAGTTATCTGTTCCAAACATGCAAATGGTTATTTCTACTGTTTAATACTAACGAAAGGTACTCAGTGAGAGAGGCATACTGTTTTAAAATTTAAGAACCTGCATTCTATTGAAAGATGAGACTTTAGAGAATTTGGCCACAAAAGAGGGCTTTGCTTTTTCTCTGGTGTATCATTTGTGTTTTACAGTTACTTCACATGGCTGTGGTAGGTGACTTGACTTAGTTGCTCAACCTGCTAAATACACCCATTTAAAAAGCAAAGAAAATAAACCAACTCAAAACTCCTACGCCTTAATCCTTTTTGAACTATTCTATCGTCAGCGCCCCATGACCACTTCGTTTCTTATATGAGGCTCCCCAGTGGCTGGCACACGGTAAGTATTTTCCGAATGGATAAATGAATGATGTTGCTCCCTTCCAGATGCCCTTTCATGCCAGCTCAAGTGCTATTCCTCCTCTGACTTTGACATCCAGTTCAACACCGAGTCCATCCAACTTCTCAGATACATACTTTTAAGTATCTGTAACTCTAAACCCAGGGTAACTCTCATAACCTCACAACAGGATTACCATGGAAGCTGCATTTATCCCATACCTAGTAGCAAAAATCACTTTCACCATGCCACTTATTTCTAAAATGCTTTACAGATTATGTCACAAATCATAAGGCATCCTATAACTGGTGCCTGCCCTTAACTAGTGTCATTTTTTCAGACTAACAATACTCTCGGCTCCAGCCTATTTTAACACCTTACTTGCCTTTTCATCTTCTCGAACAAATAATGTCCATTTTTGCTTAAAAATACTGCTCAAAGTGGTCTCACCTATTTATATCATGATTTAACAAATATCCTTTTAAAATAACTCACAATATGGAATACAGATCATCATAAACTAGGGAATTCATTATACATGAACACACAAACACACCACTGAAGGAGCAATTCTAAGAGAGTTTTATTAGGTAATATAAATACCCAGATAAAACTAACTAACTTTAGAGCAAAAACTGTGCTTTTTGCTTCTGTATTTCTAGTGCCTACCCCAGTGTCTGGCACACAGGAGATGCTATGTAAATGTTTCTGAATGAAGAAAGAAACAATGAGTGTGGATTCTTAGACATGAACAAAATGTTTTCACTCAAGGAAAGCACAGAAGTAGTCAAGCCAGAACTGAAGAAGAAAAATCTTCAAAGTATGGCTGTATATGAAAGTAAACTACTGTGTGGAGATAATGCCACACAAAATTGCTAATACCCCATATATCTCAGGTCTGGCCACCATCTTACAACTTTCTATGCCCAAATTTTAATTTCATCTGCTGAAAGTTTTCTCCCTGAGGAATGAACCATCAATTTGTTAAATCTGGTTTGTAACCTTCATACTACAATATATTTATCCAACAAACCTTTATTAATTACATATCACAGGCTAAGTACTACATACAGAGACATGAAATACTGTCTTCAGGTACTTAGAGCCTAGTGAGGGGAACAGTCAGGTAAACCAGTAATGGCAATTACGGCACAGATATTCACAGGCTACCATGACAGTAGAGAAGGAGAAGGCCTTAACTCATCTTAGAGGTGGGGACTGGTAGAGTGGAGTTAGTAAATACTTCCTATAATGAACCGATTTTCGACATGGAACTAGAATTAACTATAGAGAGAATTTCAGATTGAAGATAACAGAATGGAAAAGGCCAGAAGCTTGAGAGAGCATGGTCAGTTTGGCGGTTTACGTGTGTGTGGCTGGAGGTAAGCCGTGGAGAAATGGCAACAGTCAAGAGGGTTGGCAGGAGCCTTTTCCCACGCCAAGCAGAGCTGATAGAGTTGATGGCGGTAAAGGAGAGAGAAGGGAGACAAAAACAGCATGTTTCTGATTAGGTGACTGGATATGGTGATTTAACCAATTTTTTTTTAGCTTTGAGCAGTAAAACAATGAATCATCTTATGGAGGTAATTTGAGATGCCTTGGGTCATTCATATGTTGCCTTGGGTCATATGTTCTAGATAGCAGTAGAACATATCAATTTGTGCAGAGGAAGAGACCTGAGAAAGAACTGTTGTGTGTCTATCAGGTTAACACGTGGGTGTGCTGGTACAGCGGTCTTGGGAACTCCCAGTACTTTACAGTCACACCCCCCGTATGTTTCTTCTATGTGTCATTTACAAGTGTTTGATGTATTCTTAAAATCAGGAGAATAATTCTTTCCCTAATTTCTAATTCTCTATAATGCCTATCCCTTAGTTCTTCTTACAGTGTCTGCACGAAGTGCTGACTAAGAAATAATCAATTGGTTAAAATAGAAAAGATGAATGAAACTGCACAAAGAGGAACATAAGAGAAATGGGATATGTACCCTGACAAAAACAAGTTCCAAAAACAACCAAAAACAGTCACATTGCTTACTCAAAGACTCATGTGCTCTACTCAGTGGAAGAAGTATCTACTAAGTACTTTTAAAAAATGATGGGGCTTCCCTGGTGGCGCAGTGGTTGAGAGTCCACCTGCCGATGCAGGTGACACAGGTTCGTGCCCCGGTCTGGGAAGATTCCACATGCCACAGAGCGGCTGGGCCTGTGAGCCGTGGCCACTGAGCCTGTGCGTCCAGAGCCTGTGCTCCGCAACGGGAGAGGCCACAACAGTGAGAGGCCCGTGTACCGCAAAAAAAAAAAAAAAGAGTCATGTACCACAATGTTCATTGCAGCTCTATTTACAATAGCCAGGACATGGAAGCAACCTAAGTGTCTGTCGACAGATGAATGGATAAAGAAGATGTGGCACATATATACAATGGAATATTACTCAGCCATAAAAAGAAACCAAATTTAGTTATTTGTAGTGAGATGGATGGACCTAGAGTTTGTCATACAGAGTAAAGTAAGTCAGAAAGAGAAAAACAAATACCGCATGCTAACACATATATATGGAATCTTAAAAAAAAGGTCATGAAGAACCTAGGGGCAAGGCGGGAATAAAGACGCAGACCTACTAGAGAATGGACTTGAGGACACGGGGAGGGGGAAGGGTAACCTGGGCCAACGTGAGAAAGTGGTAGTGTATATATGGACATATATACACTACCAAATGTAAAGTAGATAGCTAGTGGGAAGCAGTCGCATAGCACAGGGAGATCAGCTCAGTGCTTTGTGACTAGCTATAAGGATGGGTGAGGGAGGGTGGGAGGGAGGGAGACGCAAGAGGGAAGAGATATGGGGATATATGTATATGTATAACTGATTCACTTTGTTATAAAGCAGAAACTAACACACTATTGTAAAGCAATTATACTCCAATAAAAATGTTAAAAAAAATAACGGAAAGGTGTTGACAACATACTGAATCACTTACTGTACCTAAAAGTTAAAACATTAGAAAACATTAGAAAAATGTTTATGCAACTGTCTATGCAAAAAAAACCCCAGAAACCTGAAGGCCTAAAAGCCACTGATCTCAAACAGAAGAGTGACATGGATAAATAATCATATTTAGATTTCTAAATGATGATTTCTGTGGAAAAGCAATAGTATGTTATATTGCAAAGTGTCAAATTATGTGCCCCTGCCTAAAAAGCTTTTCAGCAGTTGAAGACCTGGATCTAATATAAGAACATGAAGTCATGCCTGGCACAGGTGCACTCAGCTGTAATAAATCAGGTTTAGCACAAGCAAAAAGAAATATTGTTAAGCAGGTGTGTACTGGGAGGAAATGGCAGAAGCTGAAGTTTAAGGTGGACAAAGGGGAAGGAAGTTTGAAGAGTGAAAGTAGGAATACACTAGGAATAACCAAGAAAGCATGAGAGTAAGGAGTCTTAATTCTCTTATTCATACTTAGGCTTCTCATTGTGGATGGCCTCTTTCTCAATTATTAAATACAGTGTTAACTATATGCAACTCTTTTCTACCTGTTTCCGTGCTGAGAATTTGATTTTGAAGAAGCAGGCAACTCTTGGAAATCACTGAATGAGTCATCAAGGGATCCTGACTTGGAAGCATCTTGAAAATCCTGGAAGTCATCTTCTTCTGGTTTGACCACCTAGGTTTCCAGAGGACGTTGAAATAGAAAACGTCTTATGATAAAAAGGTAAATAACAAATCTTCAACTGTCAACCTCAAAGACTACTTTTTTTTCAAAGACTACTTTTTAACTCTTCCCATTTAAGTACAAACACCTAATTTTAGAAGAACACCCTTTAGACATAAACATCAACTCAAGTGCTTAAGGCAGGAATGCTGCCTAATATTTTTAAATGCTCTCTTGTACAAACGGTAAAAGACTGGTTTAAACAGTTAATTTATATAATTTTTAAATAGCTGAATCACATTTAATAGATTACTGAGAAACTGCCATCTTTATAAAACATTTTCATCATGTTTGTAAATTACAGAAGTGACACAAGTTTGTTTTAACTCATCACATACATGTATAAAGGAAACCGTGAACACGGACTCCTAATCCCATGCTTAGGAAGTGAGCACTGTTAACAGTTCGTTTTATAGAAAAACGAGATTATATTGTTCTGCACTTTAAAAAAAAATGTAATTACAGAACATGGACATCTTTTCCATGCAGTACATGTACATCTACCGGCATTCATTTTAATAATCTAATAGTTTACCACTGTAGAGATAAACCAAAATTTATTTAACCTTTCTTTTGATGGATATGCAGCTATTCCTAATTTTTTACTCTAACAAACAATGCTACAACAACTATCCTTGTATATTTTTGCTAATTTGAGTTACTAAGTTCTGTGAGACTCCTAATCGAGTGACTGCTGGGTCAGAAGATATGAACATTTAGAATTTTGATAGCCATTGCCAAACGTGCCTCCCAAAAAGGCTGTACCAAAAAACCCTTTCCCCTACATTTTTACTGACACTGAATATATGTTTAAAACTTTTTTTGCTCATCTGAGAAGTGAAAAATAAACTGAAGCATCTTAATTTCAGGTTTAGCAGCTTCCTCAAAAGACACAGCCTAAGGATTTAATTAGCTTTATTAAGCTTGATGTTTAAGACATATATGATAAAGAACTATAAACATTTAGCCAAAATTCAAGTATCTTAAGGCTTAAGAAATTTTTTTTTAAATAATGAAAAATTAAATGTTGTACTGTTTTAATACTGCTTAAATTTCACCTCCAGTGTCCATCATAATCCAGCAATCTTTTCTGCATTCATGGAAAAAAAAGGTTTCCTGGATTCATTTTCAGGGATAACTTAGAATATGCACAGCCTCTCCATTTACCTGATTTGCAGGGTAAGCTGACATGAAGCCACTGGAAGTCTGGGCTGCAGCTCCCCCGACTGGTCCAACAAGATTAATGCCCATGACTGGCTGTCCGAGGGTGAGGGGCACGGAGCCTGCAGGGCCTGAAGGCATCCCAGTTGGCTGACTCACAGCAGTAGGCAAAGTCATAGGAAAGCCACTTAAAGTTGGAACAGGAGCCACTGGAAACTGATTTAAAGCATCGGGGCTCATGGCAGGAACACCCCTCTACATAGAACAGTAGGAAAATGGAAACATTTTAGGAAATTGCAAACCACATACAACCCAAATCTGGCAAAGATCTGTAGCCCTGGTATGTTTCCACTCTGATTCTCCCAAAACTCAGGAATTTGACACAAGAAAATAAGTTATGAGGTTAATGTGAATCTAATATTTAGCAAAGAAATGGCCAACACATACCAATTCTGACATTTTCACTCTGACAAGTTTGGTTAATTCACTACAATCAAATCATTTACAATGATTTTGTAATATGAGAAAAACTGCTGCCAGACCGAGTATACTTTATCTATATCTAAGGAATTTTAGACAAGGACTTCAAAGGACAGAGAGTAATTTCATCTATTACTAACTAACTTTCAAGTTCAGAAGGGTTACAGTTAGGTCAGAGAATGTTAATATATTAAAGCCTTTAAACAAAGGAATATTTTGCTAGTATGCACATCATATAAACTGTACATTTTTGAAGAACTGTATCCTGAAAATAATCTAAATTTTAATGTCCAAGGAGTTCTGCAAGGTTGTAGAAAAAAAGGATTCATATTCTCTCAGTTTATATTGGAAAGTCATTTGACCTAACCTTAGAAACAATGTCTACCTGTGTTACTGCTATCATGGCGAGAACAGTATAAAGTTCTTCTTTAGTAAGTTTGCCAGGTGTGGTTCGATTAGCTAAGGCCCATATCTGTCCAAGAGTTTCCCTGGGAAGTCCAGATGACATCAGGATGGGATAAAGTTTAGCAGTATCTATTCCAGTCGGAGTCATTGTGGTTTCTAAAATTTTCTTATATGCATCTATTAAAGGAAAGACCAGATTACAAATGTAAACATATCACAAGTGATTCATCTTTTTTGTTGTCATTGCTGCTTATACAAGAATAATCTTAAGTCAAACTGCTTTAAGAGAACTGAAGCCACATCAAGGGTTTACGCTGCTGTAAAGATATTCCAGTGGAAATATCCAGCAGACAATTAGGGTCTGGAGCTTAGAAGAGAGGTTGGAGCTTGGCCCTACAGACAAAGATTTGGGGTTAAAGGTAAGAGAAAGTCTTATAATTCATTAGTAGATAGTAACAACAATAAGATGGAGGTGGTATAAGCAGATGTTTTGGACTTTAAAAAAGAAGTTGTAGAGTAATGATGGTGGGACTAATTTGAAAATAGCAGTGGGAAGCAAGAATTATACCAATATCACCTTTCTCTTGTCCCAGTGAATTAGAGGCTATTAGAGGAAACATCACTGGGGAAGGTGCTTTGGGAACACAGCCTTTAGAGAAAGACAGGGTTTCAGTTAGAGAGCGGAATAAGTGTTTGAAAAAAGGAAGGGACCGTTGGGGAGTTTTTCACTATAAAATGGCCTTTCCAAAGGGCAAAGTGGGAAAGGCTGTTAGGGATAGGGTTGCCACATAAAATACAGGACGCCAATGATTGCATGGGGTATACTTATACTAAACAACTATTTGCTGTTTCTCTGAAATTCAAATTTAACTGGATATTCTGTATGCTTATTTGCTAAATCTATCAAGCCTAGTTAGAGGAGTTTGGGGGATGAAAGTAGGGCTAAGGCAGACAGAGAAAAACGCTTAAAGCAAAAATTTTACATCTAGCATTAGATATGGATTACAGGTTAGTAGGCTGACCATAAGAACACATATTTTGGCTAGGAAGTTATGTGTATGTGTATGTTTGGAAGAAGAAGGGAGAAAGAAATACAAGCTGGCAGAAAAGGGACAGAATCCCAAAATATACCAAGATCTAGATTTCGTTTGTTTGGCTTGTAGACAGAGAGGGAGAAGAAAAGATGCAATCTGTCTAACGGGCAGTTGGGAGGAAATCAATTATCTTTTTTTTTTTTTTTTTTTTTTGTGTGTGTTGTGCTGGCCTCTCACTATTGTGGCCTCTCCCATTGTGGAGCACAGGCTCCGGACGCGCAGGCTCAGCGGCCATGGCTCACGGGCCCAGCCGCTCCACGGCATGTGGGATCTTCCCGGACCAGGGCACAAACCCGCGTCCCCTGCATCAGCAGGCTGACTCTCAACCACTGTGCCACCAGGGAAGCCCGAAATCAATTATCTTTATGTACAACTGAAGTCCCCTGTGGTTTTGGGAAATGAGCCTTGCAATTTGTGATTATGTGATTCTGAGGAAAAGTAGACATTACTAATTTCTTCCCAAAGAACGTTGAGCTACAGGGATCTTGCATGAGTTTTATTTAAATCAAGTGTAGAACCAACCTAGATCAAGTCTATGACCAACAAAGAGAGCTAAAGATCAAAGTTACCTTTAGTTTTTAAGGGGTTTGCAAAGCAAATTGAACAAGTTACAATATACTAAGAGTGATTAACATAATGCCATTGTAATAGTCATTATTCTATGCACATCAACCATGGCTTAAACACACTATTCCCTTGTACCAATTGAATACTACATCACAAAATGTGTACTTCAGTGATTTTTTGGCTCAGCAGTTAATAACATACATAAAGAAAAAAGTAAACAACACCTTCCAATGTAGGAAAAGATGCCACTTGGTCTTTTACTTCATATAGTTTTATATTGACAAAGTCAAAGAATATTTTTTAAATATATAAACGAATCACCAAGAGTTCAGAAAATTATACTAGACATATTAGTACTATTCTTGATGTTATTAATAATCTGTGACATAAATATTTGATAGTGTCTTTTAAAGCATAATAAATCTAAGAAAAGCTTTTAGATATAAAAGTATATGATGGTCAATAAAACATTAAAGCAAAACACTTCTCCTTCATTTACATAGTTATTTCATACATGAGACAGTCTTTTTTTTTTAATATTTACTTATTTACTTATTTATTTGGCTGTGCCGTGTCTTAGTTGCTGCATGTGGGATCTAGTTCCCTGACCAGGGATCAAACCCTGGCCCCCTACATTGGAAGCACAGAGTCTTAACCACTGGACCACGAGGGAAGTCCCTATGAGGCAGTCTTCAACACTAGATGTATTTAATTTTCTGTACTCTTTTAGAAAAAATAAATAAGAAAAAGTTACAACTCCTTCTGTATATTCTGTAACCACAATAGTAAATATTTATAACTACATTTACAACATTTAAAGTAAAGTATCCAGATAGGAATCTTGGACAAAAAAGCTCTTTTTACCTGGAACCAAACTTTCATTGTATATCCAAGGAGGCATTCTGGGCTGAACAGGATCCTGTGAGGGAAATACTCCCACACCTAAGAAGTTAAAGAACATTATCTAATGTATATACTGGTCCATGTAGCAGATGGGGAAATCACACTGTGTCATGTTTTTTTAATAAGAAGAGCACTGGAGACACTAAAAAAAAAAAAGTCACCAATACAACTAGAATTTCGTTTCTAAGCAACTCTTGTACACCTATGTCCTAAGGTGTAAACTAAAAATAAACGAACAAAAAAATACCCCCAAGATGTACAAAATCAATATTCTGGATCATATGAGGCTTGTGCCAGTCACATATATTACAAATTAAAGACAAAAACATGAGAGATGATGGTTTAAAGATTACATATGCAAAACAACAACAACAAAAAATGCCCGAGCTTCACTTGCAGCTTTTAATAACACTTCTTTGCAAAGTCTGATTTTTTAAAATGAATATGACACTGCTGCCTTAGATGTATAGCATTTTTGTTTAAAATTTTTGTTTTTCACTTTGTCCTGTAAAATAGCCTCCAAAAGTTTGCCTCCTGGGCTGCCCACGTTGTAATTAATCTCTGCAAGTTGAGTTTATAAAAATGTGGATCTAATTTAGGCAGCAGTGTGTACGATTAATTTCAGAGAAGCAAAACTATATTCTCATTGGTGACTTTTCCAGGTAAATTTTAACTTCTCAGCCTTATAGAAGAACAGACAGTTTAAGAAGGGGCAAAAGTTTTTTATAAAATAAAAGGAGAAGAAATTTTAAATCAGGAATGATTCCGATTAAAAAAACTGCTTATCGAAATTTTTTTAAAAGGAATAACAGTGTGTTGAAAGAATTCAGAGCAAAATTGTAGGGGTTAATTAGAGAAAGGAATGCACTAAATATATTTTAAGCAAAATTTTGATTAGCAAAATCAAGCAGCATTCATTTTAAGATTAATGCCTAAGGTGTTAGCATTTGAGCAACATTTGGTTAAATGAACTTTTTGCTGAATATTTCATGAGCTCACCACTCTCCTCAATGGACAGGTTTTGGTCTGAAGTCTTTTCTGCCTCTGCGGTAGTGGTACCACTTACACGTCCATCTACAGCACCCCCGTTATTGGCCGTTAAACTGGGATGGTTCTTACTGGAACCTGGGCCTAGGGCTTTGTGCCCAACTTCAGAAGTATGTAATTTAATTTGTTCCTGCCCAGATGGACTTATATCACAAGATACTAGGAGCTTCTCCTCCAAGGAAGGGCCTAAACAAACAGCATGAAGGATTATTTGTATATAACTGCAAGCTTCTAATTTTTCAACCATCCATCTCCACCCCCCAAATTCTAAAGGGAAGGCCCTGCCACATGTAATATAAATTTTGAAATAATTCAAGTCCACACATTTGTCTAGGGCTTGAGACACTTCAGCGATTTTAGAGAACTTAAACATCATTATCTACTTTGACTCTCAGGAATTCTGTGAGACAGCGGGTAGGATGGTACAGTGGAAGGTGTACTACCGTAGACATTTGGTGACCTATACAAGATACAGACACTTCCACCAACTATCGCCTATTTCTTCACCTGTCAACCGAAAACGTGTAGATGAGTACACGTCTCCTTAGATTCCTCTCAGCACTATTCTGTGCCTCAAGACACAGTAACTGCCTCCCGCCCCCACAAGTGATAAAACTGAGGTATAGAAATGTTTAAAGATTTGTCCAGGGACAAACTGATAGTAAATGGAGAACCAAACTGATAGTAAATGGAGAACCTGGGCTTCTGACCCCAACGTGCTTTATCACCGAGAGCACTTTCTAAAGCAGCTCTTCCCTGGCTCATGACTCTTAAGAAAATGATGGTGGTGATTTCCCCAAACAAGAGGCATCTCCTGAAGAAATCAGTGTGTTCTTAAAGTTCTAAGGTGGTTTAAATAGGTCCTAATTTAGGAGCAGATGTTTCCAATCACTTTTCCAGGATGTGAAGCCCCCAGAATTAAAAAATCTATATTCTTACTTTGGTGAATTTCAATAGTACTCATATATTCAGGCACATGTTTCTGTGCCAACATCACTGTATTATTCTACTTATATAAATGAAATAAATTATCCTAGATTATTTAAAAAATACTTTCATTAATAGTCTAGTAGTTACCTGCTTTCTGCACATTGTATGAGGCTGAAGCAGTAGAGAAATAAGGAAATTGCCCAGGGTCACCATGTAAGGCAACAGACACTGGACTCTGACCTGGAGGGATATACTGTGCTCCAGCCTTCTGAGCATGCAACTGGCCAAGTGGGGCGGTGGGGTGGAAAGACTGAAAAGGCTGGGAAGTGGAAGAAGGCCCACATGTGGGAGCTTCAACAGGCCCCTGCATAAAGTCACTGAATTCTTCTTCATCAAGAAAGGCGGGTGATGGGGAGACAGTTTTAGCAGAATGAGATGATGTGGGATAATCTGCAAAATGGAAAATGGCAATGAAACACACAGAAATGAAAATCAACAGGGGAAAAGAAATTAAGATGTAGTATAACCCCAAAAGAATATACTGAAACATGAATAGTGGAGGTGAATAAGAAATAACATGTAACAACAAACAGAATCATACAATGAATGCAAAACACTTTGATGTCTATTTACAAACAATTTTTTAGTCTTTCTTTTCAACATCTTTATTGGAGTATAATTGCTTTACGGTGGTGTGTTACGTTTCTGTTGTGTTTAACGGTGAATCAGCTATATGCATACATATATCCCTATATCCCTTCCCTCTTGCGTGTCCCTCCCACCCTGCCTATCCCACCCCTCTAGGTGGTCACAAAGCACCGAACTGATCTCCCTGTGCCATGTGGCTGCTTCCCACTAGCTAGCTATTTTACATTTGGTAGTGTGTATATGTCAGTGCCACTCTCTCACTTCGTCCCAGCTTCCCCTTTCCCCTCCCTGTGTTCTCAAGTCCATTCTCTACATCTGTGTCTTTATTCCTATCCTGCCCCTAGGTTCATCAGAACCATTTTTTTTTAGATTCCATGTATATGTGTTAGCATACAGTATTTGCTTTTCTGACTTACTTCACTGTGTGTGACAGACTCTAGGTTCATCCACCTCACTACAAAAAACTCAATTTCATTTTTAGTCTTTTTTAAAAAGAGGTTTTATAGCTATTTTGCATTTCGTTCAAAAACAGAAAAATGTAAAACTCAAAATTTCTTTCCTTCTTTTATTAAGTTAGCACTTATTTTTTTTCCTTGAGACCATTAATAATTTACATCAAAGTGGTGATTATTTTTGAAATCCAATTGATCTATTTATCTGGATAATATTTTCTCAAACCAATATAAATAAGAGAACCTACCTATATGCTACTGAATACATTTTAGACAGATATATACTGATGATTAAATTTCATTATGCCAGTAAAAAACAATGCATGACGCATACTTGTAATTTTTGATAAATCATGCCTAATCCATACACTTAGCATAGTTCATATTTCATATGAGGATGAAACTTACTGTGTGGGGAATGAAAATTACAAAGGCAACAAGAACATCAAACATATTACCAAAGTGATATTTTCTTGTGAAAAGCATCAAAATTAGGACATCATAAAGTGCTAAGTCAAATAACTCAACAGCCAATTTAAGAAAGTAAACCCTAAGAGCTATGTTTAAAAGATCTTTGCCTCTAAAAGATATAAACATCACTGTGGCTTTTTACTGTTAAATATGAGATTCACTTATGTAATAAACCTTCTCTACAGGGATTATGTTTAATACTAGGCTCATTAACCGTACTATTATTGTTGCTTCTTCACATTTTTAACTTCTTTGTATTGCTTTAACATTTACTAAAGTCTAATGTCACAAGGAGCAGTCTTTTTTAAAAAAGGCTCTCATTTGAAAAATGGGGACACTATGTGCTTCTCTTTTGGACCCTTCTCTTTTGGATCCATGAAATAAAGCCTGGAAGCATTAAAGTTCTATGAAAGATGCAAAATGAATATGCAAAATTACTGCCTTAATGAATTGTGTTTAAAAAAAGCCATGTCATAATGAATCCCAACCCTCCCAATAATGGTTACTGAGAGTGTGTATTTAAGCTCTCAGTTTGGGTTCTCAGATCAGTACTGGTAAGAAAGTAGTAACAATGCAAAACTGACAGCTACTATGGATATAGTAGCTGACTGTCTAGGCTAAACCAAATTTTTTTCTTTTCTTTCTTTTTTTTTAGGCTAAAAATTTCTTTGCATTTGACTGGAATTATGTTAATTCTATGTGGTATATATTTTGGCTTAGAAACTCTTGTAGCTATATATATATATATATATATGATTAATAAGAAGTATAAAAATTATGTGATACAGTTTGTATATTCAATATTTTAAGATCAACAGTTTATGGGCGTTTATGCCTCTGGTGGTAAAAAGGCTGGAAACTTTTTACATACTTTAGGCCTAGGTTTAAGACCCTAGCTGGAGAAGCTCTGGAAATTCCTTGGGCTTGCTTCAAAAAACTTTTTCTCGCGAGGCATGAAGCAGTTAACTAGAAACAGCTAACTGCACACATGTTGATTGAACTCAAGAGATTACTTGAATATCAAAACACCAATTTATTACTTAACAATGAAGCTGTTAAACCATACCCAGTTGTCCAAAGGGGCCATTCTATATGGATAGAAAAGTATGTGACCTAACAATGACCATTCCTCTCTGCCTTCTTCTCCTTTATCTAAGTTCCATGCTGGGTCCAGTTTTACCATTCCAATGACTATACTTAAATTACTTACTGGCTTATTCAGCTTATAGTTTTCATTTTTAGGTATGTTTTTCCTTTCTGAACTCATTCTGATTGCTAATATCCATTCCCTTTTCAATATCAGTATATATTTTACTTTGGGGCATATTTTTGTAACGATAATCTGAGTATATAATCTAGCAAGTGAAATTAATAGCACAGAGGCAAAGCTGTCCCAGAAAGTCAAGAACTCGTTACTGTGCCAATATTAGATTATGCCCTCCTGATATCACCTATAAAAGGTACCTATAAAAATTGTCAATGTAATACATGCCTGCAGAAAATAGCACTTGCTGAATGATTCATGAAAACTATTCACATATGTTATTCTTAAAATTAGCCGAGAATAAAATGTCAAAATGTCAAATGTAAAAAAAGGATGTGGTAACAGTTATGTGAAGATAAGACTCATTTCAACTGCTAAATGTTTAAAACACATGCCAACCCCCCCAAAATCTCTCTCTACCCTGCTCTATTAGGTACTTTTCTTTTGCTTATTTGATGGTAAATGAAAATAAAAACTACAAAGGAACGTATTTTAAAAACTAAAATTTCATGAGAAATATTATTTAATCCACGACTTTTTTAAAAATTGGAGTATAGTTGCTTTACAATATTGTGTTATTTTATATTGTACAGCAAAGTGAATCAGCTATACATATACATATATCCCCTATTTTTTGGATTTCCTTCTCATTTAGGTCACCACAGGGCACTGAGTAGAGTTCCCTATGCTATACAGTGGGTTCTCATTAGTTATCTATTTTATACATATAAATCCATGACTTTTTAAAGGAGTCATTTAGAAAATTTGTAAGTTGCGTCACATTGAATAAAATCTGAACTAGTACATCAAAAGTAAAACTATTTTAAAATAATGAGAATGAAATGGTAAACTCCTTTATTACATTTGCTTTTAGTGAATGGATTTTACTAACGTTAACATACTCATTTATACAGAAGATTTACAAGTAAAGTTGTCATACTGACATTTACTAGAAGACAAAGAGGTTTCTTCCCCCCAAGACTGTCTAGACCAGAGCTCTTAACCCACTGTAAATTTTAAAACATCCAAATCTGTACTTAGCTTGAAGGAGGAGTTCAACATTCACTCTCCGCACACACACATAATGGTCAATTAAACACACAGGGACTATATGTCACCTTCCAACAAAAGAAAAATTTTAAATTACAACTACCTGGTTTCTTAGGGTGTGATGCTGGAGTAGGATGCATCTTAGCATCTCTGGAAAACCCATCTAAGTTTCCTTTTATGGCTTCCAAAGCATCATCTCTACTCTTCTCTCCTGTCTGGGAGACAATAAGTGTATATATATTTCTTCACTTGTCTCTCACACTTCGTCCTAATCCACATAAGTTGAAAGAAAAGTGCAGATATTCATCAATTTACAATATTTTTACCACATACTTCGGATAGTGAATTTTCCAAGTCAGAAAAACATTGACATAAAGTGAAGGCGTAAAACAACACTCTAAAGAAGATTATTAAAAGGCCCATTTAGAAATACTTTAGGCTACCGCTGTTAGATATTAAGTATCCAGTATTAATGCTTCCCAAGAAAAGATTACAAGCATTCCAAAGGCAGAAAACAAGAGTTGAGAAGATAATGGCTGCTATCCCATTCCCTTCAACAATAAAGTATCTTTACAGAAAAAGAAAAGTCCTTCGCTTTTGGACTTAGACAAAACCAAAACGAATCAACCACAGCCTCAGCTTGCGCTGGTGCCCACGTAACAAAATCCACTAAATGACTGAGAAGAGGCACATTCGGGGGGGTACGCTGTGTGCTGGAAAACGTTACCTTGGGTTTCACACTACTCAGAAGTCTGAGCTTTTGCTTCTGCTCTTCAAACTGGCGTCTTTTTCTTTCTTCTTCTAAGAGCTTTTGCTGCTGTTCAAATCGTTTTCTGAAGGAAAAACAATCTAGTAAAGAGCCAGCTTTAGGAATTATCAACTGTTATATTCATATTTCTTCTACAAAGTCATCTTGCATTTCTAGAACTAAAAAACTTCACTGATAATTATATCTAATTTTCTGAAGACAATCCTATTTCACCACTATATTAATTTCCAAATATATGAAATAAGTCTAAGAAGTGATTTACCTAAATTGTAGACATGAATTTATTTCCTGTCTCATTTGCAAGGGGAGGAGACAACATTTTACATTCAAAGTCATTACAAAAAACAGAGAGGGATGTAGACGAAATAAAAACACTCTTTGCTCTGCATACAAAAAAGAAACTTCTACTTGAGGAGGCGGTATCATACATGGGAAAGAGCAGTGGTTCTGGGACTCAGGAGGCCCACACTCGGGTCCAGGTCCTACTGGTAACTGTAACCCAGGCTGACACCTGCTTATTTCTTTGGACCTCACTTTCCCCAGATGTAAAGTCAGAGGATTGAATTACAGGGTCTCTAAGGTCCCTTCTGGCTTTAAACGTTTAAATAATAAGCGTATGCTAAAGAGTTTTAAGGGCACTGTAAAGGCGCCGTGACTGCTGCAGCTTCAAATCTGCACTACAGATCATGTGACAATTTTAAAATTGATTGCTATCCAGTATCTTTATCCTTGCATCCTGAGATCTCTTACTGCTGCTCCTCGGCAAACTGCTTCTGCATGTCTGGAGTGTACTGTGGGCCTGGAGGACGCATTCCTAGGAATGGTGCTTGTCCCAGGTAAGGCATGCCTCCTGCTGGTATTGGTCCCATTGGTATCCCTGCCTAGAAAAAAACAAAGACTTAAGCTTAAAAAAACACAATTTCTCCTTTTATCCTTTTTTTTTTTTTTTCCTTTGGCTGTGCCGCACAGCATGCAGGATCAGTTCCCCAACCAGGGATTGAACCCGTGTCCCCTGCAGTGGAAGCACGGAGTCTTAACCATTAGACCACCAGGGAAGTCCCCACAATTTCTCCTTTTAATTACTACAAAGAAATACTGTAACTTCCATAAATTTTCTTATTTTTAATTAATGAACTATAGAAAGGCATTTTAATAGAATATGTAACATTATTTATTAACGAACTATATAAATGCATTTTAATACAAGATTCAAAGAACACAGGCTAAAAATGAAAAGCTCCCCTTAGTATCTTGCCCCTTCCATTTCCTTCATGTCTTCGAGGGGACCACCACTGCTAGAATAGCCTGAGGGTGTGTGTGTAAAATCTTTCAGTCTGTGTGTGTAAGGCCGTGTATGTGTACAACTCACAAGTTATATCTGGTGAGTTCACTGATCCATAATCTTTGAGAAGAGGTATCATATCTTACATGTCTCTGTATTTCCAGCAATAGATAAGCGCCTGGTATATGGTAGTTATTCCACAAATGAGATTAAACAAATGAGATTAAACATGATTTTCCAATATGATAGGATAATGATTATTTTGATATTCATTATCATAGGCTTGGCTATCCAAACTTTTACAGAAAATATCAATAATAAAAAAAATCAATAGTAAATGACATATCAATACAACAGTATAAAGTTTACTGAAGTGTCCAGAAGTAAGAATGGTATTACATAACAACTAACCACAAAATCTAATATGAATAATGATGAGGATGAAAATGATGGCAATGGATAATTTTTACTGAGTGAAAATTCCTGTTATTCAACGTTCTCCCTGAAAAGTTCTCCTTCAGTTCCCTAACTTGAAACTTGGCTGTCCCTGGAAGCCCTCTCATTTGGAGATTGCTACTTTTCTTCCAACATTTCCTGTAGACGGGCAATATTCCTCCTTGCTTCTTCTAAACCCTTTTCCTCCTCTTTTCCTTCAAAAACCCGAACGCATTTTAATTTCTTGCCCTCAGACTTCATCATTTACTGTCCTAACTTGTTGACGTCATCTACTGACCTTCAACTCCCTCACTCTTCAACTAAAGGCTTCAGAACCTTGCTATGGTCCATTCCACTCCTAAACTGCTTTTGGTGATGTCAATAATCATATGGATGACTCATCTAACACTGTGGCCTTTCAGGTCTCCTCATCACAATCATGTCCAACATACCATTCCAGTTTCCCATTCCACGGCCATCTCCCCTGATCATCCGCCCCAGTAACGGCATCATCTCCAAAACCTTGATTTTAAACATCCCAACACTTGACCACCACCTTCTATCCTTCCAGCTCGTGTACTCCAGCAATTCTCTTATTTCATTAATACCTCCCTCCCATCCATTAATCTTACCACCTTCCCACTGTCCATCATCCTCATCATGTCCTCACTTCCCTTCTTGCTCAGCTTAGACTCCAGGATTCAATATTAAATGCCTCTGTAAACATCCTTAGCTCCCTTACCTCTGGCTTCCTTGGTATGGTCTCCTGGGAAACCTCATTCCTGGTTAGTCAACTAATCACCTTCTCTTATCCTTACAACCAAACCATTTAACCTTGCTGGAGAAAAAAACCTTGATGATTCACCTTAAATTCCTGACTACAGATCTCAAATGGATCCCCAACGCAGGAGTCTTATGAGGACTCCTACTATGTAAGATTTCAACCCTTTGACATTTCTTGAGATTTGCTATGGCCCAGCATATTTCAATTTTAATAAATATTCCATGTTTGCTTAAAAAGAAAGTGTGTTTTGCAATTGTTGGGAACAGTGTCCTATTTATCCACTAGTCAAGGTTGTTTAAACCTGTATCTTTACTGATTGTGGATTTGTCTATTTCACCTGTTTTTCTGTCAGTTTCTGTCTTATACATTTTGAGGCCAGGTTATTAGGTGCATACAAACTGTTAATCTTCCTGGTGAATTTAGTCTCTCATCAAAATGAAATATCCTCTTTACCTCCAGGCTTTTAAGGCTTTTTGCCTTAAAGTATATTTTGTCTGATTTTCCTTTAACAGAAATCATGTTACTGTTTCCCTCAAATAAAAAAGTATTTCTTTTGAACTTATCCAAAATACCTTCTTGTTCTGAACCTTTACCGAGACAGTGGAAGATTGTTTTAAGGTCTAGAAGTAATATAATATGTGTAAAGCACCTAGAACACTGTCTAGTACGTATAAGTAAATAACAGCTATGACCGAAATAATTATCTTTATACATTAGAAATATACTTTATACATTAGAAACAATACTAATGACAGAATAGAACACTTTCAAAACCAGTAATGATTCAATTTTTTTCTGAAACAAAATAAGATTCCTCAAGCAAATACAGAATTAAGCAACTAGATAAGAAAAAAAGAACACAATAGTTATAGGTATCATTTTACTGTGTTCCTGCCATATGTCAGCTATAGAACTAGGCATTTACATACAGTGTTCTCAATATATGTGTAAGATCATCAGAATTAGGGATATTTCTGATAAGGATCAATAAGAAGACCTTAGTAATAACACTTATGAAGCCTGTACTATGTTCCAGGGACTTTTCTAAGTGCTTTACATGTATTAATTAATTTAATCCTTACAACAAATCTATGCAGTAGGTGCTACTATTATTCTCATTTTACAGATGAGGAAATTGAAGCAGAAAATAGTTAAGTATCTCACTCATTACTGGCAAGTGTCAGAGCCAGGATTAGACCCAGGCAGCTTCTAGTCCCCAAATCCATGTTCTCCATCATTATGCTATGCTCCCTCTCCAGCTACCAACAACCACCATAAAATTCAAACTTAAAATTTAAAAAAATATTTTTTTCTGTTTCTATTCATGTGCTCAGACACATACCTGCTCAATAAATACCAGCAGCCTGGAAGGCTTATGAATGGTTTCTAGTACTTTATACCTGGAATTCCAAGTAATATTGCTTAATTACTAACACTCTCTATTCTAAATCTTGAGTAGTAATGGCTATGCATACTTATTTTTAATCACACTGTGGTTCTCTTGATGCTAAAAATTAGTGCCAGAGTCCTAGTATTACATTTCTTTTTTATCCCCAATCTATAATTTAATCAGTTCCTTATTTTTTTCCAGTTTTATTGAGATGTAACTGACATATAATATTGTATGAGTTTAAGGTGTGCAACATGTTAATTTGATACACTTGTATACTGCAAAATGATTAACACCATAGCATTAGCTAACACCTCTGCCATGTCACATAATTACCATTTCTTTTTTGTGGTAAGGGATTAAAATTTCTTTTTTAAATTTTGACTCAGTTTACTCAAGGCACACAAAACAAAAGAAACCACCCAAGTCATATAGGCTAAAAGACAAAATGAGACATTCCACAAAAATAATAAAGAATGAAGGAAGGTGTTATTATGCATATTACCTTTCTATTTACACAATTCTGTTCTTCAAGAAGATTCAAACTTGCTAAATGGCATTTTGTGTTTCTCCTTCTCCTGAAAAGTAACTTTATACATTTCATAGAGTCTAATTTTATACATTGTTTTGAAATCTAGATAAACCAAAAGGTGAAGAGACACTAATCCTTAGCTATACAGTGAGTGAATAACACAACAAAAGAAATAACTCAGAAATCTCAGATATATCCAATAAGCTACTAAGAAGACTAAAAGATAAAGAAGTTCACCCCAAGTTGAAGGATACTGAAGGCTACTGAAGATTTGAGTAAGTGGAGAGGTACGACAGTAAGACTGAAAGAGTAAAAATGTCGATTTCTTTTTTTAAATTTTTATTTATTTAATATTTAAAAATTTACTTATTTAATACATATTTAAATTATTTATTTATTTATTTAATATTTAATTATTTAATATTTATTTTATTTTTTTATTTTTGGCTGCCTTGGGTCTTTGTTGCTGCGCGTGGGCTTTTCTCTAGTTGCGGTGAGCAGGGGCTACTCTTTGTTGTGGTTCCTGGGCTTCTCATTGGGTGGCCTCTCTTGTTGCAGAGCACGGGCTCTAGGCGGGTGGGCTTCAGTAGTTGTGGCACTCAGGCTCAGTAGTTGTGGCTCGCGGGCTCTAGAGCGCAGGCTCAGTAGTTGTGGCGCACGGGCTTAGTTGCTCCGCAACATGTGGGATCTTCCTGGACCAGGGCTTGAACCCGTGTCCCCTACACTGGCAGGCAGATTCTTAACCACTGCGCCACCAGGGAAGTCCCCAAAATGTCAATTTCAATCAAAATCATGACAGGTTTTATATGGAATTTGACAAGTTTATCTCAAAATTTATACTGAAGGGGACGTGACCATGAATAGCTATAATTCTTTAAAAGAAAAAGGAAGATCCACATTACCAGATATCAAGGCTTATCTTGGGCTAGAACAATTAAGACAGTAAGATGTTTATTGATGTAGAGATAGACAGGTATAGCAATGGGACAAATAGAAGAGCTCAAAAACTAATCCAAAGCATATAAAGAAATTTGATATTACAGGAGTAATCTTAGAAATCAACAGGTAAAGAATGGGCTGCTGGGCTTTCCTGGTGGCGCAGTGGTTAAGAATCTGCCTGCCAATGCAGGGAACACGGGTTCGAGCCCTTGTCCGGGAAGATTCCACATGCCGCAGAGCAACTAAGCCCCTGCGCCACAACTACTGAGCCTGTGCTCTAAAGCCCGCAAGCCACAACTACTGAAGCCCGTGCCTAGAGCCCGCAAGCCACAACTACTGAAGCCCGTGCCTAGAGCCTGTGCTCCACACAAGAGAAGCCACCACAGTGAATAAATAAATTTAAAAAAAAAAAAAGGGCTGCTGAGAGGAATTCCCTGACAGTCCAGTGGTTAGGACTCCATGCTTCCACTGCAGGGGGCATGGGTTCGATCCCTTGTCGGGGAACTAAGATCCCACATGCCGCACAAAAAAGAATGGGCTATTGATAAGTGGTTTGGGGGACAACTGTGTACTCAAATGGAAAATAATAAAATTAGACCCTTCAGCCTCACACTGATACCAAAGAACAATTCCAGGTAGGTTAAGGACCTATATATGAAAAGAAACCTTAAATTTTTTAATAAGAAAATACAGGAGAATATCATTATTACCTCAGGGTAGGATTATGTCTTAGATGAGACACGAAAAGCTCAAACCATAAAAGAAATGATTTACCCATCTGACTTAACTTCTACAAAACATGACACCATAAACAAAATTAAAAGGCAAGCCAAAGTCTAGAAGGAGATATTGACAGCACAAATAACCACGAAGGTTAGAATCCAGAATATATAATGAACACTTAGAAATCAATAAAACCAAAACAAAGAGCAAAAAATTGGAAGCAACTTAAATGTCCATCAATAGAAGAATATATATTCATGCAATGGAATACTACTAGCAGCTATATGAACAAACTTGGCATCATTCCACAACTGGGATAAATCGTGGAGAAAAACAATGTTAAATGAAAAAATCAAATGCAAAAGGAAACACACTTATGTAAAATTTTAAAACCTAGAAAATATTATATAACATTCATGAATATACAAACATATATTTTAAAAAGTGCAAAATACATATGGAAACAATAAAAAGTGAATTCATGATAGTGAGAACTATCTCCGGGGAAGTAGAGGAAGAAAATCATACCTATATTGTTAAAGTCTTTTAAAAAATGTGAAGCAAATATGGCAGGTTAAAACTTGATAAAAGGATGACATGACTGTTTAAATAGAAAATCGAAAGGAATCTACACAAAAATTCCTAGAACTAATAAGTGAGTTCAGCAAGGTTTCAGGTTACAAGACAAATATACAGAAACCAATTTGTATTTCTATATACTAGCAATGAACACATTAACACAGAAATTAACAATATAATGTCATTTACAATTACTCAAAAGAATGAAATACTTAGATGTAAATCTAACAAAACATTCACAAGACTTGTATGCTGAAAACTATACAATGCTGATGAAGAAACCAAAGACCTAAAAAAATGGAGAGACACATCATGTTCATATATTGAAAGAATCTTCATATTAAAGATGTCAATTTCCACTAAGTTGATATAAAGGTTTAATATAATTCTTACCAAAACTCCAGCAAGAGCTTTTGTAGATCTAGACAACATTACTCTAAAATTTTATGGAAAGGCAAAGGAACTTAGAATAGTTAAAACAATTTTGAAAATAGTAACAACGTGAGAGGAATCAGGCTTCTATAGCTAATGAGATTGAACCAGTAATGAAAATCTCCCAACAAAGAAAAGCCCTGCCCTGATGGTTTTGCTGGTGAATTATACCAAACATTTAAAGAAGAAATAATAGCAATTCTTCTCAAACTTTTCCAAAACATTGAAGAGGAGAGAGGTTATGCTAAGGCCAGCATAACCCTGGTACCAAAGCCAGACAAAGACACTACAAGAAAAGAAACTACAGATCAATATCCCTTATGAACATGAATGCAAAAATCCTCAACAAAACACCAGCAATCAGAATTCAGCAGCATAGTAAAAGGACTATAAACCATGACCAATTGGGATTTATTCCTGTAGTGCAAGGCTGGTTCAATATATGAAAAATGATCCATGTAAATACCACATATTCATTTCAATGGATGCAGAAAAAGCATTTGACAAAATACAACCGCATTTCATGACAAAAAACACTCAACAAACTAGGAACAGAAAAAAATTACCTCAACACAATAGAGGTTACATATGAAAAACCCACTGTGAACATCATACTCAAAGGTGAAAGCCAGAAAGCTTTTTCTCTAAGATCAGAAATAGGGCAGGGGGTACTTCCCTGGCGGTCCAGTGGTTAAGACTACATGCTTCCACTGAAGGGGTTACGGGTTCAATCACTGGTTGGGGAACTAAGATCCTGCATGCTGCACGGCGTGGCCAAAAAGAAAAAAACAAAATAGGGCAGGGATGCCCACTTTTACCACTTCTATTCAAAATAGTAGTGGAAGTTCTAACCAGAGCAATTAGGGAAAAAAAGGAATAAAAGGCATCCAAGTTATAAAGGAAGAAGTAAAATGATCTCTGTTTGCAGATCATATGATCTTATTTGCAGAAAATCATAAAGACTCCACAAAAAAGCTGTTAGAACTAATAAAGTAATTCAGCAAGGGGCAGGATACAAAGTCAACACACAAAAATCATGAGCCAACCTCGCTATAGGGGTGTGGGAGCCAAAAGAGGTGAAGGAATGTCAGCAGAAACAATTACTCTTCCCACCAAAAAAAAAAAAAAAAAGGCATAAAACGCTCAAAATTAAATGAAAAATGGACTATTCTAGAACTTAGAGAAATATATTGTTCAAATATTAAATGGAAACAAAGCTTTCAGATTGTACTTCTCCCTAAGCACTAAGAAAGTGAGGTATGTACCACTATAAAAAACTTGACATTAAAATAATGTTTTTAAATCATGTACATTTCTATACACAAAAAATGAACATCCAAAAAGGAAATTACAAAAACAATTCCATTTACAATAGCATCAAAAAAAAAAACAACTTAGGAACTAACTTAACCAAGGAGGTGAAAGATTTATCCAATGAAATGAAATGAAATGAAATGAAAACTACCAAAAACTGCTGAAAGAAATGAAAGAAGTCATAAATAAATAGAAACACAATGCATGCTTCATGGACTGGAAGACTTAATATTGTTAAAATGTCAATATTACCCAAAGCAAACTACAAAAGCAATCCCTATAAAAATACTGGTGACATTTTTGCAGAAATAGAAAAACCCATCCTAAAATCCATACTCAATGGGACTTCCCAGGTGGCACAGTGGTTAAGAATCCACCTGCCAATGGAGGGGACATGGGTTCAAGCCCTGGTTTGGGAAGATCCCACAACATGCCGCGGAGCAACAAAGCCCATGCACCACAACTACTGAGCCTGCGCGCCACAACTACTGAGCCCGTGTGCCTAGAGCCCGTGCTCCACAACAAGAGAAGCTACCGCAATAAAAAGCCCGTGTACCACAACAAAGAGTAGCCCCTGCTCTCCGCAACTAGAGAAAGCCCACGTGCAGCAATGAAGACCCAACACAGCCAAAAACAAATAAACAAAATATCTAAAAAATAAATTAAAAACAGAAAGAAAACAGTATACTAAGTCCTCAAAAAAATTTTTTTAATAAAATAAAATAAAATTCATACTCAAGGGACCCTGAAGAGCCAAAACAATCTGGAAAAAGAAGAAAACTGGAGGACTCAGGCTTCCTGATTTCCTGCTACAAAACTACAGTAATCAAAACAGTAATGGTAGTTGCATAAAGGCATATAGACCAATGGAAAAGAATAGAAAGCCCTGAAATAAACCCTTGCATATATGGGTCAAAATGATTTCTGACAAAGGTACCAAGACCATTCTATGAGTAAACGACAGTCTTTTCAACAAATGGCGGTCTTCAACAAAATTGGACCCTTACCCAACACCATATACAAAAATTAACTCCAAATGGATCAAGAACCTAAATGTAAAACCTAAAACAATAAAACTCTCAGTAGAAAACACAGAACAGAAACTTCATAATACTGGATTTGGCAATGCTTTCTTGAACATGACACCAAAGGCACAGGCAACAATAGAAAAAATAGACAAGTTGGACTTCATGAAAACTTTAAAAATCTGTATATTAATAGGCACAATCCACAGAGTAAAAAGGCAGCCAACAGAATGGGAGATAATATTTACACATTACATATATGATAAGGGATTAATATCCAAAATATATAGGAAACTCCTAAAACTCAACAACAAAAAACTCAGTTCAAAAATGGGCAAAGGAGGGCTTCCCTGGTGGTGCAGTGGTTGAGAGTCTGCCTGCTGATGCAGGGGACACGGGTTCGTGCCCCGGTCCGGGAAGATCCCACATGCTGCTCAGCGGCTGGGCCCGTGAGCCATGGCTGCTGAGCCTGCGCGTCCGGAGCCTGTGCTCCGCAATGGGAGAGGCTACAACAGTGAGAGGCCCGCGTACCGCAAAAAAAAAAAAAAAGGGCAAAGGGGCTTCCCTGGTGGTGCAGTGGTTAAGAATCCACCTGCCAATGCAGGGACACGGTTTCGAGCCCTAATCCAGGAAGATCCCACATGCCGCAGAGCAACTAAGCCCATGTGCCACAACTACTAAGCCTGCACTCTAGAGCCCATGAGCCACAACTACTGAGCCCATGTGTCACAACTACTGAGCCTGCACTCTAGAGCCCACGAGCCACAACTACTGAAGCTCACGCACCTAGAGCCTGTGCTCCACAAGAGAAGCCGCCGTGATGAGAAGCCTGTGCACCTCAACGAAGAGTAGCCCCCACGTGCCACAACTAGAGAAAGCTCGCGTGCAGCAATGAAGACCCAACACAGCCAAAAATAAATAAATCAAATAAATTTAAAAAAAGGACAAAGGAACTGATCAGACATTTCTCCAAAGATATACAAATGGCCAATAAGCACATGAAAAGATACTCAACATCATTAATCATTAGGGAAATGCAAATCAAAACTATAATGAGATACCACCTCACAACCATTAGGATGGCTCCTATCAAGAAACAGAAAATAAGTGTTGGCGAGGATGTGGAAAAATTGGAACTCTTTAAAATTGTTAGTGGGAATAAAATGGTACAGTTGCTGTGGGAAACAGTGTGGAGGTTCCTCAAAAAATTAAAATAGAATTACCATATGACCTAGCAATTCCATTTCTGAGTATATACCCAAAAGAATTGAGAGCAGAGCCTAAAAGAGGTATTTGTACACCTGTGTTCATAGCAGTATTACTCACAACGGCTGAAACATGGACTCAACCCAAGTGTCCAAAGACCAATGAATGGAGAAGCAAAGTGTCATATATACATACAGTGGAATGTTAGTCTTAAAAAGGAAGGAAATTCTGCAATATGCTACAACATGGATAAACCCTGAGCACATTATGCTAAGTGAAAATAAACCAGTCACAAAAAGACAAATACTGTATGATTCTTACTTACATGACGTACTTAGAGTAATCAAAATTCTAAAGACCTAGGGACTTCCCTGGCAGTTCAGTGGTTAAGACAAAGCGCTTCCAGTGCAGGGGGCGCAGGTTTGATCCCTGGTCAGGGAACTAGGATCCCACATGCTGTGCAATGCGGCCAAAAAAACCCCCCAAAACCCAAAAAACATAAAGACCTAAAGTATATAATGGTGGATGCATGGGGCTGAAAGGAGGGGAAAATGGGGAGTTACTGTACAACAGGTACAGAGTTTCAGATTTACAAGATGAAAAGAGTTATGAGGATGGATGGTGGTAACGGCTGCACAACAATGTGACTGAATTTAATACCACTGAACTGTATACTTAAAAATGGTTAAGGAGGTAAACTTTATGTTATGTGTATTTTACTGCAGTGAAGTTGGAGAAAACATGGGAGGAATCAATCTTACATAGCTACTGTAATCAAGACTAGTAGACACATAAGTCAATGGAACAGAACAGAGAACCTAGAAAAACACATAAACATGCCCAACTGATTTCGACAAAAATACAAAAGCACTCTGATGGAGGAAGGACAGCCTTTTCAACAAATGGTACTGGAGCCATTGGACATCCATTGGCAAAAAAATAAACCCCAACCAAAGTTTCATACCTTGTACAAAAACTAACTCAGAGTGGATCGTGGACTTAAATGTAAAACTTTTAGAAAAAATAAAAAATATGATAAAAATCTTCAGGATCTAGGGCAAGGTTAAGAATTCTCAGACTTATAGCAATGCATGTTTTATAAAGTGAAAAACTGATAAACTGGATTTCATCAAAATTAAAAATTTTTTCTCTGAGAAGGACCTTGTTAAGAGGATGAAAAGACAAGTGCTATGGTCTGAATGTTTGTGTCTCCCCCCAACTCATATGCTGAAATTCTAACCCCCAAAGGTGATGATATTAGTACGTAGGGCCTTTGGGAAGTGATTAGGTCGTGAGAGACAAAGCCTCATGAATGGGATTAGTGCTCTTAAAAACAGATCCCACAGAGCTCCCTAGTCCCTTCCCCCTGGGAGGATACAACTAAAAGTCTGTGACCTGGAAGAGGGTCCTCACCCGACTATGCTGGCATTCTGATCTTGGACTTCCAGCCTCTAGAACTGTGAAAAATAAACTTACGTTGTTTATAAACTACCCAATCTCTGGTATTTTGTTTTAGCAGCCTGAACAGACTAAGACAACAAGCTACAGACTGGGAGAAAATATGTACAACTCAACAGTAAAATAACAAAAAAATCCAACAAGAAAATGGACAGAAGACAGGAAGGGACATTTCGCTGAAGAGAATGTAACCATGGCAAATAAGCACATGAAAAGATGTCCAGCATCATTAGTGTTAAAGAGAAACTAATATGGAGGCTGCACTTTGAATATACCCCAGACCAAAGGCTCACAGTAACCGGAATGTAACACTGTCCTGAGTTCCCCGAAAAGCTGACTCTGACTTTAAACAAAATCTAAGCTTTCTTCATGTCAATGTGACCTTACAGTTTCCTAGCTAATCAGCTACAAACAAGTAAGCTTAGCAATGAAAAGGAAAGTAAGTTTCTAGAAAATAATCACAGTAGAACACAATGTACTCCTTCATGTTTCTAATGAACTGTAACTGCTGAAAGCACTTGCGGTTTGAGGTCTCCCTGTTGGGGAATTCTTTGTTTCTTGCCCAATAAAATACCCATATCAAGTAAAGCTCCTTGAATTTTCTTTTGACATTAGTCATTGGGGAAATGCACATTAAAATCATGAAATATCACAACACACCTATCAGAGTGGCTAAAATAAAAAATAACAACACCAAATGCTAGCAAGGATGCAGAGAAATTGGATCACTCATATATTGCTGGTGAGAATGTAAAAGGGTACAACCACTCTAGAAAACAGTTTCTGTAAAAACTAAACATCCAGATACCATGCCACCCCGCACTCCTGGGCGTTAATCCCAGAGAAATGAAGCCTTATGTTCACACAAAAACCTCTATTTGTCATAGCTAAAAAGTAAAAAACAGCCCAGACATCCTTCAATGGGTAAATAGTTAAACAGACAGTAGTATACACAATAATGGAATATTACTCAGCAATAAAAATGAAGTACATGCAACAACTTGGATGAATTTCAAGGGAATTATGCAGAGCAAAAAAAAAAAAAGCCAATCTCAAAAGGCTAGTGATTCCATTTAGGTAACATTGTTGAAATCACATAATTATAGAAATGGGAAACATGTTAGTGATTGACAAGGGTTGAGGGGAGGGTATGAAGCGGGAGGGAGATGAATTTTGCTGTAAAATGTCAACATGAGGAGATCCCTGGGGTGACGGGAATGTTCTGTATCTTGACTGTATCAATGCCAACATCCCAGCTGTGATATTATACTGTAGTTCTGCAACTTGTTACCACTGGGGGAAACAGGGAAAGGATCTCTTTGTATTATTTCTTATGTACATGTGTACAGACATTTCCCTCAAAATTAAAAGTTTAACGAAAAATGTTTTGATAAAGCTGTGCAATTGGCTCACACATGTTCATCATATAGTCTATTCTTCCCTATATACTTGAACTATTTTGAATAATAACTTTAAAATTTATTCTAAATCTTGTGAAGTGCGTTCTGAGTTTTGGCGAGTGGAGGGCTATGTGGCAACCAAGACTAATTTTCATCTTTGACTTTTATCTGAAAGTGCACCCTTCAAACATTTAAGGGCTGACTAAAGAAGAATGGGTATTCCTCATACATGTCTGTGGTTGGTTACGGTTATTAAGTTTGAGGGAGAAAAATAAGATCTGAATGAGTTTCTCCTTTAAGAACAGTGAGCAGCTTCCAAGCAGTATAATGCCTGTCAGCAAGAATAAAGGTTAAAGAAAAAGATTTTGGCTTCTTTACTTTAGAACCATTAATCCTAAACTCCTGATACTCAGGGAAATTATCTGGGTGACATCAAATCTGGTAGTTCGCTTTCTTATTGTTTTTCTGCATGTTAGAGATCCTTATTGTTTTTGGTTGTTTCAAACTCTTTAAAAAATTTTTTTAGATAATTACGCAAGTTATAAAACAATGTTTAATGTGAAAATTAATGATTTTAAAATTGTGGGCATTCCCTGGCGGTCCAGTGGTTAGGACTCTGCGCTTTCATTGCTGAGGGCGCGGGTTCAATCTCTGGTCAGGGAACTAAGATCCCACAAGCCCCCCCACCCCAACCCTGGAGTAGCCAAAAAAAAAATTGTATCAGTTGTTAAGATTCAGTGGTAAGTTTACTAAATCTTAATTAGAAACACATGGTGTTCTTTGGTAGATTGTTCCCAATTACTTGCTGCCCTTACTATAAGATGACACATCCCTGTGTGGTGTGCATTCCTCCTGGTCTACTCTCCTAATGATGTTTTTGAGTCATACTACTTTGTGAGAAGTGATTGATAAATCCTGCCTTTGAGAGAAAGCTTTAAAAGACATCACGGGGTTTGGCCATCTCTGGGATGTCCTTGGTAAGGGTCTCACAATAAAGAGAACATGGAGCTGAATCAGCTAACTCATAAAGGACACGTATCATAAAGGAGAAATAAATCTGTTTCTGTAAGTCACTGAGACTTGGGGATTTTTGTTTCTGTAGCATAGCCTAGTGAAAGCTGAGTAACTTGGACTTAAAACCTACCAAAGCTCAATTTATTCCTATTTTCTTCTTACTGGAGGTGAATAAAGAATGATTTGGAAGTTTTCCTAAATCTTTACATACAACATAGAAGCTTTATTTGCTTAAATGACTCTGACGTGACAATGGTTTAAACTTAAATTCTGACTGCTAACTCCCATTATTTGTAAGTTATGTACATGTGCTATTATACTAATATATACATAAAACATGCAGGAATAGAAAATTTTAAATAATTAGGTAAAAATGAAATATATGGCATTTAAAATATTAATAGTACAAAAATCCTTTTGTTCTGGTTTATTTGTGAATGATTTTTTTCTTTTTCTTTCTTTCTTTTTTTTTCAATAATATAACACTTTGGATTCAGCCAAAGATTTGACTCCTGGATTCAGTTTACTTGGTTTAAATGGGTATCATGGCTGAAGAAGATAATTTACCAATGTGGATAAAGCCCATTCCTTAGGCTGTACTTATTAATTAAATCATGATACTATCAATTTCACTCACCAATTCTAAAACCAAAACAAAAGCAAAACAAAACAACCTTATTTGCTTTAATTTACACTATCTATGATCACGACCAGTTACGCAGGGACACAAGCTCAGCATGCTAGCAGGAAAATTCTCTTCAGTTCCCCTGCAACTCTCATTCAGATTCCCATTTATGTCTCGTTTTAAGTGTTATTAATTTTTACCTAAATTCTCTCTTTTTTTAAATATAAAATTTACAGAAAATTTGGAAGAACAGTATAATATATATATTTTTGTTTTATTTTTAAATTTTTTGGCTGTGCCTAGGGGCTTGCAGCAGGATCTTAGTTCCCTGACCAGGGATTGAACCCGCACCCTCGGCAGTGAAAATACGGACTCTTAACCACTGGACCATCAGGGAATCCCTGGAAGAACAGTATAATATTAACATTTTGCCCTATTTGTTCTGGGTTTTTTTTTTTTAATATTTGTTTGTTTTAATATTTATTTATTTGGCTGCGTCAGGTCTTAGTCGCAGCATGCAGGATCTTCAGTTGCGGGATGTGGGATCTAGTTCCCCGACCAGCGATTGAACTCAGGCCCCCTACATAGGGAGCATGGAGTTTTATCCGCTGGACCACCAGGGAAGTCCCTGCTCTCTGTTTCTACACATACATACACTCTTTTTTTCTTTTGCTGAACCATTTGTGGGTAAACTGTAGACATAAGTTACTTTTTTTTTTTCTTAAACAAAGAGAAAGTAAACATGAGGTTTATAAACTCCAATAAGTAACAGTACCTAGCTAGAATTTGGTAATATTGTTTTGATTCATCATATTTATTTTTTGGTTACCCTCTGTTTATAACAAATGAGGTTTTCTATTTACTTAACAAGAAAAGATTCCTTTAAGAATTTGCTGCAAACCTAACCAATTAAAAATATTAATTAAATAATACATGGCAAAAATCATGAAGGTGATACTCAAATGACTAAAGGCTGGGAAACACTGGTAATTAAGAACTCAGGCTCCAAAATGTAAGATAGCTTTGGTTTCAGTCTCTGTCCTGAAACAAGCTATATGACACTGAACAGGGCACTGAAGCTCTCTGACTGCAGTTTCCTTATCTATAAAATGGGAATAAAAATATTACTTATAGAGTTGTTATGAGGACTGAATGATATAATGCACACAATGACCACAGCACAGGTGAACAACAAATGGTGGTCATTATTATTATTACTGTTTATTACCATTATTCAAGAAAGAATGTTTTAGACAGAAATGGGGGTTGTGAGCCAATGAAAGCATGGAAACATAGTCAGACAAATTTTAAAAACAGAACATGAAATAGTGCCATGCCACTGGAAAGATCATTCCTGATATTAACAATATAAGAAATAAAAATTTCTTGCCACTTCCTGCTCACTGTGTGCCAGGTACAATTCCAAGTGCTTTATATAATTCCTTTTTCAATTCTTTCTATAACCGTACAGGCAAGTTATTATTAAATCCCGTTTTACAGGTAAGTGGCAAAGCTGGGCTTTGAACTTAGGTCTGTCTGACACCCATGTTTTTTTTCTTTAATCCCCCAATCCCCCAACCCCACCACCTTCTGTGGCCGTTCCTCTTCAATCTC
Source organism: Mesoplodon bidens (assembly GCF_964165515.1). Taxonomy (NCBI): domain Eukaryota; kingdom Metazoa; phylum Chordata; class Mammalia; order Artiodactyla; family Ziphiidae; genus Mesoplodon; species Mesoplodon bidens. The sequence goes on from NC_138179.1 coordinate 9,254,664, forward strand.
CTCTGTTTGCAACTCACTCCCTTAGATTTAAACACTGAAATTCTGAAGGCTCTATCCTGGACTATTTTCTCCATCTATAGGGTTCTTGGATGTTCTAGTTCACCCCTATGGCATCAATTACCTTCTATGTGTGGATGATTCCCAAATCTATAATTTTCAACCCAGAGTGAAAAATCTTGAGTGTCAGGTCAACTGATTGTCTCTGGACAGCCCCACCTGAATATTTCATGGGTCCTTGAAAGTCAACAATTATATTCCAGCAAACAATCTCTTCTGGTGTTTCTTCTATTAATAAATGACCAGTCAGTGGCTCACGCAGAAAACGGGGAATCAATGCGATACCACCTTCTCCTTTATTTTCAACATCCAATCCTTCATCAAGTTCTCTTCATTTTAATTCCTAAGAAGTTCTCAAAAACATCCATCTCTGCACCCACCTGCTACCACCCTAAGTTAAGCCAACATCTCGCCTGCTCTCACTACATCAGCCTCTTAATGATTCTCCTTGCATCCACTTGTGCTCTCCCCTCTCCTTCTAATCATTCTCCAATCAGCAGTCAGAATGATCTTTTTGAAACACAATTCTGATTGCGTCATTCCACGCTTTATACCAGTCAATGGCTCTCTGATGCTCTCGAGAGAGAATTCAATGTATAAATAGTCAAATACAGACCTACTGAAGACACAGGTTCAAATCGTGGCTATGCTCTGTGAGCATCCTCACAACACTTCAGTTTCCTCATCAGAAATATGGAGATACCACCTCTTTAAAAAATTGTTATGGGGATTAGATGAGACAATTCAATATAAAGCAGTATCTAAGCCCTGCAAACGACAATACTGCTCCTTTCATGAGAACAGTAGAGTTCTTCTAACAATGTGATTTCATGGCATCAGGTCCCTAAACTTTCCAAGATGCCATTCTATAATTCTTCTAAGTCAGTAGTCAAATATAGAGGCCACCAGATTTTTCTTAAATGATTTATCTTTTTTTTTCACTCTTACAAACATATATTCATTTTATTTTGAAGGAAGCCACCTAAGATGCAGACTACACTTTTTCTAAATATAACATTAAGCTCCTAGTATGTAGCTCTTAGAACATAAACAATTAACAACAAACGATAACTTTGCAAACACTGGCTATAGAGGCAAGTACCTGCATAGCAATAGGTCCCTGGGACATCTGAGAGCTGTAATTCATTCCTATCATGCCTTGCATATTAGGCTGCATGACAGAGACCATAGGAAATCCTTGTTGCTGCATCGGCATCAGACCTGCTGAAAAATATAAAGATATCACTGAGGTCAATGTGTTTTACAGTTTATTTTCTTAAAACCATAAGCACCTAAAGGACTTGTTACTTGGGAGGTGGCACAGTATAGAGGAAAAGGCACAGGCTCTGGAGTGAGACAGACGTGAGTATGAATTCCAATTCCATCATTTACTTAGCTATGTGATCTTGGGCAAGTTACAATACTTCATCTGCAAAATGAAGATAATAATACCTATTCCACAGAATTTTTGTGCATACTTAAAAAATACACAATATGGCCTAACTGGCCTTCAAGATGGCCCCCAGCAACCTCTGCCTCTTGGTATTCATATCCTTGTCCTTCCCTCCCATACTGAATAGGGCGGATCAGAATAACCAATAGGATACTGTGGAAATGACGGTGTGTAACTTCCAAGGCTGGTTCTTCTTCCTTTCCCTTTCTTTTTTCTTTTCTTTCTCACTCCCTTCCTCTCTCTCTATTATATTTATTTATTTATTTGGCTGCGCCGTGCCAGGTCTCAGTTGCGGCATGCAGGTGAGGGATCTTCGTTGCGGCGTGCGGGCTCTTAAGTTACGGCATGTGGGATCTAGTTCCCCGGCCAGAGGTTGAAGCCAGGCCCCCTGCACTGGGAGCGCAGTCTTAACCACTGGACCACCAGGGAAGTCCCCCACGGTTCCTAATAACCACTGCAGCTTCCTTCTTGCTCTCCTGGGTCACCCGCTGGGGAAAGCCACTGCCACATCATGAGAATACTCAAGCAGTCCTGGGGGATGGAGAATCCATGTGGCAAGGAACTGAAATCTCTTGCCAAAAAGCAGCACGAATTTGCCATCTATGTGAGGGAGCCATCTGGGAAACAGATCTACCAAACCCATCAAACCTTCCCATGACTACAGTCCTAGTTGGCATCTTTAATGCAATCTCCTTGGCCCTAAGCCAAAATCACCTAGTAAGGCCACTCCCAGATACCTAACCCACACAAGGTGTAAAACAGTAAAATGTTTATTTTCTTTAAGGTTTGGGGTAATTTTTTAAACAGCAGCAGATTACTGGTAGTTAAGCGTTAATAGTAATTAATACTAATACTAATTAAGTTACTTTTAATACAAAAGTAGTTAAGAGCATGAACTCTGGAAGCCGACTAAAAATGTCACTTGCTAGGTTTGGGACCTTAAGCAACTTGCTTAACTTCTTTCTGTGCCTCGGTTTCACATCTGTGAAACTGTTTAATACCTAATATGCTCAAAGAAATGATATTCCTCTTCTCTTTCCTTATACGAATTAATATAACACCACAAAACAGCTATCAGCATGCAAAGTATATAATGCAATGGCAGGAAAACCATCATGAAAGCATGTTTTATAGTATAGTACCTCCCAAACTTTTCCAATGAAGTATTCCCAAGAGTACAGGAGAATAAAGATTACACCCCTTCAGGGATTTAATAAATATGAAATGCCTACCACATTTGCACAGTTCTAGATACCTGGTATGCAACAGTGAATAAAACAAAATCTCTACATAGGCTGAACACAAATTTCATCCTAATTTTGCACTGTACAACACATTATATCCATGCTGGTTCTAGTATAAGGAACTTTTTAAAAACAAATTTTGAATAAAAAAAATTAAAGGTCTGGCAAAGTATACCATATTTATCTTGTGGATTCTGTGTACCGTCAAGGTTATTCATACAGAGTTTAATTTCAGAAGCATGGACACCACATTTGTAGGTAACATTTATTAGTGGCAAACTATTCATTTATATTAATCATTTTTTCAAATATTTGAGGGCCTACTCCACATCAGGCACCATTCTAGGGACACAACATTGAACAAAGCCAGGTCTTTGCTCTCATGCAACTTACACTGTAATTGGGGGAGACAGATAATAAAAAAAGAAAAAAAGAAGTAGATATCAGGTGGGGATGGGGGAAAGGGAGAGCCAGGGAAAGGAGTGGTTGCTGCTTCATAGTCAGAAAAGGTTCTCCAAAAGGGTGGTATTTAAGCAAGGACTTGAAGGGAGTGAGCCATGAGGATATTTGGTTAGAGTATTCTAGACAAAGGAACACCAAATGCGAAGGCCTTGAGGTGTCATGGAGAATTAGAATGCACAGACTGGGGACTTCCTTGGTGGCGCAGTGGTTAAGAATCCGCCTGCCAATGCAGGGGACACAGGTTCAAGCCCTGGTCCGGGAAGATCCCACATGCCGCAGAGCAACTAAGCCCATGCATCACAACTAAGCCTGCGCTCTAGAGCCTGTGAGCCACAACTACTGAGCCCACGTGCTACAACTACTGAAGCCCACGTGCCTAGAGCCTGTGCTCCGTAACAAGAGAAGCCACAGAAATGAGAAGCCCACACGCCGCAAGGAAGAGTAGTCCCTGCTCGCCGCAACCAGAGAAAGCCCATGCGCAATAACAAAGACCCAACACAGCCAGAATAAATAAATAACTAAATTTACCAAAAAAAAAAAAAAAGAACGCACAGACTGAATATAGCATAGTAAGATGTTTTCCCTCTTATGCCTTTGGACCTACAGTTTTATTTATTTTCTTAAGTGTATTTAAGTCAAACAGGTAACTCAAGGATTTGGTACAACATTCAACAGCATAGAAGTATACACAGTGAAAAACAAGTCTTGTTTCTCTCCTGTCTCCTATTCACCTACTCAATGATCTTGTAGCTACTCTTGTCTGTTCCTGTATATGCTTTCAGAAATAACCCCTGCACAATTTAATGCCTTCAAAAGATCAAAAAGTCCACTCTAACATACTTTGTAAAAAAATCTTGAAAACAATTCCAAATTCCAGAAGAAAAAATATCAGGCAACCTTCTGGGCTCTCTTCTTGTCCTGTTCCTTTGCTCCATATGTAGATTTTTACTTGAAAGTTTATAGAAATGCAAAATGACAAGCCACAATAATGAACACACAACTCTCTAATGCCCTCCTAAAGAACAAAAGATCTCAAACCATTTGATCTAAATCTGGGACACATCTAATTACAGATAGCTTAAATAATGCATAAATGTGAGCACAATGAAAAGAATACAACTGACCCTTGGAAAAATTTACCTGAAACTCAACCTCCACCACTGATTATAGACGGAGACACTGACCACCTGCTACTGAGCCGCTCTTTATCATTCATCTCTACTGGTGACCTAGGAGTCTCTGTTTCTCTAGCAAGTCTACCATAACCAGTTAACACTGGCTTTGTGAGAAGGGCCAGTTTTCAGAGCAGCCGGGCCTGTGGACAGGAGGGGGGCACACTGGAGTGGGACAAGTGAGCAAGAAGAAGGGCAGACATACTCTCTCATCGGTTTTGTGTTCCAGCGACACAGAAGCACGAGTCAAGATTATATCCCTTCACTACTGTTTCCTTGAAGACAAAGCTAGAGTAAGTATTGGTGGGCCCTTGTCTGAAACCAAGAGAGAAGGGATATACCTAGTGGAGAAACTGCTAGGAATAAAACTGAGACTTAAAATAGTTTAAACGGAATCAGAATATGTGATCTCTTATGTACATGATTAAAATAAGACCAAATTCATATAGAGAAAACATAAGTATAAAATAACTAAAGGGGTTCATTTATTCATTCAACAAGCATCTATAAAGACCCTATTATTTTCTGTCAACATGCTGGGTGCTGGAGATACTGACGAGCATAAGGCAGACATAGCCCCTGCCCCATGGAGCTAACAATCTAGAAGACAGACAGGAGAAAGATGGCATTCAGAGAACTACAATTCATTTCATCTTTGTCACCTGTTTCTTTAATACTTTTGTCTTGAAAGTCTCCTTCATCTCTGAGGTTAAATAATAACCTGTCAACATAATGCTTAAATAAGTTTGGGAGAAATGAGGAATGATCCTTCTTATTTGCCAAATTACACAATTTTTGAGAAATTTTAAGAGTCAGCTGTGATAGAGGTTCGAGACTATAAGAAAATTTTACTCTATTTGGTAGCGATAGAACTTTCTTACCCACTTAATCCCCAAGTTCAGAAACATAATAGTGAAAAATGAAAGTTGAAAACTTAAGCTTTCACATACCTTGAGGGGGTCTTATTCCACCTGCAACTGGAAACATGAAGCTGAAAACAGAACAAAAATATATTAGGATCTTCCTATGTGCAAAGAGTTCAGATAAAACATGTAACATTTCACATAAAGTAAAAAATTATAGCCTGGGCCGTGGCATCTATTCCACAGTACAATATTGAATTATCCACCATCAATACAGATTGACCGTCCACAGGATGCATGACAGTCAGCATGTTAGTGTAGGGAGAAATTTTTTGAGCCAGAAGACAGAAGACCTTGAAACTGGTCCTGGTTCTGTCACTGTGTGACTCCCCTGGATTCCAATCTCCCCATCCATAAAATGAGAGGGCCGGATTAGATTCAATTCAGTGAACATTTATTGGGTGCCTACTACATGAAAGGCCTGAATGAGCTCAGTTTCGCTGAAGACACAGATGCAGGCAAATAACTTTAACATAGGACAGAATGTGCTAAGGGCTGTGAGAGGGCCAGAATACTAACAGAAATGAGAAGAAAAAGATTAATTTTATGGTTTATATCTTGGGAAGTTTTTTGGAGGTATCTCTTGAGCTGAATCTTAAAGAGAGGCACACTATATAGCTTGAGCAAAATCTCAGAGGCCAGAGCTGTAGTGTGTTCAGAGAAATGATTTAAGGTTAAATATAAGATATAGGACTGAAAAAGTAAGCAAAATGTAGAGGGCCTTTAAAATGTTTGATTTTATTTTGAGTATTGCATAAAGTCAGAGATTTTTTTTAAACTGTGGTAAAATATACACGATATAAAATTTTACCATTTTAATCATTTTTAAGTGAACAGTTCAGTGGCATTACAATGTTGTACAACCATCACCATGATCCATTTCCAGAACTTTTTCATCATCACAAACAGAAACTCTGTACCCATTAAAAAATAACTTCCCATTACTTTTCCCCCACAACCCCTGGTAACCACTGTTCTACCTTCTGGCTTGATGAACTTGTCTATTCTAGATACCTTACATTAAATGGAATCATACAATACTTGTCCTTTTGTATCTGGCTTATTTCACTTAGCATAATGTTTTCAAGGTTCATCATGTTGTAGCACACATGAGAATTTCATTCTTTTTTACGGCTGAATAATATTCCATTGTATGTATGTACCACATTTTGCTTACCCATTCATCTGTTGATGGACAGCTGGGTTGGGTGTTGTGAATAATAGTGCTATGAACACTGGTGTACAAGTATTTGTTTGCGACCCTCTTTCAATTCTTCTGGGTCGCTAACTAGGAGTGGAATTGCTGGGTCATAGAGTAATTCTATGCTTACTTTTTGAAAAACTGCCAAACTGTTTTCAACAGCAACTACACAATTTTACATTCCCACTAGCAATGCACCAGGGTTCCAATTTCTCCACATCCTCACCAACACTTATTTTCTGAATTTTTGTTTGTTTGTTTATAATGATAGTTATCCTAATGGGTATGAGGGGGTAACTCATTGTGATTTAGATCTACATTTCCCTGATGTCATACATTTTTCTCTAGTGAAATGATCAGAAATGTGCTGTAGGGCTTCCCTGGTGGCGCAGTAGTTAAGAATCCGCCTGCCAATGTAGGGCACATGGGTTCGAGCCCTGGTCCGGGAAGATCCCACATGCCACAGAGTAACTAAGCCCGCGCCACAACTACTGTTCCTGCACTCTAGAGCCCGTGCGCCACAACTACTGAGCCCACACGCCACAACTACTGAAGCCCGCGTGCTACAACTACTGAAGCCCGTGCACCTAGAGTCCGAGCTCTGCAACTAGAGAAGCCACCGCAGTGAAAAGCCCACACACCGCAATGAAGAGTAGCCCCCGCTTGCTGCAACTAGAGAAAGCCTGAGCAGCAACGAAGACACAGCACAGCCAAATAAATAAATAAATAAAAGAAATACACTTACTAAAAACAATCTAGATTTATAAAAATAAAAAAAGAGGGCTTCCCTGGTGGCGCAGTGGTTGAGAGTCCGCCTGCCGATGCAGGAGACACGGGTTCATACCCTGGTCCGGGAAGATCCCACATGCCACGGAGCGGCTGGGTCCGTGAGCCATGGCCGCTGAGCCTGCGCGTCCGGAGCCTGTGCTCCGCGATGGGAGGGGCCACAACAGTGAGAGGCCCACGTACAGCAAAAAAAAAAAAAAAAAAAAAGAAATGTGCTGTGTCTCTGGTAATGGGGTATGACAGAGAAGACTTGAAGTAACAAGAATTAGCTAAGAAACTATTACAATAATCTTAATAAGAAATGAAAAGGGTCATCACCAGAGTAGTGGGAATGGAGAAGAAGAGGTGAGTGAAATCTATTTAAAAGGAAGAATCAACAGGACTTAGCAACTACCAGGATGGAGAACAGCACTGAAAAAGCAGAAAGGGCTGAAGATGCTGCCGAGATTCTGGGCCTGAGCAACTGTAAGGATGGTGACACTGTTTACCTGCTGACAGGAACCCAGTGTGAGCAGGTCTGGGGAGAAAGCTGTTAGGAGGGTGTCCACGAGGAGCAATCTAATAGGCAGCCAGAAAAGTAACGCCAGCTCAAGGGAAGGGTCTGCATCAATCTACCTAGGCTCTTTTAAATAAAGGTAAAAAAAGAAAAAAATTAAAGTCTGGTTGTGGATGAAAGAGCCAAAGGGATGTATACGTAGTGAGAAGACCACAAAGGAAAACCTTGGAGAATTCCTAGTGAAAACTGAGTATGGAATGGTCACTGAGAACCAAAGAAGTTGCTTATAACTGAGAGTTATAAGTGAGGAAGGACTGCATTTAAGGAAAAAGTGTCTAACGCTGTAGAGAAGCTGGTAAGAATGAGGATTACTAAAGATCGCTGTTTTCGAAAATGGTGATCTTTGAGTGAATCATTTCAACAGAGGAAGAGGAGGGGACCTGCATAGACAGAGATTTAGGATACAAAAGATATACTTGGTGATAGCTAAAACAAGTTTTTTGAGAGGATGGGATTAACGTAGCAAAAGAAAGAGGGACTTCTGTCTCTGAGACCGGAGGGAAAGCAAATGGGACAGATCAAGGAAGAAAACATCTGAGTGGGAAAAGCCCTTAACCTGGGAGTCAAGGATCTGAAGAGGGTTTCTGGATAGTCTTTAAAGATACAGTGAGATCAGGCACAGTATGGCAAATTTATGTGTCCTTGCACTTTTCTACTACACAACACTCCCCCTTCCCAGGAAAAGGGCTAAAAATCAAACTTCAGAGTCTTTTAGCTCTAAAATATTTTAATCAACAAGATTTTTTTGTAAGGTGGTTCACAAATTTCTAGTTGGACATCTACCTGATTACAGCCTTGTAGAGGATCTGAACCATTCGCGAAGTCTGATGACAAGCGAGCCCACACCAAGGAGAGGTCTGAACAGTGAACAGCTTTTCCGAACTGCACACAAAACGAATTAGCTAAGTAATGTGTTAACTGGATAAAGTGTTTAAATTGCAAGTTGAAATTTGGTAGGACTCAATTTTTTAAAAAGTTACTCATACACTAAGATTTAAGTAGTCAACCTAATTGAGACTTTCCAAATCAGTCTTAAAGATTACAATCACCAATAGGGCTTAGTGGCTAAGTAAAAACTGGACACTCGAGTGACATTTTCTTTTCTCTAGCTCTGCCACAAAGTAACCGTGAAGCTCTATGCAATCCCTTTCACCACCCTGCCCTGTTTGCCCTTTGTCAAACAAGGACACAGAACCACAAGTTTGCCAAGCTCCTAACTAAGGCAACCAAATAATGTACAGACGTATAAAGGCTACTTTAAAGACATAAACAAAAACTAAATTAAGAACATTACTGGGGGCTTCCCTGGTGGCGCAGTGGTTGAGAGTCCGCCTGCCGATGCAGGGGACACGGGTTCGTGCCCCGGTCCGGGAGGATCCCACATGCCGCGGAGCGGCTGGGCCTGTGGGCCATGGCTGCTGAGCCTGCGCATGCGGAGCCTGTGCTCCGCAACGGGAGAGGCCACAATAGTGAGAGGTCCTAGTACCGCAAAAAAAAAAAAAAAAAAAAAAAAAAAGAACATTACTGGGGGCTTCCCTGGTGGCGCAGTGGTTGAGAGTCCGCCTGCCGATGCAGGGGACACGGGTTTGTGCCCCGGTCCGGGAGGATCCCACGTGCCGCGGAGCGGCTGGGCCCGTGAGCCATGGCCGCTGAGCCTGCGCGTCCGGAGCCTGTGCTCCGCGACGGGAGAGGCCACAACAGTGAGAGACCCGCGTACCGCAAAAAAAAAAAAAGAACATTACTGACAAACATGACTTACTCCAGTAATTATACAACCCAAACTACCAACTGACCTAGGTACCATTCATAGGACTCTCTGAAATGTTTAGACTACTAACAGCAACATGCTTGAAGACTGGTTAGACAAACAGCTAAGTAAGATATTGATAAGACAGCAAAAGTTTGGCAAAAAAAAGGGCAAGAAGATGACAAACAATTTGAAGCAGAACCGTGAGCCCTCCTTGTCACATGCCTATCTCACTCATCCTCCCCTTTCAGTTACCTTTGCTACTAACCCAGATAAGCCTTCACTTCTCTCTGAGGCCTGGACTCAGCAAGACTTCCTAATGGATCTCCTCACCTGCAGACCCTGTAGCTTCTAATGCAGCTCAGGTAGCACAGGTGAGGTGCATCTAGCTAACGGACCATTTGATAAAGCTACTCCTGGGATTAAAACAGTGTAATGATTCCCCCTTAAACTGAATTTTTTTAGTTTATATTCAAGGCCCTCTCCAGTTTTAACACAACTTTTTCAGTTTTATCTCACAAAACTCTTTTCTCCCACTCGGTGCCACAGTCCATCTGGCCTACCTGCTGTCCCCTCATGTTCACTGGGCCTTCCCATCTCCATGACAATCTCTGGACCCCTTCCTCTTCCTTGAAATGAGGCCCAGTTGAAATACCTCTTCTTTGCCTACAATGTTGCTTGAATCTACAAATATTTACAGAATGTTTTCTATGTGTAGAATGTGCTAGAAGCAGTGGAAGATAAAAAGATGATGAGGCCCTTAAGGAGCTTATAAAAGCAGGAAATAGACAAGCTCACAAATGATACTATCCCAGAAGGACACAGTCTAATCAAGATCTTTCAACTGTTTTTTTTCCTGCCATACTTTAAAAAAGAAAAAAGGTTATACTTCTCATCTCTTGTGTAAATTTTGCCCTTTATACAACTCTACGATTTATTCTAAAGTAGTCCATTCAGGATACCAATCAAAAGTAGGCTAACATTAATAAAGTTGGAAAATGCCTGTGCTTTTTGCTTAGCCTCTTAGGAAGGACACAGACAAGTACCTAAGAAATATAGTAAATTATAGTTCACGGATTTCCTCCATTAAAAGCTGAGAAAGGTTGCCTGGTTCTTTTTCTTTTCCCTAAAATATACTTAGGGTACCAACCATAACGTTAGCTTCCTCATAAAAAACAACCTCAGTCCTCACCACTGCTCTCTAAAAACCATATTCTTTCTTTATTAAGCATACAGCTTCTCAGCCTCAGAAAATCTCCAATATAATATTTATCACACATTTTACAAGATAAGGCTGATTTGCTCTCCCACATATCCTCTAGAGCTTAAGAATGTAATGTTACCACTAAATTTTAAATAGGAAAGAAATTTTAAAGTCAATCATTCTAATTTCTATCGATTCAGGCCATATTTAGAAAAAAAATTGTGTTCATGGACCAATGATGTTAAACTACTACAAACTAAGGGAATTATCCACTCAAACTTTCTACACCCAAACTCCTCTCCACCTGAAAAAAACAAAAAAAACCCAAACCAAAACAACAACAAAACCCCCCAAAACCCGTGCCTAGAATGCCAAATTCTTTTAAGTTTATATCTCCCCAGAACTTGGTGCCATGACTCATCATACGCTTGATCAAATTAATGCCACTCAAGAACATTTTAGAAACTGTTGTCCCATTCAGAAAAGAGAGATTATTACATATTTGTCTTCTCTAGCCAGAAACTGACTTATATCAAGTACTCATGAAAAACTCTAATGAAACAGTGGAAATCAGAAAACAAAAGAGAAAGAAAACAGTTTTAAATCTAGAGAGAAAGATGTGAAAAAGAGAAAGTGAAAAATGCGGCTGCACACAGGTGAACAGTGACTGCTCTCTTTTCCTGGCATATATAAAGCACCTGCAGAACGTGATGACTTTAAAGGCTTCACACTGTGGTGTTCATGACTCCAAAATAAAACACTGCATAAAAAAAACAAACAAACAACCTAACACTTTGTTTTCCAAAAATAATTTAGGATGCTGAAGATAAAAAGCTAAATTTATCTCCAAATGTGTATGAACCTCGGGTTGACTAGCAAAACAAAGACAGACTAGGTTATTACAGAAGTGGGATGAAAACTCCCCAGAATCAAATATTTCCTCAAATGATGAACTTGTCAGGTTGCAAATGTTCATCTCTTTTATTGTTATCGATATGAGAGCCACTGGCGATTAGTAGCTGGAATTGACAGAGAGCAAATTTGTTTAAGGGCTAAGTAAAAGTCTGGAAGCTTTGTTTTGATAACCGCGTACGTGCTGTTTAACAGTGAATTGTTTTTTAGTAAGAAGACAGGTGTTAAAACTACCTCTACAAGAGCTCTATATACTAATTCAAAGGTCTATCAGATTTCCTGCTGTTTCTGGTGTGTTAAGGAAAAAATAAAAAGGACACAACACTGAAAAAAAGTACACACACACACACACACACACACACCCCTTGGAAACACTTGTGCAGCTCTGTGAACAGATTTTTCAGAGCCCCTGGTCAAGCCCTGGGAAAAGGAAGTCTCTGGTCGCTTCAGATCCTGCCGGGCCAGAAGCGAGGCGTCGGGGTTCCTCCTTTATCCACCCAGCCGGGTGGCAGCCGCACTGATGGGACACTCACCTCCTCCCCCTCTCCTCCCCGCTCAGCCCCAGCAGCCAGTGCCCCCGAGCCTGCAGGACAAGAGTCGGGCGCCCGGGCTCCATCCGCCCCTTCGGCCTAGGTTCCCGGAGGACGACCCCCAGCCCAGTTCCGAGGGAAAAGGGGTCGGCGCGGGCGAAAACCGCCATAACCGCCGACCACCCGTCGCCGGTGCCGGGTCTGCTCTGCGTCTGCGAGGCGCGTCCCGGCCCAGGTCTTCACACCCACCTGCCTCGCCCGGCAGCTCCCGCGCCAGCTCCCGCGGCCCCGCCGCCGCCAGCTCCCGTTCCCGGCCGCAGCGCCATCTTGCTCCGGGCCCGCCGCCGCCGCCGCCGCCGCCGCCGCCGCCACCTTCCCGGCAGCTGTCAGCTCCGACAGCCACTTCCGGGGCAAACGCACGACCCCACCTCGCCGCGGCCTAGGCAACGGGGCGGGGCCGCGCGCCCACGTGACCCTTCGCGTCCGGGGGAGGAGTTGCGCTTCCTCGTCACGTGACACGGACACAGCTGAGGGCCCGCCAGGTGAAATTCTGGTTCAGGGGTCGGTGGGGTGGTCCGGTGCCGGCTCCAGGTTCATTTTCAGGCAAGGCTCTGTGGAGAACCCAGCTGGCCGCCGAGCGGCAAGGCGTCATCGTTCTTACGTTGGAAAAACCATCGTCTTGCTTAGTGGAAAGGGTACACTGAGTCCTGTTTTTTAACCTGGATGGTGGGTACACGGGTGTTCTTTTATTGTTACTCTTTACACAAAGAATAGATTGATCTTGAATGCCCCTTTGATAGCATCACAGCGCCGATTAGTGATGAGCTCTACTTTTTCCCAGGAACTCGGCAGCTTCCTTTTGGTACCCACCCTAAAAGCCGAAGGTGTTTAGCCACCTGGTAATCCCCATTTTCCCTATACTTACAATCAGGGCCAAAACGGTGGTGTTTGGAAAAGTTCATCGCTCCGACCCTACCTGGGCATATTTTTACTGTGATTTTTTTTTTTCCCTAATCAAACTACTGTAGGTAAATGTAAAAGTTGAATGTAAAGTTTTTCAAGCCCTCAAGTGGAGTTTGCTTACTAGCAAGTAACGGATTATAATTAGCTTTATCTTTTACTCTTGCCTCAGGGCTTTTACTGGGAAACAATTTGTAGTAAGTTATCGTTTATTGGGCACAATCACTGGTCAGGAACTTTACTGTATTTTTTCAAATCCTCAGTGTCCCTAAGAGCTAGTATTGGCATTTCACAGATAAGAAAATCAAGGTTAAAAGAAGTAGTAATTTACCCAGATCAAACAGCTGCAAAACAGCAGGACCAGGATCAAAATACAAGTTTGACTTCAAAGTCCTTGCTCATTTCAGCTAGAGCCAGCTATTTAATTATGCTTTTTTCCCCCATAATTGTCCACTAACTTCATTCCTCCCCTTCTTTAGATGGAACTGTGTAGCAGATGTTCCAATCGACATAAACTGATCTATAACTAAATTCAGTATTAATCCATCGACAAATCAAGATGATACAGGCTTATGTAGCCACTTTTAAGGATGGGTGATCGCACAGGAGAAAATACTAAAAAAAAATAAAAGAGGAAATAAAGTCAAATGAAGGGAGTACTTCAAAGATCATAGACCACATGACTCAGGATGTCAGCATTCCACGATATTTCCAGTCCAGGTTAGATGCTGTCCTGTGATGATTCAGCATTGTGGCCTTATGTCTAACACGGCATCTACCGCACTATTTGTTCCTTTACTTTATGCCCACTACACTGTAAGGGCAGGGACTGTGTTACCAAGACTTGTATTCCTAACCAAATATATAATGCGTGGTTAAGGAATATATTTTGTGAAGTTATGATGTGTCAGGCACAGTGCTAGGTACTTCTAATCTTGAGACATAGTCGGTATTACCCTCAATTTCACAAACAAACTGAACCTCTGAGAAATTAAAGAACTTAAAACAACTGGCAAATGGGTGGCACCAGTCCACCTACTTCCAGAATATATTTTGAGTCAAGGCTCTGTTTGCAAGAACAAAAAAATCACAGGCTTGTAAGTATTTCTTGCACCTTGTAGCAATAGGTCTCCATTTACATAAATTCTAAAGATGAACGATTTTTGTCTCATCTAAAATATTTAAGTTGCAGGCTACCCATCCTGAGTCTAGAATAAAAGGCTGAGAATACAGGAAATAAATGTTTCATTCAAATGTTGCTGAGAAAAGGTTATCTATACTATAGTATTACAGTACTGATAACTAACATTCATGTCAGGCACCATTCCAAGTACCTTACATGTATGAAGTCGATTTTTTATTCCACTGTACAAAACTAGCAACTGAGGAAAATCTGCTAAGAGTGAATAGTCTCTATCACTGTACAATCATAATCCTTTACCTTCGGCAGAGACCTGCATACTATCTGGATGAAGGGCCATAAAGCCTTAGGAAAGATAAGCTGTAAGCGAACGGAGCCAGAGGTGGATCAAGTAACAGGAACATTCTTCCTTATCAGGATAAAATGTTTATCACTTTTCGAGCAAAGTCATCTCAAATGGAAAGAGACAGGAAAGAACATGGTTAAATGATGGAAAATGAAGTAAGAAAGGGAGAAGCTGACCATAATCTTATAGCTGCAACATTATGAAGGTAAGGTCTGAGCTACGATAGGGATGAGGTAAAAGATATTTATATATAGATCAAAGAATTTAAAATCCTAGTGAACTTGAACAACCAGCCATATAAAAGGCATCTTTTTGTGGCTCATATCACAAAAGGCCATCAACAAATTAAGAAACAGTGAAATAAAGAGAGCAGTAGGTTTATTCTTGGGAGACAGCCCGTGCTGCTTCTTATCCATCCCCCCCCCAAAAAAAAAAGTGGGTGGGAAGGGGCATTCAACCTCAAGACTTTACTTCACAATGTGGTTCCAAATGCCTCTCCACAGCATACATGACACCCTCCTTCACACCTGAAGGGAAAAATCCAGTTCACCACATTTGGGTGTTGTTATTTTTAGCATAAACTTTTGCTCTTCTGTAAGAAGCATCGCTCTGGATTCAAACCACATGAATGTCAATGAATGTTTTTTCCATTATATAATCATTTCAAAAATCACCTATGAATTGAAACTTGACATGATGCCCTGATAGTTTAGGATCATTTTTCACTAGTCCCATGTTCTTGTAGTTGATTTCATATGTTTGGTACAGGTGATTATAAGACAATGTATTCCATGAAAACAACATTCATGCTGGAATCATAAAATCACATTTGTGATACAGTCTTTTTAGAAGCCTGTTTTTAACTTTTGTCCTCAGGAGTTACCTTCTTCTTGCTGTTCTGACCAGTGACCTTTTTCCTGTGACAATGAAAGTTGAATTAGAAATTTTAGATTTATGTACTTTCCAACACTTTACCAGTTTAATAAACATTTACTGAAACCTCCTGTATAATCAAGTATACGAGGCACTAGGAACACAAAGATGTGTCTTTGTCCTTGAGAAAACCACATCCACCTAAGTGAGACAGAAACACCACAGTCAACTACACTACAATATGGTATAAAAGACAGATTCTGATCCTGAATTAATAAGAAGAGTTCACATTGATTAAATGCCAGATACTGTTTATAAGTCATTTATATGTATCAACTCAGATAGTCTTCCTAACTTACGGAGAACATTCTATTATTATCCTCATTTTACAGATGTGGAAAATGAGGTAGAGTGGTTAAGTAACTTGCTGATCATCACACACTGGTAATTAATAAATATTAGACATGACACTGGTAATAAATATTAGACATGACAGTCTGCTTTTAGAGTTTGGTGAATGGTGAATGCCATCAACTAACTGTTAACACAGGAAAAGGAAAAAGAGTTTTGAGAAAATAATCAATATTCACATACGACAGTATAGTAATGCAAAGTTCTTAGATGTATATCAGTTCATTTAATCCTCCACCAACTCTGAGTGGCAGAGTTGGTATTATTTATATAACTATTTCCATTATATATAGGGGGAAAGAGAGGTGAAGTGACTTGTCCAAAATCACACAGGAAAAGGTGTTACTAGAGCCAGTTATTCTGGCTCCAAATCCAATCTCCCCTACGCCCTACTACACCAGTTTGAGTTTGCAGCAGCTGAAGTGACACCCACTAGCCAACAGGCTTCAGGTTTATAGCTCAGTTGGAAAGCTGGGCTTGAAGATATGGACTTAAGATATATCAGCATAGAGCTGAGGCCACAGGTGTGGGTAGGATCATTAAAGCAACATCTACAGTGGAAAGGTAAACTAGACTCAGATCAGGTCTTGTTTGTATGCTATGTTAAGAAGTATGGCCTTTAAATGTGAAGAAAATAGAGAGAGAACCAAAGCATCTTAAGCAGGGGGCTCGTGACAAGGTTTATACCAGGTGTCCTCAAAGTCTTAGCGCAGCTTTAAGTTTTAGTAACTTCAGATCATAAAAGCTACAAACTTACAAAAATCTGCAATTAAAGTGTCATTATTTAAAATATTGATTTTATTCTTACAGTTCAACACAGCCATGATCTTATGCTCTAGTCAATCTTCGACCTTTGTAAAAACTTTTATCAGCTGCGGCTCAGTGCCTGAAAGGACTGCATTTCCAATCCCTGCTTTAAGATCACTCAAAGAATGAGGTTCTGATGTGTACGCAACAACTCTGCAGCAGCCCACCACAAGAAGACGTCTAATGAGACAGATGAGGTGACCGAGCAGGACAACCTTCTCTACCAACCCACTGGTCACCCAGGAACTGCTGCTACAAAGAATGAGAAGAAAACTGTAGCAAGAACGCACAGAACTGAATAAGTACAAGTGAGATTAAAATAATCTTTCAAAGGATGTAGTTTCGTAAGGTTGTAACATTTATTCTTCCCAAGTTATTAAAGCTTAAAACCACCAAACCCTTTGGGACACTCTGTACAGTCTCTGTACTGGGGCTGAACATTATTTCTCACAAGCAATACAAAATGTCAGGCAGACTCTTTCATTCAGAAGGAAAGTGCAGGTTTTCTTGCCTGGGTTCACCTTGTTCCTTCTACATGCCTCAATTTTACCTATCCTTGAACATAATTCTACTTCCTTGAAACTTTCTGTAACTACACCAATCCATAATGATTTTTTCCCCTTCTCTAAACTTCTGTTTTATTTAAAAATTATTATCTAAGTTTTTTCATGTAATCTCCTTTCACTAACTTCAGGAAAGGGGTCTCATTTTACATCCATTCATACACCTTACTACATATTATATATGTAGTAAGACTGAAGGTGGACAGTAAGTACTTGGTAAATGCCTACATTTTATATACGTTATATATTAATTGGTATGATAGAATTTGAAGAGTGTCATTTTTCCTTAAATAGTGGAAAGAATAGTACTGTGCAGAATATTTTAGCCCACCCCTATGAAATCATGTAGTTTCCTGGCAGTAACAGGCAAAAAAGGTAGTCCTGTGTATATGCTAAAAAAAAAAAAAAAAATCTATGCTTTAAAATCCTCAAAAACTCAGCTAAATGACTACAAACTTACCCAAGTCATACTGTTCAGAGGTGTTACAAAGTACTTAAGCATAAGCCCAAGATCCTACTGAAATCCTGCCCAGAATATGGAGCTTGAAAGAAGACTCCATCAGTGTGAGTCAGCACTCCTAACTACTGGCCTCAGTAGTGTGCCCAGATACAGGCTGTGTGGAGACGGTGGACAGTGCAATTCTAATTCATAGTGAATTGAAATCATATTTTCAAAGATGGAGAAAAACAGATCATTAATATACAGATAAAGAAAAATTCCAAGATTGAAGTATCCAAGTTTCTAAATCACAGGCAACCTAAGATATATTACTTTTATTACATTCTATAATGGACTGTAGACCTATCAAATTCTACTTCTAAAAATCTATCCTAAGGAAAAATAATGCTTACGTTATAAGAATATGCCAGAATCAAACAGTAACTTTCACCATATACTTACCGCTTATCCTTAGCTTTTTCTAAGAAATATTTTGGAGTTGTACTAATGCTCTCCCTTTCCAAAGGCTTCTTAATCATCTTTTTCTTTTGTTTACTGAAAGGTACAAAGAAAGAACTGAATTAAGTGCAACTTAGTTTAAAAGAGCTAAAACTAGTTTTGGTTCTTTGGTTCACAAAATTCGTTTCCTTCATCCACTTACAGGTTTACAGTGACACCACTGTATCCACTTTAATATACTAGGTTACCTAACAGCATCTAGAGAGGTAACCCAAAGGGATGATAAATTCAACCAATTTTTTAAAAGGCACTGATTATGATTAAAATATGTCATGTGTCACTCTTATATCTTGTGCTAACAAACACCAGAGTTTGATTTTGGCCAATTAACTGCTTTTTACCAGTTTTATGAATTAGAACAAAATCTGAGCATATTTCACTCACGTTGAATAATACTTTAAAAATCTGAATACTTAAAATTTCAAGGATGAAAAACTGGCAGGGAAAGAACAGACAGTATTCACAAATATTTAAAAGGAAAATTTTTAATCTTAAAATGTTCTAAAAATAGTAGTATTATTAGAACTATGATGTATAAGAGTGTGAAATCAAGAATATATATGTATAACTGATTCACTTTGTTATAAAGCAGAAACTAACACACCATTGTGAAGCAATTATACTCCAATAAAGTTGTAAAAAAAAAAAAAGAATATATATGTAAAGAGAGAGAGAGAAGCTCCAGGTAAATTCAAGATTGTACCTTAGTAGTTTTTGGAAGCCTTTTATGTATTCTGGGACAGGACATCCGGCCTGCTGGATAACATTGGCAACACTGAAAAAGGTACCCATAAACGTAAATTTGTATCTTGTCAAACTGATGTTTATGTACATAAACCCTCTGCACAATATAAGAGGAACTAAAACTACACAAACAAAAAAGTAATCCAGTAAAGTGTTTTGATAAATTATTACCAATTATTACCAGATGCAGTCATACTGGATTACTAAGAGAATGGTCTGCTGGACTGAAATCAATGTCTTGATGAAAATTTTAGATAGCAGCTGTTTCTACTCAATATTTAACAAGCCCTAAAAAGCTACTAAGCCCAGTATTGGATGAGACACTGAGTGAAGTCAGTCACACTTAAATTTATTAAATGATAAAGCTTGACATGGTCTCAAGCTTCTCATGTATACAGTAAGTCCCCTACACATGAACCTTCAAGTTTTGAACTTTCAAAGATGTAAACATGCGTTCGCATGCCCAATCATGTAAATTAGTTCACATGTCTGGTGTACATTGTCATATGCATACATCCTCTACAAGTGGTTGTGCTTTTGTGTACTTTACTGTACAGTACTGTATAGAGTGCAGTAGCACAGTATCTTTGTTTCAAGCCCAGGGTGTCCGGAGGCAAGCATAAAAGCAGCGGTGAGGTAGCTGGTACTGCTAAGAAGCGCCAGCTGTTGTACTGTACTACTGTACTTTTCAAGGTACTGTACTGTAAGATTAAAAATGTTTTCTTTATTTTTGGGTTTGTTTTTTATGTATTATTTGTGTGAAAACTATTATAAACCTATTACAGTATGTACTATATAGCCAGTTGTATTAGTTGGGTACCTAGGCTAACATTGTTGGACTTATGAACAAACTGGACTTAACGAATGCGCTCTCGGAACAGAACTTGTTTGTATGTAGGGGACTTACTGTAGTAACTTATTCAATCCTTACAACCCTTTGTAGTAAATACTATCATTATCCCCATCTCCCAGATGGAAAACTGAGGTACACAGTTGCACTGATATGGGGGTCATCAGGTGTACATGCTTGGAGTTGCTGAGAACTCAGGTGAATCTAGGCTGTTGCAATGTACTCCCCTACACACCACATGTGAAAGTCTGATCACAGCAAAATCAAGGCTGACAGAGGCAAGGCTCAGAGGGCACGAAGCAAAATCTTCGCCAAAACTGATAAACAGAATAAAGTACAAACCGCCTACATCCACAACTCAACTTCATTTGTTAGAAATATGAACTATTGCCAATTATCATCAGCCTAAAATTCCTGTAAGCAGCCCAAATGTAGGAAACTCAGCTTCTATATTAAAATCTATGACGATGGGCTGAATTAAGATAAGATTCTAAAAGTGTATCTATCACAGGTTACCCAGGCTTCAAGGGGCTACAACTGAATATGAGAGTGTGTTACTAAAACAGTTTTTCCTCTATGACAGGTGATCCTGGGACTAAACATAAAACTCCAGCTGCCCCTAAGAGTGATGGGAAGAATACACTCATGATAAGAGATCATTTTGACGGGGCTATAAGAGACTCAGGGGTTAACTTTAAACTATTAATTAATCCAAAAACCTTAATATTACATTTTGAGTAATATCAAGTGAAGGCTATTGGGAGAATTTTGTGAGTCTGAAACTTTTTTCTTTTTTTAAATTAATTAATCTTTGCCTGCATTGGGTCTTTGTTGCTGTGCGCGGGCCCTTTTTAGTTGCAACGAGTGGGGGCTACTCTTCGTTGTGCACAGGCCTCTCATTAAGGTGGCTTCTCTTGTTGTGGAGTACAGGCTCTAGATGCGCAGGCTTCAGTAGTTCTGGCACATGGGCTCAGTAGTTGTGGCTCGCAGGCTCTAGAGCGCAGGATCAGTAGTTGCGGCCCACGGGCTTAGTTGCTCCATGGCATGTAGGATCTTCCTGGACCAGGGCTCAAACCCATGTCCCCTGCATTGGCAGGCGGATTCTTAACCACTGTGCCACCAAGGAAGCCCGTGAGTCTGAAACTTAATGAATATTCCATTGTGAATACTTCCAAAATCTTAACAATGGAAGGGCAAAAATGAGGCCCTTTGATAATTTTTCTTTTTTTCATGGCTAAAGTTTGTTTGACTAATACCATAACAGAATTTGGGACACAGCCATTTTGTAATTATCCGTTAACTGTGTATGAGAATAATGAAGCAATTTTGCCAACTTAATGCTAAGTTTTTTCTAATTTACCTTCTTAATAATGGTTTATCATCTTCAGTGAAAAACGTAACAGCTCTTCCTTTATGCCCAGCTCTTCCAGTTCGACCTAAGAGAAATCAGACCATTAAAAAAAACCCCTACTTTTGGGCGGAATGGGAACTTCAAGAATCACATATACACATCACTGGATTTTCACAGCACTAAAAACTTGAGCATGCTGAAGGGACTGGTAGTGGTGCTAAGAGAGGTGAGTAGAGGGGTGGGGCACACGACTCACCTATCCTGTGGATATATTCCACTGAGCTGGTTGGAAAGTCATAGTTGATGACCAAGTTCACACCTTTAAAATCGATCCCTCTGGCTAGCAAGGCTGTACAAATAAGAACCCAGATTTTTCCTGCTCTGAAGCTATGGACTGTGTTATCTCTCTGGTTAACAGAACATATATTAAATGTTTTAGTACCACTCTAGGAATGGAAAACAAGTACTTCATAAATTTAATGCCAATTAAAAATAATTTAGTTGTTCTTTATTGCTTTGAAAGTATGCATTTGACTTTACCTGTTGCTGAGTTCTGTCTGCATGAATAACATCCACATTAATACCTTCATATATGAGCTCATGAAAAAGTTCTTTAGCCCTTTCAATGGACTGAACAAAAACAAGAACAGGTGGATTGAAACCCTAAAAGAAAGCATACATAATCCATAATCAAGAATATAACTGCAGTATTTCATATTTTAGTTCATTTTAATTTAGAAATTGACAAATTTCTTAGACCAGAGGTCCAAGTCTGCCTCTGTCTTCCTCACCATCCATTCTCTACAATGGGTTCTTTCTCCTGTTGTGAAGTACAGGCTCTCCATCTAATTCCAATAATCTTGTCTAATTAATTCCCCTTCATCTTTCTACAGCAATGGATGCCCCCTCTTTGAAATAATCATCTGATTGCTTCTGTGCTTCAGAACATTTTTGTTTCTTCTTAAAATGTAATAGCTGTCATTTTTTAAAAAATAAATTTATTTAATTTATTTATTTTTGGCTGTGTTGGGTCTTCGTTGTTGCGTGCGGGTTTTCTCTAGTTGCGGTGAGCGGGGGCTACTCTTCATTGTGGTGCGTGGTCCTCTCATTGTGGTGGCTTCTCCTGTTGCAGAGCACGGGCTCCAGGTGCATGGGCTTCAGCAGTTGTGGCTCACGGGCTCTAGAGCTCAGGCTCAGTAGTTGTGGTGCACGGGCTTAGTTGCTCCACGGCACGTGGAATCTTCCTGGACCAGGGCTTGAACCCGTGTCCCCTGCATTGGCAGGTGGATTCTCAACCACTGCACCACCAGGGAAGGCCCAATAACTGTCATTTTAATCTGTTATTTATCCTAACTGTGGGTATTCCCCAAAGCTTAGTCCTTGTTTCTCAGTTCTCTCAATATAATCTTTATCTTATCAAGTTCCATAAAATCTGTTATCAACCAGCAGCCCTGAGCAAATGATTTTTTTTACATTAATATCATCAAACCCCACCTCTCTCTCAAACCAGCTTTCTATATTTTTGACTGTCAGCATTAGGGCTTAACCTTATTATTTTGGTCCACGTACCCTTTCAGAATCTAATGAAAGAAAGCTATGAAGCTTTCTAACAGGCAACCACACATTCACACAAAATGTTACCTATAATTTCAGAAGGTTCACAGAACTCCTGAAGTTTATACATGGCTAAAAATCTCTGGTGTCTAATTCCATTTGAGTATCTGTGAAAACCTTAAATTTCCTACTGCCAAATGATATCCTTAAGAACATTAGTAAAACATGCACATAATAGCAGTTATTATGTGCCAAGCACTATTGTTAAGTACTATATTTCTATTAACTCATTAATAAAACAAAAAACCCCACTCTAGTGTCCTATTCATTAATGCCCCAGTTCTCTAAGAAACCAGCAGAGTGATGGGTGGAGATTCAGGGGCAGATATATACAGGCATACTTTGTTTAATTGCACTTTGCAGATATTGTGTTTTTTACGACTTGAAGGTTTGTGGCGACTCAACGTTCAAGCAAGTCTATCGGCACCATATTTTTCCAACAGCATTTGCTCACTTCACATCTCTGTATCACATT
This sequence comes from Mesoplodon bidens, assembly GCF_964165515.1. Lineage (NCBI taxonomy): Eukaryota > Metazoa > Chordata > Mammalia > Artiodactyla > Ziphiidae > Mesoplodon > Mesoplodon bidens. Next base: position 9,278,004 of record NC_138179.1, read on the forward strand.
TTGGTAATTCTCGCAATATTTCAAACTTCTTCATTATTATTATATTTGCTGTTGTGATCTATGATCAGTGAGTGATCTTTAATGTTACTGTTATGACTCAGTGAGGGCTCAGGTGATGGTTAGCATTTTCAGCAATAAAGTATTTTTAAGTTAAGGTATGTACATTGTTTTGTGTTTTTTTTGTTTTGTTTTGTTTTGTTTTTGCGGTACACGGGCCTCTCACTGTTGTGGCCTCTCCCGTTGAGGAGCACAGGCTCCGGACGCGCAGGCTCAGCGGCCATGGCTCACGGGCCCAGCCGCTCCGCAGCACGTGGGATCTTCCCAGACCGGGGCACAAGCCCGTGTCCCCTGCATCGGCAGGCGGACTCTCAACCACTGCGCCACCAGGGAAGCCCTGTACATTGTTCTTTAGACATAATGCTATTGCACACTTAATAGACTACAATATAGTGTACACATAACTTTTCTATACACTGGGAAACCAGAAAATTCCTGTGACTCACTTTATTGTGACATTGGCTTTACTGTGGTGGTCTGGAACAGACCCACAGTGTGCTGGTGTGGAAAAAGGAGGCATTCAGGGCAGCAGGTAGGTCTTTCCCTGGCCTACCCCAAGCTGGCAACAGAAATCTTAATATATTCTGAGAGGAGAGCCTCTCCCCTTCGAGACAAGAGTTGCTCCAATGTGCTTCTTACCGATTTACCACTGGATTACTAAGTATGATGCAGGAGTAGCACTCAACGCCCCCCCCTTTTTTTTAAGTTTCTAAAACCTTTTACTTCAGCTTAAATATGGAAACAGCCAGGGCACGGAGGGGGGCCCACCCAGGAATCCTGCGGCAGGACCCCCTCAATAGCACACAGCTCAGGGATCCAGGCCACAGCACTAACCACCCTACCTGGGGACAGGGAGGAGAGCTGGGGGCCCTGCAGCCAGTTCTGGATGGGAGTTAGAGTGTGGACAGGGAGAAGCTGGAACAGAGAGACCCCCAAAACTGCCAGCAGAAGGCGGGAGACCCAGCAGAGCCTCAATCAAGGGTCTGCCAGGAAGTTAAGTGCTCATAATAAATCCGTCTTCCAAGGCTAGTAATACAAGCAATTGCTAGTAATATTACACCTAGTAATACAAGGCTTGGTGAACATTAACAAAACTCAAGAATGTAGTCCAAATATACCTTTTTAACAAGTTCTCTCATGGCCAGAAGTTTTCCAGTCTCAGACCCAACGAAGAGAAGCTCTTGTTCTACGGTCTCTACTGCAGAATTCCTAAGAAGAAAACATCCCTTGTAGTTTGCAAGAGCCAATTTTTGTTTCCCCCCTTGAATTCTAAATAAATGAAAAAATTTACACACAACTCCAACAGAATGACCTTTTCCACTGTCAATATAAGTACCAAATTATTTATATTTTAACTTAAAGACAAAGTTGTTATTTTTAAATGTTTAATTCGTTCTTTTTTTTAAATTTTTAAGTCCAAGTATAGTTGATTTACAATGTTATATTAGTTTCAGGTGTATGGCAAAGTGATTCAGTTATGTGTGTATATATATGTGTGTGTGTATATATATATTATTTTTCAGATTCTTTTCCATTATAGTTTATTACAAGATACTGAATATAGTTCCATGTGCTATACAGTAGGACCTTGTTGTTTATCTATTTTATATACAGTAGTTTGTATCTGCTAATCCCAAACTCCTAATTTATCCCCACCTCTGCCTTTCCCCTTTGGTAATTGTAACTTTGTTTTCTATGTCTGTAAGTCTGTTTCTGCATTGTAAATAAGTTCATTTTTATCATTTTTTAGATTCCACATATAAGTGATATCATATGATATTTGTCTTTCTGTCTGACTTACTTCACTTAGTATGATAATCTCTGGGCCCATCCATGTTGCTGCATGGCATTACTTCATTCTTTTTTATGACTGAATAATATTCCTCTGTGTGTGTGTGTTTGAGTGTGTGTGTACACCACATCTTCTTTACCCATCATCTCTCAATGGGCATTTAGGTTGCTTCCATGTCTTGGCTATTGTAAATAGTGCTGCTATGAACACTGGGGTGCATGTATCTTTTCGAATTATAGTTTTCTCAGGATATATGCCCAGGAGTTGAGATTGCTGGATCATATGGTAACTCTATTTTTAGTTTTTTAAGGAACCTCCATACTATTTTCCATAGTGGCTGCACCAATTTACATTCCCACCAACAATGTAAGAGGGTTCCCTGTCTCCACACCCTCTCCAGCATTTATTCTTTATTCTTTTTAAAATTTTATTGGAGTATAGTTGATTTACAATGTTGTGTTAGTTTCTCTAGCATTTATTCTTTGTAGACTTTCTGATGATGGCCATTCTGACTGGTGTGAGGTGATACCTCATTGTACTTTTGATTTGCATTTCTCTAATAATTAGTGATGTTGAGCATCTTTTCATGTGCCTATTGGCCATCTGGATGTCTTTGGAGAAATGTCTATTTAGGTCTTTGAATGTTTTGTTATGATTATAAAAATGTTATCTCAAGAAAATTTTTAAAAATAAAGACATAAACAATAAGATAAATTACCCACAATTCTACCATTTTAGAATAAACTTTGACATTTTGTTGTGTTCTAGTCATAAATTTTCATGTGTCTAGTTACTTACAAAATTTTTCTAAAAGTAAAATTATCGGGTAAAGTGAGAACATTTTAAAGGGGGTTGTTACATATGCTTAAATTTTTTTCTTAATGGTTAGCGAAGGTTTATTTATTGACAAACAGTTGGGGTGAGGTATCTTTAGGCTTTATTAACACTCTATACCATGTATAAATACTTTTTCCATTCTGTTATCTGCCTTTATAATTATGTTTATGGTTAATCTGTTCTATTTTTCTTTTTATACACAGGAGTTTTATGTTGAAAGTAGACAGGATATTCTTTACTGTTTCATTTGGCTTCTTTTTTACTTAACATGGTACTACAAGCACTTTTTCATATAGCTACAATCTTCACTCTGACCATTTCATGCATTGCATTGTAGTGTATCAAGTGGCAATATCATAATTTCATAAGACTTTTCTCTACCATTTAGCATAAATGCTCCCCAAAATATTTTTAAAAAGCAATTATAAATCAAGTGGCTCAGTAACATCAGCTTCCTTCTCTGTGGCCCTACTTTGTTAAGCCATCAACAAGATTAAATCCTTTGGGTGGCCACAGAGCTCATGTCATACTTTGTGGATTGGAAAAACCAACTAAACGCATGAGGATAGGAATATTAATATGACAATATGAGAATCTCCCTTTGGATTATTCTAAAATAGAAAATGCTTAATCAATCTTGACTTTAAAGAATATATTTCTTTCAGTCAAACTCTTTTCATCAATCTTAGGCCACACAACCTATCTCTTTTAGTCTAAAATAATGACGTGTTTTTTAAAAAAAAATGAGTGGGATAACGTGGAAGAACAATTACCTTGCTCCAATGGAAACAGAAATGACATTATCCAAGTTGAGTTTGCACCACTGCTCAACATCATAGGCAAAAGTTGCACTGAACATAGCTCTTTTGACCTTGTGGGATGTGCAGGCCAAGAAAATGGAAGCCAGCTGGTCTCTGAACCCGGTTTTGCCATCTTCAAACAGTTTATCTGATTCATCTACTACCAGCCATTCAACGCTAAGAAATAACAAAAAAAACTTGTGGGTATTGAACTGAAAGATCCAAGATGCTTCACTACCTGTGGCAACACATGAAGAAGTCAAACCACAATGATGCTTCTCAGATCTACATATCATACCAGAAAAAGGTATAAGAAAAATAAGCAAGAAAAAGGTAAAAACGAGATAAATATAAATTAATGTACCTATTCCATTAGCCCCAAAGATATGAGGCTCCACTGGCAATGACAGAAGCTCAGACAAACCTTATGAACGCCATCGCCATTGCTGAAAGATGCGAAGATTTCTAGGGGAATTCTGTACTAACTGCTTATCGGAATCTGTTAACTTTCTTCCAGACCAGGATAGTTACTTTTCTATGAGTTTAATGAAAACCATTTTTCTCAGCATCAACATAGCAAGCTCCAAAGAGCAATAATACAAGTAATTGAGGACAAAATATAATCAATTTAATGAAAAACACACATAAAAGACATGATTAAAGTAATGTACCTTGTTAAGTCTATTCCTGGAGGATCTTGCTTTAATAAATAGATTAGTCGATTTGGAGTAGTCACAAGAATATCTATAAGGAAAAATAAATGGTACAAATTGCAAAAATAACATTCATCCCTCTTGAATTAGGGGATTAAGACTCCTGAATTTCCGTTAATAACCTCAGGTGGGGAGAAGTGGTTATATGCACTACACCAACAACACAATAAGCTAATATACATATTTTTTTAATCCATCATAGCACAAACTCCTATATCCTTACTCTCCTTCTATTTGATCTGCCTTCTCAGCTTCTAAGAGGCAAGAATACTATAATCCACCAGTTTGCTTATCAAACATTTGTTTTTCAGGAAAATACTTTCCTTAAATGCAACTTTACTCAGAAGCTCAAGATAAAAGACAAGTAAAACAGATTCTCTGGCTGATCTAAGAGTAGGGATGTAAATCAATCTTATCTGCAGAATATGTCCATGGCAGATTAACAATCAACAGAATATGCAGGGATTCTCAACCTCAGCACTACTGGCATTTTGGTTCAGACAACTCCTTGTTGTAGGAGGCTGACCTGTGCGTTGTAGGATGTTTAACAGCATCCCTGGCTTCCGTCCCTATACCAGTAGCACCTCTCCCCAGTTGTGATGACTTCAAATGTCTCCAGATATTGCCAAGTATCCCTGGGGTAGAGGGTGAGGTGGGGGTGAAGGGCAGGATCACCTCTGGTTGGGAACCCCTGGTATATATTTATGTAACCCCTGGTATATATTTATGTAACCACTGGGTGGGGGTAAGGAGGAGATCTCTTTCAGCTTCTCTAAAAATCAAACTAACTACACTTTAAGAACTTCTAGGTAGCAATTAGGATACTTGTAATTTCTAAATCCCTTACGTCTCAAGCATGAACCCCTTACCAAACTTCTTAGATGATTGAGGTCCAAATTTCTTGGCTGCAACTGCTGCTTTGTGGATCATGTGTATCCTGAATCCTGTTCCCTCAGATATTTTTACTAACTCTCGGTGAATCTACAACAGAAAATGATAAAAACATTAGCTGCTAAAATACTTGGATAAGATGTATAGTCTCTTTTTCATTATTAACAAAATAAATCTAGTATCAACCCATGAATACCTGAAATTAAGCCCACAGTAATCTGTAGATTAACCTGGAACCTCAGCATTTTGGAACATCAATACTAAGTAAGATTCAGTAGTTTCTTCCGGTCTAGTAAACTAGTTCCAAGAGATAAAACCAAAACTCTTCCATTCTGTTACATATTGTTTGTAGAATACAGTGCTGTTACAAAGCTATTTCATACTTGGCATGTATTTTATATTAAGCACATTGGGAGGGTGGAGTGGATCATTGTATAGTTTTACTTTCTCAAAAACTGAGATGAGGTTTCATTTTTCTAGGTGAGGAAAAAAAGTTTTAGAGGGGAACTATATATTATAGTAGCCTTCCAACTTCAAGGATCTTAGAGCATATACCAAAGTATAAATGTTGAGAACAACATATTTTATAAAGCTGAAAAGACTTAAAAGACTTGCCCACATGCAGTAAGATACAGAGAAGTGTGCTTTGAACAGAATATGTGACCATGAGAAAGACACGGGCCTTACTCTTTTGGACCTTTCTATTACCCTCAAATAAGAAAGATAACTGACAAACACAAACACAACCTCTTCAGAAACTCCCAGTCATACCTGGCTGGCAAGTTCTCGTGTTGGTGATATAATCAGGGCTCTGAAGCCTTTGTTTGTGGGTTGTTTCAGCTGCATTAAAATAGGAATGCTAAAAGCCAAAGTCTTTCCAGATCCTGTAGGAGCAGAAGCTAGAAGTTCTCGACCCTAAAAACAGAGCATATTAAGTACAAGGAAGAGCACATAAATTTTTCAGAGCCCAGTCAAATAATGCTACCAGCCATAAAAATAACAAAATTATACATAATAAATCCAAACACTCACATTCCCATCACTCTTCTAACTTCTCCCATATTTGCTTTTCTACCCACCCCTGCTACAACCGCCCCAATAGAGTTTCTGAGCATTATTACTAAAGTCCATTTGAACTGGGTAAAGAAAGGAGATAACTAAAACCCAGAGATGATTCACAACCCTATTTCCATTATTTCAATTTTTCTTTCCCCTAAACCTCTTTATCAAAGCAAAATTACAAAACCAACTTTTTGACCTGATTATCTGCATTGCTCCATCCTTGAGGAAGGTTTTAATAAATAACAGAATAGCTAAAAGTTAGAAATAAAAAGTGGTGAAAACCTGAGTGACAGAGTCATTTATAGGTGACAATCTTCAAAAAGTCACTGTGATTTTTTTTTTTTTTTTCACTGTGATTTTTAATATTTATTTATTTATTTATTTATTTATGGCTGTGTTGGGTCTTCGTGTCTGTGCGAGGGCTTTCTCTAGTGCGGCAAGCGGGGGCCACTCTTCATCACGGTGCGTGGGCCTCTCACTATCGCGGCCTCTCTTGTTGCGGAGCACAGGCTCCAGACGCGCAGGCTCAGTAGTTGTGACTCATGGGCCTAGTTGCTCCGCGGCATGTGGGATCTTCCCAGACCAGGGCTTGAACCCATGTCCCCTGCACTGGCAGGCAGATTCTCAACCACCGCGCCACCAGGGAAGCCCGGTCACTGTGATTTTTAAAGCTTTAAGCTAAGGTCACTACAGAAACCACCTTAAATGAAAACTAAAAGCAAGTTTACTATAATGTCAGTCAACAACATCATTCAAATATATTCTTATTTCAGTTCCCAAAGAAAATGAAAAGGATTAGTATGGATGAGGAGAGAGGGAACTCATACCCTTTGGCTACTAGAACTGAAGCCATCTTGGTTATGTTGGGGAAAAAAGTCAGCTCTCACCACTACAAAAAGAAACCTCAGAAAAACTTAATTTCCAAAAGACTAAGTTAACTCATGCTTCTAGCAACAACACATAAACAAATTATGGTATATTCATACAACAGAATACCACTCAGTAACAAACTACTGATATATGCAACATGGAGGAATCTCAAAAACTTGTATTAGAGTGAAAGAAACCAAAAAGAGTAAATAATGAATGATTCCACTTATATGATTCCATAAGAGGCAAAACTAAAACATGGCAATAGAAACCAGAAAAGTGCTTACCTCTGGGCAGGGGTCAGGTGAGGACTGAATGGAAGGGGTATGAGAGAACTGTCTTGAGTGACAGAAATGTTACACATCTTCACTGAGTTGATGGTTACATAGGGTATGCACTGTTGAAACTCACTGAACTGTGCACTTAAAATCTATGCATTTTTTGGGTACTTAAATAGACTTCAATAATAAAAAGTACTGGGATAAAAACAAAGTCAGGTTATGTGCAAGAATTCTGTATTTCTGAAATAGTTCTTGAATATTACAAACTAAATCATGGATGAAAAAACAGAACATAGTCCCTATCCTCAGAAGATTAACACTCTTAGTTAAGTGGAAAAGATGAATATAATTAGTGCAAGTACATAGTAGTGTAAAGTGTAAGACAAATGTTGCAAGAAAAAGAAAACACATGGAGAACTGGGTGGCAGGGGAAACAGTGTTGGCAAAGGAAAAAGATCACATCTAGCAGTAGTGATCCAGACAAATCTTACGGAGGCACAGGTATTAGAGACGGACCTTGAAATCAAGGGTAGGATTTCAACAAGGGGAGATAAGGCAGAAAGGAAGATTTCAAAGACAGAGGAAAGAGAATGAACACACACACACACACACACACACACACACGCACGCATACTCACTTATAGGCCTTCATACTCACATGCAGCATAACTGGAATGGCTTGCATTTGGATTGGCGTAGGTATCTGGAAGCCTGCATCTAGAATGTTCTGAAGCAGTCGAGAATTGATTTTAAATTCCTGGTCAAGTTGCTGAAATGTAGCAATTGGGTCAGGAAGATCAGTTCCTTGGACATGAATTTTATGTTTATTCCGGAAGAAGTTTATCTGAAAAGTGAAATAAAGGAGTCGCCATGAATGTGGTCAAATACATTGTCAGATGGTGTAAAGCAACAGGAACGGTTTCTGGGATAAGCTTTAGTAACATATGAAACTTTCTGGTTAAATTCCAATCCCTACGAGATATAGATATTAGGTATAGTTCGTGCCCTTTCATAGAAGGAAGACCTTCATAACAATGAAACCTATCTATCCACACTCTCCTCATATTAAGGTGTCAATGCCATGAATAATGTGTTATTCATATTAATGTGCTGTCAATCACAATCTTATATAAACTTCTAGAAGGCAGGCACTGAATCAATCTATCGTCTTTACATGGCACTTAGCAGACAAGTGCCAGTGCCTTTTAATGATCTACCCTAAACTCTACTTATGAGTGCCAAAAGCAGAATCAAGTGATGTTGATTTTTTTTGTTTTCCCATTTTCTGATCCAGACAGCCAAATTCTAGATTCGGGATTACTAACTGAGCTGAACAATACTCTCCATCTGCAATACGGCAGGAGCGCAGCAAACGTGACAACGGCGTATTTGTTGTTTCTTCTGAATTCTACTCCTCCTAGTCCCAAGCCATAAAATAGGTTTCTTAAGAATTCTAACTCTCAAATCCCCGTCAGAGGAAACCCTTCTAAACCAGTGTGAGTTTAACATAAAGGAGAAAGGGGGCCAATTTCATGTTTATCAAGAGGGAATAAGAAATTTTAAAAATTTAATTCTAAATACATCATCAATTTTGACCTAAGTTTCAAAATTTCAAGATATTTTCAAGAATTTTAAACTTTAAAAATTTCAGCCACAGCACAAATACTACTTTAAGTTTCCATTAAAGTAAAATCTAATCTAATGTAAGTAACCTTCTAAACAAAACCATATTCGCTTTTACCAACAGAATAACCCAAGGATAGTGAAAAAGTCATTAGGCCAGAAAAACAATTGGATGAAGACATTTTTCTAACCTTTTCTTTTCTGAGCTGCTCCAACTTTCCTGAAGTTAGTTTATTTTCTCTTTTAACTTTTTTATCTTCAATCTTTGCTTCCACAGATGATATCCACTGTATAGTAGAAACTTCTTGAGAAGTAATTTCTAAAATATATTTTTTAAAAATTAAAAGATTTTAAGTGCAACATTCTTAGGTGGCACAAACAGGCCATACTTTACCTTCACACTAAACAAAAGAAAAAGTACTAGTGGTTGCAACTAGATGAAAGAAAGTAATAGGAGGTATAAAAATTGGGAAAGGAGAGGGGCTTCCCTGGTGGTGCAGTGGTTAAGAATCCGCCTGCCAGTGCAGGGGACACAGGTTCGAGCCCTGGTCCGGAAAGATCCCACATGCCGCGGAGCAACTAAACCCGTGCACCACAACTACTGAGCCTGTGCTGTAGAGCCTGCGAGGCACAACTACTGAGCCTGAGTGCCACAACTCCTGAAGCCCATGCGCCTAGAGCCTGTGCTCTGCAACAAGAGAAGCCACCCAATGAGAAGCCCGTGAACAGCAACGAAGAGTAGCCCCTGCTTGCCACAACTAGAGAAAAGCCCGCGCGCAGCAACGAAGACCCAAGGCGGCCAAAAATAAAAATAAATAAATAAAATTTTTTTAAAAATTGGGAAAGGAGAAGCAAGTTGTGTGTTGGTAAAATCAGAGCTCTGAAGCTCACTCCCTTCCCTTATTTTTCTTTTTAGTTATTTCAGCTTTGTAATATGTACCTAAATGTACACTTGAAAACAATAAGGGATTAATTCAAAAACTATTTAAACAATAAGAGATGTCAATGAGGCAGCCAGCTTTTCTATATCCAACCAGCCAGAAAATAAATATGATGCAAGAAAAGATTTCACTTATAATAGCAATAAACACAACACAATACTTAAGGACTACTCAATATTCTAAAGAGAGCAATTCTCACTTAATCTATAAATAACACTAGCTCAATGAAAAGTAATGATAGGATTGTTTTGGTAACTGAAGTAGCTGACTTTAAAGTTTACATGGGAAAATAAACACGTACGAACACCTAAAAAATTCTAAGAAGAGTAATGAGCAAAGACTGCTTCTGGAATTTCTTTTAAATTTCTTCAACTTCACCGATGTACAACCAACATAATAAACTGCATATATTTAAAGTATACAATTTGAGGCATTTTGACATTATGTATACACCTGTTAAACCATCACCACATTTAAGACTATTTCCATCACTTCCCAAAATTTCCTTGTGGCCCCTTACAATGCATCAGTCCATCCCTAGGTAACAACCTGTATTTTCTTTCTTTCTTTCTTTCTTTTTTGGCTGTGCCGCACAGCGCATGGGATCTTAGTTCCCTGACCAGGGATTGAACCCCTGCTCCCTGCAGTGGAAGAGCAGAGCCTTAACCACTGGACCACCAGGGAAGTCCCCTGTTTTCTGTCACTGTTGATTAATTAGCTTCTTTTTCCTGGAATTTTATATAAATGGAATCATATAGTATTTAATAAATTTAGTCTGGTTTCTTTCACTCAGGGTAGTTATTTTGAGATTCATCCATGTTGGAGCATGTATCCATAATTTTAACTTTTTATTTACAAGTAGTATTCCATTGTATGGATACACAATTTGTCTATCCTCCGCTTGCTGAAGGACATTTGGGTCATTTCCAGTTTTTGGCTGTTACATATAAAGCCACTCTGAACACCTGTGTACAAGTCTTTGTGAGGACACACGTCTTCCTTTCTCTTGGGTAAATTCTAGGAGTGGAATAGGTGGGTCACATGGTAACTGCATGTTTATTTAAAAAAAAATCCTTTTCAATTTCTACCAAAAAAGCCTACTAGAGTTTTAACTGGGTTTGCACTGACTCTATACATCACTTTAGGGAGAAAATATCCAGTTGCCCAATCAATAAAAAGAGTATGCCATACCACTCTATTGGAATTTATAAAGTAAGGCCACATTAATTAACACAAGCTGGTACTGGTGTAGGAATACAGAATTAGAAATCAATGAAATAGAATAGAGTCGAAAGACCCAAATATATATGGGAAGTAAGTTACAATAAAAGTTGTATTTAAATCCGTCGGGGAGAAGATGTAATATCAATGTATTAGGACAATTAGCTAGACATCTGGAAAAAAATTAATTAGTTCCTCATTCATTCCTTATACCAAATAAAATCCCAGAGGGTCAAAGATTTCAATATAACAAAATGAAACTACAAATAAGAAAACATGGGAGAATTTTTAAAAAATAAGCTTAATGCTTAGAATGCAAAAACAAAACCAAAAAACCATAAAGGAAAAGATAAATTTAACACATAAAATGGCAATAAATAAATAAATAAATAAATACGATAAGTGACAAGGGACAAACTAGAAAACATATCTGTATACATAGTATGCTAGAATAGAGCTAATTTCCTAAATATATATAAGGCCTAACAAATTAATAAGAGACAGATGAACAATATTAACAGTAAAAAGGTGCAACAGTACATGAGGCGGCAAATTAATGTAAAAAGGAAACTCTCATACATTGCTGGTGGGCATCACCAATTGGAATGACTTCTTTTTTTGGAAAGACTTTTTAAAAAAATAAAATTTTGTTCCCTTTTATGAGACAGTTGGCATTAATAGACCTGAATCATTATTCATCCATAAGATCTTGAATTTTCCAATTAAAACTATATATATGTCTATCCACACTTGTTGCTAAATGGTTATAGGACATATCTGTGTGTTTCTGGTTGCCCAGGAAAACAGGGCAACCTAAGCTGGTGTTAGGTCTTTTTTCAATTCATCTCGGTGGAAGGCTTTATTAAACTTCCTTGTAGCCAGGAAAGTAACATGACTTGTTAACTATGAAATTCCACTTCTAAGAATTTATCAGACAGATATACCCACACATACACACAAAGTAAAACATTTATTGCAACACTGTAAAAGTGAGGAAACAAACTAAATGTCCATCACATAGGAACTTGTTAAATCACGTATGGAATGTACAATGGGACACTATGCTATGTTAAAATGAACAAGGTAATGCACTTCCTACTCATTCCAAACAACCTCCTAGATATATTGTTTTTTATAAAAGGAGTAGGGGTAGGGAAGGTTCAGAACAGAACAGCATACAGAGTACACTATCATTCACGTTTTTTAAGCGAGGTATTAAATACATGTGAATAGAATCTCTCTAGGAAAATACCTAAGAAATTGATTAACAGTGGTTGCCTCTGGAGAAATAGGGGACTAGAGACAAAACAGTGGGAAGAAAATTTACTTTTCACCATTGTATAACTTTTTAAAACCATATGTAAGTATTTAGTTTATTAAAAAGGTAAAATGGCTAGGAAACTTAATAGATGTAATAGACAAAGAAAAAAGGTAAATACTCCTATTGTTGAGTACAGAAAAAAACCTTGCGAAAAACAGGCAAGGTGTAAAAACAAACAAGTCACAAAACTTGAAATGTAAATATCCAACAAAGCCTATGAAAAGATGTTCAACCTCACCAGTTATCAAGAAAATACAGAGGCTTCCCTGGTGGCGCAGTGGTTAAGAATCCACCTGCCAATGCAGGGGACACGGGTTTGAGCCCTGGCCTGGGAAGATCCCACATGCTGTAGAGCAACTAAGCCCATGCACCACAACTACAGAGCCTGCGAGCCACAACTACTGAAGCCGGCGAGCCTAGAGCCCGTGCTCCGCAACAAGAGAAGCTACCCAATGAGAAGCTTATGCACCGCAACGAAGAGTAGCCCCTGCTCGCCGCAACTAGAGAAAGCCTGCGCTCAGCAACAAAGGTTCAATGCAGCCAAAAATAAATAAATTAAATAAATTTTTAAAAAGAAAATACAAATTAAAAAAGTTTCACTCATGAGATTGGCTAAAATGTTAAGACCAACAGTATCCAGCATTGACATGGCTGTGGGAAGTCATTTTGCTTCTGTTCAAATTAAGAAATGTGCATGCCCTTTCACCTAGTGAATTCACATTTAGGATGCTAATTACAGAAATACAGCACCTGTACAAAAAGATATATGTACAGGTACGTTATTGTAGCAATATCTGTAATCACAAATACCTGGAAACAACCTGAATGCCATCAACTGACAAATAGCTGTATACTGTCTGAGGTGTAATCATAAGCTTGCATAATTTCTGTAATTGAAAAAAAAAAGAAAAAAAACATACATCAAGCACTAACCTGAAGTCATCTTCTTCCTCTTTTTCTTGTTCTGCTCCCTCTTCCTTTCAGTTAGGCTCGCTTCATTTTTCTCTTCATCTTGTAGTTCCTGATGAGTTCTTGATGCTTCACACTCACCTGGGACAGACTTCTTGTTTCCAAAAAAGTCCAGTCCCTGTAGCACCTCCGAAGAATCAAAGTCATATTTCCTTTTTCCTATCTAAAACCCAGAAAATTTCAAATGAAATCTATAGACAGACTGGCACTGTTTTCACCCTAGCAGTGCTGGCAGTAAGGGTGTGGGTACAATGATTCCCCATCTTTTTTATCTTTCACCAAATATTTGTTTGAGCTGACAAGTGTGTGTGTGGGCAAATGGAATCCAAGATGATACCTTTTCTGACCTTATAAAAGTAATAATAATAATCATAATAGCAACTAACACTTATAAGCATAACACTTACATGCTGTCAGGCAGATTTCTAAGCATGTTTAGATATATTAAATTCCTTCTTCCTTCAACAATCCTAATGAGGTAAATAGCAATATTACAGATGAGAAAATCGAGGCATTAAGAGGTTAAGTAACTTGATCAAGGTCTCAAAACTAGTAACTGGCAGACCCAGGATTTTACCTGAATAATCTGGTTCCAGAGTTCAAACTCTTAACAACTACGCTATGCCGACAGACAAAGAAGAAACACACGTGTTGCACACACACACAAATGTCCTTAGTCCCAATACCAAGAAATCTTGATATTCAAGATTTTCCACAATTGGGCCCTAACTACTCCCGATTTATCACTCACTACTTCCCTATGTAAGACCTCCCATTTATAAATCGCTCTTCTCATTGGTTACTTAACACGCCATGGAGTTGCGGGAATAAAAAAAAACATGCCCACTAAAGGCATACGCATGCCAAGACAAACCTGGAGAGACTACAGTGAAATCATCTGTTCTCTCCGTTTGGGGCTGTTTCTGCTTTTCAAATTCTTTTCCATCAGTTTCGGAGCAAAGATAACTTCTGAAAGTAGGATTCTAACTGTGCTTTGAATAAACGCAGAAAGGAGGCCGGGAGGAAACGTTTCCTTGGTAGACCCAACAAAGTCTACAGAAGGATCGGAAAAAGAGTTCACTCAGAAGGCTACAGTAAGCAGATCGCCAAGGGAGGGAAAATGCCCCACAGCCAGGCCACGGGGTCTCCGAGTACCGGCTCCCCCAGCAGCCGGTTCCTTTTCCGGCACCTGCCCCTTCTCAGTTACTCGGGCTTCTGACGCCTTGCGCACAGTACCTTGAATCGGGCAGCGTCCGCCGAGAAGCGTCTCACGTCGAATTTGGCACCCGCGCCGAGCCGGCGAAACAGATCGTGAGCATCCATCTTTTCCCAGAAAGCTCCGCGGTCCCATGGCGCTTGCGCAGAGGACTCCCCTCCCGGAAGGTCTGGGGCTAGATCTTGGGCGGAAGGCGGGGCGGAGCCTGGCGGCTGTGAGAGTTTGGGAGTTTTTATCGTCGTGCAGTGCGTCTTTTTTTTTTTTTTTTTTTTTTTTTTTGCGGTACGCGGGCCTCTCACTGTTGTGGCCTCTCCCGTTGCGGAGCACACGCACAGGCTCAGCGGCCATGGCTTACGGGCCCAGCCGCTCCGCGGCATGTGGGATCTTCCCGGACTCCGGGGCACGAGCCCGTGTACCCGTGTCCCCTGCATCGGCAGGCGGACTCTCACCCACTGCGCCACCAGGGAAGCCCCAACACACGCTCTTCGTTGCGGTGCACGTGCTCCTTATTGCAGTGGCTTCTGTTGTTGCAGACCGTGGGCTCTAGGTGCACCGGCTTCAGTAGTTGTGGCTCATGGGCCCTAGAGTGCAGGCTCAGTAGTTGTGGTGCACGGGCTTCGTTGCGCCACAGCATGTGGGATCTTCCTGGACCAGGGCTCAAACCTGTGTCCTCTGCATTGGCAGGCGGATTCTCAACCACTGCGCCTCCAGGGAAGTCCCTGAATCCAGCTCTTTCCAAAGGTTTAACTGAGAAGGAAAGCAGAGAAGTAGAGTAGTAACTAGAGGCAGATGTGGGTTCAGAGGTGGGTTTTGCTTTTTTTTTTTTTTTTGGTATAAACCTGGAGCAAGTTTTCACAAACTCCATCTTTTGGCTTGTGCCTTTTTCATATTTTATTACATTGTTTTTTTAAAAAGTCACAACAGCAGTATCAAGGACAACCTATGTACAAACATTTTACAAAAGAAATATTGCTAGTATCAGCTGTAATAAGGGCAAGTTGAAGAATAGATGCTGAGTTTCTGGGCCAAAGTCTGCCCTCATAGACATCTAAAATGTGTTCAGGCAGCTGAAAGAGGCTTCTTTCCTGATGACAAGCATGTGTGGTGTAATATCAATATAAACGATGGTAAATGAGGATACTACTGGGCCCAAGTAGCGAACTCCTCATCAGGAAGGCCACCATACAAGTGGAGCTAATCCAATAACCTAAACCCAAGACAGTAAAAGCGTTGTTTCCCATCTAAACGCATTTAAGCCTTCAGCAATGATTGTGTCACTTGTAAACGATGCTGGGTTGTCATACAGACACTTGATTCTTATACATAACCCTATGCCAAACTTCCCTTAACTCTCAAGTCAGGTTTCTGGTTGGACTGAAAGGGGAGGAATTTTAGAAATGCTTCCTTCGGGACAGAAGTCAGAAAGAGAGGTGACCCTGAGAACAGGATCTATTAAATTTGGTGGCGGCGGGGGGAGGCAGGAATTTGGGAGGAGGAATGACTCCTTGGGGCCAAGAATCAAGAAGCGTGACTCACTTGGGTCTGGGACCTTGCTGAAATCTGATCCCCACTCCACCCCAGCCCCGCCGGTATCTACAAGCTCGGTTCCTTTCTCATCTCCCCCAGTTCCTTGATCTCCACCTTCTTGTACTTCCCCGACTTTCTCCGGTTGGTGATCACCAGGACGGTTCACGCCAGCGACCAGGGCCACCACGACCACCACGATGACGGCGATGAGGCCGCTGGTGAGGCGTTTCATGGAGAACTGGGGGGACTTCTCATCCAGCGTCCGCTCCAGCAGCAGGGGCCCTCCGCGCACGCGCACGTCGAGGCCGCGGTGGCCGGTGAACAGCGACTCGCCCTTGACGTCCCTCTCGAAGTAGTAAGCGGCGTCGGCGATGTCCGCGGCGTCGGCGATGTCCACGTCGCCGGCGACCTTCTGCGACGTGTTCTGCTGCAGCTCGATCTGGATGGTGGGGTGCTCGTAGTGCACGGCCGCCACAAACTTGGGGTGCAGCGGGTCGCGCTCCCGGAAAAGCCGCCGCAGCTCGGCCTCCAGGTCCGAGGGGTTGAAGGCGCGGGCGGCAGGGCGGTGGCGCAGGTCGATGAGGATGGGGTGGGTGCGCAGCAGCTCGTCGCATTGCAGGCTCAGGTCGCCCTTGTCGGTGCGGCGCATGCCCACCGAGTTCACGCACCAGCACACGGACGTCTCATTGTACTAGCGCGCCTTGAAGCGGCGCTGCTGGTCGCAGTCCGGGTCGTACAGGCCGTCGTTGTCCAGGAGCGCGTGCTCGCTCGCCCGCACCAGGGCGCGGACGCTCTTCCGGGCGCTCACGCGCGCCTTGAGCAGCCCGCACTTCGATGTGAGCGTGGAGCAGTCGACCTCCAGGCTCGAGCCGAGCACGCGGCACTGGCAGCGGCCACCCGGGCCGCTCCGGTCGCACACGGTCATCTTGCTGGTGGGGCACGTGCAGTTGTCCTGCGCGGCCGCATGGCCGATCACTGCCGCCAGTAGCAGGAGCGGCGGCAGCAGCGACGGCGAAAGCAGCGCGAGGCCCGGACCCCGGGCCGTGGTGGGGCGGGGCGGAGGAGTGCGGACGGGGCGCGGGCTGGCGAGCGCTGGGGACTCCGCCGAGCTCGGGCTCCGCTGTCTGAGAAGGTCTCCAGGCGTGTGGGGTTTTGCTTTTTGTTTTTGATGTTTTTAAGGATGGGTGCTAGGGGATATTTGTACATTGCAAGGAATGGTCCAGTGAAAAGATGGAAATTGTTGATGTAACAGAGAAGGGAGAAAGAATGGGATGGGCGTGGGATGAGATTTTGTCAGGGAGTGTTGGAGGACTGAGGAGGGAAGAAATTATATGAAATAACATCCTCAAAGAGTGGGAAAATGAACTTACTGGGAAAAAGCAATAATACCGATGGGCAGTGAATGCTCATTTGAGTTGGAAACAATGAATTAAAAAAGAGACTAATCAGCACGATTCAGCTGCTTAGATAAGGGTGTGAAGAAGTTATATTGCTGGATTTAGCCGGGGTTAAAGTATTTTCAGGTAAATGTGATAGAGGATTATGGCAGAACTCCTTGTGCGCCCTCTCCCGCCTCAAAAAGGGCCCCTGGGATTGATAGTTCAACAGAGATTTGACCTCCTGAAACCCAAGAAGGAAGGGGAAAATCGCTTGGAATGGCTGGCTTATTCAGAATAATACTCTGGGTTAGATTAATAATCCAACTTGCTTTCCTTCTTTCAGAGGAAAGAATTGTATGGAGTGTTGAATATGTGCTGTATTTTACTTTCATAAGCATATAGTTAGAGTAAAACAAGTCTGAGTTTAAATTCCTCCCAGCCTCTCCACCTGTCAGCCGTGACCTGGTCAAATTAACCTCTCTTGGTCTAATTTCCTCATTTGTAAAATGAGGATCATGATACCTTCCAGCAGGATTGTTATCAGCATTAAGCTGGGCTCATAGGGCAATGGTGTATAATGGAAAAAGCATGGGCTTTGGGTGTCAGAAGGACTTATGTGTGAATCCAGTTGTATCATTTAATTGACCATCGTAGGCAGGTTATTTCACTGTTCTGTGCCTCAATTTCCTCACTGGTAAAATGGGCTTTATAGGATTATAATATTCTATAATCCTACCTTGAAGGCTAGGAGTAATACTGGTTCCCCACACAGAGATCAAAATGGTGGGAATTGGCTTAGGTTTCTATCTTATCTATCTATCTGTCTATCTATCTACATTTATCCATATTAGAAATATGTATTATATATATGTGTGTGTTACTGTATAAAGCTTTTGGAACAAAATCTCAAACACAGTAGGTGCTTAATAAATATTAGTCCTTTTCTTTCTTGCAGTCCATTCTCCTAGAGCAATAGTTCTTGGCCTTAACAGCACTTTAGAATCCTCTGAGAAACTTAAAAAACAAAAGAAAACTTGGTCCAACCCCCAGAAATCCTGGTTTCGTTGTTCTGGAGGAGCTCTCTGGCCTGTAATTTTTGAAAGCTTCTCAAGTGAATCTAATTGCACTCAGGATTAAGAATCACTGCTAGAATTATCTTTCTAAAGCCCAAATGAGATTACGTTGCTTCTCTGCTTAAAAATTTCTCGTGATTTTCCACTGTCTACTGAGTATAGTCCGAGCTCCTATGACTTGTACGCCAGACCCTTAGCAGTGATTCTCAGCTCTCTCAGGACACATGACACACTCCCATAAATAACTTCAGCTTGAGTTCAACTGCCCCCAACCCTTTTACTTACCAGTTATGTGATCTTAGGCAAGTTACTTATCCTCTGTAAGCTTTAATTTTATCATCTGATTTTGCCTTTGCTTCTTCTAACTCTGAACCTTGGTACATGTTTTTCTTTCTTCTTGGAATGTCCTCTCTCTTTTTCCTCTCTGGCAAATGCCTTATATTCTTTGAAATTCAGTTTATATGACTTATGGTTACCAAAAGGGTAAGGGGGGGGCAGATAAATTGGGAATTTCGGATTAACAGATACACAGTACTATATATAAAATAGGTAAACAACAAGGACCTACTGTAGAGCACAGGGAACTATATTTGATATCTTATAATAACTTATAATGGAAATGAATCTGAAAGAGAATATATATACGTATAACTGAATCACTTTACTGTACACCTGAAACATTGTAAATCAACTATACCTCAATAAAAAAAAAAATTTCAGGGGCTTCCCTGGTGGCGCAGTGGTTAAGAACCCGCCTGCCAATGCAGGGAACACAGGTTTGAGCCCTGGTCTGGGAAGATCCCACATGCCGCGGAGCAGCTAACCCCGTGAGCCACAACTACTGAGCCTGTGCTCTAGAGCCCGCGAGCCACAACTACTGAGCCCTCATGCCACAACTACTGAAGCCCACGTGCCTAAAGCCCTGCTCTGCAACAAGAGAAGCCACTGCAATGAGAAGCCTGTGCACCGCAAGGAAGAGCAACTCCTGCTTGACGCAACTAAAGAAAGCCACGTGCAGCAACGAAGACCCAATGCAGCCAAAAATAAATAAATACATAAATTTATTTTTTTTTAAATTCAGTTTATATGTTCTCTCCTCTGAAGCTTACCCTGAATGTCCCCTCCTGACACAGTCCCTCTTCTTTCTTTGAGTTTTCATGCCACTTTGTAAATGCTTCTATTTTAGCTCTTTTCCTGTTGCATTGTAATTTTGTTTTCCACATCTGTCACATACCAGACTTTAAGCTTTTTGAGGGCTGGGCCTGTATCTCATTTATCTTCATATTATGTTGGCCTAGCATGGCTACTGTTTCATAGTTAAGTGGTCAATAAATCTTGTTGAATTAATGAAGTGAAATAAAATAGACAAAGCTTCCTGAAACTGCCCACCTTGTGGATTTAGGAAAGGACCTGTATCTTTTGCTTGGTGCTTCGTAATAAATTTTGGCTGAATGAGTGAATAAAGTCAAATGAAACTGTCAGACTGATATCATGTTCTACCTTGACAATGTCCAGCTGACTCATTAAGGGACCATTTCCTCTTGGGAAAAAAACAAAGCAAAACAATTAAAAACCATCGTCAATAAAAGTGGTGAGGAAATTGAATCATGGTTTTGTATAAGTGGAATTTCTCCAAAAACCAGTATGGTCTGACTGGTAGACACACATGGTTTCTCAACCGTAGCAAGTGAGAACACGAATCTTGTATAACGCTGCAGTGGGAGCTGGTTGGGATATCTTGTTGTTATGGACAGAGTGATCACTTCATGCCCTAAAAGTGTGTTTTTGAAAATCGTTTTCTCCTCCACTTCCTGCTTCTCATTCAACAAACTTTGGCATTGTTTTCACAGTGTGATCAGCATGGACTTGGGCGTTAGAGATGCAGAGATAGACACAGTCCTTGCTCTCAAGTAGCTTAAAGTCTGCTAAGGATAGTGACTAAAGTCTGTTAGAGTCTGTCTTCAAACAGAACAAGAAAATTCCCTAAGCACTGTACAAGTTATAGGAGGTAAGGGAGTGTTTGCTTAATGGTGACAGGATGGGATGGGCTTTGTAGGAAGTTAGGAAAGGTTTGTAGAGGAAATAAAGCTTGCAAACCCTTAAAAAAAAAAGATGTTGGCAAGTTAGACAAGACGGGCAAGGCTCTTTTAAATAAAGGGAACAGTAGCAACAAATGTAAGAGGGTATGAAAATGCCTGTTGTGGGACTACCTGGTGGCGCAGTGGTTAAGAATCTGCCAGCCAATGCAGGGGACATGGGTTCGAGCCCTGGTCCTCCGGGAAGATTCCACATGCCACGGAGCAACTAAGCCCGTGTGCCACAACTACTGAGCCTGTGAGCCACAACTACTGAGCCCACATGCCACAACTACTGAAGCCCACACGCCTAGAGCCCGTGCTCCGCAACAAGAGAAGCCACTGCAATGAGAAGCCTGCGCACCGCAGTGCAGAGTAGTCCCCGCTCGCCACAACTAGAGAAAACCCACCATAGCAACGAAGACTCAGCACAGCCAAAAAATAAAGAAAAAAAAAAAAAAAGAAAGTGCCTGTTGTGTTTGGCGATCTGTTAGTGGTTCAACAAAACCTGAAGTGGATGATGCAGCAAGAGGTGGAATCAGACAGGTGGGTAAGGACTAGCTCCTGTACACCTTATGGGTACGCCAAAGAGCTTGGACTTGATCTTGTAGGCATTGAGAGCCATTAAAGGATGTCAAGTTAGTGATATAAACAGCTTTTTAATTTTAAAAGATCACTCTAGCAGCAACATGGAAGGGAGGCAAGCCTGGAGTCAGGGAAACCAGAAGAATATCACGGTAGTAGTTTAGTGAGGGAAGAAGGCAGTAGCAAAAGGGAAGAGGAGAAAGGAGCAGATCTAAAGGACATTAAGGTGGTGACACTGATAGCACTCCCTTAGTGATTAGATGTAGGAAGACGGAGAGAGAGAAGCCTAAGGTAGCTCCCAGGTCTCAAACTTTGGTGACTGGGTGAGGGGGCCTCTGTTTATGGGGATGGGGAATATTGGAGGGCTAGGATAGTGTGAGAACAACATAATAAAGTTTAATTTTGAGAAGGTCTGAGTTTGAGATTTCTGTGGAACACCTGAGTGGAGTTTCTAACGGTCATTTGGAAATAGGGATTATTTATTTGCAAAGGGAGCTAGAAACTTCTAGATCACAGCTTCAGGGTCTTAATTAAAAATAAGTTGAGGAGAGAGTGATTGGCTCTCTATAGATAACAAACACAGCAGCCATTCACACAGACAAAAATCTCACTTTCCCTGGGGCTAAGTTTTCAATATCAAATTCTCAAGCCTTACCCATACTCTTGTACTTTAGAAATCCAAATCAAGTACTTAAGAAATCCAGATTCTTACACTTTTTGTACATTTCTGTTTTGCCATCAAGAGTCCAATGTACAAAATGTTAAGAGTCAAAAGTATAACATGTTCTTTTCAGGCTTTAATGGAAGTTTAACGCAATATAAATGTAACCGCTCAAATATGCTTGTACTCAGGACAGAATTCAAGTAAACATCGCCAGGACCAAAGCTGACCTCACGGTGGCACTCCAGTCTTGTCGGAATAAAGGGCTCTGGAATCATCTTACTAAACTCTTAAGTGGGCAGTCCACTCTGAAGTAAAGAGTTGGCATAAACTCTGGGTCCATAGACCACACAATTAAACTACCTGGGGAGAATTTACAGGGAAGGATATCCTTTTTGTTTTTAAATCCGCTCTGACCTAAGGCTGGATCAACAGTACAGGGTATAATATGGCAGCAGGTCTCCATCCAAAAAAAGAAATTTCACTGGGGTTCAAAACTAACCAAAATAATATCCTCATTATTATTTATTAATAGCTACCATTTATTGGTACCTACTGTGTGCCACATACAGTTCAGAGTGTCTTTCATATTATATGAGCTCACTGAACTCTCATATCAACTCCGTGCAATTGATAATTATTCTCGTTCTTCTGAGGAAGAAACTGAGGCTCAAAGACATTAAGTCACTTGCCTCTTAAGTCATCCAGGTAGTAAGGATCCATGCTGTATTTTGAAATCAATCTGTATGATTCCAAACTTTGAGGTCTTTAAGCAAGGCTGCATGACCTTGTATTATTCATGCCAAAATTAAAGCAGTAACAAATGAAACTCTGTGGTTTTCTTTGGGTATAGACTGTTTGGATTGAGGTGGTTTAAATAATACTGTATTTAGGGAGATCCAGTGAGGACCCCTATTGTGAATTTGAGGCCTCTTCCTGAAACTCTTCACCACCTATAAGAAACAGGATATTTACATATTCACAAAGTATGTCCCACAAGGTATTTATTAATTACAAAGAGAAAAATAGCAAATTTACAGTGCAGAAATCTTGCAGATGCTATGTTAAAAAATAAAGTATAAATGAGAAAGCAAATGTGGTAAAATATCAATATCTGTGCCACAGAGAGATTCTTTTCCTTTTACAGTGGAAGAAACAAGGGGACAGGGAGGATCTGTTGACAGGATTGGTCAGCAGTGGAGCAAAGGACTAATTTCTATCTTTGATCTCCATCTGTGAAAGCCCAAATCCCACAAAGGTTTCCAAAGGAAACAGTTACCTTTCTAAGGGGTAGAGAATTATTGATGAATCCTGGACTCTATATAAAGGAAGACTCCCAAATGAAAGACACAAATAATAAAACTCCAGAATAACGTTATTATACTGATCATAGACAGTAGAGATGGGAGTTAGTTGTCCTTACTCCTCCAATGCTTAATCAAGAGTGTCAAAGCATATTTACAAAGCATTTTTTAAATGCCTTACAGACTTCAAAGCCATAAATAGCTTCTCTGTCTCTCTAGGGCTAAATGTCAGCATTTTTGTACATCCTCAGTCTAAGAGAATTACCAATCTGTCTATTTCTTTAAAGAACTGTTCTTTTAGTGAGAAGGAAAAGATGTCTAGAGAAGCTTTTTGTTCAACATGTCGGTGTTTGCATGATTTACAGTATAATTAACCAGCCCTGTAGCACCAGCAGACCAGCTCCTTTTACTATTCATCATGTTTCCAGTGACTTCAGATCATCAACTCTGCTGGGAGGAAATACCTCCTCCTTAGAGATGTAAAAATATTATGTCCCTGATCATTCCCACAGGCAGAATGTGATCCATCCTTATATAAGTATTGTTTTTCAGATCTAAGGGATTCCTCCCCCACCCCATTATTTTTGCACATCATTACTCTCAGAGCTAAAATCTAATTAAATAAATACATGCAAAATCTAAAACTACTTAGGAAGAATTTTGTTATTCAATTGCTTATAATTACCAGAACACATTTGTTAAGATATGAAAGTCTGGTAACTCAAAATCTAAAACAAAACACCTATGTAAACAAATATGTAATAAATATTTTCACAGATCTATTTTAAATCTCTATATTAAAACCTTTTTGGCATCTAAAAAACTTCAAAAGTGTCTACTTTGGGCCCAGTAATTCTACTTCTAAGAAGTTACCCTAAATATACACCTCCAACAATATGAAAGTACATATGCACGAGGTTAATTATCGCAGCACTGTTTGTATTTGTAAAATAAGGGACACAACCTAAATGCCCATGTAGAGGAGAGAGGTTGAATAAACTATGGTACAAGCACATAATTGAGCACTACACATCTGTAAAAAAAGAATGAAGAAGACGTTTGCAAACTGATAAGGAATAATTTCTAGGATACACTGTTTAGTGAAAAAAAGCAAAGTACAAAAGAGTATCTATAGTATGCTACCTTTTGTGTAAGAAAAAAAGGGAAGTGAGAAAATACACAAGTGCCTGCATTTTGACCAAAAAGCAAACCAGGAAGGATAAACCAGAAATTAATGAGATTACTGTTACTTACAGGAGGTGGTTGGGATGAGTTGAAAGGGTAAGTAGAAGGTGGAAAGTGATATTTCTCTTGAATACTCCTTTTTATATAGTTCTGTCTTTTGGATCCATGTTAATAATTCATATATTAAGTAAAACACACACACACACACACACACACACACACACAAATAGGGGGAAAGCCTAAAAATGGAGCACAAACAAATCAACCTAATGGTTTTAAATGAATAATATAAATGCATTGAAAAGCACATGTTTTTGTGTGGCAGGGAAAACTAACTCAAACCAAGTAACCTTAGAATACAATATTTTTTGCCATATACTCTCAGACTAAAGAAAAAATGAACTGTAAATGAATGTTAAAATGAAATTGGTTTGGTTTTTTGCAGTGGTTGGGTTTTGTTTTGTTTTGGTAGCAATTCTAAAACTACTTTCTGTGTAATCTGAGATTGGGTGAAGAAGTAAATGTATAAATATATTATAAACAATGAGATTCAATTTTCTCACTGAGAGAAAAGAGAGTTACAAATATGGAAAGAGAGAAGAGTAGAATGAATTCTATAGTATTGGATTAGACTTGGACATGACAGCCCTGTCCACTGAGAAAGCCCAGAAGCAATGACACCCCAGGAGCAATTTGGTTTCTAAACTCTGTTTGCTGCTAAATGGCACCAGGGCCCCTTGGAGGACTGGCGGATTCTAGAGCTAGAGCTGGGAAAGAACAAGATGAACCTTGAACATCGTATTAAGTTAGTTAGTAGTTAGGAAATGCTCAAAGAATGGTAGGACAGGTCAGAATGACAAAAAGAGCTGTACTGAAGGGACTAGTACCAGCCAAATCTGGGACAATGAAACATAAAAATAAATACTGATAGTCATGTATTACAACCCACTGAGTAAAATAAGAACACACAGGCATATAAATAAATGAAAGAGTAAATAATGTGGGGGAAGGGAAAGTGAGTCTCAATAGAATGTCAGCTAATAAATTTAGAACGAATGGTGGAATTAGAAAAATCACTATTTGGCAACCATCAGAGTAATAATTGAATCATCAATGGATGGTAAAATGAGTAGGTGAAATCTGGATGAGGAACAGGATATTTACATAGCTGCAAAGCATGTTTTCACAAGATATCATTATTATTATTATTATTTTAATTAATTAATTAATTAATTATGGCTGCATCAGGTCTTAGTTGCAGGATCTTTCGTAGCAGCGCGTGGGCTCTTTGTCGAGGCGCGTGGGCTCAGTTGCCCCACGGTGTGTGGGATCTTAGTTCCCTAGGCAGGGATCGAACCCGTGCCCCCTACATTGGGAGTGTGGAGTCTTAACCACTGGACCACCAGGGAAGTCCTCTCACAAGATATTATTAATTACAGAGAGAAAAGGAGTAAATTTATAGTGGAGAAATCGGCAGGCGCCATGTTAACAAAATGATCAAAGTAAATGATAAAGCAAATGGGGTAAAATCTCCATATTTGGGAAATCTTGGTGAGATGTATACAGGAATTTTTGGTAGTATTTTTACAACTTTTCTGTAAGTCTGAGATTACATAAAAATAAAAAGTTATAGGGCTTCCCTGGTGGCGCAGTGGTTGAGAGTCCGCCTGCCGATGCAGGGGATACGGGTTCGTGCCCCGGTCTGGGAGGATCCCATATGCCGTGGAGCGGCTGGGCCCGTGAGCCATGGCCGCTGAGCCTGCGCGTCTGGAGCCTGTGCTCCGTAATGGGAGAGGCCACAACAGTGAGAGGCCCGTGTACCGCAAACAAACAAAAAACATAATAAAATAAAATAAAATAAAAAGTTATAAAGAAAAGCTTATTAAAGCATTTCTGAGGAGTTTGCTAGGCTATAGCAAAACAAAGGCTGTAATCAATGTATAGCAAGTTAATTCTGCCTGCCTCCTTGGCAAAATGGAAAGTCATTGTTGGGAATTAGGAGGTGGCAGGAGGGCAAAAACCTTATTAGATGTTTCCTTGAACAAAATTTTTTCAAAAATTCTTTTTGAAAAGATGTAAACCTGTTGAAAAAGGGTTTTTGATAGGAATTTTAAAAACTGTGCATGTATAACTGAATCATTTTGTTGCATACCTGAAGCTAACACAACACTGGAAATCAACTATACTTCAACAAAAATAAAATAAAATAACAAAATATATAGCTAATTAAAAATGAAGCTTTTCTGTGCTTAAAACTAAGCAAGGGAGTTCTGTAACCATTTAAAGACTATTACTCACTCAAAATACTCTATATATGAAAAGAAAAGCACACTAAAACATAGGTAATTAACTGAAATAAAAATCAGTGTGACATTCAAAAAAAATAAAATAAAAGGCTCTCTAGTATGTAGCAGAGACAAATTCTGTTTCTAGTTGGTAAAAAAACATAATTGGAGGAAAATTTAAATGCCAGGAGACATAAAAATCAAAGAAATAAAAAAACTTTTAAATGGAGTAATTTCTGTTCTCTTCTCAGATAATTAATTTAATAGAAATTTCTGATTATGATGGCAGTTATAAATCTTTGATATTACTGATTCAGAGACATACTCCAAAAACTGTTTTGTTTTTTTTTTTCTATCACATAGAAAGATTGAAAACCGTCCTAGGTAACAAATACTACTACTGCAATGACTTGCCAGATACTATTCTAAATATCATTCGTATATTAACCCATTTAATCTCACTGCAACCCTGGGCAGTAGATGCTATCATTAGACTCAGTTTACAGTTGAAAAAAACAAGGTTCTCAAACTTTCTTGATTAACTGTGCTCTTAGTGTCTCAGTAGTTTTTTCTTGGCAACTCAGGCCAAAAGAAGTAACGTAATAATTCAATTTATTGAGTTGTTAGAGCCAAATCTCTTAACATCTATTTATGATTTCACAATTTAGTAGCCATTAAAAATACTTATGGGGCTTCCCTGGTGGCGCAGTGGTTGAGAGTCTGCCTGCAGATGCAGGGGACACGGGTTCGTGCCCCGGTCCGGGAAGATCCCACATGCCACGGAGCGGCTGGGCCCGTGAGCCACGGCCGCTGAGCCTGCGTGTCCGGAGCCTGTGCTCCGCAACGGGAGAGGCCGCAGCAGTGAGAGGCCCATGTACCGCAAAAAAAAAAACCTTATGAATTGAAAGAGAAAATATATTCTCATTTTCTTGTAAAATAATCACGATTACTTGCTAATGGGATGGATGAGCCTGTTGAGGTCTGTACTTCTCAAACCACGAGCTCAGATCAGACACGGCCACACTCATTTTCTGTTCCACACCAATATTCATGCAGTACTTGCTTTTCATCACAACTGCAGAAAACCCAGCTTCTCAAAGACATAACATCAAAAGGATAATGGTCTAATGCTGAAACCATGATTTACTGTGTACTAGAAGTTCACATGAATTCTGACAGATGTTGAGTGTCACTGTGTTGCTCTTGAAACTTTAAAAAATATTCTATGTTCCCCCATAGGCTTGCTGCTGTGGCACCTTGTGGTGCCTTGGGGCACAGCTTGAGAACTGTAGAGCTAATACAGAATTATTATTCAGTCTGGGGGACAAAATTCTTGGGGGAAAATCAAAATCAGAATAGCGTGAACATTAACAAAGTGTAGAAAGAGCTCATATTAAAAAAATCTTGTTCTCCATGTATCTTTACAATGCATGTCTTTTGTTTTACCTGATTGCTTTGGGATAGATTACTTTTTAAAAAGTTTTATTCAAGTATAGTTGACTTACAATATTTTATTAGTTTCAGGTGTGCAACATAGTGATTCAATATTTTTATAGATTATACAGCATAGACTTCTATTTTGCAGGTAACAAAACAGAAACAAAATCATCTGGAATGAACAATAAAACGTTCACATCATATAGGTCAAACGTAAATGCTGGCATTTAATGAGTGGGAAGCAAGGACAGTACACAATAAATGTTTCGGCTGATAATATATATAATAAAAATATTTTATACCACCAAGTGCATAGAGTGAACTCAAGGAACTTGGCAAGTTTAATTGAACCTCTCTTTTAAGCAAATTTATTACTTGAAAACTTGAATGTTTTAAACCAGTGTACAAGGGGCTTGATTATTTTACAAAAGAGTATTATTCAAGATTCCTTGGTACATCTAAAGTATGATGTGGTTCACTGAAATTAAAATGTATGCCAAACTGTTTTTGAACACATTAGTTTATGGAATATCTCTGTTGTTTACATTGCATTTTGAGTTTTCTGTCTTTTAGGAGGATAGGCAGCAAAATATTCATCTCCTAATTGTCAACAGAGGGAAAATGAAGCACAGAGAGAAGCAGTGAGTTTATTTAGCGTCATGCAGTAAGAAATGAGAAGGCATCACCTACTCATCTGGGTTGTAAAAAATCATGTTAAAAAATCATGGATGGCATGTTAGTACCTAATGGCCATAGTTCTTTTCACAATTAGGTGATGATATATAACAATCAATAAATAAAATCAAAAGTGCCCATTTGTACAAGATTTTGTATGAGAGTGTATGTGATTGTTGCCCAAGAATTTAAGTCTCAATTCTATTGACTATATTGACATAGTCAAGATAATGCCAGAGTATCCCATGAGGGATGTGATGAAAATAGACTTAATGACAGATGGAAGGAAGTGCTTACTCCTGTTTTACTCTAATGGCCACGATAAAGGGTTTATTTTGATTAGTGTAACTTCAGTTTATAGTAATAGCATGAAGAACCAAGAAAGTTTCACTTCACTTTGCCATCATCATTTTGACGGCAGATAGACTCAACAAAGCTCCGGGTTCCCGGAGCACTGAGGAAGATACCTTAGCTATCTCTGCAAAGGTATCCTGCAGCCCAGGCTGAAATACCTTCCTTGGGGCCTCTACTATTTTGATTATGGAGAAATTCCCAAGCAATGCCTCCCATAGCCAGTTAGCTCCCTGTCGCTCCCTTCCTTTTCACTGTTCAGGCTGAGTACCTGGTATTCTTTAAGGTAGAAATAAAGGCATTTCCTTGGGTCCTGGGGAAAAGCAGGGGACTCTAAGATAATCCCAGTGGAGAGGTGGTCTTTTTTATAGATCTCAATACTAAGTCTGTTGTCTGCGTGTCCTGAACAATTGTCTTCAAGACTGTGAGCCATAGTTCACTACCCAAAGTTTGATTTGAATATCATGATTCATTGACTGCAGAAAGAAGATGGGGGAGGAATGTGAAAGGGTCTGTATAACAAAGAGCCATAAATCATCTCTGGTAGGGTGGGCCCCCTATCATGCAGCCTGTGGGCTTGCCAGGGAGCTACAGGGAGAAAGATGAGAGAGAATAGGGTCTTCCAGCTGCAGGGCTGCAGCAGCCCCAGACCAGGAAAGCTGTTTACCCCCAACCAAATCCTTCCTGAGGTATCATTCACTTATTCATTTAGTAAATATCTATCAAGCGAGTGCCTACTAGGTGCAAGGCACCATTCTAGATGCTGTTGAAGTGGGAGGGGGCGGGAGGGGGGAACTAGGACCAAGATGAGTAAGACACGGCACCTGCCTTACTATTGAGAGGACGTGGTTATGACAAGGACTCTGCTCTCTTCTTCAGCATAAACACTGGTACCTAATTAGGTATGTACCTCACTTTACGAAACAGATGTATTTCTGAGCCTTTCTGGCATTAAAGTGAATTTCCGTCGAGTGAATCTCCTGTACATCCTCCATAAAGCTGTCCCTGTCACCCTCAGCTTTCCCTACATTCCTGGAACGCTCTTGTGTATACACCGTATCTTTCTCAGTAGGCCCTCCCGAGGCAGCTGTCCCAGAGTGGAAAGTGGATAGAGCATGGGCTCTGGCGCTGAACAGGCTCAAATCAGAATCCTAGCTCCACTACTTAATAGCCGTGTGCGATCTGGGTTTGTTTCTTCACACCGCTAAGCCTCAGTTTCTCTTGTAAAATGGGGATAAAAATAGTTCCTATTCATTAGGACTTTGTGAGAATTAAGTGAGATAAGGTATGCTGGCATTTAGAAAATGCCTGGCATATAGAAAGCATTCAGGAGTTGTTAGGCATTACTGTTAGGTGCTTTACAGATGATTGTTTTACAGGTGAGGAAACCGAAGCTCATTAAGATTTAATAACTTAGGTACATTATAACTTGGAGGAAATACGGCACAGCTTTTAAAAACTCTGGAGTCATATAGACCTCATTCACATTCCTTCTCTGACATTTATCATGTATACAATCCTGAACAAATAATTTGATTTCTCTTAGCCTTCATTTCTCTATTTGTAAAATGGAGATAATTGCTAATAATA
The DNA here is from genome assembly GCF_964165515.1 of Mesoplodon bidens. NCBI lineage: Eukaryota > Metazoa > Chordata > Mammalia > Artiodactyla > Ziphiidae > Mesoplodon > Mesoplodon bidens. The sequence continues at coordinate 9,308,725 of NC_138179.1, forward strand.
TCTACTTCACGCCTATTATGAGGATTAAATGAGATGATGTGTGTAATTGGCAAGTGGCAGGACCTGGATTTAATGGCTCTGAATCCCAAGTGCTTACACCCTTTTCTAATAAACTCACTCACCAGCTCCTTTGCTCTCTGAGCTAGACTTCTAAAGAGTTAGTGAATGTAATCAACACTTGGCAGATTTTTTCCAGGTGCAATAAAGTAGTTTGTTTTCCTCTTTTGATGATTGGTGTGTATTTTTTCACAGATATGTACTCACACACCCATAATCTTGAACTAGCCTTTCCCCTCCCCATCAATGGAATGTATATATATATATATATATATATTTTTTTTTTTTTTTTTTTTTCCAACCACATAGAGGAATAGCCAACATCTCGAACATACTACTGCCTTCGCCCACATGGACTTTTCAAAATGCTTGCCTTTGAAAGAAATCATCAGCCCAGAGAAAGCATTACAGGGACTTTCTTGCATTGAGGAGTAGGACTAAAATTCAAGTTTGTGGAATGAAACCCAAGTGAAAGGAAAAGCAAGAGCTCGCCTTCTTCTTCCCAGCAAGCCCTGCCTCCGATTACTGCCCCTCCCCACCCCAGGAAGGGGAGAGCGCCCAGCTGTAGGGTCAAGTAGTGGTGACCAGGTTAGCGACAAGGGCAACAGAGGGAGGAGACAAAAGAACAGAAAGTGGCAGCGGCTGGCTGAATGCCTGAGCATGTTTCTTTGCTGAAAGAGAATGGCGGGACAGCGATTCAAACTGAGAGAGAGGAAGGTGGAGGGGGAAGAGGACAGCTAATGGATGGGGTGGCCCAGCAGGGGTCAGAGGTCAGGAGGGCACTCAGGGAACTAATTGGCCACTCTTCACATATTCACTTTCTGCTTCTAGCCTACAGCTGGGCCTTGAGGGAAAGCGCTGGGGTTGGAGCTGGCTTTAGTTTTTTATGCCCTGAGATTTGAGGCCAACTGGTGAAAAGCAAGTGAGACAAGAACCTTCTTTCCTTTTCTAGGAAGAGCTGACCAGGGACAGCCTTCTGCAAAGGAAAATGATGAGGATTCCACTTCACTCATTCATTCATTTATGCATTTCTTCTTCCTCCTCCTCTTCTTTCTTCCCCTCCTCCTCCTCTTCCTCTTCTTTTTCTTCTTCATCTCCTTCCTTTACCTTCTCATTCTCATTCTCTTTTTTTCTTCTTCTTCTTCTCCTTCTCCTTCTTCTCCTTCTTTTCTTCCTCTTCTTCTTCTTCTTCCTCCTCATCTTCCTCTACTCCCTCTTCTTCTTCTCCTTCTCCTTCTCCTTCTTCTTCTCCTTCTCCTTCTTCTTCTTCCTCTTCTTCTTCCTCATCTTCCTCTTCTTCTTCTTCTCTTCTTCTTCTCCTTCCTCTTCTTTCTCTTCTTCTTCCTCCTCATCTTCCTCTTCTTCCTCTCCTTCTCCTTCTCCTTCTCCTCCTTCTCCTTCTTTTTCTTCCTCTTCTTCTTCTTCCTCATCTTCCTCTTCCTCTCCTTCTCCTTCTCCTTCTTCTCCTTCTCCTTCTTCTTCTCCTTCTTCTTCTCCTTCTTCTCCTTCTTCTCCTTCTCCTTCTTCTTTTTCTTCCTCTTCTTCTTCCTCCTCATCTTCCTCTACTTCCTCTCCTTCTCCTTCTTCTTCTCCTTCCTCTTCTTTTTCTTCCTCTTCTTCTTCTTCTTCCTCCTCATCTTCCTCTTCCTCTCCTTCTCCTTCTCCTTCTTCTTCTCCATCATCACTATCTCTGTATGTTAATTGGATGCCCCAGGAAGTGTTATGCTGGGCACATTCATAAGATGGGAAAGGATTATAGACACTTTTAGCTTGGATCATACATGATTAGAGTTAGGCCTGGGCTTCAGGGGTCATCTAGTTTCATCTTGTTTCAGACGTACAGAAATGAGGAAAGCCATTTGCTCAAACTCACAGAGGAAAGCATAGAGGAGGGAGTACAGCTCAGGTCTTCTCCCTCCTGGTCCAGAGATGTTTTCCATGACACTCTTCTCAGAAACATATTAACTTTGAAAACTTGTGCAGACTGGTTAACAGCTCAGCCTCTGGGTCAGACAGCCTGAGCTAGAATGCTGCCTACTAGCTCTGGGACCTTAGGATTATTACTTAATCTTTCAAAGCAGCAAACTGCTCATCTGTAGAAAAACAGGGTTGTTATGTGGATTAAGTGAGGTAAATGCATGTAAATTGAGCATATGCTTCAATAAATGTTAACTATTACTATTGCTATTTCTTCAGAGCCCAGCATAGACTGTGTTCATGGTGATAAACACATAACACAATGAATACTGACTCTTTCTTCTCTTATCATCTCCATGGGCAACCCATTCCAAGATGAAAATTCTCATTCCCCCTTAGTTAAGAGACCTGTGAGGATCGGAGGGACATTTTGGAGTCCTGTCTGAACCTTCTTCTGAAGGCCTGGCCAAATTTGGAAGGAGCTGATTTGGGTCAATACATGCAAAGGGCTTAGAACAGTGCAGGGCACAGTTAGCACTCAGTAAAGGGCAGTTGTTCTTGTTATTATTATTATTGGGAAGAAGGGAGCTCTTTGCCTCTGCAGAGGGTCAAGCATTAGACTGGCTTACCCTCTGTCAGGGATGTTGGGTAGGACATTCATGGATCAGATGGAGGTTGGCCAAGATGAGGTCTGAGTTCTGTGAATTTTCTTTCTAACTTTCGTGTAGTTGAATAGAATCAGTTTGCCTAGCTCTGCCCAGAGTTCTGAAGCAGACCATCACTCTGGTACCACTGCACGTGGACTCCAGAGCAGATAAAAAGATGAAAATACAAAAGAGACCTAGATCATGTATGAACATTGGCTCTCCCACCCCAGAGTGGGGATTTACATTATGGACACCACAGGATCACAGAGTGATATGAGCTTCTATCCAAAACATAATTTTGAAGTTCCTTTTTGCCACCTTTCCTTTCCAATTGATTGATTGATTGATTCATTCATTCATTCATTATTGAAGTATAATTTACAGACAATAAAATGCAGATCTTAATGTTCAGTTCAGTGAGTTTTGATAATTGTATATACTTATGTAACCTCCACTCAAAACTAGGTAAGGAACAGCTATATCACCCCAGAAAGTTTCCTCTTGCTCCTTTCCATTCAACCCCCCCAGTCTTCCTCTTCTCCTTGCTAGGCAATTGTGACTTCCATCACCCTAGTTTCATTTTACCTGTTGCCAGATGCCACACATTTTTGTATCTGCCTCCTTTTGTTAAACATGTTTTTGAGATTCATTCACATTGTTCATGTATCAGTAATTCATTCCTTTTTTTAATTGAATACCACTCCATTGTATGAATATACCATGACTTATCCATTTTCCTGTGATGGACATTTGATTTTTTTTCCAGTTTTTAGCTGTTGTGAATAAGGCCTTTATGGTTATCCTTATATATTTTCCTGAGCCCCATTGCATTTATATTTTAACTATAAAATATATACAGAACAGTCCAGAGATTATTACAGATATTCATATATCATCACTTATATTTAATAAATGTTAACATTTTGCCATTTTCAGTTTTTTTGTTTTGAATAAAGTTTACAGATTTGGTTGCAACCCACTCTGCATCCCTCCCCACTCCTATTCTTCACCTCTCATCCTTCAGAAGTAACCACTTTTCTGAAGTTTGTTTGAATCCATTCTGTGTTTTTATGTGTTTGATAATAATTTGTCTGTGTGGACGGATCTGTTTTCATTAATATGCTAGATACTTGGTGGGCTCTTTCCACCTGGAAAGTCATGTTTTACTTCTAAGAAATTTTTCTTGGATTGTTTATCTGAGAATTTCCTCTCTGTTGTTTTCTCTGTTCTCTCTTTCTGGAACTCCCATTACTCAGATATTAGACCTCCTGGATTGGTCCTCTTATTTTATTTTCTCTTCCATCTTTTTTTTTTTCTTTGTCTTTTTATTCAACTTTCTGGGAATTTTTTCAACTTTATTTTCCAACTCATTCGTTAAGTTTTCCATTGATGTTATCGTATATATTTAAAATTTCTAATTTTTTGTTTTTTTAAATTGTCTGAAAGTTCCTTTTACAGTTTCCTGCTCTTGTTTTATGGATGTACTATCTACGCTTACCTCTTTAGAATAATCATTATAATCTTTTTCATTTGTTTATATTTTGTTTGTTTATTTGCTTTTAGCTTCCTTTTCCTGAATAGAATCTGTTTTTTCCAGGTTGCTTTTTCCTGTTTGTTTTGGCCGCTATTGTTCATGTTAGAGGTCTTCCTTAGGAGTCTGGTGATTCTTGGATGCTCTCTGATATTTAAATATGGGCAACTTAAAAACTGATTGAAAGCTCTGAACTTGAGAGTAGGGCTTGCCTGTTATGGGGCTCACTGTAGATTTACCTGGCTGTGCCATTTCCTTGGGTGAACCCCTGATGTCAGAAGTGTTAAGCTTTTTCTCTTGGACTAGTCAGAATCCCTAGGGAAGCATTGCCCAATCTCCTTCCTGGAGGGTAAACGCTTCCTTCACTTCACCAGCATTTGGTATGTGAACATGTACTTAATCCTCTTGTTCTCCATATAATAACCTGCCCTCAGCTTTGTCTGTTGTTTTCTTTTCCAGAGACTCTCTCTTTTATTCTCTTCAAAGTCCTGGCTGCATGAAGCAAGGGGAAAAAATCTGGGAACCTATTGGCTTTTTAAAGATTTCCATCTGATCTAGATATATTTCACTCCATATTTACTCATCCTCATTGTTTGAAGTACTTGGTAGAATAACATGGGTTATTTCCCAGCTTTCTCCACTTCTGGATTGGGATTCAGCTTTCTTAGGTTTACTGAGTCAGTTATCTCTCAATTATTTGCTTTCCAGCTTCCAAAATTTCCAAAATTTGCTGTAGTCTCCTTTTCCTTTCTCTTTATCCTTGTGAGTTTATGCCTTTTGTAAGAAGAATCTTTCCTGTCATCTTACTGATGACAAAAGTCTCTCTTATTGTGATTTTAAGTTACATTTCTCAAATATTAGTGAGGTCTAGTACCTTTGCATATATTCTTTACCCATTGGGTTTCCATTTCTATGACCTGTTCATATTCTTTGAACATTTTTCTCTTAGGTTGTTGGTCTCTTTCTTATTGATTTGTTAGAATTCCTTATATAATCTGGAACTCATCCTTTGTTAGTAGCGTTCATTGTAAAGATTTTCTTCCCCTCTGTGGTTTGACTTCTAACCTTGTTTGTGGTGTTTTTTCCATTTTAATATAATTAATACATTAAACCTATTTAATGTATTAAACCTTCATTTTAATATAGTCAAATTTATCCTTTATAGTATTGTGCTTTGGGGGTCTTACCTAAGAAATCCTGCCCCACCCCCAAGGGCACAAAACTATTCTCCAATATTTTCTTCTAAAAGCTTTAAAATTTTGTCTTTTTACATCAAAGGCTTTAAGTTGCTCTTTATATATAGTGTGAGGTAGGAAGCTAATTTTATTTTATTTTTCCATTTTGATAATCAATTGCTCTGGCACCATTTATTGAATTGTCCATCCTTTTCCCAGTGACCTGTGATGCCATTTCTGTAATATACCAAATTCTCATATTCATGGGTCTATTTCTGAGCTCTCTATTCCATTCCATTGGAGCTATTTATCTCTCTGTGTGTCAAAATCATACCATTTAAGTTATTATAGCTTTATTAAAAGTTTTTTACATGTGGTAAGGCAAATGCCTTCTCCTTCTTCTTCAAGATTGTCTTAACTATTCTTGCCTCTTGTCTCTCGTATTTTAAGATTAGCTTTGTAAGTTTCCTATACACAGATACAGCCAAGTTGGTATTTTTATTGGAATTGCATTGAATTTATAGAGTAATTTGGGATCAAAATATAATATTGGGGGACTTCCCTGGTGGCACAGTGGTTAAGACTCTGTGCTCCCAATACAGGGGGCCCAGCTTCGATCCCTGGTCAGGGAACTAGATCCCACATGCATGCTGCAACTAAGAGTTCACATGCCACAACTAAGGAGCCTGCAGCAACTAAGGAGCTGGCAAGCCATAGCTAAGGAACCCACAAGCCGCAATGAAGGAGCCCACGTGCTGCAACTGAGAAACCTGCAAGCCGCAACTAAGGAGCCTGCCTGCCGCAACTAAGACCTGGTGCAACCAAATAAATAAATAAAATAAAATAAATAAATAAATATTTTTTAAAAGGAGAGAGAGGGTGTCTCTCCTAAATAAATAAATAATATTGGGTTTTCCCATCCATGAACATGGTATATTGCTCTATTTATTTAGGCCTTCTGTCAGTCAATAAAATTTTATTTTTCTCCATATGGATCAACACTTTTATTAGATCCACTACCAATACCTTTTAGTTTTTGTGGATATGGTGACAGAAACTCCTAAAGATTTACATTTTTTAATTAGTTTTTTCAGGCATATAGGAATGCTTTTGATTTTTTTGGTATGCTGATCCTGAATTCAGCAACCTTGCACAATTCTTTTAATAATTCTGATAATTTACCTACAAATTCTCTTGGATTCTCTATGAAGACAATCATATTGTCAACAAATAGCAGCAAATTAATTTTTTTCCTTTCCAATCCTTATACTTTTTGCTTGTTTGTTTGTTTTTGCCTTAATGTTTTGTCTGGGCTATCCAGTAAAATATTGAATGTAAGTGGTAAAAACTGATAGCTGTTAGTCAAAGGAACATACCACCTGAACTGTGATATGTCATCAGAACTACTGGCTCTAGAGCTATGTTGTACCTACTAGATCTGTACCAGCAAAATGTCTTTGGTGTTTGAGAATAGGTGTTTTTATTCTCTTTTAATAGATGAACAAACAGCAACTCAATGAGGTAAATAACTTGCTTAAGACCACACAGTTAATGAGTGGGAGATTCAACCCCAAATCTGATTCCCAGTTGAATGCTATTTCCATGATTTTCCTTCTAGGTATCTATTTGTGCTAATGTGTCACCTTTCTCAGATAATATATTGCATTTAAAAAGAGATATTCCAGAGCAAACAATGCCTTTATTCAATTAAATGACTCTAATAGTGGGAGTTTTAGGCAGATATTCTGTTTTGCCTAAACAGAAGACTTGGCCTACTTATAGTTTTTTTTACAGATTCATAGACTTTTAGAGTTGAATGGTTTCTTATCTTATCCAACCCCCTCTTTAATGAGTTCCGCCTATACTACATCCCTGAGAGATCATCCTCCAGCCTTTACCAACTGCCAGGGTGGGTTCACCTCACTGTCAAACATTTGAATAATTCTCACATGGATCCACAATCTGCCCACTGGTCCAGAGAGCAGTGTGTTTTCTCCTGTCCATAACACCTGTCCATGTATCTGTTCTCCTTAGGTCTTCCCTTTGAGACAATTCATTTCTAGGATATTTGCTATTGTCTGAATGAGATAGTTTCCAGACTTTTCATTTATCCTGATTATTCTCTTTTCAATGCTTTCTAATTGATGCATGTCCCTTTTGAAAAGCGATGCTCAGACTTTAGGGTGGGGTCTGACTGCAAACAAAGTGGGACTCTTATGTTCCATGATCTGGACAGTTATCAGACACACCACTGATGCAGTCTAGAATTTTGTCTTTTTAGCAACTATGGCACATTGCTGACTTAAGTTTAGGGTTAGCTAAGCCCACACATTTTTCATCTGAACTACATTACTGAAAATGTGTTATTTGTATGTTAAAAGAGAGAAAAGGGACTTCCCTGGTGGTGCAGTGGTTAAAAATCTGCCTGCCAATGCAGGGGACACAGGTTTGAGCCCTGGTCTGGGAAGATCTCATATGCCACGGAGCAACTAAGCCCGTGCACCACAACTACTGAGCCTGTGCTCTAGAGCCCGTGAGCCACAACTACTGAACCTGCGTGCCACAACTACTGAAGCCCGCGCACCTAGAGGCTGTGCTCTGCAACGAGAAGCCACTGCAATGAGAAGCCCACGCACCTCAACAAAGAATATCCCCCGCTCGCCACAACTAGAGAAAGCCTGTGCACAGTAACGAAGACCCAACACAGCCATAAATAAATAAATAAATAAATAAATTAATTAATTAATTTTAAAAAATAGAAGAAAAGAGTCCTGAAGGCAGGAATTTATATATATATATATATTATATATCTCACTAAATTTATATATATATATATCACTAAATTTAATCATTTGTGTTCCTACTTCATAATCAACCATCTATAAACGTGCTAAAGCTTGCTCTCCATATAGTGTGAGGTCTGGACTTGGAAAATGCAAGGAGCAGTTGTCCTGAATTACTCATCATTTAGGCCAGCAGCCATGCTAGGTTTTCCTTTTTCTTCCATCTCCTATACCCTCTCCTGAGCACTTTGGAGCTCTCTAGGTCTAGGTCAGAGCCAAGTCTGTGGGGAGGCAACCAGGACAGAAATCTACTCTGTTGTGGAGACAAATAAGGCAACACCTGCAGCTTGGAGTCTGCCAACGGACTACCAGGAAACACCTGGTTGGTCAGGGGTGGGTGAAGTCACTTGGGACTGCTGTCCCAGGACAGGATACAATTCAAATTTCAAAGCATTGGTACTTTGACATTTTTGATTATAGAGCTACAATTCAATTTCTTACACGAAACCAGAAATCTCATGATTTTTTTAAAACCTTCTTAAGGAATGATGGCAGGGCCATCGGAAGGGATGGGGAAGCAGGGGTCACGGTGCCCTGCTCAGCTTTATGTCACCCGGTTCAGTGGGGTTACCATCCACCCCTACACGTGACTATCAGAAAGGATCTCAGGGGGGCCTCCCTGGTGGCGCAGTGGTTGGGGGTCCGCCTGCCGATGCAGGGGATGCGGGTTCGAGCCCTGGTCCGGGAAGATCCCACATGCCATGGAGCAACTAAGCCCGTGTGCCACAACTACTGAGCCTGCACTCTAGAGCCCGTGAGCCACAACTACTGAGCCCATGAGCCACAACTACTGAAGCCTGCACGCCTAGAGCCTGTGCTCCACAACAAGAGAAGCCCCCACAATGAGAAGCCCGTGCACCACAACAAAGAGTAGCCCCCATTCTCTGCAACTAGAGAAAGCCCGCGCACAGCAATGAAGACCCAATTCAGCCAAAAGTAAATAAATAAAATTCAAAAAAAGAAGACAAACTCATGGTTACCATAAGGAAAGGGCGGGGGAGGGATAAATTAGGAGGTTGGGATTAACATACACACACTACTATATATAAGATAAACAACAAGGACCTACTGTATAGCACAGGGAACTATACTCAATATTTTGTAATAATATATAAGGGAAAAGAATCTGAGAAAGAATATAGATATAGATATAGATATAAATATATATAGATGTATAACTGAATCACTTTGCTGTACACCTTTCATTGAATTACAATTCTGTACAACATTGTAAATCAACTATACTTCAATAAAATATACTTTTGAATAAGGTTTTATAATTTTTGCTATTAAAAATTTACTGCTTCTCATACACCATTTCTACTCTTGCTTTTAGATCAAGCATAAGAATTTGTTTTCAGGGCTTCCCTGGTGGCGCAGTGGTTAAGAACCTGCCTGCCAATGCAGGGGACACGGGTTTGATTCCTGGTCTGGGAAGATCCCACATGCTGCGGAGCAACTAAGCCCCTGCGCTACACCTACTGAGCCTGCGCTCTAGGGCCCATGAGCCACAACTACTGAGCCCGTGAGCCACAACTACTGAAGCCCACATGCCTAGAGCCCGTGCTCCACAACAAGAGAAGCCACCGCAATGAGAAGCCCACACACCACAACAAAGAGAAGCCCCCGCTCGCCCTAACTAGAGAAAGCCCGCGTAGCAACGAAGACCCAACGCAGCCAAGAATAAATAAATAAAATAAATAAATAAATAAATTTAAAAATGTTAAAAAAAAAAAGAATTTGTTTTCAGAATATGAGTCAAGGGCATGGTTCCTAGAGAACCGTGGGTGGCGGCTGGGATCACTGAGACATGTACATTCCTGTGCACATGCTTGTGTGTGGGCACACACACACCTGGCCCAGACAAGCACACTCACTGCACCACCACATTGGTGATGAGCAGGCCCTGGAAACAAGGGTGGCCTTCGGGGGAGCAGCAAGTTCACGGGCTTGTGGTCTCCATTCCCCGGTGCCTTGCTGTGACCAGTTATGCCCTGCTGTGACCAGTTATGCTCTGCTGTGGTGGGGTGGAGCCTGCCTTCTCTGAACTGAGTCCCGGCCGGGGCACTCTTTCCAGAGGTTCGCCCAGGGGCCTGGGGACACAGTTCCTATTCCCTGGTCTCAGACTGCCAGGAGTGCCCACCTCACAGCCCCCTAAGCAGGGATCCGTGTTCCAGGTCGGCGCCCAGGCCAGCCGTCCTTCAGCAGCGATGCTTTTGTAGGTCAAAAGGGAAAGCATTGTTGCTGCCCTGTGGCCGGGCAAACAAGCAGCTGGCTTTGAAGTCCCAGGGGGGATTTGCTCAGGCTGGAGTGGGGAGCCTGAAGGAGAGGGCTGTGAGCCTCCCCCAAGCCGGGCTGTGTTTGTTAACTCCGCCCAGCCAGCCAGGCCTGGGGTGTTTGATGTCTCTCAGGAGAAGCAGGAGGAGGGAGGCCTGCCCGGGGGTCCTCCCAGGGACAGCTTTCAACTCCTGCTGAGCCTGCGACGGAAGGGAACACCTAGCCCCCTCCATTCAGGGTGGGCCACGGGGGCGTGGCGCAGGGCGGCTGGCAGAGTGTGCTGTTTCCCTCGGGCGCTGTTTCTTTTCAGGTGGCATCAGGTAAGAATGAACGGCAAGGGGAGACTGGAAGAAAGAGGTGACAAAGGCAGCCCTGGTGCCTTCAGTAGCCACAGGCCTGAGGGTCCCACCTGAGGATCCATCTCCTCCTCCCTTCTCATCCTCCACCAACTGCTTCCCTGGGTCTCCGCACCGTGCCTCACCCTTTCTCCCCCATCCCCAAAGCAGCGCAGGGGGCAGTTTGCCTTCCCCCAGGGGCAGCGCTGCTGTGTTCCTGCCTCAGAAGCTCTGCCCTCCAGCCCCTCCTGCAAGCAATAAAATGCACTGGGTGAGGAACCCTGGTGGGAGGTCCGGGGGAGAAGTCTCTAGAAACCTGGGTAACATAATGCTCCCACTGGGCTGGCTCTCAGGGCTTGCCTTAGGGTTCCCAAAGCATGTTTGTAACCTTTCAGGCCTGGGCCACAGGGAATGAGACAAGGAATTAACCATTATTATTAACCAGTTCAATGTCCTATGTACGATTAACCACGAACAGCTCCATTTCTGTCTCCTTCTTTCCCTCCTAAATGGCCCTCTTCTGCTACAAGCAAAGGAACACATTTCTGCTACAGTCTCACCTCCAACACCGCTCCATCTGGTCCGTCCCTCCCCTCCGCCCACCCCCCCCACATGTTGAGATTGAGAAAGAGCTTGTTTACGATAAGACCTTGAAATCTGGAGTTATAAATCCTTCCAGGACGGCCACCCTATCTCCGTGCTAATGCTTGTGGTGCCGTCCAAAGGAGGCTCACCTGATTGTGACCCATCCCCTCTCACTCCCCAGAGCCCCCTGCTCCTCCTCTGCAAACATGGGACAATGGGCAAATGGGAGTTACCTGTCTCAACAGGTGTTAGCCTGGCCTCACTTTCCTACAGGGTGATGCAGAGGTCACCTCTAGCCCAGCCCTCTCTGGGCATTCTTGTGATTGTAAAAGCCCACCTTCAGACGTGACCTTCCTTTTGGTCCCCCATGACTTTAGCTGCAGGAGGCCGAGCCCACCTCAATGGATTTAGAAGGCCTCACTTCAGGGACTTTCTTGATGGTTGCTGTGGTCGGGAATCTGCCTGCCAGTGCAGGGGACACGGGTTCGAGCCCTGGTCTGGGAAGATCCCACCTGCCGCGGAGCAACTAAGCCCGTGTGCCACAACTACTGAGCCTGCGCTCTAGAGCCCGCGAGCCACAACTACTGAAGGCTGTGCGCCACAACTACTGAAGCCCGCGCGCCTAGAGCTCGTGCTCCGCAACAAGAGAAGCCACCGCAATGAGAAGCCCGTGCACCGCAATGAACAGTAGCCCCCGCTCGCCGCAACTAGAGAAAGCCTGCGTGCAGCAACGAAGACCCAACGCAGCCAAAAATAAATAAATTTATACAAAAAAAAGAAGTCCTCAGTTTAGCTGCTGAGGCCACTGGCTAGAGCGCAGGCCGCACCCCCCTTGTCTGGGGATGCAGTGTGTGTGTGGGCGGAGGCTGATGCCACTTAGTTTGCTCCCTACTCTGTCGTGCACTGGTCCTAGTCCCTATTAGCCTTCCCTACTAAGCCATGAGCCGCTTGAGGGAAGAGATTTTGTCTTATTCATCGTTGAATCCCTATGCCCAGCAGACTGCACAGAACATAAATATTTGGTAAATGACAGCCTAATGCTGTCATACTCATCACTAGCAAATATTTATTGAGGGCGTCTTCTGTGCAGCGACTCCGCTAAGCAGTAGCGGGTACAAAGGTGAATGAGACACCATTCCCACTCACAGGGGTTTACGCTAGAGTCAGAGAGACCCAGAGAAGCTTCACTTGCCAGGAGGTCAGAGGAAGGAGATGGGGCTGGAGACCCCAGGGAATCTGGTAACCAAAGTTTCCCAAAAAGTAAACTTACAGTGGATACCCCCAGACCCAGAAACCCATTCGCTGTGGATCTCTGTATATTCCAGAGTGGAGCTAACGACTTACCAATTATCTGCACATCTAGCTTTTCCCTATGTGACTTTGTCTCAAAAATATGAATAAAAAAGTAGTGTCTTTACTTGGGAAGGAGTTCTCAACCATTTAGTCCTGGGAACCATGGAAGTGAAACGTGTCCCCACGGGGACTCCAACCGGAGCCACACTTTTTAGCTGTGTCCGTGCTGTTTGGTTTGGGCTCCCCAGGGAGTTGAGGCCAGAGCTGCCACCGCCCTCAGGAGGAAGGAAGGAAGGAGATGGAGGCACTTGTCTGGAGCTCGGGCCATCCCAACACAGCTCAGCACACCTGTGCTGGCCACCAGGAAGAGAGAAAATGACAGCAGGGTTGTAACTCCTCCGCTTACATCTCCGAGAACCTGGGAGAAGGAGGACAGCAAGTTGATCTCTTGGGGTCCCAGGGGGGCCAGATAATGTGAGGGGCCATTGCTGTACCAATGCCATTGTCTCGTCAAGGGGACCTTCACTGCATGGACTGGGGGTCTAGCAGCGTGCGTGGACAGTAGAGGCACTGTGAGTGGGTGGCACTTTCTTCTTGACTCTTTTAAGCCAGTGCTTCTGAAACTGTTCTATTCAAGTACCATGTGGCAGAGAAGAGTGAATGTCACATTTCTCAAGGAGCCTGAGGTTTTAGATCACTGCAAACAGGACATTTCTTTGAAGACCCATATTTGATCTTAAAAATGCATGTAAAATTTGTATTTTCTACCACGACCTATCAATGTGCTTTGATATAAAAATGCAGTTAAAATTACTTATCTCTGAATAAAATGGATGCTCCACGAAGACAAACGATCTTTCCCGTGGCTTCTTGGACCCCCCGACTCATCGCCCTGTACCCCACTTTGAGAAGAAGCATGCCTTTTAGGACATCAGGCCCATACACATGTTCCAACCCAAAGTGGGCCTATAATACACTTGCATGGCCCATGACCTTGATCCCCAAACACTCCTCTAGGCCTGTCCTAGGCTGCCCTGTCCACACGTTCCTCCAGTCTGACCTTGTGGGATCATCCCTTCACCTCTGGGTTTATCCTGGTGCCTCCAGCAGAGTTTGGAGATCAGGAGGCCAGTAAGCCTATCCTTCAAATGTCTAGAGGCAGTGGCTCTAAATCCTTTTGCAGCCTCGTTCACAGAGAATAAGCAGGGCGGTAAGTATGAGACCCTGAGGTGGGCTGAAAACAACTACTAAAATGGATGCTTAATGAATCAATTATCTAAAGGGTCCTCGGCTAGGGATTGTCCTTGCAATGGCCTTGGTAGGCTTTGCTTTCCCTGACACAACTCCTCCACCTGTACAAGGACATGAGGAATCAAGGCTGCCTGCTTACGTGATGACGCAGAAGTTAGGTAAGCTGAAGTCCATAGTAGGTTTGTTATGGAGTCACTCTATCAATGGATTTCAACTTTTAAAAGAAGTGCCACCAATTCACTTATTCACTCATGCATTTGCTTATTCACTCAACGAGTCTTTATAGAGAATCTACTATGCACCAGGCACTACAGGAGGTACTGGAGGTACAGTGGTGAACAAGAGTAACATGGTCTGGGCCGCCTTAGAACTTGCTAGGGGGAGACAAAATTAAAGCAATGGTCTCCAGGAAGCAAAAAGAACGAGCTCAGATGGGGCAAGCCCAGGGCCTTCCGCCACTGACCCCTCCTGCCTTGGATGTCATGCCCAATAGCACAAGGACACAGTGAGTAGGTCCGGAACTAAGTCGGGGTCATGGCGAATTGCCTGCAACTCCTCATAGGAAGGTTAAAAACACATAGAATGAAATTCCCCTCCGAGTCCCCTGACCCGCCCAACTGCCCCAGAGACAATGCACCAAAACCTAAGTGTGCAAACATGCCTGAGAGTGAGGAAATTCATGGTTTCATATAATCCCCACATTCGAGCGCAACGTGAAGTGGCACCAGGCTCTCCCCCATGTCACAGATGCAGAACCCGAGGCCTTGGGGAGGGGAAGCAGCCTGTGGAAGGTCCCCTGGCCGGGCCAGGACTGTGATGGGGTTTACGGGGGGGCGGCGGGGGCCGGGGGCGTAGGGCCCAGGCGTGGCTTTTGATTCTACTGAACAGTGCTGGGCTGGAGCCTCTAGTAACTTGCCAGACAGACCCCCATGGTTCTGGAGACTCTGGCCACAGCCCTTTATCTTTCCTCCCCATGACCTGTGCAGATCTGATGGCTCTCGTTCTGAAAGATCTGGACTCTAGAACTCAGCTAAGAGCTGGTGGGACAATGGAAACGTGGGCTTTGGAATGTATCTAAACAACCCACAGCCCTGTCCCCTCCTCCCCAAAGACGGACCAATGACCCCTAAACCCCTGGATTGTTCCTAAGAAACCTAGCGTGGCTTTGGCAACTGCCTGGATTGTCACCATTTCCACCCTTCAGTGCTGGAGTATCTTCATCTTAGCCTGTACTGCCATGCAAAAGAAAACGCAACCGAATCTGGAGTAAGTTAGGTTGTAGAGCTAATCATGTGTAGAGTCACCTTCTTATGACATTAAGACCTCCAGGAGAGCCACTGAAAAGTCTTGTGAGGTCTGCTAATTCCCCTGCGAGCGAGGAATGTGTTTATTCTTCCAAGGGGCAAAGATCCCCCACTCAAAGTGACGCTGCCACATTGTGTAACCAGGAACACGGGTTGTTGCTGATGTAAACATCGGCCGGGGGCAGACCTGCCGGGAGCCTGGGCTCCTCTTCCCAGAGGTGTTTCTTATGAATGGTTGTGTCCAGTGAAGCAATTTCCTGCCTTGTAAATTTCTGCCCAGCAAACCACATCTCCTATCTATCTGCTGCCTGGCTCTGGGTCATAAAACAATTCCCCAGAGACCAATCAGAGCCCGATCAGGAGTCCTTGAGTAACAGGAAAATTACCCTCCACCTGCAGACGTAATGACACTCTGCAAGCTAGTGGCTTTGCAGTTTCTGAACGTAAACATCACATGCCTTACGCCATGCCTTACCTCTGCTCATCTGAAATGGGGGGCCCACATTTGATTCTCAGGCCCTGGTTCACTCCTCAGAGGCACTGGCTGGCTAGTGACCCATTACCTTGACCTGAGGACCCTGCAGCCTGGAGAACATATTTCACTGTGTCAGATCACGATTTGCAGAGCAGGGGCAAGAGAAGTTCAGGCAGGGGGTCTCAGGCACGCAGAGGACAGAAGATTTGGGCCGAAACTACACTGGAACTGATTTGGACATTCACTTTGCATTTTGTGGGTCCTCAGCCTGGAATGTCTTCTCCCCACCCCCTCCCCCATCTGCCTGGTGAACTGACATTCATTCTTATTTTATTTTATTATTATTTTTTTGGCTGCGTTGGGTCTTTGTTGCTGCGTGCGGGCTCTCTCTAGTTGTGTCAAGCGGGAGCTACTCTTCATTGCGGTGCGCAGGCTTCTCACTGCAGTGGCTTCTCTTGTTGTGGAGCACGGGCTCTAGGCGTGTGGGCTTCAGCAGTTGTGGCACGCGGGCTCAGTAGTTGTGGCTCGCGGGCTCTAGAGTGCAGGCTCAGTAGTTGTGGCGCACAGGCTTAGTTGCTCCGTGGCATGTGGGGGATCTTCCCAGACCAGGGCTTGAACCCGTGTTCCCTGCATTGGCAGGTGGATTCTTAACCACTGCGCCACCAGGGAAGTCCCCTGGCATTCATTCTTTGTGATGCAGTTCAAGTGTCCTCCGAGGAAACTTCTCTGATTTCCACCCAGACAGAATTTCCTCCACTGGCCTACCACTCTACCTTCTAACACCAACACAGCACATTCATTGCAATAACTTGCAAAATTTTCTGTCTCCCTGGCCAGGCTGGGAAATCCTCCAAGGCATCTTGGAATCCCCAGCACCCACCCCTGTGCCTGGCTCAAGTCAGTGTGCAAAAGAGGTTTGTTGAATAAATGAGTGAATGGGCATCTATTATGTGTCTCTCTACCACACTTAGATGCTTTGCATATGGAAAATGCACAATGGATATAGTCAAAGGGATAAAGCTCTGGGTTAGGCCAGTAAAGACAGACATAACCTAGGGCTCCTCTCTTGGAGAAGTCTGCAATCTGGTTATGTTTCTACGGGTGATAGGAATATTTGCAGACGGGGTATAAAGATCAGGTTCACAGACAGACAGAAGCGGTTTGTTTTCGTTGTTGGTTTTCCTTTCTGAGGGCCAGCTCAGAAGCCAGAATGGGTTTCAAGCTGGTCTAACTAACCCTAGTACCGCACTAGCCATAAGGCGATACCTAGGACCTCCATTTTCATCTCTTTCCTTTCTCCTTGTCCCCATTTATAGCAGATATAACAGTGACTTGCTCCTTCCTTTGAAGCTTGGGAGGCCCCAGACAGAGGTGCTGAGGGTGGTGGTAGCAGGTGCCCACTGGGGTCATTTTCCAGTTGTAAAACTAGTAAACTCCATGACACACATACACACATGCATTCACTCAAAAAATATTTACTGAGTGCCTAATATGTACCAGGCACTAGATGCTGGGGACAAAACAGTGAATAAAACTCCCAGGTCCCTGCTCTCCCAGAACTTACCCTCCAGTTGGGGGCAGGCACTCAGTGATGGCGGGGATGGGGCCCATCATGTTCTCTCTCACATAGTCCGAAAAAACTGGATGCAAATAATTAATATTTAGTGCACACTTTCTCATGTACCTGGGGAAGGACTTGACCCACCTTGTATCTCATTGAATCCCTACAACAGCCCCATTTTCAGAGAAGGAAGCAGGCTCAGAGAGGTTAAGTAGCCTTCCCAAGGTCACACAGCTAGTAAGTGGTAGAGCCAGGATTTGAACTTCGATTTGCGTGACTCCCCCCAGCCTGAGCTCCTCACCATGGCTCTGCATGGCAGCGGTAAATATTTACCAGGTGAACAAAGGGGTGGATGAATGGTCAACCGTCACTACAGGGGCAGCCTGTTGTTTTGCTTCCATGATACAAACGTGAGCACCACGTTTAAGTTTTTCATTTACTTATTGATTCAAGCTTTTCCAAAGTGTGGCTCCCATAGAAAGTGGATTTCATAAAGATGAAGAAACAAGCATCTTTCTCATTATCATCTGTGTTTCCTGGGCAAGGCAACCTATTTTACAAAAATAATCATGAATTATCATAGAAAAAGTTATGCCAAAGAAACTATCACCTTCAGTTCTCTTTTCTGGGTTTGTGGTAAAGTCTATATTAGGCTGCATAACGACCCCCAAAGATAGCAGGTCTGAATCCTTGGAAGCTGTCAACCATTACCTTAAAAGGAAAGAGACTTTGCAGACGTGATGAAGGAAGAATATCCTGGATAATCTGGGTGGGCCCTAAATGCAATGACATGGATCCTTATGAGGAGGAAGAAGAGGGAGATTTGACACAGGAGAGAAGGCAATGACACCAGGGAGGCAGGGATTGGAGTGATGTGGCCACAAGCTAGGGAACCTGGAAGCCACCAGGAGCCGGAGGATGCAAGGAACAGATTCTCCCCTATAACCTGCGGAGGGGGTGTGGCCTTGCTGACCCCTGGCTTGGGCTCAGTGATACTGACTTTGGACTTCTGGCCTCCAGAACTGTGAGAGTATATATTTCTGGTGTTTTAAGCCACTGAGCTTGTGGAGATTTGTTATAGCAGCCACGGGAAACGAATACAGTCTTCTACAGAAGGAGGGAGCAGGGAGAACAAGTCTTTGACCACCAGTGTAGGTGATTCAGAAATACACTCTCTTTTAAAACTAAAAATAGAATTACCATATGATCCAGCAATCCCACTCCTGAGCATAAATCCAGACAAAACTCTAATCCAAAAAGATACATGCACCCCTACGTTCATAGCAGCACTCTTCACAGTAGCCAAGACATGGAAACAACCTAAGTGTCCATTAACAGACAAATGGATAAAGAAGATGTGGTACATATATACAATGGAATACTACTCGGCCATAAAAAGAATGAAATAATGCCATTTGCAGCAACATGGATGCAACTAGAGATTATCATATTAAGTGAAGTAAGTCAGAAAGAGAAAGACAAATACCATATGGTACACTCATATGTGGAATCTAAAATATGACACAAATGAACCTATCTACGAAACAGAAACAGACTCACGCACATAGAGAATAGACTTCTGGTTGTCAAGGGGGAGGGGGTTGGGGGAGGGATGGAGTGGGAGGTTGGGATTAGCAGAGGTAAGCTTTTATATATAGAACGGATAAACAACAAGGCCCTACTGTATAGCACAGAGAACTATACACGGTATCTGATGATAAACCGTAATGGAAAAGAATACAAAAGAAGAATGTATATATAATTGAACCACTTTACTGTACAGGAGAAATAAACACAACATTGTAAGTCAACTATACTTCAATTTTAAAAAAAAAGAAATGCATTCTCTTTTTAGTCAGGATGCCCCCAAGAAATTACACCTTGGAAAGCAAGGGGATCTCCCTACGAAAATGAATCCACCTCCTTCCCAGCTCCCATCCCCACTCTTGGCTTTGTGCTTCTTTCTATTACCTGTCAGTCAATACCTGGCATACTGTATATTTGTTTATTTTGTTATTGTTGGCTCCCTCCCAGTTGAATGTAAGCTCCATGGGAAGAGTAACGTTTTTTAAACTGCTTTTCTTTCCATACCTAGAAGTGTATGTAGCACATAGTAAGCACTCAATAAACACTTGTTGGATGAATGATCAAATGTCAGGTTACTGCCACCTGGAGAGCCCTGGCATCATATCAGGGACATGATAACAGCAGACATCACAGCATGACGTACTACCCAGATGCTTCCTAAAGTACCACTTTACAAGATGCCTGAGATAGAGTCTTTGCCCAGGTAATATTGTCTTCCATTTTCTATAACATCAATTTCTATTTCCTGATTTGTCTAGGCCTCAGACCTTGGAATCCTCTTTGATGCCACATCTAAACTATCAGAAAACCCTCGTGCCTTCAAATCCTCTCCCTTTAAAACCACATCCATGATCAGACAACCCCTCGTCACCTCCACCACCACCCCCTGGTCTCAGGCTCTGATGATGCAACGGCTTCCTGATGGTCTCTTCGCCGTCACTTTTGGCGCCTCCCTACAACTCAGCAGTCAGAGGGATTCTGTTAAAGCATAAGCCAGATCTTGCCCCTGCTCTGCTCACAACTTTCTGATGGCCTCTAGCTCCCTCAGAAGAAAAGTCCTTCCAGTAGCTTATAGCAGTCCTTACAATGGTGACAAAGTCCTTGTCATCTGTCATCACCTCCCAGCACTCTGCTCACACCCTGACTCCCACACTCCCGCCCACTCAGCTCTATAGCTACTCGAGCCTCCCTGCCGAATTTTTCACAGATTTTCAAAAACCATCTGACATGCACATACACACATTCACACATTTACTACCCATCTCCTTAACCAGAATGTAAAGCTCACGAGGGCAAGGATTTTTATCTATTTGATTCACTGATGTATCTTCAGTGTCTAGAACAATGGTGCCTGGCACACAGTAGGTGTCAGTAAGTACTTCTTGAATAAATAAATGGGAAATATTATTTTGGACTAGATGATATTTCCAAAAGCAAAGGGATATACAGAAGGCTAAGGCCTCTTGGCTCAGGAAATCAGGCATGCTTTCCTTAGAGTGCGATTTTTTTTTTTTTTTTTTTTTTTGTCTTTTGAAAACTAGCTTTGGACTCCCTGGCAGTCCAGTGGTTACGACTCCACGCTTCCACTGCAGGGGGCACGGGTTCAATCCCTGGTCAGGGAATTAAGATCTTGCATGCCATGCAGCGAAGCCAAAAAAAAAAAAAAAGAAAAAAAAAACTAGCTTTATCTTTTTATCTCTTTCATAATTAATTGGGAATCATTTAATATAATTGGTTTATTAAGGATGTCTGGACAATTGGCCACAGGAAGGAAACCTGCCTTTGGGGACTATAACAGTATGTATCTGGTGAGAAAATTAAATGTGTGGACATGGAGAAGAGATTTCGGGTGATCTGTTGGAATAAACATATTTATAGATATGCAGACTGCACGAAACCTGCTCTGAGGATTCCTGCTTTTGATGTTGTCCCCCCTCATGTTTGTTCTGCTCATTCTTCCTTAGAAAGTATTTCCTCTATATACATGCAGATACCATTTTATATACACCAGGAAAAAAATGGTCATCCAGGTGTGTGTGAAGCCCTGCATGCCCCAAAGATTCATTTATAAAATACTGTCATGTTATAAATCTTGGCTGACAATCTAGTATTTGCCCAGCTGGAATGACCTCTGTACGAAAGAGAGACAGAGACAGGGAAAGAAAGGGAGGGAGGGAGACAGGGAGGGGCTTTATAGGCATTTGGTTTAGCCGATTGCAACTTCTCGTGAATATTCAGTCTGTTTGATACAACTGGGATGTGTTTAAAGTATTAAAAAACATGGATTTGTTATATGCCACTATGTGGTCCACTACTGGCAATCTCTTATTTTCCAGAACAGATTTCAATGGCATTTATTTGAATTACTTCCTCATTCAAAGGGGACGCATCAGCCCCGATAGTGCTTTGGAAGAAGTTCACTCCTGCCTCTTCCTGACCCACCCCCTTCCTCGCCCCCTGTATTCCTCCTCCATGACTGCCCCCCCGCAACCTTTAGGGACATGAAGCCACCTTTAGTCCCAGCCACCTGACTCTCTGTGGCCCTCCCACTCATCACCACATTTTTTTTTTTTTTTTTTTTTTTGTGGTACGCGGGCCTCTCACCGTTGTGGCCTCTCCCGTTGCGGAGCACAGGCTCCGGACGTGCAGGCTCAGCGGCCATGGCTCACGGGCCCAGCCGCTCCGCGGCATGTGGGATCCTCCTGGACCGGGGCGCGAACCCGTGTCCCCTGCATTGGCAGGCGGACTCTCAACCACTGCGCCACCAGGGAAGCCCGAAGTTGGAGATTCTAATCAAGGCATTCTGGCTCCAAAAAGAATATCAAAGACCTGCCCCCAACCCCAAAGCTCAGTTCCCTGGCTGTCTACACTGTGTTCTTATCCACCTGAATCCAGCAGTTAACACTCCAGTTATTTCTGCCTTTGCGGGGAGATAATCCACTGTTTGGCATGGACAAGTCAAATCCATTTTAAGGCAGGTTTTCATTACCGATTTCATTTCTTATCCACGGATGTGAAAATGAAATCTGCCTTCCCCAGATCTCACCCTAGAAGACGGAGGCAGGTCGTGGTAAAAACAGAGCCATCTGTCTGTTAGCCTGGGCTCAGGGTGTAAAGAGAGACCCCGGAAATGTTGGTCCATAACATGCTGGAGGAAGGTATGGGGAGGTTTTAGCTGCAAATGAATCTTCAGAGTGGGTAATGCCCACCTGAATGCACACACAGTGAGCCTCCTTGCCCCTCTTAGAGCCAGTGGGAAGGGAGATTTGATTTAGAAGGGAGGTGTTCTCAGCTGTCAGGGTCACCTTCTACAGGTCTTGGATCACGCAGGGTTTGGTAAAGAAAACTCCCTAGAGATTTCCCCCTACCTGCCCACCCCCCAACTCCCAGATGGCCTCTTGGATGGTTAAGACCTTCTGGATTCTCAGGGTTATTGCAATAACACAAGATCTAAAATCTATCAAATGCAGATATTAGCTGTCCCAGAAACAACGTGAGTCCAAACACAGGGCTTCAGTTGAGGCTTGAGCTCGAGACCTATATTCCCTTCCTCTTCCTGGAACTCACAGGAGCCAACCGATAGGACATCTCAACCAGAGACAGCAATCTTGGCCTCTCTTGACACAGGGTGCTCGGCCTTGGCCCCAGTCCTTTTCAACCCAATCATGGATTTTCTCTTGACCACTTTAGCCCAAATTACATTGTCTGGGGGAGCCAGGAGCCAAAGGAGGTCAGCGTTTCCAAACCTACCCATCCCTGCCCTGGGCACTCAGTACATTTGCCCGGCTCACTAAGAATTACATCTTCCACTACACTGGGATTTTGAAAAACCTGTTGCTTGGGGCCTCGTTGGCATGATGCCCGTGCTTACACCCAGCTTGGGAACTGCTCTGTCTAGAAGCCAGAAACCACATGCTGGTAGGTCTACGCTGCACGTAAGAGGAGACGGCAAAGAGGACGGGTCCAGCCTCCTTCCTCCTGGAGTCAACACTGGATCATCTGTGGCAAAGTCCCTGCTGGCAGAGTGTTCAGGCCTCTTTTGGCTTTTCACCTTCCTGCCTGGGAAGGAAGAGCCATTCTCCTGACTAACAGCCCTACGGAAGGGAAGAGAGCTGGAAGTTAGCGCTTAAAAGGAGGTTGAGGGCTTCCCTGGTGGCGCAGTGGTTGAGAGTCTGCCTGCCGATGCAGGGGACACGGGTTCGTGCCCCGGTCCGGGAGGATCCCGCGTGCCGCGGGTCAGCTGGGCCCGTGGGCCATGGCCGCTGAGCTTGTGTGTCCGGAGCCTGTGCTCTGCAGCGGGAGAGGCCACAGCGGTGAGAGGCCCGCGTACCGCAAAAAAAAAAAAAAAAAAAAAAAGGGAGGTTGAAAATGTTACCCACGGGGATTCCACTTTTCCTACTTTTTCTCTGTTCCTGTGACCAACAGTCACCAAGAGTTGGCTCCATGTCTACTTCTGTGAGTCGCAGAAAGACAAAGGTATTGGAGTCTGACTGGGGGAACAGACTTTTCTTACCTTAGCGGTAAAGCCGGCCTGAAGACACTGGGGCATGCAGCAGCGAGCCTGGTGGAGTTAAGTGGAAAACTCCAAGGAGACCAGGGGCCGGGGGTTCTTGGAGGAACCGTGGCAGGGGAAGAGTCAGAGACAGACAGAAATATGAGACTCTGGGCAGTGACAAAATAAACTGTTTTAATGGGAGGTTTTCGGAAAGGGCAACTTTTCCTTGTGCTATCCAACAGCCAGTGTCCCTGTCTTGGGGTTTCCTGGGGAGGTACTGGCTGAGCCCCCAACCCCACCGGAAGCGAGGACATTGCTCTGACGCTATGTTCAGCCCTTCCAGGGATCCAGAGGTGTGTCTTTAACATCAGGAGATTGGAGTGAGCTATAGCAGACAGTCCAAAATACACAGTTCCTGTGTGTGCCCGGGCCCGAGGAAGGGGGCAGGGGCTTCACTTCCACCTTAGATATTTCTCCGTAGGGGAAGACAGAGGGGGCAAATCACTTTGAAAATTCAACTCTGACCTTTACGAAGAAAACTGATAGACACTTTAGTATTATATACACGGCAGAGGGGAGAGAAAGTAGAGGGGAAATTGCACTTAATTACAGTAGTTTATAGTTTACACCCATTGGACAAATTTACTTCTTTAAAAGAAATCTCCAGATCAGCCGGGATGGGGGGTGGGGGAGGGAGGTGGCTGATATTTACAGTGTGTTTGGCTCAGTTCAATAGCACGTGTCCTCCTCGCCTCATTTCAGTAACAGATTCAAGTTTTCACATCAGTTTGTTCGATGAAGGAGCATAATGTAGACGCTCCGGCTTTCTCTCTTCCTCTTCCTCGGTTTCTCATCTCCCGCCTACAGGACAGACCAGACGGGAGAGCTTGACGTCTTGGGAGAGGCATCGTGACAATACTGCATAGAAGGGAAGCTGGGCTCTGGGCCGCGCCTCTCAGAGCGGATTGTCCGAGGCGCTGGCAGGACGTCAGGTGAGCAGGGACCTCTCGCAGGTGCTGCTTGTCAGGTCACTGCGCTTTTCCGCGACAGCTGCCTGGAGGGTGATGGTGTGGAAAATAGGGTCCTTGTTGCTGTGCACAAAGTAAGTGATGTGTGGGCATCACCAGGCTTGGAGAGGACACTGCAGAGAGAGAGGAGAGACAGCTCAGCTGTGTACATCTGCCGGGACCTGGGCCATTAGTCTGGCTTCTCTGGGGGACCTGAGACCCAGCTCAGTCAGCAAAGAGTTGAGGCTGGAGGCCTGGGGACCCCGTGGCTGCTGAGCCCCGCAGGGCTGGTCCTGAAACACGCTCCCTTTAGGAAGATCTAAGTGCCGGCTTCCCTGGCTACTTCAGAAGAGAGAAGTGAATTGCCGCCGACCTTGAAATAGTCATAACTCGCCGACCTTTATCCTGAAGTTGGGCTCCTCTTCCTGTGAGTTTATAAATAAACTGCTCGGTTTGGTGGCAATGGCAGCCGGATGGGGAGCTCTTGCTTCTGGCGGAAATAAGGGTCTCTTCCTAAGTCCTCTAAGAGCAGGGGTTCCCCTAGACCCCTTCCCAAACTGTAATGGACCCGTGAGTAGCAGAGATCCTGTTAAAATGTACTGATAGATTCTGATTCAGTGGACCTGGGGTAGGCCTAAGAACCTGCATTTCCAATCAGCTCCCAGCTTGGGCGGATGCTGTGGATATATTTTGAGCCACAAGGCCATAAAGTGCAGGAGAAAATCACCACGTACTCACAAACGGTCCATCAGGGAAGAAGCATGGGGAATGGCAAAGTGCTTTCTACAACATTTGTTACTGTCAGGACAAGAGCTCAGAGGATCCGGATCCAAGGGCTGAAGGCCTCTGATGCCAGGCTTCCCGGTGGGTCGGGGCAGGAGACCTACTCAGCATGGAGGAGCCTTTGAGAGGAGCCAGACCCCCATCCGAGGCAGCCTCTGCTCCCAGAGCCCTGGGCCTCTGTCTTGGAACACCACTGCCCGGCCTTGCCTCCCAGGGAGTCCCTTTTCTCCTCTCTCCGTCTCCTCCTTCTCTTTCCCCTTTGCTGCCATCTCAGGGGAAGGTTCTGCCCTTCTGCTTCATGGCTTATTTCCTCAAGACCTCACCCAACACACACGCGTGCGTGCGCACACGCACGCACGCACGCACACCTACCACTACAATTAAAGGCCTATCATCCCACTGTTATCTCATTAATCAGTGCTCCCAGCCATAGCCTTGTATGAGGCTGCCATTATGTCCATTTTACAGGTGAGGAAAACAAAGTCAAAGAAAGTCCGTGGATTGTCCAAGGTTTCAGACCTAGGAGAGTGTGGGGATTCAAACCAGTTCTGGGAGACCTCCCAGCCCGCGTTCTTTCTATCACGCTGAGGTTAGGAGCCTTCTACTAGCTTTCTTCTTGGTCAAGCTGCTTTCTCTGAGCCTCGGTTTCTCCACCTATAAGATGAAGGTCGTTGGGGGATCAGAGGGGCTGCTCTGTGTGCAGTACTCCGCACGGTGCTTGGGGTAACTGTCCGTGGTAACACTGGGCTGCCCGGGGTGCCCCCTCCGGTGCTCCTCGGAGCAGGACTGAGCTGTGCGTCCGCGGGAGGGGACAGCTTGCTGGCCCCTCTTCATTCTTGAGGCCCTGGTCAGGGTCCTCTGATACCCTTTGCCTCCTCTTCCTTCCCCCACCCACCCCCACTCTCGAGTTTCTTTACTTCCCACTATCAGCCTTTTTCCAATTTTCAGATTTCAGGTGGAGGAGAGAGAAAATGGCTTGTGACCTTGCAGGTTTCAATAGAAGAGCAAACACCAAGAGCAGATAAGGAGACGCCAGCAAGATTCTATGACCTGTCATTAGGGATGGGCTTTCCAGCTATCAAATGTTTGCTCACATAATAAAATGGTGGCAGAGCCCTAAATGTTGTCAAAGGAACTAGGGTTATTTGCCCCCTTCAGAGTCTAAACACAAACATCTGATAAGGGGTGCACTGTGCTCCCTCAGAACGGAGGCCTGGCTCACCCAGCGGCGCGGGGGGCCTTGCCCGAGGACCTCTGAGTGACTACAGAGCCCTCGTCTGGAGGGTGTAGCAGCTGGGGGATTGTTAAGGACGTCCTCACCCTAAGAAGATTTGATCCGTAATGGGGAAGAGCTGACGTTTATTGAGGTCCTACTGTGTGCCGGGCTGCACCGCTAAGTAAGGGCTTGACACGCATCATGGCACGACACGCATCATGGCACTGAATGCTCACGTCAAGCCTCTGAGGCAGGTAATTCATTCATTTCGCATGGTTTGGAGGTCCTTCCATATGCTTAGCCCTGTTTTAGGCACTGGGTGTGTGTGCAGTTGTGAACAAGACCCTGTCCCCATCCCCACTGAGATTACATTCTAGTGAGGGTTTTGAACAATGAATGAATAAAACAAAATGCATAACATAAAAGTTTAGGAGGAGATGAACACTCCAGAAAAATAAGCATGGTAAGAGGTTTCAGTGACTGGAGGGAAGAGGCAATAAATTAGGGAGGGGGATCGGAAGGTGGTCCCCCCACTCTTTGAGGTGGTGATGTTTGAACTGAATGAAATGAACGCAGGTAAAGATATGCATTAAAGAATATTCCAGGGCTTCCCTGGCGGCGCAGTGGCTGAGAGTCCGCCTGCCGATGCAGGGGACACGGGTTCATGCCCCGGTCCGGGAAGATCCCACATGCCACGGAGTGGCTGGGCCCATGAGCCATGGCCACTGAGCCTGCGCATCCGGAGCCTATGCTCCGCAACGGGAGAGGCCACAACAGTGAGAGGCCCGCGTACCGCAAAAACAAAACAAAACAAAACAAAACAAGAATATTCCAGTCAGAAGATACCGCAGAAGCAGAAGTCCTGTGGTGGGATTGCTTCAGCTCTTGTTCAGCTGAAGCTGAGTGACAGAGGGAGAAAGGGCCACGGTCTGACCACATAGGGCCTTGGAGGTCCCTGTTTCAGTCTGGTTACAACGGGAAGCTAGTGGAGCGTTTTGACAGGGGAGCGACATGATGGATTTCCCTTTTCCAGAGATCACTCTGGCTGCTGTGTGGTGAACAAAGCACACCCACCCCTGTGGGACAAGACTGGAAGTGGAAAGTTAGGGGCCGCTGCAGGAGCGGAAGACTGATGGGGTGGTGAGAAGCGGTCAGACTGAGGATGCATTTTGAAGGACCCCTAGCAGAACTTATTGATGGACTGGATATGGGATGTGGGGTATGAAATGATCAAGGGTACCCTCAGGAATCTCACTGGAACAACTGGTATTATGTTTGGAAATGGAGAAGCCCAAGGAGGAAGCAATTTGGGTCAGGAGGAATTGGGACAAAATGAAGAGCTGCTATTTTAGGCAGGTTCACTTTGAGAGGCTTGTCAGGTATGTTAGGTAGGCATCTGTATGTGCCAAAGATGCATCAGGTTTGTGAATGGACCCTCAGCGGAGAGGTCTGTACTGGAGACAGAATGATAGGATCCATCTTTGTGTACACTTGATCCAAAGCCCTGGGACTGGAGATCGCCCAGGGACAAACATGGAAGAGAAGAGGCCAAAGAATGAGTCCCAGGGCCCTTTGACAGTAAATGTCACAAAGACGAGTTGCCCGCCAAGGAAAGGAGGAGTGGCCAGTGCCATAGGAGGAGAACCAGGAATGGGTAATGGCCTAAAATCCAAGTGAAAAAAGGAGGGCGTGATTGGCTGTGTCAAAGATAGAGCTTGAGAGATAACCACTGGATTTGGTGACAAGGAGGTGTCAGTGAGCTGGCCAAGAGGGGTTTCAGGAACGTGGGGACAAAAGCCAGACTGGAATGTTCTCAAGAGAGGTATACATACAATGGGGGGGGGTATATATACAATGGAGTACTCCTCAGCCATCAAAAAGAATGAAATTTCACCATTTGCAGCAACATGGATGGATTTGGAGGGTATTATGCTTAGTGAAAGAAGTCAGACAGCGAAAGACAAATACTGTATGATATCACTTATATGTGGAATCTAAAAAATACAACAAATGAGTGAATATAATTTAAAAAGTAACAGATTCACAGATTGTAGAGAACAGACCAGTGGTTACCAGTGGGGAGAGGGAAGGTGGGTGGAAAAAGAAAGGAGATTAAGAGGTACAAACTACTATGAATAAAATAAATAAGCCACAAGGATCTGTTGTACAGCACAGATATTGGAATACAGCCATTATTTTATAGTAACGATAAATGGAGTATAACCTTTAAAAATTGTGAATCAACATGTTGAAACTTATAGAACATTGTAAGCCAACTATACCTCAATTTAAAAAAAAGAAAGAAAAGAGAATTGGGGGTGAGGAAGTGGAAACAGCGAGTACAGATTAAGTTAGATTAATTATAGCTCTATTAATTACAAGTAAAGATTATACTTCCAGTTTTGTAGATGACGGAACTGAGGCTTACAGAGATTTTAAGTGACGTGCCCAGGGTCTCAGAACAGAAAATTCTGTGCTCTTACCCACTACGTAAGATTACTGCCTTTTCTGCGAATATCCTCGCTGTTCTGATTTTGTAATAATCAGGGCAGGCTAAACATTCGCTATATTAAGACCATGCATGTGTCCCGAGACCTAGTTCTTTTCCTAGGTCTGGTTTTATAAATGCTGGTGATAAACCAAGTCTGACTTATGTGATGAATCTTACGTGGGAAATGTCTGTGACTCTAGGTATCCGATCAACCTTGAGAAATGGTAGCACAGCTAGTGTAATAACTTTTGAAGATAACCATTGCTAATTTGATGATTACCCGTTGCCATTAAATGAATTGTAAAATTAAAGAGAAAAGATTACTGCCTTTTATTTTGAGTGGGACACCAGGGGGAAATAAACGCCCTTTGCCATTTAAAATCCTCCTTCCTAAGCTCGAGAGACACTCAAGGTTACCATCACGGAAAGCCAGGATTGATCCAACTGCCACGGACTGGGTGTTTCCAGCCAAGCGCCGAGCTGAGTGTTTTACAAGTTTTATTGCGTTTTGTCCTTTCAATGATCTCACGAAGGAGGAATTGTTATCTTCATGTTAAAGGTGAGGAAACTGAAGTTCAGAGACGCTAGACTTTTCCCTTTGGTCACACAGGTAGACAATGGTAGAATCTTGAGCCCGGGTCTGCCTCGTGCCCACGTCAGCTCTACATCAGCCCACACTGCCAGTGGGGAAGGTCGGGAGGGTGGGGAGCAGCTGCAGGGCGTTTATGACGATGAGGCTGCCCACCTCCTCTCGTCAGCACCCCTGACAGGTGACTGCTCCGGGGGTCCTCTCCTGACCTCTCTCTTTGTAAACTAGGAAGTGGAGCGGTGGGTAGAGAAGTTGTGGAAATAGGAGTGGGCTCACAGCCTGCCCACACTTGTTCTAGCCAAGGTTGG
This sequence comes from Mesoplodon bidens, assembly GCF_964165515.1. NCBI lineage: Eukaryota > Metazoa > Chordata > Mammalia > Artiodactyla > Ziphiidae > Mesoplodon > Mesoplodon bidens. The sequence goes on from NC_138179.1 coordinate 9,338,452, forward strand.
TGCTTGCTGTGGTCTGGTTTCCAGGCTGGCAGGCTGGCGTTTTGCAGGAGGCTCAGGCAGAGACCCACTTAGGTGGTAACTCGCCAGCACCCAAGGGTTGAGAAGGGGGGGATGGGGCATAAGCTCTGGAAAGGACGGAGGGCAGTAGCTGCCAAGGATTCCCAGCAAGAAGGTTCCAGCCTGAGGTTCCCGAAACATGAACCACGAGGCCCTGGGGCATGTCTGTCTTGACAATGGAAAATACTGGGATCAGACAGATTCAAGGTCAAATGCTGGCTTTAGCCTTATACTGGCATAACCTTGGGTCATTTCTATGAGTACTTTAAAAATGGATCTTAGGACTTCCCTAGCGGTCCAGTGGTTAAGACTCCATGCTCCCGACACAGGGGGCACGGGTCTGATCCCTGGTTGGGGAAGATCCCCGCATGCCGTGTGGCACGGCACAGCCAAAAAATAAATAAATAAATAAATGTTAAAAAAATGGATCTTAGAAGGTGAATGTTGTTTAATGGATGTGGAGTGAGAAGAACCAAAGTCTGGAACTCCAACTCCAGATTTACCATCATGTGAGTTTGGGCAGATTCTTCCCCATCTTTGAAATTCAGGTTTTTGCTCTATAAATCAGGCATACAAATTTCTACCTCGCAGGATGGGTGGGAGGATTAGCCAGGAAATTAAGATGGACAAGCATCTGGAGTGCTGTGTGGCAAATGGGAGGCAGTCAAAAAATGCTAGATCTGAATTCACTCATTCATTCATTCATTCACTCATTCATTCACATTTACTGAACATCTACTAAAGGCCAGGCATTTGGCTACACACAAAGGGCTTGGGTGCTTTGAGAGGCCCTGAACCATTTGCTTTTCTCCTGGGAGATGGGTGAGAGGGCATCCTTGTGCCAGCAGGAGAACGGGAAGCAGGGATCTGGAGCCTGGGCCCAAGAGACAGGATGCGCTTGAGAGACGGTCCTAACCCTGAGAAATGTTATTGTCAGAACCTCCTTTGATCCCATGCAGACCAAGAAGTGAGTTAAATATTGAAGGAGCTAATGGGAGGTGTCTCCTAAAGGATCACAGACAGGAAGGGGTAGGAACAGGGAGGAAAAGCTATCACTTTGAGCACGTGCCTCTGTGCTACGCATGGTCTTCAGGCACTTTGAATATTCTGTAAGAGGGAGGTGGGATTTTCCCCTTTAGAGATGAAGAAACTTCGTCTCACAACCACGAATTAACTGCCCAAGGTCGTGTAGCAGGGGTGAAGGAGCTGGGATTGGCTCAAGCATGTTGTTTTTTCCTAGCATTCTACGATGCCTCTAAAGCAGCATTGCCTGGGATGGATCTCTATTCACTGCCCACATCAGCACAGGAAAGATTCTGAGATGCCCTGCCCTGGGGGATTTCTGTTTAGCCCAGCTGTTTCCCCAACCAATTCGACCATGGAATCTTCTGCTCATGCCATGGGCCCCTGATTCCTAGCAATAGCCTTGAAACTCTTTTTGGAAAATACTACTTTAAAACAACAAAAAAGCAGAATTGCCACCAATTCTCTTCCAGAACTCACTTCCGACTCTTCGCCTTTGGAACAGAGTTTGTACAACTTTTCTTCACCTTGGGTTCCTTCTGCTGCCAGGAGACGGCATCTTTACCCTCTTTTTACTTCATTCTGTCTTTCCTATTTCCTCTTCTCCTGTACTTTGTAGGAAGAAAGTTTCCTGACTGGAATACAGTATGTGGGCTTCATTTTTACTCTTGTTCCTGACCGTTAAAGACCACAAGAGCAGCGATTACCACGGGTGTTTTTTTTGTTGTTGTTGTTTTTTGTTTCGCGGTACGCGGGCCTCTCACCGTTGTGGCCTCTCCCGTTGCGGAGCACAGGCTCCGGACGCGCAGGCTCAGCGGCCACGGCTCACGGGCCCAGCAGCTCCGCGGCATGTGGGCTCCTCCCAGACCAGGGGCACGAACCCGTGTCCCCTGCATCGGCAGGCGGACTCTCAACCACTGCGCCACCAGGGAAGCCCACCACGGGTTTTTTAAAGATGGGTATTGGAAGACAAGTATTGTTTAAGTGGAAAGAGTCCAGGATTTAGAATCAAAGACCAAAGTCCGGAAGTTTGGCTCCAGAATATCATCTATGTGACTTTGGGCAGGTGACCCTGCATCTCTGAGCCTCGGTTCATTTCTCTGTACTTCCTAGGAGGTTTTGGTAAAAAAGAAAATGGTGAGATAATGCTCATGAGAAGTATCCATGTAAACTGTAAAGTGCTATATGAAGTTTTATCCTTACTAAATGTTATCATCAGCCTAGAAGTGAGTCCATCATAGACTCCTGAAATATCCGGGGACTCGGAAACAACTTCACAGTAGTTCTAGAGGGCCGTCCGTGCGGCTTCAAGGTCGGCTGGCCACTCTGTCCGGTGGAGGGGAGAAGCCGGCTGGGGGCCAGTGCAGCGTCTCAGAGAGCATCTCGAAGCATTTTGATTAAGAGACCATTTCCTGAATTCAGAGGACTTGTTTCAACAAGCAAGCATCAAAGTCAACTTGGGAAAGACAGGAATCATTAATCACAGCCCCATCTAGGGCTGACCAAGCGGCAGATGGATTGATAAACCTTTCAAAGGGGAAGGTATTCCCAAGCAGGGCTGCTGCGCCTGGCTGCCCCCCTGATTGAGATTTGTGAGCACAGATAAATGTTTTCCCTGCTCGCTACAGAGAGTGGGAAATCACATGGGAGTGGAAGGGCAGGGCGAGGGGGGCTGTCCTTTCATCTTCCAATGGGTGAGAGAAGAGTAGCAAAGCAGGTCCCACACACCTCTCCCTCCCCAACACCCCCAGTTCCAGAGCCTGGATGCCTAAGTTGTATGTGTTTCGGCATCCAAGATGTGCCAGGCGCTTAATCTACATGACATCATCAAATCCTCAGAACAAGCAGATGTTATGATTTGTTTTAGAGATGAAGAAAGTGACGGCTCACAGAGGTCAAGGTCACCAAGCAAGTGGCAAAGCCAGGAATTGAACCCACCTGTTTGATGCCGGAGGACCAGGAGGAGATGGGGGCAAAGGAAGGACAGAGAAGGCTGAGCCCGTGAAAGAACTTGCTCAGAAACACATGGCGCTGGATGAGGTGGGATTTGAGGGAAAAAAAGACCATCAACAGGACCAAACCCTGCCGAGAGCATCTGACATGAAGTTCAAGGTTGTCGCCTACTTATCTAGCGATCAATAAAGGCCAAACAGTTCCCACACTGCACAGACCCCAGCTACTAAAAGGTCCTATTGTGTTACTCTGGAATTGTGACCTGTGTTCAGACATCTTGTCCTGTTTTCTAACTCTCGGCATCTCATTCCAGTCCAGCTGTCCAAGCTACAGCCTCACCATGGGTGATCTTTACTCTCCATCCCCGGCTATGTGGAGGTGGGCATTCGTCATCAACTGACATGGTGACTAAGCCTCTGGATTCCCCACTTTCAATGCACCAGGAAGTTGATTCTAAGTTTCTCTGTAAAACACCAAGTAAATGCAGGTCCCTGGCAAGGCCAGGCGGTCTACTGGGGAGTCCCCATGGGTTGGCAGAATTGCATCATTCTCTAGAGCTTACAGCGCTGGGGGTCGAACATGGGTCCTGGACTGGGTGAATCAGCCTGAGGACTCACTGTTCACTTTCTCTATTGGTGGGAAATCCTCAGGGATCCTTCTTGCAAAGCATGGAACCCCGCAGGGGGTCTGACTTTCTGAGCCCTCCTTGGAAATACCTTTTCCGTGGCTCACTGATCAATCCATTGGAGATACTCAATCTCAGTGCCTATAGGCTCTGTGTAATCCAGTCTCTAGCAACTGATCAAACTTCAGTACTGGGCGGAGCAATAAGTCCCTGCCCTTCAGGCTGTGGCCCATCTTCCTTGCCCTGTGACCTCAGGGATTCCTTTAGCAAGTACCAGGGGAGCCTCAGAAGGCTCACGCTTGTGGCTGAGTCCACACTTACCGCACTCTCTGCACATGAGTAGCCATAGTCATCCCTCCCCTCCCCCCGCATCTTCTTGCCGGCATTACCTGTTTACTGGAAGACATGTTGGTGAGCGTACTGATGCTGCTGGTATCTGTGACCACCATTGCAGATGGAAACCGGGAGGTGTGGGAATACTGGGGGGGTTCCTGCTTGTGTGCATACACTAGAGAGACAAAGTGAAGACAAAATCAAGGTGTAGATCACACAGGCGTGAGCATAGCTACAGACCGCCGCCACCTCCGTCCCACACCACTGCTCCTGCTTCCCCAGGCAGATAAAAGGAAGGTGGTGGTGGTGGTGGTTCTGTCTGGCAAGGCAGTGCGATGTGATAAAAAGAACGGCCATGCGTTTAAATCCTGGCTCCTTAATCAACTCAGTTAGCCTCAGTTTCCTCACCTCTAAAATGGGAATGATATAGGATTAGAAGAGTTTGTGTTTAACGCACTTCATACCAAATAGATCAATAGCTTTGCACAGTGCCTGGTATGCAGTGGTGGATGGCACTTCTGGGATGGGAGCACTTCTTTCCCCCTGACTTTCAACAAAGTATTAGACTCCTGGGCATCAACAAGTGATCCTTAGGCATATGTGGTGCATCTGAGAACTTAAGGCAAAAAAAAGTTCTAAGTAGCTGGCAAAATGAAGGAGCTGGCCTGTTTGCCTACTGTTTCTGCCATGACTCAAGTACCAGGTCTCGTGCTAGCAACTGTAGATTAATTAATAATTGTAAATGGACATGGATGTCATTACTTGTATAATTCTGGGCTGTTCCAGTTTGCACTAAAATGCCTTATGACATCACACAAACATGAAGGCTGATGGACAAAAGGAGACTAGATTCCAATAAAACCTCCAGGAGCATGTGGCCCACTTTTTGTTCTTCTAGCATGTGTCCACCAAGTCTGGAACCTTTGACTCATGCTAGTTCATCCATAAGAGTCATGTAAATTCCAGGTCACATGACCAACCCAGAAAGCATGTGGATGTTTGGCCTTGAGGGAGGGACCAGCTTGTTCTACCAAGGAGTCCTCCACCTGGGAACGGGGGTGAAGGTCACAGCCCGCCGCCTCAGCCTGCCTTTCCCTTGGAGGGAGGCTGGTTATTTCCTGGCCTGGGGCCCCATGAGCTATCTCTTCAGAGCCAGCCAGGCCAGCTGGGCCATGGCAGTCCACAGGTCACTGGTGACCACTCTCTGACTGTCATGCCCGGGCCTCGCCACTGAGGAATCCTGCCCAGGTGAGGGGCGGGGCCAAGTGGGGAGCATATTGGCCCTGGGCGGAAGGGCCGTGGTACACCTGTGGTCCCAGACTCTGCTGCAGGCTGTGGCAGATTTTTTTAAAGCCTGGAAAATGTGATTGGAATGTGAGATGGTACTTAGAAACCAGCTCCGCAGGCCTGGGGATAGAGCCCCGAGCATAGAAGAACCCTGAACTTGGCTGGTCTCCCTCAGACCCACAGCTCTGCCTGAGGCAGCTGGAGGAGAAACTGAAATCCTCTTTCCCATCCCTGCCTCCTTCTATTAAAGAGTCCCTTAGTAAATAATCACTTGCATTTTTACAACTCTTAACGCTTACCAAACACAGTTCACACCTATTTTTGTTTCATTTCCGTAATCACTCTACGTGCACACTGTTTCCATTTTACGAGGATGAAACTGAAGCTGAGAGTAGCTAGGGAACTTAACAATGGCTCCCTAGCTGGTAAGGCTCAGAGCCAGGATTTAATCACACAGCTAGGTCTGTCTGACCCTAAGGCTATCACTGTATTCCACAGACGTCCCTGGTGTCCCTGTGGGAACTGTGCTTGAAGCAGGGAAGCCACCCTTTCCATGATTTCTCCCCAAACTCAGAGGCCAGGGACTATAGGCTGACGTGGCCAGAGGACTGGGGGTCTGGGGCTCAGGAGGGGGTAGGGGGAGAGACACGGGGGATGGGGGTGGGTGGGAACTAAATGGTTGAAAGGTAGACTTGGGGTAGGTGTAGAAATTGGAGGCGGGAAGCAGCCTCTGTGTGGTGGGCAGAAACTCTAATATTCCTTGTGCAGGATGACGTGTAGGCGGTATTTTCTGCTCATGTTCATGGTTCTTGATTGGAGATGTTTGGGGTGTGGAAACTGGAGGGTGTGGGGACTCTGGAAGATTTTTCACTTTCAGAGAAGGCGAATAGGAGGCAAACTATATGCCAAGTCTGATCATTTGGTAACAGCTGCCTGGAATTTTGAACTGAAAAGGCTAAGTTGAGGCTTGTTGGGAAAAGGGGCTGTGCTTGATTGGGGGTCTCTTCCACGGGGGCCAGGGTGGGAAAGGGGGCATGAGTTCGTTCCACATCTAAGCTACCCTTACTCTCTATCTCCAGCTCCCCTTTCCATACAGGCCTTAATTGCCTTCATCAAATCTTCCCCCAGGAATCCTGGGGGTAGAGAAGAGGACCAGAAAAGGCACAGCCCTGCATACGAGTTATGCTTGAGATATTGGCTTTGTTGATCACAGGTAGGGAAACGTGACCGGACCAATAAGCTTCCAAGAAACTTCAGACCCACAGAGGGAAGAGCTTGGCTGCTTGAGGTCCCTTTGGGCTCCCTCCCCGACTTGCCCGTGTCCTTACTGTGTGAGTTCTGCAGCTGCGTCACAGCGGCCATGAAGGGCTGCTGGGCCATGTGGCTGCCCGGGCTCTGCTGCATGAGGGGCTGCTGGTGAGAGCTGTGCAGCTGCTGGGAGAACTGGACGGGCTGCAGGGCTGCCAGGCTGCCGGCCACACTGTTGATGACAGGGACGCTCTGAGCTTGGGAGGAGTTGAGGCCTGTGGGAACAGGGGGGAAGATTAGAGATGGCTTCAGGGAGGAGGACAGGTGAACAGATGTGAATGGTCATCAGCGGAGGCCCTGCTATTTGCCAGGCACTGGGCTGAGCCTGTTACGTAAGAGACTGCACAGAAAGCAATTTTATAGACCCATCGTATAGACCAAAAAACTGAGGCTTAGAGAGATGAAGTTGACCCGCTCAAATTCCACAGCGAGTTGTGGATGCAAATGGGCTTTCAACAGATCTGACGGAGACCCGAGAGTCTCCCAGAGCTGTCCTGTGACCTCCCACACTTGGCTCCCTTGAGGTTGCAAGGCCCTGTGCTTGCCTGCTCCGTCCATGCCTGGCTCTGCCGGAGCAGGGTTAAAGGCGTCCACACTAAGGTGCAGATTACTGCTCAGATATGTCTGTCCAGCAGGGGGCAGGAGTGTGCAGGGACCCACATCTGGATAAAAAGCAAACCCCCCTCCACAGTCCTGGAGGTATGGAGCCTGAAGCCCCTCATTTAGCGGGTTGTGCAAAACCCGAAAGAGGTCAGATGCTCTTTCTCTTGACTGGAACAGAGAGGGGATAAAACACTGCAACTCAATCAGTCTGTGAAGCGGGTATATCTTATCTGGCAGCACAGGGCTGGTGGCCTCAAAAGGACCAGGTATTGGAAGGAGGAAGTAATAAGTTGAAGGTTGGCAGTTACAGTAGGTGTTGCTTTCTGTTCTGGAAGGACGAGGGCCTCCATGGTTCTGTACTGTGTCTGTATCCTAAGGTCTCTTTAGAACTGGGGCCGGCACCGCAAAGATCAGGTCCCTGGTACCCACCCTCCATCGTCTCCCTGGGCGGGACTCTGGGGAAGGCACCTGAGGCAGGGTGGGAGTGGGGATGTGAGGATCAGGGGAAAGACACCCCAACCTCTTTCCTGAAACTGCCAAGGTTCCTTTGACCTTGCTTTCTGGGAAGTGGGGGGAAGAATGCGATGAAGAAGGAATCCCAGAGAAAGGTCTCTTTTAGGCAAATGTGGAAAAGACACCCAGAGAGCCTTTCCTGAGATGGAGCGGGTTCCATAAGCAGGTTCACAGGAGGAGGCAGTCCTCCGTGGAGATAGCACCAAGACCTCAACAATTGCCTGCTCAGAACCCAGCTGATACTGTTATCAGAAACCTAAAAGGTGAGACCCATGAGCAGAAGGGAAGAGGAACAAGCCCCCTCCTGGCTCTCCTGGCTGGGACTGGGCAGGTGGGGTCCTCTGAGCACTCAGAATAATGCCATCTCCAATTCCCCAGGGGTTCGGCTTCTCCTCCAGGCAGTGTCTCACCCGATACCATGATCTCCTGTTTCCCTTTCCTACCTTCTACGTAAGGTCTCAGTACCCGAGGAAGCCCCATGGATTTGCTCTTGTCTCCCCGAGCCCGTTGCCACTGCTCTTTTTGGGAAATCTCTGCCCAGAAAAGCAAATTATGCTGTCTAGAGTGGATGACAGTGGAGGGCATACTTCTGCAACCTGCCTGTGTTTTAGAATCATCCCGGGGAGCACTTTAAGAAATATACATTCCTCGGCCTCACCCATGACTTAATGAGTCAGACACTTTAGAGGTGAGGCCCAGGAATTTTATTTTCAACACAGTCTGTGACCCTGATGTGCCTCAATTCCAGGATGGAGAGCCACTGATGTCATTCGAGCTCCTGCGGAGTGTGACTCTTGGCCTTTCCATCTGTTTTCTGGGCACTGGTTCCTGCTTAAGAAGCATGTTATCCAGTCCAGTAGGTGAGTAGAGAACGAGGAATTGGCACTGCTGGGTAATCTGTTATCACATTCTCCTTGGGCCTCTGCAGTCGCCAGGCAGGGCCCACGTGCTCAACAGGACAGGAGTCAGCTATTCCTTGCCCCAAAACTCATCTCTCGGTTTATTGGCCTGTCATGTGGAGAGCAGTACAAGCTTGGACTCGTAACTGATTCTTCATCCTGATACTCCATGGGGTAGGACCACTGCATCTCAGCCACGTTTTCTGGTGACCCTCATCATGCTTCAAGTACACACACACACACACACACACACACACACACACACACACACACCCCCTTCTAAGGTCAACGTACTCTGGTGTTGGCTGTCTGCAGTAGGAGATTAAGATTATTGTAAGAAGGTAGAGAAGTATGGGTGAGAAAAATTAGGAGGAACAAAACAGAAAAATATGTAATAGCTCCAGGGAAAATTTTAATTCAGATAGTGCCTAAGAAAATATATAGCTGTGTGTGTCAGCCAAAGCTGGACGTGTAAAGAGAGAAGGTAAGTGGGACAGTTTGTGTATCATTTTGGTTGTAAAAATATAGGTGGGATATCTTATTCGTAGGCCTTTTCAAATCTTCTAGAAGGTAAGCAAGCTGGTTTCAGTTATCCTATCTCTTTCTCAAACCCTGGTGTTAGCGTGGTTACCATATTCCTGGAGAGGGCCCCGTGAAAAGGCAGCAAATTTTAAATACTTAATTTTGTGAGTTCTCTAAAGGCTTCCCCTTTCCCACTTCCCTTTACAGAACTCAGTGGGGAGGGCATCAATCTCCCAGCTGCTGAGGACAGAGAGAGCCACACTGATTCATTCAGTAAACTCCTGTGTCTCCTAGGGGCCTAGCCCTGTTTTGCCCTCAAGGAGAGCACAAGTCCTTCTCTTCAGAAGTGATCTGGGTTGCTACCCTGACGAGAGATGGTTTAGGGGGAGAGGCGATCCCCAGGGTGAAAGAAAGGTAAGCAATGTACTGCCCTTAGATCTTTCCCGAGACTTCTCAGGGATGCTTCCCTGGGTCACAAGGAAGACTTGGCCTGAGCTGTTACCGTAAGCCTGAAATATGCTGAATACTCATCAACATTATTACTCTGAGACAGACATCCACTGGCACAGCCGTGTCAGCCTTCCCGTGCCCTGAAATGGCCCGTCTGTGATGGATGGGGACGGACTCTCTGTGGGATGTAAGCCGCTGGGGCTGGAAGGACCTGACCCCTCTCCCTGTCTTCAGGCCTGGGCATACACAACCTATTTCTCCTTAAATGTGTCAAGGCTCAGAGATGCTGTGACGGTCTCCTGCAGAGTTCCTTCTCAGTATGTTTTCACCGTGGGCCAAGGAGGTCTCGTTCGACCACACAAAATTCCCCTTTAAGAAGGAAGCCCCTCATGTCTTGCTCCATCTTGGCCAACACAAAGGAACATCAACACAACCCAACCTCCTGGAAAATCCACCACATACTTAGGGATAGGAATGAACACCAGTCAAAAGTATAAGCTACAATATTATACATACTCATGCTTTATCGATTTACAGGCATGTCTACACACACGGTCATTGGATTGCCTCAGTAACCCATTTTACAGATGAGGAGACTGACCCTCATAAAGCTTCAGTGATTTGACCCCCAATGCACAGCTGGTGAGCTGTGACCAAGATTCAACTCCGTTCCATAATTTTCTCTGATTTTAGGCTAAACAATCCAAATCTTGTTGAGGAGAGAAATAAGGAACGAAACGAGCTGAATCAAACCTACAAGTGTTGGGTGAGTTTTAAGGGGATCTTCTTTAGTTCTTCTGTTTTTGTTTTGTTTTTTTTTAAATCAGGTTGACTCATTTCCCATGCTGCTCCTCCCTGCCCCCAAGTTTTCTGACCAAGAACAGAGCTTACTTTGTGCAATGGCCATGACTCCAGAGAGGGGGGTCATGATGAGGTTTTGAGATTGCTGGGGATTGTGGTGGGACAGGCTGTGGATATTCGTCAAGGTGCTGACCGGGGGCAAACCTCCTCCTGAGACTGAGATCTGCTGGAGAGAAATAAACAAGAGCAGCGTGAGCAGAATCAGGGTTGCAAAGAGCAGTGTCCAAAATGACGTGGCTTAGCAATTCCTTGGCATGGCTAATTCACTGGTCCATTCATTCATTCATTCATTCAGGAATAATTATTAAGCACCAAGTGAGGGATAGGTACAGAGGATGGAGTGGTAAGTAATATTGACCATAATCCCTTCCCTCATGTGCCTCTGTTTGTTGACTACCTTTGAATTACTAGCTTGCCTTAGAGACTCCTCAGCCCATGTGTATTATATGATTGTCTCTGGCTCATGTTGAAAGTATCCTCTGTTCTGCTCTATGCCCTCTATATTATTGGTGCTAAAGACATGTGATTGCTAAAAATAGTAGCTGAAGAAATGCCCTGGGATTCCCTAGAGTAGCAGATTAGGGCCCAGGCAGGAGCACAGGGAAGCTTTCACTGAGTACAGGTTCTAGGAAGCACTGCTCATGCATTAACTCACAAACCTCACTAGAGCCACGAGGCAGATACTTCTGCCATTCCCGTTTCACGGATAAAAAAACTGAGGCTCAGAGTAGTTGTGCATACTGCCTGAGATCTGACAACTAGTAAATGGTAACTCTTGTATTCAAACCCAAGTCTGTCTGACTCTAAAATTCAAGTTCTTACTTTTTACAGAGGACTTTTCCCTGACAACTATTACTAAGGTTTTTCTGGGGGAGATCAGCCATTATTGGGCTTCTCTACTTTTCCCAAATCTCTGCTATACATTTAAAAAAAATTTTTTTTTTTTTTTGGCAAGGGGCTACTATTGTAATGATAACGCTACCACATGAGGCTTGGCTCCAGGTACCCCTACTCTGTTTCACCATTATACTTTAATGACAGATTAGTAAGAGAAACCTACTGAGTTTCGTGTATTTTTGTCCAAGGCCACTCTGAGTCCTTCTATTTATTCCTAATAGTGTCTTTTCCTTATTGATTTTCTTCATTTTCCCAAGTGTATATATAACGGCATCACAGGCATGTAATGCTAATTGGGTCTCTTCCTTGCTAGTGCTAATATGTCTACATGTCATATTGCATTGGTTAGAATTTTCCCAGTAGTATTAACCAGTAACAGAGGTAACAGATGTACTTACTTTGATTCTATATTATCAGAAATGCTTCCAATGTTTCCCCATTAATTATAAGGAGTTTTCAGTTTTACACACACATACACACACACACACACAACATACATTTATTCATGATAAAGTAGCTTACTATTTATAGTTTTAAAATATTTTTTTAAAGTATTACTAGGAAAGGACAGTCCCCCCCTCACTCTGAAATAACTCAGACATTCTTGATGGCGTCAGGAATGCTGACAGGTGGGTCAGGGTTGGGATACACACATCAGATGTTTGAGTCGCCCTTTCCTTCTTCCTCCCCTTGTGACCCAGAGCTCCTTAGACTATAGGTCTCACACCAGCACCCAGCGGGGAAGACACTATCTCCTGCCTGCCCTTCTGATCAACCCCATAGCTTCCAAGGTGAATTTGAAAAAGAAAGAAAGAAAAAACCAAACAGGTTTGTTTGTGTTTTTAAAATGAGCATCAAGACATGAGTTAGGGGTCACGTGACCAAGAAGGAATTCTGACCACATCAAACAAGAGAGAACCAGCTTGTTTGCTGGACTTGTTTTTCAAAATGTCAGAGTCATTAAAAAAAAAAAATCAGTGACCTGCCTTCAGACTTCCCCTGAGTAATGCAGTCCTTTGGAGAAAGTCAATGGAGTGCCAGTAATCTCTGCCATTTCGATGTCTGGTTTTAATGGTGAAAGAGAAATGTGGGTGCTAATGATAAAAACATTTAAATGTGTATGGCTTTAGCGCTTGTAAAGTGCTTTCACTGATTGTCCTCAATAGGTAATGATACACATAGGGAAGGCATGATGATTATTGCTCTATGGTACAGATTAAGAAACTGAGCCTCTCTCAGTGTCTTGTAATAACCTACAATGGAAGAGAATGTGAAAAAATATATATATATATTTATATATATGTATAACTGAATCACTCTGCTGTACATCTGAAACACAACATTGTAAATCAACTATATTTCAATAAAAATTTTTAAAAAAAAGAAAAAGAAAGTGAGCCTCAGAAGAGTTGAGACATTAGCTCTGTGTCACCTGACTAGCAAGCGAGGAAGCCAGAATTCAAACCCAGTGTTGCTGGGCTTTAAATCCCACCCACTTACTATTTTGGGGGGCACCTTGGTCAAGCTCCTTCCCACTCTAAAATGCAACCATCATCTTCTATTTGCCTTCAGGACTGATGGAAGCCAGGGAGCTGCCAAGAATATCGGTCATGATCCTCACAGGATAATCCAGACAGTTTGAATGGTATCAACGTGGCCTTTTGCAGTCCTTTGCTTTGTGCTTTACACACCTACCATCTACAAGGTTGGTACTATTAACTCTCCTTTGCAGACAAGAAGACGGAAGTTTGGAGAAGTTAAGAAATGTGGCCAAGTGGTACAGTGGCCATGAAGGGCAGGCGATCTGCCTCCAGGCCTGAGCTTTTCACTATTAAGCTCCACTGCTTTGATACTGTGAAAGTATCCAGGATGTGCTTTTCCAACACACAAGGTTCAACAGACACAGACTGCAATCTGAAACCTGGCCAGCTCTTTGTAGACGCACGCCATTTGGGCATGGGGTGGGGGCCAAACAGAACAAAAGAAAGCTCCAATGGATCACCATTATTTCCACAACCAGTCCCTGTGGGAAGGTTTCAAGTGCACATCCTACCACAGGTCAGCACACGGAGACTGTCATTCCCTGGATGGGTCTTATCCCCCAAACAGCAGAGTTACAGGCAATCCTTACACCACCCCGGTGATGCAGGCATTGTTATCCCCCATTTTCCAGATGAGGAAACTGAAGTTAAGCAACGTCCATCCTATGGCTGATAAACAACAGAACCCAAGACGTGGACACACTAGTTCCCTTGCTGCGTTATTTTTAACCATACTCCACTCCTGTCTTTGTTGGACCAAGATCTGTGATGGGCTTGTTATATATTAACCGAAAACAGACTCTTGGATTTGGGCATCCAGTGATAGTGACATAACATATGAGCCAGGGTGTTGGAAACTAGAGAAAAGCTGGTCCCTGCAAACAAGCTTCCAGGTGTTTGCTAACGTTGAGGTGTGCTGTCTTGGTCAATCATCAATCCAATAACATACTGCCCATTAGGGCGCTGCCGAGCAGAAGAGGAAGAAAAAAGCGTCTCCTGCGGCTGCCTTTGGAGCGCCCCGGCCTGGGTGAGGCAGTTTGCTTGTTAGGAGGAAGGGCGGGAGGGCTCACAGGGAAACCCCAAGGACCTTCAAGCAATAGGAGAGGAGACCTGTTTCCTCCGCTGGGAAGCCAAGATCTCTCCCGCGAGGCCCCCCCACCCTCCTCCAGGGAAGTCTGGGCAATCCTTTAACTTATTTGGGTCTCACAAGGCAGCCAAAGAAGAAGCTTAAGGGATGAGAGGTGGGCAAGGGGGCTGCAAAAGGGCTCCCATAGGAGCATCTTTCGTTTCCTTTTGCAGAGACCACTACCAGGGAGTGATCAGCTCAAGTCCCCAAACTAGAGTTGGCCAGGCGTGGCGCTCCCCTTGGATATTACACTTTGTTTTTTCCTCCAGGGAGCTGGGGACTCAGTCACTTGTGACTCACCATTCCTGTGTTGCCTACACGGCACACACGTCAAGGTCTAGAATGGCATCGGCTCCCTGCAACAACCCCCCCACCCCCGCCGCCTCTAGGTCAGACACCTTGAAGGAAGGCATACGGCTCCAGCTTGAGCTTGGAAGCCAGGAACCCACGGCTCCTCCCTCCCGTGAAACACAGAGCATGACCTGAAGAATCAAGTTTTCCACGTCCTACCCTTCCTAGTGTCGTCATGCTCGTGTTCTCTTGGAAGCCGCCCTCCCCTGCTGCACTTGTGTTGCCTGAGGATTAGAACTTCGAAAATTCAACATCAACTAGTCTGTTCCTCACTGGGCGGGGCTGCTCAACTGACATCTGGGGCTGGGCTGTGGTTATGGGTATAGATAACTTCATTTAGGGAGAATAATACTGACATTCACCTAACAACAACCACGTTGTCATTCATTGAATATTTACCGACCCAAACACCGTGCCTCTCGTGTTATCACCTTTGTCCCGCCAACAACCCTAGTGTTATTACCTTTTATAGATGAGAAAGAAAGAGCTAGAACCTGCCCAAGGCTACACAGCTATTAGGTGCCAGAGCTGGGATTTGAACCCGGGTCATTGTAACTTCAAAGTTGGTGTTTCCCACTCACCCTTTAAGCACCGCCCCACCCCACCTGCCATTTTGTGCTGTGATCTTCACTGCCGTCCAGTGTCCTTCAAAACCCCCGTGCCGGAAGCTTCCCCACCTCTCGCCATCCACTCAGTCCTGACTTAACTACCCTCCTTGCCAGGACCAGGGGGGTGTGAAGAGGAAGAGGGGGCTTGTTTCAAAGTGAGGTGCTCTCTGGGTTAAAAAACTGGCTTTGGAGGCCCTGGGTTGGGGGGCATGAATGAGCATTTTATCAACTCAAATGTCATTGGCAGCCCCAAAACAAACAGTGTCCCACCCGCTTTGCTCCTTTATGAGGCATTCAATCAATAAAACGAGAGCAGGGCTCTGTCAGATTTATTGGCTGGGTTCAAACCGAACACCTCTTCCACCCGCCAAAGGCTGGGTCACCGGTTCTACCTTTCCGTTCCAACTCTGGACGGCCCCCATTTTCCCCTGTGGGGCTACAATGGTTCATTGTTTGAGGCAGGCCTTGTGAGAACTTGTGTTTGTTTTGCCTCTTATCTTATCAGCTCCAGAGCTACAATGGCCCAGGTGTACTCACCATTTTACCATCAGGTGAGAGGAGATTGTGGCCCGGGTCCAGGCTGGCTGGAGAGACTTGCTGTAAAACAGACTGGCTAGTCACCATGGCGCTGTTGCCATGGTGACTGATTGTTGAGGAGGAAGTGACCTCATTGTTTCCCGGCTGGCTGTAGCGCACTCCTGCAAAACAAGGCAGACCCAACAGCGAATATTAGTGCCACCTGGCCCGAGAACACTTGCTTTCTAGGGTGGATGACAAGGAAGAAAAGCTGCCTTCTTTCCCCTGTCTACCCATGAGAAATATCAGCTGTCTTTCTCTAGGGTAGAGGTTGCATGGCCTCTGCTTGAATTCTAGAATGTAATCTCCATGAGGGCAGGATGTTTTTATCTGTTTTGTTTTGTTCATTGCTGTATTCCCTTGGTAGCCACTCAATAAATATCTGTCAAATGAATGAACGAACGAATGAACAAATGAATGGATTCTGAATCTTGTTGCTTCAGCATAGTTCTTTTAGGATTTAGGGCCTTCTCTTTCTGGCTGGCGTATTTGTTTTGCTCTTCAAAATGCCTTCTAGAAATGTTTCCCTGGCATCGCTTGGCCAAGTAGGGCTTCAAAGCGTGAGTTGACGGATTTTACAGAGAGGCACTGGCCCAGCGACCCTTGTAAGGGCCACACCAAAATACACCAGACTCTGTGCACCACCATTTTGGCCAAGCCCAGGAGGCCAGGGGGACAGAGGCAGACCAGGGTCAGGACGGGGCTGAAGCCAGGAGTCTTTGCTTCTGGAACTCACATTCCTTTGGTGGGGTCCCATGTGGCTGACTTCCAGGGCCCAGGGGAAGGCGTGTCTGCTGGGAGGTGGGGCAGGCAGCATGCACAGGCAGGAGGTGGATGCCTAGTAAACCACTGCAGTTTGGTCTGCAAGGGAGGGGAGAACCAAGCATGTGTACAACGTCACTGCTCTGACCCTCCCTCTCGCTCGGGAACCAAAGCGCAGGTCTGTGCTCAGGAAAGGGACCGTGCTGGGCAGAGACCAGGCGGCTGAAGGGAGCTGAAGGGGGAAGAGAACCTGGGCCCAGCGTGCAGAGTCAAAGTCCTGCTTGATGTGCCTGTGAAACAGCCAAAGACAAAGCCAGGGGTAGCTGGGGCATCTCACCCTCAGCTCAGAGCTGAGAAAGACAGTGTTCTGGTTTATGCTTTGGATTGGACAAAAAGGTTTGGGGGACCCTGTTCCTACCTGCAAGGGATGCAGACCAAATGCCTGAGGCATGGAATTATTTGGAGAGGAGGGCCAACTTCTCCTTCCTTTTCCCTTTTGCCCAGTTCCCCAGGATCAAACATCACTGTATCAAGTATCCGAGGTGTGTGGGTCCGCTTGCCCCCGGCCCCGCCTCCTGCCCCACCTGGAGCCCCACCTGCTCAAGGAGCCTACAAAAGTCCCCCTCCACACCCCCGGGGAGCCAGGCAAGCTGCCCTAACCAGCAGCCTCTTATTCATGAAGACAAAGCTTGCCAAGAGGAGATCCAAGCTAGTTTTCCTTGAATTGTGCAAAGGACGTTCCCCAAGGCTGATATGACCTAGAGCTTAAGAGGGCTGGGGAGAAAACAAACAAACGCTAGGGCAGGGTTCTAACCTTCAAGAGCAACTTGTTTGCCTACGAAGTGGCTTGATGCATGCTCTGCGGGCTTCTTCTGTTGGTTGGTTCCCCATCCTTTGATTCAAGGGGCTGCTGGGGGGTGGGGGGTGTTGGCAGCACTGGAATTTGGTAGTTATAGGTCTGGAGCACTATATTTTGGTGGTGGTGGGGAACAGGAACCATGAGGTTACGAGGAAGAAAGACTTCCACGTCTCCAAATCAACACCGCCTGCCCAGTCCTGTCTGTCTTCCTCTGCACCTACCTGTAGCCCCTAGGTCTCCTCTTTACCACCCTCCACTCCATCCCGTTGGGTTAAATTAGGTCCTTTTTCTCCACTTATATTTGCCACCGGGTTCCCAGCAGGATGCTTATTTAGGAGAAGAGAGATCTGGAACTTGTGAGCTCAGAAGGCAGCTGGGTCCAGTAGAAAAGGGGGAGACAGATTTCAAATCAATTAAACGAAGGGTTTTCTAACAAGGAGGGCTAACGGGAAGATTGTGTGCTCTGGAGCTGGACAAACTCGGGTTCCAATCGTGACTTTGCTCTTCACAGATGCGTGATCTTGGGAAAAATCACTCTCTCTCTCTCTGTGGCTGTTTCCTCTCATAAAGTGAAGAGAACGCTTCCTTAATAGGGCTAGTTTGGATTAGCGACAACATCTATAAAGCTCTCAACAGAATGCCAAATAAATGGCAAACGCGGCTAGGGATGCTGCAGGAAGGAAGCTGGTGTAGGGATGGAGCCCAAGATATTTGCCCTAAGACTCTAGAATTCTGGACAATGAACGGTAGATTCTAAGTACTGAATGGAATCACCTTTCCACGGAGAATCATTTCCAAAGAATCCAACTCTGCTGCAACCACTGATGCTTTGTCCTGGAAGCAACTTGGGAGGGAGGCCTGGCCCCTGGCCCTCTCGTTCTTTCCTTTTGGAGAAGCTGGACTTCACCCTGTTTTTCTCCTGCTTCCTCTGACTCCCTGACCAGCTATTTACCTCCCCAAGATCTCTGCTCCTGGGATAACGCTGGGAGTCAGGTGTTTTCACCTCCCAGCTTGTCCCCATCATTGATTCAGTCTCAAGTCAAACAGACGCTCGTTTTCGCCTATTTAATTTGGCTGAAGGAAGAGGGCCAGTCCTCTGGTGATCGAATATGGGTCGTGGGGAGACTTCTCCCCTACCCCAGGCTACATAATTATTTATTTAAAAATAATTAACCAAAGATATCCGCAGGAAACAAAAGCCTCCTTTACAAGGGAGCCTGGCAGGAGGGAGGCAAGAGCCATTTGTTAGAATCCCGGCAGCATAGCCCAAGGCTGCTGTGCTTTGTAAACCTGTTTTCTCCCCCAGCGGAACTTCATTATATGAGAAATATAATGATGGAGCTGCTCTCTTCAAAGACAGATGGGCCTAGACCTCTGCACTTCCCTTTAAGGACCTCTGGTTAAGAGATAGCGTCTGGCTGGGGATTAGGGGATCCCTGTTTTGAACTCAGCTCTGCCATCAGTGTACTGGGTGAGCTCTAGCTCCCTCAGCTCTCAGCCAGAAGGGTGCCTACTGTGGGGAGGGGGCTATCATCACTACACTCCTCTCCCCAGAGTGTGGCGAGAGCTGGGCGCGAGGCTGCTCATCGCTCCAGGTGCACCTGTAGCTCTTCCCACTGACACTCCTCTCACCAGGAATCTGGCAATCACTCAGGCTCCTGAGAGGGTGGCTGTCATCAGCCAGCCGCCTTAAAAGGGGGTGCGGAGGTGGAGGGTGTATCGCAAGGTCTCTGCCCGCGACACCAGAAATCGGTGTTCTCGTTAGAGGAAGGAGAGGCCAGGTCCTTGTGTATTTCACAAACTCAGAAGAGCGCTTGAGAGGAGAACCAAAGTAGAATAAGCTCTGGTGCCAGGTGACATGGGTTTAAATCCTGGCTCTACCACATAATAGCTGTGTGACCTTGGGGGAATTACTTAACCTCCCTGAGCTTCAGTTTCTTTATTGTTAATGATTTCCATCCCTTCGGTCATTGGATGAGTTATGGGCGTGAAATTACCCAGGCCACGCTTGACACACAACAGTTACTCGAGACACATCTGTTCCTCCTGTTTGGGGATTGTCTTTGTTTAAAAGACATTTTTAGGAAGGCTGAGTTCACAGAACTTCATTGAGCACCTATCCTGTGCCAGGCATGGTGGCAGGGAGCCTGTAAGAAGTGGAATGGCATCTTCCCTTCTCCCTTTACCATGGCAGTCTCTGAAAATGAACATACGACGAGGGCTGTGGTTTAATAGTGATTGACTGAAGATGCCAGGCTAATAGCCACAGAGGTCCCGTAGGAGAAATGACAAGGCCAGAAGGTGGTCATGTACTTTGCACTCACTTCCTGGCTCAAGTCACTAATGGCCACATCCCTATCACCAGCCCTAAGAACCACAGCAAGTATGTCCAGCAGCAAAAGCCATCTTGGCTGGAATCTAGAGACATCCCTGAGGCCTTGGAGAGGAGGTATCCACTCTCACCTGTTCCCAGTCCTCAGCATCATGGGTGATGATGCTATTTCTGAACTCCTGACAGCATGTGGCACAGAGACAGATCATTTGGTTTCTATGCAACATGACTGGTCAGAAGTGACAAAACATGAAGGAAGCTTATGGTTCCAGAAGCCAGCGTCTCCATACGCTGCCTTCCTGTACCAGCACCCAATCCAGGGCACTCTTCACACTACTGCAGGTTGGGATTTCTTTCTAGAACAAAATTGCACCATGTCACTGCACTCTTCGGAAACCTAACGCTGCTCCTCACGGCCTTCTGGAAAAGCCCCAACACCTCAACGGCAGAATTGGGCCGCTGTGACGCCAGTCTGCCTTATTGGTATCATCTGTCACCGCATGCCATTCAGCCATGTCAGAGCCCTGCCACTCCTCACCCAGACCCTGCCGTCTCCTGCCTCTGTGCCTTTGCTTATGCTCTTCCCTGCGCCTGGAGAGCTCTTCCCTTCTTCTCCATGTCCCATCATTTAAAAGGGCTAAATGTCACCTCTTCTGGGAAGCTCTCCTTGATTCATCGTGGTAGTTATCTGCCCCATCCTTTGTACTTTACATACAGTAGAGACTCTTACAGCAGGAGCTGGTCGCCCTGCACTAAAATGCTCTGATGATATGTTTCCTTCTCTCTCCCTCGTAAAGAGATGGCTTTTTGCTCATTCGTGCAGCCTCAGAGCCTAGCAGAGGGGCTGATGTGTGAATATTCATTGAATGAGGGAATAAGCCCCCAGGTGCTTTGAGCATCCTTGCCCCAGAGAACAAGGGGGCATCCCTTCTGGCAGAGGGAGAAAATACAGTCAGTTCTGCGGTAATATTGGTATTAACAGTGTGGATTGGTTCCAGTTCTATTGATATATTAGGGAATAACTTGAGTACAACATGAGTTTCATATTTGAGGGATTCAGAAATCTGCACCCAGCTGAATGGAGCCACGTAGGAATATACTACAATTGCTTTTTTTTCTTTTAGTTTTTTAAAAAATTGAAGTATAGTTGATTTACAGCGTTGTGTTAGTTTCTGCTGTACAGCAAAGTGATTCAGTTATACACATATATACATTCTTCTTTATATTCTTTTCCACTATGGTATATTCCAGGATATTGAATATAGTTCCCTGTGCTATACAGTAGGAACTTGCTTATCCATTCACATAGGAATACACTAAATGCACACACACACACATACACACTCTTCAAACAACTACCAGCTACCATTAGTTCACTGCATGTACTGTAAGCCACATCCGTCCCCCACCTCAAATAACTCACCAGCTGCAACCCTTCCGATGCTCACTTCAGTGGGCAAACTTTAGGACTTTCTCAAGGTAAAGGGCCATATTTATTGTTGTAAAGTGTTTATGCATTTCTTAGGCATTTAACAGGTGTAAAGCTCTGCTAATGTTTTTATTAGATTCTTACCTTTTTTAAAAGGTGTCAATGACAAAATTTTGGAGTACTGTGCCCTTAACCCCATTTTTTTCCCATAAGCCCTGTGGTTTTTATTGTGTGACCTTGCAAAGCACGGTGGTTTTTATGATGGGTATGTTGGGTACTACAGGACTGACTGTGCCCCTGTGTTCAAAGGTGGAAGCAACTGCCTCCCAGGAGGACCCCCGAGAGGAGCTGTCCAGGGTGTAATTAACTACAGAAACTTTTCATAAACCTGTGCTTCAGGGGCTTGGACTACCCCATAGAGTCCTGGGTATCTAATCCAGCTCTCTACGAGCTTCAAAAAACAGCTTAGGAGTTTGGGATTAACATATACACACTATTATGGGACTTCCCTGGTGGTCCAGTGGCTAAGACTCCACATTTCCAATGCAGGGGACCCGGGTTGCATCCCTGGTCAGGGAACTAGATCCCACATGCCACAACTGAGAGTTCGCGTGCCACAACTAAAGATCCCGCACGAGGCAATGAAGATCCCATGTGCCGCATCTGAGACCCGGTGCAGCCAAATAAATAAAGAAATATTTTTTAAAAATACACACTACTATATATAAAAGAGATAAACAACAAGGACCTATTGTATAGCACAGGGAACTATACTCAATATTTTGTAATAACCTATAAGGGAAAAGAATCTGAAAAAGAATATATATGTATAACCGAATCACTTTGCTGTACACCTGAAACTAACACAACATTGTAAATGAACTACACTTCAATATTAAAAAATGGTTTAAAAAAACCAGCTGAGGGAGTTCCCTGGCTGTCCAGTGGTTAGGACTCGGCACTTACACTGCCATGGCCCGGGTTCAATCCCTGGTTGGTGAGCTAAGATCCCGCAAGCCATGTGGTGCGGCTAAAAAACCCCCAAAAAACCCAGCTGAGACCCCAATTCCACAACTCCAGAAATCAACTGCGCACCAGTGTCCAGCTACTTTAAATTCGTACTCTCTCATCTCTCTGCTTTGACTCTCTGATGATTCTGGGCCAGTCAACTTCTGGGCCTTGGCATTTTTATCTGTAAAATGGGCATACAGATCTCCCTTCCTCGGAAGCCAGAATAATGAATGAATAAAATAAGGTTAGAGAAGCACTGGGTTTTCCTGAGAAAGAAAATGCTGGGCAAACAGAACAGCAGCGTCAGCCCAGAAAGCATGACCAGAAGTGCTCTTTTAGAAAGAAGCAAAGAGGGAGGTGGGGGTCTCCTGGGCAGTAGGAGGCTCAGCTTGACCTCACGTGGCCTCTGAGCCTGAAGCCTGGGGGTCCCTTTCACTGGGGTCTGTGAGCTGCACCCAGAATCTGGTGGGCTGCCTTTCACTCTTGACATTTCAAAGCCAATCTCCCGTCCCTGATAATGCAGGAATGTTCCTCTGGCTGGTGGACCGCTGCCAGCTCGAGTGAGCGTCCCAGCCACCAACAGAGTAAACATTACTCAACCGGCCAGGGCTCTGTCACACACATTCTTCCCCTGTGTTCCTAACCTCACGCAGAGTGCAGCCCAGCACTGTTGGGTCTGGAAACTGGGAACTTAAAATCAGGCAGGAGGGAGAGTGCAGAGGAGAAAGCTCTTCCAAAAAGGAAACAACCGTGTCCATCAATTATAAGTAGACAGAGCTGTCTTTCTTATGAAGCCAAAACAGAGGTTTGGGGGTAGGGGCACCAGGAGGAATTAGGCCAGTCTTGATGGGTCCAGTACTGTATCCTTATAAACCCACTCCCCCTTTTCCCCGAAACGAGTCACTTTCTTGAGGAGAGAGGCAGAGACACATGGGATTCAGTCTAGTGAACTTCCTAAGACACTCATGTAGGATAAAAGAATGTGAACAATTCCCCCAGCTTGAAACTGGGAACTCCAAAAATGAAAGCTTTCAAATAAGCTGGCAATGCTGCCTCAGTTTCCCCATTGGTCACGCAGGGCTACTGCCGGTTCTTACTAATATTTCCTTCTCTCTGAGGATAAAGATGAATGTTTGCCAAGAGTTGAGGAGATTAAAAATCTGAAAGCCTGGGAGGAAAAATCTGAAGCAAGATGAAAGCAGTTTAAACATGGGGCTGGTTTCAATTCCAGATCTCTTTCTACCCGAGGTGGCTTAGTTAGGAGCCCAATTCATAAGAGGAGAAACACAGACAGGCCTGCGGGGACGGTAAACACTCTTGAACTCAAGGAGTAAAAGTTGAGTGATACTTGAGGGAAGCCCACAAACTGGTTTTCTTATAAAAATCAAAGCAAATGTAACCAAGAAAAGACAAAGGCTTCCATCAAAAGCATCTTGGCTGAGAACAGAAATAAATGTGCACCTGAAAAAATGGCACACGTGAGGAGGTAGAAAGGGCTGCCTGTCCTTCCCGCTAAGCCCATCTCGGCTACCACGCCTGCTCCTTAGCAGAGAGCTGGTTTCTGCAGGCAAACAAGAGAGGGTTTGCGATGAACACTTCAGCCGGGAGATGCTGCTGCAGGTGAAAGAAACCCAGCCAACCCTCGAGTACTTGAGAAGTCCTGACCTCTGTAAGTGTTTTACCCAGTCTGCTTCTCAATGTGTCCCAGATGCCCATTTGACAGAGTGGAACACTGAGGTTCAGAGAGGAAGAAGTCATTTCCACCATCTCTTGCTAAGGGTCTCCCAGCGAAGCAGCAGTATCCCGAAGCTGGCCTCTCTCCCTCTTGCCCGATAGCCCCACGTTGACTCCACACATCCTGAGCCTCCCATCGTGATGCACTAATAGTTTGAAATGATTTCATTTGTTTTCTTGGCTGCACCTCTCACTGGAGTGTAAGCCCAGTGAGGGCAGGACCTCATCTGTCTTCTCCATGAGCTCCTTCCTCAGCACCTTGTACAGACTATGCTCTGCCCTCTTGATAAGAGCACGCGATGAATGAATGAATGGCCTGCACTTCAACTCTGACTGAGCAGTGGAGAAGTGACAAGGGTATAATTTATTCCCTGATCTCCTGGGTTTTCTGAGGTTGACGGGAGGCATGTATGTTTAAGGAGGAGTAGCAGAGAAGGAGAGAGGAGGAAGAGAGATTAACATCTAATCAAAATGAAGAGAGAGCATGGATGCATTTCAGCAACTTCATGTTGGAAGGTGCG
Source organism: Mesoplodon bidens (assembly GCF_964165515.1). Taxonomy (NCBI): domain Eukaryota; kingdom Metazoa; phylum Chordata; class Mammalia; order Artiodactyla; family Ziphiidae; genus Mesoplodon; species Mesoplodon bidens. Next base: position 9,362,633 of record NC_138179.1, read on the forward strand.
AGGTGGAGGTGCTGAGGAGGAAGTATGACGTCGCAGCTCTTCCTTTCCGCGCCGGACACCTTGGACAGTGCTTTATCCAGAGTGCAAAGGGCCAATGCGATGCCTGCAAGGACCTACCCATTCCCTACTTCTTGAGGCCTAAGAACATACCCGTTACCTAGGGTCCTGATGGGCTGACCATTTCTAAAGGGTTTGGACCGCTGGTGGGAGCCCCAAATTTAGACTTGCCGTGTTAGAACCCAGCTTTAGGCCCCTTGGGTTTATTTGGGGGTCAGTAGGATCAATCACTGGGGATTTACTGTGGCAACCTGAGTAACTCAAACGCCTTTCTCCAAAGGAATCTAGGGTTAAACTAAGAAGGGTTAATGATGGACATCGTTAGGCCGAAAGTCTGTGCAGGCAGACACAGCCCTGCCACCGTCTGGCTCCTGGGGTGTCTTTTCTGAGAGGCTGCCTTTGCAGGCAGGGGTAATGCGGCTGCAACAAAGGCCCCTAGGCTTGGCTGACGAGGAGAATGATGATGCTCCTAGTGGGTCTGGGGAACGGGGAAGGCTATAAAGCCATCAGCAGACTGAGCCACTGGGTGTCCACATAAAAGTGAGGTCCCATAAACAGACATCTGTATTGTGACTGAAGGGCTAATAAAATTGCCTTAGAAGAGAGAGGTTTTCCACTGAGACCTATTCATAAGCAGGATCCTACTGGGAAGTGGCACCCGGGGAGAAGATCCTTGGAGGCCTGGCAAGTGTCAGAGCCGCCTCATTATGGGAGCTTGCCCGGCCAGACCTCAGCCTCTTCATCACCGTCGTGGAGGGCAGCTCCAGCATCATTATCATCATCATCATCACCATCATCATGACAGATAGCCACTGATCACCCGGCAGGCTCATGGATGCTGGTCCCAGGGAGCAGCAGGTGTTGGGCACTGATACCTTGGAAGGTGGATGATCACTAGCTTCCATTGACCAGGAGCACCAGTAACGTGCTTAGGGATCACCCCAGAGGCCTGGTGGCAGCCTAGAGCTGGGGAGTTTCCTTCCCGTTTCTCCAGACGACTGATTTGCAATAAGTTCAATCCCTTTTCTAGTCCTCAGTTGCTCAACAGAAGCTGAGGAAGAGTAATTCTTGCTCTTTGCTTGCCCAAGGGATGCTGGTAAGAGATTATAAAAGGAAGTAATCTAGAGTGAAGTAAGTTAGACAGAGAAGGAGAAATATCATATGATATCACTTATGTGTGGAATCTAAAAAAAGGGTACAAATGAACTTGTCTACAAAACTGATAAGAAACAACACTTATGTAGAAAACAAACTTATGATCACCAGGGGGTAAGGGAGGGAGAGGAGGGATAAACTGGGAGATTGGGATTGACATATACACACTACTATATATAGAACAGATAACTAATAAGGACCTACTGTATAGCACAGGGAACTCTACTCAATAGTCCGTAATGGCCTATATGGGAAAAGAATCTAAAAAAAGAGTGGATATATGGGTATATATAACTGATTCACTTTGCTGTACACCTGAAACTAACACAACATTGTAAATCAACTATACTCCAATAAAAACTTTTTTTAAAAAAGGAAGTAATCTAGTAGAACTGAACGGAACTAGTAATCTAAACTCAGCTAATACACTAAACAAGGAGAAGCTAAATTAGTAGAACACAAGGGAGAAAGAATAATAACATGTTCCTTGAAAACTTCCTGGTAGCATTTAAGCTTGAGGGATTTTTTTGGAGAACTGTATACTTTAGTTAAGCAGTATTCATGGAGGTGGAGCTGAATGACTTGTTTCTAGAAAGGGGAGAATATGCTTTACATAATAATATGTACATGCGTTATGTAGAATGAAACTAATTCCATGCTCAGCTTGAAAGTGAATAACACACTTATAAAGCAGGGGATTTATGCATGAAGCTTTTGGACAGGAAGCCCTCTACAAGAGAGGTTGTCATTCTACAAATATATGAAAGGTCTACCATGTGCCAGGCACGGGGCTTTGGGCTAGAGACTCAGTGGTGAAAAAAGCCAAAAAAAAAAAAAGTCATAGGGAGCTGGATTTTTAGAGACTTCAGGGACTACCTTTTTCATGGTGAGAATAAGACTTTCTTGGTTTTTTCTCTGTCTTTGACAGGTAGGGATGCAAACCCTACACTCTACCTGGCAGTGGGATTCTCAAGACGACAGAGGAGAAGGCTCATTTCTGTTTCCATCCGTAAAAGACATCTTGAGATAAATTAAGCACCTATTTTGTGCTCACCAGGCAAACTGATGTTCTCCAAATGGGAGATGCTGGTCCGAGGTTTTCCATCCTTGCTGAGCAAGGGCTCACTGGGCTTCATCGCCAGCCTGATCCAACAGGTGCCGACTGGAGAGAGGCACCCTGTGGCAGGCAGGGCCAGAAGGCCTGGGCAGTCAGGCTGCCACTCAAAGGCCCTGAAAGTGTTAACCTCCAGCAGTTATAGGTGCCTCGTTTATACCCATTTTAAATCTGTTTATTGTGACTGGCCCCACCCAATCTGCTGGTGCTGTAAAGCTCTAATGGTCCCTAATAAAGGTGGAAGGCACACAGTTCCTGAAATGGGGAAGAAGTGAGGGAGTGAGGGAGACCAGGAGGGAGAGAGACAGATGATGAGCTTAACAATAAAGTATCACAATGGCAAAGCTCCCTCTGCTACTTCAAACAGCAGAGCCCTGGGCCCCAGTGTCCAAATAATAACCTGTCAGAGCTGAAAGGCCACAGCTGAAAGGTCTCATTTGCCAGACTCCCGGAGAAATTAAGGGATTTGCCCAAGGTCACCCCTGCCCCTCAGCGCCTCAGGGCTCCTGGATCCGAGTCTGGGGCCCTCAGCCCAGCTACCTCATCTCTTTTACTTCAGCAGGGGACCGTCAGGACTGTCGCCAACCCCTTGAGACTCTAGCCTTCTCCCATCTAGCCTATGATGTCCAGCCCTGATTGTATATCCACATCTCTTAGGGAGTTTGTTGAAACTTCCCATGCCTGACCCCTTGTTCCAAATTCTGATTCCAAAAGGTATGGATGGGGGAGACATGGGTACTTTTAATAAGCTCCCCAGACGCCTTACATGTGGCCTGGGAAGGAGATCTGAGAACCACAGATCTTGTCAATGCTTGGGTTTCACTGTTCCTGATGTCTCAGATGAAAAGCAGGGTTCATAAAAAGGGGAACTCTTCCAGGGTGAAACTGCAAACCACAGCCTTGTCAAGAACCCAGGGAGAACCAAAGCTCTTCCTCTCTCTTGACGCCCTGAGGGTTCCTGGGTCAACCTAATAACTCCTTCTGGGTCAGGCACCGTGCGGGGCACTGGGTGCACTTTATCACCTTTAAGCCCCTCAGTAGTGTGAAGGAGATAGGTATTACGATTCCCATTCTATGGATGAAGAAACTGAGGCTCAAAGAGGCTAAGTAACTTGTTTGAGGCCGCACTGTCAGACAGGGACAGAAACACAATTCAAGCCCAAGCCTGTTTGGGGTGCTACACCTTGCTATCCAGACACACCCATCTGAGTGTGGTCCTGGCAATGGACTGCCTGTGACCAGCTCGCCTGGGGGATGTGGATTTCCCTTGGGAAAGTCATTAAATGCTAAAGATCATCTGCATGCATGGTGTGTCTCTAACTTGGGACGGACATGCAGTGTACACGTCCTGAGAAATTTCTTGACTTCCTGAGAGCACTAGAGAGACTGAGCCTCGCTGGTCAGCTCCTCCGAGGCTGAACTCACACAGGTGTGCTTTAGACGGGGCTGCTGAAGCCAGAACAGAGGGTACTGGGGAGGTATCTTAAGCAGATGCCTGCTCTCAGGTAGAGGAATGTCGCTTCCAGAAAATCAGCCCTCAGGAGCATCTGAGGTTTCCTGCGTTTACTGCAGGAATCGTGTCTACCCTGCCCCTTCTTACTGCTCTTTTGCGTGAAGTTTGGGGGAGCTTCCTTCCTAAGAACAAAGGTCATGAAGCTTCTCAGATTTGGCCTCCACCAGGAAAGTACCACACCCTCTCTAAGTGGCAGGTTCCCAGGGCTAATTACCAACGAGCAGGGGTACTCACACCTCCTTTCATTAAAGGAGAGAAATGCCTTATTAGGTACAGGAAATTCAGGGTCATCTTATGTACCTGACCTTGCTACATGGTCATGACCTGCCATCCCCTCCACCATCCACGGTTCCTCCCAGCTTCTCTCACTGTTTAGTGTCTTTGCACTGAAAGCCTATGGCACTGGACATGACACTTGCAAATGCCTTATGGATGTCACAGAGCAGTCCTTCCTGGAAGCATGAGAGCCTGCCTGAGTCTACTGCAAACACCAAGATGAGTATCTAGTAGTACTACTCAAATTGTCTCAAAATTGAGGTTGAAATAAACCTATAAGAGGAACAGAGGGAAAGAGGAGAAAGGAACCCAAACCACTGGGCTCCACAAGGTATGGTAATAGGTATGGTATGGTATGGTATAATATGGTATGAGGGCCTGCTACATCTGGGGTGCTTTGCATATGTTATCTCATTTAATGCTTCCCACATCTGCATGAGTGGGTGTCTCCATTTTATGCACTAAGAAACTGAGGCTCAGAGTCCAGAGTCACACAGCTGATCAGTGGCCAAGTTGAGGTTGGGATTCAGGTCGACCTCCATACCCATGACTTTGTTGCTACGCCCACTTGGATTTATAACAGCATTTCTCCAGAGTATCTTTAGCATATATTAAATGTTGGTATTGTTGACGGTCAGGCATCTATGGTACAGCCCAGGCACTGGGATTTTTGGAAGTCCCCCAGCTGATTCTAAAACAAGGCGAGATTTAGGAACAGTTGTCCTAGAGCACGGGTCAGCAAACTGTGATCTGCAGGCCAAGCAGCCTGTTTTTGTATGACCCACGAGCTCAGAATGGTTTTCACATTTTAAAATAGTTTTTAAAAATAAAAAAAGAATATTTTGTGATATGCAAAAATCATAGGAAATTCAAATTTCAATCCCCATCAATGAAGTTTACTAGAAGACGGCCATGTGCATTCGTTCACGTACGGTCCATGGCTGCTTGTGTTCTCCAAAGGCAGAGCTGAGTAGCTGTGACTGAGACAGTATGGCCTGAAAAGCCTAAAATAGTCACTCTCTAGCTCTTTACAGAAAGTTTGCCATCCCCTATACAAGAGCTCTTATGCACAGCTAGGATGATAACCAGGACTGAAGGTATTTGACTTTATTTTGGGGCTATGTTTCATATATATATATATGTTTCATATATATTTATTTTTATGTTTCATATATATATATATTTTTTTCCCCTCTCCCCGTTTGTGTTTGATCTTGTGGCTTCCCGGCCAGCAGTTAGTTTCATAGACCCTTGCATAGCTCTCTACCTCTCTCCCTCTGCTTAATTCTCTCTCAGTTCTTGTCAGTTTCCATCAAACCTTCAACAAACAGACTCCAAGGACACTTCTCCCATAACTTGGGGGCTGGGGCAATGTGCTTGCAGGCAGCTTCCTTCCTCCTCGGGTTGGACAGGAGGCATCAAGGAGTCCTTGAATTCTCTAAGGGTCCTTCAGGGGGATTAGGCACGCAGGTAGGGCTGCCTTCAGTGATAGAACTCCGGTATCTCCTTGGCCCCTTTGTGAGGAGGCTGGAGTCCCACCAGCCAGGGCAGCCAGGTTTCTTTGTATGCAGACCAGGGCTGGTCCGCTATCAGGGGGAGGCTGCCAGCAGAATGCTCTGAAGGCTGGGCCTCTTAAGCTCATTAATATCCTGATTGTCTTCCCCAATCTAGTGGCAGCCGATGGGGTGGTACCCGCAAGATAAAATGACCTTCGAATTCAACAGATAAAATGGCAGTCAGATAAAGTCCCTACAAGGAGAACATTGGAGCCGTGGTCACCACGGAACTCCACATCAGTATAAATGTGTTTTCTAAAATAGCAGATGACTCAAGGCAGGATCTGTTTCTCTTCTGAACTCAAAGAACCTACTACTTAGGGACAATGGGGCTTATGTACTGTGGGGATCTGTGCTGCGGAGATGAATATTTTTACAACTGCCCTCATAAACTCCCTCCACTCGTCTGCTGCCCAGGGAGTGGGCGGGGCTCCAGAGGTGAGCTGAGGTGCCTGTACTGTCTCAGAAGCCCCATTAAGTTGTTAAGGCATTTAGTGCCCCAGACAGTGCCGACTGCAAGGGCAGTTCAGATCCCCACCCAGACGGGGATGGCGTTGTGAAAGAGGGGGCTTTGATTTCTTCCCTGGGCAGGGCACAGAATCCACCTTGGTCAGGGGCAACAGTTGGTGGCAGGGGGGCGGGGGGGGAGGTTGAGAGGGAGGCGGAAGCAGCAAACTAGCCAGACTGGGAGACCCCACCCTTAACCCACCTCGCAAAGCCCCTTTGTCATTCAGAAGGGAACAGTAAGAATATAGGAGAAGAAGGAACTGTGGGAGGATTTTGTGTGTGTGTGTGTGTGTGTGTGTGTGTGTGTGTGTTGATTTCCATGTCTGAAAGTCCTTAGCATCTGCATAAAGTAAAGTGATAGTCAGTGTGTAACAGCTCAAAACCTGTCTCTGCCACTTACAAACTATATGTGTGGGGAGGAAGGTGATCTCAGCATCTTACTCTTCCGCCATCTTCCCCTCGTCTCTACAAACTATATGAACTTGGGCAAATTACTGACATACGAAATATCTCACCTTCCTTGACTGTAAAATAAGGGTAAGGTTATGGATGGTGTCTACCCTACAAAGTTGTGAGGATTAAATAAGATGATGCATGTACTCAGCCCAGGGCCTGGTACCCAGGAAGCGCTCGATCAGCACTAGCTGTTCTGATTCTTCAGATTTACTCATGACCCCGCCACTGGGCACTTTTGAGATTTCCTTGGCTTCTGCAGATTTCAGTGTCAGGGAAAACCACAGCAACCACGTGATATCCTGGCCCAGAGTCTGGTTTGTCTAAGACCCAGGGTTAGAGTTCTGCAGGCAAGTTAGGAGGAGATGTAAGAGGGGTTTGGGGGGAGGCAGGAGGCTGGATTCTCAGGTCCTCAAGCTCTGATCTGACCATGGGGGCAATCACAGCCCCTGGGCTTGGAGAGGCAGGAGTAGAATTTGAAGGGAGTGAGGAGAAAGCAGCCACAGAAATAAACGTCTCCTCTTCTTGGGTAAAGAGGCTGTGTGGCTCAGGACATCCAAAGGTTATCCTGGTAGGGCTTGTTCTCACCTCTGGGCCTCACTTTCTTACTAGGAGAATGAGCCTCTATCTCCTTCTTGAAAGATGATACAAGAGGGAGGACATTAGGTGTGGGGTGAAGAAAGGCTGATGAAGACCTCTGCCCCTGTCTTGCTGTCGCAAGGCGGCCAGGTGAGTTTGCTGGAGGCGACCAGGTGAGTTTGCCACAGACTGGAGCAAAGGGGACAGTACGCAAGGCCACCACAGATCGTGCAGCCGATCCCAGGGCTTGGGCCAAGGCTAGCCCAGCTTCCATCCCATGCCAACTTCCTCCTCCTCGGACTGATCAATACAGGCACCAGTCTCCAACCAGTCTGCTTCCTGGCCACAGCCCTGCTCTCTGACCTTTGGGGGGCCTTTCTCTTGATTCTGCTCCAGAATGGAGGTTGGGGCCATCACTCCGGGCCTGCTCAATGGCCTCAGAATGGGCTGTCACAGGGCCTATAACCAGGGACAGCTCCTGCTGGCGAGAGCTGGGATGGGGGGCGCAGATAAAGGCCTTCCTGGCTGAAGATAAATGGCTGCCCGCAGCCTGCTACAGTAACTCCAGGCCCCCAAGAAGAGCAAACAAAGGGTGCCCCTGTGACACTCACTGGAAAGATGAAGCCCCATCAGAGGCAGCCAGGCTGGTTCAAAGACTCAACTTAATTGTCAATTAAGCATGCATGAGGAAGACAAAGCCGTGACAACCCTGGGCTGCATGCTGGCGTGTGATTGTAAAGTCGGGAGGGGCAACGCTGAAAACAGCTGATTCTGCTGACAGTGTGTTTGTAGGGCACCTTGTAACCAATCAGCCTCTGCTGACAGAGGCAAAGGGCTCCTTCTGCCACTCCTATTGTGCTGGACATTCCAGGACCAGGGTCACACTGTGGTCACCATGGGCAAGTGGGCCACAGCACCGTAAGCGTGGCTGGGCGGGAAGGGGCTCAGGTACAGAAGGGATGCTCTCCTCTGCAGGAAGAGGGGTCAAGGGAAAGATTTGTCTCAAAGGTGCCTCCTGTCCTCCTGGCTCAGAGACTGGTGTTTGGAGGGGAAAGTGGGGAGGGGGTGGGGACCTCATCTCCCCAGCTCAGCCTTAGAGGTTGCTAGTGCTGACTCCGGCTGTTGGTTTCTCCTCGGCCACCACAGAGCTCTTTTCTGCATCCAGGTAGGTTTGGGGCTTAGTTAGAGACCATACCTTGGTTGTAGGGACCGTGATGGGAAATATATGGTGAGAAGTTCAGATCAAACCTTCCCTGAGCGCTGGGCTTCAGCCTGCCATCTGGCTGGCCCTGGGCGCACTCCCTAGGAGCCTGTCACAGCCCATGCGCTGCCTCCACCAGCAGCCTGCGAGGGGGGCAGGGCCTGATCCCAGCATTTGCACCCCAGCCCCAGAGCACACCTCCCTGCCTCTTAGGAACAACGCCCATGTATGACACTGACAAGGAAAGAGATTTCCGCTGCCCGGCACTCTTTCCACTGCTGCTTGTTTAGCCTCTTCTGTGATAATAATAATGATAACAGTAGTTATGGTTTATTGGGAAAGATGGGTGTTTACACACTCTCTCGTTTAATTCTCACATGGCCCCTATGAGGTAGGTACTATATCTCCATTTTACAGACAGGAAACTCAGACTCAGAGAAGTTATGTGAATTGACCACACTGCAGTTATGGGAATTAGAACCAGGTTAGAACCAGGATTCAAAGGTAAGTCTGGAGAATCAGTCCCTGGACTATTTTGATGAACCCTGAATGAAAATTAAGGGAGAGGGGAAGGTAGCCACTGAAAATACACAGTGGCCCATAATTATTGCTCCATAAATAGCTAGAAAGACGCACAAACTCCCCAAAGATAACCTTGATCCCCAGCCAGTTCTAGGGACTCTACGCCAGCAGGAGGTCTTCGTGCGTGTCTTACTCATCACCAACATGGTGCCCGGACTCAGCGCCTGTCTGTGCTGCGGGGAAGTACAGGGTGGGAATCGGCAGGCCTGGGTTCTAGCCCTTGTTTTGCTACCGTCGCCCTGTGGAACTCTTCAAAGTCACTACCTCTTTCTGGGCCTCAGTTTCCTTCTTCCAAGTTCCTCCCAGTTCTAATATTCACTGATTTTTAAAAAGGTTGCGACTTCCGAGGACCCTACAGAATCCACTTCCAGTGGGATACGCCTCCTCAGAGGGCTCAGTGGTGTCTCGGGCCATGTTTCCCGCCCGACCCCTGCCCTGTCCCTAGTACCTGCTCCAGCCCCTCCAGCCCCGCCTCTCTGGGTCTCCTGTCACCATACAGAATGCCTAAGCCAACAACCGCCTGGTGACCTCACCACAACCCCAGCTTGTCAGAAAGCTGCCGGGCCTTTGTTTGGCTTGCAGGCTCCCTGACTTTGGTGTGGAGATCACAGGTCCCAGCACAATAGCCATTGTCTTCTCAGTAACGCCCCTAACCCCAGCCACGCCCCCCGGGAGCTCCCTGCTCCAGCTCCACGGATTACTACTGCACCGGGGTACGTTACTTTGCCGTCAGGCCAGTGTTCATCTGGAGGTTTCTCTGCGTCTCAAGAGTAACCCCAACTTTCTTCCCGTGTGGCTGAGCCCTCCCCTTCTGTGGCAACGGGACCCGGAGAAGCTCCCCTCCCTGGCCCCCCAGGCTTCGCGCTGGACAGTAGCAGGCCCCCAGAGACACCTGAAGGGGTCATGCTGGGCGGATGGGGTGCAGTGTGGGACAGATGCTTGGAGACGGCCCAGCTGCTGGCTCTGAGCCTGTGCCCCCAGCACTTAGGTCAGCGCCCAGGTCTCAGGCCTCTCCCATCAGAAGGGCAAACCAGCAGGCGAGGGGACGAGCAGTTTCAGAACCGTCCCCCGAGTTAGAAATGGTGCTCGGCTCTCCTTCTGCAAACCCTTCCCCGGAGCAGGCAGCAGACTGTGCCGCAGTCTGTCTACACAGGCACCAAACCGACCTCAGTAAACACATCCACTCCGGAAGCTGGCTTTCCTGGGAGGACGAAGCCCCAGGGGAAGACGTACTCATCCCATCCCCAGCCTATGCCCGACGCAGCCCTCAGCCTAGGGGGGTGCTTTCCCACCAGGAAGGTGTAGGATTCCATCCTGACAAGCCCACAGCCCAGAGCAGAGGCACCTAATCCCAGCCGGGGCCTGGCACACGGCAGCACACATAGGTACTCAACCAATTTTGGCCAACTCATCACCGCCAAGATTTCAAGTGACCCACCCTACCCTAACTCTGGCGGAGCACAGACGCCAACAAGCAGATTGGCCCTTCCCCAGAGGGCCCTGGGCTCCTCCTGCTGCAGCTGGACAGAGCCCTGGGGGTGGACCTGGATGGGGCGGAGGGGCGACCCCTCTGCTTGCGGTGTGGACCAGGCACACCCGCGGGGCAGCCTGCTCCTTCTCATCCGGTGGTGGCCCTGACCCGCTGAGTCAGCAGCCGCAAGGGCAGGAGAGAAGAGCCTGGAGAAGAACGAGGCGGGCGGAGGGCTCCCTGGAGGCCGAGCAAGGAGTCAGAGCAAACCCAACTAGAGCCACACGCTCTTCTCACGAGAATATTCCAGCAGCAGGAGGAGGCCAGCCCTAGGACCATCCAAAAGCACTGCCTCCTCTGAGACACCCTGAGAGCCGTGGGGAGAAGCCGGAGGGTCGGGTCGCTGAGGCGCTGGGGCCCGGCTTACCTGGCAGCTTGTTGGGAGGGGAGGTGCTGGGCTGGTGCGGGGGGGAGCCGTGGGAGAGCAGCGGGTTCAGGCCGTGTGTCTGGCTGGAGCTGTAGGCGTCCATGGCCAGCTTCTGCCGGAATGCCTCCTCCTTCCTGCGGTTCGCGAACCAGTTGTAGACACGGACCTCAGTGACCAGGTTGGAGCCCAGGCCATGGGCCTTGGAGGGGGAGACACCCCGCTGCAAACATTCCGCCCTGAGAACAGGAGGGAGGGGAAGTGGTGAGCAAGGGCGGCCCGGGGCCGCGGGCCGGCCCCAGACGCACAATCACGGGGGGCCTCGGCAAGGAGAGCGAAGAGACCACGGATAGAGTGCGGGAAAGCCTGTCCTGAGGAAAGGCCAGCCCAGGTAGTTATCTGATGAGACGGCGGGAGCGGGGCGGAACACAGGTATGGAGCAGGCTCGCTGCCCCGGGAGTCAGGGGCGCAGCCTCTGGTGTGGCTCCTGAAAAAGAGAGGAAGCCGAGGGGCAGGCAGCTCAGGGAGAAGGTGCAGGTGGGCCTCCTGACTCCTCCTGATGTGGTTATTCTTCCCACCCTACAAAAGGAAAGCTCCCGGCTCTAAGCCCTTCCAAAGCACCCTGAAATGACTTCTGGTCTTCTGGGGTTTGGACATCCCACACAGGTATCAGGGAAGCGAGATTCCTTATTCACACAGCAGAACCCCCTCTAAGGGGCAGGCTGGGTGAGGTATAAATGAGGCCACGCAAAAGACGGCTGGTCTCTAGTTTTATCACTGCTGATGAAACCCCAGTGCCAGGAGTGAGAGAGATTCTTAGACACCAGTGGGTACTGGGGGGGTCCTTCTCATCAGCAGAGGGCCAGAGCACAGCTGAGGACGCTGTGACATGTGTGGGCGGATCGTTTTGCCTCCCCACTCCCCAGCCTGACCTCCCTGGCTGTATCCTCCCACTGCCAGAGCCAGTCCAGCCCAGAGAGAGGTCTTAACCAGAGCAAAGAGCAGATTTTTTTAAAAGTCAAGGTTGGAGTCAGGGCGGATGGGGCAGGAATGAAGCAAAAAGATATCTTGAGGATTTCTAATAGTTTTCTTTAAAATTCCATGTCATTAAGAACAAATGAACCCTACAAAAAGGACTCTAATCAGTGTGGGCAGTAATTCTTGCTCTCCTGCTAAGTTTCCTTTGAACCAATGTGTGTACAACATTTGGTCAAGGCCAAAGCCAGTCTGTGGCTAAGGGATAGCTTTTCCCTGGTCTGTAAGGGAGGTCAAACACATGATTCTCCCTTCATTGGCATTACATTTTAGACCAGCATTCTCCAGCATTCTCTGGGATAACAGTTCATAGGGGTATACCACAGAGAGACCTCCCATGGTTAACAACCAATTCAGCAAAGTGGAGTGGGTTTCTTGACTGCAGGACTTCTCAGAGCCTTTAAAATATTAATGTATGTCATAACTCCCTAAGAGGAAGTATGCAGAATGATGCTTCTCAAACTGATTTATTAATAGCTTGAAATGAGGGTTCTGTGGAACACACTTTGGGAAACCCTGATTTGGCCACTTATCTGGATAACTAATGTCTCAATATTCCAGGACTGAGGGGATGGAGCTCGGGTCCATGTGCTTGCCTGCCTGCTCGGGTGAGCTTCTGGTGGTGTTACCTGTTGCACTCCTCCACTAAGGCCTCCCTCTCTTCCTTGCTGGGGTTCTTTTGCCGGTCGTAGGCCTGGTACAAGATTTGCTGGGACGCGGGCCCCCATTTGAACCGGTTGCGACGCATCTTCTTGTTGGTGGGCTCAGAGCAGGCATCATCGGACTGCCCAGGCCCCTGGCTCTGTTGACTGAACTCTGGAAAGAGAAACAGCAGCTGATCCTGACTGCTTTTGTCTGTCAAATTTCCAGAACTCTGGACTGTCTGGTTGAATTCTGAAAAGAGAAAGGAGTAGATTTGATAGGGTCTGTAGCCTTCACTCAGCAGACACACAGACAGATAGACCAACGGGAACAAAACACCTTTATTCCTCTCCCCTGAGCTTTGGGATCTGCTGTTACTGTGGATGGGGGTGCAGGGGGTAGGCTCGGCTCAGGGCCCTCACTGCCCACTTCTGATGGCTCCACCAAAGCCACCCCTTTCCTTTCTTTGGAGGAGCTCAAACGTGGCCGACCATTGTTTGCAGGACAATTTATTATTATTATTATTTCATTGGCTCACTGGCTCTCAGACATGAAGCAACACTCTGAATCCTGAACTCTTGTGTTTTGATGTCAAGGAGATGAACTCCATCAAGTCTCAGGTCTAGGGGAAAAAATGCTCAAAAGTACAATCTGCACTTAGACAAAGTGTTTAGAGGCTGAAAATAGCTCCCCCCACCGCTCTCCTAATTCCTAGGGATCAACATTATAATGTTATGCTCTTTGAAAAACCCCAAACCCCAAATCTTTTGACTACTGCTTTGAAATAAATATAACTGGACCTTTGTATTGGAAAGAGAAGAAGCTCTTTAGAGCTCAGATCATTTCGGAGGCAATGGGGGTGTGTGTGTGTGTGTGTGTGTGTGTGTGTGTGTGTGTGTGTGTGTGTGTGTGTGTGTGTGTGTGTGTGTGTGTGTGTGTGTGTGTGTGTGTGTGTGTGTGTGTGTGTGTGTGTGTGTGTGTGTGTGTGTGTGTGTGTGTGTGTGTGTGTGTGTGTGTGTGTGTGTGTGTGTGTGTGTGTGTCTCTCTCTCTCTCTCTCTCTCTCTCTCTCTCTCTCTCTCTCTCTCTCTCTCCAGGGGTCCATTTAGGAGGGAAACAGCCCAAGAGGGAAAGGTCTTACAGACCTGCTCTCACATTTGAAAGAAGGGAAATGCAGGAGATAGCAAACACAGGCCCTTCCTGGGAGTGGCACTTCATGAGCTGGAGAAAGGTAAATATAGATGGCATGATGCCCCTTGTCAGTCCAATTCCCAGGACCCAGGCACACTGTGACCCTCAATATATTTTGGTTGAATGAATGAATGAAAGACGGCAGTTCGCCTGATGGTGATTTCCTAGCCTTTGTGGTTGCAATGAGATTTGATATTTGCTCATGGAAGAGGCAGCCTCGTTGTCCTCTTTCTCACATGTGCGTGAAAAAGGTTCATCAGGGTGATTAATTCCATTTTACAGATGAACAAGCATAGAGGCCAAGGACCCTGCTGAACAAGGACAAGTAACAGATTCATCTCCTAACTCCTGGTCCCTGGGTTCTGGACCTTGATGTTTTTCTTTCTTGGTTCCTGGAGTCATCCCTACAGGTCTCAGAAAATCCTCAAGGTCCAAAGTCAGGCCACTACTTAGTGCTTGAATCTTATCCACAACACCCTACCACGTGGCCTCCCAGCCCATCCACCTCCAGCAATGGGAAACTTACTACCATCTAAGGATCCATTTCCATCTTGGTCCATCACAAGGAGCAGTGGGCCCCTAACAAGTCTGTACCCCAGACGCAGGTGGTGTTGGCCTTTGTTTAACCAGTTGCCGATCGGCCAAGTTAACGAGCTGTCTCCCAGGTAGATGGACTGAACGTGTCACTGGGACCTTTGATTTGGGCCCCGCCCACTTTGGATGATTCTCAGGTCACTTAGGGCTCTGTTTTCACCGGTTCCCAACAATTCCTTTAGATACCTGAGAATGTCTCTGCCAAATTTACTGGCAGGAAGTCACGGACTCAATGAAATCATGTAGGGCCCCAACCAAGTTCCTTAATTCCTGGTCCCTCAGCTTCCCCGCCTGTGGAATGGGACTGGGTGAAGACCTACGGGCACTAAATAGTCTTTTAGAACATCTGCCCCTAGTCAGGATAACGTTGATGGTAATGATGATCACCCAAGTTCCTACAGAAGTTATACTTTTCAAAGTGCTTTTACACTTCCTGTATTATTTGGTCTTCATAGCGGCCATCTAAGTACAGTGACTTTGGGGAGGATCATAGTGGGAGAAGGAAGTCCCCTGCTCAGTGGGTGTCTGTCTCAGTGACTCCTCTCCTCCCTGTGGCCCTGTGGAGTTACCGTGAATAATAGCCAAAGCCAGTATGGGTGATCCCAAGGACCCAGGATCAGTATGAGGTTCCTCATTTGATGTGAACGGAGGTCATCACAGGGAACATTTACTGAACCATTTCTACAGTGAGGTATTATACAAAATCCTCCAAATGTATCCCTTCATCTCATTCTCACACTTCTCTGTGCAAGAAGTATTGTTATCTCCATTTTACAGATGAAGAAATTAAGGCTCAGACCAGTTAACGTTGCATGGGCTTGGGGCGGGAGCCAGGACGTGAACCCAACCTGTAGACGCTAAACTCATAACCATTGCATCACCATGCATATGCATGGTGATGCAGCATATGCATCACCTCTCGCTTGAAACAAAACCCAAACAACACACCCACAAAACCTTCCAATCGGCCTTGGGTGGAGGTAACTGAACTGACTCCTGAAGTTCTGCCTGTGGTGGGTGCGAGACACGCCTGCAGCTGCCCCACGCTGTGGGGGCTGCCTCTGGCTGCTGGCTGCACATTTTGAAGAACTAGACTCCCCCATGTCCTCCATCCACCACCAACTCTCCCCCACTTCCTTCCAGATTAACTGGGGGAGGGGCACAGAAAATGTTCATTGCCCATAAAAACTAACTTGGAGCAGCTGGCTTCGGCAACCTCTTTACAGGCTCAGGAGCCAGCCTGGACAAGGAGATTCTATCTGCATAGATGGGTTCATGAATATTACCATTTATTATTTTTAGTTTCTCAAGAAAATTTATCATGTGTCATCTTTTTTTTATCTTCCCCACTCTCTCTTACCACTTGCCACGTTCAGTTGTGTCCCTCTTTTATTCATCTCACTTCCTATATTTTATCCCATGCGAGCATGTCTTATATTCATCCTTTAAGAATTGGTTGAAATGTCGCCTCCTCTAGGAAGCCCTCCATGATGTCTCTAGGCAATTTAGCAACTCCTCTGCTGCCCCTTGTGTATACTTTTATAACAACTCTTAGAGAGCAGCTGTCATTAGTTTTTCAAACATCTCATCTCCCTCATTAGGTTGTAAATCCCTGGAGAAAAGGACGGGTGTATCTCACAGCCCAGCAAGTGCTTGGCACCTCATAGGTGCTCATATAATATTTACAGAATGAAGGGATCCTTCGTAAGCTTTATGTCTCATGGGACTTTAAAACACTAATAATAATTTAAAAATCCTTTGCAGAGACTGTCATACGTTTTTGCAAAATGTCATTCTCAAGCATCTTGAGAAACTTTTTGGGACTTTTGTCTTTTTAGACGCTTCCGGCTGTCCTCCTTCTCCTTTCTGAGGGAAATCCCATGGCACGCACAGAGGTAGCTCAAACTGGAGATGCTGCCTGAGGCTTGTATTGGAGTGAGGGTGTGTCCCAAGGGTTCTCTGGCCTTTGGAGACTGGCTCCTGAAAATTTTTCTTAGGCTTTCCAGGAATTACAGGGAATTGCTTCATGTCAGACACACAAATTCTTAAAGACCTAGTCACCACGGATGGTGGATCATCCCAGAGTTTAAAAGGGTCCTCTTCCCCTCAGTAGCAAAGAGCTCTCACTTTGCTTCTTCTAACCTACCCATCTAATGCTTCCAACAAAAGAGCAAACCACCACAATATGAGATGAACCCTTTCCCTCCACCTTGAAGTTCTTTCCAGCCCACAGACATTGAGACAATAAATACTAAAACAATCACTTCAGGTCAGTGTGTGACAGAAAACAAGAGTGATTTTAAAAAGTAGCCCTCCAGTGAGAGGGGAAAAACCCAGCCCAGAAAGGGGTAGAAACTCGTATCTTGACAGAGAAGCCCACCGCCCAGAGGATAGTGTGTGGGAGGAGTGAAAGCTCATATAAGTTTTTCCTAGAAAAAGGGCTGGATCGCAATAATCAAAGTGTAATGTAAAAGTATACCTTCCTAACATAAAAACAGTAGGTCACTGATACTCTTATCATTGAAAGGCAGTTCAAACTTCCCTAGAGTTCAAAACAAAAATCTTTGTGTTATTGGGTAGAAGAAATCTTGGGACAAAAAGGAAATTTGGAAACGACAATGGGAATGACAAGAATTCATGGGTCAGAGCTGCAAATGCAGGCGCTTTTAGTGTGTCCTGCTTTAGCCAGAAGCAACTTCTTCCTCTGATAGGCTCACCGGCTGGGGGTCTCAAAACTCCACCGATTTTGGTAAATGTGAGCAAGCATCTTAAGTTGCTTCAGAACTCAGTTGCACCCTCCTACCCAACCCTCCCAAGTAACAGGATCAGGTTCTGAATATATCTATATATACAAATGCCTTATATTTTTTATACTCCTTTCAGAGAGGAGAAAAATAACGATAATAGTGATCAATATTATTGATTGTTACTAAATGTCTTCCTTGGAAACTGATCCATGGTGATGTATCAAGGGGAGATGCTTGGCTTACTTTGGGGACGATACTCCATTGTTACCTACTTGGTTTCAAAGAGAAAGATGTTGGAAGCAGGGACCAAAATATTCAAGGTGCACTGCACACACTGAAGGGCTTGTCAAAGCAACTGGCTGGGTACTAGGGGATCGTGGGAGAAGAAAATGATATAAGTCAACCCATTGTACAGCAGCGCTGAAGGCCAAATCCACATGCCAGCTTCATTATATTTGCCAAGCGCTATGCAGACCTTGTTGATGAAGAGGAAACTGAGGCATTCCACAGGGGTCAGAGTTAGGGCAAAGGTCACTCCTGGTTGAGGCAGAGGCAGGATGAAAGCACTTACGTCGGAGGATCTCCCGTTGCTTTCGGACGTACCAGGTGTACAGGGCAGCGCGCTTCTGGGTCTTCATAGGGGTGCCCTTGTTGAGATGCTGGGAGAGGTGTGACTGGTTCAGGCCGGTGACATCGACCACCTCCCTCTGGGGGATGTTGTGTTGCTGCATGTAGCCCTTGATCATTTTGGCAGCCCTCCAAGGGTCCTCGCTAGACAGATAAGCAGATGGTTAGGATGCTGGTAGAAGAGGTCGGGGAGAAATACCCTCTTTCTAGAGGTTTTACCTAAACTCTGTGTAAAACTCTGACCTTCCCCTGTTTCTCCTCCTGTCCAAGTTACATCCTGGGGAGAGGCCAAAATAGAACCTAAACAAAAGAGAAGATGAAAGCTCCTATATAGTGTACTCCATCCCTTTCATCTGAGATTAGGAGGGCAAAGAGGAAGATGATTTCCCTGCTTCAGGAATGGGAAAGCACCCCAGCACTCTCTCTTGGGAAGCAGAAAGAGAAGTTCCTGCTTTATTTTGCTTTCCTTCACTTTCCTGGAATGTGAGAGACTTAAACAACGGCAAGAGGCCCACTGGACAGTGGAGGTGCCATTAGCTTGGGGCTGGGCTGGCTGATCCGACAATGATAGAGGGCAGAATCTCTAAATTCACCTGGACTGCTCCCCCATTATTTTCCTTCAGAATGGGTGTCCCCATTTCTTGTCTTATAAAACAGGAGTAAAACTTTTGTGTCCACCTCCTGAGAAGCAAGGAGGACTTCTTAGCCAAACGTTAAACGGTTTTCAGAGTTTCAGAAAAGTTTTAAGAAATGACGTTCCTCCCTGGGGCTGAAGAATCGCTGCACTGAGGTGAGGCCAGTAAAGTAAAAAAAAAAAAAAAAAAAAAAAAAAAAAAAATCTTCACAGCCCCGCCTCTCAAATAAGACCAAACAGAGGGAGAATAATTTCAATTTCTGAATATGATATGAATGATTCCAAATGCCATGTTTTCCTGTATTCTTACATTTCTCCTCTGACAGGGTAAGAGTGTCTGGAAGTTAATCTTTCTCATAAATTTTAAGCTTGGGATAAGAGCTTACATTTCTCATAAACACAGGTAATGCAAAAAGCTTCTTTAGAACACCGTATTAGTGCCTTTGAATTTATTCCAAATGTTTTCAACTTGCCAATATCTCTTCTTGCTTATTGAATAGGTGACTTAAAAGTGAGAGACATAATTGAAAACAGAAATTAAGAAAACAGTGCACAGTATAGAACAAAAATATTCAAGAAACAATACATCCACATATACTATTTGTTTAATGCAGCTACATATTTAACTTAACAAAACAAAACAAACAGCATCCCTTTACTGTATGTTGATGTATATAATAGCCTGACAGAACATGAAAAAAAGTGAAGGGAAAAAGTAGTTTCAGAGGTAATAAAAAACAATGCTGAAAAGCAACATTTACAGTGTTGCAAATGAAATAACCGATTTATTTTTAAATGGTATCTATAACATGTCAACTAAAGTTATGTTTGTGTAATGAAATTTTAAAAATCCAGTGATTAAACTGGGATTTTTGTACGCATTTGAAAAATTGTGATCATTTTAGCAAGTCTTTAATATTAAATTTATGAAAACACAGGCTTTGATAGACATGTTTTGAGAAATGCAAACAAGATTAATTACATATAGCTTAATATATTTCTCAAGTATTTATAAAGGTACTTCCATGTAATACAACATAATGAAGTAACAACAGGAACAAAAAATGAGGAACTGCGTCCCGGTTTCAAGCATGGAGAATTCACCTTGAGTAAGAGGAAAGTAATGTAACATTTTGCACATACCCGTGTAAACATCAGAGCTCATTTAAAATCTTATTTCTGGTGAATATTTCCACAGATATTTTTAGGGTAGAAAAACACCTTCAACAGATACCAACAATAGCTTCGAAAGTTAGAAAAAAGTATTTGGATTTTAAAAGTTAATGCTGCTTCGACAGATTCTTTGACTTTTTTGGTTTTGTTTAATATTTTTTTACTTGTATTTATTTCGTGTGTCTAAGAAACCTAACTGAAATAGTGTAATGTTCTAAGAGCGAATGATTCCGTTGTTAAGAGTGAATTCGTTTAACAATTGGGAAGGTTTAAAAAAACAACAACAACAGTAAAACCTTATAAAGGATAGCAAATCTTTCAGCCCGCGTTGAAGGACCGGAGTTGGGGATAAGATGGCGTAGTTACACCTTTACAGCTCTGACCACAGAATTCTCACGCATTCACCGGGAAGAGCCCCGAGAGTCGGTTACGTTTTGAAATTTGAAAATACAGCCCGAGATCAGGGGTTCCCAACCCCGATAAACACACAGAACGGGAGAAGCGCGCCCGGGCATTGTGCTCAGGACGCAGGTGTCAAGCGCCCGACCTCGGCGGCCGCCTGGCCAGCCCAGCACGCTCCTTTCCAAACAATGCCTCGGCCGCCCACAAGCAGAGAGGCCCTGGACCCCGTCTCAGATCGCCGTGATTCTTCTTTAAGAAGCCTCAAGCCCGGCCTCTTGGGAGCAACCAACTTTCCAACTTTCCAACTTTCCACCGCGCGCCAGCCTAGAGCTGGGGCCGGGCACCCGGCAGCGCGCAGCCCCCGGCCTGCTTTTCTCGCCTTTCTCTTCTAAGAGGTGGAAACAGTGGCCGGGCGCTCCCCAGAGTGACTTGCCCGGTTCTTTTCTTTCCGCCTTCGGGGAGCGCGGTGGGCCAAAAAGGGAGTGCGTGCGTCTGGCGGTCAGCAGCCGACTGTGCAGTGACCTGGGGACCGCTAGCGATTTCTTGAAAAATTACTTTAATCAAGTCTGACCACTCCCGAAGTTGGGGGAGGGAAGGCAGCAACCGCTGGGGAAAGGGAGCGAAACCTTGGGGTCTGTCCTGCGTCCCCCCGCCCCAGCAGGGGTCTCGGGCCCCCTAGCCTCGCTCCCCGCCCCCTGGAGCCGGGGGCTCTGCTCAGCGAAGAGCGCTGAGGTCCAGGGCTCCGGGCCGGGCCTGGCTCTCTGCCCGCCGGGCCTTCGGCGTCGTTGGCCCTGGGGCAGCCCGGGTCCGGCGCCGGGTCTCCGGGCGGCGCGGGGGCTCGGCTGGGAGGGCCCGGCAGCGCGGTGCGTGTGCTCGGGCAGCGGCGAGCAGCCCCGCGTCCGCGTTCTGCTTTCCTTCCCCCTCGAAGCCGCCGCGTTTACAACTTCACCAATGAATAACCCGCCTCTCCGTTCAACCTAATCACAACTTTTTGTGTATCTTTCTGTTGATGATTTATAGAAATAAATTAATAACACCCGAACTCCACGTGCTGCAGTTTATATTACATCTCCGCCGCGTCCGGACCGGCGCGGGGCTGGGTGCCGAGGGGCGCCCCAGGTCCTTCCAAATCCCAGCTGGAAGGCGGGCGCCTGCGGCCAGGCAGATGGGCCTAGGTCCCGGGGCGGGGGGGGTGGCCCGCCGGTGGGCGGCGGGAGATCGGTCGGTCCGCCGGGCCCGGGTCAACCTCCGGGCCGCCCTGGCGCCCCAGCCGCTCCTCTTCAGACCCCTCTCACCTTCCTGCACCCTAACCCCGGCTGGGGAGAAACCGCCGCCACGGGCGAAACCGCGAGGGAAGAACCTCAAACCTCAGAACTGTAGCAACATACTTTTGGGAAGTAAAAAAAAATCTAGAAATCCCCCTGACTGTTTTGCTAGAGAGTAAGCCGCCGGGTCCCCAGGTAGCAAAATCAAATGCAAGGTCATATCCCATCCCAAACTGCCACTGCGGGCGGGTGACCGAGGTTGCCCGAGTCCCCGGCGCGACTTTGGTCCTGGCCCTGTCTAGAGACCGCGGCTCTGAAGGGTCCGAGGCCAAGCGAGGGGCTTGGTCCTAAAGCAGAGTGGCCGGGAGCGACGTGCGGTCTAAGGGGACCGCTGGGCTCCTGGGATAATTAGTAACCAGCTGTCAAAGCCCTGGGCCGCTCGGGAAGTTTTAGCAAACGACCCGGGGCCGGGAGATAGACCTCCCGCCAGCCTGCTTGGATTCCCCAGGGACGCCGGGGTGTCGGCGGCGAGATCCGGAAACGCCCTCCTTTCTCCCACCAAATCCGCTGCGAACTGGGGTCTTGGCCGCATTTTCCCCTCGCTTGCTTAGTGACGTGGTTTCTTTTGCCGCTTGAGGATCCACCCTAACCTGACAACGTGCAAACATTTCCTTTCGCGAATCTAAACGGGCTTTGGGGATTCCGGATAGCCCTGGGGTCTTGCACGGGCGCTGCAAATGGGAGTGCACTCCGGAGAAGTCGCCCCCCAGATCCCGGCCCAGGTGCCGCCTGTCCCTCTGCCAAGAGCGGCAGGACGCCGTGGCCCACCCAGGCCGGCGGCGTTTCCCCGGACCGCGGAGGCGGTACCTCGGAGAAAGGCTTGGCCTGGGGCTGATGCGGGCCCGAGCCTGGTCTCCTGGGAATCGCAGCGGTTTCACTGCGCCCACTCGCACCTTCCGCCGCGTGGGCAAACCTCCGGGCAAAGGGCCCCGCAGCTCGGGTTCTCCCAGGCCGAGCCCCAGCCCGGCCGGGAGGGCCCCGCGGGTCCCGGGCGCTGGCCTGGGCAGGCGTTCCTGAAGCCTCGGGGCTCGGGCCGTCCAGTTGAGGGACTTGGAGGGGTCCAGGTGTTGGGAGAGAAGCGGAGCGCCCCCCGGGGGACTTCTCTGGTGGGAACCAGGCTTGGCCAGAGCGGTCGCGCGCAGTGTCGCTCAGGCACAAGGCCGGGGGCTCAAGGGGCTCGGGCACACACTCCGCACCTCGGTCCGCGCCTACCTGAGCATCCGGTCCACCTCCGCCCGCTGCTCCGCCGCCTCCTCGGTGTTGAGGGCTTGCAGCTCCTTGAGGATGGGAGGGGTGTCATAGTCGTCCCCGTCCTCGGAGCCCTCGTCCCCGGACAGACGGCCCTTGGCGTGGCCGTTCGTGAGAGTATGGAAGACCGGTTTGGTGTCCGGCTCGGCCCCGCTCCCAGGGGACAGGGGCAGCGTCTCCAGCTTCACCCCGAAACTCGGGGATGGCAGCAACTCCTCCAAGGCCTGGACCAGCACCTCCTTGGTGACCCCGGAGCTCAGCAGGGCGCTCAGGAGTTCTTGCTGGAGCGACGTGAGCTTGGACACCATTTTCCAAGGACAGAAAAAGAAGGGGGTGAGGGGGTGGGTGGGTGCGAGAGAGGAGGGTGGAGGGGAGTTTCACAAGTGAACCCCAAGTCCAGAAACCCCCCCACCCTTCAGCCTCCAAAAACCTGTTACTCCCCGGGGTCCGGAGTCTCCTCCGAGAGGAGTCAGAAAACTTCTAACTTGCCATGATCGCCACCATTAGGCCATATAAGATATGCAAATTAGTGGGGAGGGCCCGGCTTTCGGCCAGATGCAAATGGTCGTGGGGAGGGGGGAAAACCGAGAGAGGGAGAGCGTGAGGGGCAGACGGGGAGCGCAGGAGACCCGGGCCGGGAGCGGGGCTGCCAGGGTCCATTGTACTCACGCCAGGGGGCCGAAGAGATTCTTGTCCTGGTTCTGTTTATCAGCCAAACTTTAGCTGACCTTTGGACTTGTTAAACAAGTAGCTTGTAGCCTAGTGTGGAAGGCTCCGGGACTTTTCCACCGGCTGCGGGTCCGGCTTTAGTCCGGAGAGAAGAAGAGGCTGCGCTTCGGGGGTTCAGGTGAGAGCTGGAGGAAGCTGGGGTGCTCTTGGAAGAAGGAGATGGAGGAGGATGCGAAGAGCAGAGACCCTCCGACGCGTCCCAACCGACGCAGGCGATGGGCCGGGAGAGCCAGGCGGGCGGAGGATAAACTGACCGCAGGGGAATGGACGCGGAGACCTGGGGGAAATGGGGCGTATTAGGTGGGGTGAGTGTGGATTGCGGGGGCGGGGGTCCCATTTACTTCTACCTGAGTTACCGCTTTGCGGACCCCAGGCCCTCACCAGCTGGGTCTAGCGGTTTGGATTTGCACAGCTACCGGCCCGAGAGCGTAGGCAAGCGGGAAGGAGGTCCGGAGAACACTTGGGAGGAGGCACCGACTAATTTATGACCAGAGGGAGTAGCCAAAGTTGAGCTCCCCCAGCAGCGGGGCTGCACCAGCACCCAGCCTGGCCGAGCTGCGGAAAGCTGGACGCCTGGGCCACTGGGTTCCCCGGTTTAAACCAGGACTATCAAAGCGCCTCCGCTCTCGGAGCTAAACTAGGATTGCTGGGCCTCCTTTCTGGCAGTGAAAGCAAAGCTTGGCCTGCAGCTGGATGGACAGTTGGAGCTGCACATTCTCTGGGCCCACTGATTTCTGGTTTATTCGCAGCTCCAGGACACAGCGGTTCCCGGGGCCTGGGGCGGCGCTCGGCAGAGGCGAGGTCAAGGTGGCCCTGGCAGGCGTCTCCCACGCCAAGTTGGGAAGGCGCGGACTAAGCCGCTGGGGGAAAGAAGTATTTTTCCACGCCGGCCTGGCCCAGGAAGGAAGCCGGGAACCCTTCAGCACTATCGGAGTTTCACCTGCCTCTCCCTGAGGCGCCCAGGGGAAGGAAGGATTGCAGGAGTCACACCCAGACCTACAGGCTGGACCGGACCTGCAGAAGAACAGGGGCTTTTTAGGATCCATCGCTCACAGCCCCATAGTTCCTGGGGCGGAGAACAACCCCCTCCCCTCTCTAAGCCTCAGGTTCATCATCTGTGCAATATTGAAACCTAAAAGTGCAGGGGATGGGGCACTGTACACAATGAATGAGACCACCTGTGAAACCCCGTGGTCTAACAATAGTGTTCACCCTTTTCCTTCCGGGAAGGTAGGAAGCCAGTTCCCAGTAGTAAAATCTAGCCCCTCTGGAGGTTTAGGATTCTCAGAATCAGGGAGTTCCAGTGCTGGGGTTGGAGGGACCGGGCGACTCAGAATGAGCACGGAATTTGCAAAGGAGCTTCTAAGCAAATTCTCCTCCCTTCCCACCTTTAAAAGACAATTAGGAGGAAGGGGGGAATTTCAGCGCGGGTTGGGGTGGGGAGGGTCTGCAGCCCTGTCTGCTTGTTTCAGGATCAAATCTCCCAGGTGTGTGAGGGCTGAAACTCCAGATGTGGCTGATCCAAGTCAGGCTGCTAAGGAGCTAGGCTGCCTCTTTTAAATACAGGGCCTGCTCCACTCGCCTGGGCCACCCATGAGAAAGGGGTGGTTGTATGCACAGAGCTCTGGGGGACCTTTACACCGTCTCAGTGTCTTTCCTGGAGAAAGGGGTAATAAGTTCATAGAAACGAGGGCTCTTCATTTCACCTTATTGTCTTCTAGTTTGTTGTGACATACGGCAGATCCTTGCCCCTCACAGTTCAGCCCAATGGGAGAACATTTTCTGCCAACCCAGCTCCCCTCAACAGGGATAATGAAGTGTTCAGAGTAAATGTCCCTGGAGAACAATCGCTTTTTCTCTGTCTCTCACTTACTATCAGGATAGAAGCAGTCAAGTGTAATGAAGATCAGTTTCTGTGTTTAGCTGGAAAACCCATTAAAAAACCAGCCATCACTTCCCTTTTAACAACAAAGCTCTGATTTGTAGTTCCAACTGCTGTGTGCCCCGTCCGATTCTCAAGCTTCCTTACCTCTCAAAATTCAGGTGTCAGAAAATCCATTCTTCCCCCTACCCCAAGCCAACTATGGGAATGTACAGGAAGTTGCACAGAGTACAGGGAAACTTCCTATGCGTGTCCAGATAATCTGGCTATTAATATCCAGCAACTTCCTGTAACCCTCCCGTCCAGATCTAACTTGTATATACCACCTGATGCAATATGGGTGCTCACCAACCAAGTAACTGCAACTATGGATCTGTGAACAGATCCAATATCTACCCCTTCATATGGAAATTTAAAAAGAAAAGTGTAAGTATCCCACTTCTCTTTTTAAGGATGTGGGTCACAGATGCTAACCAAATGAGCTATTGCAATAAACCCTTTGGTTAAGCTTCCCCTAAACAGAGGAAGCCAGAGTACAGCTGAAAAACCCTTGTTTATGCTTCACACAGGATAAAGTAGTGATGGGCTGATATAGTAGCCCCATTTTAAAGAAATGGGAAAAGAAGACATAGGACATTTTAAGGAGGTGGCTTGGAGCTACTGTAATAAGTTAATGGAAGGGTTGAGATTGGGGTTCATGAGTTTTGAGCAGGGCTTTAGGATGAAAGAGGAAGGGCTCCAGTTTTACTGCTTTGGGAGATGGGAAGTTAAAAGGGGGAATTCTGCTGTGATTCCACGGCAGAGAATAGACAGCAGATGTTGGAGTCAAACAGACCTAAATGTGGGTTCTCCAGTCTGCTTAGCCAGCTGTGCCACTTGGGCACACTATATAATCCTTCTGAGCCTCAGCTTCCTTAGGTCGAAAATAATGATAATACTCTACTGTGTTTTTGTGAAGATTAAATGAGTTAGTAGCTGCAGGTTCCTGGATGTGATATGTTTGGAAAGAGGCAGAACATCATGAAAACACGCCAAGAAGTGAGGCGGCCGATCTCTTTGGTCTCTTTTATTCCCAGCTTGTTCTTCTAAGAGTTACTGAATTCGAAGAGACCGCATTAGGTTCTTCTGCCCAAACAATGAATTCGCTGCTCAAATCCCAAGATTTTCTATGGGAAATGTAGTCCCTGATCCAAGATAATTTAAAATCCAGATGGCTCATTACCGTATAAAGGTTTTCTGGGCACCACCTTGAAGTTTCACAGAATGACAAGTGTGACTGCCACGGACTCAGCCTCTCCTGTAACTTCAGGGCATAAAGGATATTTCTCTCCTGCTCTTGCGCACAGTCTTCCCCCTACTTTCCAGGCTCACCCTGATTTGCTTACAGCAGGGAGAGCCTGGTCCTCTCCGTTCTCTGCTGCTTTACTCTCCAAGGCTTTCACATTGATTTGGGAGAGTCTCTAGAAGGCCTCAAAATGAAATCGTCTCTAGAGTAAAACATGAACACTGCCCTATCCTAGTCTGAAGGAGGTTGGGGGCCTTATTGTTAAGAGAACAGTGTTGCAGCCTAGAGAACATTTTAGACTGTGGTGTTAAAGCCTGAGTTTCCAGCTCTGGATACAACACTTTTTTTTTTTTTTTTTGGCGGTATGCGGGCCTTTCACTGTCGCGGCCTCTCCCATTGCGGAGCACAGGCTCCGGACGCGCAGGCTCAGCGGCCATGGCTCACTGGGCCCAGCCGCTCCGCGGCATGTGGGATCCTCCCGGACCGGGGCACGAACCCGCGTCCCCTGCATCGGCAGGCAGACTCTCAACCACTGCGCCACCAGGGAAGCCCTGGATACAGCACTCTTTTCCGGATAACCCTTCACCTCCAAAGGCTTGGCTGAGCACCTTTTCTGATTCTGCTTTTGAAAAATGGCCAGTTGGTCTGGATGACCATTTAAGTTCCCTAACTCTTCTATGATTTGAAATTCCGGAATTACCAGGGTGTCCATTTCCAGGCCTTTGGGCTGATGGTCCATGAGCTCAGGCCAGAACTCTGGGTAGTGCTGGACATGGGACTGTTGACTAGCCTGTGAGAAAAGACACCACAGACAGTAAGCTCCAAGAGGGCAGGGACCATCTCATGCCTTACTCTTCAATGCCTGGAGAGGTGCCTGATCCATAAAAGATGCTCAGTGAAACCCTTGTTGAATAAATGAAAAAGTGATCATCCCTGCATGATGCCATTAGGGTGATTTTTGTGTCCTTATTTATACTTCTCAACTTTCCAAGTTGTCAGCAATGAAGTTGTAGTTTAAATACCTTTCCCAGACACAAAAGGGTATACACTGTGTGATTCCATTTATATGAAGGTAAAAAGCAGGAAAAACTAATCCGTGGTGATAGAGGGTAAATTTGAGGTTATTGGGGGATGTATTCACAGGGATGGGTAATGAGGGAGCTTTCTGGGGTGCTGAAAAAGTTCTGTATCTTGATCAGAATGGTGGGTACATCATCAGGCTACACATTTAGGATTTGTGCCTGTTGCTGTAAATGATAACTTGGTGAAAAGTAAATAAGCAATTCCAAAGTGTAAAATGTAAACACGGGCAGCCGCCTCCTACTGCCCCCTGTTTACAGGTGATGTGTGGCCCTGTACGTTCTTTCCCATTCGCCGTGTGTAGTTTATCACCACTGAAACTTACAGACTAGCATATTCCAGGGGTGGGCAAACTTTTTTTTACAAAGGGCTAGATAGTATTTTAGGCTTTGTGGGCTTATACTCTGTCACAACTACTCAACTCTGCTCTCACAGACAATACGTACATGATTCGTATGGCTGTGTGCCAATAAAACCATTTTTAAAAACAGCTGGGTGGCTGGATTTGGCCTGTGGGCCACCGTGTGTCAACCCTTGGATAAAGCACCTGTGTAGGTAGAGATCCATATATCTGAAAGAGACCTGAGAGGCATCTCACTTCACTTCCTCATCGCTGGGATGAAGAAGCAGGTTCAGGGAGGAGAAATGACTTTCCCAAGAGATATCAATATTAGCACAGGGCACTGGGGAGATCCTGGCTTTGGAGTCAAATAGAGCAGTTGTTTGTGGGTGTGGCTTTGGGCAAGTTACTTCATTTGAGTCTTTATATTATCACCATGTGTCAACGGGGATAATAATGGAATTTCTATCTCCTAGGGTTATTGGAAAGATTAAATTAGATAACACAGCAAAACACTTTGTAGCGGGGCTGGCATAAGCTGGACTTGGTTTCAAATCAAGTGCTTTCTCAAATCACAGCACACGGCTCACGGGCTCCCTCCCACCTCCCTTCCTTCCCTCCTCCTAAAGGCACGACTTCTGGTGTAAGTTCACTGACAAACAACACTGGGTGTCTACTACCTGTGAAGTCCTTCAGGGACAGCTACAAGCTTGTGACAAATGGATACAGGAAGATCTCAAGTACTACCAACCCAGCCCTCAACTTCCTTTCTAGAAATCCCTTCCAGCTCTGCGCTTTTATTTCCCAAACAAGCTGCTATCAGATGATCTTGGCCAGGAAAACTCCTAAGGGTAGAGGAGATTTCTCTCATTTTGATTCAACAACCTACCTCCTTTTGCCGGTTCATTTTTAGAAATAGGGTGTTCCCAGGAGCTTGTAAAAGATTAAATTAAAAATGAGAGACCTAGTACGATATTAAGCTAATAAATACTACACCTGGCATAGACAGCCTTCACTCTGGAGCAATAATCTAGCCCTTCTACTACTACACACATGAAAAGTGAGATTGGCAGGGGCCCAGCATACAACAGGGGCTCCATAAGTGTTTATTGAATCAACGATACGGGCCAGGCTAGTGTTCAGAAAAGAAAGAAAGGCGATACTCTTTACTAAGATTTCCTGGGCTCTGCTTTCGGATTAACATTCAAAGAAGTGTTAGCAAGGTGTCTTTGCTACACTCTCCCCTGTATTCCTCCCACAGACCTGTGAGCTGGGCAGCGGCAGCCCCGCTTTAATGATGACGAAATAGAGGCTCTAAAAGTGTAAGGATTGGCCCAAGGACCCACAAACAGTTGAGGAGTGGACCTTGGCCTTGAACTGAGGACCCCCTAATTCCATATTAAGTGCCTTCCTTCTGGCTCTTTTGCATCTTCCAAGCCCAAACAGAGGGGGGAGCATATAGAAGCACCCCGAACAGTCTCAGTGCAGAGAAATCTCGTGATTGTGTGCGTGTGTGTGTGTGTGTGTGTGTGTGTGAGAGAGAGAGAGAGAGAGAGAGAGAGAGAGAGAGAGAGAGAGATCAAAGTCTTCTTTCCTGTCTGAGGACACACCAACCACGTAAAAAGCTATAACATTTGCACAGCGTTTTATGATGTGCAAAGAGCTTCCTCCTCATTTCATCCTCAAAATAATCTTGCAAAGAAGGCAAGGCAGGCATTAGTATTCACATTTCACAGAGGAGGAAACTGAGATTCAGAAAGGAAGAAGGACCCACTGAAGATTCCAGAACCACCCTCTATTTTTTTTTTTAATAAACTTATTTATTTATTTAATTTTATTTTTGGCTGCGTTGGGTCTTCATTGCTGCGCACAGGCTTTCTCCAGTTGCCGTGAGTGGGGGCTACTCTTCGTTGTGGTGCGCAGGCTTCTCATTGCGGTGGTTTCTCTTGTTGCGGAGCATGGGCTCTAGGTGCGTGGGCTTCAGTAGTTGTGGCTCGTGGGCTCTAGAGCGCAGGCTCAGTAGTTGTGGCGCCCGGGCTGAGCTGCTCTGTGGCATGTGGGAGCTTCCCGGACCAGGGGTCGAACCCGTGTCCCCTGCATTGGCAGGTGAATTCTTTTTTTTTTGCGGTACGTGGGCCTCTCACTGTTGTGGCCTCTCCCATTGCAGAGCACAGGCTCCGGACACGCAGGCCCAGCGGCCATGGCTCACGGGCCCAGCCGCTCCGCGGCATGTGGGACCTTCCCGGACCAGGGCACGCACCCGTGTCCCCTGCATCGGCAGGCGGACTCTCAACCACTGCACCACCAGGGAAGCCCCAGGCGGATTCTCAACCACTGCACCACCAGGGAAGCCCCAGAACCACCCTCTATTGACCCAAGTCTTCTGAAGCTGGACTCCACTGTCCTCTGCACAATGTTGTGTTTGTACAATAACAAGATTAGTACAAGGCACAGCCCAGGAACAGATACAATATCTAAGAATTAGACAAAATAAGATACCCCAATTCTAGTCCCAAGGTCATGCTCAAGCAATGGATAGCTGGAAGGATGCCAGGAAAGAAATTGGGTGCACTCCACGAGTTAGGAACCATTGCCCACTTGGTGTCACCCTGTGCCTCCCCACCTGCATCTCCTCTCCTCCCATGGTGGACCCGCCCCTGCTCTGCTTAGGGCTGTCTGGTCAGGAGTGCTGTCTGTGACATGCACTTGGGCATGAGAGTGGCCACTGGGCCTCAGGTAAGGGAGGACCAAGGTCTTCTTTAATGCTCTGGTGACTAGACACAGACCCTGCTCCCAGTCCTGGGGGTGAAGAGCATGCAGGGCTGCTGAGACAAAGCAGCAAACATTTACTGAGCACCTACTGGGTGCTAGGCACTGCGGTAGGTGTCTAGCACTGCTGGGACGAATGTGATTTAATTCCTGCTCTGAAGGAGTTGGTTTTATAGGGGGAGAGATAGACATATAAACACTCACTTCTATTGCTAGACAGGATGGAGCAGCCTTTACAATAAGCACGGTGCTGACTGCTTCACATAAAGCATCTCATTTATTCATAACAGCCCCATGAGACAGTACTATTATTCTACTTTTAGTTTTCTTAGTTTATGCTCAGAAAGCTCAAGATTTACATTGAGATTCAGTGCTGTCTGGCTTCAAACATTTTCTGTACCTGGCGAGAGGCAGAAATGACAGGGGACTCAGTGTGGGACTTGGAGTCAGGATGATCTGGGTTTGCAACCTGTCTCTGCTGCTTCCTAGATGTGACCTTGGGCAAGTTCCCACTCTGAACGTCAATTGCTTCAGTGGTAAAAAGGAAAACAGTGTAGAATTTGGCAGGAAAGATAATATATGTAAATCGCCTGGCACAATAAATAATTCGAAGCACGTGCTAATAACAGCAGCGGAACCAGCCAAGTTCTATGGGGGCTCAGATGCCTTGAAGGGTAAGTAGGATTTTGACAACAAGAACTCAGAGAACATTTCAGGCAGAAAAAAGCGTTGAGCAGAGGCTTGCAGGCATGAAAGTAGGTGAGGAGGTGATGGGGGCAGAGGGCAAGCTGAGTTGTCTGGACCATGGAGGGATCTTGCTAATGATGATGCTGGGAAGTTAGCGCAGGGCTGATCACGAGCAAACATTGGATGCCAGGCCTGGGACTCTGAACTTCTCTCCTTAGGCAATGAGGAGTCTTGGAAAGTTTTCAAAGGGGTGTGTGTGTGTGTGTGTGTGTGTGTGTGTGTGTGTGCCGTTATTTATTGATAATTTCTTGTTTAGAATGCTTATAACAACAACAGTAGTACTGCTATTTATTAAGTGCCTACCTCACTGTGCTAAATGATTTCCACTATTGTACCGTATAATCTTCACAATTATCTGAGGTTACTCTCATTACCTCCATTTTACAGATAAGACAATTGAGTGAAGTAATTAAATATGAGGCTCTGGAGCCAGAGTGCCAGGATTCAGATTTTGAGTTCACAACTCACAAACTGTGTGCCCACGGGCAAATTCCTAAACCTCCCCGTGCCTCAGTGTTCCCATCTTTAAAATGGGGATAGAGATGACATCTACCCAACGGTGAAGTTGTAAAGAGTAAATGAGTCAATACATGTAAAGTGCTTAGAAAAGGAGTAGCTGTCAATAGCTCTCAATAATTCTTAGCTGTGATGATTATTATCGTCCAAAGTGACACACCTAGGGAGAACGCGGCCCTGTGTGTTCCCTGATGGATTCCCTTCAGGGAGCCTTTGCCCTTCTCCAGGCAGGTGAGTGACGGTCTTAGTGGGGCAGGAGCAGAGGGGATAGAAACCAGGGCACCGAGGAGGGTTGCCATAGAAGGAGCCTCTTCAAAGATGCTGATGGTGCATCCACCCAAGCATCCATCCACCAGGGCCTCAGGAGGGGCGAGGCACCGCACAGCACACAGGAGGAGGCCAAGAAGTCCAGCATCTTACCAGAAGCCACAGTAGAGCAAAGGGAAAGTTCAGAAATAATCAGAGTAAGATTGAGACACCCCCACCCTCAACCCCCTTACCCTGCCAGTACCTTGTTAATTTCCACTTCTGTACCTTCTCACCTGCCGTTTCCTCCACCTGGAAGGGCGCCTTCCAGCCAAACCAGATTCTACAAACTCCCCTGAAAACTTGGTTTAAAATTCATGAGCTACAGGACTCCTTCCTGGTTAGTTGTGTCCCGTCTAATAATTATTTTCCCCTGTGACCTTCTGGGATCAGCTGAGGGTTCAACTCCCCTTAGGAAGGCCTCACTCAACCCCAGGTTGAGCTCAGAGGTACTCAGCTGAGGGTGGTTTGGCCCCTTGGGGAGACCTGCCAATGACTGGCAGGACTAGCTTCATGGGTGCGCTTGAAGTTTAAAGCTCTGTAGTTGCCATCTTGAATTCTTAATAATTTTAGTTTTGCACTTTTGTTCATCAGGGCAGCCTGATAGGAAAATGGAGCATGTGCGGGGGGCTTGACCCCTCAGCTCAAGAGGCCCCGCCTCCCGCTGCCTCCTTGACTTTCTGGGTTTGGGGTTCCAGCTCCTGGCCCCGCCAGGCCTGTTTCTCCCTAACTCCCATCCAGCCACCACTGCTGCCCTCTGCACCCTTAAGGGGCCTGGTGTGGGCACGGGGAGCTTGGGATAGGGTGCTGGAGTCCCATGGCATCTCAGGGACATGACGGTGGCCATCCCTGATCCAAGCTGGAAGTGTCTGTCTGCCATGGGTTGGAGCAGCAGCCCTGGGAAGGGGAGATGCCTGACCTGACTTCCATGCCCTCAGCTGGGGCACAATGCATTGGTCCAGTGGCTGGTCAAGGGGGAAACTGGCAGCTGGTGGGCTGGGTGCCCATGTGTGTACTGAATCACAGGGCGGGGTCCCCAGACACTAACCCTGTTAGTATCCCCATTTCTCAGGGAATGCGGCATTAAATAGAAAATTAAAAAACAGGGAGAGAGAGAGAGAGAGAGAGGAGAGAAAACAAGAGAAGGAGGATAGACCACAAAAGAAATGAAAAATCTTTGTATTTTAGATCTTTAATGACACTTTTTCTTCCTGTTTTTTGAATAAGGGAGCCTCACATTTTCATTTTACACTGGGCCTCACAACCTATGTCGTTGCTCCTAACGTCTGGAGACACTGTATCGTCATGGCTGGGGGTTGTTACGGCATCCAGTGGGTAGAGGCCAGGGATGCTGCTAAATGTCCTACAATGCACAGGACATTCCCCAGAGAACAGAGAAAGATCTGGTCCAAAGTGTCAATAGGGCCGAGCTTGAGAAACCCAGGCTATTTGTTCTTCCCTTCTGCTCCCAGCATCCTCTGTGCTCATCTCTGCCCCAGCTCTTTGCCCGTGTTGTTGAAATGACCTCACCATCTGTCTAGACCAGAAACCCCTCAAAAGCAGGCCTGCATGTTCACTAATCTTTGTGTCTCCAGGACCAAATGCAGCATCGGCACAGAGTAGGTCCTCAATACTCACGGCCGGGACCGGCTGGCAGGGCCTACGAACCTACCTGATCACATTTTAACCTATTATTTTGTGTCTGTTGGAAGCACGAATCCACTTATAGCTATTTTAAGTCATTATGTGATTGCATGTTTTCTCTCCCCTCAGTGGATTGTAAATCTCTACAGCACAGGAAGTAAACTTCCACATTTTCTGTTTTGCTCAGTGGTGCTTAGAACAGTACACAGCAGGCCACAGGCACTCTGTAAGTGCTTGCTTAGTAACTCCGTGTGCTCGGTGCTCCCTCTACCTTTCTGCATGTCCAAGGCCCAGAATACACTCACTTATTCATTCATTCAACAAACATCTAT
Source organism: Mesoplodon bidens (assembly GCF_964165515.1). Taxonomy (NCBI): domain Eukaryota; kingdom Metazoa; phylum Chordata; class Mammalia; order Artiodactyla; family Ziphiidae; genus Mesoplodon; species Mesoplodon bidens. The sequence continues at coordinate 9,396,764 of NC_138179.1, forward strand.
TAAGCATTTACCATATGTGACATGCTTGGGACTTACAGATGTTAAAGATACAATTCCTACCCTCAAGAAGTTCAGTCAGGCCAGGGAGTCAGAGGGTGTTTTAACTCAGCATAATTAAGCATCACGGTGGCTATGAAATTAGCCTTTGGAAGGCAAAGGATAAAAAAGAGAAGATCCAGGGACTTCCCTGGTGGTCCAGTGGTTAAGACTCCACGCTCTCAATGCAGAGGGCCCAGGTTTGATCCCTGGTCAGGGAACTAGATCCCACATGCCACAACTAAACATCCCACATGCCGCAACTAAACATCCCGCACGCGGCAACGAAGATCCTGTGTGTGGCAACTAAGACCCAAAGCAGCCAAATAAATAAATAAATATTAAATAAATAAAATGCCATTTTTCAAAAAAAGAAAAAAGAGAAGATCCAGTGACCCCATTTCCAAGGAATCCCCTTAAGCCGTGTTTGGTCTAACTCAGTCATTTTCAGCCCTTGGTTTCTTGGCACATTGAGTACCTATCTGTATCAGGCACAATTCTCGATACTGGAGATACAGCAGCAAACGAAACAGACGAAGGCCCTGTCTTCACAGAGCTTTCACTGCAGCGAGGGCTGGGGACAGACAACCAAACCAATGAACGAGGGAGTATATCGTATGTCGGGTGACAGTGTGCCACGGAGAAAAATCATAGGGCGGGGAAGGTGAAAGAGAGTGGGGGGACACTTGTAAATGAGGGGTCTTCCCAGGGAAGACTTTTCAAATCAGTGACATAGGGCTGAGACTCAGGGTCCACGTGGTCTGGTGACAGCTACTTCTCGGGATGTCAAGCCTCAGCCCTCCTCACAGCTCAGGCCCTGTGTGTGCCTGGAAGCCCCCGTCTGAGTGTAGTCAAGGCACTGACTGTACATAGAGATGAGCTGAACCAGGTATTATTAACTTTTAAGGGTCTTTTCTTTAAAACTGTAATCTGTAAATGTTTTCCCCGATTTCTCCTCTCAGTTAAAAAGGAAAAAAGTTGGAGCCCCTCAGTACCATTATTTGTATTAAGTAACTAACTTACCACATGTGCTACTGTACCGATATTTCATGCTCATTATAAACCAAAGACAAAAATTAAAAGGCCATGGAGTTAACATAAATGTAAAAGTCAGAGCCAGTATTTTCATCCTGTACCCACAATATATCACCTTGCACGCTCCCCTTTGGGACCCCTGCTCTAATGTATGAAAGTAGTCCATATTATTTTATTTTTTGATAAGCTGGAAACTGGCTACAGGTCAGCAGATATCCGCCTCTCTGGAATTAAGATTTGGAAAAAAGGGGAAATTGATTGGAGGTGGAGGATGAGAGAAAGGAAAAAAGGAAGAAAAGAAAAGGGGAATAATGAGAAAAAGAGAGATTAATAAAATTTTAAAAGGAAAGGAAGAAAGATAAAAGGGAAGGAAAGAAGGAAGGAAAAGGAGATGAAAGATAGGAAGGGAGAAAGGGTGAGAGAGAGAGAGAGACAGAGAGACAGAGAGACAGAGAGACAGAGAGAGAGGCAAAGAGTAAGGGGAAATGTCCCCAAGATTCCCCTGGACTGAGGCAGTGTGCATTCTCCCTGCCGGCCTTTGCCCAGACCTCACAGCGTTGTAGAGTGTTCCGTCACAGTCTGTAGGCTGGACCTTGGCCTCTTTCCACACATTCAGAATCACCGGCTAATGAAGTGGATATTGTTTTCTGGTCCATCTCTCTCACCCTATGGCTAGTTCCCCTCCGTGGCCCTCGCTTAGCAGCAGTGTCAGCAGTGATGTAGAGGCCGACCGTTTCCCATCACTGTCCCGCACAGCTCATTAACCTCTCCTTGCAGCTGGAGGTGACCATTACAGATTAGGAAAGCCGGCAGGCTCTTCAGAGAGCAGAGGGACCCACAGTTTCCCAGAAGTTCCTGACCCATGCGTTCTCTCCTGTAAGTCATGGGAGACAATCTTCTGGGTTATAGAGCCATCGGAAGAAAGCCACGTTCGCAGCTCTTAGAGGACCCTGAGCACTTTTTTTTTTTCTTTTTAGAGACTTGCTTTAAAAACAAAGGAGCAGATCTAAAACATACAACCACAGACTAGTGAATGTAACAAAAAAGAAGCAGATTCACTGATACAGAGAACAAACTAGTGGTTACCAGTGGAGAGAGGGAAGTGGGGAGGGGCACTAAAGGGGTAGGGGATTGAGGAACAAACTATTAGGTATAAATTAATAATAAGAATATTGTACAACACAGGGAATCTGGCATATATTTTATAACAACTAAAAAATGATTAAGATTGTAAATTTTAAGTTATGTATGCTTTACCACAATAAAAATTTAGAAAAAAAAAAAGGAATCAGACTAGGGCGCTTCAATGTAGAACTAATTAGAGAATATAAAACAAAAGAATACAAAAATACTATACAAAATTATTCAAGAGGAAAACTCAAGCACTGTTTGTTGAATGAAATGTCCCTATTTCAAATTTGATCTAGCCCTGGGCCAGGAGGCATGTGATATTTGTGAATGGATGAATAAATGAATGGTGAATTTTCATGATAGTCCTGTGATGATTCAAGGTGGGTAATGTCTTCAGGTAAACTGAGGAGACTGAGGCTCAAGAAGTTAAGCGCCCAAGGTCACACAGTGAGGAAGCAGGTGGCAAAGTCCTGTCCTCCACTGTCACGGGGGCACTTTTTCCAAGCAGTCCTTTTGTTTCCCTCGAGGTCTGCCACTTGCCCAGATGCTCTGGTCAAGTCATCCCTCGAGGGCAATGGGATTTAGAGCATCTATACTGACCACCTACAAGAAGACAGGTATGGTGTTGGGCACGGGCTGGAATGGAGGATTAGGCTGCCAAACTGACCGTGCCCTCAGGAATGGCACAGCCCAACAGGTGTTCCTGGCGCCCATGACAACCCCACTGATTCTGAAGCATGTTATTTTCACCATTGTCTCCCATGTCTCATTATTAAACATTTTTCTAATCTATATAAGTATTCACTTTAAAAAACTTTTGTTTTCTAAGTTACAAAACTAATAAACATCACCATATGATCCAGCAATTCCACTTTTTGGTATATACCCCAAAGAAATGAAAGCAGGGATATTTGCACACAAATGTTCACAGCAGCACTATTCACAATAGCTCAGGTGTGGAAGCAACCCAAGTGTCCACAACCCAAGTGCCCACAGCAACTCAAGTGTCCATAGCAACTCAAGTGTCCACAGATGGAGAAGCAAAATGTGATCTCTACATACAGTGGAATAGTTTTCAGCTTTAAGAAAGGAAGGAAACTCCAGCAAATGCTACAACATGGAGGAACCTTGAGGACATTATGCTAAGTGAAAGAAGTCAGTCACAAAAGGACAAATAGTGTACGATTCCACTTACATGAGATACTGAGAACAATCAAATTTATATAAGAGAAAGTAGAGTGATTGTTGAGGGGCAGGGGGAGTGGGGAATGGGGAGTTATCGTTTAATGGGTGCAGAGTTTCGGTTTTGCCAGATGAGAAAAGCTCTAGAGAAAGATAGTGGTGATGGTTGCACAACACTGTGAGTGCACTTAATACCACTGAAGTGTACATTTAAGAATGATTAAGATGGTAAATTTTATGTTTGTTTTAGAACAATTTTTAAAAACCTAACAAAATTACAAAAAAATTAAAATGATCAAAACTGGATAAAGTAAAAAGAGTAAAAAGAGTCTCCTTTCTCACCTATCTACTACCTGCTTCCCAATCCCCAACTGCCTCTTTCTCTAAGCCTTTGCTATTCAGTTTATCTGTTTCCTTCCTGTATGCCCACACAGGTGTGTGTGTGTGTGTGTGTGTGTGTGTGTTGTACTTTAAAAAACCAAAACAGGATCCCTGGTTCCTTCTTTTCCGTTGGAAGTCCACGGCAGGGGGAGAGATTGCTGGGTCTGAATTTCCATTCCATCCCTTATCGACTGACACCAGGGGCTAGTGACTTAACCTCTCTCAGTTTCCACATCAGAAAATGGGTACACTATTATTGTTGGGACTTAATAAAAAGGAGAGTGGCGGAAGCTTGGCACGTGGGAAACATACAGTGAGGGCTGAGTGAGGTTGTTGTTCTCTGGAGGTTTCTTCCTTGACCTGGGCTCTGCAAGCAATCAGGGTTCAGGGAAGTCTGCAGCCAGGGAGGGGAGGGAGGACCTTCTAGGAGGTGCCATGCGCATACTTGCAACATGTGTTTCATCTTTCTGCAGAGGGTCTAGCTAGGAACAAGTTATCTTTGTCTTTCTAGCGATCGAGAGCAGCTGTTACAATACAGATATCCTTTTCAAAATAGTAGATCCCTGGAGTGAAAACTCAAAATGTAAACTTTAAGAAGAGGTGACAAAGCAGAATCCAGAAAATATTTAGGACCCGGAGCACGTGGATTGGTGATTTTAGGAAGATACTGGGGTAGTGGATTACGTGAAACACTTGGAGTCAAGATGCCCAAGTTCAAGTTCTACCTTATAGGAACATATAACCTTGAGTCATACATACTATAAACTTTGCAAGCCTCAGTTTCCTTGCCCAGAAAGTGGGCATCATATTTCATATCATATAGGATTACTGTGAGGATTAAAGGGATATAGTATGCAAAAGTGCTTTTCAAACCATAAAGTGCTAAGCAGATGCAAATGATTATTTCTGACTTTTTGTGACAATGGATTTGTGTCAATGTCCTGCCACACAGGCCTGTGCAGTACCAAAATCTTTTTTTATTTTTTAAAAATGAAAATAACTTTCTTGTTTTTTGTTCTTGGTAATATATAATCATTGTAAAAAATTAAAGCAAAATGAGAAAGTGAAATTTTCCTTAATCGCAGCTGCTGTTGACACTTTGAAATCTTTATTTATTTAAAGAGATTTCAATATATTAAATGAGGAAAAGGTTTCAAACATTTTTATAGTATGATCCTAGTTATGGCTTATGAATTACTCCCAATCAAGTATCAGTGATGGGAAGAAACATGCAAGTTACTAATTAAGATCATACAATCTTTTAAGACTTGTATAATCTGGAAATGCTATCAATTATTTATAAAGAGCCTTCGTGTATTTAAATTAGAATAATGTACTAGTTAGGACCTAGGTTCTACATGGGTAAAAATGGAGACAACATAGTGTAAATTCATAGTTTTGGTGAAGATTAGAGAATGCACAGTGTTGTCACAGACTGAGCCTTCAGTAAATGTTAGTTGCTCTTATTGTCAATAATAATACATTACGGTTATTTTGTCCCCTGCTTCTGATGACAACTGAGTAGTTGATCTGACGAATCCATGATCACCTGAGATAAACAAAGTAGATGAACTAGGATTCTCAATTTACAAGGTTTGAAGGTAGAGCACAAATAAGGATGATTGTAGGAAGACTATTTGAAGGTCAGGGAGTGTTGGATGGTAACTGGTAGGTAGTCAGGCTAGGCAGTGGTCCTGGGACTTCTAACCTGTGGTGACCACCGTGGCTTCTTTGGTCTAAACTTTAACTACTATTACTGAGATTTCATGCGACTTTCTCCCCATCTCCCTGTCCAAAGCTTCTTTAGTGCTATTGCCAGATTTGCTAATGTGTGAGGGAACAGTACTTTTCTTCCCTCTGCCAAAGATGGGAAACTTATTACAGGAACCATCTCATAAGTCCAGAACAGAACATGTTTTTTCCATTTAATCTAATTCTAAAGTCTTTCCCCTATCCCTCTCAGATAGGGGTTATTAACATGGGGTACATGCAATGCCTGGGATAGAATGAGAGGCAGATGTTTTTTTGAAGTTTAAAAGTTGCTTTTTAAAACAGCATTTGCTACCACAGGGAATTTCTTCTGTATCACGGAAAACATACACACACACACCCCTCTCCCAGTTTTCAATGAACAGTGTAAATAACATGTGACTTTAACCACAACAAAATGTGTCACCTTTTAGGTGGTCTTTGAGGTTTACCTTTTAAAAACTATTTCAAGGAGCTAAGTTTTGGTTTTGCTTTTTTCCTCTGGTCACTGCTGACTAAGGACTCCAGGCTGTTTACACGGGAGAGCTTTAGATACGGTTATTTGTGTGGCATTGTATCAAGGCCTTCAAATATTTGCGGGGAGGTTTGGTGGAAAATGTCTAGGCCAGTGCAAATACTGCCGGCCCCAGAGAAATCCAGGAGGCTCAGAGGACCATTCCAGAACCCCTGCTCTGTCCTATTGTCCCTACGAGGAAACCCTCTGAATCTTTGTCAGACGGAATGAGCCCACTGAAGAGACTTATGCGGGTTCACGTTATGAGATGCTCCTGATTTAGCCACCGCTGGATTTGGTCATTCCACATCTATGAGAGGTACAGTGGAAAGCCATTGACCTCACAGTCAGGAACACTGAGCACCAGCCCTCGATCTGCTACTCACTTGCTGGGCCACTTTGGCAAGTCACTGGCCCTCTCTGGGTTCTGATTTTCTTAATTTTAAAAGGAGATGATTGAGCAAAATGAGCTCTAAGATCCCTTTCTTTGATCCTACCTCTCTATAAAGTACCTCTTCGGTGTAGTCATTGGACCAGGCCGGCAGTGGCAGATACAAAGAAAAATAAGATAAGATCCTTTGTCTCAAGAAAGTTTGATTGGATGTTTAACCTCTTTTACTATTTCTCAGCTCCCCACAGTTTCCTGGAAGCTCACAATCTCAGAGAGTATACACAGGGTGGCCACAGGCACATAATAAATTATTTATTGATATATTACAATGCATGTGTAAATAATATTGTCTGCTTCCCTGAAATAATATTGTCTGGCCACCCTGAATTTTTGTACAGGTGACCACACACTCAGAAGGCCAACATATAAATAAGTAGACCTATAATAACAGTTACATTTACGTGTAATAATGGCCATAATTTATTGAGCACCTACTGTGTACCAAGCTCTTTGCTAGATGCTTTAACATGTTTATCTCAAGAATCTTCATGACAATTTTGTAAGGTAGGCTGTGTCATCTCCATTTTACACACGAGGAAACCAAGACTTTTAAGAGGTTGAGAAACTAACACAACCTCTTATTTATAGTAAGAGGCTTCACATCCAGTTCTTTGTGGTTCCAGAGCCTGTACCTCTAGCTTTGGGTGTAATATTTTGCAAAGTATGTATATGTGCGTGTGTGTGTGTGCACGCGCGCATGCGTGCGCGTGAGTATACATATCTCTGCAAATTTTGAAGATAAGTAGATTCAAGCACAGAGAGCTTAAGTAACGTGCCCCAAACCCCTCAGCTAGAGAGTGGCAAATACGGGACTCGAAACCAGGTGTTCTGACTCAAAAAACCACCTCGCCACACTGCTTGTGCAGCATTCTCTGGCTGACTTGCTTTAGTAAGATCTTTTGAACCACCCCCTTCAGGTGGGGCAGGCATGCCACCTGTATCTCCCCCTTCCTTCTGTTTATACACAGCTTCCTATTTCCTTCCTCAAACCTGCTTTTCCTGCAATCTCTCCCAATTCCGTAAATGACAAACCCGTCTTTCTACCCCCTTGTGCCTCCAAACAAGGAGGCATCCCTTTCGCTTATACCTGTATCTAACCCTTCAGCAAACCCTGTTGGATCTTCCTTCAAAATAAACCCAGAAGCTGACCACTTCTTGGCCCCTCCATCCACATCCTCTCAGTCACCCCAGGCATCTTTCCTATTTTGCCTAATCTGGTCCCACTGCTTCTGCCCTTGCCCCCTAGAGTCTATTCTCTACAGAGCAGCCAGAGGGATTTTGTTAAATCGAAAGTCAGATCATGTTCTTCTCTGCTTGTAAATATCCTGGTGGTGTCCCATCTCACTCAGAGCAAAAGCCTGCTGTGAGGTACTTGACTCCAGCCATAGGGCCTCCTTGCTGTTCCTGGAACCCACCAGACACATTCCTGCCTCAGGGCCTTTGCACTTGCTGTTTCCTTGCCCTGGGGCACTTTTCCCCCCGGATATCTCCCTCAAGTCTCTACTAATTTGTCATCTTCTCCATGAGGTTTTTCCTGCCTACCTTTACTAAAACTGTAGCCCACCCCCTGCTTGATATTCTTGAGCCCTATTCCCTTGCCTTTTGTCTTCTTCTTCAAAGCATTTATCATCACCTGACAACCTATGTATTGAACAACTTAATTCTGTTTATTGTCTGTTTTCTCAACTAGCTATAAGCCCCAGGAAGGCAGGGATTCTTTTTTGGGGGTGGGGGGCAGGAAGGTCTGGTTCATTCACTGCCATAACCCCAGAATCTAGAACAATGCCTGGCACTTATTGGTTCCCAATAAGTGTGGTTTTTTTTGCGGTACGCGGGCCTCTCACTGTTGTGGCCTCTCCCATTGCGGAGCACAGGCTCCGGATGTGCAGGCTCAGTGGCCATGGCTCATGGGCCTAGCCGCTCCGCGGCATGTGGGATCTTCCCAGACCGGGCACGAACCCGGGTCCCCTGCATCAGCAGGCGGACTCTCAACCACTGCGCCACCAGGGAAGCCCCCAATAAATGTTTTTTGAATGAATGAATGAAAGAATGGAACTGCCCTGGTGTTTGAATTTCAACCCTGCTGGGTCTCATCTTTTCATGATCTGCAGAGCAGATCATTTTTATCTCAGTCACATGGCCACTTCCAAGGTATGGTTCATTTATCACTGCCTTTTCACCTGAGCCCAGCTCCTACCCAAGAAGCTCTCCCAAGAGACTTGGGTGACGCGCCGCAGTCATGGGAGTTTCTGACCTAATCCACGTTCTGTGATTGTAACAAGGGACATGGACTCAGGCGCCGTCCTAGACTCCTCCATGAGATGCTGCCGTCTCCTATAACACTCTCATTTTTAGGAGTCACTCAGCGGCTGAAGGTCAACCATTCAGCTTACTGAATATTAATTATTCAAATGTGCCTGGTCATATGGGAAATGTTCAGCCAGCAATGACATGAGGGTGAATCAGGGAGAGAAAGAAAGCTCATATTAATACCCATGTTTTCCCCCCTCTCTAAAGGGGTAAATGCCCTTGAAAGAGCCCCTGTGTTTCTGGATGGAAGAGAGCGCAGGAGCACAGGAGGAGAGACAAGGCTATTCATTTTGTAATTTGTGAAAAAGGAGTCAGTTATGCAAGTTTCTGCTTGAGATATTGAACGATGGAGTTGCCATTCAAAGTTTCTTTTGGGGTAACACTGCCGATTGAAAATGAAGCATGTGCTCCCATTTTGTGAATGAGGAAACAGACATCAAGGGACAGTTGTATTTGCCTCCATCTACCTGAAGTGCCCCAGACCGGCTCTGGAGGGTGTGTGTCATTATGAAATTACCCAGCAGTGAGAGAGAGAGGGAGAAGTGAAACTCCCTACTCAAGCCCCCCACAGTGTGGAGTCAGGGGTGGCAGCAGAGAAGGCAGGGCTGGGAAGAACCTTCGAAGTGACATCAGAGACCCAGCTGGAATGGTCCCTAGAGGTCTAGAGCAACCTTAGAGGTCATTTGCACATGTAGAAGCTGGGGGGCAGAGAGGATGACTCTGGGTCCTGGTCACACGGGGAGTTCGTAACTGGAGAGGAGCCAGAATTCTCCTACCTTCAGGCTCCACATGGAGCCATGTCCAGGGTCCTCAAATGACCTTGGTGACCAGCTGGTCTCATAACCTCATTTTCCAGATGATGAAACAGAGACCAGTAAGGCAGAAAGAGCAGTGAGGCCGAGGAGGATATTTAAAATGGACCTTTGCCCCTTTGGGTTCTCTCGAGTTTATTTAAGCAGGACTTGCAGTTCTCTCTGTCCTTCAGTGTCAGAGTAACTGATACATCAGTTCTGTCTAGTCCTCGAGGAAATGGTCTTGAACTTGAAAAACAAATGCGTAACTTCACTGGACCACGTTAGTTTCTTGTACTGCCCCTTCTGTTCCATGCCAGTGTTTCTGTCCAGAAGTGGGGTCGGTTTGGTCACAGCAGGGGAAGGAGGTACAGTGGACCCCCAGAGCCATCGCTTAGCAACGAGAAAAGAGGGACCCCTAGGACAGTCTCCCCAGAGTGGACCATCCCAGTGTTCCTGGCGTACAGCGGACGCTTACGGACAATTGCTGGAAATGCCTTGTTAGATGCCATGGTGGCAAACCTGTAAGCTGTGAGTTCCACAGCTGACCGATAGATGAGCTCACTGACCACCCAGATACTCTATGTGCAGAATTATACTCGGAATTGTGCAATAGTCAAGACAGATAGGCGTGTTTTTATTCTGACCCTCAGGGGCCTGGAAACCCTGTCCAGAAGTCAGTTCTGTCACACGTGACACAAATTGAGCGAAATATAAGACAGTTCCCAAGTAAGACCATATAACTGATAGGACTGGGGGAGTGGATGTAAAAGCAATTTCTCTATCATTGTGCTGATGTAATAGTAATCATAGTAATAATAACAGCTGCCTTTCTCTGAGCAATCACTGAAGTTACCATCTGCACTTTACAGATATGGTCTCATCTGATCTGTACAACAACCCTACCAGTTTAGTACTAACGTTACCCCCCTCGTCTGAGGCCTCATGGCTACGGGGTGAAGCTAGAATTTGAACCCAGATCCATCTTGCTCCAAAGCCACCTCCTCGGTGTTGACACCCACAGCAAGAACTCAGCCTTCAGCACATACTTTACGCCTCTGTGTGTGTGTGGCTTCTTTAAATATGACTCTGAGGGTTTTTAAACTCTCTCCGCATCCTCTGGCCACCATGTCTTTCCAGACCAGTGGTTCTCAAACTCACACGATAGGGTCCAGACGAGTGAGAAACAGAGGGGAACTGCTCATAACCTGGGGCCCACTTGCTTCCACCCCAGCTGGCAGTGAGGGGCGCGAGCGAACACTGTCCCAGTGTTACCCGTCAGGTGGAACATCACCCCTACTGCTGTGCTCCCGCTTTGCCCCTGCCCTCCCTGCTTTCCCCTGTGCAAGCTTGCTCTCGTGAAGTCTGCCTTAAATGCTAGGAATAAAATTGTCTCTAAAATGGCCTCTGTTCTTAACCCACGTGTGTTTCCCTGGGGGGTTCAGACACTGTGGGTCCCGAGTCACTGCTCCCCTCTATGGTTGTGCCTGGGAACTGCAGCTCTCCTATTCCATTCTCAGGGCCTCCAGTAGTTAGGTGCTGGGTTTCTTTCTTTCTTTTTTTGTGTTTTGGCTGAGCCGCGCGCGGCAGGCGGGTTTTCAGTTCCCGGACCAGGGATCAAACCCACACTCCCTGCGGTGGAAGCGCAGAGTCTTAACCACTGGACCGCCAGGGAAGTCCCTAGGTGCTGGGTTCCAGTTCCACCCTCTGCCACTCCTGTACTCACTCAGTCTCCAGGTTAATGTGGAAGTACACCAAGTTGACAAACCCACTTGACCTCCTCAAATGACTGCCTTGGCTTCTGGGTACACTGAAATTAAAATCACCCTGATATTACTACTACTACTACTATCACCATTACTACTACTACTTCTGCCACTACTACTACTACCACTGTTACTACTACTATCACCATTACTACTATCACCATTACTACTACCATGACTGCTACTACTACTACCACTACTACTATTACTATCACCATTACTACTAGTACTTCTGCCACTACTACTACTATCACTGTTACTACTACTACTATCACCATTACTACTATCACCATTACTACTACTATCACCATTACTAGTAGTACTTCTGCCACTACTACTACTACCACTGTTACTACTACTATCACCATTACTACTACTACTTCTGCCACTACTACTACTACCACTGTTACTACTACTATCACCATTACTACTATCACCATTACTACTACCATGACTGCTACTACTACTACCACTACTACTACTATCACCATTACTACTAGTACTTCTGCCACTACTACTACTACCACTGTTACTACTACTACTACTGCCACTACTACAATCACCATTACTACTACCATGACTGCTACTACTACTATCACCATTACTACTACTATCACCATTACTACTATCACCATTACTACTACCATGACTGCTACTACTACTACCACTACTGTTACTACCACTATTAGTACTACCACTACTACCACTATCACCACTACAGCTACGGCCACTATTACTATTACTACTATACCATCACTATTGTCTCTGTTAGTACTGCTACTACTACCACTATCACTAGTCGCTATTGCTACAACCACTATTAATACCAGCACCACCACTCCTCCTCCTCCTGCCATCACTACCACTACTACCACCATTAGTACCTCCACTACTACTACAATTACTACTACCGCCCCTGCTACAGCTGCTGCTGCTGCCGCAAACGACTTGCTGTGTGCTTGGCTCACAGTATTTTACTTAAATTGTCTCATTCCATTCTCACAGCAATCCTTGAGGTGGGAAATACTCCCATCCCAATTTTACAGATAAGCTAACTAAGCCTTGAAGAGACCCATGAGTTCTCAGAATTTCCACTTCTGCTAAGAGTCGAGGCAGACTCTGAATCCAAATTGTCTGACTTTCAGAGCCCATGCACTTAACCCCTATGCTCAGTGGTCTGCCATGTAAGGAGGTGACACTGGCTTTGGAGTCAGGGCGGCCTGGGTTAGACTCCCCACTTAGCTGGGTGACAGGCAAGTTAGTCTTATCTGTAAAATGGGGTTTTCACTGACACGTATAGAGTTCTTTTGAGGATTAAATGAGAGGATGTATATAAAACACATAACAGAGAAGCTGCACATAATCTACCCTGACTCCCAGGGAGCCTAAGAGACCTTCTGTCTGTGACTCTCCTCCCACAGCCAACAACAGGTCCTCTGCAAACGTTTGCAGAATGCCTCACTCTCCACTCAGGCCATACAGACTACACGTTAATCATTCATTCGTTCATTCACTCATTTATCACACAATTATTGAGCACCTACTGTATGCCAGGTACAGTGCTCAGGCCATGGGGCATAAGAAGGTGAGGAAAGGAGACACGGTCACTGCCCTTGCAGACCATACCCTAGTGGAATTGTCTCTGTACAGACTCCAGGGTACGCAAAGGACAGTGTGGACAGGCAAGGCACACAGGTGCTAGTGGGTTGGGAAAGATAGGTAAAATAAGGCCACCAAGATGAAGAGGTAAAACGAGGACCTCGCAGTGAAGATTAAGATAAACGTCTTAAGAGACTGGGGAACAGAGAGCTGAAGGGAGAGAACTCCCATCAAAGGAAAGAGAAATTCCGCTGGTGGATGGATCAGGCAAAGCTTGTGAAGGGAGAGGAAGGGGCCAAAGGTAGAAGCCTGGAGGTGCCTGCCCGGTGACCGGTGCCTTATTCCTGAGGGCAGTAACCAACTATTCTCTCCTAGCAGCTTCCCTGAGGAGGGGGCACGGAGACAGTAGAGGTTCCTCTAGAATCAGTAAGGGACCAATTACTAAGCAAGTGAAAATACTCCCATCCCATGCCAGGCACTGGACTGGACTCCAATCCTCCCCACTGGTGAGTGGGCCCCCACTTCACAGATGAGAACATGGAGGCTTACAGACGTTCAGCCACTTGAATTCATGTTACTGAATGGGGGAGTCAGCACGCAAACCCGGATCCATTTCGTTCCACAGGCCACACTCTTTCCATCATGGGACGCACTGCCTCTCTCTTACTGAAAAGGCGGGAAGCTCGGTGAACTTTCTCACTCAGACCTGATAGCTCAGGGGAGGGGTCTGAGGCAGTGTTTCCTGAGACCTAAAGGAATGGCAGTGGCTTCCACATGAAGGAGGCGGTACCTGGTGCCACACAGGGCCATTGACAGGAAGAGGTCGAGGCCACCAGGCAGTGTGGCATAGAGACAGGCTGCAGAGAACAGCGGTTGCTGTCAGGCAGACCTGGGCTCGAATCTCAGCTGGGCAAGGGTTTTTTAACCTCTTTAAGCCTCAGTTTGCTTATCTGTAAAGTGGAAGGTAAACCAGTAGTACTTACCATAGGATTAAATCTCTTAATACAAGAGGAGCTCCAGCAAATGCATGTATAGGGTAAGCAGCCAGTGCGTATTACTAGTTATCAGTGTTCTTTTACTAGAAGGTTGTAGGACACTGCTAAGTCCTCAGGATGCAGCTACTCCGCTTCCTTTTTTCCAGAGCCTGACAACATCCTGGCCACCATACCCGTAACCCATGAGTCAAGTGGGTGCTTCATGAGCTTATGAATTTTTATACGGTTCTATTTTTGCAATTTCATGTAATGCTCCAGTGCCATTGGACACGTCAGCTCCTGACCTTTCAGCCGGTGGAGCGCTTCCCATAAACAGAGCCATAAAAGCCCACTGGTTTTCTCCTTGGCATGTGAGTGTGTTTGGTGCTCTCGCTCTCTCCTTCACTATTTGAATAGTGATGTCATATTCCAATATCCTCTCACCTCTACTGAAAAAAGCCCTCCGCGTGATTCCCTCCTGAGCACTCAGCAATCCCCAGAGGGGAAGTTGTGGTTTCAACAAGGTGCAGGCATCATGAAACCGAGAGAGAACTGGCAGGGTGGAGAAGTTACTCAAAGGTAGGAGACAGAGAAAAACATCCACGTGGTTTATAAATCTCCAGTCAGTGGCCAGTGGCCGAGTCAGGTTTTTGTTGTTGTTGTTTTTTAAGGCTTGCTGTTAAGACGCTGGCGTAACAACATTTAAGGACATATAAATAGAATAAAGCATCCACCCATTTCCCCCCCTAAATGCGAGCCCAACTATTTTCCTCTGTGACTGCTTTCAGTTTCTACACATATTTTTATGAACTTTATAATCAAGCTGTAGGTTTAATTTGGAGTCCTTCTCTGGTCTCTTAATGTTCTTTCAGGAAGGATTCTTCTGCACCTGCTACAACATCTTCACACTCATCACAGAGGCTGTGGTGTCCAGCTTCATTCCTGAGATTCACTCACTCGCTCCAGTGTCTTGGTCCTAAGCAATCCTAGGGATGAGTGGAATAAAGTCTTTGGTTCAAGCCTTGGTTCTGCCATAATAGCCATTTAGTGACTGCCTAGTGCTCCGAGTCTTGGTTTCCACATCCGTGACAGAGCTGCTGTGACGTTTTGAAGCATATCCAGACCTGTCAGAGAATTGCTTCAACAAATGGCAGCTATTAATAGAGATGTGCCGTGGTTTACCTGCTGTTGGATAGTTCTAAACAACACCATGATGGACATCTTTAATAAATCTTCTTTTCCTTTTGACTTTTCTTTTGATTATTTGGCCCAAGGGTATAGACATCTTTGGGGCTTTTGATATGCAATGTCAGTTTGCCTTCTAGAAAGCTGATACCAATTCACAGAGTTGGCAGTGTAACCTGCATTTGATCCAAAGCTAGCAGCAAAGGAAGGTGCGGGGACTAGTAACGTTAGTAATGTAGCTCAACAGTAGGCAGGTTCTTGAGGAACCAAGATGCAGCAGTTAGTGGAACTTTTGTGCTGGAAGCCAGCAATTGGCAAGACAGTGTGGAGGTCGTGGAAGTTAGGCTGGGCATAGTTACAGACCAACCAAAGGCAGATATTTATTTTCTGGGTGTTTGTTAAAGCAGGTACTCCAGTAGGGCTCAAGTCTTTGATATTAAAATGTGACTCTTCCCAAATATATTTCTGGTATAAAGCCTAAACAAAATTTCTGCTTAAATCTTGCCTTTATGGTTAACTCTCTTCCTCTAATTGCTGCATCTCTAGTTCTTTCCGTGGGGAGTTAATTAACCTGTTAAATAGAAATTGCTCCATTTATCTATTCTTGATTTTTATAATACATTGAAGCTATTGCTTTGCTGGTTTTTATATTTCACTTAGCTAGACTGTAAACCTCAGTGCACAAATACTGTTTTCCCATTTGTGGCGTGGGAAGGTCAGTGCTATGATATTTTCATTTATGCTTTACGACTTAACACTATACCTCTTCAGTGGGGTAGAGAGAGCACACTGAGTTGAGAATTATTTGATCCGGGTTCAGGGCCCTGTTCTCTCATTACCTTATAGTGTAATTTAGGGCAATCGCTTCCTCTTCCCCAAATTCTGATGCTTCCCTCCATGGAGACTCCCTGCTGTGGGGGCCATGTTACAGGTGACAGGTGGGAATATAGCCCTTCGACCAGAGTCTCCTTAAATTATTTTTCATTTCTAGGACTTCCCTGGCGGTCCAGTGGTTAAGACTCTGCGCTTCCAGTGCAGGGGGCGTGGGTTTGATCCCTGGTGGGGGAACTAAGATCCCACATGCCGGTGCAGTGCGGCCAAATAAAGGAATAAAATTATTTTTCATTTCTAAGTGTTAAGATGATCTGAATTCCTAAGTTCAAGGGCATAGTTTCCTTGACTCTGCCCTGTCCATCATCCACCTATACTGTTCTACAGCCCCATGGGAACTGCTGTAGGACTCCACACCTTTAAATTGAAGACACTGAACTAGGTAATATTGAAGGTCTCTATCTAGCTCTTATTTCCAAACAAGATTTAGAAAATGTTGGAATTGACCTAGGAAAAACACTTGGGCAATGAAAAGTACTAAGGTCATTATTCCTTTTCTTAAGTTTGATTTACAAAGGTGATAACTGGAAACGAACCTAGTGTCCAACACTAGGGGATGGTTAAGCAAATTGTGGCACATTCACATCATGTAATGTTTTGGGGGCCATTAAAAATATAAGAGTTTGAAAGAACATGGAAAAAGACTTCTGGGATAATGTTCAGTTAACAAAATCAAGTATGACGTCAACTAAGTACTAAAAACATAGCTGTGTAGAGGAAAAAAAAAAAACTGGAAGGAAATATCCAAAGTGCCTCTAATGATTTTTTTCTGGGTATTCAGATTTTGAATGATTTTATTTTTTCAACTTTTCTATATTTTACCAAATTTTATATAATTTATTTCAATTTTTTTAATAACCAGAAAAAAATTTTACTCAGGTGTTATAAAATTTTTGAGACTACTTTATTCTAACCAGGAATCAAATTACCCCATGGTTTAAAACTTTCTAGTATTAGAAAGTAAGGTCAAGGCTTCCCTGGTGGCGCAGGGGTTAAGAATCTGCCTGCCAGCGCAGGCGACAAGGGTTCAAGCCCTGGTCCGGGAAGTTCCCACATGTCGCGGAGCAACGAAGCCCGTGAGCCACAACTACTGAGACCTTGCACCACAGCTACTGAAGCCCGCGCACCTAGAGCCTGTGCTCCTCAAGAAGAGAAGCCAACGCAATAAGAAGCCCATGCACTGCAATGAAGTGTAGCCCCCGCTTGCCACAACTAGAGAAAGCACGCACGCAGCAAGGAAGACCCAACACAGCCAAAAATAAATAAATAAAATAAATTAATTAAAAAAAAAAAGAAAGCAAGGTCAGAACAGTCAATTATGACATTAAAATAAAAATGCGAATGGGCAAAATTTCCTGCTTTTTACAAAAATAAAACTACTCAGCATGATATATAAAAGTGATTTGGGCTTCCCTGGTGGCGCAGTGGTTGAGTGTCCGCCTGCCAATGCAGGGGACACGGGTTCATGCCCCGGTCTGGGAAGATCCCACATGCCGTGGAGCGGCTGGGCCCGTGGGCCATGGCCGCTGAGCCTGTGCGTCCGAGGCCACAACAGTGAGAGGCCCGCGTACCACAAAAAAAAAACAAACGAAAAAAAGTGTTTTGAATTTGAGTCAGAGAACATGGGTTCAAATCCCAGTAGAATTCTGGCTGAATGACCTTGGGCATAATTAACTAATATTCCTGTCAGTTTCATCTGGGCCATAAAATGTACCTCTCAGGGTTGCTGCAAAATCAAATGAGACAACGTCTGTAGAACTCTTCTGTAAAGTGTTAAGTTTAATAGGGGAGGCTAATAACTGGGAGAAAAAAGGGAAGGGGCGCTTCTCTGCTTTCATTTGAAGGAATAGAGCAAGATTGTTCAAACCATGGGTCCTGACCCATTTAATGGGTTATAAAATCAATTTATTGGTTCACAAACAGAAAGCAGTTATTTATTTATTTATTTATTTATTGTGGTACACGGGCCTCTCACTGTTGTGGCCTCTCCTGTTGCGGAGCACAGGCTCCGGACGCGCAGGCTCAGCGGCCATGGCTCACGGGCCCAGCCGCTCTGTGGCATGTGGGATCTTCCTGGACCGGGGCACGAACCCGTGTCCCGTGCATCGGCAGGCGGACTCTCAACCACTGCGCCACCAGGGAAGCCCAAAAGCAGTTATTTTTAAAAGAACATGATTGTATGGCAGAGTAATGGCATTGTTTTGTGAAGTATACACATCAGATAATAATGTAAAATATGTATCTTACTGCCCTGAGGCCCTAAGATGACTGCATAGGGCCAGAGAGTCTTTGGCTTTGAGGTCAATACCCATGGGGAAACCAGAGTAGCAAAGGCCCCTTTCTCATGTTTGCTGCCTGAAACTCAACGGAATTAATGTCTGGTGGCTCGTGAGTTAGTTTCAGGAGGAGAGGGGAAGTTAAAGAGGGGGATGGTTTACTCTACTGCCTGACAGTAAAATATTTACATTTGTAACATGCTCTGCCATTTGTAAATATTTTAGCGCATAGGATCCATCCTTCTTTCCTTCTTCCCCCACACCCCCCCCAAAAAACCCCCACTTATTAGGCACTCAGTGTTGTGGACTAAATTATGTCCCCCTCAAATTCACGTGCTGAAGTTCTAACACCGAATAGGACTGTATTTGGAGCTAGGAACTTTAAAGAGATAATTAAAATTAAATGAGGTCATAAGAGTGGAGCCCTAATCCAGTATAATTGGTGCCCTTTTAAGATGACGGAGAGAAACCAGGGGTATACACATACAGAGAAAAGGCCTTGTGAAGACATAGTGAGAAGGTGGCCATCTACAAGCCAAGGAGAGAGGCCTCAGGAGAAACCAAACCTGCTGATATCTTGATCTTGGACTTCCAGCCTCCAGAACTGTGAGAAAATAAATTTCTGTTGCTTAAGCCACTCAGTCAGTGATATTTTGTTAAAAGCTCTAGCAAATTTATACAAACTTATACACTACTATGTGCAACGTTTGGTCCCAGGTCCTGGGGGATCCAGAGGTGAAAAGATCAGGCCCCTGTCTTCCTGGAGACAGATACACAAATAAGTACTTAAAACACAATATATTAATTGCAGTATGATGCAAAATGCTGCTCAAGGTTCAAAGGGGCTCAGAGGTAGCTGTCTCTAAGTCTTCCCAAGGGAGTCAGAGGAGGAAATTCTAGAGGCTTTTTCATTCATCCTATTTTCTGACACTGTTAATACCAGATCAAAGTACAGGTTCCTGATTTGGATACCTTTATTTATAATCTCTGACTATACCTATAGCAGACACAGGGTCTCAGATTGTAGGTATACCTGTGACACCTACACAGGAACTGCAATGGTCTTAAAGGGGCATGTGGAGGGGACCACCAAAGGCTCTAATGGAGGGACATTCAGGGCTAATGTAGGTTGTTGAATGCATGGAAGGCCCAGAAGTGACAGAGATAGCTCACAAAGACACGGTTCTGACTCTCTCCGCACAGGGAATTAATCCTTGCCCTCTCCACACATGGTCCCCTGTAAGCCTGTAGAGAATTTTCTTCATGAGTGATGTGTCTTCCCCCCCACCCACCTTGGAAGTTTCTAGCTTTAGATGGCAAAGCCTGGGATCACTTCCAACATCCTACTCCAAACCTTTATTCTCTATGTGAAGGGCCTGCAAGCTCTTTCTGTAAAGGGCAAGATGGTAAATACTTTTGGCTTTGAGTACCATATAGTCTGTCCAACTGCTGGACTCAGCCATTGTAGTGTAAAAGTGGCCATGGTTAATACGTAAACAAACTAATGTGGCTGTGTACCAACAAGATTTTACTTATAGACACTGAAATTTGAATCTCATATAATTTTCGCATGTCATGAAATGTGACTTTTTGTTTGTTTTCTTTTCAACCATTCAAAAATGTACAAACCATTCTCAACTCATGGGTATTCAAAACAGGGGGCTGTAGTTTTCCCACCCCTGACTCACATGGTCACATATATTTTTCATGAATCTGATGCTTTTTTTCCCCCAAGTGAATCCAGAGAATCCTAAAAGTATCAAGAAGAAAGTTAAGGATGGTTGAGTTTGCTTTACAGCTTTTGAGTTTTCATAAGTCAGTTCTGAAGTTCTCTATGACAATAGGCCAAGGGAATTTTAATAAAAGACCATCCCTATATTTTAGTAAATTCATTTAAAATACCCTAGGGGGGGAAAATAATAATAAAATAAGATACCCTAGAGGGGGACTTCACTGGTGGCGCAGTGGTTAAGAATCCACCTGCCGGGCTTCCCTGGTGATGCAGTGGTTGAGAGTCCACCTGCCGATGTAGGGGACGCAGGTTCGTGCCCCGGTCCAGGAGGATCCCACATGCCGCGGAGTGGCTGGGCCCGTGAGCTGTGGCCACTGAGCCTGTGCGTCCGGAGCCTGTGCTCCGCAATGGGAGAGGCCACAACAGTGAGAGGCCCACGTACCGCAAAAAAAAAAAAAAAAAGAACCCACCTGCCAATGAAGGGGACACGGGTTCGATCCCTGGTCTGGGAAGATCCCACAGGCCACGGAGCAACTAAGCGCGTGCGCTACAATGACTGAGTCTGCACCCTAGAGCCCGTGAGCCACGACTACTGAGCACACGTGCCACAACTACTGAAGCTAGCGCGTCTAGAGCCCATGCTCTGCAACAAGAGAAGCCACCGCAATGAGAAGCCCGCGCACCACAAGGAAGAGTAGCCCTTGCTTGCCACAACTAGACAAAGCCCGTGTGCAGCAACGAAGACCCAATGCAGCCAAAAATAAATAAATAAATTTATTCAAACAAACCAACAAACAAGCCATAAAATACCCTAGGGGTATTTGCATAGTGACTTGGGGCAACTCTTTCCCTGGCTGGGCCTTGGTTTCCCCATTTTTAAACAAGGGGCTGATTTAGGCAACCGCTCAGGCCCCTCCCTCTCCAACATTCCAGTGTCCTGGAGAGAGCGACCCCAACCCCATCCCATGCTAACGTTGAGGCTTGCCACCACCCTTGTGCTCTGCCCCTGGCCATGCGCTTGGGGTCTGTGGACTCGGAGGCGTTCTGCACAGTTTAGCTCCCTTTCCCCTGTTAATCTGTAAGGAAGAACGGAGTAAATACACAGAATTGGAGAGCTAGGCCCTTTGCATCTTTCTTGGCAACAACACTTGGGTGGCCCCTTCGAGGAACTTACTTCCTCATCTTTGTTCTCTTTCCCAGCCTATTTCAAAGAACCCTTTGGAGAACCTGCTGTCAGATTTGGCATGCCCATCCCCATGGGGAATGGGACAGACTCTGGGTACCCACGCGGCTCTGGGCTGGCTCGGGGGACCCCATCTCAGTTTCTCTTGCAGGAAGTGATTATGGCCTCAGGGCCCTAGACAGTGTTTATTGGCCACAATCATTGCCAGTGAAAGAAAAATGCCCAGGGCAATGTAATTAAATGTAAATGAGATTATTACTGGAACAAGGTGTTTTTTTTTGCTTTTGTGTTTTTCCTTCTTTAAGAAAAAAACCCCAGCAGGTTCATGGAGTCAGAGTAGCAGAGTTAAGGGCCTCTCACTCTAGAATAACGCCAGCTACACGTATGAAAACGAATCGGCAGACGGCCACCCTGTATCGTCACAATTTCCCCCTCTTCCTACCACCATACTTAGAAGTCAGGCGTTCACAGCCTGTCTAGGACGGTTTCTCAAAACCAGGTGGGCTCAGAGGAACCAGAGAGGCTGAAGTCTGGGTCAATATAGCCTGATTAAATGACCTGGTCTAGTTATGGCCCCAGTACTGCAGCAGCGTTGGGGGTACCGGAGAGGATGGGGTCCCTGGGCCCATGAGTATGCATGCCTGAAGGGGGCTGCCTTGGTACACTTATGCTTGAAGACTCAGAAAAAAAATATTGTTGGCATTAGTCACTAGAGAGGGAAGTGACTGCCCTGCAAGGAAATACATTGAAGTCTCCTGTGGTTAACCCAAGAAAATAGTTGGTTCTTCCTTCTCCCGTCACCTAGGATACTATGAACAGACTTTCACTGTAACCACACATATTTCCTGTCTGTATTTTCCTGTAGCCTTTGAGCTCTAAGCTTTCACAGTCTGGGTCTTTCTTTTTTAAACTTTGTTGCTCTTTTCCAACCTCTTACCGCCAACGCACATGGCCTGTGTCCATAGCACAGTATCTGTCTTGCATTAGACCTTTGCTAGTCAGAGTGTAGTCTGTGGACCAGCAGCACTGGCATCACTGGGGAGTCTGTTAAAAATGCAGGGCTTCCCTGGTGGCGCAGTGGTTGAGAGTCCGCCTGCCGATGCAGGGGACGCGGGTTCGTGCCCCGGTCCGGGAGGATCCCACGTGCCGTGGAGCGGCTGGGCCCATGAGCCATGGCCGCTGAGCCTGCGCGTCCGGAGCCTGTGCTCCGCAACGGGAGAGGCCACAACAGTGAGAGGCCCGCGTACCGCAAAAAAAAAAAAAAATGCAGAACCTCAGGCCCCACCCTAGACCTCCTTAATTAGGACCTGCATTTAAACAATCTCCCTGAGTGACTTCTGGTACATTAAAGTCTGAGAAGCACTGAATTAGAGAACAGGTGTTTGCTGAGTGTATCATGATGACATGGTGTTGTCGTCACTCTCTTGGTGTGCTTCTTTCCTTAATGGCCGGCGCGTGCTGCGTGGCATGTGGGATCCTAGTTCCCTGGTCAGATATCAAACCCGCGCCCCCTGCACTGGAAGTGCTGGGGAATCTTAACCACTGGACCACCAGGGAATTCCCCCACTGGTGTGCAATGTTTAGCAAGCTGTTTAACAGAGTTGGGACTCAACTGCCTTTGGACTAGATCAAATCAGACAAAAGCAATATTTTAAGCAGAACTTCACAGAACTATAAGATGAAACAGGCATGAGCCCTGCCCTCAAGAGGTTTGGATTCCAGTGATGGAGAGGAGACAAATATGCAAGTAGTGATAATACAGGGTGAAGAGTGGCAGGTGCCCCGAGAGAAGTACAGAGAAGGGGCTCTGGGCTTCAGAGAAAGAGGAGGCTCCTGCTGGCTCATTCTACAACTGTGCCCTTCTGTGGCTTCAAAGGAAACATGAATTTGATGGGGAAGGGCTGGTTGAGACACCTCACACTTTACAAGCTACTGTGAACTAAGGTCCACAAACGCTGCTACCACTGTTCAGGAGGAAGGGGAATTGTTTAGGAGGAATGTCAAAGATTCTAAGTAGGCGAATAAATGAAAAGAAAAAGAAACATAAGAAAAAACCACAGAAAAGTTTCTATTTCCCATCCATGTTCAATATCACCCAGACTGTGAGATTTGGAGATCGGGGCCTCGTGCTATTCTTCTCTGTGTCCCCAGGGTGTAGCACAGTGTGTGAGCCACAGCGAGAGCGCGATAAACATTTGTAGGACTGAACTGAACTGCAGTGATTTTCATGGGCAAGACGAACACACCTTTGGGATGGAGGAACACAGTCTTCTCTTGGGTAGTTTCAAGGCAGTGTGAACAAAGTCCTGCAGTGTAGCAAGTTATTACCCTGTCTTCATTCTAGAAAGGCAGATTGTAGAAAGTATTTCCTTTAGTTGCTCAGGCTTGAGTGGGAATTTTCTGAGGACCATGTTTCAGTCTTCCTTCAATAAGCCTTGCGCATTTCTAATGCCCATGAAGAAGAGCTTATCAGTGATGTGCCTTGACATTTGACTGTGAGCATTGTTGGGAATACATCTCAATACACAGAAAGCTCTTTAGAACAATTCTTTAGCTCTTCTAATACTCCACAAGTTGGGTCAATAGAATTGCTTCCATTTTAAATAACAAAGAAGCTAGGCATATTTTCTGTTCATTGTCACCAAATATAACTGGGAGAGAACTTTGGTTTATGGGTTAAAACATGTGTCCACTGGAGTCACTGGACCCTGTGTCTATTTCCATAGAAAGAGAGAGGAAAGATGGAAAGAGGAAAGACATCTATTGCTAATGTCAAGTTTCTCCTTTGAGTACATTTAAAACTACAGACTTTATAACCTGGAATCTTGGGTATCATTCATTCATTCATCATGAAGAAATTTCTGGAGACATCTGGTTAATGAGAC
Organism: Mesoplodon bidens; assembly: GCF_964165515.1. NCBI lineage: Eukaryota > Metazoa > Chordata > Mammalia > Artiodactyla > Ziphiidae > Mesoplodon > Mesoplodon bidens. The sequence goes on from NC_138179.1 coordinate 9,420,835, forward strand.
AGACTGACTGACATGAGCTTGCTTCTCTACAAATTCATAGAAAATCTGGATTAAGTAGAACAAAAAAAATTCTTTTCCCAAATACATTGTTGAGTTTGTAAGAAATAAATAAAGAGAAGGGTTCAAAGCTAGAGTAGCAAGTAGGCACCGAGACCATGATGCTTGACCGGGGTCTCAGATTCAGATATAGGTTTTAGGTGCCGGAGAGGCTAAGTTTCAATATTAAGTGAAGGCATAGAAGAGGAACCCTGAGGATAAGGAGAGGTGAGGAGGTGGGGTGAATTCTAAGGGCTCCCCTGTACACAAATGGGAACTGGAGAGCCGCTCACCAGCCTAGGGAATTTACAAGGAATCTTAATACCCACCTGGGACTCTGGATGGAAGAATAGACACTCATGAGAAATTGTAAACCCAAGCCTGTGTCATATGTCAGTGTGGAGTTTGAATTTATAATATTTAGGTGGGGCAGTGTAAGAACCAGTTCAAACCAGTAAAACCACTAGGGCCCTACAAGAGGCATATGTGAGACTTCACAAAAGATAATTTCTGCTGAAGAAGAGCCCATGATAAAAACTTACAAATTACACAAGGAGCCAAAGCAACATGAGTGAGAGTTAACAGAGACAGTAAGTAGGAGCATTTGTATCCACAAAACTATCGATAATAGAACATTCTGAAAAGATTATAAAATGCGTGTGTTTAAAATATTTAAAGAGGTAAAAGGCTAAGAATGGGATACTAAGAAATAATCAGGATATCTGAAAAAGCTGAATTTTTAAAAATGAAAAATATAGGTCACTGAAACCAAAAACTTAATGGATTGGCTAGATGACAGAACAGCTACAAATGAAGAGAAATCAGTGATATTAAATATGGACCTAAGGAAGTCACCCAAAATGAAACATGGATAAGTAAAGGGATGTATGCTATGGAAGGAGGTTAAGAGACATGAAATATAGAATGAGAAGGTCCAACATACTCTTAATAGAGATTCTAAAAGAAAGTCTAGAGAAAATGTAGAAATGGCAATATTTAAAGAGACCCTGGCTTCCAAATTTGAAAAAAAGATGTGAGTCCTTGGGTTAAAGGAGTATACTGAGTCCCATGCAGGATAAGTAAAAGCAACTATACACTTAGGCACATCAGCATAATGAAGCTGCGAAAATAATACAGACCAAAACAAAACAGAACACAAAAATGTTAAAAGCTACCAGAGATAAATACAAACACATTTCCTATACAGGAATGTCAGTTAGACTGAAACAAGACCTCTCATCAGCCACCAAAGGTACCAGAACACAGTGGAAATAATCTTCAAAGAGCAAAGGAAGAATAACCATTGGTGTAGAAATTTATACCCAGCTGAAGTATTATTTGAGAGAGATGGCAAAATAATGATATTTTCAGGCAAAGACAGAGTTTATCATCACAAACCCTCACTGAAAGGACTACTAAAGGATGCACTTCAAGAAGAAGACAACTGAGTCCAGATAGAAGGAGTGGTACTGCAAGAAGCAATATGAGCAAAAATAAAGTATACATGTAAGCATACTGCTATATCTAAATAATCATCAGCTATAAAAATTTTTAAAACAGTAATTTGAGTGAGTTTAAAAATAAAATGAAACTAAAATAGCAAGGTACAGGATTTAGGAAGAAAAAGTTAAAGTATTCTAAAGTTTTTCTATTGGGGGAGATACTGGCTAACTTTATAGTCAGTAAGACAATAATTTATGTTAAAATTTTAAAGGTTCCTACCAAAAGAATGGAAATACAATGCAAAACTTCCAAACCAAACAAAAGAAAATACAGTCAATTTGGTAGAATGCGAAAAAAGAAAAGATCAAAAGAAAACACAAAACAAAATGGTAGAAATAAGTTCACAAATATTGATAATCTCAATGACTCTAATTGGATGAAACTTAAAATTTCTGAACACACACTTGATGCCAGGCACTGTTCTATGCACTGGGGATACAAAAATAGATAAAATACAGCTTCTGTCTTCAAGAAGCTCACAGTCTAGTGGGTGGGGGTGTGGGGACAAATGAAGCAATAATAACAATGGACTAAGTGTTATGATAAAGGGGAACACAGAGTGCTGTGGGGCTAAAAGGAGGGGCACCTAACTCAGCCTGTAGGGAGAGGGTTGGCGAAGACTTCCTGAAGATGGTGACCCTTCAGCTGCGTCCTGAAGGGATGAGTAAGAAGGCACAGGGGATAGGAGGGGTGTGCCAGGCAAAGGTAACAGCATGTGCCAAGGCACAGAAGTGTGAGAGAGCATGGCACGCTCTGGTCCAACCTTCTGTTGTTATGGATGAGGAAACTGAACCTCAGAAAAGGTAAGGAGACTAATCCAAGGTCACCCAGCTGATTAGTAACAGAACCAGGATTTGGACCCAAGACTCCCACCTCCTCGTACACCCCCTTTCTACTGTACCACAGTGTCTTAGATGTGTAGCAGGAGGTTTGGGAACTGCATGTCACTGAGACGCCAGCCGACTTTGAAAAAGAGCTGCCTTTGGGTGTGGGTGCTGGCTGTGTCTCTGGCCTATCCTGGGCTGGGGCAGAGCCAGGAACTTGGCAGTTTCCAGAGCTGAGCAGCCCAACTCACCCCAAGGAAGCCATGGCACCGATGCCCAGTTTAATCATTAACTCCAAGTTCACAGGGCTGGAGCTGGAATGCACGGGACCTGGGGAGCAGTCCGGGTCTCCAGGGAGCTAAGGAAAGATGGCTCTTGAGATGGGAAGGGACCCAAGTTTAGAATGGGGTCTTTTGTTCCTGATTGGGTCTATACCCTGGGCTCAGGAAGAAGGGCTCTTGCTGTTCCTCTCAGTTTTGTTGGAGTTTTACCCATCATGCTGTTGGCTTGATTTCAGGATTCCTGTCAATGTTCACAATATATCGTACTAGCCTCTGCCTCAGCCCTTACCCTGCAGGGTAAGTCTTTACTCATCCATCTACCCCGATAAACTGTGACCTCCTGGAGGGCAGGACTCAGTCTTTTATCTCAGCACCCTCGGTGCTTGGCACAGCCTGGCACGTGGTAGGGGCTCATTAAATGTTTGCTGACTGGTTGAATAAATGAGACCCTAACTCTGCATAAAGGGATTCCAAAGCACATGCCTTTTTTTTTTAATTAAAAGAAATGAAGAGTGATTTTGCATAAAGAGTTCAACAGAGGTTCACGAACATCTCTTGAGATGTTCTGTGGTGTCTTAAAACATCATAGAGCCAAGATGAGGTCCGCTGGTCTAAATGGGATGGAATGTTCTTAAGGAGATGAGTCTCCTCTTTCTCCCTCAGTGTTTGGATGACAGCAGGGTATACTGAAGGTTGCTTGGGCACACACGGGAGAGGGGTGCTCTGCAAGCATGGGGTGGCATTGTATTGAGGAAACGAAAGCCCCATAGAGGGCAAATTCCACCAGCATGATAAAGCTAACGGCTGCTTATAATTTCTGAAAGCCTGCAGCCTGCAGTTGAAAAGACTGTTAGTAGTAGCAGTACCAAACCTTGAGAACACAACTTTAAAGAGAGCAGAAGATTCCACAGAAGAAAACTTCCACTGGAGGGTGAGGTGCAGCTGTTGGCAAAATGTTTGTTTCTTTCTGGTGAATCCGATTTTCCTGATCTGCAAAGTAGAGGCAGTCATCTCTTCTTCACAAGGCACTTGTCCAGATTAAATGGAATAATGGCAGAAGGGCCTTGGTACCTAGAAGATGCTCAGTCATGGTGCAGACATTTCCTCTCCCTCTCTCTCCCTCTCTCTCTCTCAAGGATCCTGAACCTATACAGAAACAGAGATGTGGAAATAAATTCTGCTCTTAAGGCCATGTGACCGGTACCCAGGTGGCTTCCAGCGCAAACATTTGCTGGTAGTGTTGTATAGTCAGCCCTGGAGGATGCTGGGAGAAGAAACGTTCCTTGTAGGAATAGTCACTCTCCTGGAAAAGCCGGCTTGCCTGGTTGGAGTTGAGCCAGAAAAGCTTTCTCACCCTAGCAAATTCTCTATCACTCCAAGGTCCCGGATACTCTGGGAAGACTGCCCAGCGTCAGGGAGCCTCCTTCTGTACCAGCCTCTTGGTCCTTGCTGGCTGGTGGCATACAATCCAACCAGTTTGCATGTCCCTTTTTACACCACCTGTAAGTTCTCAGAGATCTGTAAGTTCTTTAGAATTCTAGCACTCAGTGATGGTTACGTGAGTTAATTCAGGAAAGACCCAGGCTTGGATTCCTCCAGCTTCCCACCTGCCCTGGGTCCCAGCACATCTAGAGCAACTCACTGAGCTGCCCTGGTCACCTGATTTCTTTCCCCTTGGCCTTTCCATTTCTCTCCCTTGCCCCAAGGAACTGATATGAAATGAGAAGTAAACTGCCAAAGAAGATCCTCTCCTGGGGCAAATTTCCTGTCTTGACTTACGGGCACAGAGACCCTGAGTGGGGAGGCCGGTGCCAGGCACTCTTCTAGAACCAGCCCTGGGGTGACAGGTGCAGGGAGCATCCACCCTTTCATGGCAGGGCGGGGGTGGTTAAAAAGAGGAGGAGGAAAAAGAAAGACTGTGTAGGAGACCCCAAGGCTGCCCCCATTCCTCCAACCCTACCCCATCCCGAAACTGTCAGTCTCCACCAAGTCTCAGCAAGAGAGAGAGAGAGAGAAAGAGTGAGAGACAGAGAGACAGAGAGAAAGTGGGGGTGGGGGAGAAAGAGACGGAGGGGGGAAATCAAAGAAAATTGCAAAAGTCAATGGCCTGGAACAAGAGGCAGCCTCAGCAACTGCAGTGTGACTTTGATTCCCCTATCATAACCCTGAATTAAAAATTCAGGCAATTATCTGCATGGCTTCCTTCTGATTAGAACGAGCCGGAGCCTCATTAATGCATCGGCACAGAGGAAAGCCATTAGGGTCTGTGAAATGGAATGTTTCTCTGAGAACAGGTTCCGCTTGATGTAGAATACCCAGCAAAAAGAAATTTCACACATTTTTGAGCTCAGAGTCACAGGACGGCACCCTGCTTCGGGGCTGCAGACCCCGCCACGGTCATCCCCTCTCAGCTGGCTCTGGGTGAAAGCCACCTTTGTTTCCCAGCCTCTCTCTGGTACCTCCATCTGCTGGAGTTGTGTGGAGGGAGGGTGAGGGAGTTGAGGGGCCAGAAGGGACTTCCTGGCCGTCCTAAGTCACCGAGTCAGCCTGGATGCCTGATCTCAAAGTCCTCAAGCCACGAGAAGCACTGGAACTTTGGGGGAATGCACTGCCCTCCTTTGCTAGAAGAACCAGACGCAAGCTTGTTGGGGACAGAGAAGGTCCGAGACTCCAGAAAAGATCAGACTATCTGCATGTTCCCAAGAGTCTTGGTGCTTTCCTGACCCATGTAGTTACTTGGGCATCCCAAGGTGGCCCAAGCAGGATCTGGTGAAGCTGAGCCAGCCGTGGGGCTTGTTGCTTAGAAAGGGGTGAAGGGTTGGAGGTAAGGAGGGCACCCTTTATTCATCTCTTACTCTGTGAGCCCAGAGCTTCCAGAGGTGCAAATCTACCGCCCCGTGCCTAAGGGGGTGAACATCCACACGATATCTGGCATTCGGAAGTTCTCGTGCACCCCTCTTTGGGATTTCTAGGGTGCAGCTTTCTTCTTCAAATGACTGTGTTATCGCTTACAGGGGAACCCAAGAGCAGTTTTCCAAAATAACCACCCTTGCAGTCCTGGTAAGTTCATCTCTTGGGCTTGACCCTACTTCATCTAGATTTTCCTCAAGCCAGTGGATGGCGCTTGGGTTCCCTCAATTCAGACAGCTCCACATTCCTCTAATACAGTGATTCTGGGGACACCAAACATTGATCATTGGGATAAGTCACATAAATAACCTCTTTAGGAGAAAAGCCAATCTGACATGGTGAGAACTGGAAACCACGAAAAAGTTTTTGTAGGAAGAGAACTAGTTACAGTCAATAGGGTGCCAACCAGGAAAGGGTTATCCTTCAGTGTTTGAGCAAAGCCACATTCTTCTCCTGGCACATCTGTCCCCTATTCAGTGTTAAAAACCAGGGCCAAGTGTCTGCAAAGCTGTAAACACAGCCAGACCGTAATCAGAATAATGGAGTCAATGTGTAGCTGAACACAATTTGTACCAATGGCGCCCCCTACTGGACAGCAGCAACCCTAGGCAATCCTAAGCAACCCTAGTGGTCATTCAGGTTTTCAGAATGTTTCCAGTCCTGTCCCACGTTGGAAGGGACATTCCTGGTCACCAGGGAGTTTTTCTGCAGCATGTTTTCAATACTGCAGACAGTTTTATGGATGAAGGCTCCGAGAGGTTACTTCACCCTCTAACACAAACAAGATGCTTGGTGTTTCAACCATGTTCTTTGTGGGCTCTGAGGGTCTGATTTTTCTAACACTTCACTCTCTCTGGACCAACACTCACCAGAGTCAAATGCAGTTGAGAATGACTTGTGACTACAGATGATCCCTGTGTAAAGGGCTGACCTAAAGGCACCTGGAGTCTTGGGTGGGTGGAGGTTGTCTCTCAAGCTTCACCGGCTGGTATGAGAGTAAAAGGGGCCAAAGGTCAGGAATGTGGGCCTTCTGGAGAGGGAAGCCACCGCACCAGCTCCACAGCTGAGCTCTTCTCTCTGCTGTTGGAAAGGCTCAAATCTCAGCCTTTGTACCTTAGCCCTATCCACTGCATTCCTCAATATTTTAACCATAGACTCTCTCCTTAGTCAGACTATCCCTTTCTTCCCAAGACAACCCAGTTTCTACCTTTGCACCTTGTCACTCCGTATTCGTTCAACAAGTATTTTTTGGACACAACTCGTATATGCCAGACACTGTTCTAGGAAGGGGAGCTATAGCACTGAACACTGTGGAGCAGACATTCTCATTGGGGAAACAATTACAGAAAGACAAGCGTGTGTCAGCGGTGTAAGTGCCACGAATAAGCCAAGCTGGGAGAGGGGGATAGAAGGGGGAAAGCTACTTTTTTTGGGGGAGCGGGTCTCTAAAAAGCCCTTCGGAAAAGCTTCGTGATCCATCCACCCTGGTGAGGATCTATCTGCTTTCTCTCCTTCAAAACTGGGATTGCCTCTTCCATAAAACCTCCCCAGTTCACTTTCCCTCTCCAGTGACATTCCCGTCAGCACATCTCTGCTCAAGCTTCTTCATCCTTAGAAAGATGTTCAGTTATATCTTGGATTATCATCTCCTGGAGAATAAGGGTCCTGGTCCTGTCTTCTATTTCTCTGCTTTGCTACCAGAGCAGGAGGGTGGGGGAGGCGGGGAGGAGACAAGCATGTCTATTTTGTGCTAGAAACAGTCACACATTCCTTCATCTAATCCCCGCAAAACTCCTGCAGACTCTGGTTTATTGTCCCCATTTTATAAGCAAGTAAAGTGAGGCTTCATTTATCCAAGGGCACACAACCACTGAGTGGGGGAGCTGGGGTCTGAACCCTGATCTATCTAGCATCGTGGTCTGTACTATTCTCACCCTGGAGCCTAGAGTATTTGTGAAGTGTCGTCAGTGAGTGATGAGTACAAGGAGGGGATGAGTTTGGTTTCTCGGTGAATGGCGGGTGCAGAAGAAGTGAGGAAACTCCCCCTGTCTGCTGGATTGGAGATCCTTCCTTTGCTGCGTTATAACCAGGGAACCACAGGCACCTCACTTCCCCTTCCAGGGGCTCATAACCCTCCTCTGTAAATTGAGGTTAGACCACACGACCTCCCAGGTCCTTTCCAGCTCTGACATTCTAAGGAACATCATCTTCTGCAAGGAATGGGAGAGGATGGAGTGCGGGGGGAAGTCAAGTGACTTTACTGCATCGAATCTGATTTTTTTAAGAGACAGAGAATGAGATACAACAGTTTGTTCATTCAATTAAAATTCAGGGCTTCCCTGGTGGCACAGTGGTTGAGAGTCCGCCTGCCGATGTAGGGGACACGGGTTCGTGCCCCGGTCCGGGAGGATCCCACATGCCGCGGAGCGGCTGGGCCCATGAGCCATGGCCGCTGAGCCTGCGTGTCTGGAGCCTGTGCTCCGCAACGGGAGAGGCCACAGCAGTGAGAGGCCCGCGTACCGCAAAAAAAAAAAAAAAAAAAATTTCAATATATACTGAATACCTACTATGTGCCAGACCCTGGTGTGCGCTGAGGATACAGAACTAAACTTTTAAAACATTGTCCTTACCTTGGCATATATGTAAAGGGAAAGACAAGTAGGACACGAAATTATCACAATGATAATAATGGCTAACATGGCACCCACCCTTGGCCAGAAATTGTTCTGAGCACTTGAAACCTTTGAACTCATTTTAATCTTCCCAACCATCTACGAGGTGAGCACTATTATTATTCCTACTTTACAAGTAAGTAAACCGAGGCACAGAGAGGGGTGTATGCCAACGAAGTACTGTGAACATTAATAATACATGAAGAGTGCTTATGTACGGGGCCTGAGACATCGAGATGAGGACAGGCCGCTATGGTGCCGTATCAACACTGACTTTGTCCACCTGATATCGCAGTTATTCCTCGCTTGACCCTGTGCCGCTTGGAATCAGCCACACACGTCCGGTTGGAGGGAAGGGCTTTTCTGGAGTGAGCAGAGGAGGCCTTAGTTGTTGAAACTCAAAATCCATGGCTGTGAAGTAACTCAGGACATGGAATAAACCGGGTGAGTTAGAGCCAGTTTCCTGCCTGCCGGGAAGAGGAGAGGGGGAGGGGGAAAGAGGCAGGTATGGACCCCCTGAGAAGTGGAGCACTAGCCCCTAGGCCCACCTGAGCCAGATATCCAGCAGGTCCTGGGGATCAGGCCCCAGACCAGGAGTGGCTGGTGTGCAAGTTAGATGTGCCTGATGGCCCCTGTGCAGGCGCTCCCTGGGCACTGACGTGGCGGGAGCAATGGTGCCCTGGGCTCGAGAGCAGCTGGAAGAAGAAGTCTTAGCCCTGCAAGGGTCCCTCTGGCCAGCACAGTGTACAGAGCAGAACGAATGTCTGTCTTCCTAGGAGAAGCGTGGAAGGAAAAAGAGGGTCGCTGGACCCAGAGCCCTCTAGAGTGGGAACCGGGGGAAATGCTGCCCCAGGATCAAGTGAGGAGTGGATGTCTCATGGCTGCTGAAAAGAGGCAGTGGGGTATAGAGGCCAGGATGGGGGCTCCTCGAGGGCAGGGGGCTCTGTTTGCTTTGCTTACTGCTCCATCCTGAGGGCCTGGGTCAGGTAACAACGATCCATAAACATTTGCTGAACGGATGACCTTAGGTGGGCTGCCTCTAAAATCAGTCTGTTGGGTTTCAAACCTCAGCTCTGCCCTTTACTAGTTATGCCATCCTTGCGTAAGCCTCTTCCCCTCTCTGTGCCTCATGTGTAAAATGGGGATAAAAATAGTACAGATCAATGCTGATCTGAGATAAACAGAGAGAATGCATCTGAAGCACTTAGTGTCTAGTGTAGCAGAAGGGCTCAAGGAGTATTTGCTCTCAGTAACAGATGCCACTGCCCCACCCTTGCCCTGCACCTTAGCACCCCACCCTCACCCCCAATGGCACCCTGAACTTATACACAACCTTGAAGAAAAGAGTAGGGCTCCAGAATTGGCTAAGATCAAGCTCCCACCACCACAGTACAATGGAGACTTCTAATACTTCTAATGGAAATGAAGCTAAGTGCTTTAAAAAAAGTTATTTTTCTTGCACAATGAATTTTGTAGCCTGATAATCATATTCAAGAAGAATGCAAGCCTGTGAAAGTCAGGTGTCCCTTGGAGAGCCCTGCCAGCATCTCAACTAAACAGCTTTCTCCCTCGCAGGTATGTCTACTCACAGAGCAACCTACCTCTCACCGTACTCGTCTTTCTAGAAAAAGCACGGTCCTCCAGGTGAGTTATCGTCTGCAAGTGCTGCTAACAGAACTAACTTGAAGGCAAAGAGGTCAAGTCTAGGAAACAGAACTCTGTCCTTCCCCCCCAAAAGAGCACTGAACTTTCCTGAAGAAATTCAGTACCAAGGGTTTTATTTCTTGTTAAGATATGCTCTCCTGGGTTTCTCTGGTGGCACAGTGGTTAAGAATCCACCTGCCAATGCAGGGGACACGGGTTCCAGCCCTGGTTCGGGAAGATTCCACATGCCACAGAGCAACTAAGCCCGCGTGCCACAACTACTGAAGCCCGCACGCATAGAGCCCATGCTCCGCAACAAGAGAAGCCAACACAATGAGAAGCCCGCGCACAACAAAGAGTAGCTCCGCTCGCCACAACTAGAGAAAGTCTGCGCACAGCAACGAAGACGCAATGCAGCCAAAAATAAATAACTTTTTTATAAAAAGCTCTCCTGAAGGTGAGTGATAGATATTATCATTAATTTTTTATTTTTAAAAAAACCTATCTGTATTTACCTGGCTTCACACTTATCTAACTGCCAATAGGTGACTAACTGTCCTCTTTGCCCAGATTGTATGAGTTTTAACACTGAAAGCTTCATAGCCCGGGAAACCCTCTCAGTCCCAGACAAACAAAAATTCTCTTAATGTCCCAGATAATCCCTAAATGCCAATGACAAATCAGGTGGACTTGTCAGCCCAAGGGAGTGTCTGCAGATTTTTTTTTTTTAAATGGGCAAGGAAATTTACTCGTTTCAAATCAGAAGAGCTCACCTCACAGAGGAAAAACAAAACTGATCCCCTGGAGGCACTTTCCACTCTGCTGAGTATTGACAAGCCTGGCCCTGGAGACCCTGCAAAGGAAGATTTAGCCTGCCTGGCTTGACGTTGAGGAAATGGGAGGGCAGAGAGAAGACTGTTTCAAATGAGGCCACCGGACAAGGCTGCAAAGCCTCATCTTGGCATCCTTTCCATAAACTCCCTCGCTTTTGGTCAGGCTCTCAAACCCTCAATGAATCCCAGCCACTGCGTAGGACAGTTCCCACATCTCCGAGTCACTGTCAAGCCTGTCTGCCTGTGCAGAGCCCTGTGGTTTGTCCGCATGCAAGAGTAACCCAGGCATGGCAGTTCCCCTCAGGACACATGGAGTGGCTGCCCCAAGCCTCTGTGTGCGTCCCTTTCCCTCAGACTAAGTGTCTTTTGCTGTTTTTCTGGTGTCCTCAGACCTGATGGAATTGGTCCACTGCATGCAGCTCAAGTTTCTGGTCACAGAGAACGTGGCACAGCCTATTTCTGCACCTTGTGGGTGAGTGTAAGGGCCCATCAGGATTGTGGATGTTTGGCTCCGAGGTTGGATTCCTGAGGCTGCAGTGCTCGTTCTATGGGTCAGGGTGTCTCATGAAATTGCAGTCAAGATGTTGGCAGGGCTGCATCATCTGAAGGCTTGACCAGGGCCGGAGGGTCTGCTTTCGAGACAGCTCATCATGTGGCTGTTGGCTAGAGGCCTAAGTTCCTCACCATAACATCTCTTCATAGGGCTGCCTGGCATAATTAGCTTCCCCCAGAGTGAATGATCCAAGTGAGAGAAAGCCAGAGGGAGGCCACAGTGCCTTTTAAGATCCAATCATGCACCATCATTCCCTCTATATTCTATTTGTTAGAAGAAAGTCACGAAGTCCAGCCCCACTCAAGGGGAGGGGAATTAGGGAGGGAGGAGTATCAAAGGATTTGTGTACATAGTTAAAAACCACTGTTTCCCCAAACATTAAAGGGCTGGACCATGGACGAATTCCCACAAACACTGGTTCTGGTAGTAACATAGTAGGAAAAGCACAGGCTTCAAGTCAAATCTGAGTTTGATGCAAGGCTTTGCTTCTTTCCAGTTTGTGGGATCTGGGGCAAAATGATCATCTCTAAACACTTAGTTTCGTTATTTGTAAAATGAAGATAACAATGGTAATTCTTTCCCTGAGTTACTATAATAATTACATGGGATGACCTAGGAAGGGACAGATCGAAGTTGTACAGGGCACCAGGCTTTTTTTTTTTTTTTTTTTTGTGATACGCGGGCCTCTCACTGTTGTGGCCTCTCCCATTGCAGAGCACAGGCTCCGGACGCGCAGGCTCAGCGGCCATGGCTCACGGGCCCAGCCGCTCCGCGGCATGTGGGATCTTCCCGGACCGGGGCATGAACCCGTGTCCCCTGCCTCGGCAGGCGGACTCTCAATCACTGTGCCACCAGGGAAGCCCCACCATGCTTTTATAAACTGACAGGCCTTCTTAAGAAAAGAGAGCGCAAAATGACAATCAGAAGTTAGGTACAGGGCCTCCCTGGTGGCGCTGTGGTTGAGAGTCCGCCTGCCGATGCAGGGGATACGGGTTCGTGCCCCGGTCCAGGAGGATCCCATATGCCGCGGAGCGGCTGGGCCCGTGAGCCATGGCCGCTGAGCCTGCGCATCCGGAGCCTGTGCTCTGCAACGGGAGAGGCCACAACACTGAGAGGCCCACGTACTGCAAAAAAAAAAAAAAAAAAAAAAAAAAGAAGTTAGGTACAAAATGAACATTGACATAGAATTAGAAGTGACCCAAAAACCCCACACTTTATTTAAAAGCTGATAAATACCACAAATATCACAAAACCCAGAAAAAAATGACAATTAAAAAATGTAACTACCTGGGCCTCCCTGGTGGCGCAGTGGTTGAGAGTCCGCCTGCCGATGCAGGGGATACGGGTTCGTGCCCCGGTCTGGGAGGATCCCATATGCCGCGGAGCGGCTGGGCCCGTGAGCCATGGCCGCTGAGCCTGCGCATCTGGAGCCTGTGCTCCGCAACGGGAGAGGCCACAACAGTGAGAGGCCCGCGTACCGCAAAAAAAAAAAAAAAAAAAAAAAAAAATGTAACTACCTAAATATACCTCTTTAAAATACCTTCTTTCATTGTTGGTGTATAGGAATGCAAGAGATTTCTGTGTATTAATTTTGTATCATGCTCATGCAGCTCAATATCAAAACAAACAAACAACCCAATCCAAAAAATGGGCCGAAGACCAAAACAGACATTTCTCCAAAGAAGGCATACAGATGGCCAACAAACACATGAAAAGATGTTCAACATCACTAATTATTATAGAAATGCAAATCAGTACTACAATGAGGTACCACCACACACTGGTCAGAATGTCCATCATTAAATAATCTACAAACAATAAGTGCTGGAGAGGGTGTGGAGAAAAGGGAACCCTCTTGCACTGTTGGTAGGAATGTAAATTGATACAGCCACTATGGAGAACAGTATGGAGGTTCCTTAAAAAACTAAAAATAGAACTACCATATGACCCAGCAATCCCACTACTGGGCACATACCCAGAGAAGACCATAATTCAAAAAGACACATGCACCCCAATGTTCATTGCAGCACTATTTACGATAGCCAGGACATGGAAGCAATCTAAATGTCCATCAACAGAGGAACGGATAACAAAATATTGCCATTTGCAGCAATGTGTATGGACTTGGAGATTCTCATACTGAGTAAAGTAAGTCAGACACAGAAAGACAAATATCATGATATTGCTTATATGTGGAATCTAAAAAAAGGGGTATAAGTGAACTTATTTACAAAACAGAAATAGAGTCACAGATGTAAAAAACAAACTTACAGTTACCAGGGGATAAGGGGGGAGGAGGGATAAATTGGGAGATTGGGACTGACATATACACACCACCATATATAAAATAGATAACTAATGAGGACCTACTGTATAGCACAGGGAACTCTACTCAATACTCTGCATGGCCCATATGGGAAAAGAATCTAAAAAAAAAAAAAGAGTGAATACATGTATTTGCATAACTGATTCACTTTGCTGTACAGCAGAGACTAACACAACACTGTAAAGCAATTATACTCCAATAAAATTAATGTTTTAAAAAACCCTGTCTTTCCTACATTTTGACTGCACATTTTTTGATCACTCCTCAGCATGACAAAGATTTTGTAATATTTCATATAGTCAGAAGACGATGATAATTCAGTCTTTCCTTAGCATGGCTGATTAAAATTTGGTTTTTATTATTGAGAGTTTATAATTCAGCTTCACAACTCATTGTTCGTAACATCAGGCACTTCTTCAGGGTTGTTGTCAAATTTGGAAAACTTCTATCATGTTTCTTCTACACAGAAGCTCAGGGTATTTCAAAGTGTCCTGTGTATTGAATTGATGGCACCCATTACCCAGGGCCATTAGAGGGGTCTGCACAAGGGAGGGCCTTAAAGCTTCAGCTTCCTTGTAAATCTTCCCCTAGAAGCAGGTATGCGTGTAGCCGGAAGACTGGCATGTACTAGGTGCTCAGGAAATGGGAGAAGCGTGGAGACAACCCTCATCTTCCCTCTCCATTGCTCCAGGCAGTCAGGGACTTCTCATCCTTGATTTCATCTTCCTCCTTCTCCAGTAGGCCCTCCAGGGACCTTCAGAAGGCAGGGACAAAAATACACCCCTTGTTATGATGCAGTGGAAAGAACACTGGACTCAGAATGAAAAGACCTGGGTTTGAGTCCTAACTTTGTCGATTACCAGCTGCGTGACTTTGGCAAATTATCCAACCTCTCTGTGTCTCAGTTTCCTCATCTCTGAGATGGGCATCGCTATGCCAGCCTCATGGGTTGCAGAGATTAACGGCAGGATATAAGTAAAGGGGCTTTGTAAATTGTAAGCAATTTTACTAATGTAAAGTGTTTTATCTGGATGTCTGGAAGTTACCGAGGAGCCAGTTTGGACACTACCCAATGTCTATGAACATCTTGAATTCTTTGTTCTCTGTGGCCTAATGGAATTGGAAATTCAAATTGGACTTTAATCAAACTTGGCATAAAGACCAGGATAACAACATAGTCCACTCTTTCCACAGAAAGGTATTGGGTCCCAGCTATTGCCATAATTTGTGCTAGAGATGAGAATTCAAAGATAGACAAGACACAATCCTGGCCGTTTGTAGATGGGCAGATGGAATCCCGCACGGACATCTGCAGTTTACAGCCTCGGCCTCCCTGTGTCTCAGTGCCTCCTTCTGCCAAGGGGTGTGGCTAAATGCCTGAGAAACAAATGGGTGAAAGCCTGCATATCACGGAGAATCCTTGCGCAGGTGTCCGGCAGAGCCATTAGAGGTTTGCACGAAGCCCCGCCGAGACTGACTGTTCTCCTTGGAGAATTTTCAAGAAGCTTTGAAGTGCCGCCAGGGCAAGGGAGGCTGCCCCGTCCTGGAGGTGCATTCACTTGTAATTTACTCCTCCACGTGGGCTCTGGAGCTCCAGTCTCAAAAATACATCACCCACGCAGCCCTGCCCTGTGTAAAGGAAGATGGAGAGAGGAAGGGGGGCCAGGGGAGAGGAATCCCTAAATTAAGGAGGTCCCTGGGAGTGACTGGCCTACAGACACGACTGAGTCCCCCGAGTTTCTCTCCTTGATGCATAAATACTTCCAACTAAGATCACAGACGCCCTTGTCATAAAATCAATGAAACCACAAGGGAAAATGACCTCCCGCTTGACTGCACCAGAGATATCTTAAATGGAGTCATTTCCCCTCCTGCAGAAGCAAGTGTGCTGGGGCTCAGGAACTGATATCCAGGCTCTGCTGTGGAGAATTTGAGGTGAAGAGGAAATCAGGTGGGTTGGGTGCTTGTCTATCTTGTTTTACTTGCTACATTTTGTGATGGCTTCTGAACAACCTCTGCTGCAATGGGGAACTTTTTCCTGGAGTCAGACTGGGTCCAAGCTCCAGCTCCTCTAATTACTGGCTGGGTGTCTTTGGGCAAAGTAGAATCTCATCCCAGTTTCCTTATCTAGTAAAAAGCTGATGATACTGTAAGGTCTGACTGCCCTACAAGAGAGGTGACAAGATCAAGAGGTCTATGCAAATGCTTTGTAAACCATAAAGCTCTTGATAAATAACAGGTTTTATTATTAAAAGATAAAAGCACCAATCCAGCTAGTGTACCTGTTAGAACTTCTTAGGCTGCAAGTGACAGAGAACCTAACTCAAATTGGTTTAAACCACATGGGGCTATTTCTCAACTTTCATAACTGAAAAGGTCTGAGGTAGGATTGATTCAGGTGAAGATCAGATTCTAACAACATCACCAAGGGCCAGCTCCTCCCCATCTCCCCCAGTGACCACAAGCCTCACATCTTAAGATGCCATCCAGAGGAAGGGAGGTCCTCTTTCCAGTAACTTCTGTTGAAGAGAGATGGAGAGAGAACAGTGAGGGGCTCTTCTCTTTCCAGACTTAGCATAGGTATCACATTTCATTGGCTCTCTTTATATAGCCAGGGGATAAGACACACTGGCTGAAGAGGATCAAGGCCCATCTCTAGATGTGGGGGGCAGGATCATGATGCCAACCAAACCACATTTTTTTTTTTTTTGCTGTACGCGGGCCTCTCACTGCTGTGGCCTCTCCCGTTGCGGAGCACAGGCTCCGGACACACAGGCTCCGCGGCCATGGCTCGCGGGCCCAGCCGCTCCGCGGCATGTGGGATCTTCCGGGATAGGGGCACGAACCCGTGTCCCCTGCATCGGCAGGCGGACTCTCAACCACTGCGCCACCAGGGAAGCCCCAAACCACATTTGAAGGAGGTTTTTTCTTTCTTTTTTTTTTTTACATCTTTATTGGAGTATAATTGCTTTATGAAGGAGTTATTTTATCAGAAGAAAAGTGAGTAGATACTGAGTTGCATAAACAACATCTATCCAGTACAGTCCACCCCCTTTACCTACTCAATATCCACTCTCACCTATATCCCCATAAATATACCTTCAAAAATACCCACTCTCGGGCTTCCCTGGTGGCGCAGTGGTTGAGAGTCCGCCTGCTGATGCGGGGGACACGGGTTCGTGCCCCGGTCTGGGAAGATCCCACGTGCTGTGGAGTGGCTGGGCCCGTGAGCCATGGCCGCTGAGCCTGCGTGTCCTGAGCCTGCGCTCCGCAACAGGAGAGGCCACAACAGTGAGAGGCCCGCGTACCGCAAAAAAACAAAACCAAAACCAAAAACCCACTCTCTACATAAACACGGGCAACCTCTTTTCCCAAAATGACAAGCCACAGTTTTACCCAGTCTGGTTCTCTGGAATAGAACCTTGTAAATGGAGCTCTTTTGGTCATATGTGGTCCAGTGAGGCTAAATGGTAAATTTAATCACTATTATGCACTCAGTAAACTGTAATGGAGAGAGAGACAGGGTAACTGCAGTTAAAAACTCTCATTTGGAAAAGAAAAGAACAGGAAACAACTCTCAATGGTCATCTGTCCATACATAGTACATGCCATATTCTGGCAGAAACTACATGGACGACCTGCTCCAGCAGCAAGTATATATCTTCCCCAGTTCTTCCCTCTGGAAGGCTCCCCTTTGCCCTTTGCCCTCTGTGGCTCCTGCTTGTCTCTTCCGTGAATTGTCCTTCATGGACCATATGACATGTACAGCATGGAGGATGCCTCTTCTGGGGGCTGCACTGTTTTAGCAGCTCTCTTCCTGTGATGTGAGTTTGGGGGCCTGGAGATAACTCTCACAGACCACTGTAGGCCAGGTTTGAGGTTTCTTTGGCAAAATGATGCCCTTAAAAAGTTAATAGTCTGAAAACTATAGGACAGTGATGAAAGAAATTGAAGATGACATAAACAGATGGAAAGATATACTGTGTTCTTGGATTAGAAGACTCAATATTGTTAAAATGACCATAATACCCAAGGCAATCTATAGATTCAATGCAATCCCTATCAAATTACCAATGGCATTTTTCACAGAACTAGAACAAAAAATTTTTAAATTTGTATGGAAACACAAAATACCCCCAGTAGCCAAAGCAATCTTGCGAAAGAAGAATGCAGCTGGAGGAATCAGGCTCCCTGACTTCAGGCTATACTACAAAGCTACAGTCATCGAAACAGTATGGTACTGACACAAAACCAGACATATTGATCAATGGAACAGGATAGAAAGCCCAGAAATAAACCCACACACTTATGGTCAATTTATCTATGACAAAGGAGGCAAGAATATACAATGGAGACAAGACAGTCTTTTCAACAAGTGGTGCTGGGAATACTGGACAGCTACACTTAAAAGAATGAAATTAGAACATTCTCTAACACCATATACAAAAATAAACTCAAAATGGATTAAAGACCTAAATATAAGACCAGATACCATAAAACTCCTAGAGGAAAACAGACAGAACACTCTGACATAAATCGCAGCATCCTAGAGTAATGGAAATAAAAACAAAAATAAAGAAATCAGACCTAATTAAACTTAAAAGCCTTTGCACAGCAAAGGAAACCATTAACAAAATGAAAAGACAACCTATATAATGGAACAAAATATTTACAAATCATGTTGCTAACAAGGGATTTTAATTTCCAAAATGTACAAATAGCTCATACAGCTCAATATCAAACAAACAAACAAACAAACCCAACCCAATCAAAAAATGGGCAGAAGATTTAAATAGACATTTCTCCAAAGAAGACATACAGATGACCAACAGGCACATGAAAAGATGCTCAACATTGTTAATTATTACAGAAATGCAAATCAAAACTACAATGAGATATCACCTCACACCAGTCAGAATGGCCATCATCAAAAGTCTACAAATAATAAATGCTGGAGAGGGTGTGGAGAAAAGGGAACCCTTCTACACTGTTGGTGGGAATGTAAATTGGTGCAGCCACTATGGAGAACAGTATGAAGTTTCCTTAAAAAACTAAAAACAGAGTTAACCATATGATCCAGCAATCCCACTCCTAGGCATATATATCTGGAGAAAAACATAATTTGGAAAGATACATGCACCCTAATACTCACTGCAGCACTATTACAATAGCCAAGAATGGAAGCAACCTAAGTATCCATCAACAGATAAGTGGATAAAGAAGACGTGGTATATATACACAATGGAATATTACTCAGCCATAAAAAGAATGAAATAATGACATTTGCAGCAACGTGGATGGACCTAGAGATCAACATACTAAGTGAAGTAAACCAGAGAAAGACAAATATCATATGATATCACTTATATGTAGAATCTAAAAGAATGTTACAAATGAACTTACTTACAAAACAGAAAGAGACTCACAGACATAGAAAACAAACTTATGGTTACCAAAGGGAAAGGGGCGGGGGAGGGATAAATTAGGAGTTTGGGATTAAAAGATACACACTACTGTATATAAAATAGATAAACAACAAGGATCTACTGTATAGCACAGGGAACTATATTCAATATCTTGTAATGACCTAAAATGGAAAAGCATCTAAAAAAGAATATATATGTGTAACTGAATCACTTTTTTGTACACCTGAAACTAACACAACACTGTAAATCAACTGTATTTCAATAAAAATTTTTTTAAAAGTTAATGGGATTCCGGTTTATTTGCTTTTGGCTAATGCCATGGATAGTAGCGACAGTCAGAGATATTCCCTCTTTTACTTGTGGGTGGATTAATCTGATCTTTTTTGGAAGATCTTGCTGAAGAGATTATCAGCGCACTCCAAAATTTGAAATTTTCTTACAGTATTCTTAATGTTGAAGCCTCAGGAAGCACACAGTCTGAATCTCAAGGCTTAATAGGCAATAGGTTACATAGTAACCAGGTGTTTACTGTGACATAAAAAAGAATTACTAAATTCTCATATCAACTCTTTCCCTTCACCCAAATATCTCCCTGTAGCCTTGCAATATCCCACTTCTGGCATTAGATTCTGTATCAGTTAGAAATCTTTTTGTTGAAGCTCAAACCAACTTAAGCAGAAAAGAAATTTGAAGGAGACTGGGAATCATGGCTGGGAAACCTCAGCAGTGACCCCCTCGGAGGAGCTGCCCAGTCAGTGCTGGCCATGGTGGAGATGGTGCTGCAGCCATTCCCTGCTTATTTGCTCTCTGCTGAAAATTCCAATCCCAGGGAAAAAACATCAGATCGGTCAAGCTTGGATCACCTGCTCACCTCATAGCTAGGAGTAGGTAGGACCCACCAAACTATGCTTGGTGCAGAAGAGATGATTCCAATAAAGGAAACTAGGGTGATGTTAGGGAGGAGAAGTGATGCAGAGCAGTCCAAATCCAACAAGCTCCCCGTGTACCTAGCAACGTCAATCATATGGCACTGCAGCTGTTATTCCAATTCAGTCACAGCAGTTGGATCAAAATGAGAACAAGTTGGAGAGAGGCTTAGAGGAAATCAAATGGCAGTTAGGTGAACGTCAAGGACCATGACTGCTCCCAACCAACACTTATCCTTCGATGTCATCTTCAGGGACAAAATTCTACGTTGGATCTGAGTTATTGTGGTAAGACTCAGGCTCTCAGGGGTTAAAATGTAACAAAAAGTATTTGCTTTGATTGATGTTTATTTGTTTATTTCAGATGTTTGTATCTAAGGGACAAAGACAAATGTATTTAGCTGTCAGCATATAATAATGCTCTCAGAAGCTAGTGATTCACTCTCTTACTTATTCACTCATTTAACAAATCACTTAATAGACATTTACTGAGCAGTTTCTTAGTCCTGGGCACTGTCTAGGAGCTAAGGAGATACAAACATGGATGATATAATCTCTGTCCTCAGAGGCTTAATATATGTGTGGTGATACAAGTAGCAGAAATACTTCAGTCTACTTGGAAGGAATGGTCCAATGTGAAGGCTCTTAAGTCAGACATGGAAAAGTACAGCATTCGGTTTAAATTCCGGCCATGTGATCTTGGGCAAGTTACTTAAGCTCTCCAAACCTCAGTTTTCTCATCTCTATAATGGGGATAATAATAGTTCCTAATTCAAAGGGTTGCTATTCTCTCATTGATTAATACATTCAATGCAATTCCAATCAAAATTCCAGCCAGCATCTTAAAATGGAAATTGATAAGCAGAGTGAGTCTGAAATATACATGGAATACAAGGAGCCAAGAATAGCTAAGACAATCTTGAAGAAGAACAGAACAGGAAGGATCACACTACCATATAACATGCCCGACTGTAAATCTACAGTAACTCAGACAGTGTGGTATTTTGGCCCAAGGATAGACAAATAGACTAATAGAATAGTCTAAAACCAGACCAACACATATAGGTCACTTAATTTATTAATTTATGACAAAGATAATATTGCAGAGCAGTGGGGAGAGGATTTTATTTTTTAGTAACAATATTTGTTCTTTTGTTATCTTCATTCCTTCTTAAGGCTGAATAATAGTCCACTGTGTGTATTACCACATTTTGTTTATCCATTCATCTGTTGATGGACATTGGGTTGTTTCCACCTTTTGGGTATTATGAATAATGCTGCTTTGAACTTCAGTGTACAAATAGCTGTTCAAGTTCCAGCTTTCGATTCTTTTGAGCATATACTCTGAAGTGGCCTTGCTGGATCATATGCTAATTTTATGTTTAATTTTTTGAGGAACTGCCATCCATTTTCCACAGTAGCTACACCATTTCACATTCCCATCAGCATTGCACAAGGTTTACAATTTCTCCATATCCTTGCCAACACTTATCTTCTAGCTTTGTTTGTTTGTATTTGTTTTTGATTATGGCCATTTTAATGGGTATAGCCCATTTTTTAAAATTTACTTTTCGTACCGCTAAATGAGTGTCTCACTTTGTCTCATTATGGTCACTGGTCACTATTTATACTATGAAATTTAACAATTAACATTTAATGGGTGGGGACTTCTCTGGTGGTGCAGTGGTTAGAATCCGCCTGCCAATGCAGGGGACACGGGTTAGAGCCCTGGTCCGGGAAGATTCCATGTGCCACGGAGCAACTAAGCCCGTGTGCCACAACTACTGAGCCTGAGCTCTAGAGCCCGTGAGCCACTACTACTGAGCCCATGCACCACAACTACTGAAGCCCGCGTGCCTATAGCCCATGCTCTGCAACAAGAGAAGCCACCACAATGAGAAGCCCACACACCGCAGAGAAGAGTAGCCCCTACTCACTGCAACTAGAGAAAGCAAGCACACAGCAACAAAGACCCAACACAGCCAAAATAAATAAATAAATAAATAAGTAAATAAATAAATAGATTACTGCTAATTAAAAAAAAATTAACGGGTGCATGTCATAGGCACTGAACTGAGTAATTTATTATCTTATCTAATCCCCACAACGATTCTTCAGCAAAATTTTAATTGAAATATAACATACATAGAGGAAACTGAACAAATCATAAATGTACAGATTGGTGAATTTTTACAAAGTGAATACAGCTATGTAACCAGCACCTAGATCAAAAGCTAAAACATTACCAGCATCTCAGGAATCCCCTCGGTGCCCTCTCCCAGTTGTATCCAGTCCCCTACTATCCATCCACCCCAATAGAAAGCAATGATAACTAATATATTGACTTTTAAAAACCCATAGATTAGTTTTGCCTGTTTTTGAATTTTTTATAAAGGGAATCATAGAATATAAAATCTTTTGTGTATTGCTTCTTTTACTAAGTATATGTTTAAGAGGTTCGTTCATGTTTCACACATAACAATAGTTCATTTATTCTCTGTTAATGTAAAACAATAAAACAGCTAGTTATTTTACCAGCAAAACAGGTTTATTCAGGAGCAGCAAAGAATTGCAGTTTGGGACATGTAACTATGGCAAACCACACGCAAGTCCAATAAAGCAGAGGAAACTCTTTTATAGAGGAAAAGGGGGAAGCTGGGAGGGGCTGTTATAAACAAAAAGTCCATTGGAAGAAACTGGGAGTTCAAAGTATAATGGCTTTTCATTGGCTGGGCTGTGACAATCTCCCACTGGCAGAGCTGTTGCCAGTCAAGGAGAAAATCTTTCCTTCTCCTGCTGGTGGTAGTAAATTAGTGTCAACTTCCTGCTGAAGATGCAAAATACACCCCTTCCTGTTGGGATCTGTATTGACGTGGAGGGTACGTAGGTGAAGCCTCCCCTTCTGGCTTCCTAACTCCACTTTTGTGAGGTCTCCCTTTATTTTCACATTTTATTGCTAAATAGTATTCCATTTTATGACTATGCCACAGTTTATTTATCCATTCTACTGTTGAGGGATATTTTGGTAGTTTCCCATTTTAGGCTATTACTAATAGTTCTGCTGTGAGCATTCTTTTGGTAAATATCTTTTGATGAACATCATCAAAAGAACATATATACACAATTCTCCTGGGTATTTACCCAGGAGTGAAATTGCTAAGTCAAAGGATATGCATATGCTTAGCTTTAGTGGCTATTTACAAAGGGGTTGATAAGTATACATAACCACCACAGACTATGAGAGCCTGAGAAACTCCAAACACTTGCCCACATTTGGTATCATTTCTCTTTTTCATGTTAGCCATTTTGGTAAGTACTATGGTCTGAATGTTTGTGTCTCCCCAAAATTCATATGTTGAAACCTAATCCCCCAGTGTGATGGTGTTTAGAGGTGGGGCCTTTAGGAGGTGATTAGGTCATGGGGGCAGAGTGCTCATGAATGGGATTAGTGCCCTTACAAAAGAGGCCCCAGAGATATTCTTCTTCTCTTCCGTCATGTGAGGTTATAGCTGGAAAGCACAGTCTGTGGACCAGAAAGTGGGTCCTCATCGGACACCAAATCTGTGCCTACATTGTGGGACTTCCCAGCCTCCAGAACTGTGAGAAAAACACTTCTGTGGTTTATTAGCCACTCAGTCTATGGTATTTTGTTATAGCAGCCCAAACAGACGAAGACTGAATGCATAGTGGTATGGTATTGCATTGTGCTTTAATTTGCATTTCTTTGATGAATAGTGAAATTGATTATTTTCATGTTTATTGGCCACTTGGGTAACTTCTTTAGTGCAGTGCCTGTTCAAGCCTTTTGCCCATTTTTCTATTGAGTTGTCTTCCTTTCTTCTTATTAAATGTGAAAGTTCTTTGTACATTCTAAAGATGAGTCCTTTGTGTATTGTATATCGCAAATATCTTTTCTCACTTGCCTTTTCACTCTCTTAATGGTGTCTTTTAATGAATAGAAGTTTTAAATTTTAATTTAGTCCAGTTTATTGTTTTATTTTAATGGTTAGTACTTTTTGTGTCCTCTTTAAGAATCCTCCAAGGGACTTCCCTGGTGGTGCAGTGGTTAAGAATCCACCTGCCAAAGCAGGGGACATGGGTTAGAGCCCTGGTCCGGGAAGATCCCACATGCCGCGGAGCAACTAAGCCCATGAGCCACAACTACTGAGCCTGCGCTCTAGAGCCTGCGAGCCACAACTACTGAGCCCTGGCACCACAGCTACTGAAGCCCGTGCACCTAGAGCCCGTGCTCCACAACAAGAGAAGCCACCACAGTGAGAAGACCACGCACCGCAACAAAGAGTAGTCCCTGCTCACCACAACTAGAGAAAGCCCACGCTCAGCAACGAAGACCCAACGCAGACAAAAATAAAAATATAATTAAAAAATAAAAAGAATCCTCCAAGGACATGAAGGCAGTTTGTTTTATTCTAGAATATTTATCAGTTTTTCTTTTATATTTAGATTTATAAGCCACCTGAATAAGTTTTTCTGTATTGTATGAGGTAGGACTTAGAGATTCATTTTTTTCCCATATACATAGCCAATTGAAAATGAATTAGATTGCAAATGTGGCCTAGTCCAAACACTTAGCTCCTTTCTAAAATCTTCCCACAGAATCCTAGTTAGAATCAACTAATTAATTAATCATTTTAAATAAATTTGATAAATCTTTTTTGCACATCTAGTATTTGCTAGTTTAGCTAGGTTTGTAAGGGAAGGCCTCTCAGAGCTGACATTTGAGGTCAGACCTGATTAATGAAATGAGGCCAGCCATGAGCAGAGTTGGGGAGAAAATTCCAGGAAGAGGGAACAAGTCGCAGGTGGCTTGATATGTGCAAGGAACAACAAGAGGGCCGGTAGAGCTGAAGTGTAACGCTCAAGAGGAGGAGAAGCCCAAGCTCACTCTTTCGAATGTGAGCTCAAAGGAAAGCAGCAGACTGCAATCATCACGAGACAGTGGAGCAATGCCTCAAAGTTCTGAGGGAAATTCTCTCTGTCAAGAGTGAGGGCACAGGCTTCCTTGGTGGCGCAGGGGTTGAGAGTCCGCCTGCCAATGAAGGGGACACGGGTTCGAGCCCTGGTCTGGGAGGATCCCACATGCCGCGGAGCAACTGGGCCCTTGAGCCACAACGACTGAGCCTGCGCGTCTGGAGCCTGTGCTCCGCAACAAGAGAGGCCGCGATAGTGAGAGGCCCACGCACCGCGATGAAGAGTGGCCCCCCCGCTCTCCGCAACTGGAGAAAGCCCTCGCGCCGCAACGAAGACCCAACACAGCCAAAAATGAATTAAAAAAAAAAAAAAGTGAGGGCACAATAAAGGCATTTTGAACTCACAAAAACTCAGAAATTTTACCTATAAAGCAAGTTTTCTTAGGAGTTTTACACAGCAGTCTACTCCAACAAGGCGAGGACAAGAAGATGACGACAGGAGCCGACCCAGGAAGACCAGGAGGGACACCCCACCGTAAGAGCAGTGCGACTTCCCTGGAGGACACTCTGTGGACCCAGCAGCTTTGGGAGAGGTTTGTATTTGTGGCTTCTGCCTGTGCCCCTCCCAATCTGTGATCCACAGTGTTGCCCAAGTACACTTGGTACAGTTCTAGGTTCCCTCCCCACCTCAGTTGAAAACCCTCCAATGGTTTGCCCTAAGTTTCAGAATAAAATCCAACTTCCGGTGTGACAGGAAAGTCCCTTTGTTATTGACCCCTGCCCATCACTCAGCAAGCTGGATGGCTGCTCGTACCCTCTGTTCCAATCACTGACCGTTTACAGACTTCTTACAGCTATCCGTATTTGCCACTGTGGAGCCTTTGTACCTGCTGCTCTCTCTCTGCAGGGAAACCCTTCTTCCCCTCCTCTCCCTGGTAGATTCGTCCTTGTTTCTCAAACCTCATTATCTTGGGGGGAACTTCCTTGGCCACCTTGTGTTCCCCTCCTCCCACCACTGGTTTAAGTCCCCTTGGTTTCACCCCAGGATTTCTCTGTGTTACTCACCTCTGGTACACATCTGTGTCTATTTAGTTTTTTGTTTATTTACTGTTCTCCTCACTAGATTATAATCTCCTTGAGAGTAGGAGATTATTTTAATCATTGCATTTTAATCATTGTTGAAGTTTCTATAATGGCTTCCCTGTAGTCAGCTTGCTTATGTTAAAATTTCTGCTGCATCACTTGCTATGTTGTCTTGGGAACTCGAGTCTCAGTTTCCTCACTTGCCAAGCGATACGGTATTTTTATTTGCAGCACTTGGCACACAGAAGGTGCTCAGTAAGGTGTGTGGAATGAATCCAGGAAGATGGGCGGAGTTCTGGGGTCGGAGCCTCTCAGCAGGGGAGTAAGAGTGACTCACTCCAGTCAATCTCGACTCCTCCTTTCCCCTCCCAAGGAGGAGTGCGCAGCTTCCTCTGCAGGACCGTTAAGCCCTGAGGGTTGTGAGGAAAATCTGGAAAATGCAGGCTCTTTTCCTGTTCACCCTTATCCATGTGTTGACCTAAGGAATTCAGGATATCTCCCAAACGTGTCACTGTCTGACCATTCCCATGAGGCTGTTTAAATATGGTGTTACTTTAGGACCCACATTTCACTAGATGTGGATGTCTTAATGAGGGGCTGCTGGGAGGAAGCAAAGGGATCATGTACCCGTTCTGCAGACGGAAGACCTCATGATCTTCTCCAAACTTCTCAGAGCCCATGAACTCACATACGTTGTCACGCATCTACCAAGAAGAGGTCCCTGGCCCCCGGGTGTCCCCTCTCCTCCAGCTAAATGAATATTCTCTTTTGGTTCTTATGGTGGAGGCAACATCTCCATGGGAATGCTCTACTTTGAATGAGTTTCTAGAAACAAGAGAGGGTTGACCCTTCTCAGTGTTTCACAAGATCTGGAGCAGAGTCAGGAACGGATTGTGAACTGGTACATGAAGGGTCGTAGCAGCATTAGTCACAAGAGCTCCAAAGTGGAAACAACCCGCATGCCATCAATGGATGAATGGATAAAGTAAGAGCAGGAAGAGGAATGAAGTACTAACACATGCTACAACATGGAGGAACCTGGAGGACACTCTGCTAAGTGAAAGAAACCAACACAAAAGGCCACACATTATACGACTCCCCTTCTATGAAATGTCCAGAGCAGGTCAATTGGTAGAGACAGAAAGTAGATTAATGGTTGCTTAGGACTGGGGGTGGGAAGTGGGAGCAGTGGTGAGAGACTGCTAATGGGTAGGGGGTTTCTTTTTGGGGTGATGAGAATATTCTAATAGTGATTGTGATGATGGTTATACAACTCTGTGAATATATTAAAAACCATTGAATTGTACACTTTAAATACGTGAATTGTATCTCAATAAAGCTGTTCAAAGGAAATAGATCTAGGGACGTGTTGGGGGGGGGTGATGGGAAGAAAAGGATGGCTTGTGTCACCTATATGCTCTCCCATGTATCTGCTCCTGCAAGCAATCATCTTGCAAGGGAAGAAACCAGATCCTAAGAGTGGGTTTGAGACAGATTTCTGACCATCAGCTCTTCCTCTCCCCCTCAGCAGAGAAGAGTCAGATATCAGAGTGGGCTGTAGCTGGGTAGCCTTTAAGGTTCACTTTTTCAAACTCTAACTTCTCCATTTCCTTCCTTCTTTCTTCTTCGCAGGGACCCAATTGCCGTGCAGGGAGACCGGGTGGACCACAGCTTGGATTACACAACTGGGACAACCAGTCTGTCTGGAAAGTGCATTGAGTGCAACAGTGATTCAGGGGACTTCAAGTGCATGTGTATTCAAGGTTGGCCTTCAGCTTTACTCTGTGCAGGATGCTATAAAGATGGTCCCTGCCTGTAGAAAGCTTGTGGTCAAGCAGGGAGATTGGCCAATTTGTGTCAAGAAAGAACTCAGAATGCAGGTAAAGTGCCTGCTTTCTTCTCGATGAGGCATTAAACTTGAGGCTGGCCAAGGGAGGTCTGCTATGGGAACTAAACTTTTCACGTTTGCCACCAAATTGTTCAACGTGTAAAACTTGCTTTTCTTACAAATGACAAACACCATTCTCTGTCAAATTGAACACTGAGATTGTGTGCCTCAAAGTAATGTAGGTCCAACTTAATTTAAAAGCTAGGAGGCATAGGGTAAGGCTGCATTCAAGCCAAAGAAAGCAACGGACTTTGCTGGAGTTTCCAGAAGTTTGCCTTAATTACATGAGAGGTGTGACAGGGCAGGAACAGCTGGATGCATACAATGACATGGGGCAAATCAGGGAGTTGAGGGTTAACCATTAGGGCTTTGGACCCCGAAGACAGTGTCACACTATAGGTGTTGAGATTGTGTTGTAATAATTGCTAGCTTGTTTCATGTTGCTTTGAGTCTCTTGATCCCTTCAGGTATGCCACCAAAAATTCTAGTATCTGACAAAGCTGAGAGCCACAGATTATCTACTTACTCCCTGAAGTCCCTTCTGATTAAGATGGCCAGGTAAAATACAGGCAATCCAGTTAAATTTCAATTTCAGAGAAACAACGAATAATTTTTTAGTGTAAATGTGTCCCATCAATATTTGTTTATCTGAAATTCAAGTTTAACTGGGAGTCTTCTATTTTTATTTGCTAAATCTGGCAGCCTTACCTCTGATTCCCTTCTGGTCACTGCAAAAATGATAAATGCAGCCCTGCTTCCAGGCTAATATTTTGTAATGTGCACCATCTAGTGGTTACATGAAAAAAGAGGAAACCAAGAACCGTCCCCAAGAAACAACTTGAAAACAGCAATCCAGAAAGCCGAAAAGAAACAACTAGGCTTTAACTTTAAAAATTCTTAAAAGAATTTTTTTGACTTACTTCTTTGGATGTGGTGTCTGTGATCAGGTCAACAGCTTACAGTGTCCAGTGAATATCTGAAATCCCTGGTAGATCAGCCAGTGTTTAAACAGCAACCCTCACTGGGCTGAGGCCTTGGGCTCCTCCATTTACACCTAAAGGCAAATACACAGCCTTGTCCTTGATCTGTTGTGGTTCCCAGCGTTCCTAGTGATGCTTCACAATAAGCATGTGGCATCCAGCCATATCTATCAAGTACAATAAATGTCAGGCTGGTGCAATTTTATTAAACCCAACCAGGCCTGTACGGAGACTTGAGGAAGCAAGTATTTCCTGTTTTCTATTTTACCAAGAGGGTCTAGGGTAAGTGCCAAAGGGAATTGGCCCCATCCAATGGGCCTCTGGCTGCACATTGCAATCACCTGGGGTGTTTTTAAAAGCACCAATGCCTGTCCTTTCCCCCTTCCTCCTCTTTCTCTCCCTCTCCCTTCTCCTTCTCTTTTTCTCCTGTTTAAATCATATGAGTTTATACAACCACATGGTATTACTTTAAAGGAGTGCAATAGGCAATGTTGAAGACGATAAGAGATGGTCACTGAAATCAGATTTCACCTTAAAACTTGAGATATTTTATGGACAAAACGTCTCATCCTCAGCATATCCGCTGAGGCTGTGTTTGTGTTTTTGTTTTACAGGCAAGGCTAAAAGACAGAGGAGCTTCCCTGTCTCCAATTCAGTGTCTGTGGTTCTGTAATTTCATCATAAATACTCACTATGAAACGGTATAGAAACTCCATTGGCAGTTTAGCCCAGGAGAAAATTCCAGAGCTCAGTCTGTTCTTTGAATAGGTTTTAGAATAAACTGGAAGGTGACAGGGAGTTTGGGGATGGAAATTTTTCAAATACCCTCCAAATTGACAAGGTGTCTCTATATAACATAATTGTATAAGCAATGAAAAATAATACCTGCAATTTGTTGAGGGTCTTTTATTGACCAGGATGCTTTGCACACACTATCCTTTTTAACTCTCAGAGCAACCCAAGGTGGCTGGGGACTATATCGCCATATTACACACGAGCAAACTGAGCTCAGGATTTATACTAGGTTGGCCAAAAAGTTCACTTGGGTTTTTCCTAAGAGGACACAGCTGGTGAGCGGCACGGCTGTTTTTCACACCCAGCTTTGTCTGACTGCAAATCCTGTGCTCCTCCGGCTCTGATATTCTGCCAAGACTACAGTGCATAGTTCTGCAGATTTCCTTCCCCGCCGGTCGGGCTTGTGACGGAGAGCTGTCTGCCAAGTCACTCACATGTCAATGACACTCCACTGCCAGCCTCAGCCGCCCAGTATTAAGGCACTTGAAACCAGATTTTCAAAAATATTCACTTCCTTCTGGCTGGCTCAAGAAAGTCAAAAGGCAGTTTTCATTTTTTATGGCACTTACCTTTGGGTAGCTGAGTCACGTTGGGGGTCTTATGGGGGCTTTGGTGATGATATTAAAGGCCATCTCTAAGGATCTATGACGCCCTCCTTGGAAGGAGGAACAGGAAAACAACCATTTGTGAAAGGTAGAGTGGAGATATACCGACCCAGAAACCATGTTTCAGAATCAATCCATTCCTCGTGTGTCAAGGCCCCTCATGCTGAAATGTCACCTCCTCTGGGAAGCCTTTGGGGACCTGCCTCTGCCCCAGGCTCATGAACTGCTCCCCCTTGGCACTGGCCTCTGTTCTCCTTCTCAGCACACAGCAATCAGAAGCGGAGTGTGTGCATATACACCTCTTTCTCTAAACTGTGAGCTCCTTGAGCAGAGCAGAGCTGGTCTAGACCGGTTCAGGCTTCTGCAAGTCTGTGGTATCCAGAGGAAGGGGGTCCCAGGGAGAAGGAGTAGGCAGTGGGCTGGAAGGAGGCGCCTTTGTCAGACTTTGCTTGGTGAGTCAGGGTCACATGGATTAGTCACAGGGGAGGGCTTTGAAAATCTTCATGGTGTCCTGGGATGGTCAACCTTGTCCACGTCACAGCCTGTGGATTTTCTGAGCACCCTGGATTTTTCTGAGCACCTTTAGCCTCTCCTCTGTGACCTCATAACCATCGTAGGACTTCACACACTCAATCTTTCATTCAGTAAGTACTTCTTGAGAGCCTGTTAGGGGCCAGGCACTGTGCTGGGTGCTGGGATCAGTAGTAAACAAAACTATCACGGCTCCTGTCCCGTGCAGCTTATAGACAAGGGGAAAGGCTTACATTTGCCTGGACCAAAACAGTCTCCCCCAGCACACCGGGAGCTCCTTGAAGGAAGAGACTAAGTTGTATGGACTTTTTAACATTTTCATTTTATGTTTTAATTTATTACGTAATTCACACCATAAAATTCACCCTTTTAAAGGGGACAGTTCAGTGGTTTTAGTATATTCACAAGGTTGTGCAGCCATCACCACCATCTAATCGCAGATCATTTTCATCAGCCCGCAATAAACTCCTTGCCCATTAGCAGTCATTTGCCACCTCCCCTGCCCCCAACCCCTGGAAACCACTCATCTACTTTCTGTCCTGTGGTTTTGCCTTTTCTAGACATTTCACATAAATGGGATCATGCAGTCATGTGGCCTTCTGTGTCTGGCTTTTTTCACTTAGTGTGATATTTCCAAGGTGCATCCACATTGTAGCAATGCTCAGGGCTCCATTCGTTTTTATGGCCCATAATACCCCACTCTGAATGTACCACCTTCTGTTTGTGCAGTCATCGGTGGCTGGATGGTTACAGTTACTTTTGTAGTTTGTACCTTGATGTCTTCCTCCTCCGTGTCACCTTGTCTTCTTCCTCTGTCTCTCCTCTGTCCATCCCTCCCTCCATGTTCCTGCTTTCCTCTCTCAGATGCTTGTTATTCCACACCTACCATGTTATGGGCACTGTGATTAAACATCTCATAAAGGTTCCAGTCTGAGGTAAATCAGAAGGCACTATTTAGGGCTTCCCTGGTGGCACAGTGGTTGAGAGTCTGCCTGCCGATGCAGGGGACATGGGTTCGTGCCCCGGTCCGGGAAGATCCCACATGCCGCGGAGCGGCTGGGCCTGTGACCCATGGCCGCTGAGCCTGCGCTCCGCAATGGGAGAGGCCACAACAGTGAGAGGCCCGCGTACCACAAAAAAAAAAAAAAAAAAAAAAAAAGGCACTATTTAAACATTTTAAAATAAATGCCTTATTTTAAAAGTTTCAGATGTATAGAAAAGTTGCTGAGATAGTAGAGAATTCCCATACACCCATCTCCCAGTTTTCCCGTTGTTAACATCTTACCTACTGTGGTACATTTGTTCCAACTAAGGAGCCAGCACTGTTACCTTCCTATTAACTACACTCTACACTTTATTCAGATTTCACTACTTTTTCCCTAACGTCCTTTTCCTGTCCCAGGATCCCATCCAGGACACTTCACTGCATTCAATTATCATTGTCTCCTTAGGCCCCTCCGATCTGTGATGGTGTCTCAGGCTTCCCCTGTTTCTGATGACCTTGACGGTTTGGAGGACTGGTCAGGTTCTTGATAGAATGGCCCTCAGTTGGGGTTTGTCTGATGTTTTTCTCATGGTTAGATGGGGATTATGGGTTTTCTGGGGATGACCACTGAGATGAATAAAGCCATCATTTTTAAATTGCTGAAAAGCCCTGGAACTAAGAAGTGAGACCAGATTTTTCAGGATTATTCAGAAAAACCAAGGAAACTTTACTTTGGAGACCTTCAAACGGTAGAAGTGCTGTATGGAAGGATTCCCTGGTCTTTTTTCCAAAGAGAGTGGTATGCTGCCTACCCTCACGGTGGTGAAGAAATGAGCCTTTATCTGACATACAAACACAACTTGACACGTGTTCTTTCTCTCCTGTTGGCTCTAAAGTGTGACCTTTGGTGAGTCAAGCCCTCTCTCTTGGTGTCTATAGGATTATGAAGTTGCGACTGATGATCTCCAGGGCCTCTTCCCACTGTGACGGTTTATACTCTAAGAGATGACCTGTAAGTTCCCTCAACAGCCATCAAATCCCTAAGTTTGGCTCCCCATTCTTCCATATCAGTCCCAGCCTGTTGTATTCAGGTGGCATTTGTCCCCAGAGGATATACCCACCCCAACCCCATTTTAAAAACCTTCCTTGCAGACAAACATACTGGACAAACAAACCCCAGCCCTTTGCTGTGCGGATCTCCACTTTGAGGGGCTGGGGGAGCGTTCCAGAGCAGCAGTGCCCAGAGCGGGACCCTGGCCTCCCTGTTCCCCTGCTGACACAGCACAAGGCCCAGAGTGAGGAGGGTCACAGGCAGAGCTACACACTGCACGACGCTGGACACTCTTCACCCCAAGGGGCTGTTTTGGTTCAGCAGCTCCTGTGGCTCGAGTAAGTTAATCACTGATGCCGAGAGATTAATTTGTAACTGGACAGCAGACAAGATAGTTCAGGCTCCGGTGGGGCGGCACTGAACTGTGGCGTGGGCATTTCTCAGAAGACGCCTGCTCCACAGCTTGGCGCGGACGCTGAGAACTTCAGATCCACACCGGTTCCTATGGGCCACCCCCCTTTCCCTCCAAAGGGGGGGAAAATGTGCCCAGGACTCTCCCTTCCTCTCTGCAGCATATTCTCTGGTCTTAGAAAACCTGTCCAGGCAACAGCCAGCCTCAGTAGAAAAGTCCAGTTTAAAAAGTCCACTTAACGGGGAGCACGTGCCTGCCAGCCCAGACGAGGCCCGTGGACCAAACCGTGCAGGAGAGGAGAAGAGGAGGGAACGAGCGAGGAGGAAGCGGTGGAAAGATGTGGAAGGATGGATGGGAGCCCAGGGTGGGGGTGAGAGATGGTTCCTACAGCCTGAAGCCCCCGGCTCGTGGATTGCGGCCACTCCAGGAAAGGCAGGTCATTGAGGGTCTGCCCTCCCATCCCACGTGCATCCCCTCCGTCATTTCCAGTCTTAGCCCACCGCTCCCATTCTGGGTCCAGGAAAGACAGGTGAATCATGATGTGCAGGTCCCCCTGTGGCCTGACCCTCATGCTCCAGTCATCACTTCTTTATCAAGTAAAATGACCCTTTGTTGCCATACTGGATACGCATGGCCATAGCTGTTGGCTGCGGATGCTGCCATTTTGTCAGCTTCAGCCATCTCTTATTTCTAGCCAGGACAACTTGGAATTCTTAAGTCAAGCCTATTTATCAAGGAAGGCCCTGGCAATACTGCCCTCATGGCACTGGGCTCAGAAGGCTATTCTATAAGGCCACAGTCTCAATAGAGAAAGAAGATAAGAGAAGAAGGTAAATGGAACCAAAAATAGGAATGGGGCCTGCATTAAAAGGGGGTGCAGAAGAACTTCTCTGCGGGTTGCTGCAATGTGGGCTCCCCACCCAGAAGTTTCTGGGAGCCCAGTTGAGTAGTGGGTGATTTGTGCTTCGTTTTCTACCAGGAGCCCGAATTCTTGTCATTTTGGTTCAATCCCACTGCCCTTGCCCATGAGCGCGCCTCACGCAGTCTCCGGTCTCTCTTTTTGTTCATGCCGTTCCTTTGACCCAGAAGCCTTTCTCTCCTTTCTCCATGTCACTCACTTTGATCAAGACCTGGCTGAGGTGTCATTTCCACCAGAAAACCGTCCATGAGCCTTCAGCTTGGCCCTCGGCTCCTGCTCTTTGGTATCTTCGGTTCCTTACACCTATTGGCAACAACACCTGTGGATTCTCAACCCTAATAGGCAGCTTGGCAGTACCTGGGGCACCTTGTTAAACATACAAATCCTAGATGCCCAAGTCTCTTGGGGTGAGCTTGTAAAGCTGTATTTTTATTAGTCTTCACGTGTGTTTTGGATGCCAGGCCAAGGTTGGGTGTATCTTCTCTAGTCTCTGTCCCCTAGGCCTGGGCACAAGGCTTAGGTCATGGAGACTGCATGTCTCTGTGCCCAAACAGGAAGGGCTGCAAAAGTGCAAGACCCCTGCCCTTTCATTCACACAGTTTCCATCCTTTTTCTGTTCCTGCTTTGTGCCCCAGATGCTGTGCTGGCGATCCAAGAGCAAAGCCCAACACAATCCGCCTCGTACAGCTGACGGTCTGGTCGGGGAGACAGAGGTGAATCAAATTACTTACACACATCTTATTGCAAAGTGCCACATGAACCTTATAAAGGAAAAACAAAGCTGTTCTGAGGACTTACAACAGGGACTCTGGCATCAGCTGGGAGGCCAGGGAAGGCTGAGCTGAGACCTAACTGAGGGATAGTGGAGGACAGGGGTAGTGGGGAGCAGTCTCACTGGGTTCTTTCAAGTGCTCTGTTGGAAGCCGACTGGGAGGCACTGGGGGCCCATGCCCCTCCAGACACTAAGATGGTCTGCAGAAGGAGCTTCTCTTCACACCCACCCCAGGACCCCACCTTCGCTTCTGCTCTTCTGCTGTCTCCTCTTGCCATGAGCCTCTGGAAGATGATGTATCCTAAGCAGAGGAAAGGCCTGTTTCTCCAGGCTGGGGGCTGTCTGCTAGCATCTATGCTGCCATTGCTGAATTCCCAAGAGGTGCGCCTCCCTTTGACCTGACGTAATCTCCTACTGGGCACATGGCTTGGCTAGTGGAGGGCAGGCTCCCCTCCGACGTCCCTCCCCTCTCAACAGTGGAGCACCTTGTGCAGTGAACAATGTGGACAACCTCCTGGGGTGGCCTTGCTGCCGTCGCGAGCAGGACGTTCTGGCTTCTTGGTTCTCCCTCGTAGCTGGAAGATTCCTTTATCCCAGAAGGAGATAATTACATCTTCTGTGGCCATAACTCTGTTTGGACATTTAGACCAAAATTTATATGTATTTTCTGGAGGACTGGGTGTTTCTCTTACCTAAATTGAAAAGAGGCTTCTTTTAAATAGGATCCAAGAGAGTTCTTTCATATGGTAATTCACATACACTTTGGCTGATAAGCCCTAGACTTGGCAGAAGGTTCAAAGCAGAAATTGTGTTCAGATGAGGCACATGGATGCTTTTTGATCTGATTTGCTTTTAGCCACTGACGTTGGGATAATTTTGGCCTCAAAAACCAGGTAAAATGAGATCTTTTTTAAACAAAGTCTGAACCACCTAGAGTGAGTGGAGGAGTCCTTATACATTGGGAGCTGGGAAAAGAAGCATCTTCTGGTGGAAGACAACCCTCATCACATGAAGGCCACGCTGGAGTGGCCCTGGAGGGGCACCTCATCCAGGTCCTTCCTTTTACCAGTGGGGAAACTGAGGCTCGGAGAGAGAATGTGGACTGGCTTAGGTCACAAAGTGAGTGGCAGAGCCAGGCTGACCCCTGACAGGCACTTCTTTCTGCACCTGAACCTTGCTGATGGCCAGCAGTGACCAGTGTGAGGATGGAAGGAGCTATGTGGGTGACCGTGTGTATGGGAAGGTGAGAAGGGGACATGTGGGCTGGAAGACAGGGTGTCTCACCAAGTCCAGTGCGGTCCCTCCTCTTTCAGATATGGGAAGCTGCTTTTCCTACGTAAGAAGGGTTAGGGCTAAGCATCACCTACAGGAGAGAGAGCTAGGAATACAGTGGGAACTGGGAAGGAAAAGAGAAAGAGGGAAGTTCATCTTACAGACACCAGCGAATATACAAGTGAACCATGTGCCATGCCACTGTTTCACAAATGACCGTTAATACTGGTTTGGGTTGGGGGAGGGTTGGGTGTCAAAGTGACATCCTACCTCGGGTACCATATCTTTCCACGTCTGACATGTGTGAAAACACTTTCATTTGTAAAGATAAGTTGAACTTACTGAGCACCCACTAGCTGAGCAACCTAGTGGGTGCTCAGTAAATGGTAGCATCTCTCAGTAGAGATCCTGCTAAGGAAAGGGACAGAGGAAGGGAACATGTTTTCTCCTTCAATTCCCTTAACGATGCCTTCAGGAGGTATGATTCTCCCCACCTAACAGATGAGGAAACAGAAAGGATACGTTTCCTGCCCAAGTCACACAGCTCAAGAGCAGTGAAACTCGGCTCTCCTGGTTGGGAGCTATTTCCACCAGCGTTAACTCCCATCAGCTTCAGCTGACAATTCCTCCCCTTGCCTCCAGACCTGCCACCTCTCCCTGGTGGACATGTAGCAGAGATGGTCCCTAGATTCGAGTGCATTCGAGTAGAGGTGTGGTGCCTTCTGCATAAGCTTTGATTTGGGGGGGACGTGTGTTGGTGGCTCAAGCATTTGAGAATGCTGGAAATGGGAGTCTTTCCCAAAAATGCAAGATCAGTGGACATTGTGGGACATACCTGGGTTTGTTTTTTATTCCAAGACCAGCTTGTTTTCCATAGGCCCAAGCTCCATCAGCAGGCCAGGACCCCGTTCTGATTCAGACTTAGAAAGTCAGCACACACATCTGCAGTTGAGGCTGCTCCTGCTTGGGCCTGAGAAATCCTGGGATCCCCTTTCCTTCTCTTGTCTCCTGGTTCCTCTGCTTCTGGTGATGAGGCAGGGGCAGCTTGGAACAAAGACCTTCATCATTTCTGTTGTGAAACTGTCCTAAGATTAGGCAACTGTGAATTTTTCATCCATATTCATTTCTCTAGTGGATTTCAACAAGATTAACTCTAAAAAATAAAAATTAACATTTCCATTCCCCGTGA
Source organism: Mesoplodon bidens (assembly GCF_964165515.1). Classification (NCBI taxonomy): domain Eukaryota; kingdom Metazoa; phylum Chordata; class Mammalia; order Artiodactyla; family Ziphiidae; genus Mesoplodon; species Mesoplodon bidens. Next base: position 9,458,182 of record NC_138179.1, read on the forward strand.
AGGGTACTGGTGAATATGGAAAGAAAAATTCTTTTTTAAAAAAATTAATCTATTTATTTGGCTGGGTCGGGTCTTAGTTGTAGCATGTGGGATCTTCGTTGCAGCATGTGGGATCTTTCGCTGTGGTGCGCAGGCTTAGTTGCCCCGTGGCATGTGGGACCTTAGTCCCCCGACCAGGGATCGAACCCATGTCCCCTGCATTGGAAGGCAGATTCTTAACCACTGGACCACCAGGGAAGTCCCAGAAAGAAAAATTCTAAAGGTGAAATCGTCAAACTCTGAAGGGCACATGCAGGAGTCCTGACCAGGCTGGGAGTGAGGAGACCTACATTTTGGTCCTGATTCCCTCCTGCTGCCTGTGTGTCTTGGGCAAGTTGCTTAACCTCTCTGGGCCTCCATGCTTGTTAAGGACTCTTTCAGTGCCAATATTTTATGGTTATAAACAAGGAGAGAATCATCTCAATAATGTAGTTCCTTTGTAGTATTGACTTTTACACATTCACCATGGAGGATACTTGATGAGTTTAGAATTTTCTCTTGGTTGGAACAGGGACTTGAGTTCTTTCCAACTGTGGCCCTAAGTCTGTGGGTTTGGTAGGCCCATCAGGCTGTACAGTCACGTGCATTTGACATTGTAAACATATTTCCCGTTTGCTTAAAATAAAATCCTGGAGGTGAAATGGTGTTTCCAAATTCCGCTGAACTGTAGCCTCAGAACTAGAGCTGGACCATGTGGTCCGAACTCCTCAGTTTCTAAGTGTGAAGGCCCAGAGTCACGGAAGGAAGGACCCCAGGATTCCTGGAGAATCTGAGCAGAACTGGAGCTAGAGCCTGGGTACCATCACGCCCAATCTAGTGCTTTGCTTGTGTCCTCTCTGTATGCATAACATTGAATAAAAGCCAGCCGGAAGAGAAAAGGATTATAAATAACAGACCATAATCTTTTTTTTGCGGTACGCGTGCCTCTCACTGTTGTGGCCTCTCCCGTTGCGGAGCACAGGCTCCGGACGCACAGGCTCAGTGGCCATGGCTCACGGGCCCAGCCACTCCGCGGCATGTGGGATCTTCCCGGACCAGGGCACGAACCCGTGTCCCCTGAATCGGCCGGCGGACTCTCAACCACTGCGCCACCAGGGAAACCCCAGACCATAATCTTAAGAACAACTTTAATCCATGTAAATACAGGCACAGAGATTTTTATTTATATTTTCATTTTAACATGCATCAAAACCCTGCAGTCTTCAAACACCACTATGGACATTCTATTTGCATTTCCTGAAGCCACCCCAGTGAGCAACTCTGAAATAAATTAAAAAGAGTGTTCAAGCCTGAATGCACACTGAGGTTTCCATGTGCTCAGCTCAGCAGATTCAGGTATGACCCCTACAGAGCTTGGACTCTGAACTGGCACTAACATTCTCTACGCTCAATGACCATTTCACACAATGAATTCATCTGTGTAATTTGTGCTTAGCTGTCCCAAGATTAACTCCATGTTTGCATGAAGATCAAAATGCTTACTTTAAAAAGTTTGGTTTTCTTCCATTTCTGTCTTATCTGGGGAGGTATGCATGCTTGGAATTTCTTGGGCTTTTCTTTTTCAAATCTGTTCTAGGGATTGAGAATGTGAGGGCAAGTGTACGTGTGTGTGGTGGTGGGGTGACTTACCTTTTATTTTTCTGTTTTTGAAACAACAATCGGCAATCATTCTTCTCTGTTTTGATGTCCTCTTGTCAAAGGCAACCCAGAACATTGGGCTTTTTTTTTTTTTTTTTTTTTTTTGCGGTAGGCGGGCCTCTCACTGTTGTGGCCTCTCCCCTTGCGGAGCACAGGCTCCGGACGCGCAGGCTCAGCGGCCATGGCTCACGGGCCTAGCCGCTCTGCGGCATGTGGGATCTTCCCAGACCGGGGCACGAACCCGTGTCCCCTGCATCGGCAGGCGGACTCTCAACCACTGCGCCACCAGGGAAGCCCTGAACATTGGGATCTTAAAGTGGGTAACAGCATTCTTGATTGCCCCCATGCCTAGATCCTACATTAGTTAGGATTCTAGAATTCTGCTTTATTAAAATTTTTATCCTGGGTTACAATTTACGTAAAGAGAACACATCAGAAGTGTGCATCTTGGTACACTTTTATATATGCATATACTTCTGCTTTGCTTATACCTTCAGTTATTGTTTGGTACCACTTGGTAGTGAAATATCCGTTGAGTTTTTCCAAAGACTGCTGCATCCGCCTGGGGAGGAGGCTGACATTTGGAGCTGCTGGTGTGACTGGAGTCAAGAGGATTTGCCTTCCACTGTTTCACCTCACTTGCACTCCAGCCACAAGTTCTGGGAGGAATATTGGAAGGCACACTGCACTTCCGCTCGCAATGGGGATCAGCAGGGAAGAGGGAGACGTTTGAATGGGGTGGGGTGTTTCCACTTAATCATTACCACCACCGACATCAATGAAAACTAAGTAATGCAGATCGTCCGCATGGGCACCTACAATGAGTGGAAAGGAGACCAGATTCTTAGTAAGTGTTACAATGAGGTAAGGGATGGACAGAATATACAAAACTGAGCGGGTGAAGCAGGGTGGCTTGCATTCGGCTTCAGTATACAATTGATTTTTGTAGCTGAAGGGTCCAAATTGCCCTGGCTATTTCAAAACAACATCAGGAGAGGAGCAGTTGTGTTTTCCAGCACCCCAGTGGTTGCCCAGGACACGAGGCAGCCTTGAGGACAAATAACGTCCCTCCCTGAAATAGGAAGCCAACTATTTACTTATACAAATAACACTATAAAAAGGCTTTAGAAGTTGAGCTGCAGCTCCTGAGCTTTGACCAGCCCCTAGATTTGTCTCAAAAGGCTCCTTCCGGAGGAAGGAAAGTCCTGAGGCTCTCAGGTCGAGCACTGGCTCAAACAACAATTTAAATCAAGCAGAGCCTCCACTGTCTCCAAGTTGAACCTGCCCAAGCAAACACCCTCAAGACAGCTTCCAAACAAAGAGGACAATATGACCATCTCAACCTGAATGTGCATCACAACTAGCTTTCAAAATTCATTGTGTGAAATTAAAAAAAAAGTTCTTATAATAAAATTCACTTTTAAATCCTATGATTTTTCATCGCAATCACTTTACATCCTCTCAATTCTCATCCCCTTCCTTTATCACACTCCTTTGGCAAAATCACAACCCTGGTTAGATCTGACTCTCCGCTCACTTAGTACCTGACCCCATGTATCTGAATGAAGTTCGAGAAAAATGCACAGCTAGGCTGGAAGCTCACACTTTAGATTCATGACCTCAAACCTTGATGGCTCCTTAGTGCTGCCAGGCAATCATATATTGGCATACCAATATATATTGGCATATCCCACTCATCAGTATTTGTTGAATGAATGGGTTAAACAAATGAATTTTATTTAGGGTCCCATGGATGCTATAGTTCTGCTTGTCCAAGTTTAAAAGAGAATTTTATTTTAAAAACATTTTTTTTAAAGTGAGCACTGACCTTGGACGCAGAAGACTTGTATTCCAGGCCTAGCCCTGCTGCTTACTAGCTGGGCGACCCGAAGCAAGTTACCCTTCCTCTCTTGGACTCAGGCTCCCCTATGAGTGAGGCAGCTGGACCAGGACACTAGCAGATGGAGAGTCTCTCTAGATGTCGGTTGAGTGAGATGAGGTTCCTACCTTCTGCCAAAGTTCACAGATCCATGATTCTTCCTTGAGCCAAGCAAGCCCACAGCTGGGTGTCAATCAGGAGAGTGAGACGTGAGGTCACTGACATTTAAAGGAAGCAAGGAGAAACACTTGCAGGAGGACCCTTCTCTTCTTTATTGGTCTCTGATTTTAGTTTCTGGTCCAGCAGCTGGAAAGAGATTCCGAAGCAAACCTCTCATGATAAAAGCAAACAGTGACTTTGGTTCTGAGCAAACTTCAGATGGAGTGCAGCAGAGAGGTGACACTGGACTGGGATTCGGGGACCCGGATGTAACCCAACTCTGTCACTGGTCATCGGCCCAACCTCCTCTTGGGCCTCAGTTTCCTCTCTGTATAATGAGTGAATTTAAGTGTCCTAAGCTTTTATCTGGCCTCCACCATTTCCAAGCACTGGTGGCATCTTTTCGCCTTTTTAAACTTGCCTGGCCTGTTTCAGATCAGAACTGGCACAGTATCAGCAAGTTTATGGTTTTATAAGCCCAGAAACATGCTTTGCAAATAAATGATGAAGGCATTGGAGTATTGCATGGAAACACCAAAGTCTTGAACAAGAGTAGGACTTTGGAATTGTAAGAGGAATGGAAAGGCGTTCATGGTAGAAACACCTGTCCTTGACCTTAAAACCAGATGGACAAGTGGCCACAGATTGAGGGAGGTCCACTGGTGCTAGGAATACTGTCTGGCACTTTCCCCCAGGATGTGGTATAGTGGGCAGTTTGGGTGCGACCTGGGCAAATCATTAAAAACAAATCAAAGTCTACAGTGAGAAGATCACTTCAATTATCTTTCAATCTCTCTGATTCCTGGGGTCTATTGATGGGCTAGGACATTTTAATAACTCTCAAAACTTTGCTAATCTGTCCCTTTCTCCCTGACAACACTCTCCCCTCTGCCCCCACTTTTTATTAAACAGAGAGAAAAAAGGACTCAAGCTCAGAATCTTTACCAGTCTAGAATTTGGTAATATTGTTTTGCTTTATTGCATTTATTTTTGTGGTTACGTTCCATGAATAGAAAGTGGTATTATATTTTAATTTTAGAGTAGTTAAAATTTTACCTTAAAATACATGTAGTTTAAAAAACTGAGTTAGTTTCTATAAAATTATTAAGGAATAATGTGTGTTCTACACAGATACTACAACATAGGGCAGGTGGTCCCTGGGGTTTGGTGGGTGGCATTCCCCAGTCCAAACTGGCATCATTCAGATAGGGGAAGTTCTTCTGGACACCACAATAGTGCTTATAATGCCATTTATATTTACTGGGTAACTCAGTTTTTGGTCTTTTTTTTTTTCTTTTTAAATAAATGTGTACTTTTCCCTGATCACTTTGTGTAAAACCTGGAACTACACAAAAACATGTAGAATAAAAGAACAAAATATTTTTTAAAATATATGGAATAGAATGAAAAATCACTCATTGTCTCTCTACTCAGAAATAACCACTCCTAATACATTGGAAGATTTTTCTTCCTTAGTGTACCAACAGAGCTATTATTAAAACATATGCATTAAATGTTTGTAGCCTATTTTATTTCCTTAACATTATAACAAATGTGTCCCCACACCATTCAAAACTCTTCATAAACATTTTAAATGGTTGTAAGGTCTTTAACATAGAGAGGTCCCATAGTGGATTTAACCACTGCCCAGCTGTTTTACATCTGGGTTATTTCCAGTTTTGTCCATTAAAATGTTGTGATGGATAGCCTTATGCATCTCTGTTTGCCTGCATTTTATTTCTTTAATTTTTATTAGAGTATAGTTGATTTATAATGTTGTGTTAGTTGCAGGTGTACAGCAAAGTGAATCAGTTATACATATACATACATCCACTCTTTTTTAGATTCTTTTCCCATACAGCTTATTACAGAGCATCGAGTAGAGTCCTCTGTGCTATACAGTAGGTGTTGCCTGCATTTTGGATGGTTTCCTTACAATAATTCCAGAAGTGGCATTCCTAGGTGGGAAGATTTTTAAGGCTTTTGGGATACATATTGCTTTTCCAAAAGTGTGGGGACCTGAAGGTACTCCGATCTGAACCCATGTGATGGGACACACTTGGGTTTGTGTATGTAAGGTGGGCTTGTTACTGGAAAGAGCTCAGACTCCGCCACTTTGGGCCAGTTACCTAACTTCACCACCTCCTGCTGGTGCGGGTCTGACCAGTCCCTCCCCGACCAAGAGCAAGTGTTCTTCACATCTAGGCTCATGAGTGTTCATATTTCAGCTCAAAAGGTACACGTCATGAACTTCACCATATGTGATTCTCCCTTCATGTAAAGGGATCAACAACCATTGATTTTTTGAGAAATCTCCATACTGTTTTACATAGTGGTGGCACCAATTTACACTCCCACCAACAGTGAATGAAGGTTCCCTTTTCTCTACATCCTTGCCAACTCTTGTTGTCTTTTTGATGATAGCCACTCTGAGAGGTGTGAGGTGGTATATCATTGTGGTTTTGATTTGCATCTCCCTGATGATTAGTAGTATTGAACATCTTTTCATGTGTTTATTGACCTTGTATATCTTTTTTTGGAAAAATGTCTATTCAGGTCCTCTGCCCATTTTTAAATTGGGTTGTTTGTTTCTATGATGTTGAGTTGTATGAGTTCTTTGTATATTTTGGATATTAACCCTTTGTCAGATATATTGTTTGCAAATATCTTCTCCCTTTCAGGAGGTGGACTTTTCATTTTGTTGATAGCTTCCTTTGCTGTGTAAAAGCTTTTTAGTTTGATGTAGTCCCACTTGTTTATTTTTGCTCATTTCCCTTGCCTGAGGAGGCATATCCAAAAAATACTGCCTTTATTTTCTTCTAGAAGTTTTATGGTTTCAGGTCTTACATTTAAGTCATTAATCTATTTTGTTTGTTTTTCTGCATTGTGTGAGAAAGTAGTCCAGTTTGATTACTTTGCAGATAGCTGTCCAGTTTTCCCAACACCATTTATTGAAGAGGCTGTCTTTTCCCCATTGTATATTCTTGTCTCCTTTGTCATAGATTAATTACCCATATAAATGTGGGTTCATTTCTGGGCTGTCTATTTGGTTCCATTGATCTACATACCTGGTTTTGTGCCAGTACCACACTGTTTTGATTACTGTAGCTTTGTAGCATAGTTTGAAATCAGGGAGCATGATACCTCCTGTTTTGTTCTTCTTTCTTAAGATTATTTTGGCTATTCAGGGTCTTTTTGTGGTTCCATACAAATTTAGAATTATTTGTTCCAGTTCTGTGAAAAATGTCATTGGTATTTTGATAGGGATTGCACTGAATCTGTAGATTGCGTTGGGGAGCATGGTCATTTTAACAATATTAATTCTTCCAATCCATGAACACGGTATATCTTTCCATCTGCTTGTGTCATCTTCAGTTTCTTTCATCAATATCTTATAGTTTTCCAAGTATGTTTTAATTGTTTATTGATCACCTATCACGTGCCACACATTGTGCTAGGTCCTGGGGATACAAAGGTGAGTAAAACACTCGTGTCTTACTGGGAAGGGCCACATTCTTGCATGTGTATGTTTATGTGTGCAGGGGTGAGATGGAGGGATAGACTTGCAGTAATAGAGCTATCCCGTGCCCAGATGCCACATGGACCCTGAGGAGTAGGGTGTAGGATTGGTTAATAAAGGCTTCCTGGAGGAGGTGGCTCCTGAGATGTCAGAGAGGCTGAGAAATGCTCTGTGCACTTGCTGTTCCCCTCCTGTCCCCACTGCAGTGTTTGCCTGGGAAATAGAATAGCAATCACTGGGAGAGTTTCTTGGTTGCCTAGTGGTTAGGATTCCAGGCTTTCACTGCCATGGCCCAGGTTCAATCCCTGGTCAGGGAACTGAGATCCCACAAGCCAAGCAGCACAGCCAAAAAAAAAAAAAAAAAAAAAGCAATCACTTCTTTGCAAACCGTAGAAACTGCACAATAAGCAGCAGATTTATGATAAAAATTCAGATAAAATGAAAGGTCTAGGTCAAGAAATATTTCAACTATTGATGGAATTTCCCTCCTGGACAAGTTGGATTTACTCTCCCTTTTCTGTACTTCCAGAGCATTCTGTACCTCATTATTGCCTTGACTGAGAGGTTTCAGTGTTTGTGAGGTGGGGTCAGAAGCTTATTTTACTCATCTTGGTATCTGCCCTGATCTCTTCAGCGTAATACTTACTCAAAAAGTAAAATTAAGTTGAACCAGCTCTTTGGGTTTTGCTCTCTTCTCTGCGACATTCATTCCAACGGCCTCCAAGTTTGAAGTCAGCGAAGCTGCCAGACTCTTTTGGGTGCTTCAGCCCCACCTGTTTGCTCAATGGACATCTCCACATAAAGGTCTCATAAGCATCCCCACTCCCTGTGCACGCTCCCCCTACAGCCTCGAGCAGCGGTTCTCAATGGGGTACTTTTGCTCCCCAGGGGATGTATGGCAGTGGCTGGAGGTGTTTTTGGTTGTCACACAAGAGTGGAGGGGGGGTCCTCCTGGCACCAATAGATATTAGGGGTGCTGATAAACATCCCACATGCACAGGGCAGTCTCCATAATGAAGCATTATCCTGCCCCGAATGTCAATAGCATCGAGACTGAGAAACTAGAACTAGAGGGAATCTTGTACAAGGTAGTGAGACCATGGCACTGCTCTGCTCACAGCCCTCTCAAGGCTCCCGACCTCCTCAGAGTAAAATCGGCAGTCCTCACACCTCCCCTTTCTCTCTAACAGTTTCATTGAGATTATAATCCATATGCCCTAGAATCCATCCTTCTAAAGTGTAAAATTCAATGGCTTTTAGTAATGAGCTGTGTTCCCATCACCACCATCAATTTTAGAATACTTTCATTATCCCCCCAGAAAACCCACCTATACCCCCAGCCATCAACTCCCAGTCTCACCTTCCCCTCCCGGTCCTAGGCAACCACTAGTTTACTTTCTGTCCCTATAGATTTGCCTACTCTGGACATTTCGTATAAATGGGATCATACAATATGTGTATGGTTCCTTTGTTACTGATTTCTTTCACTCAGCATAATGTTTTCAAGGTCCACCCATGTTGTAGCAGGTATCGGTACATCATTCCTCTTTCAAGGGAATAATACTCACAACAACTTACCACATCTTATTTATCCCTTCAACAGTTGATGGATATTTGGGTTGTTTCTACTTTTTGGCTATCATGAACAGTGCTTCCTGAACATTTGTATGCAAGTTTTTGCGCACGTTTTCATTCCTCTTGTGTGTATCTAAGTTGCTGGGCCATACGGGAACCCTGTGTTTAACCTTTTAAGGAGCTGCCTGTTTTCTCCTCCTTTTCTCTAAGGATCCACATCCGACCAACCACCACAGGCTGTGATTCTTCCTCCTGAAAGTGTGCCCTCCTCCATCTCCGGAAACTGCCTCTCCACTTCTCACCTGGACAGCCACAGTGCTTCCTAACCGCGATACCTCAACTGCTTCTCAGAGTCACAGGGGGAAGGAGTTTCACATCCCAGTGCCCGGGCCACACCCCAGACCACTTGCTGCAGCCCCTCTGGAGGCCGACCCAGGCATCAGCCTTTCTAAAGCTCCCCACGTGGTTACAATGGACAGCCCAGTAGAAGATTCACGGTGCCTCTTTCCCTGTAATCACCACCCTCCCAGCTGAGTGCTTTTTCTAAAGCAAATCTGATCGTGGTACCCACACTCTTCTCGAAACTCCTCTTTGGCTCCCTCACAATATAATCTGAACTGCCCAGGATGCACACCTCCATCTACCTACCTCCTTTTCCTCCCTGACTCAGGGCGCTGGCATGCCCGGCCATGCTGAGCCACACACACTTTCCTCTGTGTGCTTGCTAACCACATCTCCATGCCTCTTCAGAGAGCCTTTTCCCATCTTTTCATCCTCCTCTGGGAAGTCTTCCCTGATGCTTCCCTGGAGACCTGGCTGAGCGCTGAGCGAGTCTCCCCTTCGGGCAGCCTTCCCTTCCCACAGACGGTCACATTGTGTTCACTGGCCTTGGGCCTGTGAGTTCCTCAGGGCCAGGGCTGGTATGTCATTCATCTTTGTATCTTCCTTCTGCTGATACACAGTAGGTGGCATGCGTTTGTGTGTGTTGGTGGGAAGGGTGATGAATGAAGGTGTGAAGGGGTGAAAACCTACTGGCCCACTTAGGGCAGGGTCCAGGGAGGCAGTCCTACCAACTGCCCAGCTGTACACTCCGGAGTCCCAACAGTAATCCTGGGGCAGCAAGAGGTCCTGCTCAGTGCCCTACCCGGACTGGTGAGTCCACACATCTTCCACGCCATGGCCACATCCAGCTGAATTTCCTGTCTCGAGGCTTACATGTTTCAATTCTCTAGCCATGGGCCTGGTGCCAGCACGTGTTGGCAGGAAAGTGGGGGCGGGGTGGGACAGTCCTTCTGCAGCCAAAGGCAAAGTGCCCCAGCGCAGAGATAAATCATATACATTCACTTCCAAAGGGCCTCAGTGGGGTGGAACGTCCCTTGTCCTGTCTTTGGCCATAAACCTCCAGGCTGGAGAAGTTAGTTACCCTCCCCTGGAGAAGCTATCAACAGCACGGCACATCAACAGGCAGCAAAGAGCACAGGCTGAAACGTCCCTCTGGGTGGGGCCTGGACTGCCAATACTCTGCCCACTTGGCTTTCCTGGGCCTCCCCTCCTGGCATGGGCTGCGCTGTCTCTGGGGGGACCTGTTGGAGGCTACAGGCCTTGCCTGCTGGTGGAGGCGTCCAGGGAGCATTTGCCCTGTAAGTAACTAGGCTCTTTTCTGCCGCTTTACTTCCCATGAACAGGAGGGGCACTGAGAAGGGAGTGTGGCTCTGCCGTCAGCCATATGACTGTGGGCGGCTCTCTTCTCCTCCTGGGTTCATGGTCCCCTTTGAGGCCGGGGGGTGGGGTGGGGGGGGATGGATCAGACGACCCTGAAGGCTGCTGTGTCGGCTCCAGCGTCACAGCTCTCCCCACCTGAGAGCAAAGCTGCGTGAAGTCTTCCTCATAGGGCCTGAGTTGCTAGGAAAACCACAGCTGGGGAGATCAGAGACAAACACAGCAACAAGTAACAAACTTGAGAGTAACTTCTGTCTGTATTTCCGTTTCTTCTAGATCTGGCCTCTGCATACTCCAGGGGATAGCAGTGCAGCGGGAACAGCACCGGACGAAGGAGGCTCCCAGACCGGAGTTCAGCTCCTGCTCTGACTGGCAGCACCATCTGGGGCAAGTCATTCTCCCATCCATAGGCCTCAGTCTTCTTACTGGAGAATGGGGATATTTCATAGCTCCACTGTTCATTCAACAGACGCTTGCTGACAGCCTGCTGTAAGTGTGGCCTGGCACCAGGTTGGGGGTGGGGGGAGATAGAAAGGTGGGTGAGATGGGATGCTAACTCTCAAGGAGCTCCCGGTCCAGCTGGAAGACAGCCACGGAAACAGGTGATTGTGGTCCAGTGTTGTGAGCAGCGCAAGGATCATAATAAAAGGGGCGCTAAGAGCTGGCCTTCAGTTAGGTCTTCTCAGCGCTCGGCTCTCTGCTAGGGGCTTGCTTGTTGCATTCAGTCCTGTACTGACCCTATGAACTGACACCACAAACATCCCCATTTCACAGGTGCTCAGGAAAGGCGTCCCAGAGAAATGATGCATGTGTCTGCCGAGACTTGCGGTGTGTAGACTGTGGTGCAGTCTGAAGGGCGGAACCAAGGCCTGGGCGTGCACGAGCCCACATAGCTGAAGCCCATGGGTCGGGGGCTGGTGATGACAGGGAGGTGGGGGAGCAGGCACGAAGGCTCTTTTAAGCCATGTAAAGGGGCTGGTGATGGCCCCGGAGAACCAGCTTGGTGGCTGGCAGTTCGGAGAATGGGTTGAGCAGGGTGAGAAAGGAGACCGCAGCCCCACAGACCTGCCAGGGACCAGGGCTCTCTGGGAGACTGTTGTCATAATTTCAGGAAGAGGTGAGGACCTGGGCTGAGGGCCGGAGGTCAGAGGGGACTGATGGCCAGAACTGGAGACTGTGGGCCATGGGGGTAGAGGGTGATCAAGGCCAATGAGGTCACGTACCAGGCGGCCTCTTGGAAAGGTGGAGCCCACGTTCCAGCATCAGCCCACAGTGCCTCAGGCTCATTCTCAGAATGACCACTGGCCCACCCGCCATCTCAGCTGTCAACACGCTGGGAGTGCCCCAGAGGTAGAGGAGGACCAGGCCCTCCTGGCCTGGCAAGGACTCCACAGAACGAAGACGGCCAGAGGCCACGCTTTACAGAAAAAATACTCTATGGACACTTGTTAAATGGAAAAAAGCCTCTTTTCTTCCTCTTACAGCTAATATTCATTTCCTCTTAAATAGAAGGTGTTTAAGTGTCAATACTAAACGTTCAGCAACAATTAGCTGCATCTGACATTCCCAAGTGAAATGTGGAGTTAAGCCCTATCTAGTCAAGAAGGCCGGGCAGAACCACTCTTGTCTCGTGGGTCATCTGGCTACTGAATTTCCTGCTATAAAGCCCAAGAGTTAAAGAAGTTTGGGACTAGCACGAGGATAGAGGAGCAGTAGGATGAAGAGACTAGGAAGCTTACATAGTCCTGCAGGAATATAAGAATGTGGTATCTCAGCAAGGAGGCAAGGCAAACCCAGGGGGAAGGATGGCGTGATTACTACATCAGTGGTGTAGACACCTGGCTGACTGCTTGGGAAGGCACACAGTCACACCTCTGCCTCAAATCACACATCCCGATAAAATTCTAACATCTATGAAAGAGTGCATATAAATCAACAAACAATTGGAAAACAACGTCCCATAGAGAACTGGATAAATTATGGAATACTGATACTATGGACTATTATCAAATCATTAAAGTCATGTTTTAGAAGAGTATTTAGTACTCATGATACATTGTTAAGTAAAATAGCAGGCTACAAGAAAGTATACAGGTTATGACTGCAATTTTGTAGACTAATTTCCCACAATATATCTGGAAGAGTGTTCGTGTGCACACACACATAACTGAAGTGTGTGTGAGTCCACATATATAGTATATACACATACATGGACATGTATCATGAAACATATCACAATGATAATAGTTATTATCTCAAGTCATTTTTACTTACATATATTTATTGTTTTGTTTTTTCCTAAAGTTCCACAATGAAGATTCATTACTTGTATAATATGGAAAATCAATAAATGTTATTTAGAAAATGAATCTATGATGGTTCTAAATATTAAAATAACTTAAACGCTTTGGTGAAAGAAAGTGGAAAAAAATTGGGGGAGCCTGCCCCATGAAGGCTGGGAGTTTGGCTGCCTGAGCAGCTCTACTTTTTCCTGATGCCCTTCCACAACTATAAACTTCTGGAACCCGACACCACGTGTAGGCTATGTTTCTCTGACGAGGGAACCTGCTGGCCCAGTCTTGGGAACCTTGCTCGTGTAACACAAGACAGTCTAGGGGTGGCCCAGGGCATCTCTCCATTTCCAGGGGAAAAATTAAGTTCATGGTTAGCGTTTTCTCAATTAAAATTTTTCTCCTATAAAATCTTCTTAAACATTTGATGCCTGAAGTTACTCTGATATATTAGAATCTAGTCTGAGACTCTATCAGATTTAGTCCTGATTATATATGTAACTGTCTTAAGTTGATACATCAACATTTCAGTATGCACTGGTTCTCCAAAGAATGAAGACTACAACAGTCTGGGTACCTGTTTTTCACAAGTTCTCCAGGTGATTCTGAAACATGCCAGCTTGGGACTGCCTGTTGGTGTGTGTTCTAAAGTAGTGGGTCTGAAACTTTGCTATAATTAGAATCATTTGTGCAGATTTTAAACCTCCCAATGGCAAAAGTACCCCCGACCGCTAAACTCAGAATCGGTATTTTTTTTTTTTTTAAGTTCCCCAAGTAATTCCAATGTGCAGCCAGGTTTGAGAAACACTGCTCTAATGAGAGCAACCTGAAATCCAGGTGCTGCAGCTTCCGAGCTTGAGAATCACAGCTTTGGTAAAAGCCCTGAGTCTGAATCATTTTGTGCTCTCTGTCTCCATCTGCTGGCCATCCTGCTACATAGCTATAGTTTACAACTTGAGTTTCCAAGACATGCTGCAGCTTGCATGTAGTTTTAAGAATGTTCGCCAACTAGTGAATATAACAAAGAAACAGATTCACAGATATACAGAACAAACTAGTGGTTACCAGTTGGGAGAAGGAAGCGGGGAGGGGAAAAATAGGAATAGGAGATTAAGAGGCACAAACGACTATGTATAAAATAAGTAAGCCACAAGGATATACTGTACAGCACAAGGAATACAGCCAATATTTTATAATAACTGTAAATGCAGTATAACCTTTAAAAACTGTGAATCACGATGTTGTACACCTGAAACTTATATAATATTGTACATCAACAATATCTCAATTTAAAAAAATGTTTGGGACTTCCCTGGTGGCCCAGTGGTTGGGAATCTGCCTGCCAATGCAGGGGACATGGGTTTGAGCCCTGGTCCGGGAAGGTCCCACATGCCATGGAGCAACTAAGCCCGTGCACCACAACTACTGAACCTGCGCTCTAGAGCCCGGGAGCTACAACTACTGAGCTCACGTGCCACAACTACCGAAGCCCAGGCACCTACAGCCCGTGCTCCACAACAAGGGAAGCCACCACAATAAGAAGCCCGCGCACCGCAACGAAGAGTAGCCCCTGCTCACCAGCAACAAAGACCCAAGGCAGCCAAAAATAAATAAAAAATAAAATTAAAAAAATGTTTACCAAAAGAATCAGAGAACCAAAAAGATTTAAAATGTTTAAGTAACAGAAATAGCTACCAAATATATTCTTGTTTATAATAGGATGGTTTAAGTGTTAGAAATGCATTAACATAATGCATCTAGGATCTTTTTTGTGCTTGGCAAATAAAAAGCAGCCAGTAAATGTTGATTATTACCGTTATAATTAGGCATAAGATAAACCCCCATCTTTTAAAATATATTTTAAAAATATATTTAGTGCTACTATACCTGGCACACAGTTGGCTATGTGTACCCAATGGTACAAAGATACAGTCTGTACAGTGAGAAAGAGAGATCAAGAGAGTGTGTGTATGTGTGTGTGTGAGAGAGATTTTTTTAAATTATAGATGTTTGGGGGAGTATTCTGTACTATGAGTTCTGTCACGTGCATAGATTTATGTAACTACCACCACAGTCAGGACTCCAAACAGTTCCATCATCCCTCCAAAGCTCCCTCATGCTTCCCTGTAGTCGCATCCTGCCCCCATCCCAATCCCTGGAAACCACTGATTTGTCTTCCATTCCTAAAGTTTTGCCTTTTCCATAATGTCATGTAAATGGAATCATAGTTTGTAACATTTTGAGAATGGCTTCTTCCACTCAGCATAATTTTCTTCTTTCTGCTTGCTCTAGGTTTTTCTCTTATTTTCCTAGTTAAATTTGAAATTTAGGTGATTGTTTGAAACCTCTCTTCTTCTCTAAAATAAGTACCAAATATTATAAATTTCCATCAAAGCTTTGCTTCAGCTGCACCTATACATTTTGATATGTTATATATCAAATACTATTATATTTTCATTTTGTTCAGTTTCAAGTATTTTCTAAGTTCTCATTTTCCAATATCCTTTGAGACTTCCCCCTTCGACCTCCTATTGAATACTTAGAAGTATGTTATTTAATTTCAAGTAATTAGAGATGTTCTGGTGACTGATTTCTGGCTTAATTTCATTATGGTCAGAGATCATACTTGGTATGATTTCAAATCTTAAAAATCTGTTCAGATTTGTTTCATGATCCAGAATATGGTCTATTTGTCCTATTGGTTACTGAGAAAGGAGTGTTAAAAGTCTCCAACTGTTAGTTGCTGACTTGCCATTTCTCCTTTCAGTTCTATCAGTCTTTGCTTCATGTGTTTTGAAGATGTGTTGTTAGGTTCATATCCATTTAGGATAGTTAGCTCTTCTCTGTGACTTGACACTGTTATCATTATGCAAGTTCCATGTTTATTCCTGGTAAATTTTCTTGCTCTGAAGTCTATTTTGTCTCACAGTATATAGCTACTCCAAATTTCTTTTGGTTAGTATTTGCATGGTGTATTTTTCTTTCTCCTTTTATT
This sequence comes from Mesoplodon bidens, assembly GCF_964165515.1. Lineage (NCBI taxonomy): Eukaryota > Metazoa > Chordata > Mammalia > Artiodactyla > Ziphiidae > Mesoplodon > Mesoplodon bidens. The sequence continues at coordinate 9,473,997 of NC_138179.1, forward strand.
TTTAACCTATACTACTTATTTTAAATGGGTTTCTTATAAAACGCATATAGCTGGGTCTTGGATATTTTTACATTCTGACAATCTCTGTCTTTTAATTAGTATACTTAGACCTTTTAAACTTAATGTAACTATTGATATGTTTGGATTTAGGTCTACTGTTTGTTGTTTTCTACTTGTTCCCTACGTTTTTCCTTCCTGTCTTTCTTTTCCTGTCTTCTTTTGGATTATTTGAATATTTTTTAGTATTCCACTTTACCTATTGAGTTTTTAAATATATCTTCTGTGTAATTTGTGTGTGTGTGCATGTGGTTTCTCTAGCAACTGCAAAATACTTAACTTTTCATAGGTTGTTTGGGATTAATATTTTATCATTCAAGTGAAATATAGAAATCTTACTACCGTATAAATCTCTTCACACTTCCTCTTTATGTGGTAACTTTCATGTGTATTACACCTATATTCACTGAAGACCCCATCAGACAATGTTATGTCTTGTTTTAACTGACTATACATGTTATGAAAAGCTTAAGATGAGTCTATTTATCCAAATATTTCCCATTTCTGTTGCTCTTCCTTCATTCCCACGGTTTTGAATTTCCCTCTGGTGTCACAGTTCTATTAACAAAATATTATCACATCAAGAGGTCAAATGAGAAAACCCAGACAGCAAGAGAAAGCAATGGGCATCACTCTCTTGCTGTTGGGACCCCACTTCCTCTGGTCAGAGAAAAGGGTTCCCCTCCCTGAAGCTTTAGGCACCTGCCTGGCTGTGACAACCTCTGCTGCAGTGGGATTGCCAAGGGGCTGGAGTGGGAGATGAGAAGCAGCCATAAACAGGGATCTCCCTGACTCTCTCTGACTTACATAAGCCCTCTTGCCCCATCCTAGGACCAGAAATAGACAGCTTCTCTGGTAGCTCCTTCTGCCTTCATGGTATGCAGGTCCAGGATTCTGTCTGCTTGGAGTCCAGGCCAGGAGACACCAGAGTGGGAAAAACAGTAAACTTACTGCCAGTTTGGTGGTACTCGGAGTTCTCCTTTCCTTCCCTGATCTTCCTGTTATTCTTTCCTTTCCAAGATAGCTGCTCCATGCATTGAGTCCAGGCACTACAGCTGCATGCAGTGGGAGAGACAGGGTGGGCTAGGACTGGAATGAGAATAAGAGATGGATTTTTATGTAACAAACAGGGCCGTGGATTTACAAAGGCTGAAAAATGCTCCCTTAGGGCACCCTAATTGAGGAAGAGATTCTCTTTTCCCCTGCAGTGTGGTGGGTGGCTAGAAGCCTAATCTTTGGTTTGAATTTTTACATTCATTTTTCCAGATGAACTTTAGAGTAATTTTGCCATTAAAAATATTGTTTTTGATTTTGATAGGACTTAAGCTAAATTTATAGGTTCAGAGAGACATGGTCTTTTTATAATAAAGGGTCCTTCTATCTAGGAACATGGTATATCTTCTCATTTTTTTTTGTTTAATGTCGTCTTCAATGACCTTCAAAAAAAATTTTTTTTTAAATTTTTTCACAAAATCCTTGCATAGGCTTTGGTTAGATTTATTCCTGGGTATGTTATTTTTATTACTATTGGGATAGGATCTTTCTTTAACACAAAAAAATCTTATTGGTTATTGTTGATATATAGAGAAGCTATTGATTTTGGCATATTTACTTTGTAACCAGCTACCTTACAGAACTTTTATTCTATTATTTTCTGAGTTGATTTTCTACAAATAATTATTTGTGAATTCCATCCCTCAGACTTGTGTTTTACAAATAAAGATAATTTGGAACCTCTCTTTGTAAAAACTTGGAAAATTCTACTTTTGGTTTATTTAATCACACTGATCATCAAATCTTACACAATGGGGACTCCCTGGTGGCACAGTGGTTGAGAGTCCACCTGCCGATGCAGGGGACACGGGTTCGTGCCCCGGTCCGGGAAGATCCCAGATGCCGCGGAGCGGCTGGGCCCGTGAGCCATGGCCGCTGAGCTTAAGCGTCCGGAGTCTGTGTTCCGCAACGGGAGAGGCCACAACAGTGAGAGGCCTGCGTACCGCAAAAAAAAAAAAAAAAAAATCTGACACAATGTTTTAGGTAACAGTGGTGCTGACAGGCTTGCTTGTCTTGGTTGTGACTTTTTTAGCAAGTTCACCGTCAAGATAGAAATATTTTATGATGTTAACGAAGCATCTTTTTTTATTCATTTTTTAAAAGGATTTTTGATCAGAAGAGAACATTTGAGTTTTATCAAGTGCTCTTTCAGTATCCATAAAAATGACCATTTTAATGAGTTTTATTGGACCTATCAATGTGACATTTTGTTAACAGAACTTCTAAATTTAAAAAATACCTGTGTTCCTACAGTCAATCCTACTAGGTCATAGAATAGATTGCAGAGCAATAATTCTCAAGGGCTTTTTCCATTGACACAGCTGCTCCTGTTTAGAATTATGTCTCCAGAGAGGCTGCACTGTATTTTATTTTATTTTATTTTTTTATTTTATTTTTTTTTTTTGCGGTACGCGGGCCTCTCACTGCTGTGGCCTCTCCCGTTGCGGAGCACAGGCTCCGGACGCGCAGGCTCAGCGGCCACGGCTCACGGGCCCAGCCGCTCCGCGGCACGTGGGATCCTCCCGGACCGGGGCGCGAACCCGTGTCCCCTGCATCGGCAGGCGGACTCCCAACCGCTGCGCCACCAGGGAAGCCCATGCACTGTATTAAAGAGGTGCAGGCCGAACGGACCGGAGTACCTAGACCTCACTTAGCTCTTACGTTGGTGAGGTTCTGCTCCTCGTCTGGATTCACACACGTTGCTGCCCTGCTATTCTGTAGGTTTCTGTCTACCCTCTCATCACTTCGGGGCACTGGCTCTACCCTTAACTACTTCTACAAACGAGGCTACAGTGTGCCTCTTCCTCAGGTTCTAGAAGTGGGCGGGGACGAGTGGGTGTCACAGGGAAAGGGTGACGTTTCCTAATGCTGTCAGGTCAGTGAAGAAAGGCTCTAGACACCTGTGCCAGGCCGACTCCTCCAAACGTGTCCTTTCAATGTCAAAAGAAGCTCAGAATTCGGCAGTCTGAAGTCGAATTCTGTAGCAGAGCCAGACTTCCTACTGTTTCTGCATCAAGTAAGTTCTGGCCCTTTACTCTTTGGAGTGGCTTCCTTTCATAATGGCAGCTTTACTGAGGCCCCAGCCCAGGTGTCTGAGAGGAGCCCCTGGCCCAGGTGTACGCCCACAAAGCCACAGGGAGAAGAGAATCAGCACCCCATTGGGACGGAAGCCCACACCCTGCATTATGGAATTTCTACAAGTGCTTACCCTTGCTTTTCCCCTGCACAGGAATATTAACATCTGTTTTCAGAAACCTGGACACCTTAACGGAAGCAAAAGGTTTAGAAAGAAAAAAATTAGATTTTATTCAAGATAAGCAAAGGATGAGAGTGAATCATCAAGTAAAACCATTCAAAGTCACTTCACAGATATTTTTCCAAGGAACCCACCAGTGAAAGCCCAAAGAACCAGGAATAAGTTACATATGCCACATTTTTACTTTCATGAAAACAAGAAGCAAATAAACTGCTACTAAGAATATATTCCTTCAAGAGAAGGAAGCCATAAGATTCACTGCAGGGTCAGTACAGGTTCAACTCAGTTCCACGGCCTCTATAAGAAATCGTGTCCAGAATCATCTCCCAAGAAAAGCAAGTCTAAAGAATGCTCTATATGGTAGTTTTTACTGTGCTGGTAGTCTCATTCTTTAGAAACTTGTACTCTGCCAACAGAAAAGTGAGCCTTCAGCTATCTGAGCACTCAGTTCCCTAGTCTTTGCCTAAACAGTATTTTTTGAACGTACAACAACACAGAGGGAGAAGAGTAACTTAAGGGCAAACAAGAAAAACTGAGGACGTATGTATGCTGTGAAACATGTACTTTAAGCTAAATAACCATAGTTAAAAAATATATTGCCAAAACCCACTCTACGTATCTTGATTCTTATTTATCCCATATCAAGTATAAGTGTGGAATCTTTTCTTATGTATCTCCAAATTCCTGACTGAAATCATTTCCAATAAATTGTTGGTGGTCAAGAGATGCACGCAAAATTTAAATGTCAATAATTTTTCAGCGAGAAATTACTTTTTATAACTGCTTGGGCATTATCAAAATATAACTTAAAAACCTTTCTTTGTAATCATCTAAATTAAACAAGTAATTCTTTTTTAAGGCACAAATCCAGAAGTGGCAAAACCACCATAAATTTAGCATATGGGACCACATTCGCCTAAAGGGCGTTAGGAAATGCAGATAGAAGCTGATGTTACGGCCAGGGTGAAATGGACATGGGCCTAGGCCAGAGGCCCTTGCGTGCCAGGTCACTCTTTACAGGCTTGAGGGAAGGCGTGGAGGCTTCCAGGGCTGCCACTTGGGGAGCTCAGTGCAACCGCTATTTATTAACCTGTAAGGAACCGTCTCAGTATTTTAGCAACTGATGCAGCTGTACCAGAACGAACTGGCTGAACAGCAGCTCTGCTCGCAGCTTTCTATAAATGCAACTTGATAAAAATGGTAGATTACGGGCACACTGCTTTAGTTTATTATAAAAGAAAAACAATTCCCAGAGACACAATATACAACATTCTAACTCCTAAATCCTTTTGCTACTCTAAAAATACTCTTCTGAGACTAAACACTCTTTACAACCCCCAGTCTGCTCAGCCCACAAGACAACCCAACTCCTTGGCTCCCGCGTGCAGAGGTCAGGGGTTCCAACCACCATGGCCATGGCCAACACAGTGAAACCACTCTCTGAAGTGGCTGAGCCCTTTGAGAAAAATTTAAATAGCGCTAACTCAATCTAAATAAATAGTGAAAGGACTGTTTCTGCCCCTAAGATTAAATCCCACACATCTGATGCTCAAGCTCAGGTCTTCCTGTCATCACTTGACACCTGGAAGGTCCAGTAAAATATTCACCGATTTGTTAATCCTAAGAGTGCTACTTGTGATCCAGATGAGTCAAAATAAACGGTCAGGATATCTTCTAAAAAGCCCATGATGGCCCTTTTGGCTGTGTCGCCAGCCAGTGCCTGGACACTGCTTATGTGCTCCAGGGCTGTTCTGACCATCTGGTCTCTTTCCTGCGGGCTGTTGGGTGCTCCAGTGTCATCTCTCTCTGTTCCTGATTTTAAAAACTGTAGGATATAGGACTGGACCATGTCCCCATTCAATTCAAGGGTTTCTTTGATGCAGGACAGGTCTGAGGCACTGGCCAAGCTCAAGAGGTGAATCAGTGCCTGGCAGATTTGGGTCCGTAGGCTAGCACAGTACTTGAATTCCAGAAAGTCTGTGGTGTCTTCGCTCTTCTGTAAGGCAGTGACCAATGCATTCCAGATCTGAGCGTACTGGTCAACAGACCCGTAGTGCTCTCTCTTGCCCGGGACGGAAAGGGCAGCGGCAGATCTGATGCGCACTTTGAAGTTCTTGCATGACGTCACAACTGATGTCAGGGCGTTGTAGGCCTGGGAGGTCCACAGGGCTGTTCCTAGAAAGAATCCACAGTCATTAAAGCAAATGGAGGTTTAAAAGTAAGTGGGGTGAGGGCCTCCCTGGTGGTGCAGTGGTTGAGAGTCCGCCTGCCGATGCAGGGGATACGGGTTCGTGCCCCGGTCTGGGAGGATCCCATATGCCGCGGAGCGGCTGGGCCCGTGAGCCATGGCCGCTGAGCCTGTGCGTCCGGAGCCTGTGCTCCGCAACGGGAGAGGCCACAACAGTGAGAGGCCCGCATACCGCAAAAAAAAAAAAAAAAAGTAAGTGGGGTGAGAGGGGTAGAAGGAAGCACATACACTAGTGCTCAAGTTAGTCATTTTATGTTTTCATTTAATTCTCACAATAATCCTACAAGATCGGGGTGGTGAGTGACTATGGGACCCTAGGTAAGTGGCCAAGTACCGGCTCCCAAAGCTCTCCCTTTCTCTAGATGAGCACGACATGTGCTCAGGACCTCTGCTACCCTGAATAGGAACTTTGGTGACTTAGAAAGAGGCTCCTTCGCTGGGAAGATGCTCGTCTGAGTGGGTAAGGCTTGGTGGGAGGAGCAGGGACTGAACTGCAGCCCCAGCTGTCCTCTCGGCTGGGTGCCTCTGAGCAGTGCACAAAGTGCACAACTGTATGCCCAGCCCTGCTCATGCTGGCAAAAAGCCATTTCATCACCCAGATTAGCACCCAGACCCTGCTCTGGACAAAGCAAGTCATGCAGTTAATTGCAAAGAAAAAGAAAATGCTGTCTAGGCAGTGACTGGGGCACAGAGGACTCGGATTAACCGAAGGCTCTATTTTCTAATCCTGAGAAGATGATGCCTGGATTCCTGGCTCCTCTCGCTTCCCGCTGGCCCCGGGAAATCAGCCAGCTTTATTCCTCGTCAGAGTTACCACTTACTCCATTTCGGGAGTTCTCAGTCCTCAAGGTCGGCAGCAGAGTAGAAGGCAGCTTCCCTAACGCTCCCAGCCCTTCCCAACATCTCTGATGTCTCTGAAGACAGGCAGCAGATACCCAGCTTCCATGAGCTCCAACCCCAAAGGTGACTTCAGGCTGCTTCCAAGGTGGAAAAAGCCACGAGGCTACACCTCCACTGGTGCCCGGCTGACTGGCCCCTGGACGCCCTTGGCAGTAAAGGGGAGCAGGGCCAGATTTCCCTAACGTGCTGCAGGCTCTGCCGGTCCAGACCGGCTTCACCTCTCCAGGAACACACACTGAGGTTTCAATCTTGTCACAGAGACAAATACGTAAGGTAAATGCTGGCAATTCAAGCGACTGGGATTAGCAGGCTGCGATCCAGACACCCAAGCAGCTGTCAGCCACTGATGATATATCAAGGTGAGAGCACGTCATTACTCAGAGGCAGATCCCTATGCAGCATTCCACTTCAGTACCAAGGGCGCATATGGAATTTCCAATTTATACCCTCCTTCTCCCAGGTCTGTTTTCCCCTTTACTTTTTTCTTGATTGTTAAAATGACAGATGCTCACTGTAAAAAACTTAGAAAGTGAAAGCAGATAAAATCCTACTCATCATCCCATTCAGAGGCAACCACTGTTAATAATTAGACTCATTTCTTTTCAGTCTTTTTTCTATCCATTTACTGAGATCGTACTGTAGAAACAATGTTCATATCCTGTTTTAATTTGCTTAACATCAGAAGTATTTTCCCAGATTACCAAAAACTTTTTGTAAACATAATTTTAAGTGGCAACAAAGTATCTCTCTGAATATATATACCATGATTTATCTCACCTTTTCCCTAAACTGGGGTGTTCAGTATGTTTCCATTTTTTAAAGCATTATGAATAAAACTGTGGCTTTACTAACAATGCACACTGGTGTGTGCTGTCCAAAGAGGCCCTCCATCAGAGAGAAGAGGGAGACGTTCTTACCTAAGGGAAGAGCAGAATTTTTAAATACATTTCCCATTGCGTAACAAGCATTCCATCGGACTTTCATGGCAGCCTCAATTAGAACAGTAGAAATTAGGGCCTGGATAGCCTCCTCAATGATTTCAGCAAATCTGGGTTTTTCTATATGAGATGGTTGCAGAAAGTGAAGCAAATTTCCAAGGGCCCGGACTGCATTGCTTTTTACCTAGAATCAAACGTAAAACATGCTGAAGACTTGTGTCAGAAAGTATAATTTCCACTTAAAAAACCCAGGAGGCCCAAGACATCTTAAAGCAAGAGAGATAATGAAAAATGCAGCCTGTAAAGGTGCAAGTTCTTAGAACTCGGCAAGGTCTTGTGTGGTTAACGTCCTGAGCCATCAGAGAGGTGAGGTTCTGCAGAGCTCCTCGCCCTGATTTTTTTAATGTTAGACTGGACTTCAGAGAGGTCCATTTTCCTTGTTGTACAGAGATGGTGTGCAAGGCCCAGGGGCAACAGGACACTGGTGGTTTGCAGCAAGGCTTGGAGAAAAAGCTAGGTTTCATAATTCCAGTCAATACTTTTCTACTAGGTAAGTCTCAACCTTCGCAGCATACTAGAATCATCTGGGAAGCTTTCCTTTTTAAAAACCAATTCTGACTAAATTAGCCTGATGTAGGGCTTCCCAGAACCACTGTACTAAATTAAGCACTTGCTATCAGTCAGGTGCTATGCTAGGTGCTATTAAAAAAAGGCAACTTGTCAATGGAACAGGATAGAAAGCCCAGAGATAAACCCACGCACATATGGTCACCTTATCTTTGAAAAAGGAGGCAAGAATATACAATGGAGAAAAGACAGCCTCTTCAATAAGTGGTGCTGGGAAAACTGAACAGCTACATGTAAAAGAATGAAATGAGAACACTCCCTAACACCATACACAAAAATAAACTCAAAATGGATTAAAGACCTAAATGTAAGGCCAGACACTATCAAACTCTTAGAGGAAAACACAGGCAGAACACTCTGTGACATAAATCACAGCAAGATCCTTTTTGACCCACCTCCTAGAGGAATGGAAATAAAAACAAAAATAAACAAATGGGACCTAATGAAACTTCAAAGCTTTTGCACAGCAAAGGAAACCATAAACAAGACCAAAAGACACCCCTCAGAATGGGAGAAAATATTTGCAAACGAAGCAACTGACAAAGGATTAATCTCCAAAATTTACAAGCAGCTCATGCAGCTCAATATTAAAAAAAACAAACAACCCAATCCAAAAATGGGCAGAAGACCTAAACAGACATTTCTCCAAAGAAGATATACAGACTGCCAACAAACACATGAAAGGATGCTCAACATCATTAATCATTAGAGAAATGCAAATCAAAACTATAATGAGGTATCACCTCACACCAGTCAGAATGGCCATCATCAAAAAATCTACAAACAATAAATGTTGGAGAGGGTGTGGAGAAAAGGGAACCTTCTTGCACTGTTGGTGTGAATGTGAATTGATACAGCCACTATGGAGAACAGTATGGAGGTTCCTTAAAAAACTAAAAACAGAACTACCATATGACCCAGCATTCCCACTACTGGGCATATACCCTGAGAAAACCATAATTCAAAAAGAGTCATGTACCACAATGTTCATTGCAGCACTATTTACAATAGCCAGGACATGGAAGCAACCTAAGTGTCCATGGACAGACGAATGGATAAAGAAGGTGTGGCACATATATACAATGGAATATTACTCAGCCATAAAAAGAAATGAAATTGAGTTATTTGTAGTGAGGTGGATGGACCCAGAGACTGTCATACAGAGTGAAGTAAGTCAGAAAGAGAAAAACAAATACTATATGCTAACACATATACATGGAATCTAAAAAAAAAGGTTCTGAAGAACCTATGGGCAGGACAGGAATAAAGATGCAGATGTAGAGAATGGACCTGAGGACACGGGGAGGGGGAAGGGTAAGCTGGGACGAAGTGAGAGAGTGGCATGGACATATATACACTACCAAACGTAAAACAGGTAGCTAGTGGGAAGCAGCCGTATAGCACAGGGAGATCAGCTCCCTGCTTTGTGACCACCTAGAGGGGTGGGATAGGGAGGGTGGGAGGGAGACGCAAGAGCGAGGAGAAATGGGGATAAGTGTATATGTATAGCTGATTCACTTTGTTATACAGCAGTAATTAGCACACCACTGTAAAGCAATTATAGTCCAATAAACATGTTAAGAAAAAAAAAAGGCATCTTGGAATCCAATGAGGTATATGTAACGACTTCCATGTTACAGAAGAAATTCACCTTCTAGAAGTTAAATAATGCACCAAAGGTCATTCAGCTAGTAACCGGCAAGCCAGGATTTGAACCATGTCTGCCTGACCCTAAAGCTTAGGTCTACATTTTTTAAACTTAATAGTGTAACAGGGAATGTTCAAAGCCAAGCTGCTCATCTTTCTGACTTGTCTATTCTACTTAAAGATTTTTGGAAAAAACCAGCTACATGGACATATCATGGAGTAGTCTTACAAAGGGCACTGACGGGCTGCCCTGCTGACGCAGTGGTTAAGAATCCGCCTGCCGATGCAGGGGACACAGGTTCGAGCCCTAGTCCGGGAAGATCCCACATGCCGTGGAGCAACTAAGCCCGTGTGCCACAACTACTGAGCCTGCGCTCTGGAGCCCACGAGCCACAACTACTGAAGCCCGTGTGCCTAGAGCCCGTGCTCTGCAACAAGAGAAGCCACGACAATGAGAAGCCTGTGCACCACAACGAAGAGTAGCCCCCGCTCACCGCAACTAGAGAAAGCCCGCGCACAGCGACAAGCACCCAACGCAGCCAAAAATAAATAAGTAAAGTAAATAAATAAAATAAATAAATTAAAAAATAAAATAAAATAAACGGCACTGATATTTTTCATGAGACAGGAAAGAAACTGTGCAAGTGTGGAGTATACACTACATACCCTGAGTACACCCTCAATCTCCTTTGAACAGGGATAAATTTGGTGGGATAAAACTATAATACACTAAGTATCTAACTGAAAAATATTAGGTTTTGCTGTCAGTCTACCTTGTCTTTATCCTTGGATGCCTCTATAGCTGATCGCAGCATCTTCAAGAGCAGGAGGCCAGAGAACTCTTCCTGGAAACTTGGGTCTGGTGTTTCCCTGTCCCACCCAAAGCAGGCAAAACATGTTAAAAGGTAAAGCCCAGTTAAATATAGACATGTACAAATTATATTCACTCAGTATAACTATAAAAACAGCTCCACAAATCTGTTCAGATCATACCAAGAACTTACAGTTTATACCTTTTGACCTAGTAGGTCCACATTCTTTTGGATGTAACCAAAAAGAATATCTCAAAATGGGGAGATTTCATGCACAAAAATGTTCAATGCATACAAAAGCCTAAAATAACATGAATGTTCACTTACAGGGTAATGGTGAAATAATCATCACATAGTGATGACTGTGTAATAATAAATACCAATTTATAAAAAGTCAGTAGAAATCAGGAGAATGCTTATACATGTTATACGTTAGAGTTAAATGACAAAAAGCAAGATACTTGTGTATGAATAAAGCAGTCGCCTCTGGGGAGGGAAACTAGGGGATTAAGGTAGGAGAAAGGCTTTATACTGCATACCCCTTTGTACTGTTTGAATTCTTTTTTTAACCTGTGAATATATTACTTAAAAAAATACAAACATAATATTTAAAAAGTAGGGCAACCATTACTAAGGTTTTGGTTTTATAATAGGGCTCAAAGATATCCTCTTGGGACCTTAGGCTTGGAAGTCACCCAGGAGAAATGAGCTGAGTCACCTACATGTTGACAATCAGAGTGTCTGTCAGGTTGCCTAGGGACCAGGCTGCTTTGGCCCGGACATTAAGAGACTTGTCTTGAAGTGACATCAATATTGCATTTGCTGTGTCTGCAACAAATATGACGTCCTGTAAGATAAACAAAACAAAACACTGCAGTCACTTTAGGAGTTCACACTGCTACCTTGAAAATTCTCAAATTTATTTGCAGATAAAGCTGTAAGCCTTTACCACAAATCTCTATTTGGAAATCAAAATTCATTTACTCAATCTGTTTACTCTTCTTCTTATATATTACAATTTGGACACTCACTAAAATCCCAGGGGAAGGTCTCCCACGATTCTGGTACGTGCCATGCACACCCAAGGAGCCTACAGATTTTGCTCTTGTGAACATCTTATAACCTGGCCTGAGACAACTGTCTATGAATTCTGAGCTTGGCTTGATCTCCACCTCAGGAAGAGATGTGGACAATGAAACACATTTCCGAAACACATTTCCAAAACACATCCTGTTCATTTGCACACTTCTCAGAGAGATAAAGGTCACAAGTAAGAGTGAAGGAGAAATTTATTTCCTTCTTAGTGAAAACTCTATTAGCTTTCTAAATTATTAGTATTGTATGGTAATGTCCCATTTCATTTTTTCCAGTTATCCATTGATTTAAATATTTACTGCTCTAGGGTCCTGGCCAGTGCGCAAAATAGTTAAAAACAAATGAACTACAGGCAGTAGCGTATTTTAGTAGCAATTAAGGAAACCAGATTACAAAGCAATTTCCTTTACTGTCCAACTCAGGAGCTCTATATCCACCAAAGAGAGTAAGAAAATGGACTGTAAAGAGGCGCAGTGGAGCTACACGGGCTCACTCTGACCTGTCTGAGACAAGGAAAAAGCACGTAGACCCCAAGGGCCCGAGAGGTCGCAGCTTTCACTAAACGGTTCTTGCTGTCGTTCAGCCCCAGCAGCATGGTGATGCACAGGATCTGCCTGTCACTCTGCAATGAGAAAGGTTGGCCAAGGAAAAGTGCGAATGAAACAGCCATGAGCCGATGCCTTCGACAAGTGACTGTGACACACCTGTGTTGAACCCACATTCAGGAGTTGACCACAACTGAGCCCTTGAGGCTAACTTGGCAGAGAACAAAGGTTCAACTCAGATCGAATTATCATCTGAGTACCCACTCGGGGCAGGGGTACACACAGCATCGTGATTACATGTAACCTCTACCATCGTGAGTCAGGTCACTTTATTCTCCTATTTTAGTCAAGCTGCCTTCCTTACAAAAACTAATTTACATAAATAAGAATGGATGCAAATGCCATTAAGGATTAAAGGAAGTAGCAGTCTGACCACTATGTGTGTTGGGCACCAAGCTATGCGTTTTCACATGCTTCATGTTACTACTCACGTCATTTACATTTTATAGGTGATAAAACTAACTTTTAGAGAAGTTAAGATAACCAAAGGGCTAGAAGTTAGAAGAGCTGAGGTTTAAACCAGCTAGGATTGAAATCCAAAGAGCTATAGGACCTTCTAACTTTTGGATTTGAAATCTTTCTGAAATCTGACTTCAAAGCCTCTGCGTTCACTTCTCTCTCCCTGCCTTCTAAGCACAGGGAGTAAAAGCTCCTCTGAGACATTAAGATTTCAGTGCTGCTCCCCACTGCCCTCACCCTACACTCAAAGAGAACATGCACCTTTTCCTCAGAGATAATGCTGAATACTGGTTCAAAATGAAAAGCAGTTAAAATCAAACTCAAGCTCTCGTGCTCAGAGTCACAAATTAAAGATGATAAAACACCCCTAAGGTTACCAGCAGATTGCTGAAGGCTTCCGGCAAGATGGAAGACAGGGCATCACAGGCGCTCGCCTGCAGAGTCGGATGCTCTGAATTCTGCAGGGCTCTGGGTAAAGGACCGTTCAGCATCACAGTCCAGAACATCAGCACCTGGAAGAGAGGCACAGTTACAACTGCAGCCCAAGAGACAACAGTGGAACCAGTTCGATGCTAAGACTACCACTAGTAACCACAGGGATGAAAAGTTTTTCCTTAACGTAGTAGCTTTACTATAAATACTTTTCCTAGTACTTCTTCCACAGCAATGAAAGGAACTTTAGAAAACAACTAATTAAACGCTTCCATTTCATTCATTAGGAAACTACAGTCTGGTACAGTCAGGCAGCAGGAGTGATGATAATAATGGGGAGGAAGATGAAGATGAGGATAGCAGTAACAGCAGCAGCAGCTGTTTTTCAGAGAGCTTCCCATACGCCAGGCATTGTTCTAAGTGTTTTACACATATCTACTCATTTTAATCTTCAGCCCAACTAAATGAAGAATATATCCTTAACTCCATTTTCACACCAGGAAACTGAGGCAGAGAGAGAGAACGTAACTTGCTAGTGGGCAGCAGAGCTGGTTGAGAATCAGATCAAATGACACCCAGCCAGGGCTCTTTCAAACCTCGAGGGCACAAGGGTCGGGGGTCCCAGAGCAGCCCAGAGGCCATGTGCCGGAGTGCAAGGAGCACGGGATCCAGAGCAGGAGCTGGGGTGGAGTTAGCCCTTCAGCTTCTGCTTCCTGTCTCCGCAGCCTCAGGCAAGTCACTGAACCGGTCTAAGCTTTGGTTCCTCTTCAGTAAAACAGGACAAAGAGATCTACTTGGAAGAGTTTGTGTGATAATAAAATGTAAGACTGTGTAAAGTCCCTAGCACACTGCCGGGTTTACAGTGGAGATTCTTAAATTGAACAACAGGCTCTGTTGTCAGCACTTTGAAGAATTTTCTCACTTCAATGCCCCTCAAGGTAGGCCTCTGCAGAGTATCTTTAACAGCCTCCTTCCCATGCTTTATAAAAACCCTGGGATTTCATGCCCCACGTGCAAATCTGTCTGGGGATTTGGTGTCTCCATTTCCTGCCTCGTGGACTTAGTCCTCAGTTTTGCCATGCACTCACACACCAATTCTTTCACCCCACAATCCTAGCTCCTGGACACCCAATCTGGGTCCTCCTGCCCCAAACCAGAAGAATGTGGACAGGTGTGGTGGCCAGCCTCCAAGATGGCCCACAATGATTCTCACCTCCTCATGTTCAGGAGGCCATCCCCTCCCACACTGACTAAGGCTGACCTGTGTAACTAATGGGGTATTGTGGGAATGACAGTGCAGAACTTCTGAAACTAGGTTATAAAAATCCTACAGCTCAGTTTTGCTCACTCTCGATTCATTTGCTATAAGGGAGGCCAGCTGCCTTGTCAGGAGAACACTTGAGCAGCCCTCTGGAGAGGTCCTCATGGGAAGGAACTCAGTGAGATCTGCCATCAGCCAGCACTAACTTGCAAGGTGTGTGAGTGACCGGGCCACCTTGGAAGGAGCTCCTCCAACCCCCGTCAAATTCGGCTGTGACCGCAGTCCCTGCCAGCACCCTGGGTGCAGCCTCATGAGACCTGAGCCAGAACCATCAGGTAAGCTGCCCTCAATTCCTGGTCCACAGAAACTATGTGAGAGAATAAAGGTAGGATATGGTTTTAAGCTGCAAAGCGTTTAGGGTAATTTATCACTCAACAGATTAGTAATACAGAAAGTATATCTCTTTTTTACATATGAAACAACACTTCAGTACGAACAGTTAAGAGCCTTGCTCAGGGCTTCCCTGGTGGCGCAGTGGTTAAGAACCCGCCTGCCAACGCAGGAGACACGGGTTCGAGCCCTGGTCTGGGAGGATCCCACATGCCACGGAGCAACTAAGCCCGTGCGCCACAACTACCGAGCCTCTGCTCTAGAGGCCGCGAGCCACGATTACTGAGCCTGCGCGCCTAGAGCCCGTGCTCTGCAACAAGAGAAGCCACTGCTATGAGAAGCCCGCGCACCGCAATAAAGAGTAGCCCCTGCTCAGTGCAACTAGAGAAAGCCTGTGTGCAGCAACAAAGACCCAACGCAGCCAAAAATAAAAATAAATAAATTTATTAAAAAAAAAGAAAAAAAAAGTCTTGCTCAAAGTCACTTGGAACAAGGGGAGAAGTCTGGATTAAAGCCAGGTCTGTCTGATGGCAAAGCACAACTCACCTCCCTGCAAACAGTGACATTTCAGTTTTAGTGGCAGTCTAGGGAAGGGACTAGAGCTAGACATTCTTTTTTTGAAATTTATTTATTTTTGGCTGCATTGGGTCTTCGTTGCTGCACACGGGCTTTCTCTAGTTGCGGCAAGTGGGGGCGTCTCGTGGTGGCTTCTCTTGTTGCGGAGCACGGGCTCTAGGCGCGTGGGCTTCAGTAGTTGTGGTGCACGGGCTCAGTAGTAGTGGCTCACGGGCTCTAGAGTGCAGGCTCAGTAGTTGTGGCACATGGGCTTAGTTGTTCCGCGGCATGTGGGATCTTCCCGGACCAGGGCTTGAACCTGTGTCCCCTGCATTGGCAGGAAGATTCTTAACCACTGTGCCACCAGGGGAGCCCAAGCTAGACATTCTTAATTCTAGCATTCCATCTAGGGTGATGGAAATTGTGAAGAGAAAAAGGATAGGCAGGATGCGGGCAGAGGGAGGAAACATCCCTAATGTTGAGCTGATTTGGTTTTTGGCACTAAGTAGCAGGGTTATTTTATGGGCTCACATGTTCCTCCTCCAAAGAATGACTGGCACAATGTGGGGCAACACACACAAGCTCAGACCACAGAAATGAACGGGAATAAGTGGGAGGGGCCTGGCAGGGAGGGGCTAAGGGAATTAAGACTCACTGAGCATCTACTATTTGCCAGAGTCTTCACATCTCATTCAATCTTCCAAAAGTCCAATGAGTTAAGGACTTTTACTCTTCTTTACAACAAAGAAACTACGCTCAGAGTCACATATTCATTAAGTGGTTTAATCCCATGCCTTCTGATTCCAAATCTTGGGCTCTTCCCACCATTCTAGTCTGTCTCTTGGGCACACTGTGCAACCAAAGTAGGTTTTGTGGGGAAAAAAACCCCCCAAAAAACTGGTTCTTCCATTGCTGGCTGTATGTTACACATACTCTTACCACACACTAAATTGCAAATAAACTGAAATGCAAATAAAACCTATTCATCCTAGACTATAAACCATAATTTCTGATATTGGAAGAAACCATACTCTCTATGTCGCTTTATCACTGAGCCTCAAAATAAAACTGACTGAAGCACTAAGAAAAGAGAAAACCATGAATATACATTTACTTACCAAGGTGAGTGGCACTCTCTGATCAGGTGCTATGGAAGAATCTGGTTTATACTGTTGTATTAAGCCTGTACCCAGTTCTTCCAGAAGCTGCCAAGATAAAAGAAATAGATTATCAGAGATGAATATTAGAACCATGGAGGTAAAAAGCCACTTCAGTTTGGAGATTACCTCAAATCAAGGGGAAAAGTAATTTCCAACTGATTTTCTTTCTTTTCTCAGTAACTGCTATCTTAGAGGCATTCTTTCCAGGAGCAAAATCACCAAGTATATATTGTTAATTTATTACCAAATCAATTCTTTGGGTTTACATGTAGAGCTGAAAATAGAGGAATGTATTGATATCCCTTCCCTACCTGAAACCTCCTAAAGAAACTCAGAATTGATGGACATGCAGCAGAGGGAAGAACATAAAAGGAAGAGAAGAAAAAAGCACACAGCTTTTTTCTTCTTCTTTAAAATTGGGGTATAGCTGCTGTACAATGTTGTGTCAGTTTCCACTGTACAACGAAGCAAATCATCTATAGGTATCCATATATCTCTTCCCTCCTGGATACCCCTCCCACCCACCCCCATCCACCCATCTAGGTCACCACAGAGCACCAAGCTGTGCTCCCTGAAGCACAGGGCTTTTAATGAAAATTACCTTTGCTCCATGAAGCTGGACAGACGGATCTGCCTCCCCCAGGCACTTGCAAATCACCTCTCCAAGCTCCATCAAGTAGACCTGAGTCATTGAAAAGTAGCCCCTTGCCAGATGAGCCAACACCTGCAAAGGAAACAGGGGATTAACCCCAAGACCTGAATGCAGGACTGCAATATCCAGAAGTGTTTCAATATTTCAGAAATCACTCACACTCAAAAAGGGGATGAAATCTGATGTTAATGAAATGAAGAACAACCATAATCTTCAATTAAGTATATCATAAAATATTATGGTGCTTTATAATTTACAAAATGTGTTTCATTTAGATTATCAATATTATCACACTTAAGCCTGGGAACAATTTATCTACTGGTAGGCATTTATTGAGTATTTCAGCTGAAGAAACTAAGACTGAAAAAGTTAAAGGTTAAAGAGGTTAAAGGACATGTTCAATATTAACCAGATAATTAGCAGACCCTAGGACCAAAAAACAAATACTTTAATCTAGGGTGTACAGAAAAGACAAATACTTTAATATTTTTAAAATATTACAGAAAAACAAATACTTTAGGGTGGTTTTCTTCCTCTGAAGGAGCAAATACTTTGTTGGCTCTAAGCAGATATAATACCAAAGAGAAGTTTATAGAAAATTAAACATTTATTTAACTTTCAGATGCAGAAATCAAAGATTAACTCTACGACTTCTTTCAGAATTATTATATAATCTTATACTGACCTGCCATATAATACCTGAGGTGACTAAAATGGCTTGCAACAAAAGGGGACGAATGTGATGCTTTACAACCAATCCCCCCCCACCTACTCCCCCCAAACAAAACAACAAACAAAGCATTCACACCTGAAGTGTGAATTCACATACAACTCCTGCTAACACCAATGACACACGGCTTGGTTTGACCTTCTTTTCACAGGCTTACTCCTCAGGAAGTAATCACCCCATGAAGAAAGAATGATGACTTCCACTTCAGAGATGAGGAAATGAAACCTCCTACCTGTAAGGCCTCCAGTCGCAAGGGGAATGGCTCATAGGTGCTTCCTCCTGTGGAGCCAGCATCGCTACCTGAACAGGCATCTTCCTTGGGCAGAACAACAATGGAAATGCAGAGTCGGATGAGCCAGCAGGGATCTGAAGACGCCTTTGGTGAGCTAAGTGCGGCCTCTTCCAGAAAGGGTCCTGAAGGGGCTTTCTTCCACCAATCAGGAGGACTGACGTGAGGAGTGGCTGAATTGCTATTGCTGAGTCCAGAAGAACAGGGCTGTTGTAAAAGTAGCTGGACTTCAGGTAGAGGTGCGTGAGTGGACACTATGGCCCCCAATAGTGTGAGACTGGACACACGAACATTAACATCTGTCAAAGGAATCAAAAAGAAACTATCACCACAGGAATGGTTACCATAAGGATCATAACTATCCCTGCAGGCAATTAAGAATTATGGCTTCTTTGTTTAACCTGAATCTAATTAAACCTCTAGACCTAACTTCCAGTTTATGGGACAGAAGTGTAAATTAACACTGTAAAGAAAATACCCAACAAACTGAGAGTAGGGCTTCCCTGGTGGCGCAGTGGTTGGGAGTCCGCCTGCCGATGCAGGGGACATGGGTTCGTGCCCCAGTCCAGGAAGATCCCACATGCCGCGGAGCAGCTGGGCCCGTGAGCCATGGCCGCTGAGCCTGCGCGTCCAGAGCCTGTGCTCCGCAACGGGAGAGGCCACAACAGTGAGAGGCCCGCGTACCGCAAAAAAAAAAAAAAAAAAAAACTGAGACTATACGACATACTATAAGACAACTGGCTTGGACCCTTCCAAAATCAGTGTCATAGAAGAAAGAAAAAGGGCCACAGACTACTAGAGTCAAAAAGACTAAAGTGAGGAGGCAGGACAAGATGGCACAGTAGGAAGATGCTGGGCTCTCTCCTCCCACGGACAGGAAAATTACAACTGCATAGACAGCAACTATCTCTGAGAATGACCTGAAAGACTAGCAGAGAAGATTTTCCGTAACTAGAGATAAAAGGAAAAAAAAAGCCACATTGAGACAAGTAGGAGGGGCAGAGACACGGTCTGGCAGGGACCTACACCCCCAGTGCTGTGGACCACAGACAGGAGGGATTTCACAGCCTCAGAGGTCGGCTCTGAACCCCACATTGGGCTCCCCAGCCCAGGGGACATGCATCAGGAAGATGAACCCCCATAATGTCTGGCTTTGGAAACCAGCAGGGCTTACATCCAAGAGAGAGCCAGAGGGCTGCAGAGAATCTACTCTAAAAGGCTGTGCACAAAAGCTCACTCACTCCAGGTCCTGGCACACAGACAGCAGTTTGAAAAGTGCCTGATCATATGGCAAGGAGATTCATTGACTAATAGACTCATTGACTAATATTAAGGCGTGTCACCAAGAGGTACTGAGGAGCTGGCAAGTGCCACTTAAAAAATTTTTTTCTTTGTCTCCCTTTCTACCTAGGTGTCCAGGCACTGGCAGTCACCAGTTTTTTTTTTTTTTTGGCTGCACCACACAGCTTGCAGGATCCCAGTTCTCTGACCAGGGATCCAACCCAGGCCACAGCAGTGAAAGCACTGAGTCCTAACCACTGGACTGCCAAGGAATTCCCAGGCGGTCACCAGTTCTAACTCTCCCCATCTTATTTACTAGCATCACTCAACCCACCCTGGGTTCACCTGTGGATTCCACCCAGCTAGTGCTAATCTAATGCAGTCCCCAATTACAGCCAGCTGCACTGGGAACCAACTCCACCCCCTAGCACACCTGCAGAGAGCATGGTCCAGCCACCAACAAAAGGGCACATGAAACCCACACAGGAGACACTCCTGGAGCACCTAGCTCTGGTGACCAGGGGGGACCATACTACTGGGCCTCACAGGACACCTTCTATACTTAGCCACTCTATCAAGAACAGGAAATGTAGCTGATCTACCTAATACATAGAAACAGAGGGTTAGGCAAAATGAGGAGACAAAGAAATATGTCCCAAATGAAAGAACAGGACTAAACCTCAGAAAAAGAACTAAATGTGATGGAGATAAGCAATCTTCCAGATAAAGTGTTCAAACTAATGGTCATAAAAATGCTCTCTGAACTCAGGAGAAGAATGGAAGGTCACAGTGAGAACTTCTACAAAGAGACAGAAAACATAAAAAAGAACCAATCAGAGCTGAATAAAATAACAAAAATGAGAAATACACTAGAGGAAACCAAATGCAGATTAGATGATACAGAACAGATTAGCAATCTGGAAGACAGGCTAATGAAAATCATCCAAATGGAAAAGCAAAAAGAAAAAAGAAACAAGAAAAATGAGGATAGTTTAAGCGACCTCTATGACAACATCAAGTGTACTAACATTCACATTATAGGGGTCCCAGAAGGAGAAGAGAGAGGGACAGGGACAGAAAATCTCTTTGAAGAAATAATGGCTGAAAACTTTCCGAACCTGGCAAAGGAAACATACATCCAAGTCCAGAAATCACAAAAAGTCCCAAACAAGATGAACCCCAAAAGACCCACACCAAGACACATTATAATTAAAGTCAAAAGCTAAATAGAGGGCTTCCCTGGTGGCACAGTGGTTAAGAATCTGCCTGCCAATGCAAGGGACACGAGTTCGAGCCCTGGCCCAAGTAGATCCCACATGCCGCAGAGCAACTAAGCTCATGTGCCACAACTACTGAGCCTGTGCTCTAGAGCCCACAGGCCACAACTACTGAGCCCATGTGCCACAACCACTGAAGCCTGCATGCCTAGAGCTCGTGCTCCGCAACAAGAGAAGCCACCGCAATGAGAAGCCTGCGCACCGCAACGAAGAGTAGCCCCCACTCACTGCAACTAGAGAAAGCCTGCGCATAGCAACAAAGACCCAACACAGCCAAAACTAACTAACTAAATAAATAAATTTATTTTTAAAAAAAGTTAAATAGAGAATCTTAAAAGCAGCAAGAGAAAAACAACTAGTTACATATGGAGGAGCCCCAGAAGATGATCAGCTGACTTTTCAGCAGAAACTTTACATACCAGAAGGGAGTGGCACAAGATATTCAAAGTACTGAAAGAAAGAAAAACCCTTACAACCAAGAATATTCCCTCTGGCAAGGCTCTCATTCAGAACTGAAGGAGAGATAAAGCGTTTCCCAGACAAGCAAAAACTAAAGCAATTCATCACCACTAAACTGACCTAACAAGAAATGTTAAAGGGACCTCTTTAAACAGAAAACACAAAACTGTAAGTAGAAATATAAAAATTATGAAAGAAAAAAAATCTCACTATAAAAGCAAACATATAGTAAAAGTAGTGGATCAACCACCTATATAGGTACTATGAAGGTTAAAACACGAAAGTAGTAAAATCCTATATATCTACAATAATTAGTTAAGAGATACACAAAACAGAAAGATGTTAAAGATGACATCAAAAACATAAAACATGGGGGTAGGGAGTAAATATGTAGTGCTTTTAGAATGTGCTCAAACATAAGCGACCATTAACTTAAATAGACTGCTGTATACCAGGTTGTTATCTAATAACCTCACAGTAACTACAAATCATAAAACAATACTAGAAAAACTCAAAAAACAAAGAGAAAGGAATATAGTAAGTCCCCTACATATGAACCTTCAAGTTGTGAAATTTCAAAGATGCAAACATGGGTTCCATCAATGTCAGGCGTGAGTAAAATAGCAGCTTGCCCTCCATCTCCTAGCTGACAATCCTTCAGCTCTACCATCTCCCACCTCCACTCCCTCCTCCAGTCAGTAACTCTTCTTGCCTGTTCACTCGATGCCAGCCCCTGTAGGCCAGCCATTATACTGTACTACTGTACTTTTCAAAGTACTGTAAGATTAAAAATGTTTCATTTTTTGTGCTTGTTTTTTATGTATTAATATTATAAACCTATTACAGTACAGTACTATATAGCCAATTGTGTTAGTTGTGTACCTAGGCTAATTGTCTGACTTATGATCAAATTGGACTTACAAACGTGTTCTCAGAACGGAACTCGTTCGTATGTAGGGGTCTTACTGTACAAACGTAACACTCAAGAAAGTTGTTAAATCACAAGAGAGCAAGAGAAGAGGAAAGGAACAGAGAAAACGACAAAAATAACCAGAAAACAATTAACGAAAAGGCAGTAAGTACATAACCATCAAAGGTTACTTTAGGGCTTCCCTGGTGGCGCAGTGGTTGACAATCTGCCTGCTAATGCAGGGGACACGGGTTCGAGCCCTGGTCTGGGAAGATCCCACATGCCGCGGAGCGACTAGGCCCGTGAGCCACAACTACTGAGCCTGCGCGTCTGGAGCCTATGCTCCGCAACAGGAGAGGCCGAGATAGTGAGAGGCGTGCACACTGCGATGAAGAGTGGCCCCCGCTCGCCGCAACTGGTGAATGCCCTCGCACAGAAACGAAGACCCAACACAGCCAAAAGTAAATAAATAAATTTTTAAAAAAAGTTACTTTAAATGAAAATGGACTAAATGCTCCAATCAAAAGACATAAGGTGGCTGAATGGATAAAAAAGCAAGACCCATATATATGCTACCTACAAGAGACTCACTTCAGATTTAAAGACACACAGAAATTGAAAGTGAGAGGATGGAAAAAGATATTCCATGCAAATGAAAGTGAAAAGAAAGCTGAGGTAGTAATATTTATATCAGACAAAATAGACTTTACATGTACCACAATGTTCACTGCAGCACTATTTACAATAGCCAGGACATGGAAGCAACCTAAGTGTCTGTCGACAGATGAATGGATAAAGAAGATGTGGCACATATATACAATGGAATATTACTCAGCCATAAAAAGAAATGAAATTGAGTTATCTGTAGTGAGGTGGATGGACCTAGAGTCTGTCATACACAGTGAAGTTAAGTCAGAAAGATAAGAACAAATACCATATGCTAACGCATATATATGGAATCTAAAAAAAAAAAAGGTTCTAATGAACCTCGGGGCAGGACAGGAATAAAGACGCAGATGTAGAGAGGACACGGGGAGGGGGAAGGGTAAGCTGGGATGAAGTGAGAGAGGAGCACTGACATATATACACTACCAAATGTAAAACTGATGGCTAGTGGGAAGCAGCTGCATAGCACAGGGAGATCAGCTCGGTGCTTTGTGACCAGCTAGAGGGGTGGGATAGGGAGGGTAGGAGAGAGACACAAGAGGGAGGGGATATGGGAATATATGTATACATATCGCTGATTCACTTTGTTATACAGCAGAAACTAACACAACATTGTAAAGCAATTATACTCCAATAAAGATGTTAAAAAAAATAGACTTTAAATCGAAGACTGTAACAAAAGACAAAAAAGTGCATCACATAATGATAAAGAGATCAATCCAACAAGAAGATTAAACACTTGTAAATGTATGTGCACCCCACATAGGAACAGGTAAACACATAAAGCAAATATTAACAGACATGAGGAGATACTGACAGTAATATAATAATAGTAAGGACTTTAACACCCCACTTATATCAATGGATAGATCAGCCATACAGAAGGAAACAATGTGTTTAAGGAAGCACTGGCCTTAAAGGACACATTATACTACCCTGACTTAACAGAGATATATAGAGAGAGAACATTCCACCCAAAACCAGCAGGATACACATTCCTTTCAAGTGCACGTGGAACATTCTCCAGGATAGATCACATGTTAGGCCACAAAACAAGTCTCGATAAATTTAAGAAGACTAAAATCATATCAAGCATCTTTTCAGACCAAAATCCTATGAGACTAGAAATCAACTATAAGATAAAAAACTGGAAAAAACACAAACAAGTGGAGTCTAAACAACATGCTACTAAACAACCAATAGGTCACTGAAAAAAAAATCAAAGAGGAAATAAAAAAACACATTGAGACAAATGAAAATGGAAACACAGTGTTTCAGAATCTGTAGGGCACAACAAAGGCAGTTCTTAGAGGGAAGTTTGTAGCAATAGGGCCTACTGCAGGAAACAAGAAAAACCTCAAATAAACAATCTAACCTCATACCTAAAGGAAACTAAGAAAAGAAAAACAAAACTCAAAGGGGAAAATAAGGATCAGAGTGGAAATAGATGAAATAGATACTAAAAAAAAAAAAATCAATGAAACTAAAGTTGGTTCTCTGAAAAGATAAACAGAATTGATAAATCTTCAGCCAGACTCATCAAGAAAAATAGAGAGAGGGCCCATATCAATAAAATCAGAAATGAAAGAGGAGATACAACCAACACCGCAGAAGTATAAAAAGATCATAAGAGATTACTATAAACAGTTATATAACAACAAATTGGACAACCTAGAAGAAATGGATAAATTTCTAAAAACATACCATCTTTCCAAGACTGAATCAGAAAGAAATAGAAAATCTGAACAGACCAATTACTGAAACAGACCAATTAATGAAATTAAATCAGTAATCAAAAAAACTCCCCCCAAACAAAAGTCCAGGACCAGATGGCTTCACAGATGAATTCTACCAAACATTTAAAGAAGACTTAATATCTATTGTTCTCACACTATTCCAAAAAACTGAAGAGAATTCAATTTTCAAATTCATTCTACCAGGCCAGCATTACCCTGACAGCAAAATCAGACAAAGATACTACAAAGAAAGAAAATTAGAGGCCAATATCCCTGATGAACACAGATGCAAAAATCCTCAACAAAATAAGAGCAAACCAAAGTCAGCAATACATTAAAAGGATCACACATCATGATCATATGGGATTTACCTCAGGGATACAAGGATGATTCAATATCTGCAGATCAATCAACCTGATACACTACATTAACAATATGAACAGTAAAAATCATATATCATCTCAACAGATGCAGAAAAAGCTTCTGACAAAATTCAACATCGCTTTATGCTAAAACCTCTCAACAAAGTGGATATACAGGGAACATACCTCAACATAATAAAGGCCATATATGACAAACCCACAGCTAACATACTCAACAGTGAAAAGCTGAAAGCATTTCCTCTAAGGTCAGGAACAAGACAAGGATGCCCACTCTTGCCACTTCTATTCAATGTAGTATTGGAAATCCTAGACACAGCAATCAGACTAGAAAAAGAAATAAAAGGCATCCAAATTGGAAAGGAAGAAGTAAAACTGTCACTGATGACATGATACTATATATAGAAAACCCTAAAGACTCCACCAAAAAACTATTAGAACTAATAAATGAATTCAGTAAAGTTGCATAAAATTAATATACAGAAATCTGTTGCATTTCTATTCACTAATAACAATCCATCAGAGAAAGAAATTAAGAAAACAATGCCATTTACAATCGCATCAAAAAAATAAAATACCTAAGAATAAATTTAGCCAAGAAGGTGAAAGACCTGTATTCTGGAAACTGTAAGACATTGATGAAAGAAACTGAAGACAACACAAATAAATGGAAAGATACATATACCATGTTTATGGACTGGAAGAATCAATATTGTTAAAATGTCCTTACTACCCAAAGCAATCTACAGGTTCAATGCACTCACCATCAAAATACCCATGGCATTTTTCACAGAACTAGAACCAATAATCCTAAAACTTGTAGGGAACCACCAAAGACCCCAAATAGCCAAAGCAATCTTGAGAAAAAAGAACAAAGCTGGAGATATCACATGCCCTGATTTCAAACTATACTACATCACTGCAGTAATCAAAACAGAATAGAGAGCTCAGAAATAAACCCACACTTATATGGTCAATTTATCTATGACAATGGCAGCAAAAATACACAATGGAGAAAAGACAGCATCTTCAATAAATGGTGTTGGGAAACCCGGATAGCTACATGCAAAGGAGTGAAACTGGACCATTTTCTTGTATCATATACAAAAACAAATTAAAAATGGGTTTAAGACTTAAACATAAGACCTGAAACCATAAAACACCTAGAAGAAAACATAGGTAGTACACTCTTTAATGTCAGTCTTAGAAGTATTTTTTTGGATTTGTCTCCTCAGGCAAGGGAAACAAAAGCAAAAATAAGTAAGTGGGATTACATCAAACTAATAAGCTTTTACGCGGCGGAAGAAATCTTTAATAAAATGAAAAGGCAACCTACTTAATGGGAGAAGATATTTGCCAATGATATATCCACGTGTGTGTGTGTGTGTGTGTGTGTGTGTGTATATATATATATATATATATATATATATATTTCTTAAAAAGGAAATCATACAACTCTGTAACAAAAACAACCAATCCCATTAAAAAATGGTCAGAGAGCCTGAACAGCCCTTTCTCCAAAGAAGACATACAAATGGCCAAGAAAAACATGATAAGATACTCAACATTACTAACCACCAATAATCATCAGGGAAATCAAAAGCACAATGAGATATCACCTCACATCTGTCATAATGGCTGTCATCAAAAAGACAAGAAACAAGTGTTGGCAAGGATGTGAAGAAAAGGGAACCCTCGTGTACTGTTGGCAGGAACGTAAATTGGTGCAGCCACCATGGAAAACAGTAAGGAGGTCCCTCAAAAATTAAAAACAGAACTACCATACGATCTAGCAATTCCACTTCTGGGTATTCACTCAAAGAAAACAAAAACACTGATTTGATATATGCACCGCAATGTTCACTGCAGCATTATTTACGATAGCCAAGATATGGAAATAACCTAAATGCCCAACCTAAGTGGATAAAAAAGATGTGGCATATGTATACAATGGAATACTACTCAGCCATAAAAAAAAAGGACTTCCCTGGTGGCGCAGTGGTTAAGAATCCGCCTGCCAATGCAGGGGACACAGGTTCAAGCCCTGGTCCGGGAAGATCTCACATGTCGCAGAGCAACTAAGCCTGTGTACCACAACTACTGAACCTGTGCTCTAGAGCCCATGGGCCACAATTACTGAGCCCGTGTGCCACAACTCCTGAAGCCATGGGCCTAGAGCCTGTGCTCCACAAGAGAAGCCACTGCAATGAGAAGCCAGGGCACCGCAACAAGAGAAAGCCCACATGCAGCAATGAAGACCCAATGCAGCCAAAAATAAATAAATAAATAAATAATTTTTTTAAAAAAAAATGAAATCTTGCCATTTGCAACAACATGGATGGAACTAGAGGGTATTATGCTAAGTTAAATAAGTCAGACAGAGACAAATACTGCATAATCTCACTTATACGTGGAATCTAAAAAACAAAACAAATGAACAAACAAAACAGAAACAGACTTATAGACACAGAGAGCAAATTGGTGGTTTCCAGAGGTTAGGGGATGCATGAAATAGGTGAAAGGCATTAAGAGGTTACAAACTTCCAGTTATAAAATAATTAAGTCACAGGGATATAATATACAACATAAGGAATATAGTCAATAATACTGTAATAATTTTGTATTGTGAGAGATGGCTGGCTACTAGACTTACTGTGGTGATCACTTGTGATGTATTTAAATGTTGAATCATTATGTTCACCTGAACATAATGCCAACTATACTTCAATTAAAAAAAAAAGTTAAGGGCTTCTCTGGTGGCGCAGTGGTTGAGAATCCGCCGGCCGATGCAGGGGACACAGGTTCGTGCCCCGATCCGGGAAGATCCCACATGCCGCGGAGCGGCTGGGCCCATGAGCCATGGCCGCTGAGCCTGCGCGTCCGGAGCCTGTGCTCCGCAATGGGAGAGGCCACAACAGTGAAAGGCCCGCGTACCGCAAAAAAAAAAAAAAAAAGTTAAAAAGGCTAAAGTGACATAAAAACTAAATATCATGCATGAACCTTGAATGAACCCAGGGTTTTTTTAAAAAAAAAGCTATAAAAGACTTCTGGGGACACATGAGGAAATCTGAATGTGGACTAGACATTAGATAATACTATGGAATCAATGTAATTTTCTTAGGTGTGAGAATGGTATTGTGCTTTTTAGGAGATTGTCTTTATTTTGGGGAGATACATACTGTAGTATTTAGGGTGAAATATGTCTATAATTTACCTTCAAATGATTCAAGGGAAAAAAGTCTATATAAATATGTACACATAGACCAAAATATGCATATAAACACACACACGTACACATATACACACTGATACATGTATGTAGAGAGAGAGAGAAAACAAATATGACAGTGTGAACAACTGTTAAGTCTAGGTAGAGGTAACAGGTGCTCAGTGTACAACAGTACAAATTTTCTGTGGGTTTGAACATTTTAATAATAAAAGGTTGCTGGAGGACAAAGTCAGATACTCGAAAGGGGCCTTTGAGACATGGTCCACTCCCCTCAGTTTGCAGATGAAGAAAAGCTAGTGCAGTGGAATGAGCAGGGGACTGAGCCGGAAGACTTGGGCTGTCTTAATCTTAACTTCTGCAACTAAAGTGATAAGCAGTCTTAAGGCAAGATTTACCTTCCTGGGTCCCCTTTTACACATTGGTGAAAGGGATGAATTGGACTTTGTTTACATATCATTATCTCATTTAAGCCTCATAAAAATCTTATGAGGTAGGCATAGATCTTCCTGTTGGGAGGAAATTAGGGTTCAGAGAAGGTCATGGCTATGTGATGGCAAAAATGGGTGTGAGCTGCAGGCTGACACTGGGTCCAGAACCTCTCCCACGATGGCACAAAAACATCCGTGCCTCCTTCAAGTTCTACAATTCTGACTAAGAACTCAACAGAATGTGGTCTGATCCTGAAGCTTGCAAACAAAAGAAAAACAAATCTTCTAAAGGCAACACATATATATTATATGTGGAAGTCAGTCAGGAAATAAGAAATAAGAGTGTAGTTAGTGAAGATTTGAGGTTCTGAAATTTTATCTGAACTCCAGAGGAGATAATGTTAAAGAAGTTAGGTTTTATATTCCACTTCTTCCTTCCAAAATGAGGATATTGTCTGTCTATCTGACTGTCCATCCGTCTTCTACTTATATCTAAAGGATATGAACTATTACATACTAGGGTGGGACCCCCTGGAATTTTGCTCAGTCTCAATTCTAAAGGGATACTCTGGTCACTGCACTGATGCATTGAAGAGGCATTAAACTTTACAGTTAATTCTCCAGGTCACTTCTTTCCAGTGGTGTCCACTGGGGCTTTAGGAGTCAAAAGTGGGGTTCTAGCAATAGTTGATTCCTCCCAAAATTTGAGGAGAATAAGCAGAGATATCTTAGAGCTATAAAAATGCTCTATTTTTTTAAACTAATGATCTAGATCTGATTGATATAAAGAAGCAATCAGTTTCAAACTACCACCAACCTTTGTGGCGGATATAAGGCTTTATCTGGTTCCAGACTTTGGTCAGCAGGCTGAGTTTCAGACGGTTATAAGGTGAATTTGATACTAAGTTTGCAAGGCACTGCAAAACACAAAGAAGAGCTCATCAGTGGGCCCGATATAGTCACAGCATAGAGACAAAATTTTAGAGCCTTTAATTTAAAAAGTCTTTATACTTATTTAAAAATCAGTCCTTTTTTTTTTTTTTTTTCAGGGGGAATAGCACTTGTATTCTCATTGGTCCAACTTAATACTAAAGATAAAGCAGTATTTTTAGTAAAACATGTGTGCGGACATACAGAGATTGTAGGTATGATCAGACAAGTAGGAACAGACTTTCAAACAGGATATCTTTAATAAAATTACTACTTAGTTATATTCTTAAGTCAATTCACTTTTGGGCAATATAAACATGCAAAAAGAGAGAAACTGCCTTTGTTAACTCACCAATAACTTGGCACATTTACCTTAATTATCTGAGTAAGGGTCTGTGAGGATGATTCAGCCACCAAAGCTAACAAAAGACATCTGTGCAACTCTTTAATGCTAGAAGCGATCATTACAGAAAAGGGAGTGAAAGCCCTTCTGTGGTCACTGGTATCTTCAGCAACAGAAAGAAACTGCTTTGAGCCTTCCAAGATGGCAGATAAAACTTGCAGAGCACAGGCACGCGTCTGAAATTTCAGGATGATGCACATCAGTTAGAACTCAAGACTCGAATCCCCTTCTTCCTATATATATGTTTTTCATTTTCAAAGTATTTAGGATCCCTTTAATTAGAGGAATAAAGGCAATGTGATTATCCATCAGGCCCTAAGAGCAGCCGTGAACTAAGCCACCTGGGCGCTGCCCCACCCCCACACTTCAAAAAACCAACAGAGCCTCAAATCACATGGCTGTTAGGGTTTGCTACTGTAAGGAATAAGCCTAAGCTGCACCACAGTATAAAAACCTGATGTCACAAGCATGAAAATAACTTAAAGATGAGAAGCCTAGTTTATTAAAGCATAAAGCCAAATGAAAAGAGAAAAGCAAACTGCCTGTGGGCAGGAAAAACTACATGCATCTAGGGTCTGTTTCATATCAAAGTTCCTGAGGACCTTCTGCTTTACGTTCCAACCTAAAGCATCCATGAGTGCTCAATATTAATTATGTAGGATACTAGAAACTTTGTGCATACTCAGCTTGGCAGGCACCATTAGTGACCCAGCTTTCAGAAATATTCTTAGGTACAGAAAATAAAATCTGCAATAAAATCTTTGATACTCAAGGGAATACTATTAAATATAACTTTATGGATAGAAAGGAAAACGTGCACCTTTATCAATGGACGGCTGTATCTATCAGGAATAGTGCCACTGCATTAAGATTTTCTTTATATGCTTAAAAGATTACTTGTAATTGGTATTCTGATGATTCTGCAGTATTAAAACTCAGAAAAGAAAAAAAGAAAGGAAAAGAAAGCCAATTTAACCAAAATGGAATGTAGGTGATAAATGCAGGACTACTAATATGAAATAATACTGTACCCTCTTTGGTCAGCTCACCCCAAAATGTCAATTAAACCTTTCAGTCAGATATTTAAAAAGCAAGGAATCAACATTATAATTCTAGGATCTAATCTAAGTATCTACTCAATATGAAGCATATCTGAGTTTGGTGTGAAAAGGGTTTTCCAGAAAATCTTCAACTGTTATCTCCAAATTACCAAGAAATAAATCATTTCTGCATGCTTTTTGTAGAATGGAATCATAAACAAAAAACTAAAGATTTATTGCTTTGAGAACAAATTTGTAGTATAGTAGTACGAGTCTTTGGAATTAAGCATAATCACTTAAGGAAGGCAGGAAGTTGACAACGTATTAGGAAAGTGTGTGTGAGAGAGACAGAGGGACAGAGAGAGAGCTCGTGCACAAGTCAGCTGGTCCAAGAACTCAGATGAGGCGCTAGGAACCCTTTTCCATAAAGCGCCAGTGGCACAGATTTTATAGTCTAGACTCCGCAGGCCACGGAGTCTCTGTTGCGACCACTCGACTCTGCTATGGGAGCACAGACACCGTACAAAGAAATACATGTGACTGTGTTCAAATAAAATTTTACTTATGGACAGTGACATCTGAATTTCATATAAATTTTACATGTCAAAAAATATTATTCTTTTGATTAAA
Source organism: Mesoplodon bidens (assembly GCF_964165515.1). NCBI lineage: Eukaryota > Metazoa > Chordata > Mammalia > Artiodactyla > Ziphiidae > Mesoplodon > Mesoplodon bidens. The sequence continues at coordinate 9,505,533 of NC_138179.1, forward strand.
AAAATGATTTTGAAAGCGTAAAAACCATTCTTAGATCATAGGTCATACAAAAACTGGTAGTTGGCCAGACTGGGCCCACAGGCCATAGACCGCCAACCTCTGATTAGATCGTTGGCTGGTCTTAACCGAAAAAGGCGGATGTTATGCTAAACCTCCATTTCTTTAGAACATAATTAAAAATTACAATTTCAACAGCTCACAAACCAAATAAAATTAAAAGCCAAGTTGTAGAAAGAAATAAACTAATACTCAAAAGTAAAAATTTTTCAGCTCAATTAACTTTGGTACCCAAAGTGGGAAAAAGCATTCATAACTATCACAGATGAAAACAAAAGAATGTCACTGAAATTAGTCATTTTTTACCATCGAGGTATAAAATCTATATGGAAATACGATACTACATCGAATTTTACTTCTCATAGTGCTGATTTATTTCCTTTAAACACAGTTTAATATACCTTTGTTGTTATAAAAATGCTATTCATGACCCTGAATCAGGTTCAAGTTCTGCTTCATTTATTTTTATATCAATATTTAATACTGTTTACCATTCTAATCAGCACTTCCAGCAGAAAGTACTGATGTACAAGCAAACCATAAGAGGTGCAGCTCTCCAGAGAGCTCATTTTGTTAAGTTTTTATTGTCTGAATATTTACATTGGTAGATGAAAGCCTTTTTAATCTTATAAACATCAGTGCACTCAGTTTCACTAGAGGGTAGTTTTACCTCCTTGGGCACGACGCCTTGTTCAAAGGTAATGAAACAAGAAAGCACTTTTCCTTTTTTGCTATTTAAGGATATAGTAGAAATTTTTGCTGAGGTAGCTCAGTCAATCCTTATTTTTTCTTTTTTTATGTATGTTCAGTCTCAGCATATTTCTGGGAGAGTGATGAAGTCGTCACTGCTGGGAATGGCTACCACTGAGGTTTCAATGCAGGGCACCTGGCTGTGCTTGTCTTTGTCCAAGTCCTGATCCTTCTTCACATATGTTCAGGGTTAATTTCATTTGAGCACACCCCCAAAGTTGGGTGCCTTTTAGGTGGAGGCATGTGCATACTGTGTCAAGGTCTCTAGATTTAGAGACCTCCAAGCAAAGGTCACCTGTTCTTAACTGACCATGAAAGAGGAAACCTGATTACCTACCATTCCGTGACAGTTAAAAGTTTCAACTCTTTATCCTCTTTCCTAGTTATGCTATCTATTATCTAGATTTTGATTTGTTTCCACATTTCATAGCTCTCTAAAAGAGAAACAAATAATCATCGTGGAATTTGAAAATCAGGATAATTCTAAAGGTACCAAGAGGAAGGTATGCCCTACAGTTTGTCCCTTAGGTCACGTCTTGTTGATATATATACATAATCTACTTTTGTAACACCTGAGGAAATCATATAGAAGAAATTCTTAAATTAGTCATATTGTTACTAGTAGCATTTCTGAAGCACATTTCCAGCATGTAAACACGTGACAATTTCCCAAGTACCATCACACTGCCAAATCCTAGAGGAAATTTCTAAGTTTTCTCCTTCTCATTGAACCATTCTAGCATCTTACATTCCAGTTTCCTGAGAGTAATCCCTGTCATTGTTGGTGTTCTGAATGGAGTAGTCCAATCATGTTTCCTTCTGTCCATTTCTCTATGGAAAATTTCTCAGTATATCAGTGACAATTGTGCTTCCAATTGAATCTACCATAGGTCATATCAGAGCTGCCATGAACTCAAAACCATCATTACTGTGTACTTCAAGGAGAAGAGACACTATTTTTGTCTTATCATGTTTCATCCTGCTAAGACAAACTTCAGTCTATACTATCCAACTCTATACTCAATAAGCACCTGAGATGACCACTCAGCTTTTACACATGGCTGCATCTTTTAACCCAGCTCTGATTAATCCAGAATGCTGTTCTATTCCAATGACATGAACTAGTACTTTTTTTCTGGCCATTTCTTGTGGCATGTGGGATCTTAGTTCCCCAACCAGGGATTGAACCCATGCCCCCCGCAGTTGAAGCACAGGGTCTTAACCACTGGACTGCCAGGGAAGTCCATGAACTAGTACTTTTAATTTTTGCACGTAACTTTCTAGAAGTCTTTCTAAAAAGCCTCTCTCACTGACAGCATCTACCAAAACACTTTTTTCTAACATGGGTCTTGGTTCACAATTAACTACACCATGCACAGTTTGCAGTGGTGCGCTCCAAGACCCGTTGTGGACAATTATCATGACCCTTATTTACACCCTTCTAAACCTAGTATCTGCTAAAAAATCTGAGTATATTCATTTCGCTTGCCATTACACTGAACTCATGAATTTTAATCATTACTTTGATCTTTTAAAAAACCTGTATAAGAATGATGACTGGTCTTCCCTTTCTCCAGGACCTTTGTGTGGCTTTCGTGCTAGGCCTAGGACTTCTCCAGAAGGGAGTTCTATATTTTTTTTCACTCATCATGTCTCTTGCATTACTGAAATTAAACAGCAAGAACATATGTAAGAAGTACCCAAATCAAGGAGGACCACTTTGCAGTAAGTAAAATTTCTCATGGCCATTCAAATGTAAGTGTTTGAAAAATACAAAGATATATATATACATCATGAAAATTATTTCTATCTACTTTCATCTCCATCTCCTTGGCTACTTATGGCAGCTCCCCTCAGCTGGAGGGTCTTCAAAAACATAAATACATATATATATATATATATTTTTTTTCAACCTTCATAGCAGTTTTGCTTCCAATTACTAGAATGGCCTCATTATTTATTTATTTGCCACCACCATTTTTCAGGTTCTCATTTGCTGATGATTCAGTCAATCTGAAAAATTTCTACTGGTTTAACTATTTAGTATATTGGGTATTTGAAATACCGTATACAAGGCATTTTTTTGTGTGCATAATTGAGGCTAGTTTATTTTTCTTCACCTTGTAAAAGTGTTGAAGGGTCATTTAGAAGTTTTCTTATATAGTAATTAGCTAGTCAAGGAGATGATCAAAGGGAGTTTCAATGTATGATGGATTGCTAGTCCTCCTTACTTTTAAGGGAAACATCTTAAAACCAGAAAATAATACTATTGGCCTAACTAAAACTATTCATTTTGAGAGGGTAGGTTAATTACCTGAGGATACCAGATGCCATGTAGCATGACTTTTTAATGTTCATTATTGTAAGAGGAATCTAAACAGCAGACTGTTTTCCTTATTTGGGTAAAAAGCTAACTTCTGGAAAAGAGCTAACATATCCAAGAAGAGGTAAATATTTGATCAGCCATAGTTACCTTGCTGTAGCTATCCATGACTGCCAAGTTACTTTTCCTTCTTTTCTAAAAATAAGTATTTCTCATTAAAATATGTATTACTATTTATTACATGTGACTTGAAAAATATGGAAAAGTTGAAGGAAAAAACCCACTGTTGGGATCATATAATTCTATATCCTATACTTTCATAAAGCATCATCAGCATTTCCCTAAGCCTTATACATCTTTCATAACCATTATATACCATGATATTCCAGTGAGTATTAAAGCCATTTTTAACTTCTATTATAAACACCATAGCAATCGACATTTTCATAAAAGAGAGAGAAGCACAGCTGTTTCGGCGCAGCTCAAAGAGGACACTGAAACAATAACTCAGTGTGCTCATGCTTCAAGCAAGCCCTGGGGCAGGAGGTGAGCTCAGTGTGATCTCCCTCTACCTGATATTCACATAAGCCCATTTCCTATCCTCCTGCCCATTTAGTGGTTCTCAAGTCAGGACTTGGGTCCGTATTAATAAGAGCCTTGTTCAGATAAGATCAGATGGGGCAGAGAAAACAACAAAGACTTGTAAAGATTTTCTTCCTTGTTATAACACTTAGAATTTAAATGCTCTTACCTTTGGAGAAGGATCTTTTAACGTGAGAGTCATCAAGGACACAGACTGTGGGCTTCCAAGCTCAGGTGTATCAGGAACAAAGGCTGACCAGTAGCCGTAAAGAACTTTTTTTTCTATTGATTTTATAGTAGAAAGAAAACAGGCTAATGCTCCTTGGCGAACTTTGGCTTGGTAAGACCTTTAATAACCAAAAGAAGGAAGAAAAAAGCCTTTTAATTGTTTTGAAAAACATAAGCACGAAATGCTATTTATTCCAGCCAGCTCAAATGATACAGTGGGAAATTCAACATTCTAAATGAATCTGAAAGATGCCAACATTTTAAAAATTATTTCAAAATGTGATCAAAACATGTTAAAGCAATTTGTTTATCTAACAAGTTAATAAAGTCAACAATTAAAAACACACAACTAGATAGAGAATAAGAGGGCAACATTTTGATATTAGGAAATCAGTATGAAATATGAGGTACTGCAGAGTATCCATTCATCCAACAGATACGTATTGAGAATCCTTACGTATGTGCCAGGCACTGTGCTGAGGCTGGCAGACATAAACTAAGCCCCTGCCCTTGACAAGCTTATTAATGGCAGAGACACAGAGTTAAAGAGATTACAACACAGTAATCAGAGATAAGTCAAACAGTCCCATAGGAGGGGTACCTAAGCCGGAATGGGGGTCAGAAAAGGCTTCTCAGAGTATATGATCGCTGAGCTCATACTGAAGATGGGTAGTGGTTAACAAGGCAAAAGGCAAAAAAAAGTGAAAGAAAGAACAACTCAGGCAGAGGAACCACATGTACAAAGGCAGATAAGAGAACAATGCAAAATGCATAGTCATACCAAGTCCCAAATAAATGAGACCCTTCCAAGTTAAATCACACGCGGCAGTCAGACTCTTAAGCAAGGTCAGAAACGTATACACATAACTTAGAAGATAAGGCGTAAAAACAGAACAAAATACCACTACCTCACTTTACTCTGCATGCCTCCTTCAGCATCAGAATAGTCTGACTCACTACTGCTGACTCTCTTCCAACTGGAAGAACTGAAGGATGAGGAGACTTGGTCTTTTCCTGCAGCTCCACTTGCAGCTAATGGCAAACGCGGAACACCCAGGGAGGAGGGGCACTGAGTGTCCCCTTTATGCGGGTTCAGTCTGCCTGAGCCAGTGACTGGGGCTACTTCTCTTTCACCACTGGATTCTTCCTCCTCCTCCTCTCCTTGCTGGATTTTCTTCGCTTTTACTTTTGATTTTTTCCTTTTATTCTGATTTTAGGAGCAAATGAAAACATATATATGATAGCTATTGGTAACTTCTCATTTGATAATTACTAAATATGTCCCCAACACGTAGTATGGATAAAGAAGAGGAGAAGAGAAAAAAGCGGCACTTCATACTCCATGCGTCAGGCACTATACTAAGTGGTTCTGTACACCTTACTGGACCACAAGAAACAAGGGAGGAAATACATGGGACAGAGCAAAACTTGTGACCTGGGTTTAGATTCTACATCTGTGATCCTGGGCAAATCACTTAGCCTGGCTGAGCTTGCCTCATCTGTTTAAGTACGGACTAATGCCACCTTCCTTGTACGGCTGTGAAGGCATTCAGCCTTCTCAACAAAGGTTCTGCAAAAGATCAAGGTCTACAGAAAATGACTTGAGTGACTATTTTCTCAGGTCTCCCAAACAGGATACGCAGCTAGCACCACTCCAGATGCACAGGAGGGATGTTACTCCTTTACAAACTATCCAGGTTTTAGAGCACTGGGGCTTTGTAGATTTAAAGTAAAAGCCTGGGACTTCCCTGGTGGTCCAGTGGTTAAGACTCCACACTTCCACTACAGGGGGCACGGGTTCGATCCCTGATCGGGGAACTAAGATCCTGCATGCCGTGCGGCGCAGCCAAAGAAACAAAAATCTTAAAGTAAAAGCCAGTTTCTTTCTCTTCTGCTACTTCCTTCTTTCGGACATCCAAAGATCTTTGGAATCTGTGCTCTCCTCTGCATTCTCAAGGTCCCTAACCTTTAGGAGAGAAGGTCCTCATGACTTCTACCTTGAGTTATTAATGTGGCTCCAGACTCACACCCTTTTACTTGCTATCACAGTGATTTCTCTGAAATGCCAATCTGATCATATCACTCCCCTATATCAGATGCTTCATTTCCACCACCTATAAGATAAAAACCCAAACTCCTTAGCACACTGTGTATGACCCTTATGATTTGGCCTCTGCTACACACTTGTCCCACCTTCCCGTCCACACACCTGACACTCTAGCCCATTGTTCAACTCGCATTCCCTAAGTCCGTGTACCTGTTGTTCCCTTTGAATAAAACATTCTCCTTCCTTCTCTATGCTATTACTCATTCTTGAGGCTCAGGTTAGCCACTATATCTTTTAAAAAGCACCCCCTTACTCCTCTATTGGTTGCCCTGAATGTGCTCCTAGAATACCCCGTGAATATTCTGTTGAAAGAAATCGTAATACTGCACTGTAGTTGTTTACTTATCCACCTTCACTTTCTCCCCCCAATTCCTAAAACCACAACCTATGTTCCTAATGCTTAGCACAATGTCTGGGATATAACAGATGCTCAGTAAATGTTGAGTAAGTGAATGAGTGAAAGAATTTCTAGTTATAAGCATTTTAATCAGGTACTACATTTCTAGGTGTAATACCTCAGCCGTATATCTGTATGCTTCAGGTTCTCCAACAGCCACAGGAGGGAGATGACAGCTATCTGGAAAGACTGGGAAATCTGGCAGAGGGGCAACGGAGACCTATAATATTTACCAGCCAGCCTTTTGGAGAAAAAGTCTGTTGACCTGTGGTGTTGAGCATTTGAGGGATGCGGATGCTTGGCTATGGGTATAAAGCGAATGCCCATTTTTATAGCTGTTACATTGCCTAGACCGCTTAGAAGTGCAAGATGTTCTAACTGGTAGTTTTAGCAGTCTGATGAATTTAAATTTACTATGCTAAAAACCCTAAGTTGAAATAAAATTCAAGGTGAGCCTTTGGCACAGCAGTGATGCAAATCATAGAAAACACACATAGCAAGCAATGAAAAACAACCCACAACTTAAATCTAAATATACGTAAATGTACCACAGCTGGTCGAGAAGTGCTGGATTCTGTCTGCTGCGGTTTCATGGGTGGTCGTCCATCATACTGAGGAAGTGGAGTGGGGTACAACACCGTGGGCATCTCTATGTTTAGTCCAGGGAGTCCATGGAACATGGTTTTCTAATAATGATGATTAAGGAACACACACACATACAACAAATCATAAAACAGAATTTTTCACCATGTTCTGAATCACACAGATGAACAGATTAACGTTTAAAAGCTTTATTAAGGAAACTGAGATGAGACAGAAAATAGATACCCTGACGGTTTAGAGCTTAAAGGAGAGTTTATAATTTCATCTAGACCAGAGGGATCTGGCTTGGCCAGATCAGGTTAAACTTTAGATGCTAGTTTATTTACTTACTACTTTTACTTACTAATTTAAAAAATTTATCCAATCAGTTTTGTCCAATATTTTATCTATAATTTTTTTAACCAATCTATCCTTTTATTTAGCATATCCATGTCCAAATCTAGCTTTCTGTTATCTATTAGGGAGTAGGGGAGATGGTACAGGAAAAGAATTAAAGTTTTAGTCATGCTAAGTTATCATACATGGCTTTGATCTAAGGCCACCACAAAGTTTCTTACTATTTCTTGGCTGAACTGAAGACAGCTGGATGCCCAGAGAGGTTGATCTGACTCTCCCACTGACTGGCAGGCTCAGAAGCCAAAGAATGGCAGCCTAACGATACACATCTTGATTGGCCTGCTTACTACATGGGAGCTAAAGCCAAGGAGACGCACTGGTTCCTCTTTCAAGTCCAAACAGATTCAAGATAATCTAAAATTAAATAATCTACAGATCATACCTCATAACCTATTCCCAATAAAATTTTAGAATTTTCATAAATTTACTAAAGCAAGATTCAGTCTTTTCAGTTCTTAATTTTATTTTATTTTTAATTAATTTATTTATTTTTGGCTGCATTGGGTCTTCGTTGCTGCACATGGGCTTTTCTCTAGTTGCGGCAAGCGGGTGCTACTCTTTGTTGCAGTGCACGGGCTTCTCACTGTGGTGGCTTCTCTTGTTGCGGAGCACAGGCTCCAGGCGCGCGGGCTTCAGTAGCTGTGGCTTGCGGGCTCCAGAGCGCAGGCTCAGTAGTCGTGGTGCACGGGCTTAGCTGCTCCACGGCATCTGGAATCTTCCTGGACCAGGGCTTGAACCCATGTCCCCTGTGTTGGCGGGCGGATTCTTAACCACTGTGCCACCAGGGAAGTCCCGGTTCTTAATTTTAAATACGTTTAAATATGAACATTTTATTCTTCTCTCTTAAAATACAATACCCTAAAGCTAGCCTTGGAGTAATGATGTAAACTGGTCCTTATGTCTGGGGTGTAAAGAGGAAAGACACTAACCACATGAGGACCTGGGGTTTAAACGGGCAATGCCTTACCTTTAGCACAGCCAGAAGAGCTCCAAGTTCATCAGTCTGTGTCAGTTTCATCTTCCCACCATTTAGAAGAGACTGTATACCTTTTAATGCATTTTGTAACAACTAGAGGGAAAAAGGAGACCAAGTTAAAAGGTAAATGAAATTTGGTTGTTCAGGGACCAACTTTCTAGCACCACGTAGGATGGAGAAAGAAAAGTCTTTAGATGATGAAAAAACTTTAGACAGGGGAGGGGAAAAAAAAGAGCAGAGATGAGGATCCAGAGAAGAAAGCTGATGAGCTACTACTAATTATTTTCTAGAAGAATGGAGTGCTTCTATTGAATAAGAGTGGTCTCTTCGTACATGTTTATAAACCCGCACATACTAATCGTGAGCAAGAAAAAAAAAAGAAGAGATGTTTAGTGGGAAGAGTACGACAGCAATAAAAATGTGGCAGCAGAGACTGGAAACAGGAAATCCCTATCATGCAGTAACCAAAGCAGCTCTTTTCACAGCAGCTCTTAAAAGCAAAGAAATGTATGTGGGGACAGGTTTCTAGAGGGCAATTCTGATCAAGATTAATTTTTTGGCCAGTAATGTCATTTCTAGGGTTCCGTCCTTAAGAAATACTCCCTACAGGGAAAGGATGTGAACTGCAGCCTTGTTTGAAATAGTGGAATCGCTGAAAAAAACTTTAATTTTCCATCAATTATGATAATTATTTAAGAAGCTAACCCTCTGCTACATGTGAAACTTAACAATAATAGCAAGCACTTTTCCAAGCATATTTAAGTGCTTTTATGAACAGTTCATATACACCTCATAAGACCTCTACAAGGTGGTTATTTCTCCCATTTCAGAGATGAGGAACACGTAGGCTCAAGAAGTTAAGTAAATTGCCAAGGTCTCCCAGCTACAGCAGTTAGAAAGCATGAAGTACATCAACAGGTATTGAAAAGATGTCCAAGATATATTAAGTTTAAAAAGGAGCGAGAGCTGCAAAACAGCATATTAAATATGATCCCACTTAAAAATTATAAATATGCTCATTTATATACAAAAAAAATCTGGGGTCATGTAGAACAAATTGTTCCCAGTGGTTCCATCTAAGCTGGGGACTATAAGAAACTTTCGCCATCTTTGATTTGTAATTTTTGAAATGTGTCACTTTGAATTTAAATCATGCTAATAAACTGTCATATTTGCATCAGGTTTTTTAAACAAATAATAAAATATTGCAGATATTGTTGAAATCCACTCCTTTCCCTTCCAACTAAAAGACAGTCACTAGTCAGAAATTTTTTATTTCCACTTTTACAGTCAGGAGGGTAAAAATAGTTTAAGAACCTAGAATTGTAAAACAAACAAACAAAATGGCAAAACAAAACAAACAAAAATAATTTCTTGTAATTTAAACCTGAAAGATATGGGTTCAGCCTTTTTAGGTTATAAACACCCCCTTATGCCTATATCTCTAGACAAAACTAATACAGCAACAAAATTAAACTCTTTAATAGCAGCTTTTGTTCTACTGCTGCTTCTAAACACATCTGTAACAGTCAGAGGATTAGTGGTAGTCTCACCTACCATGCAAAACGTGATATCATCCATATCAGATGATTTTGGAGACTGTAAAGTGGTCAAGAAAGCTTGGAAGCAGATATTTTGGTACGGCTCCTCCAAGTACGGCTGTCCTGGCACACTAAAACACATATAGAAAAAGCAGCTTCAACTCAGTCGCCTTTGAAATGGGGCTTGCAAAAGAATAAGAATTAAAAGTAACAGCGATACTGACTAATGGAGTTGGAATATACCCTTGAATGAAACTGTATCATAGAAGATTGTGCACTCCGGTTAATTAACTACTGCTGTGGACAGGCACGAGGCTGGAACGAATAGGAAGAAGAATGGTTTCCACAGGGAAAAGTTACAGAAGTCTGCAGTGAAACAAGTACACAGAAAGCGAAATCTTTTTTTATTACGCTTTTCAGTTCTTAGAGGGAGATAATGCAGACAGGTTGTCAAGCTAGAATCACACAGCTGAAGCTGCCTTCCTAGCCACTGGACAACACTGCAATGTAGAGACAAGATATTACACATCAGTTCAAGCTTGTGCCACTCATTTTCTATTGCATGAATTTAGAATTGGGCAGTTGGGATTGGTTCTGTTTTCTTCAAAGAAATTGGCCTTGACAGATATATCTCACCAAAGCTTAAATTAATATGAATATATCCTTCTAGAAGATTTAATATGGTTAGAATTTATACCAACAGAAAACCTCAACATACTGCACATATATCACTTTTACCATATTTTAGAAATAAAGTCCTACTCTAAGGTCCTAGTCCTTTACTTCTTCATAAGCTTTCTTCACAAGCAACATTGAAATTAAAAATAAACAACATAAGATGATGTCATTAGCAAAAAGCATGGGAAATGCAAAGTAGGTTATTTTTCTAAGTTGGCTCTGGCTTCAGACAGATTGAACCACCTACAAAGGACCCATGAGAGGCCCTATCTCATTACACCTGGGAAATCTGACTGAATCCACATACCTGAGACATAAGTTTGCCATACAATGCACTGCAGCTCTCCTAACTTCAGGGTCCGACTGAGCCAAGTCACTCAGCTTCATCAAGAGTCCGCTCTTGCCAAGCAAGTCTGGGAGGTACTGAAACGACATCACAGCCAATGTTGGCCGAAGAAAAGCTTCTAGGAAAACATTACTTTTTAAATAGATTTCTTTCTTCTTTTTTTTTTAACTAAAGGGAATTTAGGTACCAAAAGACTAGCTGCTAGGTAAATCCTTCAGATAGGCATGCAAAAATATGCCCCCAAAACATCAGTAAGGATCAGCACTCCCAGCCTAGGTTGTTGCTGAAGCTCTTTCATCTCGGCTGCACAGCTGAAGGGTAATGATAATAATAATAATGATTAATATTTACCAAGTGCCAAGCACTTTACAAGTGGACTTCACCCTCAGAGGAACTATTTTACACGTGAGAAAACGAGGCTCAAGAGTGACTGAGGAAGGGTGACTCGACGTTACACATCTAATGAATGGCAGGACAGAAACCTGAACACAGGCTTGCTGGTTCAGGGCCTGTGCCCCCAACCTTTCAAAGGAAAGACAGATGCAGTTTAAACTACCTTTTGACACTTTGAGCCATTGCAGTAAACCAGGGCTGCCAAGGCTTGGAGAATCTGCATGTGTGTCCAGGAACTGCACTGCTGAATAGCAGAAATAGTATATGCCAACAGGAAATCCAGGTTCTGTTCATCAACAATCACCTATCCAGAGAGGGGGAAAAAATTATATGATCTAACTTCTAGAAAAATAGTCAATCCTTTTCAGACATGAATGCTCACCTGAATCAAGCTGTGTAAGAGACAGAGAGCACACGTGTATCCATCTTTTTTGTGTCAAAAAAGATCAGCTTTAAAGACCTTGAAAGTTTGATCGAGAGGACCCCCTCCCTGCCCCAGGGCCTTGCTCATTTCTTCCCCTTTACTCCCTCCACTCAAAGTAGAACCTGGCAAAGTCCTTGTAACTTTTCCTTGAACCAGACACTGGCCGCTGTAAATACTCAGATATGTAAGACTCAATCCGCTGAAAACTTTTTTTTTTTTTTTTTTTTTTTTTTGCGGTACTCGGGCCTCTCACCGTTGTGGCCTCTCCCGCTGCGGAGCACAGGCTCCGGACGCGCAGGCTCAGCGGCCATGGCTCACGGGCCCAGCCGCTCCGCGGCATGTGGGATCCTCCAGGACTGGGGCACGAACCCGCGTCCCCTGCATCGGCAGGCAGACTCTCAACCACTGCGCCACCAGGGAAGCCCCGCTGAAAACTTTTAAGTCAACTATGTTTCCTAGTAAACGCTCAACAAATACTTTGTGACTAAATATGTCTGCTGAATAGCTACTATGTCTCTGCCATGATGTGGGGAATATAACAGAAAGAGATAGCATATTCCTGTCCTTAAGGAGTTTATAATTTTATTGGGATAAAGTAGGCTAATCCAAGTACCAATTCATGGACAACTGAAATAAACTGCCACCAAATGTTAGAAACTTGGTTAAGGGCTGTGGGTGCCATGGGTGATTAGGAACTTTTTCAACTGCCAGTGTTAAAAAGATGTTACTGCTGAGAACAGCAAAGATTCAGAAGCCACCACATCAGTTTGAAAAATTCTGAACTTGAAAAGAGCGTTATTTCATTTAGCTAGTCACATGCAGCATACACTGTTGCCTGGTTACCCACTGTTACCTTGGTTACCTCCAGCATATTCAGCCCCTCTTTTCTTGCTGGCAGAATACTGATCTTATTTGGGTGTCTACCTTCCCCACACGAGACCTGAAGGTAAACCCCAATTCTGCTAAGACAGTGGTTTTCCACCAGTGGCAATTTTGTCCCCCAGGGAACACTTGGCAATGTCTGTAGACATTTTTGATTGTTCGAATTGGAGAGATGCTACTGGCATCTAGTGGGTAGAGGCCAGGATGCTGTTAAACATCTTCCAATGCACAGGACAACCCCTCATAGCACAAATTTATCCAATCCAAAATATCAACAGTGCCAAGGATAAGAAACCCTGACATAAGGGCTGAGCTGCATATTATAACCATCTAGGGAGCACAGGTCCTCCAGGTGATTCTAATGGGCAGTCAAGGTTGAAATCCCTTGTTTAAGCCATTCATGGTAATACCATTCCCCTGATCAGACTGCTATAGAGGGGTTCTCCTATGACCTAGGTCTCTCCAGCCTGATATCAGGGAAGAGACTGCTGGAGAGTGAGGCAAGCTTCCTCATTCTTAAATAAAACAGACAAAAAATAAATAGTTCTTTTGCTTCTGCTGGGTGTTATTTATTTTCCATGGGATGCCTGGATTTTAAGTGTGAGAGTTGCTAGCTGAGGATAACCCATCCACTGAAGATGGCAGAAGAGAAAGATGCCAGAAAGCCTCTTAATTATTAAGTGCCCTTAAAGCTGCATCCCTTGGGGCCTGTGATGTAAGATGCTTTTTAAAAAATTATTTAGCTATTCTGGCTTGGCTCTTCTGTTTCTTGCAGCCAGAAGCATCTTAAGATTACATAATGCTAATTGATAAGTTTTGTGCTAACTACATCCACATACTCATGTGGTATAGCTTATAGTAACAGCCTCAAATTTTGAACTGTTCCTAAAAAAAGATACCAGATTTATTTAGCAAGCTGGAGAAGATTCTGAAGAGAGGGGAGCTACAGTACAGACCTTGACATAAATAACAGGGATCTTTTTATCTAGGTCACCTTGCCCCTAAGCTACTTCTTATGTTCTATGAAGACCAAAAGTAGATGACAAAAATGGTAGCTTTGGGAGAGGGGAAAAAATACTGGTAGGAAAGGGGTAGGGAATATTTCAATTTATTCATAGATATGTCTTAGTCAAATATATCTTTCCTGAAAAATTCTAAGACCTGGGGGCTTGAATGATATTGGTTTCCTGAACCAAATGGATAGGAATACCTCTGATGGACAAATCTGTAGAATCTTTTTTTTGGGTCAGAGTTATATTTGTTTTAATATAATTCTTAGTAAGGCATTTGCTTCTCACATTTGCACAGCTTCTGAAAAGACCAGCCTATCATACTTACCACAGATGGAGTATCTCAAAGGTACTTACTTATTCTCAAAATTCATGATCTGAATTACCTATATGATTACCTGTAGTGTGTTAAGTAAATGGTGGATAAGCTGAGACAATTTGCTGACAAGATGATTCTGATTAAGAGGCACCAGCTGGCAAGCTTGGACAAGAAGAGTACTGACGTCCTACCAAAAAAAAAAAAAAAAAAAACAACAGACAATGAAAAGGTGTTATACCTGTTAGCCAAGAGAAGACCCGCCCCCAACACAGCCAAATGAGAAAATAAAGGTGAACGTTCACACTCAAAAAGGGAAAGATGAAATATGAGGCAGAGAGTAGGATGACAGCATGTGCTAAAAAAGGAAAAGAATCAATATGATTTTTCTCAGGCTAAAGACTCCAGAGTCTCTACATATGTAGAGACAGTACAATTAAATAACCAAAGAAAGGATTCCAGAATATAAAAGCACACACTTAAATTAAAAATACCAAAGGGTAAGCAAACCAAATTTGCCATGTCACTGGGAAAATCAGAAATGACACTTGTACAAATTTAATGTAAAATTAGGAATTCTTTTTACCTATTTGCAAATCACACTATTCACTCATCTATTGATGTTTATTGAATTAAAAGGCTCTGAGCACCTTCTCTGTGCCACGTAGTGTGCCAGGTCTTTGGGCTCCAAACATGAACAGACATATTCCTGAATCTCAAAGAGCTCACAATCTAGTGAAAGAGACAGAAATACTATTCACAAATAATTAAAGTGAATTAGGTGCTGAAAGAATTCAGTACAAATTCTGCAGGAATACAGTAATTAGGGAGGTCTTGTGGAGGTGATTTTTAAGCAGAATCTGGAATGATCTGAAGGATGAGTAAAACTCTGCCAGACAGACAAGGCACCGAAAGACACAGCAAGCAAAGGGAATGGAGTGGGCAGGCTTGGAACAGGAGTAGGTGTGGAACACCAGTATGTGGTTGAGGAACAGCAAGTTTTAAAATGACCACACACAGGGCACAGAAGCGGGAGATCCTCCCAAATCAGAGTTTTACTTTTCTAATGAGATTCTTTTCCACTAAAGAAAAGGTCACTCTGGCAGGAGCGCAAAGAATGGTTTGGAGAAGGGCTGGAGATAAGAAGTTAGAGGGGACCAGTGGAACAATCCAGGAGAGTCATCTTGCCTGAGGGCCTAAGGCTTTGGCAATGGGAATTGGGGTGGGGGGGGGGTGGACTGAGAAACATTTCTGACATAGATTCTGAAGAATCCAGATTGGATAGGATCTGGGAGGAAGGAAAGGTGAAGAACCAGTGTCTGCACCTTTGCTCTGTGCGACTGGGCAGACTCCATGTTTGTGTGTGTTGGGGGATGGGACGGATTGGGGATGTAGTGGGTGCATGGAGACAATGAACTAATTTTTAAGAATTGTCAAGTTTGAGGTGCCTGTGAGCACCAGAAAACGGTGGTAAGACTGGGTCAAGAGTTCAGGGAATTCAGTAGCATCCAAGGCCTGATGTGTGTGAATACTATCGCTCAGAGCCAAAGTACTTCTAAAGAGGCGGCAGAGAGTGCGGAGCTACATGGAGTAACAGAAAATGGCTGGGACTTTGAGACACTTTAGTTCCCATTCTAGCTCTGCCTTTTGCCAGCAATATGACGCTGGACCTTTTTTGTGAGCCTCAGTATGTTTATCAGTAAAATAGACCTAATAATACCCACGTTCTAAGATCCCTAAAACCGTGTACGGTACAGTACAGTACGTGGTAGTAAGGAATTTTATACACAAAGTGCTCTGAATGCGGGGAGCGGAGGGGCGGGAAGGTGGCACCAGAGATGGCACCTGCAATGTTATCAGAGCATAAGTTATCAAGCTGGGTTTTGAAAGAAGCTAGTTTGCCAGGCACGGCACGGTTCTTCCAGAAAGGGAGGGCGGAAAGTGTGCCACGGACGGAGGGAGCAAACGAGCCTGCAACTAAGCACTGCGAAGTGGGGGTGCGAAAAGGCTAGAGACGCGGGCGGGAGCCACCAGCTAAGGTCCCTGAAGGGTGGGGCCGGGGCCAGCGGGCCTACCTCCGGGGCCACGCCGCTGCCCTCGCTGTAGTTCTCGGAGATGAGCTGGTCGAAGAGCAGGTGTATCTCGGTGCGGCTGGAGCTGCTGTCATCCGGGCGCAGGGCGCAGAGCCTGGCTGACAAGCAGCGGAATCCACGGCCCTGCTCGAGGGGTGGCTCCCGCTGCGCCTCTTGCGCCGGCCCGCTCGGCAAGGTACCCACAACTTGCGCCGCCGCCATCTTTCCTACGTAGGGCCACAGGGAAATACTTCCGGGGTATTCCCCGCTTCCGCGCGCCAGTTCCGGAAATGCCTGTTTCAAACCGGAACCTGAGGTGGGAGGGGTTCTGAGACTACAGGACCGATCCTCGGACTAGTGCCCTGTGAATGTATATCAGAAATTATGTGGGAGACTTTTTCGCCGCCCACCTCTCCTTGAGCCCTGACTGAAAAGGGGGGACTCTGTCCTCCCAGAGAGTTTGTTACTGGGCAGGGCTGACATTCCTGTTTAGTACTAAGCGTTTCAGATTCAGTCTAGGGTTGCAGGAAGGCCGCTGAGGAGGGGCGTGGCAGAAACTGCTAGGTCGACATCCTTCTCTTCTTACATCGTATTGGAGCCCCTAATTTTTTCCCTAGACACAAAACCACCCCGAATAAAAACTGTGTTCCCCAGTATTCTTTGCAGCTGGCCGGGAATCCTGTAGATCTTAAAGCACCTAAACACACAGAAGTAATCTGGGAGTTCAAACTGAACCATGTAAAATATAACCTGCCTAAGGGTGACATGGTTGAGATTGGACACCCCAAGATCTCCTGAAACCTTAAAAGCAAGAAGCTGGAAAGGAAAATAGCCATTTAAAAAGCTGTGAACAATTTTCAGTCACACCGGAAGTGAAGGCTTGAAATTTACATTTGGGCAGACGGGGAAAACCATCTCTAGGACGTCTGAGTTATGCAAATATAAAGCAACTTCTCACCCATAACTCTTAGGGAAACCCTTGAAGTCACCCAAATGTACATATTTTATCCTGTGAATAAAATACTTATGTTTAGCAATGAAAATTGGTGATACGCTTTAGAAGAGCGAGTTCTCTGAGAACTTTGGGATTCTTTGAGGAGAAATACTTATTTTATTTTGAATTTAAATTTCATTATGTTTGTATATTATTTCTTCTTGGATGGGTGTATACATATGTATGTGTATTTGTGATACTCAAACATTTGCTCAAAGATCAGGAACTGAGAACTAGTCACTTATTTTTTTTATTTTTTTATTTTTTAGCCACACTGCACAGCATGTGGAATGTTAGTTCCCCGACCAGGGATCGAACTGCGCCCCCTGCATTGGAAGAGCAGAGTCTTAACCACCGGACGGCCAGGGAAGTCTCTAGTCACTCATGTTTTAGTTTGAATTCTCCTAAAGCAGAGCCTCAGGTGAGGTTGATATGTGACTGATTTACTCAGGAATGAACAGGAAAGAAAGGGGAATCAACAAAAATATGTGCTATCCAGTTGCCCATTGCAAGGGCTGAATGATTGCTCCGTCCTCGGGACTTTATGTTGAATCTTAGGTCTGTGACTGTGAAACACATAGACAAGAAATTTCAAGTCTATTTTAACCTCCCACATTTCATAATGGGGAAAACAGGAGAGAGGGGCTGGCCTTCAGTATCCAGATCAACTGTGAGAGGCCAGGAAGGAAGATTAGCCTTGTGTTCTGTTCTAGAGTCTTAGAAAATTAGGACTAAGAGTCATTAGCCTATCAATTTGGTAATAATAATAATCATTTAGTCAACATTTACTTAATGTTTCCCACGTGTCAGGCACTATTCCAAGCACTTTACGGAACTAACTGTTTCTACCCTTGCAGCTCTATGAAGTATTGGGTTGGCCAAAAAGTTCGTTCGGGCTTACGGGGGAACCCCGAACGAACTTTTTGGCCAATCCGATAGATCCTGTTATATAGATGAGGAAACTGAAACACAGAAAGGTTAGAACACTTGTTGAAGGCCACACAGTTGTGTGGTGGGCCTGGGTCTGAAATTCAAAGTTGGATCTCTTAACCACTATGCTATTTATATAACGTATAGGCCTTAGATTGTGACATGGAAGTATAGTTAAGGCCCTGACACTTATCTGCTATATGACTTTGAACAAATTACTTAATTTCTCTGAACTTCAGTGTCCTTATATGTAAAATGGTAGTGAGAAGAAGCATTGTCACAAGGTCATTGTAAGGATAAATTAGATGATACTTGTGGGGCGTATAACACAGTCCTTGTTGCATAGCAAGTGCCCAACTAATGTCATCTCTCCCCCACCGCCGCCTCCTCCTCCTATCACCCCTCACCAAATAAATTAAGTAGTATGGGTACTTTTAATGATGATGATTTTTGGGGGGGGGTGCGGTTCGCGGGCCTCTCACTGTTGTGGCCTCTCCCATTGCGGAGCACAGGCTCCGGACGCGCAGGCTCAGCAGCCATGTTTCACGGGCCCAGCCACTCCGTGGCATGTGGGATCTTCCCGGACCGGGGCATGAACCCGTGTCCCCTGCATCGGCAGGCGGACTCTCAACCACTGCGCCACCAGGGAAGCCCAATGATGACAATTTATTAAAAGAAACAATTAGTTTCCCTTCCCCACCACACCCCTGGTCATCTCCATCCACGGGCCCCCATTTTCATCTGTCTTCCTAGGCAAGGAGTTTCAAAGAGTCACATCTTTGAAGACAGGAACTCCAGGAAGGGATGAACAAGTATTAGAGAAGGATGGCCCTTAGGATGTCTTCATCTGCGAAATGGACAAAAAAATTAGGCATGAGACCTGCTGTTTGGGGGACCTGGATCCACAGAATACAATTGAGAGGCAAGAGTTCCCAGTTCTGGGAATCAATAAGAACCTGCCAGGAACCAGCAAGGCCATAAGCACCCCAAGGATTGTGGGTGGGTAGGAAAAATAATACATTCTGAACACAAGCAGGTTATTTTTAAAGTATGTGTTGATTCTGTTGTGTTCAATACAACTTAATTTATAATCAAAACTGAATCCTTGTAGCTTTCTATTATGCATTTTTTTCAATCAGTGGCTATTGACAATAAAGGAACTACCATGTTAGGCCCCTGAAATTTTTTTTTTTTTTTTGCGGTACGCGGGCCTCTCACTGTTGTGGCCTCTCCCGTTGCGGAGCACAGGCTCCGGACGCGCAGGCTCAGCGGCCATGGCTCACACGCCCAGCCGCTCCGCAGCATGTGGGATCTTCCCGGACCGGGGCACGAACCCGTGTCCCCTGCATCGGTAGGCGGACTCTCAACCACTGCGCCACCAGGGAAGCCCCCCTGAAATATTTTTATAGTAAAGGGGTTCTTATAGTATTATATGGCAATGTGCACCTAAGGCTTAAAATAAGCACACTCCTTGGTCATCAATTATACGCCTTAGAATTTATTCCAAGGAAGTTAATAAGGGCATATATACCAATTCAGTATTCACTACTGCCATATTAATGATGTAAAAAATAAGAAATATATTAAATGTGTATTAATGGGGGTTGCTAAGTATATGAACATACATGTGCATGAACACATGTGCATGAACATACATGCACATATGGAGCACACGTGAAGGGTATTAAAGATGATGGGATAGAAACATCAGTGTTGGTATTAAAAGTTGTTCACTAACTATTTCTTTTTTTTTTCTTTCTGGGCTGCACTGTGCGGCTTGTGAGATCTTAGCTCCCCGAACAGGGATCGAACCCGCGAACCCGGGCCCTTGTCAGTGAAAGCTCAGAGTCCTAACCACTGGACCTCCAGGAAATTCCCTCACTAGCTATTTCTAAGTGAAATAATCAAGAAATCAAAATAGGTATAAGATTACCTCATTTTAAAATAAATATTATATATGTGTGTATGTGTTATAATATGTACCAAAGTGTTAAGCAAACATCATTTTGGGGTGGAGGGTTATGGGTGATTTTTATCTTTTTTTTTTTCCTCAGATAAATAGTCTGATCTTTCTCTAGGATATACCGGATAATGAAATTATTTTAAAGATTTGGAAACCACCATCCTGTGATAGGTGCTTCTTTTTCTTGGGAAGGGTGGGTGATGAGGAAGAGGCCACAGAGAGACAGGCTTCCGTCCCACTCATTTTTGGAAGGTCCTATTAGGGCCAAGCGTACCACCTGCCTGGTTTGGACATGGTTTGAGGAAGCAGGGAAGGGCCTGACATTTTTACCTGTCCTTAGTCCGAGACACATTCGTGGCCACAACCATTGCTGGCGCAGTGCTCCTCCGGATCACAGTCCCAGTCACCACTGCAGAGCTCAACGCAGGTGCCTACGTTAGAACAGACCAGCTGAACACCACCATGCTATAGACACAGGTGCTAGAGAGGACAGCCCTTGATTAAGGAGCCAATTCTACTTTCTTCTTTTGGTTCAATCCATAGTATAATTTATAAATGATTACTCGCAGAATAACACTCATTAACATCTTATATGTTTCAGTGAAAAACAATGCATTCACACAGTCTCAACAAAGCAAGGCCTACTTTAAAGAAGGGGATAATTGTGTCTGTGGAGGGGAAATGCAAAGAAGTCCACTTCAATGTCCTCACTTCTCCTCTCTGTAGGGAAAGGGGCAGAGAAGGGGAGACTCACATTTACCAAATATCAGCAAGGGTGCCCTGCAGTCACCTTGTGCAGTGAGTCTGACTGGCCCCATTTTGTAAGAGTGGCAGCTGGGGTGCACAGAGGTGACTCTCCTACTAGTCAGTACAGAAGTGGGATCCAACCCAGACCCGCCTGGCCCCTAGGCCAAGCTCCCTCTGCCATCCCACAGGGTGAAACTGACCCTGACCTGAAGAGCACATCTCCAGATTTCAAGGAGTCACTCCTGACCTGAGTGGAGACTCCCCATGTTCCCAGAGCCTCAAGGTTAGTGTTCGAGGGCCAATGAAACAGGTCCAAGAAGCTGGTTAAGACCCCGCAAGGGTTTCTAACAAAATGTGTGCAGAGCTCTGGACAAATGTGTGCTGTGCTTGGGTTGGTTACTCAGCTGTGATCAGGAGATTCTCTACCTGACTCTGTCTCTGCACTTCTCTGGGCCTTTGTTTTCTCATGTGTAAAAAGAAGCCCTTGGATCCAGCAGAGGTGGATGAAGTTCACTCTCCAGTGTCAACTCCAATCAGTAGAGGTGGCTATTCTGATGCTGGGTTGAGAAGCACTGGGACACCTTGTCCAGGCTCAAAGAGAAAGAGTGCTATGATTGATTAGCAATGTCTGAGGATGTAAGACGGGGGCCTGGTGGGATGTCTACAATGTACCTGCAGACCTCAGAGAAGATCAACACCATCCCTCCATGTTTTTATTAGCCGTTGTTGGTTTATGGTAAGAGAATTGGGAGACTTGTCTCCACTCACAACAGTTTGGTCACTCATTAACATCTATTGATTTCTTACTATGTACAAAGCACAGAGGTAAGTTATTCAGGAAGTACGAAGATGTAAGATCGGGTTATTACCTTCAAGCAGCGTAGAGTCTAAGAATGGAGATAGGATTTATGTTTAAAGTACTAAAAGCAAAGCAGTACGTGACATGTGCCCTGAGAGAGATTTATCCAAAGGACTAAAGGAGCACAGAAAAGAGAGGACATTACTTCTAAGTAATCAGGAAAGGTGAGTCTTGAAGTATGGAAATCTTTAAAAGGCAGAATTGAGACGGATGGTAGAGAAGAGAAAAGAATTACTAACCAAAGTTCACCAGGGGAAAATGCAACAGGGTGGGACTAGGGAGAGGTGCGTGAGGCACCCAGGGCACAAAATTTAAGGAGGCACTTGTGCAATCCTGGGAGTGAGCACCTCCTTAAATTTTGTACCCTATATGACTCATCTCCTTACTCTTAACCCTGAAATACAAGAAATACAGGAAGAATAGCAAACGGAAGGCTGGATAAGTATTAGGGAACATTTGGAAGTCAAGGCAGAAAGGTAAGCAGGGGACAAAGTTACAGAGGGCAGATCTTGAGGACCTGAAAAGTTGAGATTTCATTTGGTAGGTCAAGAGAGGGATGTGATGGCCATTTACTTATGAAGATTATCTGGTGTGAAAGCATAGAATAGACCAGGATTCCACAAGCAAGCAAACTTCAGAGGGAAGAGAGGGGCAGGGAGAGCTGTCAGGAAACGATTGCACTGGCCCAAGCATGGAGTAATCAGGACTGGAAATACAGTGTGGCAATGGGGGTTGGAAAGGAAGGAACATGTGTAAGAAACAATTTCAAAGAGTGAAGGGTATTTGGGAACCCATTTAATGTAGCGGAAGGAGAACAAAGAAGAAACGAGTTAGAGTTGAATCCAATGACATTTAGGGAGAAGAAGATAGTGACGATAATCTAAGAGAGAAGAAAGTTGGAGGATTGATGGAGTGACAAGCAATGTCAGATGCTGCAGAGGTTAAAGACTGGCTACTGAAGAGAGTCAAGTGATTTGTCAAGAAGATCTGGGAGAGTGATGGGGACAGCAATGGAGACTACAGTCAGTCTTCAAGGGATTAAGGAATGAGTTATGGGGAAGAAAGGGGAGAATGAAGGTTACCCCTTTGAGAATGTTGGTGGTAAAAGGAAACAAAGAGATTGGGATGATTCTTGGTTCACATATTTAAGAAAATATTTTCTCTAGGTGATCCAATTTATTTGCAGCAAGAGACAAAGAAACTGGAGAAGAGAGAGACGCTGGGGAGATGGAGGGTGGCTGATGCGGGTGCAGAAGGCTCCCCTTTGGGAGATGGAGGGGTGACCCGGGGAAAGGAGCGGAGAAAGTAACAGCAGAAGCAGAGAGATCCTACAGTCGAGGTGGGTCCCTGCAGTGGCTCCTTGACAGGAACATCTTCCCGTCTCTCCTTTCTTCTCCTCCTGCCCCTGCACCCACTGGTCCCCGATGGCTTACTTTCTGGCTCCTTCATACAAAAAAGGACAGGGCTATCTTCTGCATGGACTTACCCAGAAGTTTCAAGGGTCTCAAGGCAGCCTGAAGCTCCTGTACCTCTGAGCTGAGGGTGACTAGGGTCACAAGGAGGAGGAAGCCTCCCAAATTCATGCTGCTGTCGGAGGTCTTTGGTAAAGATGCAGCAGGGCTGAGAACAGCTGAAATGTATCCTCTTCCGTCCCCTGAGCTGGGATGAAAGGCCAAGGGTGGGGCTAGAGTCTGCGGGAGCCTAAGCCCTGCCCAGAAGCTGACATGTCCGGAGAACACACACCATGTATACCTCGGGTTATGCCACATTGTTACCTAAGCAAGTCTCTGAGCCAAGGGAACACCCTCCTCTGACGGACAAATATGACTCCTAAACCAGGAAGGCAGTGAGTGACTGAGAAAGAAGGTGAATTCATTCACTCATTCCTTTTTCAACACAAGTATCAGATGTCTTCTCTGGGCCAGGCACATGCTGGGCATGAGGAATACGTCCTTACAGTGCTTAAAATGCAGGAACTCGGTGCTAGCTGGTGACGGTACAACCTGCTCTTTCACTTCACCCCTCCTTGTTCTGGGCCCTGGCACCTCTGGTCTAGAGGGCAGGGAGAGGCAGTACGACAGCCAGCAAGGGTGCTCTTAGGTCACCAAGGAGGTGACTCGAGCCTCCTTCTGGCCTGGTCTGATTCTTTCTACTCCTGGGCACCAGGCAGACATGGTGGCCTTTGCCTGTATGATACGTGTAATTGTCTTCGGATGGAGTTCCACCTCTTCTTGTCCACCTTCATTTCTGAGGACCCAATTTCCTGATAGACGTGTTAAACTCTTACAGAATGTCTCCTATCATGAAGCACTGGGGTGGGGGTGGGGTGTGACTGCAGTAACCAACCAGCTAGGCAGTGAATTTCATTTCCCCCCTTCTTGTACACACTCCTACACTAGAGGAGTGATTCTCTGAAACAAGCACTCCCCTTGGTTTTCTGGAGGGATAGGCCCTCTTCCCTCCCCAGTAGCAGCGGGGATGGGGGGGAGGCATGTGTGAATTCTGGCCATCAAAACTGTGTTTCAGGGCTTCCCTGGTGGTGCAGTGGTTGAGAGTCCGCCTGCCGATGCAGGGGACACGGGTTCGTGCCCCGGTCTGGGAGGATCCCACATGCTGCGGAGCGGCTGGGCCCGTGAGCCATGGCCGCTGAGCCTGCACATCTGGAGCCTGTGCTCCGCAACGGGAGAGGCCACAACAGTGAGAGACCCGCGTACCAAAAAAACAAACAAACAGAAAAAACCTGTGTTTCATACGATGTCTATCTTAATGTGGGATGAGGACGACTGCGCTGGTGGGTAATGGCAGGACCAGGTTGTAACCTCTTAACAAGGCCCTGGGAGCTGGTTGACTTCTCTTTACAAAGCGCAGTGCTTGACATTGCCCCAGGGCCCCTGGTTCCTAATTCTGGGGCTGCAGGAAGAGAGCTGCCCTGTTCCGCTCCATTTGTCACAGTTCCTGAAATGCACCAGTGAGAGGTCCTTTGGGCAAACAACGGACCTCACAAATTGCTAATACCCCTAGGTGGGTTAAGGAGTACATTTATGGGTTATTCATTATGCAATTTTGCAAACTACCTTAACTCAATCCTGCCTATCCCAACGCTGAGATTGGTTGGTGTCTAATTTCTGTAACAGGGTAAGAGCCAGAAAGAAACTTTTAGAGATGCTGGACGCTGACAAGAATATCAATCCATATGTAATTCCAAAATTTTTAAAATGCTACAAAAAAGTTTCAATTGCGCAAAACTCAAAGGTATGTTGAAATTAAATTCATTTCCTTTTAGATGTCCTCTTTTCTGATTTTATTTTGGGTACTCTGTTTTGCTGGTTCCCTAAGCTGGTTCCCTTAGTTTGTCCTTTTGGTTACTCAAAGCTGAGTGGGGCCTTCAGAGCCTTGGTAATGAGGCCCCCGTCTTCCCTGGATTTACCTTGGCATGCAGTTATTTTGTGCTGCCAGCTAAATAGACACTTAAGCCTTATAGTTTTATAAAGCCTAAAGAAAATTTTGCCTTGTGACAAAAAAAATCTCAACAAGACCAGTAATCTGAATTGAAGCCCACCCCAGATGTGAGTGTAGGGCATAACAACTCCCAAACGCCATTTAGTGAGCACTGGCTTTACTCCAGGCTAGGTTCTTTACCGACCTCCTCACATTTAATCCTAACAAGGCTGTGAGGTGGTCTGTTGGTTAGGAGTCTGATTGCTAAAAGAGGGAATTTAGTATGAAAATGCAAGGGCGTCATTTTGGCTTCCCTGGTGGCGCAGAGGTTGAGAGTCCGCCTGCCGATGCAGGGGACACGGGTTCGTGCCCCGGTCTGGGAGGATCCCACATGCTGTGGAGTGGCTGGGCCCGTGAGCCATGGCCGCTGAGCCTGTGCGTCCGGAGCTGCAGCGGGAGAGGCCACAACAGTGAGAGGCCCACGTACCACAAAAAAAAAGGAAAAAAAAATAAAGAAATTATTATTTATTTAAATTAATTTATTTTTGGCTGCGTTGGGTCTTGGTTGCTGCGCATGGGCTTTCTCTAGTTGTGGCGAGTGGGGGTTACTCTTTGCTGCGGTGCGCGGGCTTCTCATTATGGTGGCTTCTCTTGTTGCAGAGCACGGGCTCTAGGCACACAGGCTTCAGTAGTTGTGGCTCGTGGGCTCTAGAGCGCAGGCTCAATAGTTGTAGGCACACGGGCTTAGTTGCTCCGTGGCATGTGGGATCTTCCCGGACCAGGGCTCAAACCAATGGCCCCTGCATTGGCAGGCGGACTCTTAATCACTGAGCCACCAGGGAAGTCCTCCGCTTCACTTTCACATCTACTTCATCTTTCTTTCTCTGCTGACCATCTTCCTCTGTTTTTCAAACCATATGGTAGGGGGAATGTTACCTCCCCTGAGCCCTCAAGCTCAAGATGAGTCCAGAAAGTACTAGATTTTCCCAATCACAAATTTAAAATGCCAGAGGAGAGAATTTTCTTGGCCTGGTTTGAGTCAGATGTCACCCCCGCCCCCCAAACTGACAATACAAACAAAGCTGCTGAGGGCTCTGTGTGTGTGTTTGTGTAAGGGTGTATGTGTGTGTGCGTGTGTGTGTGTTGCGGGGGTATTCAGGGAGCAATTGTAATTAGGAAGACACACAACATTGTTTCCAATACAGACAGGATTATTGCCATTTTACAGATGAGAAAACTAAGTCACAGAGAGATTTAGTAACCTACCCCAAATGACAGTTAAAAGGCAGAGCCAAGCTCAAACTCCAAAAGTAATGCTCTTCTCTAGAACACGTTACTATCAGGTTAGGTCCAAATCCTTAGAAAATAATTTTGATTCCTCTCTGTGGCACAGATGGATGAGCTTTTTTTAAAAAATACATTTATTTATTTTTGGCTGCATTAGGTCTTTGTTGCTGTGCTCGGGCTTTCTCTACTTGTGGAGAGCGAGGGCTACTCTTCACTGCAGTGCGTGGCTTTCTCATTGCAGTGGCTTCTCTTGTTGCAGAGCACAGGCTCTAGGCACGCAGGCTTCAGTAGTTATGCCATGCGGGCTCAGTAGTTGTGACGCATGCGCTTAGTTGCTCCATGGCATGTGGGATCTTCCTGGACCAGGGATCGAACCCATGTCCCCTGCATTGGCAGGCTGATTCTTAACCACTGCACCACCAAGGAAGCCCTTAATGAGCTTTTGAGGACATAGAATTCTACTTCATCTAGTATGGCACTAATTGTCAAGATTTCATTAGCAGAGCACAATTGCTCTGAGCTAAGCCGCTTGCTAGAGAGGATTCCGAGCACTCCATCAGATCAAAGGGAGGGCTCATCCACCTAAAACTGTACCTTTGGTTTTAGGAGACTTGAGGAACAACAGGTGGCTCTTATTTCTGGCTGTTCAGTAGGTCATTCCGAGGTTGTGAAGATAAGACCAATGCTTGTATAGCACAGTAGATAAGAGGACTTTAGAGTATGACAGATCTGGTTTACATCTGGCTGCACTGCTTGCTAGCTGTGTGATTTGGGGAAAATTACTTTCCCTTTCTGAGCCTTACTTCCTCATCTGCTAAGTGGGCATAATTCCTACCTCATAGGGTTGTTGGGTAGACTAATGTATATGGACATATATGTACACATACCTAGTCCTGGCAGAGTCCTCAAAGCTATTAAAAAAGTAAAGGGAATGTATGTCTTTCTCTTCCCTATAGTAGGGCACTTGCAGACAACTCAGGCAAAAGAAAAATCACAGAAGAAAGAGGAATTGGAATCTGTCCATATTTTATTCTGCTGGAAATCATAAACCCGACCAAGAAGAGACTCCAGGGCTTAACCTGCTATTACTGTCAGCGCAACGACTATCTGTGGGTTCATGATTCCTGTATGGAGGTCAGGAAGCTTAGCATGTCACTATTGTCTATCTAAAGAGTCATTAGCAGAGGAGGGTCAGTTGAGTCACAAACAATCTTTTTTTTATTTCCAGGAAACTTCATTGTTTTATTTTAAGAAATTGCTGCAGCCCCACGAACCTTCAGCAACTACCACCCTGATCAGCCAGCAGCCAGCAGCCATCAACATCGAGGCAAGACTCTCCCACAGCAAAAAGATTATGACTCACTAAAGGATCAGATGATGGTTAGCATTTCTGAGCAATAAAGCATTTTTAAATAAAGGTATTTTTTAAGACATAAGGTTAATGGAATACAGTTTAGTGTAAGCATAACTTTTATTTGCCCTGGGAAACCAAAAAATTCCTGTGGCTTGCTTTATTTGACATTTGCTTTATTGCAGTGTCTGTAACTGAACCTGTGATATCTCTGAGGTCTGTCTGTATGTTCCTCCCTTCTGATGTCTAAGTGTATTCCATAAGAAATAATGAGCATTGTTTTGACTGTGGGTTTTTTTAAATTGGAGTATAACTGCTTTAAAATGTTGTGTTAGTTTCTGCTTAACAACGAAGTGAACAAGCTATATGTATACATATATCCCCTCCCTCTTGGACCTCCCTCCCATCCCCACCCCCCATCCCATCCATCTAGGTCATCACAGAGCCCCAAGCTGAGCTCCCAGTGAGTCACAAACAATCTTCTATCATTTTTCCACAAGGTGATAAAGAGCATGGAAAGTGTCTAGAAGGAAATGTCCCCACCCAAAGAGTTCCCGCTCCCAGTGAGAGCCTTTGCAACTTTATTATCAGCAATAACAGGGGCTTATTATCAGCAATGACTGCTCCAAATAACAGCTCTGTTGTTCCCTGTGCTCTGCAATTGGAGCGTGAGACCAAGTTTGAGATGACTGGCAGGCACCGCAGGATAAGATCTGGACACCACGAAATCGTAAGCCTGTGCCCTCCCACCTAGACCTCTTTGTGCTTCCAGATCATGCAGCAGGCAAGAGTCTGAGCTTAGGAACCTGGGTCAGATCCTGACTCCAATTTAGTAGCTGTGTGACTGTGGACAAGTCATAGAACTCCTGTGAGCTCTGTCTCCTCCCCCTATAAAATTAACATAAGAATAGTACCTGCCCCAGTGTTGGCGTGAGAATTCAATTGGATAATTATATTCAGAACAATACCTGGAAGATAGCAAACACCCAATACATGCCGCTGTTTTCAAGGATTCATGATAGTTTTTTTTTTTAAAGGAATTCTTCCTTATAACTCAATGCACCCAGGCTTAAACCTCAGCGTCACCCCTGTGTGACCTTGGATAAGTCATGCCCTCTCTATGGGATTCAAGCTTCCTCATCTCTAAGAAGAGTTAGTTTAGAACTCCACTGATGCGAGAGCTTTTCTTTTTAAAGGATGCTCCTCCTTTAAATGAAAGGAACTCTGTATTATTGGGCATTCATTATGTGCCCAGCAAGACACCGTGGTGAGTACCGGTGTGTGCAGGAGCATAGGAGGCTGGTGAGAAGGGTGGGGAGTGCAGCTGGAGGCTGAGTGTGTGAGCAGATGCAGAGGTGGCACTTGAGATGTCTGCTTGCGCTTTTTCTTCGTATACAATGTCTCGTTTCCCCGACTTTTCCACTCCCTTCCCCTTCTTGTCTTTGTACCAGGTCCTGTACCTTCCTCCTCCTGACAGTGACAGGTAGTTGCTACCAGGACACTCCAATCGCCTTGCGAGTTTTTTTTTTCTTCTTTTTTTTTGGCTGCGTTGGGTCTTTGTTGCTGCGCGCAGGCTTTCTCTAGTTGCGGAGAGCAGGGGCTACTCTTCGTTGCGATGTGTAGGCTTCTCATCGCGGTGGCTTCTCTTGTTGCAGAGCACAGGCTCTAGGCGCATGGGCTTCAGTAGTTGTGGCACGCGGGCTCAGCAGTTGTGGCTCGCGGGCTCTAGAGCGCAGGCTCAGTAGTTGTGGTGCATGGGCTTAGTTGCTCCGCGGCATGTGGGATCTTCCCAGACCAGGGATCGAACCCATGTCCCCTGCATTGGCAGGCGCATTCTTAACCACTGCGCCACCAGGGAAGCCCACCTTGCGAGTTCTGAGGGCAGCCCCTGCAGCTCCGTGTTGACGATGGGGAGGAGGACGGGCCCCCCTCCCCGCACGCCCCACCCCCGCACGCACATCACGCTGCTGAGTGGCGTCTCCTTTGATGACAATGCAGATGGGCAGAGATGCGCTGTGAGTTACACTCTTCCCCTGTGAGCTCTGCAGCGTGTGGAACCTGGATCAAGACACAGGTAATTGCAAGCGTAATCCCTGATAGGCAGCTGACCTTTCTGGATGATATAGACCTGAGGTTAGCATTGAGTAATGTTTTACTTTCAAATAAGCTCTCTGAGCCAAAAGAAATAGCTTGTTCTACCTAATATTCAAAACTACTAAAGAAGGCTTCCCTGGTGGCTCAGTGGTTGAGAGTCTGCCTGCCGATGCAGGGGACACGGGTTCATGCCCCGGTCCGGGAAGATTCCACATGCCGCGGAGCGGCTGGGCCCGTGAGCCATGGCCGCTGCGCCTGCGCATCCGGAGCTTGTGCTCTGCAACGGGAGAGGCCACAACAGTGACAGGTCCGCGTACCGCAAAACAAAACAAAACAAAAACCCCAAAAAACTACTAAAGAACAGAGCCCACTTTGAGTGACAGAAAGGAGGTAGAAACAAAGGGACCTGGTATTTATTGGGCACTTCTATGTGCCAGGTTTTATAAACACACACATACACTAATACACATATATGTATTTTGAATAATATATATATAATTATATTGTATATTGAATAATATATATAATTATACATATAATATATACATATAATTATTTCTATATACACACACACACATTATCTCCACTCCTTTTAAAGATCAAAAATACTGGGCTTCCCTGGTGGCGCAGTGGTTGAGAATCTGCCTGCCAATGCAGGGGACACGGGTTCGAGCCCTGGTCTGGGAAGATCCCACATGCCGCGGAGCAACTAGCCCCGTGAGCCACAATTACTGAGCCTGCGCGTCTGGAGCCTGTGCTCCGCAACAAGAAAGGCCGCGATAGTCAGAGGCCTGCGCACCGCGATGAGGAGTGGCCCCCACTTGCCGCAACTAGAGAAAGCCCTCGCACAGAAACGAAGAGTCAACACAGCCATAAATAAATAAATAATTAAATTAAATTAAAAAAAAAAAATCTTCATTGTAAGCTGAGGCAAGGATGTACTCTAAGATGACATGTACAAGTTCAAAAAAAAAAAAAAAAAAAAAAAAAAAGATCAAAAATACTCTCAGGGGTTATCTCCATTTCATACATGGGGAGATAATAACTTCCCCAGGTTCACACAGCTTCTTAATTACCCGAGTCTTTCTGACTCCAAATCCTAAGCTCTCTCGTCCATCCAACACTGTTTATGCCTTTTCCTTACACATTCCCACTCACTATATTCTAGACCCAAATATTAATATTACAGGACTCAAGGCTTGATCTAAGAATGGGCATGTACCCTCTCGTCTTCTCCCCCCAGCCTCCATGGAACACTCTAGAATTCCTCACTGGGTCACGCTACTTGAACTGCTAACAAGTAGAAATTCCCTTGGGTAAATAAGCCTCCTGCCATGTTCAGATGGAAGGAAAACCCCATATCTGAGTATCATAGCTTTTTTCCCTCCTTCTACCTGTACAGAATCCTCAGGCCTCCCTTTATTATAAGTTCTCAGAAATGTGGATCCAGCTTTTTGTATAAGTTTTCATTTTTCCTTCTGTAAAACTGTTTGGAAGGCCTTTTATTTTACAAGGATGGCTCTATCTGACCATTAGGATAGGCCTACTTAACCCATGAGCGTCAGACTTACTGCGTAAATGACTTTACCAAACTCATTTCTTCTTCCTAAGAACACAGTAGAGTACAGCTCCCAGCTTTCCTTGCAGCTGGCCATGGCCATGTGACTGAATTCCAGGCAATGTGAGCAGAGGTGATGTGCCCCACTTCTGGAGCAAAGCCCTTAACTCCCCTCCCCCCCCCCAAACCCATGCCATCCATCCTCTTCTTCCTATTGTTAGCCTGAAGCACTTAGGCAAGTGATCCTGGAAGCCAAATGTTGAGGTTGATGAAACCACAATATGGAAGGAGCCCGCTTACCAAATTACCACTTGGAGGAAATCTGCCTGCTGTTCAAGGATACCCATTTTGGATTTCACACCAGGGAGGAATAAACCATAACTGAGTTAAGCCAGTAAGATTTGGGGATGTATTTGTTGCAGCAGCTAATTAATACAATGTGAACTCTAATTAGTCACATCACTCTCTCTCTCTCTTTTTTTTTTTTTTGTATTTTGGCCACGTGGCATGTGGGATGGCTCCCTGACCAGGGATCAAACCTGGGCCTCTGCAGTGAAAGCACCAAATCCTAACCACCAGGCCACCAGGGAACTTCCCTAGTCACGAAACTCTTGACAAATCCATTTAATCTCTTGCCCCTAACCACCCCCCACACCTCCCCCCAACCATCCGACACACACACACACATGCACGCATGCACACACACACACGCACACACACACACATACTCCACTGCTAAAGAGAAGGGCTATTTTGGGGGGGAAATTCCAGTTTCTTTTTTTCTTTTTGCAGTACGTGGGCCTCTCACTGTTGCGGCCTCTCCCATTGCGGAGCACAGGCTCCGGACGCGCAGGCTCAGCGGCCATGGCTCATGGGCCCAGCCACTCTGCAGCATGTGGGATCTTCCTGGACCGGGGTACGAACCCGTGTCCCCTGCATCGGCAGGCGGACTCTCAACCACTGCGCCACCAGGGAAGCCCCCAGTTTCTTAAAGTCACTATTATTTTTCCTGAATAGTGGTGATAGTGCAGCCGTTATGGAATACTACATTCTTATTGCATTTAAGAAGTGCCAGCCTATGCTATAATTCAGATGTGATTTCATTCCTTCCTTATAGGCTGTGAGGCTCAACGACTTTGGGGTAACCCTACTGTGCATTTTATTGGCATAGGAGAGGGAATATTTGTGAGCCCTGGGATTTCAGCATGATATTGAGAAAGTGGAATTCAGTGAAGAGGAGAAAAAGGTAATGTAGACAAATATTTTGGAGTTGGACCAGCTGGGAATAAGTACAGATTTTTGGGCCACCAGTGACTTTCCATTGCACAGATCCAAATGCACCAGCCAGAAAGCACTGCCTCCCCAGGCATATCATGTAGACTTTAGACTCCAGGGACATTGCAATCCACGGTCAGGTGAGATGGTGCTATTCTCACAACCCAACCTTTGAGGTTCCCTCTTTATCTCTCAAAGTTTCAGGAGGACCCAGCACCCATAGCCTCTCTGTGAGGGACTAATTAGCTTGGCACAGAGACTGTGTAATTGATCCAGGTCTTTCAAGTGCTTGGTTGCCCAAATGTTAACACAGATCCTGTAACAAGTCACTAACCAAGTGTTAGGAAACACTGCAGTGTCAATTCCTGAGGCCCCAACACTATGAGTGCTTCCCACTGTGGGAAGGGGGTGAGTACAAGAGCTTTCAAAGTGGTTGGCTGGAATTAAATTTGCAGATAAATATGCATCCTGCATTTTTATTTTTGGAGGTAGTATAGTATAAGAAAAAGAGTTTTGGAGCCACTAAAATCTGGATTTAAATGCAGGCTCTACTACATCCTGGCCATATGGCCTTGACAATTAATCTCGCTATGTTTCTTCATCAAGAGTTAGAATAAGTGGTGCTGGGAAAACTGGACAGTTACATGTAAAAGTATGAGATTAGACCACTCCCTAACACCATACACAAAAATAAACTCAAAATGGATTAGAGACCTAAATGTAGGGCCAGACACTATCAAACTCTTAGAGGAAAACATAGGCAGAACACCCTATGACATACATCACAGCAAGATCCTTTTTGACCCACCTCCTAGAAGAATGGAAATAAAAACAAAAATAAACAAAGGGGACCTAATGAAACTTCAAAGCTTTTGCACAGCAAAGGAAACCATAAACAAGACCAAAAGACAACCCTCAGAATGGGAGAAAATATTTGCAAATGAAGCAACTGACAAAGGATTAATCTCCAAAATTTACAAGCAGCTCATGCAGCTCAATAACAAAAAAACAAACAACCCAATCCAAAAACGGGCAGAAGACCTAAATAGACATTTCTCCAGAGAAGATATACAGACTGCCAACAAACACATGAAAGAATGCTCAACATCATTAATCATTAGAGAAATGCAAATCAAAACTACAATGAGATATCATCTCACACCGGTCAGAATGGCCATCATCAAAAAATCTACAAACAATAAATGCTGGAGAGAGTGTGGAGAAAAGGGAACACTCTTGCACTGCTGGTGGGAATGTGAATTGGTACAGCCACTGTGGAGAACGGTATGGAGGTTCCTTAAAAAACTGCAAATAGAACTACCATATGACCCAGCAATCCCACTACTGGGCATATACACTGAGAAAACCATAATTCAAAAAGAGTCATGTACCAAAATGTTCATTGCAGCTCTATTTACAATAGCCAGGAGATGGAAACAACCTAAGTGTCCATCATCGGATGAATGGATAAAGAAGATGTGGCACATATATACAATGGAATATTACTCAGCCATAAAAAGAAACGAAATTGAGCTATTTGTAATGAGGTGGATAGACCTAGAGTCTGTCATACAGAGTGAAGTAAGTCAGAAAGAGAAAGACAAATACCGTATGCTAACACATATATATGGAATTTAAGGAAAAAAATGTCATGAAGAACCTAGGGTTAAGACAGGAATAAAGACACAGACCTACTAGAGAATGGACTTGAGGATATGGGGAGGGGGAAGCGTAAGCTGTGACAAAGCGAGAGAGAGGCATGGACATATATACACTACCAAACTTAAGGTAGATAGCTAGTGGGAAGCAGCTGTATAGCACAGGGAGATCAGCTCGGTGCTTTGTGACCACCTGGAGGGGTGGGATAGGGAGGGTGGGAGGGAGGGAGGTACACGAGGGAAGAGATATGGGGACATATGTATATGTATAACTGATTCACTTTGTTATAAAGCAGAAACTAACACACCATTGTAAAGCAAATATACTCCAATAAAGATGTAAAAGAAAAAAAAACGAAAACAAAACAAAAAAACACTTAAGTTTCAGGAGCAGGTACTAGGAAGGGGCTGGAGCAAAGAATGAATGGAGGTAGCATCTACATTTTATCACTTTAACAAATTATGTAATTTATAAAATGTCTACTATTGCAAAAAAGTTCACAATCTGAATAGAACTTTAGAGTTTAAAGAATGCTTTCACAATGTACATGATGTAATGAGATGATATTACTCCGAGATGTTGATTCAATGTATCTTTTGTTCCCAATCTTCCTAGTTTCTGGCTGCCCATTGTCCCCCCCCCCACCCCCACTCATTGAGTCAATGGCAGCCCCCTGCTTCGTGGGGAGGGCACATCAGCCTGGAATAAAGGGGCCAGGGCTCGGCAGTGAGTTTCAAATTAGGCTTTGTTGAATTAGACAACAAACAGGCTCTGCTGAAAGAGAAAATTTTTTCGAAATTTCAGAAGCGCCTTTTAACACACACAAGGCTTAGAGCTCTGAGCAGAGAGAAGATGCTGGGCATGATGTGAGTTCTCATCCCAAAGAAAAGGGGAAAGTTCTTCTGGTCAATGAGGAAGATGGGGGAGGGAGGGGGTATCAGAAGGAAGGAAGGAGAGGGCGGGGAGGGAGAGAGAGAGGGAGGGAGAAAGAGGAGAGGAAAGGGAGAGAATATTTATGAAAACAAACATTCATAACCTTGACCTTTTCATTTCACTCCTAAGAAATATATTCTACAGGAAACGTTTCCACCTATGGACAAAAATATAAAATCACGTTCATTACAGCAACCTGGGCAACAGCAAAAAATGTCACACAAATAGAATGACCACCAAAAGGGAATTGGTTAAATGAATTATAGTAAATTTATTCATTAGTCATCACATAATCCAAAAAGAATGAGATGTATTTGTGTGGACATGGAAAGATTTCCACAATTCATGTTAAATTTTAAAAGATGTATGTCATGCATGATAGGATACTTTACACAAGAGAATAGGATATATTCTAATTTATGCAAATGGGGGCCACAATAGAGGGCTTTCAATATGCCCTTTCAATATGCTTTCAATATGCTTCACAGGCAGACCTGGGCTCTCCCTCATTATCTATGTGGCCACAAGAAAGTCATTTCACTGCTGTAAGCCTCAGTTTCCTCATCTGTATAACAGTGATATTTGTTACTACTGTACCTCTGAGATTTAAAAGCAATAATCTCAGAACCTGCCTGGCAAATAGCAGGAGCTCAGAACGTGATGTTTCTTCCCAGAGTGACTGTGTATCTGTCAGGGAATTAGTTAATGCATTAGGTTGGTAAATCCTTCTAGACACCACATATTGTCAAATAGTACACACTGCTGTTTTTCAAACACACGTGGAACCTAATGTACCCAATAAATTACAAAACAGTTTAATAGAATCGCTGAGTTAACTGGATAATCAACCATCATGTGGGTTGACTTGACATTTTTTACATAATTACATTGTCCTCATGGGGTGATTTTGAAAATATGAATCAAAACACTTAAAGGTGTTCAGGGCTGTGGGTTTGATTGAAGGCTTGTTAATTGTCCTCCAAACAGAGACATAGGTGATAATAGCGGAGGGCCCGAGGCGAGGCTGGGATTCAATTGGAGATTTTTGGACTCTGGACATCCTGTCTTTTCACAGTCACATGAGGGTGATGCTCCCTTTCGATGAAGGGCACCTTCAGAAATGGGGCATTTCTGGCTCCCATGCTCCCAGGGACTTTTTCTACCATTTAGTGAGCGCTTGTTATTGTGCCAGCTCTAGGCAAGTGAGTCACATCTGTGATCTCATTTATTTGTCACAAGGTCTCTAGGAGATAGGTCTTTGTAATCCCCATGTACAGAAACTGAGGCTCTGGGAGCTCGAGCAAATTCCACAAGACCACAGAGATAGAAAAAAGCTGACACAGAATCTGATAAGTCTGATTCCAAAGAAAGATTGGACAAGAAGCTTCCTCGTTACTGCTCCCAGGTCTCTGTGGCGCTAGCATTTGTGTTCACCCACGAACCAGGACAGTGATGACAGCCCCAGGAATAGCTGCTCCCATCAGAAGCCCTTCTCAGGATGGGGCTATGGGTCCTGACTAAGGGAAGGGAGCGGAGATGTGGAGGAAGGCCAGGTAGCCGGCCAGACACGGGGAAGTCCCACTGGGACAGGGCCCACTTGCTCCAGTTGGGACTTTCAGAAAAAAAACAGAACACCCCATACGCAAAGATGCTGGGTCATTTGTCCTCAGCGTTTCTGTGCCCTGAGGAAATGAATGAAGAAAGAGGCAGAAGTGGGCGAAAGGTGACTCTTGAAGGGTACTTCCTGCAGGGAGGGTGTATGGAAATGTTCTGGGTTTTTTCAAGTTAAAGAGACTGGCTTTGCCATGTATTAACAGGTCACGTCACCTTTCTGAGCCCCAATTCCCATGTCTATGAAATGAGCATGACACTACAACTTAAAAAGATGTTATGAGAAATCAAGGCATGCATACTTCCCCCTCATCCACTCTAGCCAGGGCTGCCACGTATGGTTTTACAGGTTGTGAGCCACACAATTATGTCTGGTGACAGGATGAGTGGGACTGTAATACATCTCGACCTCATTTCTGAAGTCCTCCACCCAGAGGGAGGGGCACCTTTTCCATAATGGATAGAGGTGTTTGTTTACCAAACTGGGCACCCACTGGACTCTGTCCAGTGTAAGGGGCCTTTTTCTAGTTCTCCCAAAAGTGGCATTTGAGCTAGTGGTGGTCTCCATCCAGCCTGTCATGACTGCCTGCATTTCAACACAGGCTGCTGCCATAAAGATTTCTCACCCTCTACAGGTTTAAGGCTATGGTTTTCCTGTCTGGAACCAAGCCACCCCTTAGTACAAATTGGGAGACAACTGTAGGCATGAAAATCTAATGGGACTCTCTTTGCTCTGGGAATAGGGGAGATATAAACCCTGGCAGAGATGAGAGAAATGAAAAAATCTTTCATTCATCCCGTTAAGAGAAGGGGCCTGTGGCAACCAGGGGTCTTGGTCTTTCCTGAGTCCCTGGATGCCTCTGAGATTTTAAAGGTTAACAGAATTTGGAAGGTCCAACTCCCAGTCTGACCCTCAACCTCCAGTCCATGTCACAAGCACCTAAGGAAACCAGAGTTGGGACCTAGAGCCAGGGAGTGATGTGGCAACCCAAGCTCCTGGGGCCAGGTTCCTGAGCCTTGTACGTGTCAGGCAGGACCAGGCCGCAGGGTTAATGCATACGGTCAGCAAGTCCCCATGAAACCCATACATTGTCTATAAAATGGTTAAGTGTTGTGTTACTCTTTTCAAATATAAGCACAGACAGCTGTAAATAATAGCATAAACTTCCATTTAGTGGCATTACTGAATCCATTAGGCATGGTGTCCTTATGCATGTTACATACTAAGAGCTCCGTTATGTTACGTTTCAACGTTTTTGATGTTTTCAAAGGGTCCTTATGAGGCAATTTGGAAATGTGTATTTAAGCCTTAGAAATAGGTGGCGCTCTGAGCTTTACTAATGACTTGTCTATGGGTCCACAGAGAGGAGACCCAAGCTCACAAAACGATCTCACAGCCAGTAAGCGACGAGCCTAAAGCCAAGAGAATGTCTGTCTGACTCCAGGCCCTGAAAGCTTCACTTGCACATGGTGCTAATGCTCCCTCTTGACCAAGGGAGCCTCGGGGAAGGTGTATATCTGGCACCAACCGTTCACTTGTTTCTTGGCCACCATTTATTGAGCACTTGCTAAGTGCCAGGCACTGGGCTAAGTATTTAGCACAACTTCATTCACTCCTTAGAATGACCCTGTGAGGTACGAACTATTATCACCGTTTTAGGATGAGTAACGTGCACCCAACTCAGAGCTAGGAAAAGGGGGGGCCAGGGTTCAAATGGGGTCTGTGCGGCTTCAGATCTCCTCGTTACACTGTACGGCTGCCAAGGCTCTGTGGAGCTAGCAGCTGTGCTCGCCCACGAACCAGGACAATGACATCAGCCCCAGGAATAGTCTTCCCCATCAGAAGCCCCCACTGCCTCCCCCCGTGGCTCCCCAGGGAGGGGCTGTGCGGGTCAGAAGGGGAGTCGCAGGGGAAGCTGTCAGCCAGCCAGAGGTGGGGAAACCCCACTGGGACAGAGGTGGCTTGCTCCAGTTGACTTTGCAGGGAACAGGACAAGGTGGTCTGAGCAGGATGGAGATGTCCTAAGGGGGGAGCATGGCCACGAGAATGGGTCAGAGTGTGGCCAGAAGCTGACACACACTTGTGGTCACTCCATGCAAAGAGGTGGGGTGGGTTTTTTTCTTATAGCTTGAATGTGGAGGAAAGTACAGAACCATGTGGATAATGTCCCCTCATTATTACTTTTCTGGGAGGCAGCGTGGTGCTCTGGGAAGTGCTCTAGCTTTGGATGTGAAGAGACCACCTCTGCCTGATATGGGATGAGCACATAATCTCTCTGAGACTCAGTTTCCAAGCACTTGAAATACGAGTAATAATATTTGCTTCAAAAATGTGTAATGAAGATTAAATGCAAAAGTGAGATTTACAGACATTTCCACCTCATCAGTTCTAGCCAGTACTGCTGTGTTGATTGGGTAGGTCATGCACTAGACAGTGATAGCCAGCAGATGGCGACATGGTAGCTAACACCATAGACTTAGCTCCTGAGCCAGGCGCTCAGGCTCTGCCTTCCCTGGAGCCGGAGAAGGACAGGGATCTTTAGTGAAAGTTGGGGGCACTGTTAAGGCACTTCTTGGTGTCACTGTTTGCAGTGTGATCCAAGTGACTTAAGGAAGAGGGTGCAAAGGAAAACATGAAGAAGATGAAAAGACAACCCTCAGAATGGGAGAAAATATTTGCAAATGAAGCAACTGACAAATAATTAATCTCCAAAATTTACAAGCAGCTCATGCAGCTCAGTATCAAAAAACAAAACACCCAATCCAAAAATGGGCAGAAGACCTAAATAGACATTTCTCCAAGAAGATATACAGATTGCCAACAAACACATGAAAGGATGTTCAGCATCACTAATCATTAGAGAAATGCAAATCAAAACTACAATCAAAACTACCTCCCCCACAGTCCAGTGGTTAGGACTCTGCCTTCCAACGCAGGAGACGTGGGTTCAAGTCCTGGTTGGGGAACTAAGATCCCACATGCCATGGGGTGCGGTCAAAAACTTAAAAAAAGAACAAAAAACTACCTCACATGGGGTGGGATAGGGAGGGTGGGAGGGAGGGAGATACAAGAGGGAAGAGATATGGAGACAAATGTATATGTATAACTGATTCACTTTGTTATAAAGCAGAAACTGACACACCATTGTAAAGCAATTATACTCTAATAAAGATGTTAAAAAAAAAAAACTACCTCACACCAGTCAGAATGGCCATCATCAAAAAATCTACAAACAATAAATGCTGAAGAAGGTGTGGAGAAAAGGGAACCCTCTTGCACTGTTGGTAGGAATGTAAATTGATACAGCCACTATGGAGAACAGTATGGAGGTTCCTTAAAAAACTAAAAATAGAACTACCATACGACCCAGCAATCCCACTACTGGGCATATACCCTGAGAAAACCATAATTCAGAGAGAGTCATGTACCACAATGTTCATTACAGCACTATTTACAATAGCTAGGACATGGAAGCAACCTAAGTGTCCATCGACAGACGAATGGATAAAGAAGATGTGACACATATATACAATGGAATATTACTCAGCCATAAAAAGAAACGAAACTGAGCTATTTGTAGTGAGGTGGATGGACCTAGAGTCTGTCATACAGAGTGAAGGAAGTCAGAAAGAGAAAGACAAATACCGTATGCTAACACATATATATGGAATATAAAAAAAAATGGTTCTGAAGAACCTAGGGGCAGGACAGGAATAAAGATGCAGACATAGAGAATGGACTTGAGGACACGGGGAGGGGGAAAGGTAAGCTGGGACAAAGTGAGAGAGTGGCATGGACATATATACACTACCAAATGTAAAATAGCTAGTGGGAAGCAGCTGCATAGCACAGGGAGATCAGCTCGGTGCTTTGTGACCACCTAGAGGGGTGGGATAGGGAGGGTGGGAGGGAGACGCAAGAGGGAGGAGATATGGGGACATATGTATAGCTGATTCACTTTGTTATACAGCAGAAACTAACACACCACTGTAAAGCAATTATACTCCAATAAAGATGTTAAAAAATAAAAATTAAAAATAAAAATAGAAAAAAAAAGGAAGAGGGTGGACAGGAGTCACAGTAAGGTGAGAAAAAGAAAAAAATATATTTGGTTCATTCTTTAGTTTCCTCATCTGTATAATGCACGTGAGATGAATACCTACATATTTCATACCTAAAGTTCTCAAGATTAAACAAAATAATGTATTTTGAAAAAGATCTGGCACAGAGAGGTTGCCAAATATGTGTTTTTCACTTTTTTCCCATCATGTGGGATGTCAACTTATG
The DNA here is from genome assembly GCF_964165515.1 of Mesoplodon bidens. Taxonomy (NCBI): domain Eukaryota; kingdom Metazoa; phylum Chordata; class Mammalia; order Artiodactyla; family Ziphiidae; genus Mesoplodon; species Mesoplodon bidens. The sequence continues at coordinate 9,546,601 of NC_138179.1, forward strand.
GCAAAGGATCTTTGAAACATTCCCTAAAAACAATATTTCATAAACATCTTTGAAGTTGTTTTTAAGTTGCATGTAATTTAAAATTAAAATATATCCAGCATTTTGAAGTTTATGAAACTTTTTGACATAAACAATACATCCTCACAAAAGCAAATTGGCCAAGTATCTTTGGATTTAAAAAAACATGCATGCCCTTTGAGTCAGCAATATCATTTCTAGCAATGTTTCCTAAGGAAATAATCAAGTTATAAATGGAACGATTTAGTTCCAAGGGAACCCTTTGATAGTAAAATATTAGAGAAGTTTAAAAGCCCATTGGTCAAGAAGTAGTAAACAAAATGTGGTACATTCACAGTAAAAATGCTTTGATGTCTTTGAAAAAAATAGAGTTGTAGAAATATGTCCATGCTTGTAGCAAGCTATTCACTACATATTATTGAGAGTAAAAAGAAAAAAGGAAAGTTTAAAAATGTTTGTGGAGTTGCGGAGCACGGGCTCTAGGCGTGCGGGCTGCAGTAGTTGTGAAACGAGGGCTTAGCTGCTCCGTGGCATGTGGGATCTTCCCGGACCAGGGCTCGAACCCATGTCCCCTGCATTGCAGGTGGATTCCTAACCACTGCTCCACCAGGGAAGCCTCCTTTTTTTTTTTTTTAAACTTTCAAGTATTTTATTCCATGAGCTACAGAGAATGATTATTTGGCACCATACCCCCTGAGTATATTTGTGGAAGGATATGAACATACATATAACTATGTTTATCTCCTGATAATAAGATTACAGGCACATCTTGCCATCAATTTGTTCCGTAGTTCCTGACTTTTCTGTAATAAATACATATTCCTTGTGAAAAATTAAATGAGTTTTTTTTTTTTTTTAGGATTCTCATACTTGAAAATGTTGGGATAAAGGTTCTGAGACCAACCTTTCCCTCAAAGGGCAAGAACAGAGGGACACCTCAGGCATTCAGGTGTGTTTCTCTGTGTGATCACACAACTGTGCAAGTTCAGATAACACCAAGCTCTTAATTCTCCCAGGATAGGCTGAGGTGGAGAAAGTCAGGGCTCACCTATTTTAGCCTGTGGGGAGCAGATACGCGCACAGCCATCCTCCATGCATTCTTTTCCTTTTCCACAGTCCCTGTCTTCTGAACACTCATTCACACAGATTTCTGGCGAGAGGAAAGACGCAATTAAAGGCTTTGAAGTCTTACGATTAGAAAATAAATACTCTCAATGCCTTTATAATATCTTTCAAAAACCATCAGTTCCCTAGAAATAAATCTAACCAATTATGTGCAGAAAACTACACTATATTACTAAGAAAAAAATTTAACTGTCTTATAAACGGAGAGAGATGCCATGTTCATGGATGAAAAGATTCTGTGTTATAAAGATATCAGTTTCCCCCCAAATTGAAATTTAATACAATCCCAGTAGAAATCGTAGAAGGATTTTTCACAAAAATGGATAAGCTGATTCTGAAAGTTTATATGTAAGTTTCCCAAACCAACAATAATCAAAATAAGAATCAAGACGATTTTTTATTTATTTATTTATTTTTTGCGGTACGTGGGCCTCTCACTGTTGTGGCCTCTCCCGTTGCGGAGCACAGGCTCCGGACATGCAGGCTCAGCGGCCATGGCTCATGGGCCCAGCTGCTTCGCGGCATTTGGGCTATTCCCAGACCGGGGCACGAACCCGTGTCCCCTGCATCGACAGGCGGACTCTCAACCACTGCGCCACCAGGGAAGCCCAGAATCAAGACAATTTTAAACAAAGTTACAGGACTTCAGTGTGGTTGGATTAACTGGACTGTCCATATGAAAAAAAGGAACTTGTCCCCTACCTCACATCACACTACAAACTCTGTTCCAAATGGGTTATAGACCGAAGTGAAAGGTAAAGCAATAAAGCTTCTAGAAGATACTATAATAGATAGCTTCATGATCTCGGGATAGGCAAATATTTCTTAAATATTACAGAAATATTACTGACCATTAAACTAGATAGGTAGATGGAACCTCATTAAAATTAGGAACTTTTCTTCATTGAATGACGCCATTAAGAGAGTGAAAAGAAAAGCTACATTGGGAGAAAATGTTTATAATACATATACACAACAAACATCTTGTATCCAGAATCCCTTACAAATCAATAGTAACAACTGATAACCTAATAGAAAAATGGGCAAAAGGGAAGATCCCACATGCCACAGAGCAACTAAGCCCGTGTGCCACAGCTACTGAGCCTGTGCTTTAAAGCCTGGGAGCCACAACTACTGAAGCCCATGAGCCTACATCCGGTGCTCCACAACAAGAGAAGCCACCACCATGAGAAGCCCATGCACCGCAACAAAGAGTAGCCCCCGCTCACTGCAACTAGAGAAAGCCCGCACACAGCAACAAAGACCCAACGCAGCAAAAAATAAATGAATGAATAAATAAATTTTTTAAAATAAATAAATAAAATAAAGATCACAAGCTGGGCAATGACCTTGGGGGTTGAGAGACATGGTCGCTCTTGGTGACTGGTGTTCTCTGAGCCTATCCTGCTCCATACCAAGAGGTTCCCGGACAGAAGGCTGTGTGGGTGGAGCTACATGAGCAGAACTACAGGCGGACAACTAAACATTCCACAGGGGCCTGTGGAAGGAGCCCACCCTCTTTCCTATCCAAAGATTCTCAAAATCTTTGAGAAAGGTGTATGCAGGTAAAACCCCAATGACCGTGGGAATGAAGAGAAAGTCTGCATTGTCCTTGGTGGTCAGAGCCTGGACAAACACCTTAGGACTCCCTGTGGGGAGGCCTGGACAAGCTACCCTAAGAACAGAGAAAGACTCAGCAAGCCACAAGAGGAGGGCTCAGACTGGCCATCTCAGGCAGTGAGCTCACACTCAGGATCTCAGAATCTCTGCAGATGCAAAGGGTAGTAAGCACCCAGGAATGACTCCTCATTCTGAAGGAGGGACCAGGATACCCAGAGAGGGAGCTCAGTCCGGGGTGGAGATTAATGGCTGCAGGCAGCACAGAGAACAGCATTTGGCCAGCCTTGATCCAAACCCAAGGTGGCTGGCCAGATCCCAGGCTGCTACATATCGTGGCCTTGTTCGTGGGGCCGGGGCTGGACAGCCCCAGAGAGCTTGCAGGAGAATCCTTTGGAGCAGCACTGCTGGCAAGGAGAGGACTCCTGAATCCCTCTCAAAAAGTGATGAGACGGGACGATTATCACTTAGTTAATATAATCTGTCAAAGTTCATTTTCACACAACAAACACGTGAATGTGCTAAATAATTCAAACAATACAGATATATCCAGAGTAACCTTGCAGGAGGTAATCAATATTACCAGTTTGCCGCGTATTTTTCTAAACCCTTTTCCTATGCTTTTACATACACACATATGTGTATATACAAATATATACTTTGTTTGCAGAAATGAAGTTATATGTATTAACGTGCTTTATTCATTTAACATGATGTCTTGGAGAGCTTTCCAGGTTAGTATCTTATTTTCCTTTTAAAAAATAACTACTATCTAAAATTCCATTATATGAATGGTTTATAATTTATTTAACCAAACTTCAATTGTTGGACATTTAGCAGGTTTGTGGGTTTTTTGGTTATCAAACAATTTGCTGTGGATATGTATCATACACTTTGTAGTGCTTTCTTTTATCTATATCTATATCTACCGCAGTATTTCTCCCAGAATAGATGCCCTAACCTGGAAATACAAAGGAGACATCTATGGTAAAGTTGGAAGGTATTGCCAAATTGTCCTGCAAAAAGACTACACTATTTATGGCTCAATAATATTCATATATAAAAATCATATATATATAACATATATATAATATTCACCTATATATATCACGCTTTCTTTATTCCTCTACTGATGGGCACCTAGGTTTCTTTGCAGATACGAAATGTGCAGTGTGGGGAATATAGTCAATAATTGTGTAATATCTTTGTATGGTGACAGATGACAACTAGACTTATCCTGGGGATCGTTTTGAAATGTACAGAAATGTTGAATCACTGTCTTGTGTACCAGAAGTTAATGTAATGTTGCAGGTCAATTATACTTCAAATACAAACAAATTCATAGAAAAAGAGATCAGATTTGTGGCTCCCAGAGGCAGAGGAGGGGGAAAGGGGAATTAGATGAAGGCAATCAAAAGGTACAATCTTCCAGTTACAAAATACGTAAGTATTAGGGGTATAATATACAACATGGTAAAGATAATCAGTACTGCTACGTGTTATAAATGAAAGCTCCTAAGAGAATAAATCTTAAGAGTTCACATCACAAGGAAAAAACATTTTTTAAAATTTCTTACTGTTGTATCTCTGTGAGATGATGCATGTTCACTCAACTCATGGTGATAATCATTTCACGATGTATATAAGTCAAATCATTATGTTTCGCACCTTAAACATATACAGTGCTGTATGCCATTTATATCTCAATAAAACTGAAAAAGAGACTATACAATTTACACTTCCAACCACAGTGAAGGAGACATGGATTTCTCACACACTGATCCAGTACATTTGTAGTCTTGCGTCCCCAAGTTAATTTTTTTTTTAAACAACATAAATTTATTCTCTTGCAGTTCTGGAGCCCAGAAGATTGAAATCAAGGAATACATTCTGAAGTATGGGCAGGGCAACTCCTTCCAGAGCTCTAGGGGATAAGACCTTCCTTGCTTGTTCTAGCTGCTAGAGCTGCATTCCTTGGCTCTTGACCTCTTCTTCCATCTTTAAGGCCAGCATAACATCTTCAAAACTCTGCTCTGTCTTCACTTTGCCTTCTCCCAATCCGTGACAAGTCTCCCTCTGCCTCCCTCCCACATAGACATTTGTGATTATATTTAGGACCTACCCAGGAAGTCCAGGCTAGTCTCCTCGTCTCAAAATCTTTACTTTAATCATGTCTGCAAAGTCATTATTGCCATATAAGAAGGTAACATTCACAAGTTAAATTTTTTAAAATTCTATTTATTTATGTCTTTCTTGAAGTAGAGTTGATTTACAATGTTGTGTTAGTTTCAGGTGTACAGCACAATGATTCAGTTATACATATACACATGTAGCTATTCGTTTTCAGATTTTTTTCCATTATGTTATTACAAGACACTGAATAGAGTTCCCTGTGTTATACAGTAGGTCCTTGTTGTTTACCTATTTTCTATATAGTAGTGTGTAACTGTTAATCCCAGCCTCCTAATTTATCCCTCCCCCCTGAAGTTTTTAATGGACTATTTCCAGCTGTATGTAGTCCCGTAGGCCCCTTGGGATGTGTCCCAGTTGGGGATATAAGGCAAAAAATTCTCACCACAGTAAAGACATTTAATTAGCAGAAGCTGTGTAACCCAATATAATCTGCTGGTTACTCTAGCATTTCAGTTCCAAGTACGAAGCAAAGCATAATTATGGCCTGGAATAGTCTTGCTAAAATAGGCATTGCAAAAACAGGTGCTGCAAGGTTATTAAGGAGGGACTCTCTACAATACTGAATGACAATACTTGAACTTTATGAAGCATGCAATTTCCTGGCAGGTCCTGTACTTGTACTTTATACCCACCATCTCACTGAAGGCTCACAAGCCTGAAGGGTTGCTTCCATTGGCACCCCCACGTCCCAGATGAAGAAAGTGAGACTCAAAGAAAGTCATGCCTTGCGAACACTCCAAACCCACCAGAGACCCACTGATGTGGACTCTCCAGCCCTGGGGTCCAGAAAAGCTCCGCAGATGCTTTTCACGCACCTGGAAATAATGAGGAGTGCTTTACCTACCAAATAAATAAAACCTTTATTTCTTTGTAAAAACAAAACAAAATGATGTCCCTAGAAAAAGTGGATTTCTGGTACTCGAGTGACAATCACAAATTTGGGGATTTGCTCAATTCTCATGACATTATCATTTGAAAGGGTCAGATGTCTGCAGCAGCCATGAGATGCAAATGAACAATGAAGGGAGAAGACCGAGTCAAGACCTTGGGAATTCCTAGATGTCCTCCTGTAACTGAGCAGGATTCTATGGGGCCTTCCTGGGACAGATCCCCTCTCCCATATCCTCTGCTTTAGCTCCGCTCTGAAGTACCCAGATAATAGTATCTGATGCACATTTCCTGAGTTGTTTTACAGATGCTAAAATAACCCCCAAATGGAAGAAATCAACTACTTAATGACCATGAGCACATAGTCCCCAGGCCTACTGGAGACTAAGGATTGATCGTTTTAACCCCTGTGACACCCTTTACCATAAACAATCGGAGAATTGTGCACTAGCTGATCACAGACCCTGGGACGCCCCTTCCCACCTTGCCTTTAAATAGGCTTTGCTGAGACCCATCCGGGAGTTCAGGCTTTCTGAGCACTAGCTGTCGCCGACTCCTTGTCTGGCACCTTACAATAAACACTGCACTTTCCTTCACCACAGTCCGGTGTCAGTAGATTGACCCAAGTTTTGGGTCAGTAACACTCAGTCTGTAAAACCCACCCATCGTACTTGCAGCCATCAAAGTTGTATTTCTTTTATTTTTTTAAATGGCACGAGACCTCGAGGCTGTTACAGCTTCCATGTTGAGACTCCTGAATTTGCTGGAATTCCATTTTTCCTGGAATTGCATATTCCAGAGAGTCATTTCCCAACCCTGTCAAATCCTTTAAACACCCAACTGCACGCTCAGCTCCCCAGTCCCAGATCTTGTTTATGTTGTATCTTTGTCATCTTTGTCCTGTTCCATCAAGAGTCGGGGACGAACACCAAGACATTGTGTTACAGAGCATGAGGCCTTGTTAGGTCAGAGATGATGAAATTAAAAAGTCAGATAGCACATATCCGACTAACGACATCTCCTTAACACCTGGGGGCCTGCTGCCTTTCTGCATGACTTTTAAGTGTGTAACAGATAATATTTGGAGGAATTACAAGGTGTCTTCCCTCCTTCCCCTACTTTCTTATACTCACTCGAATTCCCCTGTGTTGCAACAGTCAATTATAAAATACACCCACTGCCCTTGGGGGAGGGTGGACACAGCTTAGAGAAGCAAGTCAACTGAGTTCCTCCGTCGGTTTTCTTTCAGACTCTACTTTACATACTAGTTCTGAAAGCACAGGCTTTCCATTTCAAGATCTGGGCTTTTGGGGAGAAAAGGATTTGGGTGGACATGGTGGGATGGGGATAAGGTCAAACCCCACACGAAACTGGAGATAGGGTTGATACCATAAAGTGTAGATGTGTTTTTAAAATTCATGATTTAAGGGCTAGCTTTCCACATAACGGGAGAGAAAAATAAGATATACACTAGAGGGAAGATAAAGGAAAGACGTGAGCCAAAAAGTTAGGCATCTGAGAATGATTAATAGGGTCCCATCCCTGCCCTGGAAGAGGGTGTAGTGGGGCTGGAAGGAGGCACAGCCCAGGAAGGCTGCCAACCTTTCCAAGAAACTTGGTGAGCTCAGAGGAGCTTAGGGTTGGACAAATGGGCCAGAGTCATGGACCCAACCCAGGAAGCCATGACAGGACTCCTGGGTCTTTGAAGGGTGAGTATGCAAAGCAGCTCAGGACAGCCTTGGGGCCGCTGGGCCCGGTCATCAGGAAGAGCTGTGGTTTCTTTCACCCTCTGCGGCTCAACTCACATCCTTGGCTTCTGCTTGCTCAGCTTCTGGCCTCCTGTGTGGAAAATGCCTGTGTCATGGGAACATTACAGAAGACTCTGGGTTGGGGTGATGTAGTGTGCGAGGACAGAAAGTTTGCATAAACCAGAACATGAGGAAACAGACTCCCTCCCGTCTAGAGAGGGAGACAGGAAGAGGCAGACATGCAGGAAAGCGGAAAACACAGGGCTGGCGTCCAATGGCGCACACCCCCCATCCTGCCTCAGCTCTTCTGGACCCCACCCAGAAACCCAGAGAAACCTCAACCAGACAGTCTTGAAAGCAGATACAAGCTCCCTGGCCTCTGGGTGAGAAAAGGAAGTTTTATGAAAAGAGGAGAAAGGAAAAAACAAAGTCTGATGTTGCGCAACAGATGAAGTCCTACTTTGCCCCACCACGAGGAGTCCATGCTGTCATCTGTAATTCCCTGGCATTTCTTCATGAGGGTGTTCAGGCCTACTCCTGTCTTCGCTGGTGATCCGGCCTCTGCGAAGCTGAGTTTCTCTCTTCTCTACACCTCAGGGGCAGGGAGGTGTGGGGAAAAGGCTCCACTGTGAGGGAGGAGGTCCAGATTCTGGCCCTAACCCTGCCTTCTGTCTAATAATGAAACCAGACATGAGCCATGGCTTTGCTCTGGGGTTCATTAGGCAAATGAGAGGGTGGATTCCTACAGATAGGAGACCAAGATGCCCAGAGGGCCCCAGGAGTCTCAAGAAGAGTCAGGCTTCCTCTCTCTCTCTTTTTTTTTTTAATACTTATTTATTTTGTTTGGCTGCATCGGGTCTTAGTCGCGGCACGTGGGACCTTTGTTGCGGCATACGGGATCTTTAGTTGCGGCATGAGAACCCTTAGTTGCAGCATGTGGGATCTAGTTCCCTGACCAGGGATTGAACCCGGGCCCCCTGCATTGGGAGCGTGGAGTCTTAGCCACTGGAGCACCAGAGAAGTCTCCAGGCTTCCTCATAATGTGGCTGGTGGGTGTTGAATCTTTGGTGAAGCTTCAGCAGCTGAAGCTGCCCCTCCTCTTGAGATGCCTCACCTCATCATAATCTGTCACCTTGGAATGTGTCCACTTTGCCCTGAGTTTCTCCTGTGGGTAAGTTTGTCTCACCTTCTAGAATGTTCCATTCCCTTCCACACTAAGCTGGAGGGGGTCATTGTCAATGACCCTTCCATTGGTGATTGCTCTTACAGTTCTAGAGGTCAGAAGTCCACAATCTGATTCACTGAGCTGAAATCAAGGTGGCTGTGCTCCTCCTGGATGTTTTAGGAGAGAAACCATTTTCTTGCCTTTTCCAGCTTCTAGAGCTGCATTCTTGCATTTCTTGGCTCGTGGCCTCTTCCTCCATCTTCAAAGCCAGCAGCATGGCATCTTGCTTTTGTTATCACATTGCCTTCTCTTCTGTGGTCACATCTCCTTCTGCACCCTCTTATAAGGACACTTATGATCAGATTTAGGATCCAGACAAATAATCCAGGATAATCTCTTCATCTCAAGATTCTTAACTTGATCACATCTGCAAAGGCTTTTTTACCTTATAAAGGAATATTCACAGAGTCTGGGGATTAGGATGTGAACATCTTGGGGGCCATTATTCAGCCTACCACAGTGATCTATACCTTGTCTCAGGCCTGGGGATCATGAATTCTCTCTCCCAACCCCTTCCCTCAGAATGGTGTTGTGTATCTTCCACCGAAGACCATACCCTAACCTTCCCAGCCACCCCAAATACCCCTCCTTTCCCTCCCTTTAGGCCCTGAGGATATTGGTCCAATGGAACTTCCTATGATGGTAGGAATGTTCTACATCTGCACCATGCAACATGGCAGCCACGAACCACATGTAGCCAGTGAGCACCTGAAATGTGACTAGTGCAACTGAGGTATTGAATTTCAAATTTTACTTAACTGAAATTAAATTTAATTGAAATTTAAATAGCTACTTGTGGCTAGTGGCTACGTATTGGACAGCTCAGATCTAGGCAGATGAGAAGTAGAAGCCAAGACCAGTCAGGTTCTTTGCTGCCAGCCTCTTCTCACACATTTGGGATCAGTTCTGCCCCTCCCCAACCTCCTTCTCTCAGTCCCTGCAGAATCTGAAGGAGGTTTCTACAGGAGCTCTGGGATGATGGGAGTGGCTGAGGGCAGGGCAAGGAAGGAAATTGTATCTGTTGGCCCCAGAGAGGTACATAGTCTCAGTTCTGCTTTTGCATCAGACTAAGAACATTCAAACAAGAAATGTAAATCCTAACCACAATGAGGTACCACCTCACACTGGTCAGAATGGCCATCACCAAAAAGTCTACAAATAATAAATGCTGGCGAGGGTGTGGAGAAAAGGGAACCCTCCTACACTGTTGGTGGGAATATAAACTGGTAAAGCCCCTATGGAGAACAGTATGGAGGTTCCTTTAAAAACTAAAAATAGAGCTACCATATGATCCAGCAATCCCACTCCTGGGCATATACCCTGAGAAAACCATAATTTGAAAAGACACATGCACCCCAATGTTCATTGCAGCACTATTTACAATACAGTACCCAGGACATGGAAGCAACCTAAATGTCCATCGACAGATGAGTGGATAAAGAAGATGTGGTACATATATACGATGGAATACTACTCAGCCATAAAAAAGAATGAAATATTGCCATTTGCAGCACATGGATGGACCTGAAGATTATCATACTAAGTGAAGTCAGACAAAGAAAGACAAATACTGTACGTTATCACTTATATGTGGAATCTAAAAACAAAACAAAACAAATGAATTTATTTACAAAACAGAAACAGACTCACAGACACAGAAAACAAATTTATGGTTACCAAATGGGAAAGGGAGAGAGGGAAGGGATAAATTAGGAGTATGGAATTAACAGATACACACTACTATATATAAAATAGCTAAACAACAAGGATTTACTGTAGAGCACAGGGAACTATATTCAATATCTTATAATAACCTATAATGGAAAAGAATCTGAAGAATATATATATATATATATGAATATATAACTGAATCACTTTGCTGTACATCTGAAACAACACGTTATAGATCAACTATAGTTCAATAAAAAAAAAGAACACAAACAATTTTGAGGTAGCTCCCTCTTTACCCTACTTACACGATGAGCTGTCCTTTTGGGGACCACAGAGGCATGTCACAAGGAGCACAGAAAAGGGGACTAACCTGGGGCTTGACACTGGCCTTGATGCTCTCTGGGTGGCCTTTAGAAAGTCACTTCTCAGTTCTTATTCCTCAGTTTCTATACTATGATAGGGCTGGACCAGATGGTCTGAGAGGTTCCTCCCAGCTTGTGAATCAGGATTTAATTGTGCATGTAATTCTACTTGAGAGTCATGTTCTGCCTGACCCATGTCATAGGAAGTCATGACTGAAGTGTTGTTAAGTGGCCTTGGGTTACTCCCATCACACTCTAGAACCAAATCTGACATCTGTTCTTTTGTCCTTATGACCACACTTTGCATTTGCTTTGGCTCTAGATGGCCGATCCACTAATCTAATCTGCCTGATGACCCTGGGAGGATAGACATTATAGCCCATTCTAAGTGAAAAAGCTGAGGCTCAGAGAGGGAAAGAGAGAAACTTCCAGGCCCCAGGCCCCATGATGAGAGCTTTACACATCATATCATAACACCCCTTCAAAGTGAATAATATCACTCCCACTTTACAGGGGTGAAAATTGAAAAATTGAGGTCCGATGAGACAAGATGACTTTTTTTTTTTTTTTGCGGTACGCAGGCCTCTCACTGTTGTGGCCTCTCCCGTTGCGGAGCACAGGCTCCAGACGCACAGCCTCAGAGGCCATGGCTCACGGGCCCAGCCGCTCTGAGGCATGTGGGATCTCCCCGGACCGGGGCACGAACCCGTGTTCCCTGCAACGGCAGGCAGACTCTCAACCACTGCGCCACCAGGGAAGCCCCCAAGATGACTTTCTTAATGATAGTGATGGATGCCCACTTTTCTGATTCTGAGCTACTTCATCTTCCCTCTCTGTTGTGCTGCTGGTCCTATTTACAGCTTCCCTACAAGATGTTAAAATGATAGCCCTCAACAGCACAGGTATCTTTTTGGATCAGCCTTTCATGGTGCACCCCAAGCAGACCTACATGAATTAGCAAGTCACATCACCTCTGTGCCTCTGTTTCTACATCTGTAAAACTGCGGATAACAGTCCCTACTTCATAAGGGTGTTAAAATCCTTGCTAAAAGTATTAAGTGAAGTTTGTATCTCTAGACATTTTAGCCCATATTAAGGACTCAGTAATTGCTCACTCTTATTGTGTTTGGAAACTATTCATAATAGCAGGCAATTCCCTTTACCACAAATCAAATTAAAACACAAAGAAACTGTCTACATTTTAAAAAAATTTTATTAACACTTGGACTCAATTGCATGATCCATGTATCCGCAATAGCAGAGAAACAGTGATGGTGGACCATCCCCATGGGGGACACATGTCCTTTGGCAAAACAAACATAAATAGTGGGAAACAACACCAAATACAATAATAACATAGTACGTAATAAAGATTAAATTAAGAGAAGGAGCAGGGACTACTGAGAGGAGTCGTGAGTGTGGAGAGGGTGCGTCTTGCTGAGAAGCGTCGGGCTCAGGTGATCTTTCCTGCAGAACACCTGCCCCGGCCTCAGAGCAGCTCAGTTCAGTTCAAGGTCATCCATGTACTCCTGGACCCAGGGATCGCTGGGGTTGGCGCACACCTGCCTGCCCCTTTTGGTTTGGAATCTGTGGAGCAAAGAGTGGCCAGGTTAGAATCCCATGGGACCTTGCCCGGGGTGGGTATCTCCCTGTCCTTCACCATGGCTCATGTGGGACAGCCTAGTGGGTGAGAAGACCCTTCCTGGGGTGCTGCTGGGACCTGATTCCTTGTAACTTCCTCCCTGGGTTTAGCTGTGGCCTCCTGAGTTGCCCAGATTAGGAAGCAATGAGTTTTGCAATCAGTGTGGACGTATCTCCCCATTCATTCCCTGCTGCCCCTAGCAATGACTTTGGCACGTGTTTTCTAAGTATGGTTTAAGAATTCAGCCCACATCTTCTCTCATCCTTTTGACTTTCCCTGGTTTCCTGGCCTCTAGCTAACTTCCTCCCCAGAAAGCACCTTCCCCTCCTTTAGCTCCCACCCAGCCCTCTCCAGGTCTTAGCAGATGACACCATGACCTGTTCCTCACTGCTTTCAGGGAGGCCTTCAGCCTGACACCTGCCTCCCTACTGCTGCATCTCCCCTCACGCCAAACAGGCCCCCTTTTCTAATCCTGCCCTCACCCTCACCTCCAAGAAAGGGCCCAGGGTTGATACTTACACCACAGCTGGCTGGGAGCAGAGACTGCTGGTCTCGTAGTAATCGATCACAAAGTTGCGAGGAAGCTTCCGCAGGGTGTAAGAGAAGCAGCAGGCAGTGGGAGGGTCCGAGCCCACTGGGAAGAAAGGCCGAGGTGAGACAGACGCTCTACCCAGAGCTATTCATTTTGGCTTCTAGTTATAGATATTCAAAGGGCATCCCTGTGCATCTGCCAGATCCCCAAATATGGTGCCTTGTATCTAATCCCACCCACTCTGAGTCGGAGTCTTATTCTGAATAGAGAATCCTAGGAGAAGACCATGAAAGGATTCTAGAAGGTTCAGGCTGTATTGCATCTTAGAGCACAGGTCTAACTCCCTTCATTTTACAGATGGGGAAACCAAGGCACAGAGAGAGACAGGGACTTGCTTAAACCAGTCTCTGGGTTGCTATTTCTTAAGAAAACAGGAACTTGAATATTACTGAGTGTCTACCAGACTCTACATTTACCTGCAGGCTACTTAGAAATCTTCCCTGCTCCCTTTTGTCTCATCCCCAGATGTTAGTGTTGGACCAGCCCCAACTAGAAAAGTCAGCACTGCCTACATCCTGACTCAGTGGCAGCTGGAAGAATGGACTTACTTGGTGCTGAGAGTGCCAGAGAGCAGAAAGCAGCTGCGAGCACGAGGAAGGAGAGGACAGTCATGCAGAGCTTCATGGTCTTGGTGGAGGAGAGACTTGCCTGGAGCTTGGACTGCAGAACCTTCAGAAGCTTCAGAACCCTTCTGTGCTCTGTGTTGATACTGAGTTGGGAGCCCTTCTTTATAGAAACTCTGAGGCCTGGCACAGAGATGGGGGAGAGTGGAATTTCCAGGGTACAGATGATGTCATGGTGCCAATAAGGAAACTGAAGCTAGCTGACTGAGGACCTCTGCACAGCTTTCTTTTCCCCAGCAGTGTCATCATGGAGGAAAGCGGAGGGAGGTGGAGGAGGGAAGAAGTGGGCTGAACCCTAGAGGGAAGTGGTATACCAAAGGCAGTGACTGAGGCTTGGGGGGAGAACTGTAAACCCAACAAGAAAGATGGAAGCTTCACACCTGCTAGAAGGGGCTTGTGGATGAGAACCATCATGCTCTTGGTGGTTAGCACCTCCAGAAGCTAGAGACTTCATGTCAGTCTTTCCAGGGTGGCCACAGGCCTGGCCCCAAGAAGGGGAGGAAGCCAGGATTCCACGTCCCACTGCAGGCCTCCTTCTGCTAGGCAGAGTGACTTTAGTGCCCTGTATATTTCCTTGGGCATAAAGAGAGTGTCCAGCTTTGAATGAGCAGACGACCCCAGCAGAAGTGTAGCTCCTACACAGCGAACATGTACCATGTGTCAGGCACTAGGCAAGCTGTGCTACACACACACATCTAACCCTACCATGACCCTGAGCACGGTGTGATTATTCCCCTGAGGCAATGCGGATCAGAGGGCAGAACAGAGTTCAGTGATAATCTCAAGGCCACACAGCTGTTAAGTGGCAGTGCCAAGATTTGGACTGAGGTTCATCTGACTCTAAAATCCATTTTCTTTCTACCCTGTCATCTCCAGAACAGATATAGAATGTGACCACAGAGAGAGAAACTGCTGGCTGACCCATCTTATCAGGGCTGAATACAGGAGAGGGGTGTGGTCCGTCTGTCCCAAAGAATGCAAAGAAATCAAGGGAATGCAAAAGAAATCAAGATTTCAGTGTGCTCCCTTGGGCCAATAACAGAAAAGGAGAAAGAAATCAGGAAGAATCAAGTTTAGAAGACCCAGATAAAGAATGTTCCTCCAGTATAAAAATAGAATTGGATAAAGCCGGCAATGAATTCATCTATGTTACAGATAAAGTATATAATCTAAGCCTGTGGGTGTTTCCCAGACATCCACGGGGAATTCCTTGTGTTCTTGTAAAGCCCTGCCTGGTTCGGCAGCTGCTGTGGGCCTGAAGGTGACTACATGAAGCTTCCAAAGGCCAGGAATACAGTAGTGCATGAATCAGGTCAAGTGAGGGCCATTAGGATGATGGGATCAAGACCTCTATCCACCTTCAGCTCAACCACTCTGATCCACCTGCTCACCCGCAGTCCCACATTGTTACCTACCTCTGCTTTGAAAAGGAAGAATGAAGACTGAAAAGAGGGAGCCAGGCCTCCTGGGTACTGTAGAGATGTGGGAAAGAAGGAGTCAGATGCACTGAAATGCATCTCGGAGCATTTCAGTGTCACTAAATAAAGTACAATGTCTTCCTGCTTCACCACTCTCCCCTCTCCCTGTTCCCACCACCTACACATGCACACAGACTGTACTTCTTTTCTTTATCCTCTCTGTCCTCACTCCTTTCTTCCTGTGAGTCTTGCTTCAAGTGTTCTGATCTTCACCAAGACCCCCATCCCCAACTCTAACACTCTACAATCTCTGATATCACCTATGCAAGTATCTCTCGTGGTCTCTCCTGGTTGATGGAGTTTCATCTTCATGCGTCAAGAACCTTGCTTCAAGGGAAGAAGGATGTGTCTTGTGGTACCCGGAATCTACACAGACTTTGTTATCCTGGCATTTCCATTCAACCCAATTGAGTAGTCACCTGTTCTTTGTCAGGACAGACAGAGCTGAATGACGACCCATCGCTGCCCTCAGAGTCCTTAGTCTAGTGATGGTGCTGACAGTGACAGAAATCACTATCTCGTGAGATGGAATAAGGTATGTGTCATGTCAGAGGTAGAAACAAAATGTCAGAGAGCCCAAAGGATGGAGAAAACCATCTCTTGGCTGTAAATGAATAGTTCCAGGTCAAGGCTAAATCCACTGTGCACTAAGGAAGAGCCCTTGATGTGGAGACCTCCGTCTATGTGACTGGGGAGCGCTGATCTTCAAGCCATGGACGGATATAACTCTTATGAAAATACATAAGAAGAATGATGATAGATAAGAATGGGTGATTAGCCACACAGTGCGTTTGTTGATTTTTGCCTCCTAGCCTTGATTTGATCTTTGGCTCATGCAGGCAAAATTTTTTTATTCATGAAGGTCTTAATAATGCTGTGTTCACACCAGTGAACTTTCACATAGAGAGTACAAAGGCTTGTGTCAAAATGTTTAGCTAAATCAGTGGCCTCCAAGGTTTATACATTGAGGCCATTTCTAAGTAATAGTCGATAGAGAATGATAAAAAAAATGCCTCTCAAATACACAACCAAAAAATTGCTCATCTCCTCTAGAGAACCTTCCCTGACCTCTCTTCCAACTGAATTCTGTACCTCCCTCTGTGCTACCTCCACCACATCACCTATAAAATATCTGTCTACTTGGTTGTCTCCCCTCCCCTGCATTAAGGGAGTTCCTTAATGCAGAAACTGGGTTATGCTTATCTCTGTGTACATAGTAGGTATTTTTAAAAATTATTTATTTTTTTTTATTTTTGGCTGCCTTGGGTCTTTTTTACTGTGTGTGAGCTTTTCTCTAGTTGCGGCGAGCAGGGGCTACACTTCGTTGCAGTGCTCAGGCTTCTCATTGGATGGCTTCTCTTGTTGCAGAGCATGGGCTCTAGGTGTGCGGGCTTCAGTAGTTGTGGCACTTGAGCTCAGTAGTTGTGGTTCACAGGCTCTAGAGCACAGGCTCAGTAGTTGTGGCGCTTGGGCTCAGTAGTTGTGGTTCGCGGGCTCTAGAGCACAGGTTCAGTAGTTGTGACTTGCAGGCTTAGTTGCTCCTCAGCATGTGGGATCTTCCCGGACCAGGGCTTGAACCCTTGTCCCCTGCATTAACAGGCGGATTCTTAACCACTGCGCCACCAGGGAAGCCCTACACAGTAGGTATTAATAAGTGTCCAGAGGCAGCCCAAACTACCAGTTTTAATGGGAGGGGGTGTGATAGGTAACATGGACTCAGGACGTGAAGTCCATTTAGCCAAATGAAGTATGAATGAACTAGGCATCCGACACTCTATGCAGAATATGATTCCCCAGCCTTAATGGGAATCGCTCCTCCTGCTTCTTCCTCAACCCACATGCCCAGTGGTTTCATGGTAAAGGATACTATTCTAGGACTCAGCTCTTTCCAGCCCAGGGATGTGAGAAGTGACAGCGAGAGTTAACCATGGTTCCAGAGAGCCCCACGGGCATACTGTGGGCCACCCCCTCACTCCTGAGCAGGGAAGCCCTCCACTTCCCCTCACTCGTAGTGACAAGGGGTTTCCCCTCCCACACCCTTGACGGCCACTGTGCTCGAAACTCCATCTTGAGAATTTTCACATCTGTTTTGTCATTTTGTCCTCCCAGCCTCCCCAGTGGTCCTGAAAGCAGGACCACTGGCCACAGCAGTAACAAGACCTTCCAAAAGTCCTAGTACTTTTGATTTCCCTCAGCATATCCATGTCTATGGTTTTATCTGATCCCAATCTGTTTTGCCATGGCTCAGATTAGGAAGCAAGACCTAGAAAAGTTAAAAAAACTTGATTAAGGTTACATAGGCTATGTGTCAAGACCCAATTTCTTCCAACTCCTGGTCCAGAGATGACCAAACTTCTTTGACAGGTGTGACCCTTTGAGATCACACGTGGGAAGTCTCTGAAGGTACCAGACTCTCAGAAGAGATTACAATCCTGCTGAGGAGCACGAAGCAGAGGTGGGCAATCCCGACATCCTATGCTTTTGTGGAAGGAGAGTGCTGAGATGCAAGTGTAGGGGAGACCACTGGGTGTCGGGACCAAGAGACTTAGCCACTAGGAAGTGGAGTGTCCGGAACTAGAGAATTCCTTGTGAGTGAATGTTGCAACTTCAAAGCCAAGGGGAGCTGGAATATATGGTCGTTCTGCCAAGACAATACACTAAGAACAGGGAAATCCTTTAGTCTTGCCAATAGGGTAGCCAAATCCCTTGGGAAGAATGGGAGCAGAAACTGGATTGCAGATTGAAGAAATAAGTACACAATTATTCGAAGTGCAGGGTTCAGGATGGAGTCCATAGGACAGTGAGCTGGTTGAAGCCATTCACCAGTGATGGCCCCACTCTGCTGGAAGTGGAAATGTGCTGTTGTCACCGGCCACAGCCTGCTGTTTAGCTGTCAAAGGTGAAGGGCAGGGCTTCCCTGGTGGCGCAGTGGTTAAGAATCCGCCTGCCAGTGCAGGGGCACGGGTTTGAGCCCTGGTCCTGGAAGATCCCACATGCCTCAGAGCAACTAAGCCCATGAGCCACAACTACTGAGCCCGTGGGCCACAACTACTGAGCCCGCGTGCCACAACTACTGAAGCCCGTGCACCTAGAGCCCGTGCTCTGCAACAAGAGGAGCCATGACAATGAGAAGCCCGCGCACCACAATGAAGAGCAGCCCCCACTCACCGCAACTAGAGAAAGCCCGCACACAGCAACGAAGACCCAATGCAGCCAAAAATAAATAAATTTAATAAAAAAGAAAAACTTTATAAAAAACAAAATTAGCATGCATGATGTTTCAGTGTGGGGATATTCCAAACTTTTATACCAAAATTTATATTTAACCAATCTGTTACTTAGCCCATTCAGGTTGTTCTAACTTTCCTCTATTCTAAATTGAGCTGAGACTTGAAGGATGATTAACCAGGAAGAGTGTGAGGGTGGGGTCATTCAGGCAAAGAACAAGAGACCCGTGCTTTATAAAATATATAAAATAGATTACTTGAAATATTTCAGTTACAATGATAATAGTAACTAACACATAACACTTACTATGAGCCAGTCATGTTCTAAGCCTTTATAGATATTAATGCATTTCATCCTCACAGCAGTGCTCTGAGGTAGGTACTGTTATTATCCCCTTTCACACATGAGGATACTGAAGCACAGAGAGGTAAGTAACCTACTGAAGGTAAGTAACACACAGCTCGTACATGATAGATTTGGAAATGATATCAAGAAGGTATGGCTCCAGAGTGTAAATAAATCAGAAAAGGGAAATGTGTTTCTTATAAATTTATGTTAAAAGTTTAACGGCCAAAGTTGTGTTATTATGATGTAAAATATCTTTCGGTTTTGCATTTTGCATGTCTTTGAATAGTGCAATCCATGGATTTCTCTCTTTTCCTTAGAAAATTAAGGGAATTAAACAGTGGTTTCCTTTATTTGTTCTAAACACTAATCTCTGCAGATATACCCATGTTTATAGAATTTCACTCTGCCCTGTGATCTACACGAAGTGGAAATTGTGCTTTGCCAAGTGACACCTCGTTCATAAAAAGCAGAGCAGAGAACTGAATTTTTAAGGAATCACATGTAGTTTAGAGAGCTGAGTCTTTGTTTCCAGGAAGTCTGAAGGTGGCAAGAAACAAGTCCAAAGGGGGAGACAGAGGTCAGGTCACAGAGGGGAAGCTTCCATTTCATGCTGGAAACAAGGTAGACTGTTTGAAGGGTTTTCAACAGAGAGAGACAGAGACTGATTTGAACAAAGTCACTTCAAATGCCTTGTGTTGGACAAATTGAAGAGAGGCAACTGGAGGAAAAAACAATTGACAGGACACTCTTAGAGTTGTCATGACAAGAAGTGACAAGGACCCACCTAAGACAGTGGCAATGGGAAAGATGAGAAGTAGATACACTTAATTTCAAGTATACAACAGAGTCAGTAGTTGAATAGATGGAGGAGATGAGGGGGAGGGAGGAGTCAAGGGTGACTCCCAGCTTTCTGGCTTGGAAGGCTGGTAAGAAGGAATGCTTTTTACTGAGTTACAGAAGGAGGAGCAGGGGGACAGGTGGAAGGATCTAATCCAGTACCAAGATGTACGCCCTGATGTGCATGCGCGTGCACATGCACGCACACACACACACAAAATGGCCAGAGGAGAATGACAAGAAGAACTCAAGATAGGAAAGGGCCTGGCTGCAGAAAGGAGGGGCTGCGTCAGTGAGACACTGTCTCTCTAGGGTGCTAGAAAGGGGCCCCCAGGATATTTTCTCTGCCCACATGAAAGGCAGGGCCAAACCTGCTGCAGCCTGACTCTGTGGACCACAGCTGAAAAAAAGGCCAAGGCTGGGCCAAAAAAGGGTGTCATTATCAATGAGTCCATCCATGGAACCACTGCTGCCAAAGGGAGAGAGCTGAGATTGACGCCTGGGGATGTAGAGCTATGGGACCGGAAACTGGAAGGAAACCAATCCATCAGGGCCAGGGCACAGGAAACAATGAGGAGGTGAGCAGAGCCGGACAAGGCAGAGGTGTTGCAGAACCTGAATTATTCAGCCAGAATTCCCTGTTCTCGTGGCTGGGACATTCTGCTGGACTGAAGTGGGGCCTCAAAGAGGCTGGAATGAACCAGAAGGCTAGGACACAAATAAAGGCCCTCCATGCTGAAGGATCCACCATGTTGACCATTGGCCAGTTTCTGTGATCACCACTTAAGAGATCTTGGTGATCCCCAAAGATCAAGACCTTGACACCATGGCCTTTCTGATCCTTTATATAATATTAGTATTTCAACTACCTAGTAAGACATTGGGCATAATACATACTGTTAGTCAAATCAATGAACCATTCATTCACCAAATACTTATTAATGCATTGTGGTTATTTTTGGAGATACATTGTTAAATAATGCAGACACTGAAATGTAAAACTGACTAATTCCATCTCTCTGATCCTGGGCAAGTCATTTCACCTGGGAACACTAATTTACGTCCTAGGATATTTCTGAGACCCTTCCAACTCATCCATCCTAAGGCTTCCTTACATTATTCATTAAATATGTGCATATGGAGCACATACTTTGCACACAAGTGTGTTATTCTCCTGATTCAAATAAAAACATATATGACAAAGAGCTATTACCTGGTTTTAGGATTGATATGAAAAATCTTACAAATATATAATCACTAAGATAGAATTTTATATTTATCAAAAAGACAAAATTATAAGAAGTAGAGACTATGTCAGAAAATTAACCATGTTATAGTCAACATGTGCTAGAATTTGGTTTAAGTCCACCAAGACATGGTATGAATTTGGTTTAAAATCAATAGGACATGAAATAGACACATGAAAAGATGCTCAACATCACTAATTATTAGAGAAATGCAAATCAAAAGTACAATGAGGTATCACCTCACACCGGTCAGAATAGCCATCATTAAAATGTCTACAAATAATAAATGCTGGAGAGGGTGTGGAGAAAAGGGAACCCTCTTACACTGTTGGTGGGAATATAAATTTGTACAGCCACTATGGAAAACAGTATGGAGGTTCCTTAAATAACAAAAAATAGAGTTACCATATGATCCAGAAATCCCACTCCTGGGCATGTAGCTGGAAAAGATGAAAACTCTAATTCGAAAAGAAATAAGCACCCCAATGTTCACAGCAGAACTATTTTCAATAGCTAAGACGTGGAAGCAACAACCTAAATGTCTATTGGCAGATGAATGAATAAAGAAGATGTGGTATACAGACACACAAACACATAAGCACACACACACGCACACACAATGGAATACTTCTCAGCCATAAAGAATGAAATAATGCCATTTGCTGCAACATGGATGGACCTAGAGATTACCATACTAAGTGAGTAGGTCAGGGAAAGACAAATATCAAATGATATCACTTATATGTGGAATCTAAAATATGATACAAATGAACTTATTTACAAAACAGAACAGACTCACAGACATAGAAAACAAACTTATGGTTACCAAAGGGGAAAGGCAGGGGCAGGGTGGTGGAAGGGATAAATTAAGGAGTTTGGGATTAGTAGATACAAACTACTATATATAAAATAACGAGGACCTACTTATAGTACAGGGAACTATATTCCAATATCTTGGAATACACCTTAACAGAAAAGAATATAAAAGAATATATATAACTGAATCACTTTGCTGTACACCAGAAACTAATACAACATTGTAAATCTACTATACTCCAATAATAATCTAAAGATAAATAAAATCAGCAGGTCATGGTCTAGATTTTTGAAGAGACAATTACAAAGATAACTATCTCACAACGTGGAAAGCGCTGTAATGGCAGAGGTAAATCATTAAGTCCGTTATCAGAAACGTGATTGATTCAGCAGTTTCCACTTCCTTCTTCTCACCCTCCTCAACTCAGAGACGCCTGCTCTCAGAAACCAAATCACGAGTGTGAAGGGGGTTCCCCCAAGAAGTCAATGAGGGAATTCGATTCAGGGTATCGATTGAGGGCTGGGGCGAAGGGGGTGGAAGTGAGGAGGAGGCACTGTCTTGTGACCTGGAGTTTCCAGTGAAGGAAATGATAGACTCTTTTTTTGGAATTGACACAGTAACAAAGGAAGACAGCGGGATGCTACAGCCCCAGTGAAACCTGCCATTGCCCCAAATCCTGCCTTTGCTGCTCCTCCCTTGGACCAGCATCAGCAATCATAGGGATGGGATGGAAACACAGCCCACGTGTTTTAAGAGAAGTAACTCTACAGACACAGGAAGGACAGAATTCCTAAGGTGTGGTCTCACTTTGCTTATGTCTTATCTCCTCCACTGTTCTAACTCCTTTGGGGGAAATTCAAAGCCCTCTTGGTTTGGTCCTAATGCAGCTTCTTCACCCATATTTGCCCCTCCACTGTGCAGCTACTCTGAAGGACTCACTCCACCCTCTGACCCAGCAATTTCACACCTGTGACTCTGCATTAGCTGGCCAAGCCATCTACTGCCACACCATCTACGTATGTTTAAATCCTGTGGCTCTTTCAAGACCCAATCAAAATTCCATCCCTTCTGTGACGCCTTTCCCTATCCTCCCAAGGGAGACCATGACTCCCTCTTCCTCATATTCTGAGCTTTCATTTATTTTTCTCCTAAGAAATTTAGCACTTTCTGTTAAGTGCTGTGGTTATCTGTTTATACTCTACCTGCTCCTACTAGACTGGTGGCACCTAGAGGATAAAGATCATTAGAAAGGATAAACCATAATTCAAAAGAATATATATATATATATATATGTATAACTGAATCACTTTGCTGTACAGCAGAAATTAACACAATATTGTAAATCAACTATACTTCAATAACATTTTTTAAAAGATCGCTAGAAAGAACTAAATTTATTTCTCAATGTAAAATGTGATTTATGCCCACTAATTCTGTAATAATAAAGGATGGAAAAGAAAATATATATATCTGGCTAAGAAAGTGACTCTTTCACACCACTGAAATTATGAGTTGAAAAGAATAGGAAAGGAACACTGCTCCGAATTTGGCATTACTTATGTAAATATCTTACAGGTTCTTCAAAATAGTTCACAGAAATGGAAATCAAGACTTCATTTTAGCAAAGGCCATTAGAAAGAAACCTTAGTATATTTATCCAAAAATTCTTTCAAATTAAACAATTGCCAACAACCTACCTTCCAAATCGTGGTGTTGGAAATGTTTTAAGACAGAATGTGTTCATAAATCTGTGGGCTGACCAGGAAGGTAATACATTCTTACTCCAAAAAAATGAGAAAATACCAGAAAAAAAGGAAAACAAAATTGCCCATTCATCTGTCACACAAGGTTAAGTACTAATGATGCTTTGGGCATTTATTTCCAATGCTTTTTATTTTTTCCATGCCTAGACCATATATCCGTGTGTGCGTATACACACACACACATATTTATGGTTACAATATTTATCGTATATGTGTATATACACATATACACACATATATATTTGTATAATTCTTCATCTTATACAGTTGGTACAATTTTTATCTTACTTTATGACAACTGATGTTATGATTATATTTATGCTACTTCATTTAGTTTAAGGGCTTAATAACAAACATTCCAGTGGATATATCATAACTGACTTTATCATTCCCTAATAGAGGAAAATTTAGGTTTCCTTATTTAGAGTTATAAATGTTGCTGGGTCAGCACCTTCCTGCCTGAAGATGCCTCCATATTTGGGCTTGTTTCTTTAGAACTCTTTCCTAGAAATGTTATCTCTAGGTTAGTGGGTATAAATATTTTTAGGCTTCTGACATATTAACACCCACATCTAATGTCTCTTTATGATTTTCAACTGGTGTTTAACCCAGTGCCCCTGGTCACTCGGTGACTGATGAATGGACACATGATGGAAACATGACCGCATGCTTCCTAGTCCTCTAGCAGGGATTCCTTGATTCAGTCCCTTGCATCCAAGGGAAGCTTGTGCCACCCACCAGGGCAGTATCACACCTGCTCTATCCTTGTGGTTAGAGAAGCTGGTGAAACACAGCAGTTTCAGCTCTGTGGAAAGGTCAGAGCTGGAGAAGTCATTAGGGGAAGGGACTGGCTGAGAATAGCCCTGGGTGGACACACACCCCTCTGCCGCTGCTCACAGGGGAAACCATCTCCTCACATGAAACCAGAACAAGTCATGCGTTGCGGGCTGAGACTTGTAGCTGACAGCAGCTATTCTTGGATATCCTGAGCCCCTGCGGTTGCCACAGACCCTGAGTTATGAAACACTCAGTGTGAAAGCATCACTATGCTTAAAAATTTCCTTCCTCACTCCCAGATTCCATTTCCCCATCCATCAGGGCTGCCTATAAAGAGCTGGGGAGGTGGCCTCTCACTGAAGAAGGATGCAGGCAGCAGCGAGCGCCCAGTCCCACACTCAAGGCCACACTCTGTCTGCTCAGCATCATGAAGGTGCCCGCAGCTGCCCTCGCCGTCCTCCTCTGCCCCATGGCCCTCTGCAGCCAGGTCTTCTCGGCACCATGTGAGTCTGTGCAGTAGTTGCAGGGGTCCCCATGCCAAACTTTACTTGGCCTTGAAAGCCCCCAAGAGAAAATAAAGATCTTCTTAAAGGGTTATGAAACATTTTGGCCTTTCTCTTCAAGATTTTAATTTTTATCTTTATAAAGGGGTCCTCAGATCTGGAGCCAGGGTTGGGGAGTTACAGTCCCATTTTACAGATGGCAAAATGGGGACCTAAACAAAAGAGTTGGCAAGAGGCAGAATCCAAATCTGGTTACCGCCCTGTGGTGTCAGTCTTCCAGTAACTCACCCTAGGTCCCAAGAGTTTGTCCCTTGGATGTCTTATGAGAGCTGTCCAAGGTTTTTCTTTTGCTGGGGTGTGACTTCTTGAACCAGAAACAATTTCCTGAAGGGAGATGTGATAAGAACAGTCTGTTTGGATGTCTGGAGCACACAGAGAAAGAGAGAGCCCGCAGTGAAGAGTCAAAAATAAAGAAGGCTGCAGACAGAAACAAGGAGAGAGACGGGGATATTTCTAGGGAAAAATGCCCAGCGCCTTCCAGTGACCTGTCTCCCAGTCTGTGCCCTAAGCCAGGCTGTCTCTCTCCTTCCGAGTCTTCCTCATCCTCTTCTGAGCTATGACTCAGCCTCATAGTTGAGGCTTCCTCCACAGTTGAGGCTGACACCCTAACGGCCTGCTGCTTCTCCTATACTGCCTGGCAGCTTCCTCGCAAATTCGTAGCTGACTATTTTGAGACCAGCAGCCAGTGCTCCAAGCCCGGTGTCACGTAAGTGCCAGTCTTCCCGCCCACCTCTGGGGAGATGGGATGTTGGATGGGAGTCAGCACCCAAGGGCACAGACAGGCCAGGGGCGCCATCCTGGCAAGCCCAGCCCTCCGGGGCCTATCAAGTATACCGGACCCAGGTCTCTGAGCTGTGACCTGACCTGGCCAGGCTTGCAGAGTCGGGGGTGCTAGGCCAGCCCAGAGGGAGGGAGGGGAAGAAGGGAGCTGCATCCTCTGAGGGGCCCCCTGACTCAGGGAGAGCGTCTCTCTGGACTGAGGTAGGCAGAGGGTCCCCGAGGGAGTGGCAGGCCCTGGGCCTCCCAGGAGAGAGGGGTGGAGGGGCCACAGGGAGCCCAGGATCCCCCTGCTGGATTCCTCAGTGTGTAATTCTTCCGTCCTTCTCCAAAGCTTCCAAACCAAAAGAGGCCGGCAGCTCTGTGCCAACCCCAGTGAGAACTGGGTCCAGGAATACATCACTGACCTGGAGCTGAGTGCCTGAGTGGCCTGGAAGCTTTGAGTAACCCAGTGACCTCAGTGGCCCACCTGGGCAGCAGGGGTCTGAGCCTTGGAAATATCCCTGTCACCTCCACAGCTACCTCTCCTGTGTGCTGCTTGTTTCCAAACAGCAACACTCCGGGACTCGTTCCTAACTTAGATTGCAACTTATTTATATATAATATTAATATTTAATTTCTGTGATTTAATTTCAATGTCCCACTGTGTCTGGGACTGTGTGCTCCAAGAGGTCCCAAGACACCTTTTCACAGACCTTCCCCTCCCCATTCACTTGCACTCTGCTGACAATTGACTGTCGGCAGCTTGTTCTACGCAGAGATGGTGCCAATGCCACCAGGCTGACAATTGTGTATTGGATGTTTCCGTTCAGTGCTGTGTTCAGCAAAGCGAAATAATAAAGATGCTCTTCTGAAAAGTAAAGTGGCAGTAAACTGGTTTTGTTTATCTGTCAAATCAGAATCACTGGTTGACTTTCTCTGAAAGACAAACATCATGATATCGCTTATATGTGGAATCTAGAAAAATGGTACAAATGAACCTATGTACAAAACAGAAATTGAGTCACAGATATAGAAGACAAACTTATGGTTGCCAACGGGAAAGAGGGGGATAAATTGGGAGATTGGGATTGACATATACACACTACTATATATAAAAGAGAACTAGTAAGAACCTACTGTAGAGCACAGGGAACTCTATTCGGTGCTCTGTAGTGACCTATATGGGAATGGAGTCTAGAAGAGAGTGGATACGTGTATACGTATGGCTGATTCACTTTGCCATACCGCAGAAACTAACACAACATTGGAAATCAGCTACACTCCAATAAAAACATTAATTAAAAAAAGAATCACAGGTTGAAAGGAATAGTAGGTTAAAGAATAGGAAGATGGGAAATGGAGGGAAATTGGGAGAGATGGAAGGGGGCTACCACAGAGCTACTCTGCTTTACACTTGTGAATGAAAAATGTTGCCTGCTGTGTCAGTAAACAAAGAATGTTGCAGCCATCAAGCCATCACCTTACAGCCGCCCCGGAGGTAAGCCCTGGGAATTCAGGATCGAAGCAGGCTGCCCACCATCTAGCAGTCAGCTGCTGCTGCCATCCCCAATGGTGCATCCTGAGGAGACTCGGGATGAGAAAACACAGGATCCTGGCCCCAGATGGCTGAAGTTCATAACAAAAGAATGATTTCAGTGAGTCCAGGCTCCTGCATCTTCCCATACATACAAAAGCACTAACTTCCTTAACTTGAGATAGCTGGTTTTCTTTAATTAGCAGTAATCTTTTGATGTTCCAACTACCTGGTCTTTGTTGCAAAAACTCCTATATATCCCGGCTCCCCCCTTGCCTCTTCAGTGCAGTCCCTCAGAGTTATCTGAGGTGCTGTGTCCCGGGCTTAAGTGCTCAGTTTTGTCCATCAATAAAACTTAACTCTTAACTTTTAGGTTGTGCATTTTTTTCAGTCAACACTCTGGAGCCACATTTCCAGAACATTTAAATGACGACTAGTTTATGAATCAAATCATAATGTACATGAATGGATACCATTAAGAAGAGTATTCATAGTACATATTTACGATAAATCAAACTTTCTGAATAACGATTACTAACATATTTGAGACTTACTCCAGGCTGAGTGCTTTTTCTGCCGTGTTCATTTGCTCCTCACAATGAAATAGTATAGTTTAAGTACTATTAATATTTTCATTTGCAGAAGAGTAAACTGGGGCTGGGGCTCAGAGAGGTTATGCAAATTGGCCAAGATCACACAGCAAGTAAGCAGCACAACTGAGTTCCAAGACTAGATTTTGATGTAACTACAGACTTTGCTCTTAACCAGTAACCAAGTTATTTCCCAAAATGTAATCCACCTGTACTCAAATTACAAGCAATGATTGTTTAAGCCACTTACATCAGAATTTTTAGGTGTGGACCTGGGAATTGATATTTCTACCAAGCTTCCTGTGTTCCACATGCATGTTAACAGCTGAGAACCACTGAAATAGTCAATAGAATTCACTGCTCTTTTCCAAATGCAGTGCATATCTGCATATGGTAACAGGTATATTGTACATTATTTTCCTAGAATCCATGCTCCACAAAATACATGGCTAATGTTAGAGAAGGAAAAGATAACCAGCCTACATGTGGAGCAGGATTCTGTTTACAGGTTTACTGTGACAACTCAGTTATTTAATAGATAGGTTGCCTGAGTTATAGTTATAACTGTAAGAAATGTACACTGAGCTAGGGTCCTTTTGGCAGAAGGAAGAGAAATGCAAAAGACTTGTGTGAAAACCAAACATGTATTAATTTTTATGACCCACAATTGTTTCATGTTGTTTAAAATAATCTAATTTTTGTACCCCAAATTAGTTTAGAATTGTAGTGATCAAACTTTTAGAGTACAATTCAACACTACTGTTAAGCAAACATTAAAATGCACATGCTATTGGACCAAGATACCATTTGCCCTGATTCCATTTCTAGGAATCTGTTTTGTAGCAATACTGCCAGAGGACAGGACTATATATAGACACAAAGATATTCTTTTTTTTTTTTTTTTTTTTGCGGTACACGGGCCTCTCACTGTTGTGGCCTCTGCCATTGCGGAGCACAGGCTCCGGACGCACAGGCTCAGCGGCCATGGCTCATGGGCCCAGCGGCTCCGCGGCATGTGGGATCTTCCCGGACCGGGGCACGAACCCGTGTCCCCTGTATCGGCAGGCGGACTCTCAACCACTGTGCCACCAGGGAAGCCCTTTTTTTTTTTTTTACATCTTTATTGGAGTATAATTGCTTTACATTGGTGTGTTAGTTTCTGCTGTATAACAAAGTGAATCAGTTATACGTATACATATATCCCCATATTCCCTCCCTCTTGGGTCTCCCTCCCACCCTCCCTATCCCACCCCTCTAGGTGGTCACAAAGCACCGAGCTGATCTCCCTGTGCTATGCAGCTGCTTCCCACTAGCTATCTATTTTACATTTGGTAGTGTCTATATGTCCATGCTACTCTCTCACTTTGTCCCAGCTTCCCCTTCCCCTTCCCTGTGTCTTCAAGTGCATTCTCTATGTCTTTGTCTTTATTCCTGTCCTGCCCATAGGTTCATCAGACACAAAGATATTCTTTGCAGCACGGTTTGTAAACAGCCAACAAATGGGAACAACCATTTAAACCAGTAGAAGATTACATCAGAAGAAAATTGAGATGCCCACCAATGGACTATTCTGTGGTTAGTAAAAAGGATAACACACATCTCTACCTATGGAAAGTGTCCATAATATTAGGTGCAAAAGGTATATCTGTTTACATCTAGTATATGCATATATACTCTACATATATGCTACAGAACTATATGTATCGAATATTATTTTTGCTTTTATGTTAAAAAACCACATATATATATACATATATATTTACAAAGGCACATATTTGGAAAGATACATAGCAAATAGCTAACTATGGTTTCTTAGAGGAAATGGGATTTTTATTCTTTTTTCTTTAAAGGAATGGGGACTCTTCCTTTTTATTTTCTGTACTTTTTATTTGATTTATTTTTCAGTGAGCATGTATTGCTCATCTCTCCAGTCTCATCTTACCTACCCTTCGAAAGGTGATATTCCATCCATCAAAACTACTTTCTGGTTGAGATTCTGAGTTGACACAAAGAAAAGAGAGCTCAGCTTAGCTCACAGTCTTGATGCCATAATGGCTTTTATACAATGAGGACAATGCAAGGAGCAAGTCCTTTCGCCCAAGGCTTTCATATCACCCATACATGCACACACACGCACACACACACACACACAGAGCTCCTCCTAGAAAACATTTTATAATCCTCTTCCTTAAGGGGGCCCCATCCCCCTAACACCATTACCACCCACACCATGACAAGTGCGAAGATTGTATCAGGAGAATGAGAGGAACACACTTTGTCCCCAAAGAAGCAGTGAAGCTGTCATCACTTCTTCTCTACTGGCTTCCAGCATCTAGGGACAAACAAAATCTGCTCATTTATGCTGAACTGCTTCTCAAGGTCCAGCAGCCCAAAGGCAAATGAAAGCTAACCCGTGCCCGATCACTCAACACAAGTGTTGCGAACAAAAAGTGTAAATAGAATAAAGACCCCTGTGAGGGAATGGGGAGCATGGGAATTGCACTATTAACCAATGTAGAGGGCATTTCAGAGTCCGAGACTTGACTGAAATGCTGAGTCAGCCTCTCGGGTTGACCTCCCTGGGGGTTGACCTCCCTAGGGATTGTCCTCTGTGGACACACATGTGTGCCAGCGAGGAGCCTTTTTCGGGAGCTGCCAACTTCTTGTCCATGTGAGTTAGGAGCCTGGAGTTTGCCTTAGGTGTTGGGCAGCTAACTTTGGCTGTGCTGTGCCGCATGCGGGATCTTAGTTCTCCAACCAGGGATCAAACCCGTGCCCTCTGCATTGGGAGAGCGGAGTCCTAACCGCTGGACCACCAGGGAAGTCCCGCAAGTAATGCCCATCTAATGACAGCAGGCTTCTGATCTATTCCATGAGCTCAATAACCCAAAAGGGAGAGCTTGCCTAGTCATATACCTTGCACTTTACCTGGTGTTGGGAATGTGTTTCCTAGCATGGGCCTCCATACTACAGTCACCCCTACACCCCTACCTCTAGCCACGTGGTGGGAGACCTCTGGCTCCATTCTGGCCCCTGCAGAGATGGGGCAACATGCAAAACTGATGAACATCTGATGCCCAAAGCCACGCCTTCCCTGCACCTTTACAAGGAGCTGACTGTCCACTTCAAATAAGGAAGACAAATATTTCACAGGAGAGGGTGGGGAGAGGGATTTAGGACGCATAGTCAGAGCTCAGGATTCTCTCCTGTTCAGTCTCTCACCTCCCTGCCTCTATTCATATTAACTTTAGATTGAAATAGAAATATCTGCATTTACAGCCCTTTGAGATTCCAGATTACTGACAACAGTTGACAGGCTTTTGGAAAGGCCTTTCTTAGCAAAGCTGAATTGTTTTCCTTTTTCGATGTCAGATAAGCCCATTTCAAAGTAGCCTGAGCTCTTTCTTAAAGAATTTTACTTAAAGGAAAAAAAAAAAAAGATTTTTACTGAGATGCAATAGACCACAGGTCAACCAGCACCAGCAGTACCATGTGAAAGTGGTTCTCAAAAGGTCCTGCCCAGACCACAGCAGGAGCATCTGGGAACCATTAGAAGTGCAAATTCTAAGAAAACAACCCCCCCAACCCCGCCCCGGGCTTCCCCCTTTAGGGGGTGGTGCCCAGCAATCTGTGTCTAACAAGCCTCCAGGTAATTCCCACACACACCAAACCACTTCCACTTAACAAGGTCCTCACCAAACTCCCTGCTTTTTCAGTTCAGCTAATCCCATGCTTCAGTCACGAGCTGTTACTTTTAACAGACTCTGTATCTCTGCACAGATACAGGACTCTGTATTTCTCAGGAT
This sequence comes from Mesoplodon bidens, assembly GCF_964165515.1. Lineage (NCBI taxonomy): Eukaryota > Metazoa > Chordata > Mammalia > Artiodactyla > Ziphiidae > Mesoplodon > Mesoplodon bidens. Next base: position 9,578,052 of record NC_138179.1, read on the forward strand.
ATTAGTAGTTGCAAGAAGGAAAACAAACAAACAAACCTACCTCAGAGACTGGAATAAATGAACCCTGTGGTTCCAAGATCAAAGGGTACAGGGAGGCTCTGGCTCCAGGAAAGGTTGGATGCAGCAGCCCTGTGATGCCCTGCAGGTCCCGTTTTCTCTTTCTGACCTCCTTCCATGTACGAGTCCCAGGATAGCTGCCAGTACCTTCCAGTGTCACATGAATTCTTGTACATTTTCTTCAAGGAAGAGAGACGCTGTGTCTCCCTTGGAAAAAAAAAATCACTAGGTTCTTTCAGATTTGACTGACAGGTCAGAAATCCCATTCCTAACCAATCACTGTGGCTAAGGGGATGGGTTTCATTGATTTGCTTAAGCTAATCAAGGCACATACCTGCATCATGGTTGGATGAATTTCACATAAATCTGAGAATTATGAGCAAGAGTGGCTTCCCAAAGGAACTGTGGGTTTCTGGTATCAAGAAGGATGTGGAGTAGGTGCTGGTCAGGAAAAACATGTTCTCACTATGTGTTTGTTTTTTTCCTGTAGATTTTTTTCTTGAGTTAACAACACTAACACTTTGGGTGTGACAAACATTTCTTCTCCTTTGCTCTCTAGATTAGAAACTTTTAGTCTTCTCCCTTCCTGAATGACTTTATTTTTAAGAAGATGCTGATTTGTGTACTGCCTGTTGCCCTATAAGTGACTATTGCCCAAATCTGAGGCAAAAGAGACATTAAGCTCTTCACAGTGGCAAAGTCACCACCAGAAAATAGGGCTACATGTTCATCCCAGGACACACTAAGTGGGGTGGAACTGGTCCTGCCACAAACACTACCCACCCTGCTTCATAAAAGCAGAAGACGGGGGAAAGAGGAAAATGAGAGAACTCTCACAATAATGAATCATCATTACTGAAATTGCCTATATTGAGGAAGAGAGGAGAATTCTTTACTATTAGACAGACTAAGGGGTAGATGGCAGGGGACACATCATACCTGCTGCTTCTGTTCTCCCTCTTTCCTGGGAACAGCATCCACAAAAAATATTATATAGAATTGACCACATCCCCAGACATGGGGTAGGTCCTGATTAAAATAAGCCTATTTGCATCTTGGGTTTTTTTTTTAACTTATCATTAGAACTTAAGCATTTCCCATGTCATTGTATTGTTTGTAAAGGCTCCCTAATAGCCAACCAAGTGAAGATACCATAATTTTCTTTGCCATTTCCATATTGTAGATGATTTAAATTGGGTCCAATTTTAAATTGTTATGAATATTCTGGGGACCAAATACTCTTATGCATAAACTTTCTTCCATATTTGAATGTATTTATATAGGAAATAGATTCCTAGACACGGATTCTCTTGGTCAAAGGCTAAGATCATTTTAAGGTTCCTTATGTATGTCACCCCCATACCTAACATGTCTTTTTTTTTTTTTTTTTTTTGGCTGCATTTGGTCTTTGTTGCTGCACGCGGGCTTTTCCTAGTTGCATCGAGCGGGGGCTACTCTTCGTTGCGGTGCGCGCACTTCTCATTGAGGTACCTTCTCTTTGTTGTGGAGCACGGTCTCTAGGTGCACGGGCTTCAGTAGTTGTGGCACACGGGCTTAGTTGCTCTGTGGCATGTGGGATCTTCCCAGACGAGGGCTCGAACCTGTGTCCCCTGCATTGGCAGGTGGGTTCTTAACCACTGTGCCACCAGGGAAGTCCACCTAACATGTCTTTCTCCCCGTTGCTTTGTGTTTATTGACAGCCCTTGATGAATCTCTCTTGAATGAGTGAGTGTCTGAAAAGCAGCCTGCCCTCTCATCACTCCTGAAACCCAGGCTTTGATAATACAACTCTGTCTACCTGGGTGTGGTTTCAATTGGATTGTGCTGCTCAGGACTCACGGCATCATTGCAAATGCCACATCTATGCAGTTAGAACAGCTGTGGAATAACAGAAGTTTCTGCTGGGGGAAATTATGACTATGGGGCTCTAATGAGAAAGAACCAACTAAGTGTGGTCCCACGATGACACCAACATCTCACCTCCTCTTGCCGTGGAAACCACTTCCCCATAAACAGCCCCAGTTAAGTGAGCACTTGAACTATTCTTGCAAATACCCTGAGCCCTGTGGTTACCCAAGACCCCTCTTGCATATGCAAGTCAACAAGGCACAACTGGGCTTAAAAACTTCCTCTCTCATCACCCCGAGTTTCTATCTCCCAATAGTCCACGATTTAGGTCTTAAGAGTAGGGGACATTAACACACCATTGTAAAGCAATTATACTCCAATAAAGATGTTAAAAAAAAAAAAGAGGGCTTCCCTGGTGGCGCAGTGGTTGAGAGTCCACCTGCCGATGCAGGGGACGCGGGTTCGTGCCCTGGTCCGGGAAGATCCCACATGCCGCGGCACGGCTGGGCCCGTGAGCCATGGCCGCTGAGCCTGCGCGTTTGGAGCCTGTGCTCCGCAGCGGGAGAGGCCACAACAGTGAGAGGCCCGCGTACCACACACACACAAAAAAGAGTAGGGGACATTGCTTGGACCCCAGAAGGAGGCTGGCAACTGCGAGTTGTTCTGACCCACACTCTTGAGCTCTTACTGCCCTCCTCACCATGGCTCTCTGTTCCCAGGCCTCCTCTCACAAGTGTCCTCCTGCTGACATTTGCTGTTGTCCCCCCACTTTCTGGCTCAGGTCAGACCACATCACTAAAGCCCTATGTACAGAGGTACCAAGTGAAATACAGGACTTCCCAAGGGGTTTTCAAAAATGCCCTGGGCTATCTGTTCAGGGGGGGTTTTCTTTCCAAAGGAGTTTTAGCTTCCTATTCTATGTACCCAGAAGGCAGGGTGGGGGCTTGTCCTATAGTGGGAGTGGGAAAATTGGGTGGGTTTTCAATAGGAGGCAGAATCCAGCTTCAGGTGGTTCCCAGTGATCAGCTAAGTAGTAAACTCACCTCAGTGCCACCTTATAGGTGATTTACAGAGATAGTCTCTTGCTGGAAAAAATCTCTTCTTAGACCAGGAATAATCTCTTCTTAGACCAGATTAAGGTTCCCAAATAGAAGTGGAACAGGAGACAGACTGTTCAATTAGCTGCATTCTCTGTAGAGGGAGAAAAAAAAAATTCCAGACTGTTTTTGTAAATAAAGTCTTAGGGGAACACAGCCATGCCCATTCCATGATATACGGTCTGTGTCTGCTTTCTCACTACCGTGGCAGAGTTGAATAATTGCCACTGAGTCTGTATGCCTGCAAAGCCCAAAACATTTACTACTTGACCCTTTATGGAAAAGTTTTCTGAGTCCTGGCCTAGGTTATGTTTTTAAGTGTAGGAAAGTTAGATTAAGTCAGAGTCTCTGTTGTAAAATTCAGGAGGGAGAATTTCCACATGCTTATGAGAAATGCAAATGTATATTAATTTTTTGTTAAGCCCTACTTACTTTGTTTTGTTTTAAATCTTTATTTTTTATTTATTTTTTATTTTTTAATTTTTTTTGCAGTACGCAGGCCTCGCACTGTTGTGGCCTCTCCCGTTGCAGAGCACAGGCTCCGGACGCGCAGGCTCAGCAGCCACGGCTCACGGGCCCAGCCGCTCCGTGGCATGTGGGATCTTCCCGGACCGGGGCATGAACCCGTGTCCCCTGCATCGGCAGGCGGACTCTCAACCACCGCGCCACCAGGGAAGCACAAAACTCTTTATTTTTTAGTATCACAAAGTGGAATTTTGATAGTCAGGGTTTTTGAAGAGTAATGACACAGTTTCTAGCAAATTTTTAAATGTATGCATTCTTCAATCTATCTTATTTTGAGGAATCTATTTTGAGAAACACTATCTAAAGACATAAAGGTATAGGCATACAGCTGTTCTTTGCAGCCCTGTTTGTGAAAGCAATGAAAGAGAAACAAATTCATCAAAAACGGAATAGCTTAAAGCATCATAGTACAGCCACATAATAAATATGAAACCACTGAAAATGATGAAGTAGTTATAAATGCACTGAGATGAAAATGTATCCATGACATTAATTTAAAGCTATGTATATAAAATATACCTTTCATATGTGTATCTGTAAATATACAAATATCTATGTTATAACATAATTGCTTCAGAACTACATGTAATAATGCTTGCTTTGGTAAAAACTCTATATATTTACATAAACATAAGAAGGACATGTGATGTGATACCTCTCAACCTGTTAAATGTGATTTCCTCTGGGAAACACAATTTTTAAGAAATGGAGAGCTTCACTTTTCATTTTCCACTCTTTGTCCTTTGATTTTCTTACATATGAGTATGTGAATTTTTTCATTTAAAAGACAAGATTTTTTAAGTTGGGGTCTTACTCCAAAAACGTGCCCCTTCTTAGCTCTCCTTGTCCTCACCTCATCCTCCCACAGCCCACCCCCAGCTCTATGCAGTATCCCAGATATTTGAATCCCTTGCTCAAGATCTAGATCCACCATTGAAGGGATGAGCCTTTGAGACTTCAGTGTGGCTCAGAAAACTTTGGAATGTTGGTTAATGTCATGCTGTCCATTGTATCAAGAGATCAAGGTAACAAACATATCCTGTCTAGCTCCAAGGGGTACATTTTGACTCAGGATTCCCTCTCTCTCTCTCTCTCCACACACACAAACTCACACACACACACACACACACACATGTACCTGCACACAGAGCTTCTCCCATGCAACATTTTATAATCCCTTCCCATTCTGAGATATTCTCCCTTCTGCCCAAGAACATAGCAAACCACCCAGGACAAGTGTGTGGGCATTATTAGGAGTAGTGATCACAGGAGGAACCTCTGCTCTTGTTGAAGCCGTGGAGTCTCCTCCTTGCTGCTGTGGACTCTCAACATCTGACGACTTACACAACTGGCCTATGAGCATTGAAATGTTTCCCAATAGATCTAGGGTTTAGTCCACATCTTGACAGCATGAATATTGCATGAATACTTCATATGTAGGATGAGTACTAAACTGACATTCATCTTATAGTAATAAGGGGGGAAGGAAAAGAACAAGCAAAATACTCTCATAGACTGCAACTTCACATTGGTCAGGAATTCCCTGGCTGTCCAGTGGTTAGGACTTGGTTCTTTCACTGCTGAGGGCACAGGTTCAATCCCTGGTGGAGGAACTAAGATCCTGCAATCTGAGTGCGTGGCCAAAAACAAAAGTTCACATTGGTCAGACCTCTTTCATTGGTTACCCTTTTGTTTGAGAGTAAGTGGCAGAGACAGTGCTCCCTAAATAGTCCATATGTTTCCCTCCATTGCAGCTGGGTTGGTCTCTTGTGACTAATTCTGCTCAATGGACTGTAAGCAGAAGTGATGTGTGTCACTTCTGGGCCAGAACAGTTAAAAGCAGTACGCCTCTTCTGTCTCCTTCTTTCTCATTCCAGAATCTATAGCTACGGGATGGAAGCAGCCTAGATTCCTGAGTCACCAGGCAAGCTGTTCTGGAATCAGTACAACTCAAAGACCATGTTCACGGACCAGCGGCGTCAGCATCACCTGAAAGCCCAATAGAAAAGCAGAGCTGAGCCATACCCCAGACATATAGAATTAGAGCCTCTTGTACTTAGACAGGCCCTCCAGGTGATTCTGGAGCACACTAAGTTTTGAGAACCAATGATCCAACCTACATCAGATCTTGTGCAAGTGAGAAACTTTTATTTTGTTAATGTACTGGGGGGTTGTTCATTACAGAACTATAGCCTGTTCTATCCTGACTCTTACAGAAAATAAACATAAAATGCTGAACTTTTCTCCCATTATTGCTTCCACCTTAACAACATTTTGGGCAGGTCCCATAACTTTCTGGCCACATTCAGTAATTAAAATTCTTTCAGTTTAAAACTTCAATCTCAAATTTGATCTCATCTCCACTTCTGCCCACCTCCACACCTCCCACTGGTGCAAACTGGGCTCAGAGGAGTTGGAGTGAGATGAGGCTTTAGTTTGGTCCTGGATCCCTTCCCCTCCTCTCTTTTAAAGGCCTAATTCTTCTGGTATGGTGGGGAGGGGGGTGGTCTGTGTGGGGTGATACTGGAGTAAAGAGAAAACTTAACAGATGTAGTCCCTTTTCCCTTCTGTTTGTTATCTCTGCTTCTCTTTTTAATACCAATAAGCCACTGATGCTCTTTTGGGCAGCACATGCATTTCTTTGCACAGAAAGGGTTTCTGTGGGTCCTCTCTTTGCATAGTTCCCTGATGTTGACATCCCACTCTTGCCTGCATCCTTCATCTCTCCCTCAGTCCACACCACTGGCAGCACACCTGGGCCTTCGCTAGCCTGAGCATGTTAAGAAAAGTCTCCCTCTTGGAGCATACCTGGCCCTGCATTGGGTGTAAGAGTTTACAGGTGACCTGCAGACTGGACTTCAGCATCCTTTGCCCACACAGCCAGGATCTTTGTGGACATCAACCCTGAGCTCCTGCTGTTAGAGACCTTTCAAGACTTAGACCTGGGCCTCCCTGGTGGCGCAGTGGTTGAGAGTCCGCCTGCCGATGCAGGGGACGCGGGTTCGTGCCCCGGTCTGGGAGGATCCCACATGCCGCGGAGCGGCTGGGCCCGTGAGCCATGGCCGCTGGGCCTGCGCGTCCAGAGCCTGTGCTCCGCAACGGGAGAGGCCACAGCAGTGAGAGGCCCACATACCGCAAAAAGAAAAAAAAGACTTAGACCTGCTACTGGTAGGATGACCATTCTGAGAGTCAAAGAGGATACTATTAGTAATTATGCTGGCACAACCAGCATAAACGGGGTCTTCCCCAAAAAAGGTGGGATACATGATTCCCCAATCTGTGCTGTGTCGTTGAGAAGAAGGCTCAAGCTCCAGAACCTTCCACAGGGTCGCTTGACCAAGAGGAAACTCACTCCTTTCTCTGCCCTGCCCCTTAGCTCATTTTCTTCTCTCCCACTCAGTCTGGCTCAGGAAGTCAGCAAGCACATTCTATATCTATAGAAAGAAGAAAGAGAGTGGACCGCCTAGTGGGTTCCACCTGTGTGAAGAGAGGTCATTACTTCTCCTCTTGAAACCCAATGAAGAGATCTTGAGGGGTGGGGGAACTCATAAAATCTGGAAGTGTCTGCAAGCAAAATAACTCACTTTAGAGTTGAGGTCCTAGGATGAAGCTCTCAAATGGAAGGGAGATCAGACATTCAGAAAGTAGGGCTTCCCTGTTGGTGCAGTGGTTAAGAATCCACCTGCCACCACTCCCTGCGGCCCGCTTCCCTCCCCGCCCCCGCCGAGCTCGCAGCGCTTCAGCGGCCGCGGGGCGTGCCACCAGGCGCAGCTCCTCCTGTAGCGACTCGAGGCCCTCAGCGGGCGCCCTCCTTTCGCCTTTCCTCCCCGCGGCTGGGCCCGACGGGCGGGAAGCTGTGGCCGCGTCCGTGAGACAACTGATCGGATTCAAGATGACCAACGAGGAACCTCTTCCTAAAAAGGTTCGACTGAGTGAAACAGACTTCAAAGTTATGGCACGAGATGAATTAATTCTCAGGTGGAAACAATATGAAGCATATGTGCAAGCGTTGGAGGGCAAGTACACAGATCTTAACTCTAATGATGTAACTGGCTTAAGGGAATCTGAAGAAAAACTAAAGCAACAACAGCAAGAGTCTGCACGCAGGGAAAACATTCTTGTAATGCGACTAGCAACCAAGGAGCAAGAGATGCAAGAGTGTACTACTCAAATCCAGTACCTCAAGCAAGTCCAGCAGCCTAGCGTTGCCCAACTGAGATCAACAATGGTAGACCCAGCGATCAACTTGTTTTTCCTAAAAATGAAAGGTGAACTGGAACAGACTAAAGACAAACTGGAACAAGCCCAAAATGAACTGAGTGCCTGGAAGTTTACGCCTGATAGCCAAACAGGCAAAAAGTTAATGGCGAAGTGTCGAATGCTTATCCAGGAGAATCAAGAGCCTGGAAGGCAGCTGTCCCAGGGACGTATTGCACAACTTGAAGCAGAATTGGCTTTACAGAAGAAATATAGTGAGGAGCTTAAAAGCAGTCAGGATGAACTGAATGACTTCATCATTCAACTTGACGAAGAAGTGGAGGGCATGCAGAGTACCATCCTAGTCCTTCAGCAGCAACTGAAGGAGACGCGCCAGCAGCTGGCTCAGTACCAGCAGCAGCAGTCTCAAGCCCCCGGCCCGAGTACCAGCAGGACTACATCTTCTGAGCCTGTAGGACAGGCAGAGGCCACAGGTAAAGACTGCAGTCGTCTGGCCAACGGACCAAGTAATGGCAGTTCCTCCCGGCAGAGGACGTCTGGGTCTGGATTTCATAGGGAGGGGGACACGGCCGAAGATGACTTCCCTTCTTCACCAGGGCATGGTAATAAGGCCTCCAACAGCTCGGAGGAGAGAACTGGCAGAGGAGGTGGTAGTTACGTAAACCAGCTCAGTGCGGGGTATGAAAGTGTAGACTCTCCCACGGGCAGTGAGAACTCGGTCACACACCACTCAAATGACACAGACTCCAATCATGACCCTCAAGAGGAGAAAACAGTGAGTGGGAAAGGTAACCGAACTGCGGGTTCCCGCCACGTTCAGAATGGCTTGGACTCAAGTGTAAATGTACAGGGTTCAGTTTTGTAAAATTTTTTCCAGCAAACTTTTATACAGTGTCATTTAATTTGGGAGAGGATACTGTCCGGAAAATGAACGCATACTTTTGTCACAATTTGCCTTTTTTGTGGGTGTTTTTTTTTCTTTTTTCCTTTCCCTTTTTCTTTTTTTCCTTTTTTTTTTTTCTTTTTGCTTCAATACCTCTGCCACTTTGGAAATTGTAACAGTTAATTAATTACTTTGAATGTTGCTAAAAGGACATTTTGTGTAGGGTCAGGTTATTTTTATATGAGTTAATGTGAAGTTGTAAATGGAAATCTTTCCTTAAAGTGTAACACAATGATGTCTGTTTAAATCTGTGTCTATCCTAGAACCTGTGCTGTGTAAGGGCATTCTTATTCATGCTGTTATTGTACTTACGCACCATTCAGACTTGTTAGCGTAGATGCGGGTTTATGACTGCCAGGTCTGCCCAGTACAGTAGTTTTATCACTGAAAGTTGGACTTGTTGAAGGAGTCCTATAGTAGTTTCAGTGTTAGATACAGTTTTTTCCACCATACATCTGTGCATTTTCTCTTTAGGTGACTGAATGTTTAAGAATTTTGTGTGCATAGTTACTCAGTTTTTATGAACTGTTGTATCCTGTTAATGCATATTGCTCTGTGACTCCAGTATATCTTACCTGTACTGACCAAACTTAAATAAAGATTTTTATTGTAACTCCTTAAAAAAAAAAAAAAAAAAAAAAAAAGAATCCACCTGCCAATGCAGGGGACACGGGTTCGAGCCCTGGTCCGGGAAGATCTCACGTGCCATGGAGCAACTAAGCCCCTGCACCACAACTACTGAGCCTGCCCTCTAGAGCCCGCAAGCCACAACTACTGAGCCTGTGTGCCACAACTACTGAAGCCTGTGCACCTAGAACCTGTGCTCCACAACAAGAGAAGCCTCCGCAATGAGAAGCCCATGCACCGCAATGAAGAGTAGACCCCGCTCACCGCGACTAGAGAAAGCCCGTGTGCAGCAATAAAGACCTAACACAGCCAGTAAATAAATAAATAAATAAATAAATAAATAAAATCTATTAAAAAAAGAAATTCAGAAAGAAACATGGTTTATGGTGATACTTTAAGGACCACTGGATCAAGCTTTGACTGAAGGTAGTCAATCAATACTTCTTGAAGCTTCAGTTATGTGAACTAACTAGTTTCCTTTATTGGTTAAGTCAGACTGAGCCAGCTTTTCTGATACAGTAACTCAAAACATCCCTAAGTGACACAGATTGCAGTGCTTCAGGCAGCAGACCCCAAAAGTGGAATTGGCTGAGGGCAGGAGCTGAATGCAAAATCAGTAAGGATACCTCTGGCCAGCACAACAGCGGGTCACCCCCATGGGCTCACATATTCTCACCAAGGTCATCTGCCTACCAAGGTTGCATCCAAAAGGAAAATTCAGGATGTTGAAGACTGATTACTTCTAGTATATATCAGCAAAGCCCACTAAGAAAGAGATTAGCTCACTTTGAAACTGGCTTCTCCAATAGCAGAGAAGGAAAAATATATAGTTTGCTTAAGAGAAACCCTTTCTGCTTGCTGCCTGCAAATCAAGCTGATTGAGAATCAGTCATCTGGAAAAGCAGAATTCTCTCCTCCAAGCTAATGTTAGTACAAGAAGAAATGGGAAGATGAGAGAATAGAAAGGACAAAAAAGTGGGGTCCATAAACAGCCTGATTCATCCCGTTCTCAGACCCCTCCCTTAAATATTTATCTTGTGGACAAAATGAACCATCATGTTCTCTGTGAAGACACAGGTAACTGGGATGCAGTTGGAGGCATCAACTGCGTCAACATAACTGGAGCTAATTAAGGAAACCTCCACTCCTGTGGCATCGTTTCATCAGCAGAGGGCCGTGGGGAGATAGCAGCCAGTGACATGGGGGAGAGGGGTGTGACGGTAAAGGGGACGCCCAGAGCTCCCAGTACTGTGCTATGAAAGAGGAGTCCCAAAACCCCGTTCTAAAAGTAACGGTAGCTGACGGATTTTCTGCTAATTAACCATCCAGTGGAATTGACCAAAAACATCTCAGAACCTTGAAAAATGGGAAAGGAGCTGTATTGCCTCTGAAACCCCAAGACCAGCCAAAAACAGACTAGGACTACACCCCAACATCGGTTCTCAAACTACCTGTGCATTAACATTTTAAAATGACTGCTGCCCAGGTCCCACCTAAATCTGATTAAATCCATAACTTTGGAGGTGCGCTCCAGGCAATGGAGTTTTTTTAAAAGCTCCTGCAAGTAATTCTATGTGAATTCAAGGTGGAAAAGCACTGCTCTGCCCTCAAGCCAATCCTATAGCACCCATCTCCAACAGGAACTAGGCAGCCTTTATATAGGTATGCACTCCAAGTAGGGTTACCAGATGAAATACTGGATTCAGTTAAAATTGAATTTCAGATACACGACAAATACTTTTTGTATAAGTATGTCCCATCTATTGCATGGGACATCCTTATAGTGAAGAATTCTTCATCCTGTATTTATATTTAACTCTGGCCACTCTGGCCCCCAAGCCTCAGCTCAGGTGTGGCTATGGAGAACATTCCCCGAGAAAGCAAAGTGCAGAACAACAGAGAAAGTGACCAAGGCTCTCAGTCAACTGGCAGGTAGGGTACCCTTGAGAGACTGCAGGCAGGGGTGGCTAGACTGTCACTAATGTGAGCACTTAGCACAGCACTAATGTAAACACTTAGCGAAGAATCCAACACTTGGTAAGCCCTCAACAAGTGTTAGCCATCATTCTGAGGAAATCATTTATGAAAAGGAACTTGTGTGCACACATTCGCATCACCATGGTATTCATTTAACTAGGAAATTTTCCTAGACCATATCAATTGTGATTTGGTTACAAAATAATATGTCAGTTTCAACTTTCCAGGAAAGTATCTCCAGGGAGATGCCTGGTGTCCCTCTACTAGTACTTTTATCCCTTTCTCATGGCTTTCTGCCCGTTTTCATATTTCTCTACTTCTTCCCCCAGTATTCCTCTCAACCTGTGATTCTGGTTAGTTGGGAAAACAAAATCAAGAGGGTCAGCACGAGGAAAATGCTGGTTTACCTTTTATATAAGAGCCTTCGATATTTTGAATCATGGTGCTGGGCAAAAGCACTCAATCAGCATGTGTTGTTTGTTGTGTGTGATAACTATTTCTGCCAAGAGAGCGCTAATCACACTGACTGGTCCACGTATTGAGAATGAGGAGAACTGAAGAGGGAGGAGGAGGGATGGCTGGTGAAGAGGATGACATGCGGTGTCAGAGCAAATATTCATTACATCACCCACTTCGACAGTGGAAATAAATGACAAAAGTTAAATAAGATACATCAAAGTTAAGGAGGGCCCCAGAGTGTGGCTGGGGGCGGGGATGTGACCCACAGAAGAGGTGCCTTTTGGAATCCCAGGGTTACTGTCCTGCTCCCCCATCTGCCATAGATGTAACACCTTCCCTGCAGCTCCCAGGCCACTCAGGCACTCAGCTCCAGGTCAGTGATGTATTCCTGGACTCAGTCCTCATTGGGGTCGGCACAGACCTCCTGGCCTCTTTTGGTTTGGAAGCTGTGGAGAGGATTACACACTGAGGAATCCAGCAGGGGAATCCTGGGCCCACTGAGACCCCTCCCTCCTTCTCTGCCCCAGACATCTCAGAGCCTATCCACATGCTTTATATCATGTCCTTAAACTTGGGGTTTACAGAGCATCCCTGTGTCTCATATGGGGTCCCCTGGGAAAGCCAACTTCTTGGTGTCACTCCCCCCTCTGCCCGGGGGCAGACCCTCCAGGACTCTCTGCAGGCCCCAGAGCAGGTCAGAAAACACGGCAGTGGCCTCTCCTGGTGTCCTGAGCTCTGAGGACATGCCTCAGGCCAGACCCCCAGTCTGCTTCCCCAGGGTGGGCAAGGAAACTGGCCCTGACATGACACCGGGCTTTGAGCACTGGCGCCTGGTCTCATAATAGTCGTCCATGAATTTACACGGGACCTGCCAGGAGATGTAGGAGAAGCAGCAGGCAGTCGGGGTGTTGGCACCAACTGTGAGAAACAGGCCAGACTGATCCTAAGTCCTTGTTCAGAGGAAAAGGTGAACCAGCTGCACCTGGAGGGTCAGGCGGACCTGAAGGAGACAGTGCTGCCGGAGGAGAGGGCGATGGGCGGGGGGATCCAGGAGGAAGTTGGCATTTCCTCTTTCCTTTGACATTTTTATTTCTGTGTCTCTCTTTCGGGGTTGTCTGTCTTGGTTTGGAGTCTCTATGCCTCTCTATGGAGAATTTAGTTTTCTGAACAAACTAGTTCTTTTTCTATCTCTCACTGGGGAGTCTCAACTGGATTCTTAAGGAGAGTGAAGGCCACACCACTGGGAGCCAACTGGACACAGGTTCCATCTCTTGTCAGAATCCCATCTGGGTCTCATTTTCCCAGGAATAACCTCCCACTCTCTCCCAGAGCCGGAGATTAGAATTGCTAAAACCCCTTGAGAAGGGAAATTCTGCTCAGGAAACAGTGTCTGAAATCTCTCTGAAGTCGTCTACTTAGATGGCTCAGGCACAAGATTTTGGCACTGTGGCCCAAGCCGTGGCCAGAGAGTGGGGAGAGGGGGCGGCACGGGACAGGGCAAAAGAAAGGGAGGACAGACTCATGGGGGCCTGCGGAGAGGAGCAGGACAGCCAGGGTGGCCCCGGGGACCTCCATGATGCTTGACAGCCGAGTGAGAGCCCAAGTGGTGGCCAAGAAGGGTTGGGACTTGGCGACTCGGAGCTGCAGCCTCCTTCTGGGGTCTAAGCCATGTCCCCTCTTTATAGGCAGCCTTGGGGCATTCAAAGATGGAAACTTGGGTAGACCAAGGGGGACATTTTTTATCACTGTGTTGGGATCATGCAGCGAATTGCAGAAGCCAGCAAAGCTTTGGGTCGCCACAAAGGCTCAGGCTATTTGCAAGAATGGTTGTGTTGCTTACTTGATGGGGAAATGGTTTCCACAGTGAGGGGAGGTGAGAGGTTGGTGTGACCCTGTGACCAGGTTAGGTGGTGCCTTCTCATGAGAGCAGATCTGTAGATCAAGCATCTCTCCCACAGGGCTGAACCTTCTGGTACTCACCCCAGCTGACGGCACAGCTGTGATGTAGATGATAATGCCACGGAGTCTTAAGAAGCACACCCCAAGCGAAAACCATAGCCTGGATGCAGACAGCAGAACTGGAGAAGCCTCAGCTACAGAAGGGGCCAGACTGAGGCTGGCCTTTCAGACTTCGGCTCATTCCTCAAACATTCTACCTTAAACTTTTGACTGCTGAGGCATCCATTTCAAAGACATCTATCTCGAATAAGCACATTGCGCAATACACAACTAGATAAAGGGCCAGGCTGCCCTACCCATGAAGTTCCTCTTTTAGAAAGTTCTGGGAAACCTAGCTAACTGACCACTTGACTGACCCCAATTTTCCCTTCCAAGCTTTCATTCTTTCTCTTATGTTTTAAATTCACCCAAAAAGAGTGGACCCATGAAACCCTGGGTACACTCACCTCAATAAAGGCAGAACCCCAGGTCCAAGCTCTCTTTTTCTCTACTGGCAACCTCTCTGTGTGGCCCCAGCAGTGCCGTGTACCTTCCGGGACATGTGAGTAAAGTCCCCTGATGGCTGTTGCTGAGGTGTGTCTTGCAGTCATAATAAGAACCACAGTGGCTGGTCCAGTCTCAACATTGGCTCTGGTCAGGGAAATGTCTGTGGGGCTCTCACAAGGAGTACAGCCCAGGTGAGGTCCTGCAGGCACTGAATGGCATCAACAGGCTGAGACTGACACAGAATAGCTGGTCCCTGGCTTAACTGGGCTTACTGGGAGTTAATATGATGAGCCTTAAAACGTTGTTACCCTTTGAACAGCAAAGCTCTCTGCCAGGGATCTATCCTATGGATATAAACACAAAGATGACATCGCAGGCATAATGGTGTTTGTCACAGCTTATTTATAACAATTAAAAGATGAGCTACAGTTAAATACATGATGGTGTGTTCACCTCTTGCAATAATAATTCGCCCTTAGAAGCTGTGAAAGTAAAGAAATTTTAAAAGGAAGTACTCGTTATTTAAAAATCCTAGAATATTTCCTGTTTCCTTATTGTAAAGTCAAGCTGGCATTTCCAGGGTTTGCCTGGCAGCTCAATAATGTCATCAAGGACTCCCTTCTTAAACATATCCCCTTCCCCCATCATTTCATTGGCTTTTCTTCTTTGGGCTTGTTACCTCATGGTGATGAAATGGTGGCTGCTGCTCAGGTATCACATCTTCACAAAAAGTCTCAACCACAGGCATAGGAGGGAGTCTCACAGGAGTAAAGAAAAAGCAGTGTTGCTAGTGTTTTTAATTCAAGTTGGGTTTTTTTTTACATAATTTGTAATGTTAACTGTAGATGACCCTCAAAAGTGGTAAAAGCTAATTTTAACTATATATAAACTACAGAAAAGAAAAAAAACTTGTTTCATTTCTGAAAGCTGGGTAAGCATGACGTGCAAATAAGGATGTAGGAGGTTTTTGTCCACATTCTTCCTGACTTATTGTGGCATAAATGTATTCCGAGGCATAATCTGAGTAAAATTACATTCCTTAAAGGTAGGAAAAATTCTATTACCCAAACCTAACCACTATTAATTTGGTTTATTTCTTTCAAGTGCATTTTCCCCTAGGCTTATGATAGTTCCATTTACTTACTTGCTTTTTTTTACCTCTTTTTACTATGTGTCTGCGAGGGGAAGGGACATTACTGTAGTCATGATGTGGATGCAATTTTGTATTTTTCTTATTTATACATAACATTACGAGACTTTTCCAAATCATTCCAGTATTTTTAAGAGCTGCCTAATTTACTCAACCATCAACCTAGTGCATTTATATTATCATGTACTATTGTAGCACATTTGGACTGGTTCCAATTTTTAATTGTTATAAATAAACTGCACCAAACATCTATATGCATAAAACTTTCTCCATAAATGAAGTTTTTTTCCACAGGATATTTTCCTAGCTGTAGACTTTCTGAGTCAAAAAATAAGAACAATTGAGTCTCCTGATCTATAGAGGCACCCTATATCTAATGCATGTTCATTTCTATACCCTATTGTTAAACCCAGTGATGACACATTGTAGGGACTTGTGAATGTTTGATGATTGAAACAGTGATTAAAAAGCTGATCTCATCTATCTTGTCATGCCTGTAGCCCAGGCTTCTCCAATTCCATTCTGTCCATCTGGGACTGGATCAAACATGGCTCAGGCTACTTTAGACTCTGTGGCATCATTAGATATGTCATGGTCAAAACACCTGTGAAGAACATTAGAAATGTCTCCTCTGAGGAAGGAAAAAGGGAATGGTATGGGCCATAAAGAACTGTTCTTGGTAGAAAGAACCAGCTAAGCTTGGTCCCCCAGTGACAACTCCTGTCTTCCCCCATTTTTGGTGAATCACTTCCTTAGAAGCACTCTGAGCAACATGATGTCATGGTCCTTTCCACCCAGGGTGCGGTTTTCATTGTGACTTGTGTGCTCACGGTGCTGTGGCATTACCCATAGATGTCAGCTTGTGTGATGAGAAGAGCTGTAGCAAAGCATCAGATCTGCTCTGTGGGTGAAACCATTAATCTCTAGATCTTTCCATGTACTTATAGCTCTAACCCTAACATCATGTCACCTCCTGTCACTGTCCAAAACATTTCCAGCCAATCAGCCCCAACAAGTGAGCAACTGAGCTCTTCTTGGATGCCCTGAACCTCCGTGTGACCCCAGGGACCCCGACATGTGCAACTCATAACACGACACCATCCGACAACTTCCGATCTGGTCATCCCCAGCCTCCAGCTTCTCATGCTTCAGAGTTGCCTATAAAGGGACAAGGATACAGGATGGACTCCAGAAGGACGGAGGCAGCAAGTGCCCAGTCCTATCTTGGCTTTGCCCTCTGCCTGCCCATCACTGATGAGCTCCCCATGGCTGCCCTCGTTCACCATCTCCTCACCACGGCCCTCAGCTCACAAGTCTTGTCTGTATCGTAAGACTCTCTGCACCCTCATCCTTTCTCCCTTTTAGAACTGTTTCCCAATGCTCTGGATGGATGTCTAAACCATATTACTTAAGCCCTATGGTTGAGATTCCCTATGTGAAAGCAAAGAATTCACAGAAGTTTTCAAAATATTCTGAACTATTTCCCAAGAAGTTTTAGCTCTCCTACCCTCTGGATCTAAAAGGCAGAAGAGGACTAGGACCCATTTTTAGTGGGGAAAATTGAGGTCTAATGCAGTCATTAACAAGATGCAAATGCCAGGTCCAGCTGGTTCCTAGGATGAGCCAAATGATATACTCCCTCAGCTCTCCCAAGGAGCTCCACGCTTTGGGTGATGTACAGAAGGTGGTATCTTGCTGGGAAATGTCTCTGTGCACCAGATAAAGTTCCCCCGAAAGAGACGGAACAAGGGCTCACTGTTCCTATAGCTATATTCCCTGAAGAGGGAGCCAGAGACTGAAAACAAGATAGGCAGAGACTCAAAACAAAATTTCAAGGTAGGGACTTCCCTGGTGGCGCAGTGGTTAAGAATCCACCTGCCAATGCAGGGGACAGGGGTTCGATCCCTGGTCCAGGAAGATCCCACATGTTGTGGAGCAACTAAGCCTGTGTGCCACAACTACTGAGCCTGTGCTCTGGAGCCTGCGAGCCACAACTACTGAAGCCCGTGCGCCTACAGCCCGTGCTCTGCAACAAGAGAAGCCACCGCAGTGAGAAGCCTGCACACAGCAACGAAGAGCAGCCCCCGCTCACCGCAACTAGAGAAAGCCCGGGCGCAGCAACAAAGACCCAACACAGCCAAAAATAAATAAATTAACTAATTTAAAAAAATTCAAGGTAAAGAAGAAGTGCTTAGTTTCCTCGCTTCATTTGTGCCCTACCCTGCAGCCCTGAGCTCTGACATCTCCGCCAACTTCTAGGTGGCCCCCTCCCAGGGTAGAAAAAATTGATTTGGCTTTTCTCGGGCTCTTGATTGCCACTTCTTCAGAGTTAGGGCAGACACCTGAGTGTCTCTTATTTCTCTCCAGATCTGTCACAAATTTGTTCATGGTCATGGTGACACACACAGCCAGTTTTCCTACCCTGGTATAATATCGGTATCACTCTTCCTTCCTAGAGACAGGCAGGGCTTGTGGAGGAGAGCCAATCCATGGGCCATGGGGTGAGGGGCAGACAGGCATATTTCTTTCTGGTTTTTTCTTCCTCTTCTCAGGATTTTTTTTGCATCTTGCTTGTTAATATTTAATATTAAAAATTAAGTCTTTTCATGTCATTCTATTTGTTTAAGAGGCTGGCACTAGGCTCTTAAACATTAACCATTATGTCTATCAGTGGGTTTACTTTATCATTCCAGCACTGTAGAATATGTAGTTTGGTGTCAATTATTTGATCATAGATAAGCTGCACCAAATAACACTGTCCTTAAAATTTTCCATGTTTTGTGAGTTCATTTCCATAGGATAGATTCTGAAAAAATAGAATTTCTGGCTCAAATAATATGGACATTTTTAAGGCTGGACCCTTATCCAGTGTTAAATCCAGACTTCATTGTAGGTATGTGGTGAGTATTTGACGAATAGACCATTACTAGAAAGCTAACCCTTATTTCCACCATTCTTGCACCTCCAGCCTTTCCAATTCTGTGCTTTCCATCTAGGGTGTGCTTAAGCTTGGCTTATCCTTCTTGAGACTCAGTGGCATTTTTACACTTAGGACCATTGTGGGAGTCCATCAGAGCATCCTGCTTTATGGAAGAAGGCTGTGATCACTCACTACAGAGAGATATCTGTCACGTGGAAAGGAAACAGCTAAGTGTGATCCCTGGGCGATGCCAACTCCTGGTCCCCCACCTGGAGAAACAACTTCCTCATAAGCACCCAAGCAAATTGGCAATTGAACCATTGCTATGTGCACCCAAAATCTCTCTAGCAACCACAGGCAACGCTGGGTTATACAACTCAAATGACACCACTACACTTAAAATTCCTTGCTTAGGCACCTCCGATTTTTATGTTCCCGCAGCCCAGGACCACCTATTAAAAGGAGTGAAGATAGCTCACATTCCAGAAGGAGGCCAGCAGTAGGGAGTTCCCAAGCCCCATCTCAGCCGTGTCCACACTCTTCTGCCTGCCTGTCCCGCATCATGAAGGTCCTCGTGGCTGCCATCTTTGTCCTTCTCTGCACCATGGCCCTCTGCTCCTATGCACAAGGTGAGTCTGTTACCTGCCCTCCTTTAATCGTTGCTACCCACACTCTGGTCTGAAGTCTAGCCCAAGTGCTGTGGCCTAAGAACCCCCATGTGAAATTAAAGAACCTCAAATGGGGTTTCAAAAATGACATGGTGGGCTTCCCTGGTGGTGCAGTGGTTGAGAGTCCGCCTGCCAATGCAGGGGACACGGGTTCGAGCCCTGGTCTGGGAAGATCCCACATGCCGCGGAGCGGTTAGGCCCGTGAGGCATGGCCGCTGAGTCTGTGCGTCCGGAGCCTGTGCTCCGCAACGGGAGAGGCCCCAACAGTGAGAGGCCCACGTACCGCAAAAAAAAAAAAAAAAAAAAAAAAAATGACATGGTTGTTTTCTTCAAGAAGGTTCAAAAGCTTCTATTGATTTGGGCTTCAGGATGGAGTTAGGAGAGGTTTTATCCTACTTTTTAGATGAGAATATTGAAGTCTAATGCATTTGCTTATTAGCATGAGGTAGAATCCAGGTCTATTTAGATCCTGGTGGTAAGTTTCAGAATCCCAATTCAGCGATTCCCAAGAGTTGTGAAAATCACTCATACTTTAACTCAGCCATCTTATCCTTTAATTGATCAGAAAAAAATTCCACAAAGAGAGTTAGGAGGAGGGAGTAGACTGTCTAGGGTTTAGTTCCCTGTAGAGAAAGATAGAGACCAAAATGGAGTGACAAGACCAAAAACCAGACGAGGGAAATTAATGAGAAACAAACAAATGAAAGAATCAAATGCTTTCCAGTTTCCTTTACCCCCAAACCTCAGCTCTGAGCTACGCTGTCTCTCTCCACTTCTTCCTGATCCTCTGGGGCTTGCCTGTACTCCTGAGTAACTGTGGTTCTTGCTTCCCCACAGAAAGGGTTTACACCCCACCCATCTGCTGCTTCACCTACACCTCCCAGAAAATCCCCCGCAGAAAAGTGGTTAAGTATTTTAAGACCAGCAGCCAGTGCCCCAGACCTGGTATCATGTAAGTGTCAGTCCTCCTGCTCAGCCCTGGGGAGACACAGGACGTGGAGGTGGGGGAGTATCCACAGGAGTCAGAGCAGGGAGCAGATCTCAAGCATACCGGCTTGTGGATAAGGAGCCATCCTGGGAAGGCGCCCAGCCCTCTGGGGGCTTTTTGTGTATTCAGGACACACAAAGGGAGGCCACTGGGCTGTTTCCTGACATGGGATAGGGCCTGCCGAGAGCCAGGGAGGATGTGGCCAGAAGTAGAGGGAAGAGAGGAGAGGAAGAGACAGCAGAAAGGAGGTGACCTGAGGTTATCTCCATAAATCCCATAGGGATGAGGATGAAGGGGCCACAGGTGGTCAAGAACATCCTTACTCATTCTCTATATAACACTTCTGCCCTCTCCACAGCTTATTCACCAGAAAGGGCCCATATATCTGTGCCAATCCCACAGATGACTGGGTCCAGGAATACTTCGGGACCTGGAGAAGAACCCCTGAGTGGTCCAGAAGGAACCTGTTAGAGGTGTGGGTAGATTGGGCAGCAGGGACCTGAACCAGGGGACTGCAACCCCAGAAGTTCCCTCTCCTACGAGTCCCTCTCCCCTCCACTAACCACATTCTGAAAACTTTAATTTAGTTAAGCTAGTTAAATATCGTATATCATTTTATTCATTTGATGCTTTCTCTGAGAAATCATATGGCACCCTCTCATTGCCAAGCCCCTTCCCAGTCAATCATACAGTGGTTGACTCATATTTGGGATGATGGTGAATGACTGTACTCCTGTATCTGGGTAGACATTGGATCAAACCTATCAACAGATGCTTACTGAGTTTTTATGAGCCTTTTATTCTGTTCAAAATGTCAGAATAATAAAGATTCTTTTTGTTTCCTAAATATATCTTGGACTTCTGGTTATTCTTTTATTCCCCTGACAAATCAGTTTCATTGGTTGGAAAGAATAAGAAAGAATGATTAGAGGCACCTGAGTAGAAAGGGAAGGCAAGAGAATGAGGATATGTTATCCCAACAATACCAGGCTTTATACCAGGGAAACATTTCTCATAGACTAAAAAAGAAGCAAAGTATTAAAAACAAATGCAAATTTATAAGCACCAGGGAAATCCATCACTTACATTGCACCAAAGCAAAGCATTCGATGATGCATATTTACGTATTTTCATAAATTCAGCTTTCTTAAGAATAAAGACGAACAGTTTTTGAGGACTTACTATGAACCACAGCCTGTACTAAGGGATTTGCATGCATTGTCTATTCTTCAAAATCACTGTGTTGTGTATACTCTGATTATCTTCCTTTGACATATGAGAAAACAGAGTTTCAGTGAGCTTTCCCAAGGTCACACAGCTAGTAACTTTGTGGTCAAACCTGCAGACAAGAGCAAGTCCCACACTCTTAATTAAACACTAGGAAGTTGTCTCAGTGTTCCACCAGAAGCAGAGTTACCAGGAATGCACAATTCTCTGATAAGAGACAGCCTACCTCAGCAAATGAGAAGTAAGGAATTGTTGGTTTAAGACCCCAGAGAGGATAGAAATCCAGAGATGTGAGTCTGGCACTTAGACCTCTTCTAGACTGAGGATGTTTGCAATTCAGAAGAGGTGGCTAAGAAGGTGAGCTGAACGTTTCTCAGCCTTGCCAGGCTGGAGGAAAACAAAGTCCAGGTTTGCCCAAGTGAAGGGACTGTAAGAAACCATCCTCTGTTTGGGCTGATGGCTTAGGAGTAAAAGTAAATTAGAAGAGAATCATCCCTTGAACAGACAGGAGGCCAGCTCCAGTCACCTGGGTGGTTTAGAAAATCTCAAACTCTAAAATGTTTTTAAACATGATCCCAGATGCTAATGCTAATGCCTTACAAAGAAGCTTGAGCTTTTTGGCAAGGAACTGGAAACTATAATGAGTATCACTGCAGATTTGTAAAAGTCAGAAATAAATTCTGGAACCGAAAAACTCAAGAACTGAAATAAAAACTCAGAGCAGATTAAACGCAACTGAAGAAATATCAGTAAATTTAAAACATATCAAAGTGAAGTGAAGCAAGGAGAAACAGAAGAATAAAAAAATACAAAAAAGAAGATAAGAGAGCATAGAGGATAGAGTAGGGCATCTGTCATCTGGTTAATTGGAATCTCAAAATGAGAGGAGAGAGAGAATGAGACAGCAAATGGATCTGAAGAGATAATGGCTAAAAGTTTTACAAAACTGATGAAAGATATAATTCTGAAGATTCAAGGAGGGAAGGAGGGAAGGCATCATCCCCGTTGCTATCAGTGGGCCAAGTTTTGTGACAGCCACTCCTACCATCAGTCCTAGCCTACAGAGGAGAAATACAACTGATGCTGGTGCCTGTCTCACCAGTGAATCCTGATGGCTTTGATGAATAGTGTGTTCTCTGGGACTTCCCATGGAACATAATCTGGTGGGTCTTTCAGCCTCACATGGTATATCTACTCCAGCATGCCCACTTCCATGGTCATTTTCATCCCATCCTTCTCCATCTGTCATGGCAATTCAAGTATTTTAACTTCACTCAGCATGAACTATTGCTTTCTCCAGGCTTCTGGAGCTTTCCTGGCTGCAAATTTGCACCAACCTCTGGGATCCTTGCCAGGAAGTTATAGCCTATATCCAGAAAGAGAACCCCCTGGTCAATAAGCTCCCTCAATCCATTCTTGTGTTCCAGCTTCCTTGATCAAGCACCCTCAAAATCCAAGCCCAAGGTAATCTCCCAGCTCAGGCTGGTACATGCTTGCTAAATTTTGCTGTTCCTTTGGAGTATAGTCCCTTTTCTCCCTTATCAGAAATATAATTTACTGACATGAGAAGTCTGTGTAACAAAAGTATATGGAAAATATGAATGGTCTTATTTCTATTAAGGAATTAACATCAGTAATTTAAATCCTTTGCAAAAAAAAATCTTCATACCTATTTGGCTTCAAAAGCAAGTTCTACCAAATAATAATGGAAGAGATAATGGAGAAACAGTAACTTTTTAACAAATGGTGCCAGAGAAACTGGACATCCATAGAACAAAAACAAACAAACAAAACCAAAAAACCTTGAGCTTAACTTCACATCTTACACAAAAATTTACTCAAAATGGATCATGGACTAAAATGTAACAATAAAACTACAAAACTTTTAGGAAAAAACATAAGAAAAAATCTTCAGGACCTAAGACAAGGCAAAAAGTTCTCAGCTTTGATACCAAAAGCACAACCCATAAAATGAAAAATTGATAAACGACCTCATCAATTTTAAACTTTTGCTCTTCAAAAGACCCAGTCAAGAAGATGAAAAGACAAGCTATAGAATGGGAGGAGATGTCTACAAACCACATATTTGACAAAGGACTTGTATTTGGAATATATAAAGAATTCTCAAATCTCAACAGTAAACAAACAATCCAATTAGAAAATGGACAAAAGTCATGAACAGACATTTCATTGAAGAGGATATACAGATGGCAAATAAGCAATGGTTTTGTGATTTTTTTAATCCTTATTTTTTAAAGATAAAGGTTGAAATAGTGCAGTAGGCAGAATAATGACCCCCCTCCCAAAGAGGTCTACGTCCTAATCTCTAGAACCTGTGAATATGTTACATTACACAGCAAGGAGGAATCTAGATTGCTATCAACTGACTTTGAGATGGGGAGATTACCCTGGATTATCTGCGTGGGCCCAATGTAATCAAAAGGATCATTATAAGGGTGGCAGGAGTGTCAGAGTCGGAGTGATGCAAGGTGAGAAAGACTTGACTAGAAATTGCTGGCTACAGATAAGGAATGTGGACAATCTCTAGAAGCCAAAAAAGACAAGGAAACAGATCCTCTCTTGGAGCCTCCAAAAAGGAAGGCAGCCCTGCAGACATCTTGATTTTAACCCAGTGAGACCCATTTCAGACTTTTGAAATAAATTTGTGTTGTTTTAAGCCACTAAGTTTGGGGTCATTTGTTATAGCAGCAACAAGAATCTAATACAACTGAATCACTGTGCTGTACACCTGAATCTTAGACGATATTATAAATCAGCTACATTGATTTAATCAACTTCAATTAAAATTTTTTACAATATATAAACATAAAAAATAAGAAGCTAATACAAGTACTTACAGATAAAATGATACTATGGTGCTTTTAAAACATGGCCACGATTTCTTTGACACTCCTCTCAGGGAGAGGTAGGAGTCTAGTTCCCCTCTCCTTGAATCTGGACAGGCTTGTTACTGCTTTGACCAATAGATTATGTTGGAAGAGGTACAATGGGACTTCTGTGGCTAGGTCATAAGAAGCTATTCAGCTTCCACCTTATTCACCAGGAACAGTCATCTTTGACCTCTAAGACTGCCATCTGGAAGGGCCACATATACACAACTCCAGTTGACAGTCCCAGGTGAGCCTGTCCTGCAACTCTCCTAGCCCAGGCAACAGACATGACCAAGGAAGCTATGTTAGAAGTGGATCTTCCAGCCCAGATGGTGAGGGTTATTTTTAAACTGGACTGCTTGTGGCATCATCATATATATCACACCTATGCAGTCAAATCAGTTGTGAAAGAACATCAGCACCTTCTGCTCTATGGGGGAGCAACAGTCAGCACACAGTTCACAGATATATCTGTCCTTGAAAGGAGGTCTGTTGCAATACAAGCTCCTGGCCACCCACTAACTAAGGATTCTTCAGAAGGACCTCAGAAAACAAATAATTTCTTCAGAAGTGTCCCCAACCAATGGAGAAATTGAGCTATTCGTGCAGATTCTCTGAACCCCTCTGTTAACCAAAGGGTGTTGACAGCCCTGGGTTGTGCAACTCACAGCATGACACCAACACTATTATTAAATGTTCCCCTCCAGTCACCCCCGGTTTCTGTCTTCCAAGAAAAATGGCAACGGCTTGAACCCAAGGCGGTCTCTCTTTCAAAAGTGTCCAGGCTATCATATTCTACCAAGTGGTTCAGGGAGAAAGAACAAGGCAGGTTAATTTCACTTTATAAATAAGATAATTGAGGCCATATTCACTGAATAATTGGCAAGAGGCATACTCCAGGTCTAGTTATTTCCCATTGGTGCAGGTAAGTTTAGATTCATGTCAGCTATTCCCAAAAGGCTTGTTGTTTTGGAGACATAAGAGATATCTCAGGTTTGATCTCTGTTGTTTTGTTACATCATGGGCTAGATGAAATTCCCTCCCCCCAAAATGGTAGGCATTTTAGTGTGCTATGTCCCCTAAAGAGTAAGAATAAAAGCCAAAATGGAGAGATAGAGAGGGAGTGAGGGGAAATTTACTAGGAAAACCCACATGCCCCAGTTCATTTAAGTTCCCCAATTTTAAGAAATGTTATGTCTTTCTAGTTCCTTCTGAACTTTTGTGGGTGGAAGGCAAGGAGAAGTTGATGTTGTTTGGCTTTTGAATGATTCAGTGTCTTGCTGTGCCTTCTCCTCAGCCTCCTGCTGATTTTGTAGCAGCCACCAGTGCTCTAAGCCAATGTCGTGTAAGAGCCACTCGTCCTGCTTATTCTTGGGATGAGAAACTGGGAAGCCCCATCGAGGGGAGCTGCCTGCATGAATATAGAGAAGTAGATTGGGCACCATGGTAGAAATACTGTCTCTGAGTCCATCACAGATACAGAAGAGACTCTGAGGTGTTTTCTGAGCCAGTCCAGACCCAGCATGGAACCAGGAAGAGTTGGCCAAGTGCAAAAAGAAGAGAGCAGCAGGAGGGTGGAGGGGCAATATAGGAGTAGGGGTTTAAGAGGTACAAACTATTATGTATAAAATAAGGTACAAGGAGAGGACTAACATATGGACACCAAGGGGGGAAAGCAGGGTCGAGGGGGTGGTAAAAAAAAAATAATAAAAGATCTTGTACCACTGTCTCCAAAAAAAAAAAAAAAAAAAGCTACAAGGGTATATGGTACAATGCAGGGAATATAGCCAATATTTTATAATAACTATAAATGAAGTATAACCTCAAAATTGTGAATCACTGTACTGTATACCTGTAACTTATATAATATTGTACATCAACTATGCTTCAATAAAAAATAACTAAATGCCAAAAAGAAGAGAGAGCAGGAGGGAAGCTATTTGAGGAAATCCCCATGAGAAAGTCAAGGAAATTGGGGTTTCTGAGGTATGAGAGCTGATTGCTGAGAAAGTGACAGATCCTGAGATGACAAGTCAGAAAGAACGAAGGGGTCATCATGGCCAAGAAATTTCCCTGATGATTATGTCCTTAATCATTCTGCTCTTCTTCACAGCTTCCATACTAAAAGAGATCAGCTGGCCTGTGCCAACCCCAGTGATGTCTGGGTCCAGGATTACATCAAGAACCTGGAGTTGGGGGCTTCCCTGGTGGCTCAGTGGTTGAGAGTCTGCCTGCTAATGCAGGGGACGCGGGTTTGAGCCCTGGTCTGGGAAGATCCCACATGCCACGGAGCAACTGGACCCGTGAGCCACAACTACTGAGCCTGTGCATCTGGAGCCTGTGCTCCGCAACAGGAGAGGCCACAACACTGAGAGGCCTGCACACTGCGATGAAGAGTGGACCCCACTCGCCGCAACTAGAGAAAGCCCTCACGCAGGAACGAAGACCCAACACAGCCAAAGATAATAAATAAAATGTGACACCTTTATAAAAAAAAAAAAAAGAAAGAAAGAAATAGGTTTAAAAAAAAAAAAAAAAAAAAAGAACCTGGAGTTGAATCTGAGGGGTCCAGAAAGAAAGAGCCAGATCCATCAGTAGATTAGGAAGCAGAAACCTGAGCCAGAAGAATGGGACCCAGCAAGTCTCTTTTATGGGTCTAAACCCCACCTCCTACTAACCAAACTCTGGAATCTTCCATGTTTAAATTTTAATTTATTTAAATTATTTCATCTTTATTAATGTAATTCAAAATTGTAAATATGTTTTCTACTGAATGTTTTCTCCAAGAAATCACATAGTACATACTTGTTCAAGGTGATGTTGAGTGCTTGTGCTAAATCTTCTCTCTAGATATTGGGCCAAATCCATCAACAAACAAGAATTTATAAATATTCATTTTTCAACAAATATTTGGACTTTGCACTATGTTATAACCCTTTGAATAATGAAGATACTTCTTTTATTTAAAAGTAAGCCTTGGGAGGACTTCCCTGGTGGTGCAGCGGTTAAGAGTCGCCTGCCAATGCAGGGGACACGGGTTGGAGCCCTGGTCCAGGAGGATCCCACATGCCGCGGGGCAACTAAACCCGTGCACCACGGCTGCTGAGCCCGCGCTCTAGAGCCTGTGAGCCACAACTGCTGAGCTCACGTGCCACAACTGCTGAAGCCTGGGCGCCTGGAGCCCGTGTTCCACCACGGGAGAGGCCGCCTCAATGAGAGGCCCGTGCGCCGCAACGAGGAGTGGCTCCGGCTTGCCGCAGCTAGAGAAAACCCGCGCTCAGCAGGAAGGACACAATACGGCCAAGAATAAATGAATAAATACATGGATTTATTAAATAAATAAATAAATAAATAAATAAATAAAATGAAAGTAAGCCTTGGACTTCTGGCCATTATATTGTTTCCTTGATCATCAATAATTCTGCTTGAGAAGAATGAAAGGGGAAGTTTAGGAAAACTGGAAGAGTGAGAAAAGACAAAAAAAGGGAAGACATACCACCTTAATGACATTATGCCTTACAATGGAGACGGCATCCTAGAAAGCTAAAGCCAAAATATTATGTTATAAATTAAACTGTAATTTCTATTTCCTAAAATAAAATCAGCACTTTACATGAACAAAAAAGCAAGACATTCCTTCATGTGCACCTTTGCTTTTTTAAAAAAAATAAATCAATCTTTCTTGAGAATAATGACATATTTATTCAGAGTCTAATATGAATTAAGAATTTTCATAGATGCACAGACATAGAAAACAAACTTATGGTTACCAAGGGGGGAAGGGGGTGAATAAATTAGGAGTTTAGGATTAACAGATACACACTCCTATATATAAAATAGATAACCAACAAAGACCTACTGTATAGCACAGGGAACTATACTCAGTATTTCTTAATAAGCTATAAGGGAAAAGAATCTGAAAAAGAATATATATATATAACTGAATCACTGTGCTGTACACCTGAAACTAACACAGCACTGTAAATCAACTATACTTCAACTAAAAAATTAATAAAGGAAATGTGGTATATAAAAAATAATAATTTTCATGTATTGGCTCATTTCATCCTCAAAATATTACTATGATGCAAATGCTGTTGCTCCTCCAGTTGATAGATGAGGAGACAGAAGTTCAGAGAGTTTAGACTGACTTCCTTATGGCTATGTAGTTAGCAGTGTTGGATAAACCTGGGTCCATCCATGTCACATGGTCTTAACCATCAGATTCCTGTCTCTCAAGGTGTTGTTCCACCTGGAACAGACTTAACCTGACATTCCCTGTTCCCTGATGTTGGTACTCTGCTTCCAGCTAACCAAGAGATCATCTACTTGGGTGGGCAAAGGCAAGACGGTTCAAGTCCCTCTACCTATTATGGCATCTTCACTTTGCTCATGCTTATCAAGCAAAAGTCAGAGCGTAGGCAAAGTCTCCCTGCTTGCCATCTCTCTCCCTTCCCCTTACCCCTACTCAGGTACACTCAGGGCACATCAGCAAATATACTGTTTATGTTGACTCCACCTAGGTATTGAGAAGACTCCCTCCTTCTTTGATGGCACCTCCAATCTCTACAAGTATTTCCCTTGGAGTTCTCTCATTTGCCTTTTTTTAAAATTTTATTTATATTATTTATTTTATTTTTGACTGCATTGGGTCTTTGTTGCTGCATGCAGGCTTTGTCTAGTTGCGGCGAGCGGGGGCTACTCTTTGTTGCAGTGCGCAGGCTTCTCATTGCGGTGGCTTCTCTTGTTGCGGAGCACAGGCTCTAGGCGCATGGGCTTCAGTAGTTGTGGCTCGTGGGCTCTAGAGCGCAGGCTCAGTAGTTGTGGCGCACGAGCTTAGTTGCTCCACGGCATGTGGGATCTTCCCGGACCAGGGCTTGAACCCCTGCATTGGCAGGCAGATTCTTAACAACTGCACCATGAGGAAGCCCCTCTCATTTGCTTTTATGGGAGTAGTGAATCAATAACATTCCCTGCCCTGGGCAATGATTCTCTCCTCTCCCTTCTCTTCAATCTCCTGCTTCAGTAGACTGGAGGGATGTAAAGAGGTATAGGGCTAGTCCTGCCAACTCCAGGGGATATCGTCTGTGGAGGGGGTATATGGAATGGTCTTTTTTGGATGAGACAACAGCTTTTTGAAGCAGGATAAATCCCAACCAACATTTTATTAAATTACACAGAAAATTTCAGGAAGATGGAGGGGAGTGACACTGCCTAGGGCTGGAAAATAAAGGAGAGTAAGTACTCATAAGATTACACCAGAGGGACTTCCCAGGTGGAGCAATGGTTAAGAATCTGCCTCCAATGCAGGGGAGACAGGTTCAAGCCCTGGTCTGGGAAGATCCCACACGCCGTGGAGCAACTAAGCCCGTGTGCCACAACTACTGAGCCTGTGTTCTAGGGCCCCTGAGCCAAACTAGTGAGCCCACGTGCCACAACTACTGGAGCCCGTGCTCTGCAGCAAGAGAAGCCACTGCAATGAGAAGCCCGTGCACCACAACGAAGAGTAGCCCCCACTCACCACAACTAGAGAAAGCCCACGCACAGCAACAAAGACCCAGCACAGTCATTAATTAATTAATTAATTAATTAATTAATTAATTTTAAAAAAGAATACACCAGAACTCTGCAACTTAGATAAGAAATCACAAGTATAGCCCCAACTTCAGAAAAGATATACACAACTTGTATAATGGTTAATATTCTTCACATATCAAGAAAAAATAAGAAAAATAACAAATATATTACATACTTAAGTGTATTGATTACATAATTTTG
The DNA here is from genome assembly GCF_964165515.1 of Mesoplodon bidens. Taxonomy (NCBI): domain Eukaryota; kingdom Metazoa; phylum Chordata; class Mammalia; order Artiodactyla; family Ziphiidae; genus Mesoplodon; species Mesoplodon bidens. The sequence continues at coordinate 9,607,870 of NC_138179.1, forward strand.
CTTCTAAAAGACATTAAAGTTTTCCCTTTTCCCATTATATTTCCTTCCTGCTATTAGAATTGAAAATAAATGTTCATCCAGAGGAGGTCTTGGTGGCACTGAATAAAGCAAGTCGCCAGGGAGGTTGGGGTGCAAATGAAGAATAAGCTCCATGCCAAGTTCTCGTATCTGCTGACACGGTCAAGATTCCATCCACATCAGGACCCTTACATTTGCTCCCTCAGACTTCCCACTATTTTTATCTCTTATGTTCAAAGACTTGTACACAAATGTTTGTGAGAGTTTTATTCAAAACATCCCCAAACTTCATTCAAAATAGAACACAAATATTCAAGTGGTGGATGGATAAGCAAATTGTGGTACAGTCATTCTGCTATAACATGAAACGTACATCCCTAAAAATCACTGCACTATAAGAAATCATGCAATAAAAACCACAGGATTATGGGAAAATGGGGTTGAGGCACAACACTCAAACACTTCATCAGTGACACACTGAAAAAATAGGAATCTAATAAAAATGATAGCACAGTTTTATACATGTTAAATAGTTAACATAAATACTACAACAAATGTGGCACTTTACTTTGAAAAAGACCTGAAGTTTGCTTGTGGCAGTGAGTCAGAGGGTTACAGCTTGTGAGTTATTGTAAAGTGGTAGAAGGAGGGTTGTCTGAAGCCAGAAAGTTGTAACTCCAGTTATGGATGAGTATGGCTCATAACACATGCAGTGAACAGAGGTAGCTAGTAGGTATTTTAGGGGTGTGTGTACGTGTGTGTGTATGTTGTGTATTCCTATGAGGCTTATTCACCTGATGTTTTTCACAGATGAAATCACATGTAAGCAAATGGAATAATTTGTGTTATGCTCAACTTGTTTCCTAATATTTTAATCATATCGGAATAAATTCACATTTTCTAAACAAGCATTACAGCAGAACTGACTATACATCCATACAATGGAATATTATTCAGCAATAAGAAGGAGCCAACTACTGATACATGCAACAACATGGATAAACGTCACAAGCATAATATTAAGAATCCAGACTGAAAAGTCTATGTATAAAATTATTTTACTTACATAGTATTATGGAAAAGATGAAATTATAGGGACAGAAATCTGATCAGTGGTTGCCAAGGACTGGGGATGAGGGAAGGCGACTGAGTGAAAAAGGGGGCAGAAAGGAACTTTTTGGAGTGATGGAAATGCCTTAAATCTGGATCGTGGTCATAGCTACATGACTTTATGCACTTGTCAAAACTCATCAAACTGTACACTTAAAAATGATCAATTTTATATGTATTTAAACTATATCTCAATAAACATGATAATACACACATACTCATAAGAAGGTTACAAATGGAAAAAACAAAGCAAAATGAAGTAAAGCCCAAAAAGCAAACTTCTGAACTTTAACTTATAATAGCCATGTGTGGGTTAGCATAATATATTAGAATTCCAAGGAGCTCCAGACACAAAGCAAGCCTGCACCCATCTGCCAACTCTTTCCTACAAGTCTTCATCAAGACCATGATTAGCATACTAAAAGCCAGGGTCAGCAGACCTGAAAGAGAACTTGCTGAAATGTGTTGGACTCCCAGCAAGTTCAAAGCAACCACATGCCAAGGCGGGAAGGGGTGGGGGGAGAACAGATGACAGAAATTCATCCAAGGTTCTCCAAGTTTTCAGCTACCAAAGGCTGAGAACATGGCAGGAAATCTGAGATAAGTCCACTCACGGCACTATAGGCTTCAGCTATTGAAGGTAGGGGGTAGAAAAGCTGAGAAGAACTCATTCTGGAATGCTATGGGCTTTCAACTACTGAAGTCAGGGGCAGGAGAGCATAGAGAAACAACTCTGGGGCATTCTACTCCTTCACAAATTATAAGGCAGCTGCCTCCCAAAATCTATGATTAGAGCAAAGAAGCAAAGAAAAAATCTCCTGGGGTACCAAAAGCTGAGAGCAGTACTATAAAGAGAAATAACCAGTGACCTAGATGGGCAAATGGGCTATAAATTAAAAAGATCTCATATGGTTCAGAAAGTTAACAGCACAAACAGATGTTGAGAATTTTGCCAGTGCTCAGATCTCAAACCCTGCTGAAAGAAAAGTCCTGATCCTCCCCTCAGAATATCTAAAGCCAGTACAAGCTGAGTCAAACTAAAGCTGCAACAAAGCCCATAGCCAATTCAACTACAGATCAGATTGAATCAGCCCCATATTTAGCAGCCTGAAAGAAGAAGAGGCATGCATATTCTGGGTAAATTATTTGCTTCAGTCCCTACTGTTCTTGTATACAAAATGCCCAAAACACAATAAAAAATTATGAGACAGGTCTAGAGGGGGGTCACTGAAGTGTGGAGTTCTGGAGTTTGGAGCTGTGTGGCCGACAGGGTCTTGGTGCTCTGGTCTGGTGTCAGTCCTGAGCCTCTGAGGTGGGAGAGCTGAGTTCAGGATATTGGACCACCAGAGACCTCCCAGCCCCACGTAATATCAATCGGCGAGAACATTCGCAGAGATCTCCATCTCAATGCTAAGACCCAGCTCCACCCAACAGCCAGAAAGCTGCAGTGCTGGATGTCCCATGCCACTCAACTAGCAAGATAGGAACAAAACCCCACCCATTAGCAGAGAGATGCCTAAAATCATACTAAGTTCACAGACACCCCAAAACACACCACTGGATGCAGCCCTGCACACCAGAAGGAAAATCCATCCCCACCCACCAGAACACAGGCACCAGTCCCCTCCACCAGGGAGCCTACACAAGCCACTGGACCAACCTCACCCACTGGGGGCAGACACCAAAAACAATGGGAACTACGAACCTGCAGCTTGTGAAGAGGAGACCCCAAACACAGTAAGTTAAACAAAATGAGAAGACAGAGAAGTATGCAGCAGATGAAAGAGCAAGGTAAAAACCCACCAGATCAAACAAATGATGAGGAAATAGGCAGTCTACCTGAAAAAGAATCCAGAGTAATGATACTGAAGATCATGCAAAATCTTGGAAATAGAATGGAGAAAATACAAGAAACGTTTAACAAGGACCTAGAAGAACTAAAGAGCAAACAAACAATGATGAACAACTCAATAAATGAAATGGGAAATTCTCTAGAAGGAAACAATAGCAGAATAACTGAGGCAGAAGAATGGATAAGTGACCTGGAAGATAAAATAGTGGAAATAACTACCACAGAGCAGAATAAAGAAAAAAGAATGAAAAGAATTGAGGACAGTCTCAGAGACCTCTGGGACATTAAACACACCAACATTCAAATTATACGGGTCCCAGAAGAAGAGAAAAAGAAAGGGTCTGAGAAAATATTTGAAGAGATTATAGTTGAAAACTTCCCTTACATGGGAAAGGAAATAGTCAGTCAACTCCAGGAAGTGCAGAGAGTCCCATACAGGATAAATCCAAGGAGAAACACACCAAGACACATATTAATCAAACTATCAAAAATTAAATACAAAGAAAAATATTAAAAGCAGCAAGGGAAAAGCAACAAATAACATACAAGGGAACCCCCATAAGGTTAACAGCTGATCTTTCAGCAGAAACTCTGCAAGCCAGAAGGGAGTAGCAGGACATATTTAAAGTGATGAAAGGGAAAAACCTACAACCAAGAATATTCTACCCAGCAAGCATCTCATTCAGGTTTGACGGAGAAATTAAAACCTTTACAGACAAGCAAAAGTTAAGAGAATTCAGCACCACCAAGCCAGCTTTACAGCAAATACTAAAGTAACTTCTCTAGGCAGGAAACACAAGAGAAGGAAAAGACCCACCATAACAAACACAAAACAACTAAGAAAATGGTAATAAGAACATACATATCAATAATTACCTTAAATGTAAATCGATTAAATGCTCTAACCAAAAGATATAGATTGGTTGAATGGATACAAAATCAAGACCCGTATATATGCTGTCTACAAGAGACCCACTTCAGACCTAGGGACACATACAGACTGAAAGCGAGAGGATGGAAAAAGATATTCCATGAAAATGGAAATCAAAAGAAAGCTGGAGTAGCAATTCTCATATCAGACAAAATAGACATTAAAACAAAGACTATTACAAGAGAAAAAGAAGGACACTACATAATGATCAAGGGATCAATCCAAAAAGAAGATATAACAATTGTAAATATTTATGCACCAAACATAGGAACACCTCAATACATAATGCAAATGCTAACAGCCGTAAAAGGGGAAATCGACAGTAACAAAATAATAGTAGGAGAGTTTAACACCCCACTTTCACCAATGGACAGATCATCCAAAATGAAAATAAATAAGGAAACACAGCTTTAAATGACACATTGAACAAGATGGACTTAATTGATATTTAGAGGATATTCCACCCAAAAACAACAGAATACACTTTCTTCCAAGTACTCATGGAACATTCTCCAGGATAGATCATATCTTGGGTCACAAATCAAGCCTTGGTAAATCTAAGAAAATTGAAATAATATCAAGTATCTTTTCCAACCACAACACTATGAGACTAGATATCACCTACAGGAAAAAAACTGTAAAAAATACAAACACATGGAGGCTAAACAATAAACTACTAAATAACTAAGAGATTACTGAAGAAATCAAAGATGAAATCAAAAAATACCTAGAAATAGGGCCTCCCTGGTGGCGCAGTGGTTGAGAGTCCGCCTGCCGATGCAGGGGATACGGGTTCGTGCCCCGGTCTGGGAGGATCCCATATGCCGCGGAGCGGCTGGGCCCGTGAGCCATGGCCGCTGGGCCTGCGCATCCGGAGCCTGTGCTCCGCAACGGGAGAGGCCACAACAGTGAGAGGCCCGCATACCGCAAAAAAAAAAGAAAAAAAAAAAATACCTAGAAATAAATGACAATGAAAACACAACGACCCAAATCCTATGGGATGCAGCAAAAGCAGTTCTAAGAGGGAAGTTTATAACAATACAATCCTACCTCAAGAAACAAGAAACATCTCAAATAAACAACCTAACCTTACACCTAAAGCAATTAGAGAAAGAAGTACAAAAATACCCCAAAGTTAGCAGAAGGAAAGAAATCATAAAGATCAGATTAGAAATAAATGAAAAAGAAATGAAGAAAACAAGGGCAAAGATCAATAAAACTAAAAGCTGATTCTTTAAGAAGATGAACAAAATTGATAAACCATTAGCTGGACTCATCAAGAAAAAAAGGGAGAAGACTCAAATCAACAGAATTAGAAATGAAAAAGAAGTAACAACTGATACTGCAGAAATACAAAAGATCATGAGATTACTAGAAGCAACTATACACCAATAAAATGGACAACCTGGAAGAAATGGACAAATTCTTAGGAAAGCATAACCTTCTGAGACTGAACCAGGGAGAAATACAAAATATAAACAGACCAATCACAAGCACTGAAATTGAGACTGTGATTAAAAATCTTCCAACAAACAAAAGCCCAGGACCAGATGGCATCACAGGCGAATTCTATCAGACATTTAGAGAAGAGCTAACCCCTAACCTTCTCAAACTCTTCCAAAATATAGCAGAGGGAGAAACACTCCCAAACTCATTCTACGATGTCACCATTACCCTGATACCAAACCAGACAAAGATGTCACAAAAAAAGAAAACTACAGGCCAATATCACTGACGAACATGATGCAAAAATCCTCAACCAAACGCTAGCAAACAGAATCCAACAACACATTAAAAGGATCATACACCATGATTGAGTGGGGTTTATCCAAGGAATGCAAGGATTCTTCAATATATGCAAATCAATCAATGTGATACACCACATTAACAAATTGAAGAATAAAAACCAAATGATCATCTCAATAGATGCAGAAAAATATTTTGACAAAATTCAACACCCATTTATGACAAAAACTCTCCAGAAAGTGGGCATAGAGGGAACCTACCTCAACATAATAAAGGCCATATATGACAAACCCACAGCAAACATCATTCTCAATGGTGAAAAACTGAAAGCATTTCCTCTAAGATCAGGAATAAGACAAGGATGTCCACTCTCACCGCTATTATTCAACATAGTTTTGGGAGTTTTAGCCACAGCAATCAGAGAAGAAAAAGAAATAAAAGGAATACAATTGGAAAAGAAGAAGTAAAACTGTCACTGTTTGCAGTTGACACAATACTATACATAGAGAATCCTAAAGATGCTACCAGTAAACTACTAGAGCTAATCAATGAATCTGGTAAAGTTGCAGGATACAAAATTAATGCAAAGAAATCTCTTGCATTCCTATATACTAATGATGAAAAATCTGAAAGAGAAATAAAGGAGACACTCCAATATACCACTGCAACAAAAAGAATAAAATACCTGGGATTAAACCTACCTAAAGAGACAAAAGACCTGTAAGCAGAAAACTGTAAGATACTGATGAAAGAAATTAAAGACGATACAAAGAGAGGGAGAGATATACCATGTCCTTGGATTGGAAGAAACAACATTGTGAAAATGACTATACTACCCAAAGCAATCTACAGATTAAATGTAACCCCTATCAAACTACCAATGGCATTTTTCACAGAACTAGAATAAAAAATGTCACACTTTGTATGTAAACACAAAAGACCCCAAATAGCCAAAGCAATCTTGAGAAAGAAAAATGGAGCTGGAGGAATCAGGCTCCCTAACTTCAGACTATACTACAAATCTACAGTAATCAAGACAGTATGGTACTGGCACAAAAACAGAAATATAGATCAATGGAACAGGATAGAAAGCCCAGAGATAAACCCACGGACATATGGTCAACTAATCTATGACAAAGGAGGCAAGGATATACAATGGAGAAAAGACAGTCTCTTCAACAAGTTGTGCTGGGAAAACTGGACAGCTACATGTAAAAGAATGAAATTAGAACACTCCCTAACACCACACACAAAAATAAACTCAGAATGGTTAAAGACCTAAATGTAAGGCCAGACACTATCAAACTCTTAGAGGAAACATAGGCAGAACACTCTATGACACAAATCACAGCAAGATCCTTTTTGACCCACCTCCTAGAGAAATGGAAATAAAAACAAAAATAAACAAATGGTACCTAATGAAACTTAAAAGCTTTTGCACAGAAAAGAAAACCATAAACAAGATCAAAAGATAACCCTCAGAATGGGAGAAAATATTTGCCAACAAAGCAACTGACAAAGGATTAATCTCCAAAATATATAAGCAGCTCATGCAGTTCAATATCAAAAAATCAAAGAACCCAAACCAAAAAATGGACAGAAGACCTAAATAAACATTTCTCCAAAGAAGATATACAGATTGCCAACAAACATATGAAAGGATGCTCAGCATCACTAATCATTAGAGAAATGCAAATCAAAACTACAATGAGATATCATTTCACACCAGTCAGAATGGCCATCAGCAAAAAAATCTACAAAACAATAAATGCTGGAGAGGGTGTGGAGAAAAGGGAACCTTCTTGCACTGTTGGTGGGAATGTAAATTGACACAGCCTCTATGGAGAACAGTATGGAGGTTCCTTCAAAACCTAAAAATAGAATAACCATATGACCCAGTAAGCCCACTACTGGGCATATACCCAGAGAAAACCATAATTCAAAAAGAGACATGTACCTCAATGTTCATTGCAGCACTATTTACAATAGCCAGGACATGGAAGCAACCTAAGTGTCCATCGACAGATGAACAGACAAAGAAGATGTGGCATATATATATATATATATATATATATATATATATATATATACACATATACAATGGAATATTACTCAGCCATAAAAAGAAATGAAATTAAAGTATTTGTAGTGAGGTGGATGGACCTAGAGTCTGTCATACAGAGTGAAGTAAGTCAGAAAGAGAAAAACAAATACCATACGCTAACACATATATGTGGAATCTAAAAAGAAAAAACTGGTTCTGATGAACCTAGGGTTAGGACAGGAATAAACATGCAGACATAGAGAATGGACTTGAGGACACGGGGAGAGGGAAGGGTAAGCTGGGACGAAGTGAGAGAGTAGCATTGACATATATATACTACCAAATGTAAAACAGATAGCTAGTGGGAAGCAGCTGCATAGCACAGGGAGATCAGCTCGGCACTTTGTGACCACTTAGAGGGGTGGAATAGGGAGGCTGGGAGGGAGACGCAAGAGGGAGGGGATATGGGGATATATGTATACATATAGCTGATTTACTTTGTTATACAGCAGAAACTAATACAACATTGTAAAGCAATTATACTCTGATAAAGATGTTAAAAAAAATTTATGAGACATACGAAGTAGCAAGAGATCAAAAGAGGAAATATTCAATAGAAAAGGAACCAGAGATAGCCCAGATGTTGAAATTACCAAATAAAGACATTTTTTAAAAATATGATAAAAAATGATTAAAGATTTGGTACAAAAGGTGAACAGTATGAATGAAGAGATGGGAATTTCATCAGAGACACTAAAAAAACTTTAAAAAGAACAAAAAAGGCCCACCAGAGCCACAGCCAGCTCTACCCACCACCAGTCCTTCCCCTCAGGAAACTTGCTCAAGCCTCTTAGATAGCCTCATCCACCAGAGGGCAGACAACAGAAGCAAGAAGAACTACAATCCTGCACACTGTGGAACAAAAACCACATTCACAGAAAGACAGACAAGATGAAAAGGCAGAGGGCTAAGTACTAGAAGAAGGAACAAGATAAAACCCCAGAAAAACAACTAAATGAAGTGGAGATAAACAAACGTCCAGAAAAAGAATTCAGAATAATGATAGTGAAGATGATCAAGGACCTCGGAAAAAGAATGGAGGCAAAGGTTGAGAAGATGCAATAATTGTTTAACAAAGACCTAGAAGAATTAAAGAACAAACAGAGAAGAACAATACAATAACTGAAATAAAAAATACACTAGAAGGAATCAATAGCAGAATAACTGAGGCAGAAGAACAGGTAAGTGACCTGGAAGACAGAATGGTGGAATTCACTGCTGCGGAAAAGAGTAAAGAAAAAAGAATGAAAAGAAATGAAGACAGCCTAAGAGACCTCTGGGACAACATTAAGCACAACAACATTCACATTATAGGGGTCCCAGAAGGCGAAGGGAGAGAGAAAGGACCTGAGAAAATATTTGAAGAGATTATAGTCGAAAATTTCCCTAACATGAGAAAGGAAATAGCCACCCAAGTTCAGGAAGTGCAGCAAGTCCCATACAGGATAAACCCAAGGAGAAACACGCTAAGACACATAGTAAGCAAACTGGCAAAAGTTAAGGCAAAGAAAAATTATTGAAAGCAGCAAGGGATGACAAACAACATCCGAGGGAACTCCCATAAGGTTAACAGCTGATTTCTCAGCAGAAACTCTACAAGCTAGAAGGGAGTGGCATGACATATTTTTTTTTGTTTTTGTTTTTGTTTTTGTTTTTGTTTTTGTGATACACGGGCCTCTCACTGTTGTGGCCTCTCCCGTTGCGGAGCACAGGCTCCAGAAGCGCAGGCTCAGCGGCCATGGCTCACGGGCCCAGCCACTCCGCGGCATGTGGGATCTTCCCGGACCGGGGCACGAACCCACGTCCCCTGCATCAGCAGGCAGACTCTCAACCACTGCGCCACCAGGGAAGCCCATGCATGACATATTTAAAGTGATGAAAGGGAAGAACCTACAACCAAGATTACTCTCCCCGGCAAGGAGCTCATTCAGATTTGACAGAGTAATCAAAAGCCTTACAGACAAGCAAAAGCTAAGAGAATTCAGCACCACCAAACCAAATCTACAACAAATGCTAAAGGAACTTCTCTAAGTAGGAAAAACAAGAGAAGAAAAGGACCTACAAAAACAAACCCAAAACAATTAAGAAAATGGTAATAGGAACATACCTATCGATAATTACCTTAAACGTGAAGGGATTAAATGTTCCAACCAAAAGACACAGGCTCGCTGAATGGATACAAAAACAAGACCCATATATATGCTGTATACAAGAGATCCACTTCAGACCTAGGGACACATACAGACTGAAAGTGAGAGGATGGAAAAAGATATTCCATGCAAATGGAAGTCAGAAGAAAGCCGGAGTAGCAATAATCATATCAAATAAAATAGACTTTAAAAATAAAGAATGTTACAAGACACAAGTAAGGACACTACATAATGATCAAGGGATCAATCCAAGAAGAAGATATGACAATTTTAAATATATATTCATCCAACATAGGAGTATCTGAATACATAAGACAACTGCTAACAGCTATAAAAGAGGAAATCGACAGTAACACAATAATAGTGGGGGACTTTAACACCTCACTTACACCAATGGGCAGATTATCCAAACAGGAAATTAATAAGGAAACACAAGCTTTTTTTTTTTTTTTGCGTTATGCGGGCCTCTCACTGTTGTGGCCTCTCTCCTTGCGGAGCGCAGGCTCCGGACGCACAGGCTCAGCGGCCATGGCTCACGGGCCTAGCCGCTCTGCGGCATGTGGGATCTTCCCGGACCGGGGCACGAACCCGTGTCCCCTGCATCGGCAGGCGGACTCTCAACCACTGCGCCACCAGGGAAGCCCGAAACACAAGCTTTAAATGACACAATAGACCAAATAGATTTAATTGATATCTATAGGACATTCCATCCAAAAACAGCAGATTACACTTTCTATTGAAGTGTGCATGAAACATTCTCCAGGATAGATCACATCTTGGGTCACAAATCAAGCCTCAGTAAATTTAATAAAATTGAAATCCTATCAAGCATCTTTTCTGACCACAATGCTATGAGATTAGAAATCAATTACATGGGAAAAAACATAAAAAACACAAACACATGGAGGCTAAACAATACGTTAAATAAGCAAGAGATTACTGAAGAAATCAAAGAGGAAATCAAAAAATACCTAGAGACAAATAAAACACAACGACCCAAATCCTATGGGTTACAGCAAAAGCAGTTCTAAGATGGAAGTTTATAACAATACAATCCTACCTCAAGAAACAACAAACATCTCACATAAATAATCCAACCTTACACCTAAAGGAACTAGAGAAAGAAGAACAAACAAAACCCAAAGTTAGGAGAAGGAAAGAAATCATAAAGATCAGAGCAGAAATAAATGAAATAGAAACAAAGAAAACAATAGATCAATAAAACTAAAAGCTGGTTCTTTGAGAAGATAAACTAAATTGATAAACCAATAGCCAGAATCATCAAGAAAAGGAGGGAGAGGACTCAAATCAATAAAATTAGAAATGAAAAAGGAGAAGTTACAACAGACACCGCAGAAATACAAAGCATCCTAAGAGACTACTACAAGCAACTCTATGCCAATAAAATGGACAACCTGGAAGAAATGGACAAATTCTTAGAAAGGTATAATCTTCCAAGACTGAACCGGGAAGAAATAGAAAATATGAACAGACCAATCACAAGTAATGAAGTTGAAACTGTGATTTAAAATCTTCCAACAAACAAAAGTCCAGACCAGATGGCTTCACAGGTGAATTCTATCAAATATTTAGAGAAGAGCTAACACCCATCCTTCTCAAACTCTTACAAAAAATTGAGAGGAAGGAACACTCCCAAACCCATTCTATGTGGCCACCATCATCCTGATACCAAAACCAGACAAAGATACTACAAAAAAAAGAAAATTACAGACCAATATCACTGATGAATATAGAAGCAAAAATCCTCAACAAAATACTAGCAAACAGAATCCAACAACACATTAAAAGGATCATACACCATGATCAAGTGTGGTTTATGCCAGGGATGCAAGGATTCTTCAATATACACAAATCAATCAATGTGATATGCCATATTAACAAATTGAAGAATAAAAACCATATGATCATCTCAATAGATGCAGAAAAATATTTTGACAAAATTCAACACCCATTTATGATAAAAACTCTCCAGAAAGTGGGCATAGAGGGAACCTACCTCAACATAATAAAGGCCATATACGACAAACCCACAGCAAACATCATTCTCAATGGTGAAAAACTGAAAGCATTTCCTCTAAGATCAGGAACAAGACAAGGATGTCCACTCTCACCACTATTATTCAACGTAGTTTTGGAAGTCCTAGCCACTGCAGTCAGAGAAGGAAAAGAAATAAAAGGAATACAAATTGGAAAAGAAGAAGTAAAACTGTCACTGTTTGCAAATGACATGATACTACACATAGAGAATTCTAAAGATGTCACCAGAAAACTACTAGAGCCAATCAATGAATCTGGTAAAGTTGCAGGATACAAAATTAATGCACAGAAATCTCTTGCAATCCCAAACACTAAGGATGAAAAATCTGAAAGAGAAATTAAGGAAACACTCCCATTTACCACTGCAGCAAAAAGAATAAAATACCTAGGAATAAACTACCTAGGGAGACAAAAGACCTGTATGCAGAAAACTATAAGACACTGATGAAAGAAATTAAAGATGATACCAACAGATGGAGAGATATACCATGCTCTTGGATTGTAAGAATCAATATTGTGAAAATGACTCTACTACCCAAAGCAATCTACAGATTCAATGCAATCCCTATCAAATTACCAATGGCATTTTTTACAGAACTAGAACAAAAAATCTTAAAATTTGTATGGAGACACAAAAGACCCCAAATAGCCAAAGCAGTCTTCAGGGAAAAAAAACGGAGCTGAAGGAATCAGACTCCCTGACTTCAGACTATACTACAAAGCTACAGTAATCAAGCCAATATGGTACTGGCATAAAAACAGAAATATAGATCACTGGAACAGGATAGAAAGCCCAGAGATAAACACACGCACCTAATCTATGACAAAGGAAGCAAGGATATACAATGGAGAAAAGACAGTCTCTTCAATAAGTTGTGCTGGGAAAACTGGAGAGCTACATGTAAAAGAATGAAATTAGAACACGCCTTAACACCATACACAAAAGTAAACTCAAAATGGATTAGAGACCTAAATGTAAGACCGGACACTATAAAACTCTTAGAGGAAAACATACGAAGAGCACTCTTTGACATAAATCACGGAAAGATCTTTTTTGATCCACCTCCTAGAGTAATGGAAATAAAAACAAAAATAAACAAATGGGACCTAATGAAACTTCAAAGCTTTTGCAAAGCAAAGGAAACTACAAACAAGATGAAAAGACAACCCTCAGAATGGGAGAAAATCATTGCAAATTAATCAGTGGACAAAGGATTAATCTCCAAAATATATAAACAACTCATGCAGCTCAATATTAAAAAAAAATATTCAAAAATGGGCAGAAGACCTAGATAGACATTTCTCTTAAGAAGACATACAGATGGCCAAGAAGCACATGAAAAGCTGCTCAACATCACTAATTATTAGAGAAATGCAAATCAAAACTACAATGAGGTATCATCTCACACCAGTTAGAATGGACATCATCAGAAAATCTACAAACAACAAATGCTGGAGAGGGTGTGGAGAAAAGGGAACCTTCTTGCACTGTTGGTGGGAATGTAAATTGATACAGCCACTATGGAGAACAGTATGGAGGTTCCTTAAAAAACTACAAATAGAATTACCATATGATCCAGCAATCCCGCTACTGGGCATATACCCAGAGAAAACCATAATTCAAAAAGACACACGGGACTTCCCTGGTGGCGCAGTGGTTGAAAGTCCACCTGCTGATGCAGGGGACACAGGTTCGTGCCCCGGTCCAGGAGGATCCCACGTGCCGCGGAGCGGCTGGGCCCGTGAGCCATGGCTGCTGAGCCTGCGCGTCCGGAGCCTGTGCTCCACAACAGGAGGGGCCACAGAGGTGAGAGGCCTGCGTACCGGAAAAAAAAAAAAAAAAAGACACATGCACCCCAATGTTCACTGCAACACTATTTACAATAGCCAGGTCATGGAAGGAACCTAAATGCCCATTGACAGATGAATGGATATAGAAGATGTGGTACATATATACAATGGAACATTACTCAGCCATAAAAAGGAACGAAATTGGGTCATTTGTAGAGACGTGGATGAATCTAGAGACTGTCATACAGAGTGAAGTAAGTCAGAAAGAGAAAAACAAATATTGTATATTAACACATATATGTGGAACCTACAAAAATGGTACAGATGAACTCGTTTTCAGGGCAGAAATGGAGACACAGATGTAGAGAACAAACGTACAGACACCAAGGGGGAAAAGCAGCGGCAGGTGGGGGTGGGGTGGTGGTGGTGGGATGAATTGGGAGATTGGGATTGACATGTATACACTGATGTGTATGAAATGGATGACTAAGAAGAACCTGCTGTATAAAAGTAAAATAAAATAAAATTTAAAAATTCAAAAAAATAAGATTGGTAAGCAATGAAACAGAAATCAGAGAAGAGAAAAATCAGCAAAGTCAGAAACTGGTCATTTGGAAAGATTAATGAAACGGATATATCTTGTTGTTTCTCATACTTTTCTCACTGAGTCCCCCACAAATTTCCCGTTAGAGACCAGCAGCTGATCCTTCTATCTTGATGTTATGTCAGGGCCAGTCCTCCTGACTACCCCTGGGGAGAGAGATCCTGAAGGACATGGAGTGGGCACAGTCCACAAGGCACAGACAGGAGGGACCATCCTGGGAAGGCCCAGCCCCCTGGGGCCCCATCAAGTGTGCAGGACACAGGAGGGGTTCTTGGGGTGTTTCTGCATAGGCCCAGGGCCCACAGGGAGTCAAGGAAGAGCTAACTTTGCAGTTGAGAGGAAGTCAGCCCCCCTGAGCAATGAAAAATGGCCTAGGGACCTTGGGGTTTAAGGAAATATTCCTCACTCTGAAAATTGACTGACTCTGATATCCCCAGAACAGAGAGAAACATGGAGAAGAGAGAAAATGAATCCCATAGGCATTCTGCTGCTGAAATTGTCCTCTTTTATGTACTTCTCCCTTTTACCGTTGCTTCCTCCATGTAAGAGACTGGAAAGGTCTGTGCCAACCCCAGCAAGGTATGGATCCAGGAATACATGAGCAACTGGAATTAGATCCCTGAGGTGTCTACAACCAGCAAGGAAAAAGCTAGAGACATGAACAGATTGGGCACAGGGACCTGAGCCAGGCAAGGTCCCTGCAATCATAGAAGCCACTTCCAGACATATTCTAGGGCTCGGTTTACATTTATTTTAAATGTATGTGTGCTATGTTATGGTCGTAATTCCCTTCCAATTTCAAACTGTATTATTTACAAAATGTGCTGAGAGATCATGGGCCCCTCTCACGTCCCCTCACCTTTTCCCCTTCAGTCACACAGGGGATTTCAGCAGCTACAATGAGCTGGGTCCAGGCAGACATTGTAAGAAATTTATCAAACCAGCAGTATTTATTGACTATGCATTCCCAGTTCTGGATTCTGGGTTTGGAAAGAATAAAGTTTTTCTTCCTTCCTCCTCTTGTGTGCCTTCCTCCAAATTTAATTAAAGGTTAAGTTTGAGAAGTATTAATATTAGAGAGGATGTAGAACAGCTGATACACACACTGCTACTTGGACTGTGAATTGGTCCTATGGCTTTAGAAAATACTGTTGTCATCATGTATAGTAAAGGTACGCTTAGCTGAAGACTTAGCACTCCCACTCCTAGATACATCCCACAAATACCCTTGCACATGTACACTGGGAAACAAGCACAAGAATACTCACAGCAGCCCTGCTGGCATTAGCAGAAATAAATTAATAAAATCAATTATTAGCAAAAATTAAAGGGAGAAAATGAAAAATACATCATGGTATATACACATACTGAAATATCCCCAGGAGTGAAAGCAAATGTACTATAGCTATACACAGTAACATGGATGAATCTCAGAAGCATAATGTTGAGAGAGAAAAAGAGCTGTGAAAGAATACATATAATGATTCTATTTATATAAAGTTCAAAAACATACAAAACTAAAACTACATTGTTTAAGATTCAACTATGAATGGTGAAACTGTAATAGAGAAGAAACTCTGTATTCTATTACAAGTTAATCAATAAAGGATGTTGCCTATAAGCTTAAATAATACATAATGACCCACCTCTGGGAACCCTGCCTCCCATGTGATGAGTGTTCAACTAAAATACCTTTTTTTACTCATAGGAAACCTCCTAACCAGGCCCACCTGTGAATGGCTGCAGGACGGAAGAAATTAACACATCTCCTCCTGAGTCTGACCTGAACCAGTTCCTTGCTCCCTCCCCTTAAAGCAGAAACTAACACACCACTGTAAAGCAATTATACTCCAATAAAGATGTTAAAAAAAAAAAACTACAATGAGATATCATCTCACACCGGTCAGAATGGCCATCATCAAAAAATCCACAAACAATAAATGCTGGAGAAGGTGTGGAGAAAAGGGAACCCTCTTGCACTGTTGGTGGGAATGTAAATTGATACAGCCAGTATGGAGAACAGTATGGAGGTTCCTTAAAAAACTACAAATAGAACTACCATACGACCCAGCAATCCCACTACTGGGCCTATACCCTGAGAAAACCATAATTCAAAAAGAATCATGTACCACAATGTTCACTGCAGCTCTATTTACAATAGCCAGGACATGGAAGCAACCTAAGGGTCCATCAACAGATGAATGGATAAAGATGTGACACATATATACAATGGAATATTACTCAGCCATAAAAAGAAACGAAATTGGGCTTCCCTGGTGGCACAGTGGTTGAGAGTCCGCCTGCCGATGCAGGAGACACGGGTTCGTGCCCTAGTCCGGGAAGATCCCACATGCTGCGGAGCACTGAGTCTGCGCGTCCGGAACCTGTGCTCCGCAACGGGAGAGGCCACAACAGTGAGAGGCCCGCGTACCGCAAAAAAGAAACGAAATTGAGTTACTTGTAGTGAGGTGGATGGACCTGGAGTCTGTCATACAGAGTGAAGTAAGTCAGAAAGAGAAAAACAAATACCATATGCTAACACATATGTATGGAATCTAAGAAAAGAAAAAAAAAAGGTCATGAAGAACCTAGGGGTAAGACAGGAATAAACACACAGACCTACTAGAGCATGGACCTGAGGATATGGGGAGGGGGAAGGGTAAGCTAGGACAAAGTGAGAGAGTGGCATGGACATATATACACTACTAAACGTAAAATAGATAGCTAGTGGGAAGTAGCTGCATAGCACCGGGAGATCAGCTTGGTGCTTTGTGATCACCTAGAGGGGTGGTATAGGGAGGGTGGGAGGGAGGGAGATGCAAGAGGGAAGAGATATGGGAACATATGTATATGTATAACTGATTCACTTTGTTATAAAGCAGAAACTAACAACACACCATTGTAAAGCAATTATACTCCAATAAAGATGTTTAAAAAAAAAAAAAAAAAGAAGCCTGAATTCTAACTCAGGTCCACCATCTTCTCTGGCTGCTGGTTTTCTGAATAGAGTCACTATTCCTTGCCCCAAAAACTTCTCTCTCGATTTACTGGCCTGTTTTGCAGTGAGCCGTACAAGCTTGGAGTCGGTAATAAAACTACAAGAAAAGAAAAAGTATAGCTTAAACAGTGTTTGGAAGAGAGATTGCTCAGAGGAAAAATGGAAAAGGGACAGAATTTCAGAGGGCCACATGAGGTGATGGGTGCAGGGATGTTTGTTGTGTTGTTTCTCTTTATTTTCAATCTATATTTTATGCCTACTCAATACTAAAAAAAAATTATAAAACGATAACAATCAAGTTATAGAAAAGAAGATTTAGTATGGCCCTATTTTTTGTTTAATGGTATATGTATTTAATATGCATAATGATTATATATAGAAAAATGACTAGAAAATTACACAGCAAAATGTGAATAGTGGTAAACAGTGACTTTTTCCTCTTCTCTGATTTTCTTAAAAATTCTATAAGAAGTATGCACCATTTTTGTTAAAAAATTATTTTAAGTCACATATAGAATCTTAATATGAAATAAATTGTATTATAATAAAATTAATATAAATATAATATTATATTATAATATATTTATTATAATGTTATATAATATATTTACAATATATTATATTCATATTATATTTATTATAATATAATAAATATTTTAATATTTTAATACAATATAATATTTATTATAATATAATAAATATAATATTTATTATATTATAATATAAATTATAATAATAAATAAATTGTATTATTCACAATTTGTCAAAGCATGGGCTATGAAACTGATTTTTTTGTGTATGATCCCAGCTCAGGAGAAAGCATGCAGAGGGAAAAGATACATCTAAAAGTGTCACTGTGGGACCACAGCGTATTCTGCTTACTTCTTTTTGCTTAAGTATTTTCTAAACTTCTCCATAGTGTTGCTTTTTTAATAATGAATCATGATGAAAGTTTTTCTTTTGCCTCATTTTAAGAAGAACGTGCCAAAGGCCTACTGCTTACTTAAACTTGCAGAAGACCCTGTGCATCTTGCTCATGGCTGAATCTCTGGTGCCTGGACAATGCTCAGCTCATAGTATGCATTCAGTAATTCTTTATAGAATAAATGAAAGGGTAAATGGTGAATTAATGAATGAACACAGAGAGTGTTAACTAAACAGGTGGAAGAGATAAAGCAGGACACATGGTCTCCAATTTTTATTTGACCCTTTTCTGTCCATTACAGTCTAAATGGGCATAATTCCCATGGATAAGAAGAAATTGAAGCCCAATATGGGTAGGTAGATTGTATGACATTTCATTCCTTGGCTTGGATGAAGTCCCTTCTAGCAGCCCAGACAACTTACAGTAGATACTGATCATCTTTGTGGATTTGGGGGAGGCAAAGAGGTTGTAGAATATAAGATGAGCATACAGCAATTGGCTTTCCAGAGAAGGAATAGCAAAGAAGATGGATTCCATGAACTTGAGAGTGGTCAGCCACCTCTGGTCAGGCACAGGCAAGATTCCATACCTAAGCAATTCTTGGTAAGAAATCCTTTGTTGGCAATTTAAAAAGGAAGTGTTCACTGCAAGTCAGCATGGGTGCAGCTAGGGCAAGTGTGGCGGAAGCAACTCCACTTCCTTCTCTGGCAGCAGCAGATATCTGAGGAACAGTGGGCTGGAAAGAGCTGTAAACAAAGGCTCTGATCTCCAGCATTTAATAAAAGTACCCTGGAACCAGCTGGGAAAACAATAAAATTCAGGAAGCTAATATACAATCTATTGCGGGCTGACACATTATCGTATTGCCAGTACAAAGACAAAAACAGCAACTTTACCCCCCAAAAATCACTTGGAGGCTTAATCCACCCCAAGCCCCCTCCCCCACTCCAGCCCTCCGTTTTTGAATAGAGAAGTAGAGTCAGTTAGGCAAGAGGATGGAGGGTGCATGTTGCTTACAAAAGCATGGAAGGCAGGTAACTCAGTGTCACCAGGAACTTAGACTCGAGAACCCAGGAGTTGGCATAGGGACCCAAGCTCTGGTATGAGTCGGCTTCTTTGATCCTTCTGCCCCTGCGTGTCCCACACCTCCCCCACATCTGATGTTCTGCTAACTAAGGGACAAAGGCCACTGCCTGCCACCCGCCCCGTCCTTTGCATACCCAGTCGCCCACAGTCAGCAGGGAGGAGAAAGGCAGCCATCAGAGGCATCCACTACATGCCTCTCCATCTCTCTGAACTTATAAAGAATGGGGAAAGGCACTGATTCCCACTTAGGCTTTTGTTTGTTGGAAGAAACCAGGCAGCTCAGACCCTCTCCATCTACCTACAGGAGGGAGACTGAAGTCTAAGGGGGATGATTCCATGGTCTTCTCTTCCTTGTTTTCCCTTAAAGCAAATGACAAGTGTTCCTGTTATATCCACCCACCTGTTCTGAAGGATACAGCTACCTTCAGGGCCCACATGGATGAAATGGGATGCAAACTGTTGAGTGACCAGGCCCAAAGGACCTGGACGATGGACCTCACCTCTCACCCCTCACCCCTTCTCTCCAGTCACCTGCTCTTCTGTCTATTCCTCAAATGCCCCAAATCCATTCCCCCCTCCAGGTCTTTGCCCTTGATGTTCCCCCTCCCAGGACGAACCTCCCCTGATCTTTGCAAGTCCGGCTCCTCCTCAACAAGCCAGTCCCAATTGAAATGACACCCCCTCTGAAGAGGCTCCCCTGACTGGCTTATTAAGCAACCTCCACTGAACCCTCAGGCTCTATCACAACACCTTGGTTTATTCTTTTCCTAACTCCATCTCCTACTCCCTTTTTGTCTGATTCCCTACTATAATTTGAGCACCTGAAGAGCAGAAACCTTGCTTTTTTTGTCTGCCTCTGTATCCCAAGGGCCTAGAAAGTGCCTGGCATACAGCAGAGGTTCAATAAACATGAGTAGAAAAAATTAAATTTTAAAAATAATTTTTAAAATAAATAAAAAATTTAAAAAGTAAAAAAGAAGTTGCAAATCTACTGAATGAATGAACCTCAGCCCTAAGGAAGGTCTAAATATGGACATATAAGGAAGATTTCACTCAGATTATGTTATATACACCTTTCAGTAACCATGCAAAGCTTTAAAGACTTAATGAAAGTACTCAAAAGTTCCCATAGCTTGTTAAGTGGTGGACTGCAGGACAAAACAATGCCTCCCTCTGACTAGATCAAAAGTTCCTGCTCTTTCCATTAGAACAGGGCGTTAAATTTTTCCTTTTAGTAGGGGTCATTTTCTTTGCAAACACACTGGAACCCTATTATATAAAACTGATAAAAACACAGGTGCTTAAAACCGCAATGAGATATCACCCCGCACCATTAGAATGACTCTCAAGGATACAGAAAATAACAAAGGTTGGTGAGGATGTGGAGACATTGGATCTGTTGTGCACTGTTGATGGGAATATAAAATGGTACAATGGCTGTGGAACAATGTGGGAGTTGCTGAAAAAAATTAAACATAGATTTGCCATATGACCCAGCAATCCCAGTGCTGGGTACACAGGCAAAAAAAAAAAAAAATCAAAAACAGGTTCTTAAAGAGGTGTTTGTATGGCCACATTCATAGCAACATTTATTCACAATAGCTAAAATGTGGAAACTGCCCAAGTGTCCATGCGCGGATGGACAAGCAAAATGTGGTATATGCATACGATGGACTATTATTCAGCCTTAGAAAGGAAATTCTGACATATGCTACAAAACAGATGAATCCTGAAGACATTATACTAAGAGAAATAAGCCAGTCACCAAAAGACAAACTCTGTATGATTCAACTTACATACGAGGTACCTAGAGTAGTCCAATTCATAGAGACAGAAAGCAGAGTGGTGATTTCCAGTGGCTGGGGGAGGGGTGAATGAGGAGTTATTGTTTAATGGGATAGAGTTTCAGTTTTGCAAGATGTGGAAACACATCTTGGATGTGGATGGATGGTGGTGATGGTCGCACAATGTATGAATGTACTTAATACCATTGAACTGTGCCCTTAAAAATGTTTACGATGGCAAATGTTATGTTATGTGTATTTTACCACAATGAAGAGAAATTTAAAAACCACACAGGTGCCTGATCTGAATTTGGTGGGAGTGGAGATGGGGACAGTCACCTCTGCCTGACCTCCAGGGGGGTGACCAACACATCCCTGTGTCAGCACTAAAAGTCCCACATCCCAGGAACCCCCTGAGCCCAAGGCAAACCAAGATGGTCGGTACCCTACCTCTCGGTTACTAAGTCATTGTGGTGTCCTTTGCGGGGACCCTGCAGCAGAAACTTGAGGGTGGCAAGTTACAACTCTATTCTATGGAATACACTGCCCTGCCTCTGGCTCCCCCAGTTCAATCCAGAAGAAACCTGTCCCTCAGTCCTGGCTGAGCAGAGAGCCCCGTGCCCCTGTCTTGGTTGCTAAGGATCTGATCAAGCCCCCTGTGCTGGGCAGGGGGCAAGGGCTTTAAGCTCAGCCTAGGTGAGGGGTTCCAGTCCAACCTTGGCTGGCGAGGCCCGGCCATCCCAGGATCCTCTCTGGACCCAGCTCCCCACTGCCAACCCCCATCAGGCCTGAGTCTTGTGCTCAGGGTGGACACAGCCCTGTACCCTCACATCCCTATCCTGGCAGGCCCTGTAGTTGCTGATCCTGAGACAGTCATCCAGGCCTTTGAGTTCATGGTCCACACCTGAGGCTGGGCTCACCCAGGGGGCTCAACCAGGCTCCCTGGGGAGAGGCAGGAGAGGAGGGCAGTTTCCAACAAAGCCGTTGGTCTCTGGGCCTCTCCTACCACCACCTTCAAGATATAAAGCAACTGTGAAACCTAGGGTCGTTCTCTGCCTTCCGCTTTTCTTCAGCTGAATTGACTTAGTTCTCATATTTTAGATACTTCACTGGTCACAATTCCAAAGAATCAAAACTCCCGTGCAGTCTTGGATTTTTCTATCATGTGACTTCCTGAGCAGCAACCTCTTATAAATGAGGCTCAGAGCCTAGATTTCAAGGAGCCGGAAACCCCTGTTCCTGTAGCTGGTTGGCCCCCAGAAGGATGAGGGTCAGCCTGGCTACCCTGGCCTTCCTCCTCACTCCGGCTGCCCTCCACTCCGAGGCCGATAAAGGTGAGACCTCTTACTCTCATTGCTCTGAACAAAAAGAACACTGTGGCTGGAGGGGGTGGGAGAGGGGCTGCAGGGAGCGATGCGGGTGGCCTAGAAAAAGCAGCCTGGAAGTTACTGCAAAACAGACAGCATCTTTACCAAGGATATCTCCCCATTTCTGGTTGCGACTCACTTCTGCCTCCCCTGGGGTGGGGAAAACCTGCCTCAGTACAGCCTTCCTGGCCTCTGGTCCCCAACTTAGAGAAGCTGATCCACAGCCCTCCAGGCTATCTGCCCAGCTGCTTCCTGGGGACACACAGGAGCCAGGCATGAGCATAAACTGGGAGAGAGGAAACCACAAAGGATGAAACTGTCTTCACGGCTTAATGGGGTTTTATCAGATTTGGACTGGTTGCCAACACTGAAAAACTGGAAACACTTAAAAATCTATATTGCCCGTTTCTTTCACAAACATGGAAGACCAAGCAGACCTGAGCCCAAGTTTCCACGAGCTAACCTCCAACTGGAACTGAGGTGGTGATGCTGTCCCCTTAGACAGGGGTGCTGTCCAGGCCTCAGGGCTCCCCACTGCTGGGCCATACCCAGCTGCTCTCTGACAGGCCTGCGGGGGCACTTGAGCCTGAGACACACGTGTCAACTTCCCTCCTCTCCCTATAAGACTTGGCTCATTGTGTATACAGCACAGAGTCGCTCCTGGCATGTCGTAGTCTCTCAATAAATATCAGTAGAATACAGGAAGAGGAAGCAGCAGGTGACTCTGAAAGAGGCAGGGCTGGACCCCAGGTGTCCTGACTCCCAGCTCACTGCCCTCAACAGGCCCAGTTGCCTCTCTGTTGTGGGTTGGAGCTAGGGGAGAAGGTGGCAGAGCCGGGGCCCTAGGAGGAGGTTTCCCAGGAAACCACTCTCCCAAGCTGAGTTGCAACCAAAATCAGAGACAGAAAACACTCCATGCTAGGACTACCATGTGACATCCTGCCAGTTCAAGGGATGATGGCTATTTTCCAGGAACTTTGACTGCAAAAGGGCTTTTTACTGCTCTCCCATAATTTCAGTTCTCATTGTATGACTTCTCATCTGGAAATGGGATAAGTAATAATTTCTCAAACGGTTGTGTGAGGAAGGGAGATAAGTCACATCAGGAACTAAGCCAGGCACCTGGCCTGTAGTAGAGGCTTAGTACAGACTTTCCTCAATTTACAATGGGGTTACCTCCTGATAAACCCATTGGAAATTGAAAATACCAGAAGTCGAAAATGCATTTAATACACCTAACCTATCAAACACCATGGCTTAGCCTTGCCCACTTTAAATGTACTCAGGACACTTACTTTAGCCTACAGTTGGGCAAAATCATCCAACACAAAGCGTATTTTATGATAGAATGTTGACTAGCTCATGTAATTTTTTTTAACACTGCACTGCAATGAACACCAGAATGGTTGTCTGGGTACAGAGTGGTTATAAGTGTGTCGGTGTTGAGTCTGGTGATCCCATGTCCGACCCAGAGCTGCAGCTGTCTTGCCCAGCATCACGAGAGAGGATCTATCACCTATCACCAGCTCAGGACAAGATCACAATTCAAAATTCAAAGTACAGTTTCTACTGAATGTGTATCACTTTCACACCATCGTAAAGTCAAAATATCCTAAATCAGGGACCATCTGTAAGTGGAAGCTTTTTTTTCTTCAGAGAACAGCAAAACAGAATGGAGAAATTAACTGGCTTTACAGTCAGGAAAACATAGATACAAATTGAATTCATTCATTCATTCAATAAGTGTATATATATATATATATATATATATATATATATATATATATATATTAAAAGCCTACTCTGTGCCACTCACTCAGGCAACATCCTGGAATGCAGCAGTGGGCAGAAGCAGACACATCTGCTCCTAGGAAGCCTCAGTCTGGAAGCTCCACATTGGTCAGCTTGTGACCTTCTGTGCCTCATTTAGCCTGGCTGACCCTCAGCTTCCTCGTCTGTTCCACAGGGGTAGTAAGGCCTTTATTGCACAAAACAATCATCAGTATAAAAATCAATTTGCACAGTACTTGCCCCATTACTACTATTTGCCATTTTAAGGACAAAGGTTCAGAAAGGGTGAGTGTCCTGCCTGGAGTCACACAGCTCTCAGGAGCAGAAACAAGGACAAGTCAAGCTTTCCTGCCTCCTAGCCAAGGCCCTGCTCCTCTGGGCCAAGCAAACTCCCCTCTTCTAGCATCCCCCCCTCCTCCCTGAGACCTGTGAGGGAGGGTCCTCTCAGATGCAGGGCAACAGTCCCACCCTGCTGTGGCCCACCTTGGGCATCCACTAGCATTTTCATGTGGGAATTCCTTCTCAGCATTTCTCAGGAAATTATGTTTTTCTAAATTCCAAGTCCTGAGAAAACTCAGTTGAGCAATTGGGAAAATGGAAAAAAGTATTTTAATTCTCCTGAAAGAATAAAGCTTAACACTCAACAGAGAGATGTTACTGACTTGAAGGAATTTGCTGACATCAGGGCAGGAGCATGTATGGGAGAGGTGGTCTCCATCCAACAGCTTGAGACTGTTGCCATGGTACAATTTCATAGCTCTGCTGCTAAGAAATGCTAATGAGTTTGTAAAACTAATATACTTTCACAAATCATGTAAGTGGTATTTCAAGAAATAACAAGCTCGGGAAACAAAATATGTCCTTAAATGGGCAACTTCAACTGTGTTTCTTGCTAGGAGATGTGGATATTATCTTATTGAATAGTAATGTCTGCTGACATTGCCCAGTGTTTGAATAATTGCTAAAGGCTATAGTTCTTTATAAATGCTTTAATAGAAGAAATACAAAGAGAAAATGCATAAATGTCATGGAATACTAGGACATGAAACCAGAAACATTGACTAACTTTTATATAAAATCTAAATTAGCCAAAGCAATATCAGTTTGAATAAAAAAGAAATTCAGGACAAGCAGACAAGATATTCCCATTGTTAAAATAGGAAATGAGCTTATATGAAGCACTAAGTACTCAAACTCCAACGTGAAAATGCGTTTGGACATACTTTCAACTATTTGTCCAACCCAATATGGAAAAAATGTTCTATGTCTGGAATATTTGCTACAAAACAAAGGTAAAGACTACTAAGCGTTTGCAATTGATGCTTCCTGTGTTTTAAATTTCTAGTTTTAAATGATAACTTTTAAATATTAAATAGTCGTAGCATTTTTTTGCATTTTTAAATGATTTTCATTGGCCCTTTACTTTGTGTTCATGTTCCCTTCTTTTCATGTGTTCTATTATCAACCGTCTGTATGTGCTAGAGAACATTCAATGTGTTATTGAGTCTAAAATCTTGTCACTACACATAGAAACATCATTTATGAGAAGAAACCAAGATGGCGGAGGAGTAGGAGGATGTGGAGTTCATCTCTCTTCACAAATGCATCAGGAATACATCTACACCTGGAAAACTCTCACAGAATACTGGCTGAACACTAGCAGAAGACCTTGAACACCAGAAAAGACAAGAAAGATGCCCACATAACTGGGTAGGATGAAAGAAAGAAGAGGAGAGGAAGCGGGATGGGATCTGAGTCCCTGGTGGGGAGAGGAAGCAGAGGAGAGGTTCCTGCATCCTGGGAATCTCCCTCACTGATGGGGAAATCAGTTGGGACAGAAGGGGAGCATCTGAGGCTGTTGGAAGAGGGTGAAATGGCCGGTCTGTGGCAGACAGGACAGAGTGAGACGTACGCAAGTGGTCCGTGCCACAGCTCTGTGTGCCCCAGACTGGGACATGTGTCTGCCGGTGCACTGGAATGTGGGGATTCGAGCACAAACCTGGGTGGAGGACTGCTGTTGGATGTGAGGAGACAGCCTGAGGGGATGGGAGGGAGGAAATCCGCAACCAGGAATGTTTGTGGAGGAGACCCAGACTGCCATAGAAGCAAGGCACCACTGTTGAGTGATGTGCAGGGGGTGGAGCCACCATTGCAGCCTCTCTCTCCCCACATGCCAGGCCTCTGCCCAGCCAGGCACTAGGAAAAGCCTCCACCAGGGCTGACCTTCTCATGTCAGCTGCCAGGTGCTAAGAAAGGCTCCCACTAGGGCCGGATCTCTCGTGCCCGTGGCTGACATTTTTCCTGTGCACCTGTCACTGCTGGGGCCCCCATAACCCAGGCAGTCATGCCACCTCTGTGCCCTGTACTCCCCAGGGCAGCCCCAATTGCTCCAGGGCAGCCTCAGGAACAGACTCCTGTTTCGGTAACAATGGGGTGATTAAGGAAGAGGAACAAAAATCTTTCCATGCAGCTGCACAAAACACAGATTAAATCACCATGATTGGCTTGGTAAACCCTGTATCTATGGAATATCTGAATGGATGAGTGTTCCCACAAATGAAACCCATCTAGCTCCAGCAGCTGTGAACTTTCAGGACTAGTACATTCAGGAGTTATGACAGGTCAGAGTCTGAGCCGCCCCCACAGTGCCCACAGAGGGACCAGAGACCTACCTACAGGTTTTGGAGGGCCTCCTGGGGGAGCAGAGGTTGGCTGTGACTCATGGTAGGGGCAAGGACACTGAGAGCTGAGACCCCAGGAAAATATAATTTTTACTATTTTTTTGTTTTGTTTTGTTCTGTTGCTGTTTTTATTATTATTTGCTTTTATTTTTGTTTACTTTTTTTTATATTTCTATGTTACTTTTTTGTTGTTCTGTGTTTTTTCCTTGTTTTTCTTTTTCCTTTTTTAAATTTTGCTTTTATCTTTTTTCTGTGTTCTTTTCTTATCACTTTTTATCGTTTTTGTGTGTTTGTTTTGTTTTCTTTGTTTTTTCCTTCAGTTTGTATTCTGCTTTTGTTTTCCATTTTATTTCTTGTGTTTCTTAGTTTTGTTTTTAATTGTTTGATTTCATTTTGGGATTCTTTTGTTTGGTTGTTCTCTTGTTTTTTGTTTTCTCTGTTTTTGTTTCTGTTCCTTATTTTGTATGTGTGTGTTTTGTTTGTTTGTTTTTATTTGTATGGTTTTGCTTTTACCATTTCTGTGGGGTTTTGTTTGTCTGTTTGTTTGTTTTTAATTGTTGCTGTTGCTGTATGCTTGTTTTTGTCTTTGCTATTTGTCTTGGGTTTCATTAGTCTTTGTTTTCATTTGTTTTCTTCCCGCCCTTTTTTTTCTTTTATTTTTTTTTTCCCTTTTTTGCTGAGCCGTGTGACTTGCAGGGTCTTGGTTCCCAGGCCAGGGGTCAGGCCTGAGCCTCTGGGGTGGGAGCACCGAGTCCAAGATGCTGGAATGCCAGAGAATTCCCATCCCCAGGGAATATTAGTTGGCGAGAGCTCTCCCGGAGGTCTCCATCTCAACTCCAAGACCCAGTTCCACCCGACTGCCTGCAGGCTCCAGTGCTGAATGGCCCATGCCAAACAACAACCAAGAGAGCAACACAAACCCACACATCATCAGACAGTCTGCCTAAAGTTGGACTAAGCCCACAGACACCCCAATACACACCATCTGATGCAGCTCTGCCCAGCAAAGGGAAAAGATCCAGCTTCACCCACCAGAATGCAGATAACAGTCCCTCCCACCAGTAAGCCTACGCAAGCCACTGAACCAACCTCACCCACTGGGGGCAGACACAGAAGCAAGAGGAATTATGACCTTGA
The DNA here is from genome assembly GCF_964165515.1 of Mesoplodon bidens. Lineage (NCBI taxonomy): Eukaryota > Metazoa > Chordata > Mammalia > Artiodactyla > Ziphiidae > Mesoplodon > Mesoplodon bidens. The sequence goes on from NC_138179.1 coordinate 9,636,003, forward strand.
AGCCTGCAGAAAGGAGACCTCAAACACAGTAAGTTAGACAAAATGAGAAGACAGAGAAATATGTTGCAGATGAAGGAGCAAGGTAAAAACCAATAAGACCAAATAAATGCAGAGGAAATAGGCAATCTACCTGAAAAAGAATTCAGAGTAATTATAGTAAAGATGATGCAAAATCTTGGAAATAGAATGGAGAAAATACAAGAAACATTTAACAAGGACCTAGAAGAACTAAAGAACAAACAAACAGTGATGAACAGCACAATAACTGAAATTAAAAATGTTCTAGAAGGAATCAGTAGCAGAATAACTGAGGCAGAAGAACGGATAAGTGAGCTGGAAGAATGAATGGTGGAAATAACTGCCACAGAGCAGAATAAAGAAAAAAAGAATGAAAAGAATTGAGGACAGTCTCAGAGACCTCTGGGACAGCATTAAACGCACAAACATTCAAATTATAGGGGTCTCAGAAGAAGAAGAGAAAGAGAAAGGGACTGAGAAAATATTTGAAGGGATTGTAGTTGAAAACTTCCCTAACATGGTAAAGGAAATAGTCAATCAACTCCAGGAAGAGAGTCTCATATGGTATAAACCTAGGAGAAACATATCAAGACACATACTAATCAAATGAATCAAAATTAAATGCAAAGAAAAAATATTAAAAACAGCAAGAGAAAAGCAACAAATAACATACAAGGGAATCCCCATAAAGTTATCAGCTGATTTTTCAGCAGAAACTCCGCAGGCCAGATGGGAGTGGTAGGATATATTTAAAGTGATGAAAGGGAAAAACCTACAACCAAGATTACTCTACCCAGCATGGCTCTCATTCAGATTTAATGGAGAAATCAAAAATATTACAGAAAAGGAAAAGCTAAGAGAAATCAGCACCACAAAACCAGCTTTGCAACAAATGCTAAAGGAACTTCTCTAGGCAGGAAAAACAAGAGAAGAAAAAGACCTACAAAAATAAACCCAAGAGAATCAGGGTTGACCTCCGGGTAAGATGGCGGAAGAGTAAGACGCGGAGATCACCGTCCTCCCCACGGATACACCAGAAATACAGCTACACGTGGCACAACTCCTACAGAACACCTACTGAACGCTGGCAGAAGACCCCAGACCTCCCAAAAGGCAAGAAACTCCCCACATACCTGGGTAGGGCGGAGCGGAGAGATTCCCGCGCGGAGGGTCGGTGCCGGGCGGCGCTCACCGGCCCGAGAGGCTTGTCTGCTCGCCCCGGTGGCGCTGGAAGCTGAGGCTCGGACTTCGGTCGGAGCGCGGGGAGAGGACTGGGGCTGGCGGCGAGAACTCAGCCGGAAGGGGGCTAATGAGCCACAGCTAGCCGGCAGGGAGTCCGGGAAAACTCTGGAGCTGCCGAAGAGGCAAGAGACTTTTTCTTCCCTCTTGGTTTCCTGGTGCGCGAGGAGAGGGGATTAAGAGCGCTGCTTAAAGGGGCTCCACAGACGGGCGCGAGTCACGACTGAAAGCGCGGAGCCCAGTGACGGGCGTGGGATGCTGGGGCTGCTGCTGCCGCCGCCAAGAAGCCTGTGTGCGAGCGCAGGTCACTGTCCACACCGCCCTTCCGGGAGCCTGTGCAGCCCGCCACTGCCGGGGTCCCGGGATCCAGGGGCGGCTTCCCTGGGAGAACGCACGGCGCGCCTCGGGCTGGTGCAACGTCACGCCGACCTCTGCCGCTGCAGGCTCGCCCCGCACTCCGTGCCCCTCCCTCCCGCCCGGCCTGAGTGAGCCAGAGTCCCCGAAGAGGCTGCTCCTTTAACCCTGTCCTGTCTGAGCGAAGAACAGACGCCCTCCGGCGACCTACACGCAGAGGCGGGGCCAAATCCAAAGCTGAGACCCAGGAGCTGTGAGAACAAAGAAGAGAAAGGGAAACCTCTCCCAGCAGCCTCAGAAGCAGCGGATTAAAGCTCCACAATCAACTTGATGTACCCTCCATCTGTGGAATACATGAATGGACAACAAATCATCCCAAATTGAGGAGCCAGGAGTCAGTGCTGTGCCTCTGAGGTGGGAGAGCCAACTTCAGGACACTGGTCCACAAGAGACCTCCCAGCTCCACATAATATCAAACGGCGAAAATCTTCCAGAGATCTCCATCTCAACACCAGCACCCACCTTCACTCAACGACCAGCAAGCTACAGTGCTGGACACCCTATGCCAAACAACTAGCAAGATAGGAACACAACGCCACCCATTAGCAGAGAGGTGGCCTAAAATCATAAAAAGTCCGCAGACACCCCAAAACACACCACCAGACATGGACCTGCCCACCAGAAAGACAAGATCCAGCCTCACCCACCAGAACACAGGCACTAGTCCCCTCCACCAGGAAGCCTACACAACCCACTAAACCAACCTTAGCCACTGGGGACAGACACCAAAAACAACGGGAACTACGAACCTGCAGCCTGCAAAAAGGAGACCCCAAACACAGTAACATAAGCAAAATGAGAAGACAGAAAAACACACAGCAGGAGAAGGAGCAAGATAAAAACCCACCAGACCTAACAAATGAAGAGGTAATAGGCAGTCTACCTGAAAAAGAATTCAGAATAATGATGGTAAAGATGATCCAAGATTCTATTTCCCAGATCCAAAATCTTGGAAATAGAATAGACAAAATGCAAGAAATAGTTAACAAGGACCTAGAAGAACTAAAGATGAATCAAGCATCGATTAAAAACACAATAAATGAAATAAAAAATACTCTAGATGGGATCAATAGCAGAATAACTGAGGCAGAAGAACGGATAAGTGAGGTGGAAGATAAAATAGTGGAAATAACTGCTGCAGAGCAAAATAAAGAAAAAAGACTGAAAAGAACAGAGGACAGTCTCAGAGACCTCTGGGACAACATTAAACGCACCAACATTCGAATTATAGGGGTTCCAGAAGAAGAAGAGAAAAAGAAAGGGACTGAGAAAATATTTGAAGAGATTATAGTTGAAAACTTCCCTAATATGGGAAAGGAAATAGTTAATCAAGTCCAGGAGGCACAGAGAGTCCCATACAGAATAAATCCAAGGAGAAATACGCCAAGACACATATTAATCAAACTGTCAAAAATTAAACACAAAGAAATCATATTAAAAGCAGCAAGGCAAAAACAACAAGTAACACACAAGGGAATCCCCATCAGGATAACAGCTGATCTCTCAGCAGAAACTCTACAAGCCAGAAGGGAGTGGCAGGACATAATTAAAGTGATGAAGGAGAAAAACCTGCAACCAAGATTACTCTACCCAGCAAGGATCTCATTCAGATTTGATGGAGAAATTAAAACGTTTACAGACAAGCAAAAGCTGAGAGAGTTCAGCACCACCAAACCAGCTTTACAACAAATGCTAAAGGAACTTCTCTAGGCAAGAAACACAACAGAAGGAAAAGACCTACAATAACGAACCCAAAACAATTAAGAAAATGGGAATAGGAACATACATATCGATAATTACCTTAAATGTAAATGGACTAAATGCTCCCACCAAAAGACACAGATTGGCTGAATGGATACAAAAACAAGACCCATATATATGCTGTCTACAAGAGAACCACTTCAGACCTAGAGACACATACAGACTGAAAGTACGGGGATGGAAAAAGATATTCCATGCAAATGGAAACCAAAAGAAAGCTGGAGTAGCAATTCTCATATCAGACAAAATAGACTTTAAAATAAAGACTACTAGAAGAGACAAAGAAGGACACTACATAATGATCAAGGGATCGATCCAAGAAGAAGATATAACAATTGTAAATATTTATGCACCAAACATAGGAGCACCTCAATACATAAGGCAAATACTAACAGCCATAAAAGGAGAAATCGACAGTAACACAATCATAGTAGGGGACTTTAACACCCCACTTTCACCAATGGACAGATCATCCAAAATGAAAATAAATAAGGAAACACAAGCTTTAAATGATACATTAAACAAGATGGACTTACTTGATATTTATAGGACATTCCATCCAAAAACAACAGAATACACATTTGTCTCAAGTGCTCATGGAACATTCTCCAGGATAGATCATATCTTGGGTCACAAATCAAGCCTTGGTAAATTTAAGAAAATTGAAATTGTATCAAGTATCTTTTCCGACCACAATGCTATGAGACTAGATATCAATCACAGGAAAAGAGCTGTAAAAAATACAAACACATGGAGGCTAAACAATACACTACTTAATAACAAAGTGATCACTGAAGAAATCAAAGGGGAAATTAAAAAATACCTAGAAACGAATGACAATGGAGACACGACGACCCAAAACCTATGGGATGCAGCAAAAGCAGTTCTAAGAGGGAAGTTTATAGCAATACAATCCCACCTTAAGAAACAGGAAACATCTCGAATAAACAACCTAACCTTGCACCTAAAGCAATTACAGAAAGAAGAACAAAAACATCCCAAAGTTAGCAGAAGGAAAGAAATCATAAAAATCAGATCAGAAATAAATGAAAAAGAAATGAAGGAAAAGATAGCAAAGATCAATAAAACTAAAAGCTGGTTCTTTGAGAAGATAAACAAAATTGATAAACCATTAGCCAGACTCATCAAGAAAAAAAGGGAGAAGACTCAAATCAATAGAATTAGAAATGAAAAAGGAGAAGTAACAACTGACACTGCAGAAATACAAAAGATCATGAGAGATTACTACAAGCAACTAGATGCCAATAAAATGGACAACCTGGAAGAAATGGACAAATTCTTAGAAATGCACAACCTGCCAAGACTGAATCAGGAAGAAATAGAAAATATGAACAGACCAATCACAAGCACTGAAATTGAAACTGTGATAAAAAATCTTCCAACAAACAAAAGCCCAGGACCAGATGGCTTCACAGGTGAATTCTATCAAGCATTTAGAGAAGAGCTAACACCTATCCTTCTCAAACTCTTCCAAAATATAGCAGAGGGAGGAACACTCCCAAACTCATTCTACGAGGCCACCATCACCTTGATACCAAAACCAGACAAGGGTGTCACAAAGAAAGAAAACTACAGGCCAATATCACTGATGAACATAGATGCAAAAATCCTCAACAAAATACTAGCAAACAGAATCCAACAACACATTAAAAGGATCATACACCATGATCAAGTGGGGTTTATTCCAGGAATGCAAGGATTCTTCAATATACGCAAATCAATCAACGTGATACACCATATTAACAAATTGAAGGAGAAAAACCATATGATCATCTCAATAGATGCAAAGAAAGCTTTCGACAAAATTCAACACCCATTTATGATAAAAACCCTGCAGAAAGTAGGCATAGAGGGAACTTTCCTCAACATAATAAAGGCCATATATGACAAACCCACAGCCAGCATCATCCTCAATGGTGAAAAACTGAAACCATTTCCACTAAGATCAGGAACAAGACAAGGTTGCCCACTCTCACCACTCTTATTCAACTTAGTTTTGGAAGTTTTAGCCACAGCAATCAGAGAAGAAAAGGAAATAAAAGGAATCCAAATTGGAAAAGGAGAAGTAAAGCTGTCACTGTTTGCAGATGACAAGATACTATACATAGAGAATCCTAAAGGTGCCACCAGAAAACTACTAGAGCTAATCAATGAATTTGGTAAAGTTGCAGGATACAAAATTAATGCACAGAAATCTCTGGCATTCCTATATACTAATGATGAAAAATCTGAAAGTGAAATCAAGGAAACACTCCCATTTACCATTGCAACAAAAAGAATAAAATATCTAGGAATAAACCTACCTAAGGAGACAAAAGACCTGTATGCAGAAAATTATAAGACACTGATGAAAGAAATTAAAGATGATACAAATAGATGGAGAGATGTACCATGTCCTTGGATTGGAAGAATCAACATCGTGAAAATGACTCTACTACCCAAAGCAATCTACAGATCCAATGCAATCCCTATCAAACTACCACTGGCATTTTTCACAGAACTAGAGCAAAAAATTTCACAATTTGTATGGAAACACAAAAGACCCCGAATAGCCAAAGCAATCTTGAGAACGAAAAATGGAGCTGGAGGAATCAGGCTCCCTGACTTCAGACTATACTACAAAGCTACAGTAATCAAGACAGTATGGTACTGGCACAAAAACAGAAAGATAGATCAATGGAACAGGATAGAAAGCCCAGAGATAAACCCACGGACATATGGTCACCTTATCTTTGATAAAGGAGGCAGGAATGTACAGTGGAGAAAGGACAGTCTCTTCAATAAGTGGTGCTGGGAAAACTGGATAGGGACATGTAAAAGTATGAGATTAGATCACTCCCTAACACCATACACAAAAATAAGCTCAAAATGGATTAAAGACCTAAATGTAAGGCCAGACACTATCAAACTCTTAGAGGAAAACATAGGCAGAACACTCTATGACATAAATCACAACAAGATCCTTTTTGACCCACCTCCTAGAGAAATGGAAATAAAGACAAAAATAAACACATGGGACCTAATGAAACTTAAAAGCTTTTGCACAGAAAAGGAAACCATAAACAAGACCAAAAGACAACCCTCAGAATGGGAGAAAATATTTGCAAATGAAGCAACTGACAAAGGATTAATCTCCAAAATTTATAAGCAGCTCATGCAGCTCAATAACAAAAAAAACAAACAACCCAATCCAAAAATGGGCAGAAGACCTAAATAGACATTTCTCCACAGAAGATATACAGACTTCCAACAAACACATGAAAGGATGCTCAACATCTTTGCTCATTAGAGAAATGCAAATCAAAACTACAATGAGATATCATCTCACACCAGTCAGAATGGCCATCATCAAAAAATCTAGAAACAATAAATGCTGGAGAGGGTGTGGAAAAAAAGGAACACTCTTGCACTGCTGGTGGGAATGTGAATTGGTACAGCCACTATGGAGAACGGTATGGAGGTTCCTTAAAAAACTACAAATAGAACTACCATATGACCCAGCAATCCCACTACTGGGCATATACCCTGAGAAAACCATAATTCAAAAAGAGACATGTACCAAAATGTTCATAGCAGCCCTATTTACAATAGCCTGGAGATGGAAACAACCTAAGTGTCCATCATCGGATGAATGGGTAAAGAAGATGTGGCGCATATATACAATGGAATATTACTCAGCCATAAAAAGAAATGAAATTGAGCTATTTGTAATGAGGTGGATGGACCTAGAGTCTGTCATACAGAGTGAAGTAAGTCAGAAAGAGAAAGACAAATACTGTATGTTGACACATATATATGGAATTTAAGAAAAAAAATGTCATGAAGAACATAGGGGTAAGACAGGAATAAAGACACAGACCTACTAGAGAATGGACTTGAGGATATGGGGAGGGGGAAGGGTAAGCTGTGACAAAGTGAAAGAGCGGCATGGACATATATACACTACCAAACGTAAGGTAGATAGCTAGTGGGAAGCAGCTGTATAGCACAGGGAGATCAGCTCGGTGCTTTGTGACCGCCTGGAGGGGTGGGATATGGACGGTGGGAGGGAGACGCAAAAGGGAGGGGATGTGGGAACATATGTATATGTATAACTGATTAAATTTGTTATAAAGCAAAAAATAAAACAAAATAAAAAATAAATAAAATAAACCCAAAACAATTAAGAAAATGGTAATAGGAAAATACATATCAATAATTATCTTAAATGTAAATGGATTAAATGTGTCAACCAAAAGACACAGACTGACTGAATGGATACAAAAATAAGACCCATATATATGTTGTCTACAAGAGACCCACTTCAGACCTAGGGACACATACAGACTGAAAGTGAGAGGATGGAAAAAGATACTCCATGCAAATGGAAATCAAAAGAAACCTGGAGTAGCAATACTCGTATCAGACAAAATAGACTTTAAAATAGACTGTTACAAGAGACAAGGAAGGACACTACCTAATGACCAAGGGATCAATCCAAGAAGAAGGTAAAATAATTGTAAATATTTATGCACCCAACATAGGAGCACCTCAATATGTAAGGCAAACGTGAACATCCATAAAAGGGGAAATCAACAGTAACACAGTGATAGTGCAGGACTTTAACACTCCACTTACTCCAATGGATAGAGCATCCAGACAGAAAATTAATAAGGGAAACACAATCCTTAAATGACACACTAGACCAGATAGACCTAACTGATATTTATAGGATGTTCCACCTGAAAGCAGCAGAATACACTTTCTTCTCAAGTGCACACAGAACATTCTCTAGGATAGATCACATCTTGGGTCACAAATCAAGCCTCAGAAAATTTAAGAAAACTGAAATCACATCAAGCATCTTTTCTGACCACAACGCTAAGAGATTAGAAATCAATTACAGGGGGAAAAAAAACTGTAAAAATCGCTAACACATGGAGGCTAAACAATATGCTACTAAATAACCAAGAGATCACTGAAGAAATCAGAGGAAATCAAAAAAGACCTAGAAAAAAATGACAATGAAAACACAAAAACACAAAACTTATGGGATGCAGCAAAAGCAGTACTAAGAGGGAACTTTATAGCAATATAATTCTACCTCAGGAAACAAACAAAAAAAATCTCAAAAAACAACGGAACCTTACACCTAAAGCAACTAGAGAAAGAAATACAAACAAAACCCAAAGTTAGTAGAAGGAAAGAAATCATAAAGATCAGAGCAGAAATAAATGAAATAGAAACAAACAAACAAAAACAATAGCAAAGATCAATAAAACTAAAAGCTGGTTCTTTGGGAAGATAAACAAAATTGATAAACCTTTAGCCAGAATCATCAAGAAAAAAGGGAGAGGACTCAGATCAATAAAATTAGAAATGAAAAAGGAGAAGTTACAACTGACATCACAGAAATACAAAGCATCATAAGAGACTACTACAAGCAACTCTATGCCAATAAAATGGACAACCTGGAAGAAATGGACAAATTCTTAGAAAGGTACAACCTTCCAAGACTGAGCCAGGAAGAAATAGAAAGTGTGAAGAGACCAAACTCAAGTAATGAAATTGAAATTGTCATTAAAAATCTTTCAACAAACAAAAATCCAGGACCAGATGGCTTCACAGGCAAATTCTATCAAACATTTAGAGAAGAGCTAACACCTATCCTTCTCAAACTCTTCCAAAATATAGCAGAGGGAGGAACACTCCCAAACTCATTCTGCAAGGCCACTATCACCCTGATACCAAACCAGACAAAGATATCACAAAAAAAGAAAATTACAGGCCAATATCACTGATGAACATAGACCCCAAAATCCTCAACAAAATACTAGCAAACCAAATCCAACAACACACTAAAAGGATCATACACCATGATCAAGTGGGATTTAGCCCAGGGATGCAAGGATTCTTCAATATAGAAAATTGAAGAATAAAAACCATATGATCATCTCAATAGATGCAGAAAAAGCTTTCAACAAAATTCAGCACCAATATATGACAAAAACTCTCCAGAAAGGGACATAGAGGGAACCTACCTCAATATAATAAAGGCCGTATATGACAAACTCACAGCAAACATTATTCTCAATGGTGAAAAACTGAAAGCATTTCCTCTAAAATCAGGAACAAAACAAGGATGTCCACTCTTGCCACTATTATTTGCAATAGTTTTGGAAGTCCCAGCCACAGCAATCAGAGAAGAAAAAGAAATAAAAGGAATCTAAATTGGAAAAGAAGAAGTAAAACTGTCACTGTTTGGAGATGACATGATACTATACACAGAAAATCCTAAAGATGCCACCAGAAAACTACTAGAGCTAATCAATGAATTTGTAAAGTTGCAGGATACAAAATTAATGCACAGAAATCTCTTGCATTCCTATATACTAACAATGAAAAATCAGAAAGAGAAATTAAGGAAACAATGCCATTCATTCACCATTGCAACAAAACGAATAAAATACCTAGGAATAAACCTACCTAAGGAGGCAAAAGACCTGTACACAGAAAACTATAAGATACTGATGAAAGAAATCAAAGATAACACAAACAGATGGAGAGATATACCATGTTCTGGGATTGGAAGAATCAAGATTGTGAAAATGACTATACTACCCAAAGCAATCTACAGAGTCAATGCAATCCCTATCAAATTACCAATGGCATTTTTCTCAGAACTAGAACAAAAATTTTACAATTTGTATGGAAACTCAAAAGACCTCGAATAACAAAAGCAATCTTTAGTGAAAAGAATGGAGCTGGAGGAATCAGGCTCTCTGACTTCAGACTATACTACAGGGCTACAGTAGTCAGGACAGTATGGTACTGGCACAAAAACAGAAATAAAGATCAACAGAACAAGATAGAAAGCCCAGGGCTTCCCTGATGGCGCAGTGGTTGAGAGTCCGCCAGCCAATGCAGGAGACACGGGTTCGTGCCCCGGTCCGGGAGAATCCCACATGCCACGGAGCGGCTGGGCCCGTGAGCCATGGCTGCTGAGCCTGCGTGTCCGGAGCCTGTGCTCCGCAATGGGAGAGGCCACAACAGTGTGAGGCCCGCGTACCGCAAAAAAAAAAAAAAAAGAAAGAAAGCCCAGAAGTAAACCCACACACCGATAGTCACTTAATCTATGACAAAGGAGGCCAGAATATAGAGCCTCTTCAATAAGTGGTGCTGGGAAAACTGGACAGCTACATGTAAAAGAATAAAATTAGAATACTCCCTAATACCATACACAAAAATAAACTCAAAATGGGTTAAAGACCTAAATGTAAGGCCAGACACTATAAAACTCTTAGAGGAAAACATAGGCAGAACACTCTTTGACATAAATCGCAGCAAGATCTTTTTTGACTCACCTCCTAGAGTAATGAGAATAAAAACAAACAAATGGGACCTAATTAAACTGAAAAGCTTTTGCACAGCAAAGGAAACCATAAACGAGACAAAAAGACAGGGACTTCCCTGCTGGTCCAGTGTTTAAGAATCTGCCTTCCAATGCAGGGGACATGGGTTCGATCCATGGTTGGGGACTAATATGCCACATGCCGCAGGGTAACTAAGCCTGTGCACTGCATTTACTGAGCCCATGCACTCTAGAGCCCATGTGCCACAACTAGAGAACCCACACATCGCAACTGAGCCCACAGGCTACAAAGAAGATCCCACGTGCTGCAATGAAGATCCTGCCACAACTGAGACCCAATGCAGCCAAATAAATAAATTTTTAAAAAGAAAGATGAAAAGACAACCCTCAGAATGGAAGAAAATATTTGCAAATGAAGCAACTGATAAGGATTAATCTCCAAAATGTACAAACAGCGTATGCAGCTCAATATTAAAAAAACAAACAACCTCGAATTCCCTGGTGGCACAGTGGTTAGGAATCCGCCTGCCAATGCAGGAGACACAGGCTTGATCCCCGGTCTGGGAATGTCCCACATGCTGTGGAGCAACTAAGCCCATGTGCCGCAACTACTGAGCCTACGCTCTAGAGCCTTTGAGTCACAACTGCTGATGCCCACACACCCTAGAGCCCATGCACTGCAACTACTGAAGCCTGCGCACTCTAGGGCCCCTGCTCTGCAACAAGAGAAGCCACCACAAATAAGAAGCCTACACACTGCAATGGAAAGTAGCCCCTGCTCACCACAACTAGAGAAAGCCCACGCACAGCAATGAAGACCCAACACAGGCAAAAAACAAACAAACAGCCCAATCAAAAAATGGGCAAAAGGCCTAAATAGAAATTTCTCCGCAGACATACAGATGGCCAACAAACACATGAAAAGATGCTCAACATCACTAATTATTAGAGTAATGCAAATTAAAACTACAGTGAGGACTCACCTCACACCAGTCAGAATGGCCATCATCAAAAAATCTACAAACAATAAATGCTGGAGAGGGTGTGGGGAAAAGGGAACCCTCTTGCACTGTTGGTGGGAATGTAAATTGATACAGCCACTATGGAGAACAGTATGGAGGTTCCTTAAAAAACTACAAATAGAACTACCATACGACCCAGCAATCCCACTACTGGGCATATACCCTGAGAAAACCGTAATTCAAAAAGAGTCATGTACCACAATGTTCATTGCAGCTCTATTTACAATAGCCAGGACACGGAAGCAACTTAAGTGTCCATCGACAGATGAATGGATAAAGAAGATGTGACACATATATACAATGGAATATTACTCAGCCATAAAAAGAAATGAAATTGAGTTATTTGTAGCGAGGTGGATGGACCTAGAGACTGTCATACAGAGTGAAGTAAGTCAGAAAGAGAGAAACAAATACCGTATGCTAACACATATATATGGAATCTAAAAAAAAAAATGGTTCTGAAGAACCTAGGGTCAGGACAGGAATAAAGACACAGACGTAGAGAATGGACTTGAGGACACGGGGAGGGGGAAGGGTAAGCTGGGACGAAGTGAGAGAGTGGCATGGACATATATACACTACCAAATGTAAAATAGATAGCTAGTGGGAAGCAGCCACATGGCACAGGGAGATCAGCTCAGTGCTTTGTGTCCACCTAGAGGGGTGGGATAGGGAGAGTGGGAGGGAGACACAAGAGGGAGGAGATATGGGGATATATGTATATGTATAGCTGATTCACTTTGTTATAAAGCAGAAACTAACACACCATTGTAAAGCAGTTATACTCCAATAAAGATGTTAAAAAAAGAAAGAAAACAATTGCACTTACAATAGCCTCAAAAAGAATAAAATACTTAGGAATAAATTTAACAAAACAAATGCAAGACTTGTACACTGAAAACTACAAAACATCATTGAAAGAAATTAGAAATAAGCTGAATGAATGGAAAGATATCTCATGTTCATGGATTGGAAAATTTAATATTGTTAAGTTAGTAATACTCCCCAAATTCATCTATAGATTCAGTGTAATTGCTATCAAAATCCAAGGTAGTTATTTTTCAGAAAATAACAAGTTGATCATAAAATTTGTATGGAAATACAAGAGACCAAGAATAGCAAAAGAAAAAAAAATCTTGAAAAAGAAAAACAAAGTTGGAGCGCTCACAATTCTTGACTTCAGAACAAACTACAAAGCTAATCAAGACAGTATGGTACTGGTATTAGGATAAACATATTGGGAATTGAGAGTCTAGAAATAAACCCTTACATTTATGGCCAAATGATTATTGACAAGGGTGCTGTTAAAAGATAAACTGAGTCATATTAAACATTTTAGGAGTTATTTGAGCAAAAATCAACTAGAAGTGGGCAGCATGAAACCACAAGTGGTTAGCAGCACTCCACCAACAGGAACCGGGGGAAAGACTTTTACAGAGAAAAGGCAAAAGCAAAACAAGGAAGTTATTTGATTGGCTATAGCTTAAGCCATTGCCTTATTTGGGAAACTCTAGTTGGCTGTTTGTGATTGGTTTTCCCTAAGTTTCAATTTCTTAACCTTGAAGCACTTATAGGCTTAGATTTGGTTTGCTTATATATAGGCAGCTAAGATATTAGAACTACCTCAGTCTAATGGCCTCCTTCTTTAATTCATTTACAGTGCCAGATCAACTCGATGGGGAAAGAATAGTCGTGTCAACAAATAGTGTTGGAACAACCGTATACCCATATGCAAAAGAATGAGGCTGGACTTTTCCTTATACCACACATGAAAAGTAACTTAATGGAGAATGCAAACAACATACACATTTATTAGTAACGAGGAAAGCTGAAATAAATTTACAAATAGATGCAAATTTGGTCAATATACACAGGGCAATAATCAATTGTATTCCACCAGACAAAATTCATTTGCAGTTCTGTAGATAAGGATTATATGCATGGCTATAAGTTTTCTACAATTTACTAGGTCCTAAAACAATGCAAAGACAATGAAAGGTACAAGCCCTTTCAAAATCAGATCATCCAGAAGAGTACCCTAGAGAAGACACCCAGCAACCTTTTATTTTTTTTGGAAGAAGGCAGTTCATTTCAAACTCCTTCAGTTTTTCTCAACATTCTTCTTGGAGTGCTTTCCTCCTATCCTGTCCCTAGCTCACTCTCACTATGCAGATCGTAGCCAAAATGGCAATACCTAGGAGAGAACTCCCTTGCCCCCAAACCCAATTTAGGATTTCCTATTCTCTTATAGACCATCCTGGGCTTTTTCTTCAGATCACTTATCACATTTTATAATTTGAGATTATTTGTGTGGTTATTTCTTCACTATCTAGCTGCCATGAGAACACATCTCCATTTGGCTCACCACTATTCTTATTGTCTTGCCCTGGGCTTTAGTAGCCTCTCAGTAACTACTTGTTAGTCAGCTGGTCAATCAATCCACAAATAAATCAACTGATGGTGAATGCTCCCCCAGCACCTGGTTGTCAACCTCATTTGTGAATCACAATTTGGAGAGGAAAAAATAGGTTTTCAGTTTGGGTTTCACCCTAAATTTTGCCTAATGGACAGTTTAATATCTGACTCATAAGAAAAGATCAAGAGCTTATATACTTTTCTTAAAGATTTTGATTTGATATATTTAACTTTATTATTAGCAGAGGACAGAAGGTTGATTGATTTTTCCTACAGCTTTGTTCGTTTTTTTGTTTTTTTTGGGGGGGGGTTGGCTCTTTTTCTCTGTGGGACATTTTAGGCCAAGCTATTTATATAGGAGGAGACAAGGCTATTGATGAGGCTAAAATTAGTCTTAAAAACTACACAAATATTCAGAGCAGCTTTACTTGTAATAACCCAAAACTGGAAACAGTCCAAATGTCCTTCAATGGGTGAATGCTTAAATAGACTAGTACATCCATACCGTGGAATACTACCAGCCACAGCCATAAAAGAAACAAATAATTAATACACACAACAACTTGGATGGAGCTCAAAGGCTTTATGCTAAGAGGGAAAAAAAGCCAATAACCCCACAGAGCAACAGCTCTTAGTGGTGTACACAGCCCTGGTCCACAGAGAGCCTCTCAGGGGGAAATGAACCACAGCAGCCAGTGGGCTGCACTCAGAGCAGTTTGGCTGGTGAGCACTCATGAGCCCTGGTTGTTAACCCTTTGCACTGACCGGCTGTTCTAAAGGGATTAACCCTGAGGCTTGGACAAAGGGAAGCCAAGGGGTAGATGATCATGAACAAGCCCTTGTGGGGTCAGGATAGGTGGAAAGATGTTTGGGTTCACCTTCAAGACCTGAGGCAGTCCTCACTGTTTCCATGTTCCAACTCAGAAGGCACTGACACCCCCTGGCAATCAGGAAGCTGATGTCCTAGCCTGGTCTGGCCTGTTCCACCCCCAGTCCATCTCCTCACACCTGACAGTGCTGCCTCCCCTGGCCAAGATGAATGGGGTGCACAACCAGGTCAAGTTCCTAAAGCTGCCACCTCCCTCTCCTTGAGGCCGGGGACACACGTTCTGTTTCCCACCAGTACCATCATTTGGCCACCTCCATCAGCCTGGAGGGCATTGTAGCACACACAGAGGCCCTTATTAAATCCCCCCAGCAAGCCTTGAATGAAGACCAGCAAAGCCTGTCTTTACTGAACACTGACACGTCTCTAATGAGAAAAGCTGTCTTCCAACATAGGATGGCCTTGGACATCATCACTGCCTCGTCAGGAGGCACCTGTGTCATTAGCCAAGCAGAATGTTGTGTGTTCATACCTGGTGAGTCTTCTGTCTGCTACTGTGTTGTCTTTATTAAATCACATGAGGACACAGTAATGCCCTGAGTGATCCCGCCCCCAGCCTAGGGGACTTATAAATCAATGGTTCTGAACAGTGGGCTCTTGGTGGGAAAAGCTGCCACTGATTTGGGGAATTATTGTCTTAACCTGTGCTTCTCTTGCATGTGCCTGTATTGTTGCTGAGGCATCTGCCTCCAATGTAGCCTGATAGCGGCCCAGAAGGAGCCACCTCCATGCTAGTGAAACCTCTTGGTTTGGTTCTCAGGACCCTTGAGGAAGAAGGGGGGCATGTGAGATTGTCAGAGCTGGTCATGCTCACTAGGGGTGGAGTGTAGAGGGAGGTCATTGAGAGGATGTGACCTTGAGTTTGACCTGCAAGCTGGACCTGGGTGGTCAGAGGCTGCTCACCCCCTTCCTCTGTCCTTGGAATGTGCATTCAGCTTCACTTCCTTGCTCCCAGAAGCTGCCCAAGAATGCAGCCTTGAGAGACTAAGGTGGTGTTAAGACCATCTGCATGGTGTCTGTGCCTGAGCCCAGTTATGGCCTCTATAAAAACTTCTAAGATTCTGGCCGGGCAGGTGCAGAGATCTACTATCTTGCAGCGTCCAAGATGAGCCTCATGCATAAATTATCTTGCTTTTTATGGAGTTTTATTTTATTTTATTGGCCACCCCTCATGGTATGCGGGATCCTATTTCCCTGACAAGGGATCGAACCCGCACCCCCTGCAGTGGAAGCCCGGAGTCCTAACCACTGGACCGCCAGGGAAGTCCCTCCCTTGCTTTTTAAACCTGCCATCAACCAATCTGGAGCAGCTGCCTCTCTCTTCATTCTCTCCCTGCCCTCCAAGTATAGGGGCCAGTTTCAGATTACAACCTGGAGGCTCCAGAGAAGTTTGCAACCCAGCAGAAACACATAACGTTCGTTATTTTAATCATCTGTCAGATGATGAAAATAAAACAATTTAGTAACGAGTCCCCACCTTTAATACCTGCAATGTGAATTCAGGGATTTAAAAATCAAAAAGTACCTTCTTTGTGAATCTGTATCAAGGTGGTATCATGCCGGTATGAGTAGTATTTAACATCTTTTTTGACATGTCTTTGGGGAGAGGAAGGAGGTTGCCCAATCTGAAGAAGGGAAAAATCAGGAAATGAGTAAAGTCTGCCTCTATTGTCCTCAGCTTTCTCCTTTAAGCCCTTTTAGGGCATCTCCACAGCCCTAATCCTTAGTTGCCCAGTGCCTTTAATTTTTTTCTCAGTCAGAGGCCATCCTGAAATCAGCTCTCTGAGCCTCTTTTCATACGAGGGTGGGAGTAACTAACCAGAGCATTTTAACAGGGCTTGAAAGGCCAAAACCGAAAGTCAGGAATCATCCATGAAGTGAGAACATCTGGTAGCTTCCAGGCTTTGGGGCCACCTGAGCCTTCCAGGAAGGATGGAAGGGAGGGCAGGGGAGAATGGGGCGGGAACTCTTGGGCACAGGGAAAGGTCTGATGTTGCAGGGCCAACAGGTAGATTGGGCTTGGGAAGGGAAGAAGGCATCCAGGGGTGCTAACAAAACCTGAGACTTGTAATCCTACAGACAGCCCATTGCCACCTGGCCCACCAGGAAGGGGAGACACCTGATCACAGGAGGGAGAAAAAGGGCTTAGACTTGCAGAGCACCTCCTCTGTGCCAGGTACTGTGTGAGGTGCTCCATGGACGACACCTCAGTTGACACCCCCGCCCCAACCCGTGACGTAGGTTCCCATTTCTGGATGAGGGTACTGAGACCCAGTGAGGCTAGGTCTTTGAAGTAATGTGTCTTATTGGGCAAACTCTAAGAGGATGGGCCTGCCCAGTTAACACAAAGCCACTGCAGTGGGTGGCTATGCCCATCTGGTATCTGAGTGACCCATTCTGAAGGAACTGAGTCATGGGTCTTGCTTACCTGGCAACGCAGACCTGCTGCTCCTCCAGGCTTCCTCACCACAGTAAGCAGCCCTTGGTCCCAAGACCCGACCCCACCCCACTTAGGCAGATGAGTTGGGCGTCCCAGCCAATCACTGCCATCATCAAGATCCTCCTTCCCATGGCCATGGCTGAGTCCAGCCTGATCATTTTCACCTGGAGGACTGCAGCAACCTCCTAACTGGTGTTGCCACCGTTCACCCCCCTGAATCCATTCTTCACAAATCACTCAGAGTGAGCTCCCTAAAATGTAAAACTGATCACGCTTTCCCTGTTTAAAACACACAAAAGGGGCTTCCCTGGTGGCGCAGTGGTTGGGAGTCCGCCTGCCAATGCAGGGGACACGGGTTCGTGCCCTGGTCTGGGAGGATCCCGCTTGCCGCGGAGCGGCTGGTCCCGTGGGCCATGGCCGCTGGGCCTGCGTGTCGGGAGCCTGTGCTCCGCAACGGGAGAGGCCACAACAGTGAGAGGCCCGCGTACCGCGGAAAAAAAAAAAAACCACCAAACGCTTGTGTTGTCCTCAGGATAAACCCCATCTCCATAACAAGGCCTGGTGTTGCCTGTGCAATCTGACTCCTGCCCCCTCTCCAGCCCCATCAGGAACTCCCTTCCCCTGCTCTCAGGGTTCCAGCCACACTCACTTCCTGATATGTGCTAGGACTTCCTGCCTCAGGACCTTTGCACAAGCTATTTCCCTTACCTGTATTCCTGTCTTCCTTGCTTTTCAACCTACCTAACACTGCTCAGATGTTCTCTTATCAGAGAGGCATTCTCTGAGCTCTGAATATATTCCTTTCCATTGTATTGTTTATTCCAATGTATAAGTATCTACCTACTTTTGTGATTATTTATTTAATGTTTGTCCCCAGGAGAACAGGGACCACAATCTTTTGATTCTTCGTGGTATTCTCGGTGCCAAGCAGAAGGCCTGGCAAATGGTAGGCACTTGGTAAATATGTATCATATAGATCAACAGATGGACAGACAAGTAGATGTTCTTACAGAAAGCTCACACTGATTTTTCCTTTTGCCTCAGGCTCCAATATGGCTTGGCATAGTACTGTTACTGATCCTGTCTTTATTTAAAATTTTGACATTTTATTAAAATGTTACTTATGTTGATTACTGAGGGGGGGTTTTTTTTGGTGCCCCCTTAAATTTTGTGCTCAAGGTCAGTACCTCACTAACCATTCCCAAGTTCCAGCCCTGCCCATAGTAAGGAATTAATAATAACTATTGCTAAAATAATTATTATCATATAGATAAGACATAATAGAACAATCATGGGCTTTAGAATCAGACAAACTTAGGTTTCAACCCGGCACATTCATTCATCAATCATCCATTTACTGAAACGTGCTCAATGATTTTTTGAGACCCCGCTCTGTGCCACCTATCACTCAACATGCTGGGATACAGTGTGGCAGAAACACAGTCTCTGCCCTCAGGGAGCTTCCAGTCTAGAAGCTCTGCTGCTGACCAGCTTGTGACCTTCTCTGAGTCATTAGGCTTCCTGAGGCTCAGGTTCTTCATCTGTAACAGAATAATAACAATAACAACAACAACAACAACAACAACAATAATATCATCTGCCTGTATTGCCCAAATGTTGGGAATTTTAGCAATCAGCTATGTCAACAGACATGAACCCATATCCCAATACCCCCATACAATGCCCCATCTGGTATTATTTGCAGTTTCAATGAAGAGGCCCAGAAAAGGGAAGTGTCCTGTCTGGGGTCGCACAGCCTTCAGAAGCAGAAACAAGGGCAAATCTAGTTTTCCTGCTTCATGATCAAGGCTCTGCTGCATACAGACAAACCTCCCCTTGCTGTCCCAGCATCTTCCTGAGATCTCGGGGACTGGGAAATGGTGGTGACCCATCCCTTTTGCAGGGAGGACAGTCTTGCCCTGCTGTGGCCCACCCTGGGCAAAATCCAGCTTTGGGGAGAGGAGAAAGAAAGAGGAGTGAGCAGAGGAGGAAAAGAATAAATTAAAAGGAGGAGGAGGAAGAGGCATCCAGAAAAGGGCCCAGGCCATACCCCCTCCAGGGTCTTGCCACCTCCTCCTCCTTCCTTTCCCCAACATGCCCAGGGACAGAGAAGCAGGTCTCAGTGTCCTAGTGGACACAGCTCAGCCTCACACCACACTTCTCGGAGCAGAACCAGTGGCTGACCTGACCATACTCTTTCTCTTCCATCTCTCAAAAAATCCCAAACAGTTTGTGCCAAACTCTTTTAAGACTTCTATCCTCTGCCCCAAAGCAATTGGGGCATCCCAGCTCAGGGTGCAGGAAAAGCAGATGCCCGAGGCCCCTCCTACCACTACCGAGTCCAAGCTTGTACTGCTCGCCACATGACAGACCAATAAATCTAGAGATGAGGTGTTGGGGCAAGGAATAGTGACTTTATTTGGAAAGCCAGCAGACCGAGAAGATGGTGGACTAATGTCCCAAAGAACCATCTTACCTAAGTTAGAATTCAGGCTTCTTTTATAGTAAAAGGGGAGAGGGTGTGGTTGGTTGTTGCCAACTTCTTGGTGTTGGAATCCTTTGTTCTTGCAGCTGTCCATGTAGGTCCCATCACAATGTTCCTATAAGCCGTCAACAAGACAAACGTTATTCTTTGTTCTGCAAATTTTTATCTCTATATGAATGGAAAAGTGTTATACCTTTAAAGGTCAGAGCCTTGAGAATGGGCTATCCTGTATATTTCAGGCTATAGGCAACATTCTTAACTTGTAGCAAAAACAATAGAATACAGAGGTCAAAGTAAAAGAAACAGTACAAATATGGAGTCAGATTTGTTCTTCCCTATTACACTACCCCACCCCGCTCACCTCAGCCAGAGCTTGGGAATTGTTCTGCTCTGGATTTAACCCCAATATCACTTTCTTTCAGCTCTCACTCACTGTGCTGGATTCTGTTCTCTTTCAAAGCTTTGCCCTGACTCCCAGCCCTCCAGGGCCCCAAGAAGCCAGGGGGCTCCAGGCCTTAGGGCAGATTTGGTAGCAGAGCCTTGCAGGAAGCGCAAAGGGCCATTCCATCAAAACTGTGCTGGACACATCAAGAATTTGTGTGGTTTCATTTGGGCCTCTGACAGGTCAGGAGCTTAGAAGTGAAGGTGGGCAGGTCAGAACCCTGAGCAGGACACAAGAAGGAGCCCAGGAGTGGGGGATGGAAGCTCCTTTACTTTTAGTCCCATATGACAGAAAGCCCACATTAAATGTCCTAGAGAAAAACAAAAATAGCTTATTGGTTTATGTCCTCAAATACTCAAAAAGAGCAAATGCCAGGGTGGCTCAGGGAAAACGAGTCCCAGGGCAAAGCCTCCTCAGCACTGTGGGGTTGACTCCACTTGCTCTTCTGCAGGTGCCCCAAGACCACCACAGGACCCCCTCCCCGCCAACGGAGCTGCCTCCCCCCTTCCTTATAAGCTGAGAACTACTTAGGAAGGACCACAGCTGCTGGGCTTGGGAGGTGGGTCCCCACCTGAGACAAAGGATTGACAAGAGCCCCGTGGGACTAACAGCTGCATGGGCAGAGAAGTTCCCTCAGAGAAGGAGGGCAGAGCTTCCAGAAGAAAGAAGGGTGCTGGAAAGAAATAAACAGATGTAAATCTCCCTACTTTATTTTTTCTAAAAAACACCTCTTGGTCTTAAAGTATTGATCTACTTTAAGGAATTGTCTTAAAGTATTACCACGTTAAATGTTTGTGCTCATTTCTACATTATGTGCGTGGTGTGCACACGCCCAAAACGTGCGTCACATTTTATCCTTTCCATGCCTTTGTCTGAAAGGGTGAGCTCTCGTATCAGGAGACCTTGTTTTGAAGCCCAGCTTTGCCCCTTTCTAGCCGTGTGAGCAAAGTACTTCACTACTCTGTGCCTCCGTATCCTCATCCCTAAAAGGGGATGATGCCTGTACCTATGATACAGGGTTGTAATGAGGATATAATGATAACATATTTTCAAAACAGTAAGTGGTTTGTGTCCTATTACAACTCTTTGTTATTACCACTATTTGCAGTTACCTCTGACTAGAACGTTCTTCCTTCTTTCTTTGCCTTTTAAAATTAGATACAGTCTCAGTCCAATGTTTGAGACTCAGTTCAAATGCCATCCCTTTCATGAATTTTTCTCCTCCTTCTAATCAAGGAATCTCTCTTGCCTTCCTCTGAAATCCTCACTGGGCCCTAAGGCCTCACAGCTCTAGATGGCAGGGACTTCCTCAGTCCTGTTCATCTCCACCCCAACTAGAATAAAACCATCTTTACTCATACTTATAGTAGGCCTTCTTAACAAGTACTAGCTTAATTAAAAGAAATAAGCCTAAATCTCCCAACAAAGAAAAACTCTGGACCACATAGCTTCACTGGTGAAATCCACCAAACACTTAAAGAAGAATTAACATGTCAAACTCTTCCAAAAAATAAAAGAGGAAGGAATACTTCCTAACTCACTCCATGAAGTCAGCATTACCCTGATCTATGAACATATTTTCACATAAATATGTGTACATAATGTTTATAGCAGCACTATTCATAATATCCACAAATTATGAAACAAGCCAAATGTCCATCAAATGATGAATGGATAAACAATATGAGAGACTTCCCTGGTGGCGCAGTGGTTAAGAATCCGCCTGCCAATGCAGGGGACACGGGTTTGATCCCTGGCCCGGGAATATCCCACATGCCGCAGGGCAACAAAGCCCGTGTGCCACAACTACTGAGCCTGCACTCTAGAGCCCGTGAGCCACAACTACTGGGCCTGTGTGCTGCAACTACTGAAGCCTCCACGCCTAGAGCCTGTGCTCTGCAACAAGAGAAGCCACCACACTGAGAAGCCCACGCACTACAACAAAGAGTAGCCCCCACTCACTGCAACTAGAGAAAGCCCGCGTGCAGCAGCAAAGACCCAATGCAGCCAAAAATAAATAAATAAAATAAAATAAAATAAAAATAAAAAAATATATGAGATATAGCCATACAATGGAATATTATTCAGTCATAAAAAGAATTAAGTACTGATCCCTGTTACAACCTGGATGAACCTTAAAAACATGAAATTAAACATTAAATGAAAGGATCCAAACACAAAAGGCAACATATATTATTATTGCATTTATATATGAAGCATCCAGAATAGGCAAATCCATAGAGACAGAATGCAGACTAGTGGTTGCCGGGGGCTGGGGGAGGGGAGAAAGAAAGTGACTATTTACTGGGTGTAGGAAATACCTTTTGGGGTGGTGAAAATCTTCTGGAAGTAGACAGAGGTGATGGTTACACAAACTGTGAATGTATTAAATGCCACTAAATTGCACATTTTAAAAAGGATTAACAGTTAATATTATTTGTTTTACCTCTGTAACAACAAAAAGCAATAAGCCTCCTCTTGAATGAGGAAGTATTACTTTTGCTTTCAGCAAACTTATACAGATTAGTCAATCTTCATTGCCCAAAGAGGAAATTATCAGTTAGCTTTTACTCAAAACAAATCACCCTAAAATTTAGTAGATTAAAACAAGCATTGGGACTTCCCTGGCGGTCCAGTGGTTGAGACTTCACCTTCCAGTGCAGGGGGTGCGGGTTCGATCCCTGGTGAGGGAGCTAAGATCCCACATGCCTCACAGCCAAAAAAACAAAAAAACAAAAAAAAACCCACCAAATCATAAAACAGCAGCAATATTGTAACAAATTCAATAAAGACTCTTAAAAAAATGGTCCACATCAAAAAAATCTTTACAGGAAAAAAAAACAAGCATTAACAACAAGATACTTCCGCACACCTACTAGAATGGCCAAAATCTGGAAAAATAACAACATCAAAGGCTGGCAAGGATGTGGAACAGCAGAAACTCCCATTCATTGCTGGTGGGGATGCAAAATGGTACAGCCACTTCGGAAGACAACTTGGAGGTTTCTTACGAAACTAAACATACTCTTACCAAATGATCCAGCAATCATGCTCCTTGGTATTTACCCAAAGGAGTTGAAAACTTATGTCCACACAAAAACCAGCACACAGATGTTTATAGTAGCTTTATTCATAATTGCCAAAACTTAGAAGCAACCAAGATGTCCCTTAGTAGGTGAACAGGTAAATAAACTATGGTACCTCCAGACAGTGCTAAAGCAAATGAGCTATCAAGCCGTGAAAAGACAGGGAGGAATCTTACAAGCATATTAGTAAGTGAAAGAAGCCACTCTGAAAATGTTGCATACTGCATTATTCCAACTCTATGACATTCTGGAAAAGGCAAAACTATGGAGTAAAAAATCAGTGATTGCCGGGTTGGGGGTAGGTGGGTGGAAGGGGAGATGAGCAGGCAGAGCACAGAGGATTTTTAGGGCAGTGAAAATAGTCTATGATACCATAATGATGGATACACATAACTGTACATTAGTCCAAACCCATAGAATGTACAACACCAGAGTGAACTGTAATGTAAACTATGGTCTTTGGGTGATTATGATGTGTCAATGTTAGGTTCACCAACTGTATCAAATGTACCACTCTGGTGGGGACTATTGATAATGGCGGAGGCTGTGCTTTTGGGGGGTATGGGGTATAAGGGAAACCCCTATACCTCCCCTCAGTTTTGCTATGAATCTAAAACTGCTTTTAAGTGCCAGCATTTATTATTTCTCACAATTCTGTGGGGGGAACGGATGGTTCTCCTGGTCTGAGGCAACTCAGCTGGGGTTCAATGGTCTAGGATGACCTCTCAGCTGGGACAGCTCTCCATGTGGTTGCTTAACCTTCAAGAGGCTACTGTGGGCTGGTACACATAACTGCATAACGGTTCCCAGCAGAAACCTAGCACAAGTCCCAATGGGCTATAGCACTTTTCAAGTCTCCGTTTGCATCACACATTCTACTGTCTCGTTTGCCAAAGTAAGTCACATAGCCAAGACCAGAGTCAGTATGGGAAACAACTTCCCAAGGGTATGCATACGGGGTGGGGGGATTTATTGCAGCCATTTTTGTACATAAACTACCAAAGGAAGGAAGAAATCAAGTATTTAAACCAAGACCTAATCTCTAATAGCCAAGCTAGAGTTAGGAGAAGTGCTTGGTACAAAATGGAAATCTCTTTATTTGACTTGATATCACCAAGGCATACAGGAAATGGTCAGAAGATATCTGAGGACCCCTATCCATGTGTGACCACAGAGCAGTTTCAGTTCTACATTATAGAACAGACTTCAGCTGTGGACTCTTTTTTTTTCCTCATTTTTTTGTTTATTTATTTTTGGCTGCGTTGAGTCTTCATTGCTGTGCATGGGCTTTCTCTAGTTGCAGTGAGCAGGGGCTACTCTTCATTGCGGTGTGCAGGCTTCTCATGGCGGTGGCTTCTCTTGTTGCGGAGCACTGGCTCTAGGCACGCGGGCTTCAGTAGTTGTGGCACGCAGGCTCAGTAGTTGTGGCTCACTGGATCTAGAGCGCAGGCTCAGTAGCTGTGGCACACGGGCTTAGTTGCTCCGCGGCATGTGGGATCTTCCCGGATCAGGGATCGAACCCGTGTCCCCTGCGTTGGCAAGCGGATTCCCAACCATTGTGCCACCAGGGAAGCCCAAGCTGTGGACTCTTGAATGGAATGCTGTTCTTTGGATTTGTTGTGTTTCTCTAAGGAGGGCGTGGGCCTAGTCTTGTAGACATCAGGAGAAACAAGAAGACGTGTGGGCTGGATCTTTTATTCCCCTTAGTACTTAAAAGGAAAGGCTTTCCCATGTACAATAGTGAGGCTGTTTAAGATCATACACAAGGATGGAAGAGGTACACACAGATTATTTCTAAACGCAGATATTTACAGTAAGGATACGGAGGAAGTGGTGTAGACCAGGAGTCAGCTACCCGTCTCTGTGGGCACTGGTCAGGCCTGCCCTAACATTTACAGGACCCAGGGTAAGAATCCATAAGGAGGCCTCCATGTCAGGTGTGCCAATATTTGAACTTTATAAAAGAGCAAACAAACATTTAAAAGTACAACAAATTGCTTAATATTGCAGCCCTGTGAAACTACTGCATATACAGCCCTAGTTTGGGAGTGCATCGCCACAGACCGGAGCACAAAAACGAGCAAGAAAATGAACATGGAGCACCGCCAGGGAAGAACTGCTTGTTTTGCAAGAATGTATGGTGTTCATACCACCTGCGAGGAAAGATTTTGACAAGCTAGCTGGCTTACCTTTTCTCTTACCTAAAGGCTTCTGCAGTTCAAATCTTCCCCGCGGTCCAAAGGGGTGTCGGCCTCCAGTGCTGGCAGTGGCAACACATCAGCCTTCACAGCCTTTGGACTCACAGCCTTTCAAAGACATACGGCAGGAGAGGTGGGAAAGCATTTTCCCTTGAGGCATGAACTGTGTTTGTCACAAGAGTGGATGTTTAGTATTGAAGGTCATGCCAGGCCGGCCCTGAGTACCACATCCCAAGAGACGGAGGTTCCTTTGTGTTCTCTGATGAATTTATTTAGTGTGTGTTTGCAATATGAAGAATGCTCCAAAGCATGGGGTCCAGGCAGAGTCCCCTCCTGTCTGGGTCTTAAAGGAGTACCAGTCCTGGCACTTTGAAAGTTGGGGTGTGTTAGGCAGGTGATAACTGTTGTCTGCCACCAGGAGCAGCTGTCCCAGGATGTCGACCTATGGCATGGTTTGTGCCAGAGTTGCCACAAAGGACACAACTTACGCAGGTGCTGGATGGAACACTTCACTCGCGTAGAGTAGAGACAGAGCACGATCAGCTTCAACAGTGAGAGTCGTTCCTCCCCCCAGGCAGTGGTCACCATCTTGCAGCCAACTCAGGAGAACAATCTGCAACCTCTCTTGGGCTACAAGTGAAGAGTCCCATTCCCTCCCCACTAGGAACAGGTGGTAGAAGGGTTGGCCTGGTGCCCTATGTCGTAGAGGCTTAGGCAAAACAAAGGAGCACGGGTTGAGTCCAGAACACAGAAAGATAATCCCACATAAGGCAATAAACCCAGCACAGCTGTGCAGCACTTTATCTCTTGGGAAGGAAGTGTTCCAGCCCCAAGGCCTCTCTTCTGTGGCCCTGAAGGTGTTGAAAGATCGCATACCCCAGAATGCCTTTCCCAGTGGGATGCGCACCTGGCCTGAGAGAGAACTAGATCACTACCTCACCTTTGCTTGGGACAACAACCTGAACTCAAGGGACCTTCCTTACTCACCGCACATCCATCAGATGAGGCCAGACACCTGGGATGGTTTCACTTGGAAACTCAAGGAACAGCAACCAATGCAGGGAAGAACCACAACTTCAGGCCTCTCTCCTGAAAAGGGACCTGTGCATGGAACACCATCCAGATTTCAAGACCTGCCCAGCATGCAGACACATAACACATGGAGTGATGAGAAAGGAGTGAGGGGAAAGTTGAAAGTAACAGCAGAAAATTCCCGTAGACTAGGTGCAGGTCTGAGAAAGAAGATGAGCTACCCCAGCGAGGGGACATCTTAGCTCAAATATGCTAACTTTGTAATAGGATAGGGCAGCTCAGCTTATGCTAGACAAACGTGTTGTGCAAGCCCAGATCCTGGAATGTGGCAAGAGCAGTGTTTACAGGCAGAGATGACAGGATATCTGGTATCTCTAAGGGAAGAAGATAGCGGGTGTCCTAAGCAGTATTATGAAATAATGATAGTAAGTGCTTCATGTAGCAAACACCTTGTCTCAAAGGAACTGCCCAAAGCACAGTTCCTGGAGCGTAGTAAGTGTTCAAGAAGCATTGGCTGTTGTTATCATCAGCTCTGGAAGACCGCTGAGGCTGGAGCAGCTTACGCAGAGATGCACAGCCTGCTCCCTCGGTTATGCCAAGCTAAGTAGCGAATAGAGCTGATGTGATTCTTAAATGTCACCAACGATGCTTGGTGGTGGAGGGGAGGAAAATCAATAAAAGACTCAGGAAGTACACAAAAGCCACTCACAAAATGTTTTCTATACCAGGGAGGTCAAGAAACGGCAGTATATTGTGAAATTGGACATTTGCGCCATCATTGTTTCTTTTGCTGAACAAACATGCGTTCGGTACTGTGTCAGACACCTCTGTACACACCACTTCTAGTCCGTCAGTGCCACCTCTTCCTCTGGGCACCACTACAGCCACCAGTCCTGCAGAGGCCTTGTCCAGCTCCACATAGGTATAATCTGACAGCACCTCACCTTGCCATCAGGCATACCCCCCTCTCTTCCTGTATCAGGGACTCTCTGATGCTGCCACAGAGAACCGAAAGGAATCTGTTCGGTACTCAGGAACATGCAACTTGGAGGTACTGGACGAGGACTCATGACTACAGGGACTTGGAAGTCACTGGGTAACATCCACAACAAAGGAGAAAGTCAGCGAGTGGATAGAATGACTTGTCCCATGGAAGCCAGCCAGCCTCTTCCCTCTGCCACGACAGTGCTAGTGCAACAAGCCCTTGGCTATGGTGGCAGGGATGGCGGCTATGCGTGGGCCCAACAGTGTGGGCTCTCTCTCATCAAGGCCCCTTTAACTATTGCCACTGCTGAATGCCTAACCTTCCAGCAGCAGAAATAGATGTCAAGTCTCAATATGGTACCCACCTCCAAGGAGAAAATACAGCCATATGGTGACCTGTTGATTATCTTGGACCTCTGCCACCCTGCAAGGGAGAACAATCCAACCTTTGCAGGACTGACACGTGCTCCAGAGGTGGGGGGTTTTTCCCTACCAGCAGTACCTCTGCCAATGGTCCAAGGACTTACAGAATGTCTGATCACTCAGTATGGTATTTGTACCATGGCTCAAGTCAAGGGATCCATTTTATAGCAAATGGTGTGAGTCAGTGGGTATATGGGATCCACTGGTATTAGCATATACTTAATCACCCAGAAGCAGCCAGATCAAAAGAATGGTGGGCTGTTAATAATTTAGCTGAGGCAACAACAAACTTCAGGGTTGGGACCTTCCCAGAATGCAGTATATGCACTGAATCAAAGGCTGTCAGATGATATGTCGCCAGTGGCTAAAACACTCAGGAACCAAGGGGTTGGCCCCTCTCTCCATAATTCCCAGTCATCTATTTGTGGTTCCCAACCCTGCAACATTAGGCTCTGCTGGATTCCTGGGGAGAAGGCAGGGGTGGGTAGTAGAGATGTACTAGTATGAGTACACAGTATGGGTTCTTTTGAACCTGAAAGAACTAATACAACCATCTTGAAGGAGGCTTTGTGATGGATTAGGCGTAATAAAGGCACAAACACATTGGAGGGAAGCAAAGGGTGTATTGTGTATTACTTCACATCCTTGCAACCTCACCCTTTAACTCAGCCACTGCTCAGTCATCACTTTTCTTAGATTTATACAAACTTCATGCAGGTCTCCTGCCTCATAACTCTAGCTTCCTGCCCTGGGGCTCCTCTGATCCTGAGCTGTGGAAATCATGATAGAATATAACACACATGCATTAGCAAACCAGAAGTGTGAGGAATTTAATATCTGTGATCCACCACTGGCCAGTGACCACAGTCCCCACCATCTATTGCTGTGTAACAAACCACCCAAAGTTTAGTGGTATAAAATGACCATGATTGTATTCTACTCACAAATTCTATGGGTCAGAAATTCATACAGGGCACAGCCCAGACGGCTTATCTCTGCTGATGATGCCTGGGGCATGCTTGGGAAGACACAATTAGCAAGAAATGACTCAAAGGGATGGGGAACCATCTAGAGCAGTGTTGTCCAATAAAAACACAATGCAAGTCACATATGTAATTTTAAATTTTTTAGTAGCCATATTAAAAAAGTAAAACAGGGGAATTCCCTGGCGGTCCAGTGGTTAGGACTCGGCACTTTCACTACCTTGGCTCAGGGTTCAATCCCTGGTTGGGGTATTAAGATCCCACAAGCCACATGGCATGGCTTTAAAAAAAATTTTTTTTTAAAGTAAATCAGATGAAATAATTTTCATAATGTATTTTCTTTAATCCAATATATCCCAAACCTTATCATTTCCACATGTAATCGATATAAAAAATTATTGAGATTTTTTACATTTTGGGGGTGTACGAAGTCTTTGAAACCCAGTGCATAGTTTATACTTTCAGAATATCTCAATTTAGATTAGCCCCATTTAAAGTGCTCAGTAGCCACATGTGGCTAGTAGTTGCTATATCGGGCAGTGCAGATCTACAGGCTTCCTCACTCCCATGTCTGGCACTTAGGCTGGGACGACTTGAAGGCTATGCTCATTTGGGACTGTCAGCCAGAACACCTACACGTAGTTTGGGCTTCCTCACAGCATGGCAGCCTCAAGCTAGTCACTCTTCTTAAATGGTGGCTCAGGGCCCCAAGAGTAAGTGTCCCCAGTGATCAAGGTTCAAACCCCATGGTTTTTCACACCCTAGCTTCAGAGGTCACATGGCATGCTCCATTGACGGAACCAGTCACAAGCCCTCTCTGCTTCAAGGTGAGAAAACATAGACCCCACTGTTTGATGAGAAGCAGGTCAACGAATTTGTGGCCATATTTTAAAAGGCCACAGGGAAGAAAGCCAGGAGATAAATGTTTCTCCTTTCTTCCTCCAGGCAAAATATTCTGCAATGCATTCATAAGGCACTTCAAAAAGTCCCAGCAGAGGGCTTCCCTGGTGGCGCAGTGGTTGAGAGTCTGCCTGCCGATGCAGGGGATGCAGGTTCGTGCCCCGCTCTGGGAGGATACCGCATGCCGCGGAGCGGCTGGGCCCGTGAGCCATGGCCGCTGAGCATGCGCATCCGGAGCCTGTGCTCTGCAACGGGAGAGGCCACAACAGTGAGAGGCCCGCGTACCGAAAAAAAAAAAAAAAAAAAAAAAAAAGTCCCAGCAGAATCAAACGCTAATCCCCACCAACTGGTCCAGGCTCTCATTCCTGCTCCTAGGAATACTTCCCAAGTTATTGAGCTTCACCCCATAGTTCTCATGCTCTGCTTTCAGGGGAATTTAAACTAGGAACAAAGATACAAAAATCCCTGCTCTCATGGAGTTTATGTTCTAGAAAAAGAGACAGATATAAAAGATTTACAAGTAAAGTATATAGTATATTAGATAATGTTAAGTGCACAGGAGAAAAAATTAAGACAAGAAATTTGGGCAGAGGGAGATTATAATTTTAGATAGAGTGTCCCAGAAAGACTAACCAGAAAAATAACATTGAGTAAGGAGCTGAAAGAAGTTAGGGAGAAAGTAATACAGTAATTTAAGGGAAGAGTAACGAAGGCAGAGGGAACAAAAGTCTCTGAACCAGCCTGTATAACTGAAGCAGAATGAGTGAAGGGAAGTAATAGGGCCTGAAAACAGAGAGAAAACAGGGACCAGAGCACATAGGGGCTTGTAGGCTATTAGAAGGATTGGGCTTTACACTGGGGAGATTAAAAAGCCATCGGCGGGGTTTAGACAGGATTGACTTGGTCTGAGTTATATTTTAACAGGATCACTCTGGCTGCCATGTTGAGAATGAAGTGAAACAGGGCAAGGGCACAGGAAGGAGACAAATTAGGAGGTTTTTGCAAGAATCCTGGTGAGAGATAAGGTTGGCTTGGACAAGATGGAGAGGGTAGATGTGGTAACAAATAATAAGATTCTGGCCACATTTTTTTTTTTTTTTTTTTTTTTTTTTTTTGCGGTACGCGGGCCTCTCACTGTTGTGGCCTCTCCCGTTGCGGAGCACAGGCTCCGGATGCGCACGCTCAGCGGCCATGGCTCACGGGCCCAGCCGCTCCGCGGCATATGGGATCCTCCCAGACCAGGGCACGAACCCGTATCCCCTGCATCGGCAGGCGGACTCTCAACCACTGCGCCACCAGGGAGGCCCCTGGCCACATTTTTGAAAGTAGACCCAATAGTATTTATTAATGGATTGGATGTGGGGGTGAAACAAAGTGAGGGGTCACATGACCGGGTTCACACTTTAGAGCATCCTCTCTGGTCACCCCTGATAACAGGCTGCTCGTGCCCTTGAATGGGGTTAACTCCCGAGGAAAAAATTCTGATTGAAGTATTCAGTGACCCTCCTAGAGGAAGTATCCTTCATAAACTAGTCCCTCCCTTTGCCTGTATCCGTTGGGCAGTTGGGAAAGCCTCAAGTCATCCTTGCCCTCTACTTCCTGTTGCCTTCCCAGCCTCGTTCCCTTTTTTAGAAATAGTGTGTTGTCTGTTATTCAGCCAAAGAACAGCATTCTGACCTCTGCCCTGTGACTTCCTGGTCCCCCTCTTCTTATAAATACAAGGGCAGAGCTGGGGTCTGGGGGAGTCAGAGAGCAGAGAGCCCAGGAGTCCTCAGGCTGGTCCTGGCTGTGCATGGGGAAGATGAAGACCTCAGTAGCTGCCCTCTCCTGCCTCATCCTTGCTGCCCAGGCTGCAGCTGGTGAGTTCAGTGAGCCTTCTCACAGGTGGGCAGGTTGATGGTGACTCTCAGTCCAGGGAGGAGACGCAGAGGGACACCTTTGTCCCAATAGGGATGTGATACTTGGTTAAAAGCAGCTGCAGTAGGTATAGACCTCTCCCTGCAGCCTTCGATCCCTGGGGAAAACTGTATACAGGTGACTGGTCCCACCTGGGGAAACAATTCTCTCCCTTTCATGGCCATAATTATCTGACACTTTCTCTTAGCTGATATAGGACCATTATGGGCTAGATCAAGAGAACTGTAGTAAACTTGTAAATCTGTAGAAAGAGGTATAGAATTCTATGATGTTAGAGCTATTATATACCCTCTGGTGTAAAACTATCATTTCAGGGAGGAAATTGGACAAGCCGGGCGAGTGACTCACCCAAGTCTACTTAATCACATTTATTTATTTATTTAACAAATAAATATGTAGTTCTTCCTATATGAAAGCAGGCACTGTTCTAAGTGTCTTACAGATATTAATACACTGGATCCCCCTAACAATGCTGTGGGGTAGACTATCAGCAAATTATATGGTTTTGCTTATTATTATTATTATTCTCATTTTACAAATGAGAAAGCTGAGGCATAGAAACCATAGGTAACTTGCTCAAGATCACACAGCCATAAGTGGTGGCGTTAGGAAACAAGCTAGTTAGCAAGCTGTTATGGAAAGACATGTCATTTAAGACTTTATTTTGCAAGCCCCACACACATCATATCAAGCATGTTGAAGTGTGTGCACATGCCTCATGTAATATAATTTATATGTAACTATATAAGAAATGAGCTAAAAGTTTAGTTGTGTTTGCCTAATTAGTATAGTACAGGTCTACAACCCCTTATCAAAATCTCTGGGGCTAGATGTATTTTGGAGTGCAGAATTTTTCAGGTTTTAAAAAGATAATAAAATATGACCCAGCAATTCCTTTTCTTGATATACCCAAAAAACTGAAAGCAGATACATGAAGAGATACCTGTACAACCATGCTAACAGCAGCATGAATTTTAATCACCAAAAGGGGGAAGCAACCCAAGTGTCCATTGACAAAAAAATGGATTGAAAAACAGGGTACATATATACAATGGAATATTATTCAGCCTGAAAAAATAAGGAAATTCTGATACATGCTACAACATGGATGAATATTGAAGACATAATGATAAGTGAGATAAGCCAGTCACAAAAGGACAAATAGTATAATTCCACTCATATGTGGTACTTCAAGTAGTTAAATTCAGAGACAGAAAGTAGAATGGCGGTAGCCCAGGGGATGGGGTAGGGGGAAATGGGGAGTTATTGTTTAACAGGTACAGAGTTTCAGTTTTGCAAGATGAAAAAAGTTCCATGGATGGATTGTGATGAGTTGCACAATATGTGAAGGTACTTAATGTTACTGAACTGTACACTTAGAGATGATTAAAATTGTATACTTTATATTATGTACATTTTATCACATTCTAAAAATATGTATTTTTAAAAAGGTAACACATACCTGGACATTACTTAACATCCCTGACAGAGTCTGAGAGACACATTAACCAAACACAGTAATATTTCTGCAGCAAACACATTTACTCCTATGTTAAAGGAGTAAATAAAGCCTGTAGATAGCCTCACTTCACTTTGGGTGACATTGAGCCACCAAATCATTTAATGAAAAATTTGTCTGCTTCCAGAGTCCTGTGAATTCCAAAAATGTGTAGAAAACATTATGGACTGTATCACATTATGTAGCTAATCAACTGATTTATTTGTGTTGGATTTTCAATTTGCTTTTCGTATTCCAGTCAATAGAATGTTTTCATGTCTCAAACTTTTTCAAAAGTTCCCTGAAAAGTCTCTGGGCCTTGATAGAGAAAATGGGCCTGGAGGCAGGTCTGGTCCAGTGGTCCAGCATCCTTGTCTCCCTACCAGGGGATGGGGTTGAGGAATGAGATAGATGGAGATGTTGAAACAACTGAGTCCCAGTAATTTTTCTTCCCTTCTCTACTGTTTCTCTCAAATAGAACACCTGATGCTGAACCTGAAGAGTACACACTCAATAATGTCTCAAGGAGGTAAAGTTTTGTTACAGTATATATATATCTGCTCAATGGCTTCAGTCTACCTCGTTTACAGGGCCTGGGGGGAGAGGAGGGTCCTATGGGTGGTGAACATCTCCAAGGAATTTCAGGATGGGCCATGGGTCCATAGGTGGCCTCTTCCGTAGATGACCTCTATGCCACTTGGCTGTCCCAAGAGCTGGCTCATCTGGGGGAGGGGGGAGGGGTACTCTGTGATGCCCCCTGCAGGCCTCAGACCCTTCCTCTTCTGGGAGGAATGGTCCCGCTCTGTTGTGGCCCTGCCTGGATGCCCTCAGACACACAGCTCAACCCTGGGGAGAGTGAAGCAAGGAGACACCAGCAAGTGCTGGCAGAGAAGGAAAACATCCCTTTCGAGTCCTGCACCTTCTTACCCTTCCCAGTACTCAGGAGGAAAGGGGGAAAGGATCTAGTTTTCCTCGGACTCAGTCCTTAAGTGACCCTTTCTCTTGCTGTAGGCTTTCACCGTCCCACTGACTGCTGCTTCTCTTACACCCTACGAAAAATCCGATGTGTATTCATGAAAGATTATGTAGAAACGACCACTGCATGTTCCCAGGCTGCTGTCATGTAAGTGCCAAGTTCACTGGCCATGTCTGGGGGTGTGGAGGGGGGCATCTGATGGATGGATGTCCAGAAAAGTCCCACCCTCTGGCTCCTGCCAGGTCAGCTGAGGCTTATGTCCTCATTAGGATCCATCAGGTATGAGATGTTCCCAGGGAAGAGGGAAGCTAGGGAAGGAAGGAGAGAGCAGGAGCGACGCTGCCCAAGGAAACTCCATGAGTCACTAAGGGAGTCTTGGAGCCAGAGGGAGGGTCTCAGAGAGGGGCCACTCTGAGCTCCTGCAGCAGAGAAAGGAAAGAACAGGCTGGGCCCAGTGGGGAATCTGAGGGGCAGGGAGGATGGGCCTCCCCATCCCCATTTGTTGAACCCTCCTCTGTTTGTAACCTTTCCCCCCTTTGCTCCCCAGCTTCATCACCAAGAGGGGGCAGCAGGTCTGTGCTAACCCCAAAGATGAGCAAGTTCAGAAATGCATGTTGCACCTGAAGCTAAGATCAGTGATCAAGGACCTGAGAACACTATCTCTTGAGAAGGGATACTTGGAGTCAGCCCCCTCACCTCTATCTCTCTTGCCCTGACTACCTCCTAGGTGGGCCCTGGCCTGAATTATTTTTTAAAAAGCAACAATTACTGTTCTGTTCTGTTCTGGTTACAAAAGCGGTGCATTAATAAAGAGTATCCAATTTAACTTTAACTTTAAGAGGAAAACGAATCTGTCGGAATTGCTGAACTTTGGATTTGCCTTTTTGTCAAAACAGACATCAGAGTAGAGCTTTTTAAAAGCTGAAAACATGACACTCAAATATAGATTGAATATGTGTCAAAGATGTATTTAACTCATTAATGAAGGAACAATTAAACTGATTCAAAGATCATCTGAGGAACAGAGGTTTATATAGTTATTGGGGATGGCATTCTGAAATGTTAAGTTAGAGAAAGACAAATGAATATCCTATAGGGCAGGGGTCCCCAACTCCTGGGCCGTGGACCAGTACCAGTCCACAGCCTGTTAGGAACCTGGCTGCACAGCAGGAGGCAAGTGGCAGGTGAGTGAGAGAGCGAAGCTTCTGCCGCTCCCCATCGCTCCCCAGTGCTCACATTGCCACCTGAACCATCTCCCCTGCACCCCATCTATGGAAAAATTGTCTTCCACAAAACTGGTCCATGGTGCCAAAAAGGTTGGGGACCGCTGCTATAGGGCAATAAATCTGTAACTTTGGGGATTATCTTTTCTACTAGACAAAAATCCCTTGCATCTGTGCTTGGTAAAAAGCTACAAGTTACAAGACATAAAGAAGGAACCACAATAAGACGTGTAGGGGGGCAGACTTATGATATAGTCAAGTCCCATACTCCCTGGTAGGTGACCCACAGACTGGAAAATAATTCCATTGCAGAGGTTCTCCCACAAGAGTGAGAGGACTGAGCCCCACATCAGGCTCCCCAGCCCAGGGGTCCTGAACCAGGAAGACAAGCCCCCAGAGCATTTGGCTTTGAAGGCCAGCAGGGCTTAATTTTGGCAGTCCCAGAGAACTGGGGGAAATAGAGACTTTACTCTTTAAGGGCACATACAAAATCTCACAGGCCTTAGGACCCAGAGCAAAAGCAAACATTTGATAGGAGCCTGGGTCAGACCCACCTGCTGATCCTGGGGAGTCTCCCAGAGAGGCAGGAGGCAACTGCAGCTCACCCTGGGGACATAGACACTGGCAGCAGCTATCCTTGGGAGCTCCTTCTACCACGTGGACACTGGCGCTGGGGGGCACCACTGCGGAATCTTCCCTCTAGCTTATTGCTCCAGGATCCAGCCCTGCCCTGGCCCACAGCTTGTAGGCACCACTGCTGGGACATCTCAGGCCAAGCAAGTCGCTGGGTGGGAACACAGCCTCACCATCAGCAGACAGGCTGCCTTAAGACCCCCTGAGCCTACAGCCACCTCTGGACATGGCCTCACCCACCAGAGTTCCAGAACCCAGCTCCACTTACCAGTGGGCAGGCACCAGCCCCAGAATCCTCAGGTCCCCAGCTCTGCCCTACAGGAAGCCTGCTTCAGCCTCTGGACAAGCCTCAGCCACCAGGGGGCAGATACCACATGCAAGAAAACCACAATCCCACAGCCTACAAAACCAGCCTGCCCACCAGCAGGCCAGATCCTACCTTGGGACCAGCTGGGCCTCAACCTTGCCCACTAGCAGGCCAACACAAGCTTTGGGACAACCCGGACATCATCATAGCCAGTTGTATCAGGAACTGCTCACCCCCACCACCAGTGATCTGACACCAGCTCTGGGATCCCTGAGCCCTGCAACCAGACTCCAGGATCCGGCTCTGCCTGCCAGTAGTCTGGCACTAACCCCAAGACCTGGCTTCACCCACCAGTAGGCAGATAACACCCTGGAGTCTTCTAGGTCCTGACTCTGCCCACCAGTGAGCCAGCACTAGCCCTGGGGCTCCCTGGAGTTCTGCAGTCAGCAGCCTTGTGACCAGGCCCTACTAACCAGCAGCCAACAGCTCCATACAAGGCAGAACCTGGCAAACAAACAGACCAGGGCCAACTAAGCCTATCAGACACCCACATAGCCCGCCACAACAGAAGGAACCACACAGCCCTCATAGGGGGAACCTCTAGAGCATACAGCTTGGATGATGAGAGGGGCATGTACTGCTGGGATGCACAGGACGTCTCCTGCAGAAGGCCACTTCTCCAAGGTTAAGAAATATAATTCAAGTACCAGATACATAAAAATACAAAGAGCAACTTAGGCAAAATGAGGTGACAGAGGAAGATGCACCAGACAAAGCAACAAGATTAAACCTCAGAAGAAGAACTAAGTGAAGTGGAGATAGGCAACCTACCCAAGTAGGAGTTCAGGGTAGCGACTGTAAAGATGACCAAAGAACTTGGGAGAAGAATGCATGCACAGAGCAAGAAGTGAGAAGTCGGGCTTCCCTGGTGGCGCAGTGGTTGAGAGTCCGCCTGCCGATGCAGGGGACACGGGCTCGTGCCCCCGTCCGGGAAGATTCCACATGCTGCGGAGCGGCTGGGCCCGTGAGCCATGGCCGCTGAGCCTGCGCGTCCAGAGCCTGTGCTCCGCAACGGGAGAGGCCACAACAGTGAGAGGCCCACGTACCGCAAAAAAAAAAAAAAAAAGTGAGAAGTCTTTCACAAAGAGTTAGAAAATATAAAGTAAACCCAAAAAGAGATGAAGAATACAACAACGGAAATGAAAAACACACTAGAAGGAGTCAACAGTAGACTAAATGGTACAGAGGAATGGATCAGCCAGCTGGAAGAGAGTAGTGGAAATAACTGATGCCAAACAGAAAAAAGAAAAAATAATTAGAGAAATGAGGACAGTTTAAGAGAACTCTGGGACAATATCAAACACACAAATATTCACATTACAGGGGTCCCAGAAGCAGAAATGCAAGAGAAAGGGGCTGAGAACATATTTGAAGACATAATAGCTGAAAATGTCCCTAACCTGGGAAAGGAAACAAATATCCAAGTCCAGGAAGCACAGAGAGTCCCACACAGGATTAACCAAAGAGGAACACACCAAGACACATTGTATCAATAATTAAAATTTAAAGATAAAGAGAGAATATTCAAAGCAGCAAAGGGGGACTTCTCTGGCAGTCCAGGGGTTAAGACTCCACTCTTCCACTGCAGGGGGAGCAGGTTTGATCCCTGGTCAGGGAACTAAGATCCCGCATGCTGCACAGTGCGGCCAAAAAAAAAAGAGAGAGAGAGTGCATTGGAATAGTCAAGGGTGGAACTTCAACCAGGATGTTCAGGGAGAAATAAATTGACACCTGAAAATTACGAAAACAAAATAAACATCATGAAAATAAACTTTAAAAATATATTTAAAAAAATAAAGACAACAAAGGAAAAGCAACAAACGACATACAAGGGAGCTCCCATAAGGCTATTCGCTGACTTTTCAGCAGACACTCTACAGGCCAGATGGGAGTGACACAATATATTTAAAGTAATGAAAGGGAAATACTTACGAACAAGAATACTCTACCCAGAAATATTCTCATTCAGATTTGACGGAAAGACCGATACGTTTACAGACAAGCAAAAACTAAAAGAGTTCAGCACCACCAAACCACCTTTACAAGAAATGTTAAAGGGACATATCCAAGTGAAAAAGAAAAGGCCGCAATTAGAAACATGAAAATTATGAAAGGAAATAGTCATCAGTAAATGCAAATATATAGTAAAGAATCAACCATGTACAAAACTAGTAGGAAGGTTAAAAGACAAAAGTAGTAAAATCATCTATATCTACAATTCGCAGTTAAGGGATAAACAAAACAGTTAGATGTAAAATATGATATCAAAATCAGTAATCATGAGGGGTGGAGAGTACAAATGCAGGGTTGTTAAAATGCATTTGAAATGAGAGATCAGCAACATAAAACAATCATGTATACATATATACATTGCTATATAAAAACGTCATAGTAACACAAACCAAAAATCTGTAATAAGTATACACACACACAAATGAAAAAGGAATCCAAACATAACAATAAAGATAGCCATCAAATCACAAGGAAAGAAAACAAAACAAGAAGAAAGGGACAAAAAAGACCAACAAAACAACCCCAAAACAATAAACAAAAGGGAAATAATACATATACATATACAAATACATAGAGAATCCTAAAGATGCTACCAGAAAACTACTAGAGCTAATCAATGAATTTGGTAAAGTAGCAGGATACAAAATTAACGCACAGAAAGCTCTGGCATTCCTATACACTAATGATGAAAAATCTGAAAGTGAAATCAAGAAAACACTCCCATTTACCATTGCAACAAAAAGAATAAAATATCTAGGAATAAACCTACCTAAGGAGACAAAAGACCTGTATGCAGAAAATTATAAGACACTGATGAAAGAAATTAAAGATGATACAAATAGATGGAGAGATATACCATGTTCTTGGATTGGAAAAGTCAACATTGTGAAAATGACTCTACTACCCAAAGCAATCTACAGATTCAATGCAATCCCTATCAAACTACCACTGGCATTTTTCACAGAACTAGAACAAAAAATTTCACAATTTGTATGGAAACACAAAAGACCCCGAATAGCCAAAGCAATCTTGAGAGCGAAAAACGGAGCTGGAGGAATCAAGCTCCCTGACTTCAGACTATACTACAAAGCTACAGTAATCAAGACAGTATGGTACTGGCACAAAAACAGAAAGATAGATCAATGGAACAGGATAGAAAGCCCAGAGATAAACCCATGCACATATGGTCACCTTATCTTTGATAAAGGAGGCAGGAATGTACAGTGGAGAAAGGACAGCCTCTTCAATAAGTGGTGCTGGGAAAACGGGACAGGTACATGTAAAAGTATGAGATTAGAACACTCCCTAACACCATACACAAAAATAAGCTCAAAATGGATTAAAGACCTAAATGTAAGGCCAGACACTATCAAACTCTTAGAGGAAAACATAGGCAGAACACTCGATGACATAAATCACAGCAAGATCCTTTTTGACCCACCTCCTAGAGAAATGGAAATAAAACAAAAATAAACAAATGGGACCTAATGAAACTTCAAAGCTTTTGCACAGAAAAAGAAACCATAAACAAGACCAAAAGACAACCCTCAGAATGGGAGAAAATATTTGCAAATGAAGCAACTGACAAAGGATTAATCTCCAAAATTTACAAGCAGCTCATGCAGCTCAATAACAAAAAAACAAACAACCCAATCCAAAAACAGGCAGAAGACCTAAATAGACATTTCTCCAAAGAAGATATACAGACTGCCAACAAACACATGAAAGAATGCTCAACATCATTAATCATTAGAGAAATGCAAATCAAAACTACAATGAGATATCATCTCACACTGGTCAGAATGGCCATCATCAAAAAATCTACAAACAATAAATGCTGGAGATGGTGTGGAGAAAAGGGAACACTCTTGCACTGCTGGTGGGAATGTGTATTGGTACAGCCACTATGGAGAACAGTATGGAGGTTCCTTAAAAAACTACAAATAGAACTACCATATGACCCAGCAATCCCACTACTAGGCATATACCCTGAGAAAACCATAATTCAAAAAGAGTCATGTACCACAATGTTCATTGCAGCTCTATTTACAATAGCCAGGAGATGGAAACAACCTAAGTGTCCATATTTGGATGAATGGATAAAGAAGATGTGGCACATATATACAATGGAATATTACTCAGCCATAAAAAGAAACGAAATTGAGTTATTTGTAGTGAGGTGGGATGGGCCTAGAGTCTGTCATACAGAGTGAAGTAAGTCAGAAAGAGAAAAACAAATACCATATGCTAACATATATATGGAATCTAAGAAAAAAAAAATGTCATGAAGAACCTAGGGTTAAGACAGGAATAAAGACACAGACCTACTAGAGAATGGACTTGAGGATATGGGGAGGGGGAAGTGTAAGCTGTGACAAAGCGAGAGAGAGGCATGGACATATATACACTACCAAACGTAAGGTAGATAGATAGTGGGAAGCAGCCGCAGAGCACAGGGAGATCAGCTCCCTGCTTTGTGACCACCTAGAGGGGTGGGATAGGGAGGGTGGGAGGGAGGGAGACGCAAGAGGGAAGAGATATGGGAACGTATGTATATGTATAACTGATTCACTTTGTTATAAAGCAGAAACTAACACACCATTGTAAAGCAATTATACTCCAATAAAGATGTAAAAAAAAAGAAGATACATATCAATAATTACTTTAATTACTTTACTTTATCAGAGGCTTGAAGATCTCAAAGAGTTACTGGATTAAAAAATGCTAGGCCTTGGGCTTCCCTGGTGGCGCAGTGGCTGGGAGTCCGCCTGCCGATGCAGGGGAGAAGGGTTCGTGCCCCGGTCCGGGAGCATCCCACGTGCCGCGGAGCGGCTGGGCCCGTGAGCCATGGCCGCTGAGCCTGCGCGTCCGGAGCCTGTGCTCCGCGATGGGAGAGGCCACGACGGTGAGAGGCCCGTGTACCGCAAAAAAAAAAAAAAAAAAAAAAAAAAAAATGCTAGGCCTAAGGGCAATGTGTGTGGTTTCTTTGGTCGAGTTATTAGCTCAGCAGAATGAATGGCGAGCCCAGACCACCTCAGCAGTGTGGATAGCAGAGGGCCAGGTATCTCCTGATCAAGGCTTTTGGTCAGGACTCTAGCAGCTGGAAAGAAATAAGGGGTGGAAACTGAGAATTTCTTTTCTGACCAAGCATCTGGTCAATCACAACAGTTCTCTGAGCTCTTTGAGGAGAAAATGGCATGTTATGTTAGGTCAATTATGTAATACTCTCTTTTCAGAGTTCCTCAAAAACCAATGTTCTCTTTTGCTTCCTTGATTTCTGTGGTGCTTCTGCCAGAAATGCCTCTCCTTTCAACCTTCTCAGAAAAATTCAACCCATCCTGCATGGTTCAATTTAGATGCCACCATAAAACCTTCCCCCACTATCCCAGCCAGAGCATCTCTCTCCCTTTCTCTGGAATCCTGAAACAGATATTTATCATCACTCAAACAGATAATGATGGAGTGACTACTTTATGTTATACTTTATGGTAGGCATTAGGAAAACCATGAGACCAAAACAAACCACATTCCTGCCCTTCAAGTATATTTCAGTGTATAAGAGGAGAATATGATACAGTGACTGTCATAAAGTTAGAATATTTATTCAGAAATTGGTTCTGAACTCCTGTTATATGTCAAGTACTCTTTTAGGCACTGGGGAAATGTATGGTGAAAAGGACAAAATCGCTGTCTTGCATGAGCTTTCAGTGTTATTCAACTGTCATTAACCCCCTTTGTCCAATGACTTATTCAATGACTTTAATAAAATTCCATGAACAAAGTAAAAAAAAAAAGACTATTTCAGGGTATAGAGAAGACTGAAAATAAGACTAAGGTATGACATCTGTGTGCAAAAATCATATCTAATTCATCACTAAATCTCTAAATTATTATGCAACACTGAATTACAATGATGAGTTTTTTTGTACTGGGGGCAACCTGCCTGGGACTCTGGCCTACCCCGCCCCAGTCAGGAGGCCCAAAGGCTGAAGAGACCAGTACAGTAAAGAACACCAGTTAGGAAGCTGTGCTATAGTTCGGGGCTTCTGAAATTTTTCATGCATAAGAATCACCTGGGCTTCCCTGGTGGCGCAGTGGTTGAGAGTCCGCCTGCCGATGCAGGGGACGCGGGTTCGTGCTCCGGTCCGGGAAGATCCCACATGCTGCCGAGCGGCTGGGCCCGTGAGCCATGGCCGCTGGGCCGGTGCGTCCGGAGCCTGTGCTCCGCAACGGGAGAGGCCACAGCAGTGGGAGGCCCGCGTACCGCAAAAAAAAAGAATCACCTGGAGGGCTTGTTAAAACCCAGAAATTCTGGGCTTCCCTGGTGGCGCAGTGGTTGAGAGTCTGCCTGCCGATGCAGGGGACACAGGTTCGGGCCCCGGTCTGGGAGTATTCCACATGCCGTGGAGCGGCTGGGCCGCTGAGCCTACGCGTCCGGAGCCTGTGTTCCGCAACGGGAGAGACCCGCGTACCGCAAAAACAAACAAACAAACAAAAACACAGAAATTCTGACTCAGTAGGACTAGGTGGGGCAAAGAATCAGCATTTCCACCAAGTTCCCAGGTAATGCTGATGCTGCAGGGTGGAGTGGAAATTTGAAGAGGAACTCTCACTCTCAACTATGTAACTTCAGCATTGTTTGCAACTTTTATATAAAGCACATACTTCTT
Organism: Mesoplodon bidens; assembly: GCF_964165515.1. Classification (NCBI taxonomy): domain Eukaryota; kingdom Metazoa; phylum Chordata; class Mammalia; order Artiodactyla; family Ziphiidae; genus Mesoplodon; species Mesoplodon bidens. The sequence continues at coordinate 9,679,400 of NC_138179.1, forward strand.
TAGTAACCAAAAAATAATTTCAAAGAATTGAAAAAAAATGAATCTTCATTGTTTTTTCAAGGACAAACAACAAAATGGGCAGGCTTTTGACTTGTGTTAATTCTTAATTTTTTTCATGATGAAGCTTATCAAAGCTACTTAATTATAAAAGAAATATACAACTGGGAAAAGTTTAAATATGGCTAAATAAGTCTGACCACCAATTTTGAATTTTTAAAAGTAAAAATCTTAGAAGGGCAAAATAGCTAGAAAAATATGTGCTTTAAAGCTGTAAAAAAACAAATCCATATTTTTACTATTTCACTTTTAGAACCACAGGCAAGATTTTTAAAGTAAAGGAAAAAAAAGATTTTAAAAGTAATATAGCTCATTCTCTTTTCTCTTGGTGTGAGCCAGTGCTTGGACAGAGGGCATGACCCACTTGGTTGAGGCCAGTGGAGCTGTAAGACTTCTCACACACAGGCAATGAAGCAAAGAAGTAAACATATTAAGGGTCCCACCCACCATTTCTATATTATTCAATTTTTTAAAATCAGTGCATATGTGTTGCTTTGAAAAACATTTTTAACATTTTTAAAAATAATTTTATTTATGTATTTTTGGCTGCATTGGGTCTGCGTTGCTGCGTGCGGGCTTTCTCTAGTTGCGGCGAGCAGGGGCTACTCTTCATTGCAGCGTGCGGGCTTCTCATTGCAGTGGCTTCTCTTGTTGTGGAGCACGGGTTCTGGACACAAGGGCTTCAGTAGTTGTGGTATGTGGGCTCAGTAGTTGTGGCTCGTGGGCTCTACAGCACAGGCTCAGTAGTTGTGGTGCACGGGCTTAGTTGCTCCGCAGCATGTGGGATCTTCACGGTCCAGGGCTTGAACCCGTGTCCCCTGCATTGGCAGGCAGGATCTTAACCACTGCGCCACCGGGGAAGTCCGATATTTTTAACATTTTTTAAACAGGCACTGCATACTCACCAATGGGCAACAGGAGAACCTTTAAGGTCTCTGATTATGTTGCCACCGAAGTCCATTCATCCCACTATTTTGCAATTTTCATTTACTTTTTTGAGTCCCTCTTCAAGCTATGAGTCCTCTGAGGTCAGGGTCACCTCCAAGCCTAGCCCATGATATTATGGCAAAGAAGTGATGTGGTCACTAAACCCATTCTCTCTTCTCCCTGGGCACACAGATGATCTATATTTTCCTTACCTTTGCCATTAAGTTGGAGCCAGGTGACTTCATTTTGCCCATGGAGCGTAAGTGAAAGTAATTTGTACTATTTCCGGAACTGGGCCATAAAAATCTGCCCATCCCTCTCTGCTTCTCCCCTTTTGTAGTAAACTTGGAGGCCTCTTGTGGAAAATGGCGCCATTACAAGACAGAAGAAGACTTGGTCCCTGAATGGGTGCATGAAACAGCCTTCTCCAACACACACTCAACGCACACTCATCCCACTGCTGGCCCACACTGGACTGTGACATGAGCCAGAAATAAACCTTCATGTAACGAAGCCCCTGAGATTTAGGGGTTGTTCATTATAGCAATAAGTGTAACCAGACTAATGTGGGTAGGAATTCAATAACTGCTTGAAAAATAAAGGACTTTCCTGTAAAGATCCCAGCAACAACTTGGCAAGTAGGCTAGTCTCCACAAAAACAAAATAATCATTATTTCTTCCCAACTCATATTCTTCCCAGAAACATCTTGTTTCCTTAGATTGTTCCTAACGACAATTGCTATCACTTGACTTGAGGAGTTTAAATAGTGTTATTATTGATAACAAACACAGAACATTTTGAATAAATTACTGTCTTGGCACCTAAGCATGAGAATTCAGCTGTTTCCTGTGAGATATACATACTTAGACCAGCTCAATTCATCCTTCTAAAACATATACTTACAGATCACTTGCTATCTGCTAGTCCTGCCCTCCCCTGATGAGTGGAGGAGAGAAGATGGAAACAGCCTTCTAACCACAACAGCAAGAATAGGGCAAGTTCCCCCAGGAAGAGCACGGTCAAGGCCACTGGACGGAGAGTGTGAAGAGGTGGGTCTGTCCTGCGTCCAAATCATTTCGTGAACATGAGCAAGTCTCTGGCCCTTCCTGAGCTCTAATTCCTCCTCAGTAAATAGCCTGTTTAGACAAATCTAAGGAGGACGCAAGCTGCACCTTCACAGAAAGCACATCAGTCACATGACGCATGGACATGGCCTCAGAACCATTTCCAACACTGAGCGCCAGTCCACCACTAATCAATGAGACCTGCTAGCCATCCCTGAATGAAGCATTTTCTAGGTTCCCATCAAGCTTTTCTGTAATGAAAGTCAGAAACTGGGAGAAGGTCCCAAAGGGATCCACTCTCTGAACTCAGAAAGGTCTCAGAATAAAGGTTTTCTAGAGAAGCCACGCCAGGCAGGACAGTTTTAGAGACAGCTCGTTGGGGGCTCCCGTGTTTCTTCTCCACAGCAGAGTGATTAAGGACACAGACTTGGGAGCCAGACTGCCTGAGTTTGAAGCCCGATTCCACTTATCAACTGTCAAATCTTGGGGGAGTAATGGATGCTTTTTGTGCCTCAGTTTCCTCAACTACTGATAAAAGGCTTAAAAGGGCTAATATTCATGAAGCGTTTGGGACAGCAGCTATTGTGTATAGCAACCCTTAAAGTATAATGCTTGTTAAATAAATTATCTGCTGAGCACCATGACACTTCTTCACCCCAGGGGACAGTGAAAGGCCGGGGATGAGGTAGGGAGCCAAAAGTTCTGCTGAAGAGCTTAAGTGAGGATTTCTTAGACCGGATGTGGGGGCTCCAGGCCTCATCCTGTTACCCCAAATCCCCTCCAATCTCCAGCCCCCATACGGCCTTGCTCTGAGGCCAGGAGCCAGAATTGGGCACAGGACACATCCCAGCCTTGGAGATCTTTCACTGAATCTGAGACAGTCTCCTCTACCACTGTGCTCATGGTCGTCCTAGGACTAAGGAAGAGCTTATATCAAAGGGTTAAACGTATTCCCACTGGGGATGGAGGTCAATTTCCTCCCTGAAATCTCGGCTCTCTGTTTCCTTCACTCCACCCTCAACAAATGTGCAGGATATGAAATTGCTGAGGAGTCTACTGCTTCCTACTTCCCTTTGAAATCTTAGTTCCCTTATTTTAAAAAAATATTTTGCCTCAATGAACATTTCTCAAAACTTCCTCAGCCCAGGAGCCTCCGAAGCCCCTACCAGGTCAGCTCTCCTCCTGCAGCCACTCCCTTCACAGGAGGATGAAGGTCTCAATGGCAGCCACATCCCTCCCCCTCCTCCTCGTCGTCATCACCATCGCCCTGGGGTCCAAGACTGAATCCTATTCAGGTGAGTGCAATACCTTCCAACCTGGTTCTTGTGGGGAAACAAGCACAAGTAGGGTTGCCGGGGATACAAGGAGAAAGGGGCTCTAGAAGGAGGTCTGTTATCTTTTTTGTGTTATTGAAGTATAGTTGCTGTACAATGTTATATAACTTACAGGTGTACGATAGAGTGATTCACAATTTTTAAAGGTTATACTCCATTTATAGTGATAAAATATTGACTGTATTCCCCATGTTGTGCAATATATCCTTGTAGCTTGTCTTATACCTAATAGTTTGTACCTCTTAACCCCCTACCTCTACTTTTCCCCTGCCCACTTCTCTCTCCCCACTGGTAACCACTAGTTTGCTCTCTATATCTGTGAGTCTGCTTCTTTTTTGTTATATTTACTAGTTTGTTATATTTTTTAGATTCCACATATAAGGGATATCCTACAGTTATTTGTCTTTCTCTGTCTGACTTATTTCACTTAGCGTAATGCCCTCCAAGTCCATCCATGTTGCTGCAAATGTCAAATTTTCATTCTTTTTTATGGCTGAGTAGTATTCCATTGTATGTATATAAGGTCTGGTGTCTTATTAAACTGGTTTCATCCTCACCCTGCCCAGGATGAGTCCCCTTCCTGTCAATGCCTTGCAGTGAGGCCAGGCTATCTCTTCACTCCCTCAGTTCACCTCTCTTCACCATTAAGCAAAAGACTGGCCCATCCCATTTGGGGTCATTATCCCCAGGGAGACTGGGGAACAGTATTTGGAGCCTCTCGAGGCCACTATGTCCATTTACCTCCTGGGATTTGGACCCAGGCTGCTTTCAGGGTCCGCCCTACCCCATGAGTGCAGCATCGCTTAGTTATGTGGTAGGGGGAAATGCAACAGTTGGGGGCGTCCCCAGGCCACCTTTCTTCAGCTTATTTCTTAGGATGAGCTGCCTTTACAGACAGCCAAAACTATTCCTCACTCTGCAATTTTACTTTATTTCCTTTTCAGAAACTGAAGGGAAACATAGAAAGTTGTTGAACTAAACCTGACTAAAGTTGACAGAATCTGGACAGTTTGATTTGCCTCTCTGAGAATTCACTCAGACAGCTCAGAGGAATGCAGTGGCAGTGGTTGCTGGGGACCAGCGGGTCCCTTATTTCGCTCTTTGGGGAGTGAGGATGCTGCTGGCAATGGTGCTGGATAAGAGGACCAGCCCTTCCCTTTCCACCCAAGCACCCGGTCACCGTCGGCGACCCCGAGATCATCGCTGTGCACACCCACATGTCTGTCCAGGCTGGTCACATAACACGCACAGCCCCAGTCACTGCGCCCGATAACTGCAGGGCCCTTGATCTGAAAGGCCCTTCCTGCTACCCCCACAATTCAATCTTGGTGTGACTTTGCTGTCACCCCCTTGCACCTCCTGTAAGAGCCATGAAATTTCAGAATCAAAAAATAACCGAAAAATAGTGATTTTTTAAAAAGTGTTTTAGATCAGGAAACCTTCTCTTCAAGCAAAATCTTACACAGGAGGCCCAAAATGTAAAACAGACAAAAAGGCTGATGGGGTCTTATACCCAAGACTGAACTCTCAAGTGCATCAGTGCCTCCAGGAAACTTCATGTAAAGACAACCAATCCAGTTAACCGCCTCTTCACAGATGAGGAGACCGAGGAGGGAATGAGGGGTGATGGGTGCAAAGCCCGCAGAGGCGAGGTGGGGTGTCCTGCAGATCTGGGTGTCCTGGCTCCCGGGCCATTGTCCTTGGGGCTTGGTATGGGCATCCTGCCCTCTTTGCAGTGCACGGGCAGGATGGGGACACTGGGAGGGGCAGGGTCTGCATTCCCAAATGGCATGCATCCCAATCCCTATTGGGATTTCTTCCCATATCCCTCCTTTTTGGAGCACCTCTGCCAGCTGCCCCCAGGGATGGCGTGTGCTCACTGAGATCTGGGCTTTGCTGCTCTTCCATCTGGAGTTCAAAGTCATCAGCCAGTCCTTCTGGGGTGGGGATGTGGGGGTGGAGAATGGAAAGGAGAGTGATCACTAATGGAGGAAGAGGGAAAGGGGAGCCCCGGGAAGAGTCTGAAAGGGAGACCAGAAGACTGAGTTTTTTCTACAGCCCTCTCTTGGAATTCTGGGGGCTGTCCCCTCCTTCCTTCCCTCTTCCACCGGCTCGGGGGCAGAGGCAGCCAGCAGCCATCACCTTTAACAAGTGTCCTGATCTGGGACTTCCCTGGTGGTGGCGAAGTGGTTAAGAATCCATCTGCCAATACAGGGGACACGGGTTCGAGCCCTGGCCTGGGAGGATCCCACATGACGTGGAGAAATTAAGCCCGTGCGCCACAACTACTGAGCCTGTGCTCTAGAACCCGTGAGCCACAACTACTGAAGCCCGCGCACCTAAATCCCGTGCTCCGCAACAAGAGAAGCCACCGCAATGAGAAGCCCGCGCACCGCAACGAAGAGTAGCCCCCCGTCGCCGCAACTAGAGAAAGCCCGCGTGCAGCTTTCTCTAGTCTCTCTTTCTTCGCGTTGTGAAGACCCAACGCAGCAAAAAATAAACAAGTAAAATAAACAAGTGTATTAAACAAACAAACAAACCAGTGCCCTGATCTCAGCTTCCCCCTCATGCTTTCTCCTCAGGAGGACCTTACCACCCCACCGAGTGCTGCTTCAGCTACGTGACCCGGGCAGTCAGGCGGCAGTGGATTTCAGGCTATTATGAGACCAGCAGCCAGTGCTCCAAGCCTGGAATTGTGTAGGTGGCACCCATACACCACACTGGAGGAGGGGGAGCCAGCAGGGCCCGGGTAGGGGAGAGGGGGGCAGGGAGGACACAGAATGGGGGCTCCCCAGGGTGCTTCTCAGGAATGTCCACGCAGGGAGAGGCAGCCAGGAGGCAACCTGGGGGCTTCTGGGCTGTCTGGGGCCCGTTGGGGCCAGGAGGAAGCTGGTGCCATGGATGGGGAGGTGTTGGGGAGGGGAAGGGGAGGCAAGGGGCACTTCCTGGGTGGGGACACCGAGACTAGATGGGTCCAGGGGCCCTGAGGGGCTGAAGGGCCTGCCTCAGAAAGGACGCTGGCCCTGGGCTACCTCTCACGAAGGAAGGAGAACCAGTCTGGGTTGGATGAGGCATTTGTGAGGAAGGGAGGCTGGGCTCTTGCTTCCTGGCTGCCGGACCCTCGGTTTGTCACCCTTCTCCCCTCTTGTTCCACAGCTTCATCACCAAAAAGGGCCATCACATCTGTGCCAACCCCAGCGATGACTGGGTCCAGCACTATATCAAAGGAACTGGAGGAGATCTGAGTGACCCAGAAGTAGCGGAGAAGGACAAAGCTCAGAATTTAAAGAGACGGGGCTGAACCCCTCTCCCATCTTAGCCCCAGACACCTCCTGGGAGCTGCCCTGCCTTGAATTAAAGACCCTCATGCCCTTCCCTGCCCTCATTCATTTCTACTAAATTGCCCATTGGCAGTAGACTTGAGGACACTGGTAAGCCCAGCACAGGGTGGCACTCTCAGCCTCAAGCATCACTCTGCAAAAGTTTGGCCAGAGCCTGGTGCCAAAAAATGGGTCAGGCCTGCGATGGAGGTAGAGGAAAACTGAGCAGAAAATGAGGAAGACAGTGTAAAAGCTACCTTTACACAATAATAACCACAATCATAACAGATACCATTTTTGTAGCGCCTTCTATATTCTAAGCACTCTGCTAAGCAGTTTATGTGCATTATCTTATTTAAGCTTCACAAGTGTAAAGCTAAGAATTATCACCTGATTTTGCAGGTAAATCTTCATAAAGGCCTCTCTATAGCAAACTCCGTAGTCTTTTTCTGGGCTGGTCTCAAGGCCTCTGTTCCCTGCTGACTGGGATAGGAACGACTCATGGACATATTTTATCCAATTCTTCCCCACCCACTTACATACATCAGGTTGCACTCTATTGTTTTACTCAGTTTTGTGTCCTGCACAAGGCATAGCAAAAAGCCTGACCCACACCAGGTGCTCAGGAAATGGATGGATGGATGGTGGATGGATGGATAGACAGATGGGTAGAAGGATGGATGGGTGGGTGGATAGATGGATGGATGGATGGGTGGATGGATGGTGGATGGATGGGTGGATGGATGGGTAGATGGAACGATTCAGGAGTCAAGAGGAAGCTTATGCTCCAGGAATAACACCCAGCTGCCCCCAAAGTGGGGCATGCCCCCATCTTCCAGGTTCAAGAAGGAGCTCTGCATACAAAGAGGAAGAGCACATCCAGCGTAGGCACTATGACCACCCTTCCTGGCCTCCAGCCCTCCACAGACAAGGGCCAAGAGGGTGCCTGCACACTAAAGGTAGAGCAGACTTCCTCAGACCTTCTCTCCTCCATAAACAGAGGTCAATGGGGTATCTCACATACGTACCCTCCCTAGCTTCATAAAAAGCCACAGCTTCACCACCACTGACTGCCTTGAACACACCAGGACTAATTGCATTGTACGTTTCTTTCCTGTTTATAAGCAGTCATGCCAAACAGCAAGACCCACAGGTATCTTCATAGTCCTTGTTTTTCCCCTGCCTCCTTCTATTCCCATCTCCTGAGACACTCCCTCACGTCTCTAAAACTCAGAGTCCATCAAAGGCAAAATCCCCTCTATCTTTCATTTCTTCTCTGAAGGCTGCCTTCAGCCTGGAACAGGGTTCTGAGGCAGTCTGAAGAGCTAAGATGCTGAGGGGCAGGTCCAGGCTTAGCCAAAGGTGGGGGTGGGCCGCAGCTGGAAGTCCGGACCCAGAAGCAGGTTGTCAGGTACATGATGTTGGGATGCCCTCTGCTGGCCATGATTGGCCATGGTGGCAGATTGGATTAACCCACACTGAGGGCACTCAGAAGGGATCAGCCAATTAGACGTAAAACTGGTTCCAAGTCCAAGGTCCAAAGAGGTAAATGAGAACATTGACAAATAAGCCAAACATTTCAGCAACAAACAGGGACTCAAGGATCAGGCACTTTGGGGGCTGGTGGGGGGGTGGGTGGATATTTGTAGCATAATCTGTGACAAGAAAGAGTGTGAGCTCAATCATGTGTCCTTGGTGGGGGGGTGGACACACATCCTTTTCCAAGGGCACTAACCCTACCTTTGCCTCGGTCTGTGTTCTCTCTAATCCTGCTTTCTGTTTGCCCTCCCAAAGACCGATCACCTGGGGAAATAGTCGGTTCAACCCTCCTCCCTCCTCTTTCCCCAACATAGAGATGGGGTGCAGGGAACATGGTGAAACCACACGGATCTGGTTTTCAGGACTGCCTATCTGCCTCCTACCCATGTGACCTTGGACAATTTATTTAACCGCTCTAAGCCTCAGTGGCCTCATGTGCAAAATGGGAGTGAAAATCTCTACTCCCCGCTGGGAGGATGAAGTGAAGTGGGGCATGCACGGTGCTGACACACAGCACGTTCTCCACACTTCCCCTTTCTCTCTTTTTTCCTTCACACGGATTCAAACCTTACCGAATTCAACTCTGTTCCAGACCCCGCCCTCCACCGCCCTCCCCTTCAGCAAACACCGAGGGAGGGTCCGTTGTCTCTCCTCCTCCGTCCACTGAAGTGGTCAGAGTCCAGAGAGCTGAGGGCCCAGCGTGGATGACCAGGAAGGAGACTGTCTCCGTTCAGCCTCCGAAGCCTAACTGCCCCACTGAGAGGATGAAGGTCTCCGTGGCGGCCCTCTCTCTCCTCATCCTCATCCTCACCATGACTTCTGCTGCTCACAGCCAGCCAAGTGAGTCCACCTGTCCCTGTAGCGGGGCAGCAGGCAGCGGGGTGATGCTAAGAGCGTTGTCAGGTCTCCGTCATCAGCCCTGGGGCCTCTTCCCTCCTGCACACAGAGCTGCTGTCTTCAAACTCTTCCCTTTGTGAGTAGAGCTGAGCTGTGATCCAGATCCTTCAGGGGTTGGGCAGTCTCAGGAAGCTGGGTCAAGGTTACATCAGGAATCCCAAAGACAGACAGCAGGAATGATCATTTAGGAGGAAGAGCCAAGGAAGAAGCAGAAGAGATAATAATAAATGTATGCGATGAGGAGGAAGGCAAGGCAAGTGGATGAAAAAAGCCATAGATCCTCTGGGAGGGCAGGATGAAGGGAGTCAGGGATGAGTGATGTTTGGGGCTAAGCCCAGGAACGGGGAGTCTGAACCCAGACACCCCTTGCTCGCAGTGTCTGTTGTAGTTTGCTGGGACTATCACGGCAGCCAAAAGAAGTCCTGGTGGGATGCCCACGTGTACCATTTGAGGATTTCTGGGCCCCCATCTCCATCCCCCCAGCCTAGGACTAAATAAAGTCTGTAGGAAAGAGAAAAGTGGTTGAAGGAAGTTGAGGTTTCGGAACTATGGGATGCTTGGGACCTATGGAGAATGGGGTTTGTTTTGCCCACTCCCTACCTCTGCCTCTACCATCATTTATGAGGCTGGTGGCAGGGAAGGGACCAAGACACTCAGGCCTTCTACATACCCGCCTCCAACTGCCCCAGCCCTTTCTTTGTCCCTAAGGCTGCCCTTGGCATATAGCCTGGCCCGATTCTGCCTGTGTAAACACTCAGGGGAGCGAGGGTCACACACACCATGTAATCTGCCCACACGCTCTCAGGGTGCCCCTGGTCTTTGGAAACGTTGCCTTGAGAACCAGGGTCACTGTGGGTAGAGGTGCCTCTGGTGGGTGGGACGGGGCAACAGTGCCCTTTGGGAAGGTCAAGCAGGAAGAGAAAAGGGCCCACCCGCAGCACGGATCCGCCAAATGGTTCTCTCGAGAAGTCTCAGGCTTTGCCACCAGCTGGAAGCAAGGGTCAGGGATTTGCACTCTGCAGGTTTGGGCGCCGGGTGAGGCGATATCCTCAACTGATGAGCAGTCAGGGGAGCCCAAGGGAGACACAGTGATAACCCAGCCGAGTCTCTTATCCTGCGAGTGTCAAAGAGAGGGGGAAAGAGCCATTTCCAGGCCAGAAGAGTGGCCATTACAACCATTAGCTCTTAATTACAGCAAGCGCTGTGTCTTTCTGTGCCAGACTCTGAGTTAAGGGCTTTACAAGCATTCTCTCAACTAATCCTCACCACGATCCTAGGATGTAATTTTTTACTCTCGTTTAACGGGTAAAGACACCCAGAGAGATTAAGAAATTTGCCCATGATTCACATTACTTAGTCGAGACTCCAACCCAAGCTGTGTGACTCTGAGGCCTAAATATAAGCCTTTTCCTCCTGCCCTGACTTCTCCTGCTCATCTCCCCATCTCAGCCTCCTCCCTGACCTCAGCCTCTCTGGTGCCTCTAGCACAGAATCCAGGCTCCCTATCACAGCTCAGAAGAGGTGTGGCCCTCCCCTCCCTCTTCAATATCCTCTCTTCCTACATCTTCCTTCCCACCTTGCATTGCAGCCTCCTGGAACTGTTCCGTCCCCCCAGACACACTGGGCTTCCCCCACCTCAGGCCTCCATGCATTTCTTTTTTCCAGATCCCACAACCCCTCTGTCTGCCTAAATCCTACTCATCCTTCAGGAATCAACTCAGGCACCACCTGCTGTGGGACTTCTTCCTCAACCACCCAGGCTGGGTTAGGTACCCCTCATTCTGCTCCCATAGCATCTTGTGTCAAATTCTACTCTATCCCAGACCACGTTCTATTGTAGCGTTTATCTTTTCATTTTCTCTTTTACCCAGACTGGTCTGTAAGGTACACAAGAGTAGTGACTGTGTCTTCCTCATGTTCTGAACCCCATAGAGCCTGGCATGTAATAGGAGCTCAATATGTGTTTGCCAAGTCAAGTTCATCAGCAAATGTGATTACCCCAGTCCTCTGTACTTGGTGACACTCAGTCCAGAGGCTGAAGGTTCTACAGAAGGTTCATCTTTTTCACTTTCTCCATTATCCATCAAGCTACCATCAGTCCCTGCTGATCAATGACTTTGCCATCAGAAAAACGGAATGCAAGAGATGGGACATGGAAGTGGGCAGCCATGGGCTCCCTCTCTACCTCCTTGGCTCAGCATTCAATGTCATTCCCTCAGAAATTCCTGAGTCGGTGAACCCTCCACCCACCTGCTGCCTGAAGTATCATGAGAAAGTATTGCCAAGAAAAGTGGTGGTGAGATACAGAAAGGCCCTCAACTGTTACCTGCCAGCAATCATGTAAGCACCGCTCTGCAGACATTTCTATGGAGAGGGAAGGGAAGCCCAAGGCTGGAATGGGGTGCACAGAACCAAGTCTCCATGCTAGAACAGGGGAACAGTGGTTAAGGTTAAGGGCCTGGGCTTTGACTCTCACGGGACAGGTCTGCGTTTTGTTCTTGACTTTTGCCACTTATAGCTGTGTGGCCCAAGAAATGGTGGCCATAATGAAATCCAAGCCTGAGGGTCTAGGCTGAGTGGGGAAGGGGCTGAATGAAGAGATGATGAGGTCTAGAGGCCAGAGAGGGAGGCCTTCCGAGGGGACCCAGGTGGGGGAGGCCTAGGGAGGTGGTCCAGGGCATGAGGCAAGCCCGCTGTGAGCTAGAAATGGGGGAGTGTGGACTGGACCCCCAACGTACGCTATGACCCATGACAGTCTAACTCTGCCCCCACAGCTTCATCACCAGAAGGAAACGAGAGATGTGTACCAACCCCAGTAACGAATGGGTCCAAGAATACATCAAGGATCCCAGACTATCTTTGCATCCTTCCAGGAGGTTGGTCTAGGTTAACATTATTCGATCTGAGAAAGGTCAGCCCCAGATCCTCAACTCCCCATGGTGGCCAGGCCTCAGTGGGAGCCCAAGTCTGGGGGAAAAAAGGTGCCACCCTGTGAAAACGCAGGCAGCCTTGTGGTCTGAATGACAGAGTTACATTCAGAGAAGCAGGCCAGTGATCCCACAAAGCACAGTGTTTCCAATATATTCTCAGTCTCTGGAGGAGATGCCAAAGTTAAGGGGGGGGGGGGAGCGGCCAGAAAAGCATCTCCACGTCCTCCTCCTGCTCTGCTTTCAGGGCCTCACGTCACTCCAGCCGTTCTAAATGATCAGACCACCCCTGGCCTCTCACTTACTGAGACCCAGAGGACTCTAGACTTGTCCTGCCCACCCGTATCCCTGTCCTAGGTCTCTTTTTTCTTCTATTATCTTTTCTTTGAAAACATAACTTTTTTCTTAGCAGGCCAGGGTGGGAATATTCAAATATTCAAATACTAGTGGTTTTTGTCCCTGTTGCAGAGGTTTTGCTGGATCCCCTGATATTGGGTCTACCCCAGGGTGACGTGTGTACAGACAGTGCCAAAACAGAAAAGGAGATGTGAATCCCTAGCTCCCACTCTAAGCCTTGCATGGCAAGGGGAGGGCCTTAGACCAGGTTGGGGATAAAAAAATCTTGATCTAAAATGCAACCATTCAATAAATAAAATGTGCTTTATTGCCAACTTGATTTCTAATTTCCTGTCTGCTTTCTGCTAGGGTGGCAGAAACTTGATCACAGTTTTTTCAGGGGCTTCTCCACATTCCCCTGAGAAATTTGTCAATCTGGGGGACTGGGAAGTTTACATGGTACCAAGGCCAGACATATATACTCAATCTCCCCTTCCCCCTACCCCTCCGTCCCCAGCTCAACAACAGGGAGTGGACTCAGACAAAATCCAACGTTCCCCCAAAATGGTGTTATGCACGCAAAGCAAAATCAGGCAACTAAAGCTATTTAATTAGAGAAACAAATAAATTTGCTGAAGTGATCATTCTGAAGACTGGCCATCCAATGACTTGGGATTCTGATAAACTGACCCATGCCTGCCCCCAGTGGCCCCCAGTGGTACTGCATCATCCCGCCTCCCTGCCTCCCCACCACAACTGAAGCTAATCGATCCAGATGGCCACCTGACTCCAGATGGCCAATGAGGCTCTCTCTTAGAAAGATGAAATTTGGACCAGAGAAACGAGAGTACTGGTTGCTGTTCGAGCATCGTCCCGAGGGAAGTTCATTGTCCCTGTGAACTCATCCACTGAAGCCCCTGGAGCTGACCTACTTCCTGTCCCCACTCCGGGCTTGGAGGTTTGGTGAATCTCAGTTCCATGAGATGCCCCAGCATTCTTCCCACTATTCCTGTTTTCTTTTCATTCCTAAAGGGCCATGGTGGCATTTAGCACCTCTGGAATAACTTTTCGTTGGTTTAGGTCAGTTCTGGTTTGTGTGTGTTAAAACATACACAACATTTTTACCATGTTTAAGTGTACAATTCAGTGGCACCAAGTACTTTCACACTGCTGTGCAACCATCACCACTATCCATCTCCGGAACGTTTTCGTCACCCCAAGCTGAAACTCTGTACCAGTAAACAACAACTTCGCACTCCTCCCTCCCCACAGCCCTCAGGAACCACTATTCTACTTTCCATCTCTATGAACTTGACTGCTCTAGGTACTTCATATAAGTGGAATCATACAGTATTTGACACTTTGTGACTGGCTTATTTCACTTAGCATAATGTTTTCCAAATGTAACCATGTTGTCAGGATTTCATTCCTTTCTAGGCCTGAATAGTATTTCATTGTATGTATCTACCCTGTTTTGTTCATTCATTAATCTGTCCACAGGTATCTGAGTACCCCCTTTTCTTTACATGAGCCAGAGTTAGCAGGTCTTGGGTTCTGCTACTTGTGCCAAAATCACTTTAACTTGTGCAGTGAGTGACCTGCCAGTCACCACGCTGGCCAGGCAGGGGCTCGGGGTAGGTAAGGGACCAAGGCTCTGGCCTTCCCCTTGTTCCCCCACAGGGGTCAGTGCTACCTGCTCTAATCCCCCCCAGGCTGTGAGCTGCTCCTATATCCAGGGATTTCTCTCCACCTTCCCTGCGATCAAAGCTGAGAGCTTACAGCTGACTGTGACCAAACATCCTCCAGGAGCTCACATCCCAGGGATGACAGAATCACCAACAAATACAACATAGCCAGGCTGGACCTTTGCTCGCAGGGGCCAGAGTGAACATAGAGGGGTGGCAGGGCTTGGACTGACACAGGAGCCAGACTAAGTTCAGTGTGTACACCCAAGCAGGAGGTTTCAAAGTCCTTAGCCAGCGCGAGGGTCAAAATCAGGGAACCCGAGTTCAAAGGGCTTAGGGACAAACTGAGGCTGAAAACAAGAAGCAAAGGCCAGGATCAGGATTCTGGCAAGCTGGAACAGAAATGTCATTATTTGTCTTTTTTTTTTTTTTTTTTTTGTCTATCAGAGGAGTTCAGGGTTGAGATGTCAGTCCAAAAACCTAATTGAAAATCTATATACAAAGTCAAATTCTTATCCTAGCACATAATATAAAGCTTGCCAGAAACTCCTAACAGTTCAGGACCAAAAGTACTTATCTCAGGTGCATTCAATTGTTTTTTGTTGGGTTTTTTTGTTTGTTTTTATTTTTTGGCCACTCCGCTCTGCATGTGGGATCTTAGTTCCCCGACCCGGGATCGAACCTGTGCCCCCTGCAGTGGAAGCACAGAGTCTTAACCACCGGACCACCAGGGAAGTCCCTCAATTGTTTTTAAAGAGGGCTATTCCTAGGCTTTTCAAGGTAGATAAATGCCTGGCTTTAAACATTCACGTGCATGAACACAGACACACACACAGGAAGGACCTCCTCATTCTGACACACAGGGGTCTCCCAGCCCTGAGCATCCTACATTGAAGACCTCACTCACATTAACCTATGCCCAGACAGCTTACATGACTGTCAGCCTTGTGGATGAAGGTGATCGACTGGAAGGGGGTGGACAATAAGGCCTGGAATAGTGGGGTTTCCACTCCTTTGTCAGAGAAAGGGGTGAAGGCCACACATAGCAACATGAGGAAACAGTGCGTGGGACAGGAAGGGAAGAAAGTGAGGAAGCAGCTCTGGGCAGTACAAAGAGCATTTTACCTGGCACCGAGAGGTCTGGCCGCACGCCCCCTCTCGTGCATCCATCTAGTGCAAGTGAGGACTGGCACAGGACAACCAGACGTCCCGCGGCTAGCTCTGGCTGGCCTGTAAGAAATGCTATTCGGCCTTCGGAGCAGCCTCCTGAGACGGGCCAGACGAGCAAGCAATTCCCCTGTAGAAAATACACGTGTGCCTGCACCTGTATGTGAGTAACCACTGAAAGTCACCAGCAGCCTCAGTGAGGATATGGGGGACACGGTTGATGCAATGGTTTAAAAGCATTGGCTCCACACTCAGCAGACAAATCCAGGTTCAGATCCCAACTCTGCCTCTTACCGTGGCAGTAAAATGCTGTTAGTCTCTTAGCAGATAGAACAAGAATCCCTCTCGTGGAGGAAACAACCACTGTTTAGAAAATGTGTCTGTAATCCCAGTGAAGGCAGGAAACTCTCCCAGGACATAGACTGGGACCAAGATTTCAGGGTAAGGGATGAAATTGCTCTGAGTGAACCAAGAAAAGTGACTGTTTTGCCTTTGAAAGCCAGAGGTGTGAGACGGGGCCAGCACCTCTAGACCAGAGATGGGAAAATGTGAAGTAAGTCATTGGGGATTCACAGAAGTCTTGTGGAAGCTTTGGATTCCTCTAGACTGTAAGAACTGGAGAAGTGGAAAGACTCCCAAGCAGCTCTCAAGATCCAGGGACATGACTGGATGGCTACTTTAGGTGGGGTGGTGAGGAAAGGCCTTACTTTGGGGGTGACATGCTCCTTGAGAGCTAAATGACCAGAGCAAATCAGCCACGTGAGGACTGATGGGAAGAAAACTTTCCAGGCAGAAGGCATAACCAGTGCAAAAGCCCTAGGCAGGAGCCAGCTTGGCCCAGGGGACAGTGTGGCTGGAGCACAGAGGCGAGAAGGAGACCAGCATGAGCAGTGGATACAAGCAGTGTTGACACTCAGCCAGCTCCTCTCTGGAGCTGCTGGAGCTTTGACACATCGTCATAAACGAAAATGCAACCAGCTCCTTCTCCCCAGTGAATTCCATTAACTCACAGCAAGTCTGCCCACAGAATCCCCACTGATCCAGGTTCTGGCCTAGGGCTGGCCTCATCTGAAGGTGATACAGTAAAATGAAAACGCCGATTGTCCTGTCGACCGGCACCAGAGTTGTTCTTTAAAAAGGAATTGCTTTCGTTTAGGAAATTACCTTGAAAAGTCAATTAAAGAGTGAATGGAAGGAAGGTGGGAATCATTGCACATGGGCTGGAAGCGAGAAATGACACAAAAGTGAAAGCTAAGCTGTTCTACATACAAAGTGGACAGGAAGTTGAGGGAGAGAAAAGAGGAGAGACAAGATCAGACAGCATAGAAGGAGACTGATTAGCAGAAAGAAAATCTAAGCGACAGGGAGACCAGAGGACACCTGAGGCCGAGGACGTCTATTCCATCCTAGCTTGTTTGCATTGCTGCAATGTAAACCACTCAACAACTCCCCACAACTTTCAGGGAAGTCTGATATGTCCCTACACCCTTGCTGGTAGTATTATGGGAAGTAAAGAGTCAGGATAGTAAAGTGTGTCCTACCCTACTTTCACTCCTGACAGTAAAGATGGACAGTTCTGTGTCTGCCCACCACGTGGTCCTAATGGCATTGTCTGTCTCCAGGGTCCCTCTCACACCTAACCATAAAGATTGGTCCACGAGGTAGACATACAGCCCACACAGGGCCAGACCAAGTCCCTCCCCCCACCAGAGATTGGTAATGAATACTTGGAAAAAGAAGCTTGCTCTTTTCTGGGGTTGGCTGAGCTAGAATGACAAAAGGCTCAAACAACGTATGGCTTTGTCCCTTTCTCCCATCTCTCTGTAAAGGAAGCCCATCTTCAGGAGAAGAAAATTGGGCGACATGCAGAAGAAGCAGAGATGAAAAGTGGAGTGCAAGAAACCCCTGATGGCATTGAGCCTATGGATCAAGCCAGACCTGAAGCCTGGAAATTCTTGCACTTTGCACTTCCATGAGTCATTAAGTTTCCTTTTTGATTAAGCTCATTTAAACTAGATTTCTGCCACTTTAAATCAAAAATTAATAACTCCTCCACTGATGCCCAGGTAGAGGTAGGAGGATCCTCATGAGAGAGAAGGAGGCAAAGAATCGCAAACTGGACCAGCAGCAGAGTGAATGGTGGCCCTTCGCATTCCCAAAAGGACAGAGATGCAGCTGCACTTGAAGGTGACACAAAAGCAGAGGAAGGACAGACCACTTTTCCCAAATCCACTGTAGGAAGGTTAACTTAGAAAGAAAAAAGTTTGACTAGGAATTGGCAAGGCTGAATCATTGCTCAGGCAAATTGTGAGCTGGGTTACAGTGTCATGGTATAATCTGGGCGGCAGCAGGATTGCCTGGGAGAAGGGGGGTTGGCATGGAAGTTGAAGTCATGTTGAGGAGCCCCATGCCCATCCCTCACCAGGATCATACTGACTTGTCATGTGCCTGTCATCCATCTATTGGCACTTCAATTTGGGGGCCAGGTGTACTGTTTTTAAATGCTAGCACCTTTAGGAAACGAATACCCCTGCTGGTGCCGTCCATTCACACCATGCTTAGAGATGGAAAGTTTGGGAAAATAGGAAGTGAGAGTAATTATGGATTATGGGGGATTCCCTGGAGAGGCCAGGCTTAAATTAGGCATTTCAATGAGGGTTCCTGGAAACAGAAAGCTTCCGAGGGAGAGGTATCCATATCTGCCACAGTCCAGTTCTCATCCTGACCTCTGCAGACAAACTCATCCCTTCCCAGTGTTGCCTGGGGGGTATCAGTGGGATGTGTCCTACTGCTCACTGGGGTCCAGAAATAGTCGTCTGCTCAGAAGCTCTCTAATGCCCCCAGAAGGCCATCCTAGCCTTTGGCTAGCGCCTCCTGGGGACAGGGAGCTCCCAAGTGAAGACCTGTTCTCCCATCCAGCAGCCATAGCCCGCTTCCCCAGCTCAGTCCTGCCAGCCTTTTCCAAGTCCTTTCTGAGTCAGTTCTCCTTGCCCTGCTTTGACAGGCTAGGAACCAAGGTGAACCCTGTCCTTGGGCATCCTTGTACGCAAAAAGACTCCAGCTTAAGGTCCCCAGCCGCTGGGAGAGCTGATTAAACTTGGTGCAACCCAGGGGCTTCCCTGGTGGCGCAGTGGTTGAGAGTCCGCCTGCCGATGCAGGGGACACGGGTTCGTGCCCCGGTCCGGGAAGATCCCACATGCCGCGGAGCGGCTGGGCCCGTGAGTCATGGCCGCTGA
Source organism: Mesoplodon bidens (assembly GCF_964165515.1). Classification (NCBI taxonomy): domain Eukaryota; kingdom Metazoa; phylum Chordata; class Mammalia; order Artiodactyla; family Ziphiidae; genus Mesoplodon; species Mesoplodon bidens. Next base: position 9,697,890 of record NC_138179.1, read on the forward strand.
GCCTGCGCGTCCGGAGCCTGTGCTCCGCAACAGGAGAGGCCACAACGGTGAGAGGCCCACATGCCGCAAAAAAAAAAAAAAAAAAAAAAACTTGGTGCAACCCCAATGCCACAGCCTTGTGGAAGTCCAGGACCCCCCCCTCCACTGCCAAGATTTCCTTCTGTTCCTTTGGCCTGTTTTCTCCCTCCCCAATCTTCCTCCCCAATCAGGAGTCCCACACAAGCTCCACAAGCTCAGCAGCAGGTATCACCTCGCTGGATCTCCTCCTTGGTACACCAGTTTCTCTCCCTGCCCAAGAAATAAGGCAGGGCCAGTGCCTCCTCAGGAGGAAGGCATGATGTAGAGACAGGCGGAGAACCTAGAAACCCTGCCCCTTCCACCCCAAGAGGAGTGGCAGAGTAGAGGGTGAGAGCTCAAGACAAACAACCAGAGAGCAGTGTGTCATGAAATCCTCCCTTCAGACCAGAGGTTGGAGGGAAACCTGAATTCAGAGAACCTTGTGTCCAGCCTCAGTCATGGTGGTGCATCCATACAATGGGATACTACGCAGCAAACTACTGATAAATGCAATATGAATGGATTTCACAGTTGTGATTTGGAGCAAAAGGGTCAGACCCATAAGAGTCAATACTATGCGTCCATTTACATGAAATTCAAGGACAGTCAAAACAGTCATAGACATCAAATAGTGCTTACCTTTAGGGGATGGATATTCCCTACAAGAGAACGTGAGGGAGGGAATTCCCTGGTGGTCCAGTGGTTAGGACTCTGCACTTCTACTGCCGGGGGCCCAGTTCAGGGAACTAAGATCCCACAAGCTCTGTGGCGTGGCCAAAAAAAAAAAAAGAGTGAGAACATGAGAGAAACTTCTGGGATGCTGAAAATGAGTCTGGGTGATGGCTACACAAGTATTGATATATCCACGTGCCAAAATTCATCAAGCGGTAAGATTTATGCACTTTGCTCTATGCAAGTTACACCTCAATAATCTTTTTAATAAGGAGTTGGGGGAGTGGTAAAGCAGAGACAGCAGCTTTGGACTCTGCCCCCTTGGGAGCTGCACATATAGCAAGATAAGAACAGCTGGGGTTGTGCAGAGGGCGCTGATGTACCCACACGTGACTGTCCGGCCATATTCTACGGCTCCCTGTAGTATATTCTACACTGTACTTTACATGGCATTTTTAAATGGGAAAGGGGGTATGGGGAGGAGATGGAGAAATGCCCCTGGCTATAGAGGGGCATGACCCTCTTAGGGACTAACCCAGGTTACCAAATCTACACACATGCAAATGCAGGACACACCACTCATAGGAGTTAACAGTGGGGAAGGGAGCCCTATTGGAAGGGAGGCTTCCACATTTTATTTATCCTGATAGGATATTTGGGGGTATTTTCCTATTGTTATCCCCTCTTCCCTTCCCTCATTCAAGCAGATAGTCTGCACCATGCAGCTCCTGCATCCCTCTCAGGGGAGAGAGAAGGCAGGGCAGAGAGCAAAACTGAAGGTCTCTTTGGCTTGTGTGTTCTAAAAGCTTAAGCCCCCTGCACAAAGAATAAGACAAGATTCAGGGCTTCCCTGGTGGTGCAGTGGTTGAGAGTCTGCCTGCCGATGCAGGGGACACGGGTTCGTGCCCCGGTCCAGGAAGATCCCACATGCCGTGGAGCAGCTGGGCCCGTGAGCCATGGCCGCTGAGCCTGCGCGTCCGGAGCCTGTGCTCCTCAACGGGAGACGCCAGAACAGTGAGAGGCCCAAGTACCGCAAAAAAAAAAAAAAAAAAAACCCCACAAGATTCAAAGCATATTTCCTTAATGTCTTCACCAGAATTATTAAAGAGTATGGATTTCTTCCAGGATGAAAAGAGAGACCTGCTGGGAGTTTGGGGTTAGTAGATGCAAACTATTACATTTAGAATGGATAAACAGGGATTTCCCTGGTTGTGTAGTGGTTAGGACTCCACGCTTCCACTGCAGGGGCATGCGGGTTTGATCCCTGGTCGGGGAACTAAGATCCCACATGCCGCGCGGAGCAGTCAAAAATAATAGAATGGATAAACAACAAGGTCCGACTGTAGAGCACAGGGAACTATATCCAATCTCCTGGGATAAACCGTAATGGAAAAGAGTATAAAAAAGAATGTGTACATGTGTATAACGGAGTCACTTTGCTGTACAGCAGAAATTAACAAAACGCTGTAACTCAACGATATTTCAAGTTAAAAAAAAAGATAATGAAACGCTCTTTAAAAAAGAAAACAAAAAACAGGGACTTCCCTGCCGGTCCAGTGGTTAGGATTCCAGGCTTTCACTGCCAGCGACCCAGGTTCAATCCCTGGTCAGGGAACTAAGATCCCGCAAGACACGCAGAGTGGCCGAAAAAAAAAGAGAGTCTTGGTTTGGGCTGGAGGGAGGCAGGTGCAGCCTGGGCATTCCAGCGTCACCGCCAGGAAGCAGGTGTAAATAAAGATAAACAAAGAGCACTGCTCACCACCCAGTTCTACAAGGATTAAGTCATAACCCACAGCAGTCGCTGGCTGACAGCACACTCTGAGAGGAAATTAAGACAGCAGGATGACGCACTCTGTGCTTCGGACAAGCAGGCCCCTTTGTTAGCTAGATATTTATCTCAGGAAGAAGGTTAATGAACCCAGATTCTCACATCTTCCCATACACAGAAAAGCACTAGAATCATTAACTTGAGATACCTGTTCTTTGTGAAAAGTCCTGGAATGAAACTTGAACTCACAACTTTTTTTTTTTTTTTTTTTGGCTGCATTGGGTCTTTTTTTTTAAGTTATTTTATTTTATTATTTATTTTTTAAATTTTTTAAAAGATTTATTTATTTTTATTTTTGGCTGCATTGGGTCTTCGTTGCTGCACGCGGGGCTTTCTCTAGTTGCGGCGAGAGGGGGCTGCTCTTCACTGCTGTCCGTGGGCTTCTCATTGCGGTGGCTTCTCTTGTTGCAGAGCACGGGCTGTAGGCACGCAGGCTTCAGTAGTTGTGGCACATGGGCTCAGTAGTTGTGGCTCGTGGGCACTAGAGCACAGGCTCAGTAGTTGTGGCGCACAGGCTTAGTTGCTCCATGGCATGTGGGACCTTCCCGGACCAGGGCTCGAACCCATGTCCCCTGCATTGGCAGGCAGATTCTTAACCACTGCACCACCAGGGGAGCCCAAACTCACAACACTTAACACTGTGTGTTTTTCTTGAAGTCGACACAGGGAGACCCAAAGAAGAAGGGTTGTGGAGAACATCCAGGCAGATGGGCCACAGCAGCCCTAGGGCAGGTCTCCGTGTCCTCAAGTGTGACCCCAAATTATCGGAACTCCACCAGACCCCCACTAACTCCAGGGAGGATGACTCAGCAGGAACTGGTGGGGACAGATCATCATATGGGCCCCACAATGCCTGGAACACCCCAGAAAGGCTGAGGTTAAAGTGTCCCACCAGGCCAGCAAAAAGGCAGGCTAAAAATACACATCAGACTAGGTTATAGTGGTAAAGTTTTCTTTCCTATAAACCCGAGTCCGTGGACTTAGAGTCCAGCTACAACTCTAGGTACTTCTGCATTATTTGAATCTGTTTTGATGATCTGAATCTCTTCTATGTTTGTGTTTTACTTGCATAATTTTCATTAACTTTTGTTACCCTGTGTCTCTGGCATGGAGACCCACGAGGAAGGAGTCCGCTGAGGGTGCTCCCACTGTGGCCTCCCTGCCACTTTGGTGTGACCACAGACTCCCTTGACCCTTCAACCTGAGGCTGAACCACAGTGGGACCTCTGGCTGCCTCCCCCCTGGGCTCAAAGAGCAGCCTGTGGCTCCTGGCCGCAGGACTGGCAGGGTGCCTTCCCAGCTGCCTTCCTACAGACAGAGTCCCTGTCAGCACCACCGCCCCACCTTCCACCCCCCCGCCCCCGGGGGAGAGGGGAGAGGGGGAGGGCCCCTTCCTCTCCAGCCGAGCTCCAGAAATCCCCCTCTGCCTAAGCAGCCCTGGCTTTGCTTGGTCTTGTGCTTACCCCTCACAACCGCAGGGGACCGTCCTCCCAATCCTGCCTGGGAGCCTAAAATGAAAATTCTGCGTCATGAAAGTGCCTCCTCTTCCCCTTTGCTAGCTGGAGTTCTCCCCGTCACTTCCTAAGAAGCATCTGTTTCCAAACCCATTTCCAACCCTGCAACCCTGTCACAGCCCAGCTTCAAGAAGCAAGAGGCAGGGCAGTAGGAAACGAAGAGAAAAATAACACTCAGTGGCCATCTTTTTATCTCAGGCACTTTACACATGTCACTTAATCCTAATATCTACCCTGCAGGGCGGGGATTAGCTGTAGGACATGTGAGAAAACTGTGGAGAATTCAGAGAGTTAAGCAACTTGCTCCAACTCACACAGCTAGTCAGTGACCAAGCCAAAATTCACATCTATGTCTGTCTGACTCCAAGGTTCCCAGATGGGACCAGTCAGTGCCTGACCCGCCGCCCCCGTGGTCTCTAGGGTCCATCGTCATAGAATCTACCCTCCCAGCTCAGTGTCCAGGGGTACTAGCTGAGGAAGTTCTTATGCCTCCACTGCCCAGTCTGTTTCTCCATTTCCAAGGCCCCAACAGAGGAATCTTTTCGGTCCGGCTCATCCTTTTAATCCGGGCCACACAACAGCGAGCAGTCCCTCTACCACAAGCACCTGCAACTCTGCCCCAGAGCCCACACCCAGCAAGATGGGAACGCTGGGGAATTCACCCTGAAGTAGCCCTCGATCAATGATAGACACGCAGTGGGGAGCAACTCACTCAGCTTCTCGCCCCTGGGGGAATACTCAGAGTGCCCAGAGGTCCCCAGAGGAGCTGAGTCCAAGGTGCCCCATTACAACGGTAATCTGCTCAGTAAAGAACCCTGCAGGGGCGTCCTTCTTTTTTATGCTTCATTTCTGTTTCCCTCCTGGAAATTCTCGGCATCACCTCCCAGTGAAGTACTTGCACTCAAATCCTTATCTCGTGGTCTGCTTCCAGGGCAGCCCAATCTCAAAGGTGTGAGAGAAAGAAAAGTCAAGGATGACTCCTAGGTTGTTGGCCTGACCAGTAGAGCTTCATCATCTTAGCTTAAGTAACTACATATCCTGAGCATATGCCATGTGCATCTGGCTGGGCCTGTGACATAGAGTTTGCCAATTAACTATCCCAGCCGCAGTGTGCAGTGTACAGGATCATCCCCATATTACCAGTAAGGAAACAGGCTCAGGAAAGTTCAAGCCTTTGCCCAGAGTCAGACAGCTAGTAAGTGGTGGAACTGGTTTTCAAGGATCTGGAGGTGAGGGAGGGAGTAAGTCCACCCTGCTTTGGCTTGGCTGCTCAAAACGTGGGATCAAGAGGACCCCTATTTCCACTAGCCAGCCCCTCACTCCCAGCAGGAAGGTTCTCCTTTCCTCACCGTAGAGATCTTTAATGGTGCTACCATCCACCTTTTCACTGACGGAGAAAGTGGAGGCAAGAGAGAAAGAAAAGAGAGAGAGAGAGAGAGAGACCAAAAGTACGGAGGGTGGGAGAGAATAAACGAGATAATAACAGCTATTTTGCAGTGAGTGCTTACAGCCCTGTTCAATTCTTTACGTCATCTCATCTTGCCAAAAGCCTTGAGGAAAGAATTGTCTAAAATTATCCCACATTTAACAGAAGCGGGGGAAGGACAAGCTCAACAGAACAGTGAAGAGACAATCCAGCCCACTTGACATCCCGGTGGCCTGGGTCCAGCCCCACCTCCCTGTGACTCAGCTGCTGTTCTCCATTTCTTTTTCTTTCTTTCTTTCTTTCTTTCTTTCTTTCTTTCTTTCTTTCTTTCTTTCTTTCTTTCTTTCTTTCTTTCTTTCTTTCTTTCTTTCCTTCCTTCCTTCCTTCCTTCCTTCCTTCCTTCCTTCCTTCCTTCCTTCCTTCCTTCCTTTCTTTCTTTCTTTCTTTCTCTCTCTCTCTCTCTTTCTTTCTTTCTATTTCTTAACAAAACAGTTCCACATCCTACTTTCTGAGCATTTCCTGCCTGGTCCCGGGGGTGGCAGGAGCAGGGAGTTTAGGGAATTAAGCCTCTGGAAGAGGACTGAAGCTACATGTCAAAGGACAGCCACATGACATAAAAACCCTCGTGCTTTCAGCAGCACCAGCAGGGCTTTGGAGAGAGAAATGCCGGTGGTCTGAGCATCTGCAGCGCTGAGGAAGGAGAGCAGCCTATGTGTCTGCAACACGGGAGGGTGGTTTTGTGGCTGAAGGGTTGTGTGCAACTGTGACAGCGGGGGTGATTCTTAACCATGCATCATGTGGCAGTGTCAAAAATGTACACGTCACCACTTATATATACCCCCAAGAGGGTTGTTCTCTTTATTTTCAGTGACTGGTCTCACACTGGAAGATCCATTCCCACCAATGATGGAAGAAGATGGGAAACCCTCTCCAAGATGGCCTCAGGATGCAGGGGGCACTTAAGCAGCCTCGAGGCCCTGGCTGGGGGTGAGGGACGTGGCTCTCATCCTGCTGGCTCTCGTTAATGCCGCATTGAGGTGTGGCTCCTCTCACCTTGTTCTGAACCCTCCTGGCTGCCACACTGCTGCAGCCGGGGGACTCATGGTCTGCTCACTGGGTGTGGCCAGGGCCCCTGGTCCCTCACTTGCTGCCTCTGCCCCACCATGTTCTCATTGACCTGAGTCTCAGCACATCCTCCCTCCTTTTTAAGCCACCCACTTGGCAGCCTCTGCTCTAGGGTCATCCGGAGCCTCACCAAAATATCCCCAAACTCGTCCATACTGCATCTCAGAGACTGCGGGAAGTCAGGAGTCTCAGCCCATCCACATCCCCCGGGAGAACTAAAGGCTGGTGCTGGATCCTGGCACCTCTCTCTCCAATTCCCAGCTTCTACTGAATTCTCTCTTTCTTCACATGCTGCTTCACCCACCACGGGTCAGGGCCCCCATTCCCTCAAAACAACCCTGGTGTGAGCTATTGGGTGTTAACAGATGTTTACTGGAAATTTGGGCATAAGATAGGTTCTGAATGTAGCACAGAATGATTCGAGTGAGAACTTGAAATTGGATATTAACCATAAAAAATCCCTGCCTTAGAAATCCACTGGCCATTCCCTGCCAGAAAGAATTAACCTCTCCCTGGCCTGACTTCCTTCCCAACACCTGGGACCCCTGCCCATCTCCCCTCTTCTCCCTCACAACCCCACACCAACTCTCACACTGACCATTAAAGACTCCCAATCCTAGTTCTTTCTTTTGCAGAACAATTAGCCCTCTCTAGGCAATATAGGTAGGGGTGGGATAAGGTAGGGGGTCTCCCCCTTTATTATCGAACGTGTCCATTATGCATTTTTCCCCTAAGCCCAAGAGTAATTCCCCCCCTAAGATTTTTGCCCTCCTTTTAGATCAGTCAGCTCAACTCTAACCAGCTCTACTAAAACAACAGTCTTGTACTGCCTCATACATTTCTTTGAATCCTCACAGTGAAGGGTAGGCAATATTATTATCCCCATTCCACAGACAAGGAAACCGAGGCTCAGCAAAGTGAAAGAATACAGCCACTGAGTGAATCAACAGCCAGGCAAGAACTCAAACCCAGGTCTGCCTTACTCTAAACGCCGTGCTCTCCACCACTGCCCATCCTGGGAGGAGCTATGTTTCTGCAGCTGGGAGGAGAACCCCATTTTCAGAACAATTCCCATGCGGCAGGAAAGGCCAGTATGCTGCAGGGTCATCTGTGGAGCCAGGAGATAAGGACCCCTGACGCTGGGGGAGGCTGCTCCCCTACAGTCCTGACACCCCATCTTCACGGAGCAGCTCCCAGAACTTCCTGAGTCAGCCTCTCCCCTGGCCAGAGAGTCACCACTGTGAACACCAGGGCAAGTCCCATCCTGCAAACAGTCACCTTGGGGCCGACCATACCGTCTCTAGACCTCAGAGCTACAGAGAGGAAGCTGCAAACTCGAGGCTCTCCCAGACCATCTAATCAGCGTGCACCCCTGGTGGGCAGGCACCATGCCTCTTTCACCTCTACTGGGGAAAGGGACCAAGCCCAGGAGGCCCTCATTTCCAACCAAGACTGTTTCTTCCCTCCCTCATGAGAAAGGGCCCCAGCAGGAGGCCCTGACTTCGAGACAATGTGCACAGCTGTGACCATTCACTGAGCGTCTGCTGTGTGCCAGGCCTTGTACACAATGACCTCCTCTCATCTTTCCAGTCCCAGGGCTCAGTAGTATTGGGTTGGCCAAAAAGTTTGTTCGAATTTTTCCGTAACATCTTACGGAAAAACCCGAACGAACATTTTGGCCAACCCAATAGTTGGCCCATTTTACAGATAAGCAAACCATCTAGCAAGATCATGGCAGTTTCTTGAGTTTTTGCAGCTTCAGCAGCAGAAGTTGAAATTTGAACCAAAGCTTGTGCAACTCTGAAGCCTGTGATGTTTCCACTTCAACATCCTCTGTCGGAGGAGATAGATAGTGATCTGCCTCTCCTTCCCTGGGTCCAACCATCAGTCTTCTTTTAGGGGGAGGCACATAAGGCTGTGTTTTTGGTGTTAAAGTGTGATTCTAAAAGGCCAGTCACCTGATGGGACGAGGGGTGGGGTGAGAGGCGGTAGCAAGGACGAGCCACTGGGTGAGTCGTCCCGCCTCGGAGAATCCCACTGAGAGGACCCGGGTCTCTCACTGGACTCAGGGATAAAAGAGGTTCTGAGACTGAGAAACGCCAAGGGAATTCCTCCTGGACACCTGGGCACATCCTTCAGGTGACTCTTTATAAATAAACCAAACACGCACATGATACAAATTCTGAAGATGCAAAATAGTATCCCCCTGGGGGAGGAGGGATAAATTGGGACTTTGGGATCGACATATACACACTACTATATTTAAAATAGATAATCAACAAGGACCTACCGATAGCACAGGGAACTCAGCTCGATATTCTGTAATAACCTAAATAGGAAAAGAATTTGAAAAAGAATAGATACATGCGTATGTATAATTGAATCACTTTGTTGTACACCTGAAACTAACACAATATTGTTAAACAACTATACTCCAATATAAAATAAAAATTTTCAAAAAAGAAAAAAAATCAAGCAAGCTAAATGGGATCTGGGTGAAAGATTCATGTAAAAAAAAATATATATATATATATTTTTTTTACCAGAAACTGAAAATATATACTAATTTGGAATAGTTATATTGGTTAGAATGATATATATCAATTTTTCAAAATATATTTTTTGTCCTAAGTAAACTGACATTTTAAATGTCTAAAAGCTTTAAAGAAATAGTATCCCTCCTACCCCTCCCTGTTCCCAGGCCTCCCTCCTATTCCCCTTCCTAATAGGAAGGGAAGGTAATTGTTACCAGTTTCTTACAAGCCTCCAAAAGAGAATCTATACATATGAGTCCTTTTTTTTTTCCACACATGTAGCACACTACACAGACTATTCTGTTTCTTTTTTTTTTTTTTTAATATTTATTTACTTGGCTGCGCCAGGTCTTAGTTGCAGCATGCGAGACCTTCATTGTGGCGTGCAGGATCTTTTGGTTGCGGCATGCGAAGCCTTAGTTGCAGCCTGTGGAATCTAGTTCCCTGACCAGGGATCGAACCCGGGCCCCCTGCATTGGGAGCATGGAGTCTTAGCCACTGGGCCACCAGGGAAGTCCCTATTCTGTTTCTTACTTCTTGTATCTTAGAGATCATTCCATATCTGCGCGTAGGGAGCTACATCATTCTTTTTAGCAGCTGCCTGACATTCCATTGCATGGAAGTGCCAAATTAGTTAATTAGTCCCTTACTGATAGACAGTCTCCAGCCTTCATTATTACAAACCATGAATACCTTGTATATATTAGGTCGTGCCTGTGTGCATATGTATGTAAGATAAATTCCTAGAGGTAGAATTGCTAGTGCTTATGAAATACAATATATGCTTTAAAAATTCAAATGGATTTTGCCGAACTGCCCTCCATAGAGGTTGCAGCAATGTGTAGCCCACCAACAATGAAAGGCAGCACAGGGAGTGCTTTCTGTATGAGGAAAGACCTTTAGCTGGCAGAGACAAGATGGCGGCAGACAGGCAGGCCTGTGCCTAGCCAGACATTCGTCCTAGGGCAAGTGACAAAGATGAGCCAGCCCCACCAACAGGCTGCTCCCTGCAAGCAAACCACCCATTTCACAGATGAGAAAACAGGCCCTGAGAGTTGACATGCCTCACCCAGAAACCAGGACCTGCTCCCATACATACACACTCACCCAGCTGCTGTTTCCAGCCTGCTTGGAGCCCACAGATTCCTGACCATCCACAGCTCTGAGGTGGGTAGCAGTGAGTACCCTGGACATTCATCCACCAGCCTAAAGAACAAAAAATCTCAACAGACCCTCTCCATGGTTACTGCTGGGCGGTGGGCATTGAGGGCAGGAAAGAAGTGAGCGTAACACGTGAGCCATGGGTGTTCTCAGCAGCCACTCTGTGGCGAAAACAGTTCTCTATCTTTGTACTTGGAAAGTACCTTCACATCTACTAACTCATTCCACCTCCACAGCAGTTCTCTGAGTTACACAGGGTAGGGATCCTTATATTCATTTCCCCTGTTTGATAGATTTTAAAAATAAAGTACGACTTGCCCATTGCTAGAGAGGAAAAGAGACCAGAGGCAGACCTAGGGTTTCTGGTGCCTAATCCTGGCCACATCCTGTTGTGCATCTATGTAAGCAATCTCCTGTGATATATGTCCACAGAAACCCCCCTTATCTGCCCACATCCAGGATGAGTCACCCTGTCCCGAGAAATGTTGTTTGGGACCCTCCAATGCATGGATATACAAGAATTCCTTTCTCTGGGTCCTCATCTTTGTTTCAGCTCCAGAGATACATCCTTTGTGAGGAGACTCTTGGGATGGCTGGATGTGTACTGTATCTACGTGTCTGGTGTGGCCTCTGCAACATGATGGGTGCTCAATAAAAATGTGTTTCCTGGTTGGCTGAGAGGCTGGATAGTTGAATGGATGGGTGGATGGGTGGGTGGAGTACTGGTTTAATTTATTTACTTTGTTCATTTTTTAAATTTTCTTACACCGCATCCATTCCCCCCTCCAAGTATTGCCTTGACATCCTTTGGTGGAAGTACTTCTCCCCCAGGGTATACAGTCTCGGTGGTACTGCAGCACATCAGGTGCTCGACCCTCTCCCAGCCAAGAAGCAAGCAAATGACACCAGCTTGGCTGGTTATCCTCCCTCCCTAGGACTCTGAATCCTTAATAGATTGAGATATGGATAGGAAAAATGGCCGGAGTACATTTATTTCAACAGTGGTGGCCTGATGAGACTGTCAAACAGTAGCTGCTGCCCAAACACCCAGATAGTTTCTCACCTGTCCTTTTTCTAAGTCAGGTTCTCCAATGCTCTATCCATTCTAGTAGCTACTCAGCATTACCCCCAGCACATTACCCTCCTGCTTAAGCTAGCCAGAGTTGTTTTCTGCACTTGTAAGCAAAGAATCTTAAATGACACAGATGTAGAGATGAAGGTATGGGTGGATGGGTGGAGGAGTGGAAGGAGTGAAGGAGCGAGTGAAGTGAAAGGGCCGAGCAGTGAGCATGTGGACGAATGCAGTACTGCCCGTGGAAGGACTTCATGAGCTAAGTGGTAAGGTGAGTCCCAAGCCTTGGAAAGACGGGAGGTAAGAAGGGGTAATAATGATAACCCCTCAGCCTTACCTGCAGGAGGAGTGATACGAACCAATTTTAGGGGCAATAAGACACCTATCCCCAGCTCTCCTCCAGGACACTACAGATCCTCTAGTTTGTATCTTTCAACTGAGAATGGCCTCAGAAATAATACTGTCAAACCTCCATTTCCTAGATGAGGAAACTGATAGCCACAAAAGGCAAGAGGTTTGCCAAAAATCTCACAACTAGGTTTGGCGCTGAACTGGGACTAGAGCTCAGGTCTCCTAATTCCCTGTCCCTTGCTCTTTTCACTGCCCAAAGCTGCCTCTGTTAGGAATGACTAAGGTGCAGAATTTCCAAATCCCATTTTGAGGAAATTCCCCAAGGGGGTTTCCTCTCCTAGGCTGAAGGTCCTAAAAAACGCAAATGGCTCAGGAGGTGCTAAGGTCCATCCTGTTGTGGCCTGAATGATCTGCGGTGGGGGGATGCACAGGGGAGGCAAGGCGAGAGACTGCAGACCCCCAGCCCCGGGAATGGACGCAACAGCCAAGAAGCCAGGGGGCTTCTCGGGACCAGCTCAAAAAAGGGGCAGAATCCAGATCACAGCCACAGGAATCCTGTAAGATTCTGAAACTTGTGTCACTTCCTTTGGAAGCCTGTCTGTGAAACTCTTTGAAAAAGGGTCTGCGAGCTGACCTGCAGGGACAGCCAGGAAGGGGGAAGAGGGGACCATGGCTCGTCCCACGGCCAGGCTCAGAGAGAGAGAAATCCAGAGAAGGGCAGAGCACAGGGCCTGAGTCTCTGAAGCCTGCCGCACAGGGGGCAGGAGAGCTCAAGGCAGGCCTGAGTCATCATTGTTTTCTATGTGTTTTCTTCCTAATCAGTGAAGTTATGCCTAAAATATCTAGCGCAGCGCCTAATAGCTAGTGGGAAATCACCGTCAACTCCCCTCGCCTGCCCTCATGCCTCCTGACACTGAGCTGAGAGGAACACCTCTCCTGGGCGGAGGGGGGAACACTGAGGGAAGAAATGCTAGAGCCTGGACATCTGGGGAGAGGAAGAGAAGGCGTCATCTTCTGAGTATGTACTTGTGCCAGGAATGGTGCCAAGCAGTCTACTGGTTGCCTCATTTCATCCTCTGCGGTGTCCCAGGAGCTAGGATTCTCTGCCCTATTTCTAGAAAGGAAGCCAAAGTGTAGACTAGTTCATAACGTGACCAAAGACACACAGAGAGTGAGTGATGTGTCTGAGTTCGGCCCCAAGTTTGTCCTCCTTCACCGGCCTTTCTCCTGGGGGCTGGGGACAGCAGAAGGGAGGGGCTGCCGTCCTCTGAATGTATGCACAGAGAAAGGGGAAGCCACCGACAAACACACAGAGGAAAACAAAAACAAAAAACAGACTCCGAAGTGTGAGGAGGAGGAGGCCCTGAAATCGTCTGCCCACCTTACCCACCACCCCCCGCCCCCAGCAGTTTTGGAAGAACTGATGCTTCTGCCTGGGCCTCGCTCCCACAGCTGCCCCCACCCCGCCAGGGTGTCTTGCAGTGTGCTCCTCCAGTCCCCCGAAGCAAGTGAGCACATCAGCAAACACACCGCCTGTGGTCTCCAAGCTGCAGAAAACAAGTGGGGTGTACACAGCCCCTGAACTGTGTGGTGAAGGTGCGAGAGGCCAGGGGGGCCAAGCTGCAGCCCTCCAGCCTGACTGTGTTTGAACAGGAGAACAGTCGTCACAGTTGGTACCCTGACACAGTGAAATGTAGCAGGGGATGGGGAAGGGAAGGGAGGCACAGAATAGCATGACATAGGATGAACAAACCAGAGCTGGACCAAAAGGCAAGGGCAGGCTGTAGCGGGAAAAGTCTTGAAGAGGGGTTCAAATCCTGTTCCCACCTGGGCAGATCCCCTGAGCCTGCTGGGAGGCCTCCCCTTGCACCTTTACACTGCCGCCCCCTACAGACCTCCGCCAGCACTAACGGAGCACCTACCCCAAGCAGGGCCCTGTAGGCACAAGGAAGGGGGAGACGGCAGCTCACTGGCTCAGGTGGGACACATGTTAACAAGGGCAGAGGAGGGACACAACCAGAGAGCAAATCTCCAATTTGTGAATGGAGAAAAGTATGGCTCATCAGGAGGAAATGACTTTGCCTCAGGCTTCTCCTGGGGCCCAGACTGGGATCCCTAGAGGATGGAGGGAATTTCCCTGCTTTGGACGTTTTTTTTTTTTTAAAGCAGCCAAAAAAGCCAGAGCTGCTCCCCACACAGTCATGGGGGGAACTCCAGGTCAGAGCAAAGCTTCAGAATCCAGATAGGATGAGGTTTCACTTTCTTTGCCTGCTTTTGGTTTCCTAACATCACAGTGGGAGGCTGAGCAGGCAGCCAGCTTCGCTTAGGAAATGAAGGGAAAGAGGAGAAAGGAAGACTGGGCCGGGAGGGCAGGGGAGGAGCTGCAGTAGGCTGGGGCGGAGTGTGCGTCTGGCTTCAGCACGGGATGTGCTAGGAAAAGGGGTGCAGGACGGAGGAAGGGTGATGAGAAGCAGCCCTCTGAACTCGAGAGGCCCATCAGTGAGCCTGCTGGGTCCATGAACCTCTTATATGCAAAACTTACATGTGTGAGTGTTTGGGGAGGTCTCCACATGTTTGTGGAAAGTGTTCACAGCTTTCCTCAGATTCTTAAAGGGCTCCATTCCCCAAAACCGGTTAGAATCAATCTCCCACTCGACAGATGAAGAAACTTAGTCCCAGAGAAAGTAAGCAACTTGCTCCAAGCCAGAATTAATCATACAGCTGGGTTTTGAACCCAGGAGTCAGACGCTAGAGAGCCCGTGAACTTAATCAAGATGCTGTAAGAAGTTATCAAGACTAAAGCAGCATTAATTTAGCATCTATCATGTCCAAGACATTTGTTGGAATGCAGGGGGAGAATACAAAAAAACAAATAGAAAAAAAAGCATAGGACATTGTTACTGTGTTCAGGGAGTTAAGACAAGACCAGTGAAAAGTTGACTCACAGTAAAGGAGTATGTTTTCCCTTGTTCTGGGTGAGCTCTTCCTGCCCCCCACCCCCACAAACAGACACTCCAGAGAGCAGGTCTTTGGCTCACATGGTGTCCTCAGCGCCTAGAGGGCTGCCTGGGTCACAGCAATTCTCAGTGACAATTTGCGGAGGCAGCAAGGAATGATGGAGCGTTGTAGGCCAACCACACTGGCAGGATAGGGAAGACAGAGACAGCTTCGTGATGTTTTCACCTCACCTGACGGTCTCCTAAGCACGTCCACTGTCATCACTTCCCTTGATCCTCTCGACCGCCAGTGGGGTGAGTCAGACGGCAGGCGTTCCTGGTTTTCAGGAACACAGAATGCCAGGTAAATCATAATGACAGTTGCCATTCATTGGACACCCACCCTGTACCAGGTACTGTACTGTTTACACAGGTGCTCTGATTTCCTCATGGAATCAGTGCTTTAGAGCCAGAGAATATACTGATTCCGTGAGTCTGAACTCCGATTTTGCACAGGAGAAAGTGAGGGGCAGAAATGGAATTGCAGTCAGGTTCTTCTCTCTCCTCTGCACACCCATAATCCCCTGGAACCACCAAAAGGGAAGAAAAATACTCCTGATGTACCCACTGCCTGTTCCTGCTTAGCCACCCAGCCATCCTACCCCCTCCCTATTCCCACTACCATTTATACACAGACATGCACACACACTTACACACAGCAGAATCGTTCACTGGGATTTAAAGATGGGGATGAGGTTGGTCATCTGTGGTTCCCTCAGCTCTGTCCTCAGCTCGTGTCCCAACTCAGCGTATTTGGTATCCAGAAAAGTACTTTCCTTTCTTCCTTAAAGAAGGAAACTGAGATCAAGGAAAGGCAACAGAAATAGAGCTCACAAGGAAAAACAGCCTTAGCAAAAGTTTCTGGATTTTTCTAGAAACTATGCAGTGTGGTAGGAAGCTAGGAACCAAGACAGACTTGGGTTCCATGTTGAATTCTTATCACTTTAGGAAATGTGAGCTTAAGCAAGTCATTTAACCTCTCTAAGCCCCAGCTGACCCACCTGCTTAAAAATAGTCTTCGTAATAGAGTTTACGAATCCACATCAACTGGGGTCTGGGGCGGGTGGTGAGGGGCTGTCTAGATTGCCAAAAAACCTACAGTATAGAATATCCTTAAAGGGACTGCCATTTTCTTACTCAATAATAACACGATAATAAAAGCTAATGTTAGTAAGTACTTAACAGTGTCAGGCATTGTACTTAAGAGCTTTACAAGCATGAGCACATTTACGGCAACTTACTTATCTCAACAGCTCTGGGAGGGGCCACTATTATTATCGCTGATTTATAGATGAGAAAAATGAGACCAGAGAGATGAAGTAACTTGTAGGAGGCCACCTGGCTTGTAAATGAAACATCAAAGCCCCTGCTCTTAACCACTAGGCAGCACAGCCTCCCACATTTGCTGACTAAGAGGATTACATGAAGGGAACAATTCAAACAGGCAGATCATTTTTGTGTAGATGGTTGGATGTTTCTTAAGTGCTTACAACTTATTTCTTTAAATGAGATGGGCCATGGTTTCCAAAACTGTGCTTCTATTGGTAATTGTTTAACGAGTCAGGAGGGAATGAGAGGATTCTTATGACAAGTTTAGAACAGCACCTGGCACCTAGAGAGGATGAAGAACAGCTTAACTGCCTGAACAATGTGGGTCAGTGGAAAGAGCTTGAGCCTGGTCATCAGAGCACTTGGGTTCATAAATTGGTACAGTCACTAGGGAGAACAGTATGGAAGTTCCTTAAAAGACTGAAAATAGAGTTACCATACGATCCAGCAATCTCACTCCTGGGCATGTATCCAGAAAAGACAAAAACTCTAATTTGAAAAGATACACGCACCCTGTTGTTCATAACAGCACTATTTACAATAGCCAAGACATGGAAGTAACCTGTGTCCATCGACAGATGACTGGATAAAGATGTTGTATATATGCAATGGAATATTACTCAAACATAAAAAAGAATGAAATATTGCCATTTTGCAGCAATATGGATGGACCTAAAGATTATCATACTAAGTGAAGTAAGTCAGACATCATAGATTATCATACTAAGTCAGAGAAAGATAAATATTATATGATACCAATTATATGCGGAATCTAAAAAATGATACAAATGAACTTATTGACAAAACAGAAACAGACTGACAGACATAGAAAACAAATTTATGGTTACCAAAGGGAAAGGGCAGAGGGAGGGATAAATTAGGAGTTTGGGATTAACAGATACACACTACCATATATAAAATAGATAAACAACAACGAACTACTGTATAGCACAGGGAACTATATTCAATAGCTTGTAATAACCTACAATGGAAAAGAATCTGAAAAAGAATACGTATATATATATATAGATATATAGGTATCTATACATATACATATATCTGAATCACTTTGCTGTATACCTAAAACTAACACAATCTGTAAGTCAACTATGGTTCAATTTCTCTTTTTAAGTCAGTCTGAAAAAAAAAATACTTGGGTTCAAATCCCACTTATTGCTGTGTGACCTCGAGGACCTTAATGACCTCTTCTGAGGCACGGTTTCCACTTCTATAAAAGGAGAATAATAACCATCCTGTCTCAAAGTCTTCGGGTGGAAGAAATGAGACAAGTTCTCCCCATTCTGGGTGATTCAGTCGCCCTCAGCCACCAAGTTACATATGTGACAATAGCTAGCAAAAAACATCCTTGGTGTAAGATTACTTTTTTTTAAATTATGCTTTTTTTAATGTGTTTGCCTTTGTTACTGTCAATAGACACTTTTAGGTAATTCAGAAGTCAACTTCAGTCCAACCCAGGCCAAACTGTCACTAATTCTGAATTATCCAAATAGGAATTGATGAAGATTGACTGTATCCAATTCTTTGGAATGGAGGAAGGACCTCGGCTGTAATCCAAACCACCACTTCATCCAGTTTCAAGGATGTCCCAACCATGAACCTTTTTTTTTTTTTTTTTTTTTTGCGGTACGCGGGCCTCTCACTGTTGCGGCCCCTCCCGTTGCGGAGCACAGGCTCCGGACGCGCAGGCCCAGCGGCCATGGCTCACGGGCCCAGCCACTCCGCGGCACGTGGGATCCTCCCGGACTGGGGCACGAACCTCTGTCCCCTGCATCGGCAGGAGGACTCCCAACCACTGCACCACCAGGGAAGCCCAACCATGAAACCCTTTCATGGTGAGCAGTACTTAGCGGACCGAGCACTGCAGCGAGAGCCAGGGCACCTGGACTCTGATCTCGTCGTACTGCCCTTCCTCCTGTCCCCAGGGAAGCAGCTTCCTGACCTCTGGGAGGACCCCTGCCCTGGCAGACGAAGCTGAGGATGCCAGCAGAGGAAGAGATTTTTCCACCGCCACTGCTTGTGCTGGTTCTTCTCAAGGGCAAAGAGGGAAGTGATGAGCTCACTCTGTATTGGAGGGCAGTGAAGAGAGGAGCGAGGGAGAGAGAGAGACTCACATTTCCGGAGGCTATTTCAGTTTTCTTTTCTGTTTTGTGCAATTTCACTTATGATATCAGCCAGTGTGTGGCTGCTCTTTTGGAAACTCCCCTAGTGAGGGCGCCCCCTCTGCTGGCCGGGCTCCCTATAAAGGGCCACCCTGAGCTGCAGAGAATCCCCGCAGAGGATCCTGAGACAGCACGTGGATCTCCCACAGCCTCTGCTCACAGCTACCATGAAGGTCTCCGCCGCCGCCCTCACTGTCATCCTCGCCATGGCTGCCCTCTGCGCTCCTGCGTCTGCCTCCCCATGTAAGTCCAGGTCCTGACCACCACAGCCCCCGGGGTCCGACCCTTAGACTGGCCCAGACCTCGCCCTCTTTTCAACTGTAGCATTTATACCATCTGAACCCTACGACTTACATTCCCCTGTACTGCTTTACCCAGATGTCCAGTTGTCCCTGATAGATCTCAAAGCCACTTCATGGCAGGGACCCTCTGAACAACTTGTATGTGTCATCAGGGTCTACACCCCAAGCCCTGCAGGTGCTCGCTGAGTGTGGACTGATGCTGGGGATACTAGCAGGCAGGGGCAGCTTGAGCTGATCTCCAAACATGACTAACTCATGTCTAGCAGCAGCAGGGTTTCTAAGAAGCTTCTAAGCACTTAAGTAAAACTCTCCTGGGACAGTCATATTCCCTCCATTTCACAGATGGAAAAAAAATGGGACATGAATCTAATTAAATGCCCACTCTGGGTCAAGCATTGTGCTGATTGCTTTGCAAATATCACCTTATTTAATGCTCACATCTACTCTCTGAGTAGCTGTCCTCGACTTATAGAAGCCCGGAGAGGTTAAGTAACTTGTCCAAGTTCACACAACTAGGAAGTAAGGAAAGCAGTGTTCAAACCCAGCTCTGTTTGGCTCTGAAACACTACTACTCTGCTGGGAAATGGCAACTGACACTTCCCAGGGCCATCCTAAATTAACTGACCAACAAAAAGTCCTCCTTCTCTGTTCAGAGCCCTTCTCAGTATGCCTCAGCCAGAGGGTCACAGGATAAAATATGCATCTTCAGGCCTCTCTTAGGGGTCCTGGCTCAGTCATGAAGTCTGAGTTTTGGAAGCCTCCCTGCAACCCACCCTAGGTCTCAAAGAAACCAAGTTTTGAACCCACTGAGGATCCTAGGAGAGCAAGAATAAGGGCAGAAGACCTAAGACAAGCCCGCAGGAAACGCAGGATGCCCTCAGAGCCAAAGGCATGGGGTCGTGGTATAGAGGGAAGCCTCAAGGATTAGGTGAGGCAATCCCCAGTCTGGCACTGTGTGTCCATGGCCAAGTGACTTTACCTCTCTGAGCCTCAGTTTCAGCCAAAGGAGGATAATAGTCTGTTCAAGATAAATCATATAGGGACTTCCCTGATGGTCCGGTGGCTAAGACTCCATGCTCCCAGTGCCGGGGGCCCGGGTTTGATCCCTGGTCGGGGAACTAGATCCCACGTGCTGCAACTAAGATTTCTCATGAGGCAACAAAGATCCCACGTGCTGCAACTAAGACCCGGTGCAGCCAAATAAATAAATAAATATTTTAAAAACGAAAAAAAACAAAAAACTTTAAAAAAGATAATTCATATAAAGCACCCAGCACAATACCCAGTGTGCACTGTCAATGAATCCAGGATTCTTCTTTCTTCCCTCTCCCAGATGCCTCGGACACCACACCCTGCTGCTTTGCCTACCTCGCCCGCCCGCTGCCCCGCGCCCACCTCCGGGAATATTTCTACACCAGCAGCAAGTGCTCCATGGCAGCAGTCGTGTGAGTCTCAGCCCTGTGGAACCCTCCAGGGGGTGAGGGAGGGACACCTTTTGCCCCAGAGCCAGTCCCCCGGCCATGAGCCCTCAGAGATGGCGCCCCATCCACTCTCACCCATCCTCCGGCTGCTCAAATAGCCATGGTTCCGCCCTCTCTGGCTTCAGATCCCCCAGCTATCGTGGAAAAAGGCTAGACAAGGTGTTCCTGAAGGATCCTCCCCACTCTGATGGGCTAGGTTAGATCTCTGATCTTTACGGATGTGACTGTTTCTTGAATCTGGTCTGCCATGCCCCTGGGTGGAGAAGATCGACTCAGTCATCCCTTTCCAGTTAAGAACCCCGCAGTCCCTCATATCCGACACCCAATCAAATCCACCTGCAACTTCAAAAGGAACTAAAGAGGAGAGGTCAGAGGTCAAGGCCCTAGTTGCAGTCAAGCGTGTTAAAAAAATAAGTTATTGATTGATGAAGAAATAATGAAATGAGATTCCCCTTTAAGTACGTAAGCTACCACATTTAGAAAAATAATAATCCTTGCTACCTAGGAAGTGCCTACTGTGTGTCACATGTCTTACATGCATTATCTCTACATTTTATCAGAACATCCCTGACAGGTATGCATAATTTTCTCCACGTTTCAGATAATGAAAGTGAGACCCAGAGAGGTTTGGTGACTTGCCCAAGGTTGTACACTAAGTGAGGGAGGGATGGAGCCTGTTTCTGGAGCCTCCTCTTTCTACTCTAGCAAGGTCATTAGTGATAGTGGCTTAAGTAGTTTAAGATGATAGAGACTTAAAGAATGAAAATGGGGCAATCACAAAGTTTTCCATATAACGATGAAGTTTTTTAATCCAAACATTTCTGTGACACTGGCAAAGTTACAGGTATTCAGATTTGGCCTTTGGTCCTGATGAATCTTTCGAAGTATAGCAATAATATTTAGCACTACTGGGACTTCCCTGGCAGTCCAGTGGTTAAGACTCCGAGTGCGGGTTCCATCCCTGGTCGGGGAACTAAGATCCTACATGGCACGTGGTACAGCCAAAAAAAATGTAGCACTACTAATTTTATCTCTGAAAACAAGTATTTTTCAAAAGGAAAACAATTCCTTCTTCGAGCACCTATTACGGGCAGGCAGAGTGGAGTAAAGCACCATCCCTGCCCTCTGGGGCTCAGAGTCTAAGACAGATGTAGCAATGACCAGGGCAACCTGCATAAGAATGTTACAAAAGGAAAGAGGGAACACACCGCGATTCGGGGCTTAGCTAAGAGAAGGGATTTAGGCAAAGTCTGCTGCAAAAAGTGCTGTTTGACTTGGGATTGGACTGAGGGACGGGGTGTATGAGGCAGAGGGGATGTTGCCAAGACTCTCCTCTGGTTTTTGTAGAGTCTCCGTATAGGAAAGCACTGAGGGCCTTGAGTGTCAGCACAATGAAGCAAAAGTGTGAAATGAGTTGGAATGGGGAAAGTCTAGACAGGAGAGGTCCAGTGGAGAGGCTGCTGTGGTCCACATGATTGGTACTGAGGCTGAAGAGGACCTAAAGCGAAGGAGAGACGGGGTGAGGAAGCTTCTGAGGCGGAATCAGCAAGCCCTGGCAAGTGCTGTGAGGTCGGTAGCAAGGAAGAGAGAGGGGTTGATTGTGACGCTGAGGTTTCAACCCAGACTTGGAGAAGGGTGAAGGTGGAGCCCTGTGAAGTCCTGAGGAAGAGCTGTTTAAAAGGGAAAGGACCAAGGTGCCAGCACAACAACTTTATGGAAAGTCCAGCAGGGAATGTAAGGTGAAGGGTTTGTAGCCGAGGAAAGGGTGCTGGGGCCGGAGATGTGACATTTTTTTTATAGCAGGAAGGGGTCTCCCAATGTCACAGTGGCAGGAACACAGCAGTCTTGGCTGTTCCGGCTAGTCTGTCTTGATTAAAATCCCAGCTCTGCCAGTTAGTAGCTGCATGAGCTTGGGCCCATCACTTAACCTCTCTGAGCCTCAATTTCTTCATCTGCAAAGTGCAGTAAAATAGAGGTATTTCCCTCACTGGGTCAAAGTGAGGATAATAAAAAGATAAAATTAGAATATTTCCTGGCACACAGTTAGGTGCCTGATAAGTTGTTAACTTATATCATCATCCTTCTCCCCCTCTAAATGTATTATTATATACATAGAACTGACAAGTGAAACTTGATGAGTGAATGCAAAACATTCAGTCACTAACTCATTCAATAAATATCCATGAAGCACCTACGGTGCTCCAGACCCAGTGCCAGAGACTTGCCGAAGCGCACAGAAGAGAAGAGAAGCCATGTTGAGCACACCTGCTGTCAAGGGGCAGGTGAAGGTGGAGGGAGGTCAGGCCAGGAGAGGCCCTACACAGAGCGGGCAGGGAGAGAAGGCTTGGCAAGGGGGGCCGCTAGCCGGTATCACATTCAGCAGGGAGCAGCAGCAGGAAGCCTGGGCAACCCTCCCCCCAGATGTCGGTTTCCTGACCTTTCGACTTCCTGGCCTCAGGCCAAGGGGGCTGAGGAAAGAGGACAGTGAGTCTGCAGGCTCTCCTGTATGACACCTGGCTTGCCGAGGGCAGGGTCTGCATCGGAAGCTCCCTCACCACCCCAAACAAGAAGACAAATACTAGGAGGCACCAGAGCCCAGTACACCCCTTCTGCTCCCTTTCTCTTCTCTGCACGCCAGGCAGGGGAGAAAGAGAGGTGGTCAGGTGGCTCTGAGTGAGGCTCAGAAAAGGGGAAGCAGCTTCCCTGAGAAAAAACGCTCTCCATGATAGAGCACGAAAAGGGGCCAAGAAATCCTCATTCTCTTCAGATAACCTAAGCCTTCACTTTGTCTGGAAACATCTCAAAAAGGTGCAGGAAAGCATCCTGAAGGAGAAGCCAAAATGAGAACGGTCCACATAGGCAGGGCTAGCTCCACAGTAACACGTTAATGGGTAGCACTGCTGGCCAGACCCAGGGTGTCCCTCAGAGAGAACCAGTCTCCCAGCAAACAGGTGAGGCAGGCAGCTGGACGTAGCCCATGATCCCCGGCCTGTGAGCCTTCCAGCTTACACCATCAACACCTGTAGAGAGAAGGCCTCCTGCCCTCACCGGCCTCCACATTCTGGCCGGTTAATTGGTAGAAATGCTTTGACATCTGCCAGTATCTCAGGGTCCTCAACCTCTCCGAGCCACGGTGTCCAGTACCGGGACCTTCGGGCTCACGTTGCTCTGATCCACCCTAAAGTAGAGGTCCCGCAGCACCCCAGTAACAACACGTGCATGGTATTTTTCAAAACTAATTTATATGTACTATCTCATCTGAGCTTCACAACAATTGTGCTAACTAGGAATTATTTCTCTCCACATTTTAGAGGTAAACGTACAGACTCAGAGGCCCTAAGTGATTTGCCCAAGATAATCTAACTAGTAAGTGGTGAAATCAAGACTCAAGTTCATGTCCTTCTTCTGTTCACCCAGGCACACACAGATGGGTTCCTCTGTCGAGTGTCTAAGGCACTGTGTTATCTAAGGCCAGATCACACATTTGTTTCACCACCTCGTCTCCCACTTACTCAGCCATGACTCAGTTCCTGGAAGACACCTCTTTTTCTCTGCATCTTCAGCACCCAGCACAGGGTCTGAAACAGGAAGTGCTGAGAAGTGGTTGACCAGCTCAAGCCTGGGCTCCTAGGGCCCCGTATCCCCTTAGATCTCCAGGCTGCATGTGTTTTTGCGGCTTGGGGGGCGGGGGGTTAAAATGCACACAGGACTGCTTCTGGCTTGGAGCCCTTTGACCCAACAGAAGAGAAAATGTTCTTTCCTTGAACGCCATACAATCGTATGGAACTCCAAAACTAACCCACCCAGTATCATTTCCCCCCTGCCTCAATCCACCTCATCTCCAAAACTGGCGCTCCCAGCACTGACCAGGTCTCACCCTCTTCTCTCCCACAGCTTTATCACCAGAAAGAATCGCCAGGTGTGCGCCAACCCAGAGAAGAAATGGGTGCAGGAGTACATCAACGCTTTAGAGTTGAGCTAGGATAAAGGACGCCTTGAACCTGAACTTGTGCAAACTTTGCTTCTTGCTCTTGTCCTAACCAGCTTGGGAGGTTTCCCCCCAGTGCCCTCCTCCCACCCGCTCCTTGGAAGGCACAGATTCCACCACCTGCAGCAGCTGCTGTAAAAGCCTCCCAGGGCTCCTGGGGCTCTGCCTTGTGCACAGGAGGTCTCTAGGCTCCGAGCTTCAGAGCCCTCGTCCAGCCACCGCTCTGCAGCCAGGAAGGATGTCAGCACCTCTGGAGGTGAAGGAGGGAGGGAGGCTGGGCTCCTACAGTCATGCCCCATGACCAAAGTGCCCATCTCAGCCCCTCACTGGGAAGGGCTGACTGGCAAATGTAAGAAATCAGAGTTTCATTAAAATTCTCAATGCAATTACAAAGCAGGCTGCTGGTTTGACTTCCTGTCGGGAACCCCCCTTCCTTGTGAGCATAAAGCACTGGATCCAGGGCTGGTCACATCTGGTGTCCACCCTGGATTTGGGGGTTGTGGCCCTATGCAGTGAGCAGGCCCGGGGGCACAGGCTCTCTGAGAAGGGGCCTGGGCAGGACAGAGCAGGTAAAGGGACCAGTGACTCATCCACTCTGAAGGGAGACAACAGTCACTACCTCCCAGCCCCCAGGCCCCAAGAGTTTCTCTCACTTCCCGCCACACACCTCCTTGCTTCCTCAGACCATGGTTGGCCCTTCCGCCTACTCCGCTGGCTTCCACCCTAGCCCACCCTACCCCTTATCGGCAGTGGGTTTCTTTGACACACCGCTCGTGCCCCTGGAATGGGATTTCATGGCACTCCCAAAACACCTCAGTTCTTTCAAATAAAGGGAAGGAGGGATTTTGTGGTTTTCTACCACGGCACCAGCACTTTTCAGGTGGGAGTATTCCAACTTTCCCATCGATGTGTTCCTTCCTGTGAACCTGTCTTAGCAAATATATCCACATAATTAGAGCCGGCGTTAACTGCACGATCACTCTGTGCCAGGCATTGTCAGCTCCCTACATCCACCATCCTTCATCTTCATAACCCTTTGGGGCGTGGAGTATTATTAACCCTGTTTACAATGGGGGAAAACCCTTGGCAAGAGATGGAAATAACTTGCCCAAAGCCCCAAAGCAAAACAAAAATAAAAAACAAACAAACAAACCAAAAAAACAGGGGAGGTGGGGTGGAAGGTGGTACAATGAACATTTAGACGCACCAGGTCCAAGGTCCAATGCCAAAGCTGCTGCTTTTTTTTTTCCGTCTTTAATCTGAAAAATTTCAAACCTAGTGAAATTTGCAAGAATACACCCATATACCCTTCATCTAGATTCAAATATTAATGTTTAACCACATTTGCTTTATCTATGTGCATATACGTGTGTGTGTGTATACACACACATGTATATTATACAGATGGTTGGTATGTACATTTTTGTCTGAAATGAAAGTTGCAGGTGTGATTTCACTCCCCCCCAACAGTTGCAGCGTGTATCTCCTAATAACAAGGACATTCTGCGTAGCCACAGAATGAGTAGCATTTAACACTGACACGATATTATTTTCTAACATGGAGTCCATGATCAAATCCCCACAATTGTCCCAATTACGTCCTCTATAGCTATTTTTTAAAATCAGGCTCCAATTACAGGCACATATTGAAGTTAGCTGTCGGGTCTTTTTAGTGTCCTTTAACAGACTTTCTTTGTCCTTAAGATGTATTGATATTTTCTTCAGGAGTTCAGATGGGGTTTTTGTAGAATATTGCCTAAGGTGGGTTTGCCTGTTGTTTCCTCATACTTAGATTCAGGTTGAACATTCTAGGCAGGAAAACCACATGGTGACGCTGTCTTCCTCAGTGCAGCATGTCAGTTTACTGGAAGTGATGGTCCAGTCGGAGGACTTGGTGGCCTGTGTTTTCTCACTACAGCGAGCTGCCTGCTGTGTGCCAGGCACTATGCTAGGTGTCGAGGTTGCAGTGTAGCAATCACTGCAAGCAATGAAAGGAATTCCGTGTAGTACACATGACATGAAACCTTCGACAGAAGCAGTGGCTCAGCGAGCACGAGGACTCTATGACAGTCAGCTGTTGGTGGCAATGGAAGCTGATGTACAGCTGATAGACTCTGAGATAAAATCTGTAAAGGGATGGCATTTCTACTTTTCAATGTCAGTATATGTGACTATCCACATTTGCATTTTTTTATTATTGCTGTTCTTATATATTTTGTTTTAATAATTCCAGAGTTTCTTTTATTTTTATTTAGTTTTAGTTTTGGCAGCACCTCACAGCATGTGGGCAGCATGTGGGATCTTAGCTCCCCAACCAGGGATTGAACCCAGGCCCCCTGCAGTGGAAGTGCGGAGTCTTAACCACTGGACTGCCAGGGAAATCCCCACATATTTTTTAAAACTCAGATTTTTTTTTTCTAAAATGAAATAAAATAAATGTGCTCAGTGGTCAAAAGAAAAAAAAGAGTTACATCTCTTGCTGCCAAGGAAGGAGGCGTGTGTATGAATAGGGCTTTCCCATTTTTTTTGCCATTTTCCTGATGACTAATCGTAAGGACAATCCCTGCTCCTAACGTGGGCTACGTGAGCTTGAAGTTCACTAAACGCTTCGACTTTCTTTTTGAATTTATGCCTCACCACTGCCCCTCTACCTAGCCAGACAAGCATGGCTTTCCCACTTTTCAGATGAGGTAAGTGAAGCTCCCAGAGAGAAAGTGACTAGCTCAATCCACAGGCAAGTAGATGCCAAGGCTGGGACTCCAGAATGGAACCGGAGTGTTCTATTTACCTAGGCGATCTGGTTGCCCAGCACTTGGAGGCTTCCACCTCCAGAAGCCCAGACACCTCACTAGTCCCTCTTGTGCCACAGAGGACAGGTCTCCCTGAGCTGTGACCTTGCTCCCACAAGGGAGTAGTCCCTGTAGTCCCCTCCCCAGCCCAGGTGCTCTCTGGTTCCCCCAGGAGTAGAGGATGGCCTACGAAAAATCAGTCGACATCTCTGACATCAACAGGTCAATGTTCAAGTGCCCATGGCTGGAATATCCAGAAAGGACCAAAGGTGAGGCTGAAATGGACAGGAGTGGAGTCAGGGATAGGGACCTGAAAAGGAAAGCTCCCTGGCACCCACTCCCGGGCAGGGGTCTAGGTGATGTCAGCAGATCCATGGGAAGAGGCAGGGCAGACCCTTGGATACTTTCAAGGCCCCCCACAGCCCTCAGGGTAAGTCTCCAGCGCCCTCTAAGATGGGACGTCTCTGTGTCTCCCCAGCTGCTGCCCCCTCATCTGCACCCCATTCTTACAACTCCGAGGTTTGCAGGTATTCCTCGTGCCCACTGCTCTTCCCCCTCATCTGTCTGGCTACCTCCTACTTGCTCTGAAGACTCGGCTTGTGTATAATCTCCTCTGGGAAACCCTCATCTGGACCGCACGTGCCTTTATCCATCTTCACATTTGTTTCCCTCTGTTAATCACCAGTAAACAGTTCTGTTTCACCAGCTAGAGCAGTGGTTCCCAAAGTATGTTCCCAGGACCAGCAGCCTCAGTATCTTGTTAGAAAAGCAGATTCTCAGACCACACCCCAGATTGACTGAATCAACACTCTGGGGATGAGTCTTCATCTGGGGATAAGGAAATCTGTGTTTTAACAAGCTCTCCAGTTCTTTCTAATGCACACTCAAGTTTGAGAACCACTGAATGAAACCAGTGGTTTTCACCATTAGCTGCACATTAGAATCCTCAGGGGAGCTTTCTAAAGTGCCTGGGCCCCTTCCTCAGAGAATCTGATTCAATTAGTCTGATGTAGGACTGAGGCATGTTAAAAATTCCCTCAAATAATTCTAATACCCAGCCAGGGTTGAGAACCACTCTGCTAGATCAGTGTTTCTCCAATTTCAACGTGCATAGGAATCCTGCTCAAATGAAGATCCTGACTCAGTAGGTCTGGGGTGGAGCCTGGGGCTCTGCATTTCTGAGAAGCTCCCAGGCTATGGCAATCTTACTGTCCCACAGACCAAGATACCAGGAAAGTATGAGTCCCTGAACAACAGGAATTATGCCTTATTTACCTCCCAGTGCCTGCTACAGCGTTCATTAAATGCTAATGCTAAATAAATGAAAGACTGGAAGGATGACTCTTCAATCCACCCTTGTCATTGCCATCCCATTTGTACCACAGAACTCAGAAGAGCCACAGCTCCTGTTCTCCTGCCCTTGTCCTGCCACCAGGTAAGACCCCTAACTTCTGCCACCCTGGGAGCTTTGTTGAAGTAGGAGGGGTAGCAGACTATCCTTTCCCATTAAGGCTAGTTCGTAGAACCCTGACACTCACCCCTGGGGCTGCCACTAACTATGTGTGACCTTGGACAAGTCACTTTCCCTCCCTGAGCCTCAGGAGTATCCTCTGTCACAAGCCAACCCCTGCCCATCTCCCTTTATCAAGTCGCTATGAGACAGTATCTGTAAGGCTTAGGCTATGCAGGCAGGGCTTAATAATGAGTCATTTTTATTAACACAGGGATCTTCCTCATTAGAGTTGCCAGATAAAATGGGATGCCTGATTAAATCTAAATTTCAGCTAAACAATGAAGATTTTTTAGTATGAATATGTCCTAAATATTGCCTTCATTACCTGGAATCAAAATTCAACAGGACATCCCGTTTTTTATTTGCTTGGTTTTTACTAAATCTGACAACCCTACTCATACTGAGTCAATGCCCCGTTTTCTGAAGTCACGACAATCACC
Source organism: Mesoplodon bidens (assembly GCF_964165515.1). Lineage (NCBI taxonomy): Eukaryota > Metazoa > Chordata > Mammalia > Artiodactyla > Ziphiidae > Mesoplodon > Mesoplodon bidens. The sequence goes on from NC_138179.1 coordinate 9,726,648, forward strand.
TGAGAACTCTTATGATGATCTTCTCAGTCACCACACTGGGAACCGCTGGCTGAAGCCCCTCTTCCTTGTTGCTCAGAGATCTGTTGTAGAGACAGGAAGGCTTGAGAAGAGACAGGAATGAATCCTAGCCAAACCTTCCGAGAAAGCCTCTAACCCATCCAAAACCCTCCACTGCAACCAGAGCTACAGTTTCACAATTGTATAAGAGAGAGATTATTTGAAGAAATCCTGCTTTTCCAACAAAACTATTAAGTTCCATGAGGGCAGGGCTGATAACTGTATCCCCAGCACCTAGTGCTTGGCACATGGTAAGTGCTCACTAAGTATCTGTTGAACGCCTGAATGAAGGAGCTGCAGCCTGAACTTCCACCCTCCCTCTTTACTCCACATCTCCCTTGCCCCCTGCCTTTTCATCTCCTTGCCCGAAGCTTTTTCAAAGTACTCTGAGATGCTCAACTAACCAAACTGTGTACAGTTGTCCCTCGGTATCCACAGGGGATTGGTTCCAGGACTCCTGCGGATACCAAAATCCATGGATATTCAAGTCTCTTGTATAAAGTGGCGCGGTATTTGCATGTAACCTACACACATCCTCCCTAGATTACTTATAATACCTGATACAATGTAAATGGTAGGTAGAGAGTTGCTGGGTACGTGGCAAATTCAAGTTTTGTTTTTTTGGAACTTCCTGGAATTTTTATTTTCCAAGTACTTTCAATCTGTGGTTGGTTGAATCTGTGGATGTGGAACCTGTGAATACAGAGGGCCAACTGTACTCAGATCAATTTGCAGATCAGCAATGGCTTCACAATCTTTATGTCATTTGTTCTTCACAACCACCCTGGGAGGGGTACAGAACAAGGATTATTAGCTCCAATTTGCAGATGAGAAGACTGAGATCTTGGTGGGGTGAAGTAACTTGCCCAAGTCACACAGTGAGTTAGGAGGTGGCTGTGACTTCAGCTCAGATGACAGGCTGAAGGGCTGTTTCCCTCATCTAGTCCCTCCTCACCCTGGCCCTTTTCCTGGCTGAGGAATGCCCCCTGTGACAGCTCTGCCACTCACACCCCCCAGATGCCAAAGGAAGAGTTTCCCCCAAGTCCGGAGTGCTGGAGGCAGCACCCGAGCAAGCCAAACTCCGTACCGTACTGCTACTCCAAGCAGCCTGAGATCTACACGCACTGGCACACCCTGTATAATCATCAAAAGGAACGGGGTGCCCAGAAGATACTGTGGAAAATGAGAGATCACCCTAGGTGTGTTGGGCCCCTTCCTCTTCTCCACGCCCTCCACATCTTCTAGGAAAGGAAAGAAAGAGAAGAAAGGGTTGGAGTGGGGCTGGGCGTGGTGCAAGTCAGCCTCCACATCCCAGAGGAGACCCTGGGGTAGAAGGAGGCTCACCTTTCTTCCTCTGGTCTCACCTCTGAGCTGGGCTGAGAACCAGAGGCAGAGAAGAGTTTGTGAAGTAAGGAGGGAGGGAACAAGAGGACCAGGGCTACCTGTGCAATTTCTCACACAGGTACCTCAAAGAGGGTACCCTCATCCAAAAACTCCATCTCCCAATGAGCAAGCTGATTACAAAACCTCAGATGGAATCCAAGCCCTTAGACCCTACTGGGGACCCGCTGAAGTGGCAAAGATTAAAGGTCAGGGACCACGACTTGGGGGAGAATGGAGAGACTCTCTTTCTGTGGGTGCCCTTACCTGGGGCTCACACCATCCTTCTGCCCTCGGTCCCTGCCTGCTGCCTGCAAGACGGAGGGAGGGGAGGAAAGGGGATTGGATTGGATGAGCTCCTTCCAGTTTGAAAGTATAGTTGTAGAACTCAATTTATCCCTTTCTTCCCTTCCACTGGCTCCCTTTGATGGGCAGGAACTCACAGAAAGCCTGAAGTCTCCCAGAGAGGATGAGCAGCTCTATGCTGCACAGGTGAGAAGTGGCAAGGGTGGAGGGGCATGGTTACAGGTAGGAGTTGCCCGAGCTGAGAGTAGAAAGATGCTTGAGGTGGAGGGCAAGGGTAGACTGATGTTCCAAGAATAAACTCCAGCTGTGGCCAGAGGATGGAAATTCCCGGCCGTGGTGTCCAAAGTCTCTTCCCTTTCCTCTAACCCTGTTCCTGCAGGCTCTGGGGTGCCTGGGCGTCAGAGACAAGTTTATCATGGAAGCACTATGGCAGGTGGTGAGTCTGGGGCTGCACAGAGTTCAGGAGAGGAGGAAACAGAGCCTGAGGTGTGTAGAGCATTGGCACATGGGCACTGACAAGGCTCGCCAGGCTCAAGGACTATGGGTCAGATCCAAGGAAGAGAGAGCTGCCTTGTGTGGCATGTCCCCATCTCATGCCCTTGGCTTCTTTAAAGGGCAGCTTGATCTAAAGGGATGGGAAAGGGGGAATCTGAAGATCCCCTTTGTCTAACAGGAAAGAGGAGCAACTAAAAAACCAGGAGAAAACTGGGACTGAGTTCATTCTCTACCTTAACTGAGTCAATGCCTGTGCCTACATGCCAATTTATAATGGGGGGTCTGTGTTCTTACACAGAATCTCATTTAAATCTTCCAATATTAGGAATAGGTAGTAGTAGCTGCATTTTTCTAACGAGAAAATGAAAGCTCTGAGGGGCCAAGTAACTTGCTCAAGGCCATGTAGCTACCAGATACCAGAAAGGGATGTGAACAAGTCTTACTGCCAAGTCATGTTCCTTCCATCGTACCATCCTGCCTGTACCCTGTGTTTGAGCATAAACAGGTCACTCTCTAGGCCTCGGTTTCCTCATTTGTAAAATGAAAAGTTAAGCTGAGATGATCCTGAAAGCTCTGACATTCCACCACCTTATGGCATGTTCCCACCCACCCCCTCTTAAATCAGGCCCAAACTGGCCCAGAGAAAGTGAAGTATGAGGCCTGTCAAACCCTGGCCATCCTGGGTGAGTATGTCCTCTCCCTGGGTGGGGAGAAGGGGGGAGGTGAGGAAGGAAGCAGTGCAGCCACATTGCACTTTGGGGAAGGACAGAAGGGAGTGGACTGTACACTCACGGCAACCTAGCCGTTGGCAGGGTCTGGGAATTGTCTGATGTACTGTTGGGCAGAGAGAGGAAGGTGGGGTGAAAAGCGAGAAGAGATTGGAGGGAGGGAGAGAGCAGGCTCTGGGAACGGCCGTCATGCTCAGCCAGCTGCTCTGGTGTCTTGAGGGGACGGGCAACCCTGTGACCTAGTACTTGGAGCTTCTGCCTTGAAGGCACAGGGGTCAAATGGATTCTGGCACAGAGGAGCAGCCCTGAGGCTCTGCCCTGACCTGAGGTCCTCCCTGTCCAGGTTGCCTGAATAAGCATGTGATCCAAGCTCTCATCAAGCAGCTGGAGGGGCAAAATGAGGGACAAAGGATGGATACTCTGACAGCACTTCGGGTGGCTCTGAACTCCTGGGCTGCTGTCCCCAAAGAACAGGTGACTGGGAGGAGAGTCAGTCACTGGGGCGAGGTAAGACAAGGTAATTGATGGTGTTGGCAGGGGGTTAAGCCAGGGAGAAGGTAACCTAGCTCCTAGCTTTGATGGAGGAGGACGTTGTCTTTGTGGAGTCCCCTGTGGAATAGGTTCCCTGGACAGAAGCATTGGCATAGCCACTTAACTGGTCATACAACCTCTGAAAAGCCAGCTTTCAGAGGTGTCACTTGTCTGTCTCTAAAATGGATAGAGTAGTTATCTTATAGCATTGTTGAGAAGATTAAATGAGATAATATATGTAAAGCACCTAGTTCAACGCCTATACTCTTTAAGTGATAACTCATCAGCATTATTATCATCCTTAAAATAACCTATTAAAGGAAAACCTCTGCTAAAAGGGTACAGGGACCAAGAGAGTCTGCTGACACTACTCAAGACTTTTCCCCCTTAGGGTCCTCTTACTTTGACCCCATCGCTGCTCCACGTGAAACGGAATTCATCACTCATCCATTTACTCAACAAACATATATTAAACAGCTGTCATGTGTGAGACACCATCCTAAGCCCTTGGGATATGTCAGCAAACCAATCAGGCAGAGATGCCGGCTTTCGTGGAGCTTACATTCTAGTGGGGGGGGGAACATGTAATAACCAATAAATTTAATTACATAGTATGTTAGAGGTGACAAGTGCAATGGAAAAATTACGTAGCAAGGTGAGAGCGATCAGGAATGCCGAGTGGAGATGGGATGAGTTGCACTTTTAAACATGGAGGACAAGGAAGGCCTCATTTGGAAGTTGTCATCTGAGCACAGACAAGAAGGTGAGGGGTGAGCCTTGCAGATATCTGAGAGAAGGCATCCTGGCAAAAGGACAAATCCAGGCAAAGGCCCTAAGGCAGGAGCACACTTGGCATGGTCAAGGAACAGCAAGGAGGCCATGTGAAGGAAGTGGAGTGGGAACAGAGAAACCAGGAGGAAATGAAGCTGGGTCAAAGATGTTAAAAGAGACTAGATCATATGTGGCCTTCTGGATGACTTTTAAGTACTTGAGCTTTTACTCTGAGTGGAATAGGTATTTGAGCAAAGCAGTAACATAATCTAACTTAAGTTTCAAAAGGTTCACTCTTACTGTTATGCTGAAAAAAGATGGGCAGGGGCGGGGGGCAAAACTGGGAGCAGAGAGACCAGTTATGGGCTGCTGAAGCAATCCTGGTAAGACACGATGGTGGCTTGGACCACGGTGGTTGCAGTGTGGTTGATAAGAAGTTATTCAATTCTGGATACATTTTTAAAGCAAAAGTCTGACAGGTTAAATGTGAGTTATAAAAGACAGTGAGGGGGACTTCCCTGGTGGCGCAGTGGTTGAGAATCCACCTGCCAATGCAGGGGACATGGGTTTAATCCCTGGTCCGGGAAGATCCCACGTGCCATGGAGCAACTAAGCCCGTGTACCACAACTACTGAGCCTGCGCTCTAGAGCCTGTGAGCCACAGCTACTGAAGGCTGCATGCCACAACTACTGAAGCCCATGCACCTAGAGCCCGTGCTCCACAACAATAAGAAGCCCACACACCACAACGAAGAGTAGCCCTCACTCACCACAACTAGAGAAAGCCCGCGCACAGCAACAATGACCCAACACAGCCAAAAATTTTAAAAATTAAAATTAAAATTAAAAAACGACAGTGAGGAAACAAGGATGAGGTCAAGGTTCATGGCCTCGAAACTGAAAGGATGGAGTTGTTACCAACTAACATGGAGAAAGCTGCAGGTGGAACAGGCTTGGAGGTACTATAATATCAAAAGCCCAATTTTGGACAAGCTATGTTTCAGATGTCTACCGGACCTCCAAGGGAGACAGCAACTAAACAGTTAGATATACAGCTAGAGGAAGAAATCTATGAGTTGTCAGCATATAAGTAGCATTTAATGTCATTCACCTAGATGAGATCACTAAGAACCAAGAATCAAGCCTTGGGGCACCCCAATGTTAAGCGGTCAGAGAGAAGAGGAAGAACCAGTAAACACTGAGAAGAGGCCAATAGGTAGGAAGACAAACAAGAGCGCGGCATTCTGAAAATCAAGTGAAGAACATATATCAAGGAAAGGAGATAAATCAACCATATCAAATAATATAAGGACTGAGAATCGATCCAATGGATTTAAGAATGTGGGAATCACTGATTATCTTAACAAGAACCATTGTGGGGACATCTCTGGTGGTCCAGTGGGTAAGACTCCACACTCCCAATGCAGGGGGCCTGGGTTCGATCCCTCGTCAGGGAACTATATCCCACATGCCGCAACTCAAGATCCCGCATGCTGCAACTGAAGATCCCGCATGCCACAACTAAAGATCCCGCATGCCGCAACTAAGATCCCACACGCTGCAACTAAAAAGATTCCACATGCCACAGTGAAGATTCCGCATGCCACAACTAAGAGCCAGCGCAGCCAAATAAATAAATAAATAAATAAATATTTTTTAAAAAGAACCATTCCAGTGGGAAGGTGGGAGTGAAGGCCTGAATAGAATGGGTTTAAGAGAGGATGAGAGGAAAGAAGTTAGAGTTGGCAAGCATGGACAGCTTTCCAAGTTTTGCTGAAAAGAGTTGTAGTCAGCAGCAGGGGTAAATACGAGAAAAAGGAAAAATAACAGCATGTTTCAATGCTGAGGTGTAATGATCCAGTCGTTAGGAAAATGATCATCTTGAAGAGGGTGGGAAGAATTGTGCAGCAATGTTCTTGAGCAGATGAGAAGGGATGAGCTCAAACACATGAGTAGAGAGACTGACTTTAGATAGATGGTCACGGTCCATTGTAACACGTGGAAAGGAAGAACATATGGGTGCCGGTGTTGAAAGTTGGATAGAAGTGGTGGTAAGTGTCTCTGGAACTTCTTTTCTAGTTGCTTTTATTTGCTCAGTAAAGTAGGAAGCAAGGTCATCAACTTAAGAGAATAGAGGAAGAAGTGTTAGAGATTCCAGAGGAAAGAGAATGAATTAGAAGGCTGGGAAAGAGAATTCCCCGGGGAAAAGCAGTCTGATCACTAGGCAGCATTAAGGGTCTACACGAGGTTTGTGTTCATACATTTCAAGTGAGATTAGTCATCATAACTTTGTTTCCCGCCAGGAAGTGCAGGCGCAGAGTTGGTGGAGAGTTGAGTACAATGAAGCAAGAGGCGGTAAAGGTGTTGAGGGAGCAGGACCGTGGAACTGAAGCTGGGTAAAGAGGGAAGAAAGTGAGGAGCAGTGAAAAGGTGCTCAGTGAATTGTTAGTCTTTGTGGAGTCCAACAATTGTTGACATCAGAGGAGAACCAGAAAGATGGGGGAGAGGGGTCATAGAGAAGTTGCAGTAATGGGTAATGATAAAGTCTCTCTGTGGGAATTAGTGGCTGACACAGAGTAGAGGACAAGGTTATTGGAGGAGAGGCGTTGGATCAGTGACATGTATATTTTTTCAAATGCCAGGAATTAAGACGGCGGAAGTGTTAGAGAATAACATGGATCCATCCACAAGAAAAGTCATAGAGAAATGAAAGGATGCGGCCTAGGAGCAAGTAGATGACAGCAAAAATAAGGGAAGTGGGTAAAATAATCTCATGACGTGAGATTCACCTTAAGGAGGAGGGAGAATGGTCTGGAAGCAGTAATGAATTGCCTTCCTGACAAAGCCTGGCTGAAGACATAGTCCCACCACCCGTGTCCCTCATCTCCCTCTCAGAGGACTCAGGTCGAGGATGGAGAGAAGCTGGTGCCTGTGCTGCAGATGCTGATAAAGAAGTCAGGGAACAAGGCAGCAGTGGAGGCGGCCCTGTGCTTGGGGTTCCTGAGGCCCTGTAGCAGCACAGCCCGAGAGTACTTGCTGCAGTGCCTGCACCAAGGGCCGAAGACCCAGCAGATGCAGGTGTGAGGGGCAGGAGGACGAGCTCCCTGGGGAGGACTGGGGAACCGGTGCCGACTGGTGGGGTCTGGACCCTGTCATCCTTATCCCAGAGAAAAGAAGCTCCCGCAAGGAGCACCAAAGGGTCTCTGTGTGTTTTGTCAGTATGTATATACATATGAGTACAGGGTCGTATGGACGCTAAATGTACACGTGTCTGTGTACATTCGATGTGTATGGGTGTTCATGCACATATGTACACGTGTGTGCACATGAACTTATGCTCTCACTCACGAGGCCAAGAGGAAGGAGAAAGGACCCCACCTATTCCTTACAAGTTCTAGCCCTCAAGCCTGTTTGGCCATCCAGATGCCTCTTGGTCTGGTTTACCCCAGCCTGCCCTGCCCACCTCCACAGGCACTCAGTATGCTGGTCAAGATAATGGGTGTGCACTCAGCCACGGTCATCAGGACCATCCTAGACCAGCTATGCTATTCCAGTGTCCTTGAGGTAAGCTCTAGGGCTGCCTAGTACCCTTCCTTCTCCAGGACTAGGACAGGGCTGGGGGATGAGAAAGGGAGTCTGTCCTTCATGTCTTCCCCACCCCTGCCCTCAGCACCGTTTTGAAGCCAGCCAGATGCTCAAGATCATTGGGCTGGAACAGATCCAGGCACAGGGCCTGGAAGGACTCACATTTGACCTGCTCAGGAGGAAGACATATAATGAACCATTCTTCGTAAGTGAGACCAAAACTCCCACGTCCAGGCAGCTCAAACCTGTCTCTCTACCTTTCTCTAAAGACTCCCCTGGCTTGGTTCTCACCATGCTGCCCCCCAAAGCATCACATTCACCCTAATGCAGCCCCTGTTTTCAAGCCACCTTGCCTTCATGCGGGCCATTCTCTCAGCTTAAAATGCCTTGAGTCATCTCTCCCTCCCCTGCAAGGTGGAAAACTGCCGCATGCTTTCAGTCCCATTGGTAAGCAACTCCTTTCTCCTTCTGCCTATTAAAATACGATTGTCCCTTCCAAGCCAGTCCAAACAACACCTCCTATGGGAAGCTTTCCCAGATCATCAACAACAGAATCACCCTGCCTTCCTCTGTGCTCCCTTGCTTTTATCTTTGTTATAGCTTGCTACAAAACCAGCCACAGAACTGATGAAGACATTTCTCTAAACTGTGAATCAGATTGCGGCTCACCCCTGCACAGAACTTCTCAATCGCTCCCCAGGCCCTCAGAAGGGCTTACACTGCCCTTCACCACCCAGGTCCTGCCTGCCTCTCTAGCCCCACTACACTCCCGCTCAGAGCCACACACCAGCTGTGCTTAGGAACACCCCGTCCTGATTTATACCTGCGGTCCCAGTGTAATTACTCAGAGTGCCCCACTCTGAAGAGTCCGTTCGGTCACCTAGCTAAACTGAACTGTTTTCTGCTCCCTAACCTCTCTGTGCTCTCTCTTGCCTCCAGGCTTCTGTACATGCTCTCCCTCTTGCCCGGGAAATCTGCCCCCAGCCCTCTACCTGGTTAACTCATGTTCCACGTTCAGGTTTCAGCTGAAGCATCACTTCCTCCAGGAAGTCTTCCTGGTACCCAGACTGAGCTAGGAGACCCTCCTATTGCCCCTACACTTAGTTCAGGAGTGTGACTGACTGTTCCACTTGTCTGCTTTCCCCCCCAGAGCATGAGCTCCTCGAGGCAAGGATCACATATGTAGCACAAAGTAAACATTCAATAAGGTTTGAGAAGCACTTAAGGGTACACCCCTGAATCCTTATCTCACCTTAATCCCTCTTCAGGCTATGAGGCAGGCTGTTGCTGAAACTGTGGAAGAGCTCAAGATGAAGCCCACAATGATGAACTTGGTGGAGGCGTGAGTGGCTGGGGCTGGGAACTGCCAGGGCCAAGTCCTAGGCTGTGAGAAGGGGACAGAGGGTCAGAGAGAGCTGGGAACCTACGGCCCGTTCTCAGCTCGCACGTGCCTGTGCCCTTGGCCAAGTCACTCTCTGACCTCTGGGCTTTTCTTCATCTGTAAAAAGGGGCTGATGATACCTACCACTCAGGGTTGCTATAAAGCTCCGATTAAGGTGAGGACATGAAAGGGACTTGTAAAAGGTAATGTTCTGGACAGATGCGAGTCCTGATCGTCACTTAGTGCCCCCTGGAAAACTGTAGTACCTACCTTTCCCCTCCCAGCCCCTTTCCTGACCCAAGAAATAAGAAGGGGAAGTTAATAAAATTAACACCACACATCAGCCTTATGCCTGACTCACTCTGGACTGTAAGAAGCAGCCAGCCTTCCTCCCCTCCCCTTAACTGGACCACAACACGCTCACTCCCTTCTCCAGGCAACTGATGAGCTCAAATGCCACTGCACGCCAGGAAGCAGTCATCTCTTTGGTAAGGCCAGCTCCGCTACTCTGACCAGATGCTTTGATGGCAGGGGGAGCGGGCAGTCCAGCAGTTACTGAAGGGAAGAAAGGGCTGTAAAGTTTGGGGAGGTTGTTTGTTTGCTTTTTTATTTTAGAATTCCAGCCCTATCAGGAGTTCAGGAAAAGATTTTCTTCAGAATTGGAGGTGGGTGGTATAAGGGACAGGAGAAGGGTGTGAGGGGCATTGCTTAGATATTACATGTAGAAACTATCTTGACTCTTCTGGTGAAAATATTGTACTGGAACCCAATGAAGTGGCCCCAAAAGGCAAGGAAAGTGCTACCTCTGCTGGGAAGCCATATCTCCTCTCCAGGCACAGGGTCATCACAAGGGCACTAGAATGGAAGAGTGTAGACCGGGCATCTTCCTGGGGCCGGCTATTTAGGCGCCCTCATCCTGCCTCTGCCAGGGTGTCCTGGGGATCCGCAGCCCACAAGTGCTCCACTTGGTCCTAGACATGCTGGATGTGGAAAAGAGCCCGTCTGTGAAAAAGAGCGTAAGGCATCCCCGCCCACCTCTTCCTCTTCTCAACCCTTCCTCCAAGCCTCTCCCACCTATCTTCATGCCAGAGGAGAGGGGAATACGCCCATAGACACTGTCCCCTTGACCTCATTCCCCGGGGCCAGAAGGGCCTGTAGACAGAGCTCCCCCTCCCCTCCCAGCGTTGACCTGAAGTGAGCCAGCCACAGGGCCTTTGTTTCAATGCAGCTACAAGAAACATTAATTCTTTTGGCCTCAATTGATCCCTGGATCCAAAACAAGCTGAAGAACAAGGTTCTCTTTGTATATGAAGTGCCTAAGACCAGCATGAACGTAGAGTTCACGAGGTTCCGGAAAGAGCCTGAGAAACCAGAAGAGTTAAATATCCAAGACTTTCAACTTGCACAGCTGAACCCCTTGTTTCTTTCAAAGTCCAGTGCCACGTCAGACCAACAGAAGAAGTTAAATGCCCAGAAAGGGTCTGGTACCTCTGCCTTTCCGTCCTGTTTCTCTAAACCACAAAAACACAAGTCACAGGCCACAGGGTCCTGGACACAAGGGATCAGGAAACAGCTCCAGATCCTTGCTGAGACCTCCAATTAGGTCAGTTCTTTTGGCTGAGTTCCCACTCTCTCCTTAAGGATGCTTCTCAGGCTCCCCTGAGAAAATAATCTTAATACTTACCTTCCATGAATAAATGAGCATCACTCCACCTACCACTACTGTTCCCTTCCTCATGGGCTGCACTGAAACATAGGTCTCTTCACTCCTGGCTGGTCACTCCCCTACTCAGCCACATGTCCTTTCCATGAGACAAAGCTGCTCTGGGCAGCCAGCCTGCCTTCCTAAATCAAGTCCTTGTCTATGCCCAGAATTTGATGACAAAGGTAAAGCTGAGCCTCTGCCCAGAGGTGGCTGCTGAGGGAAAAATGGGAGAATATCCTGGAAAGCTTGGCTCTTGGACCATTTCCTCTTACTAACTTGCCCCTCTCCCCGTTTCCTATCAGTGGTCAAGAGATAAATTAGGCTTAATCAAGACCAACCATCCTCTCTGCTGTATCTTCTCTTACACCTGCTTTCTACCTACCTCAGGGTCATTCCCTTTGACAGACTCTATTTACTCTCTAAGACTGCCTTAGTTTCTCCCTTATTTTTACTGAAGGCTTCAGTTTCCCTTTGCCAATAGGACCAATCACACCAATCCCAAAAAGCTACATCCTCCATCAGAAAGGAAAAGCCCAGACTTCAGAGTCAGACAAATCTGAAGTCAAATCCTAGGGTCCATTACTCACTTGATCTTTGACTTTGGACGAGTTACTGAACCTTTCTGTTTCCTCACCTACAATATGAACAGATTAATGTGTACTACTTCTGAGGGCTCCTATGAGGATTAAACAATAATATAAAGCCTAACGGTGCCTGGCATTCCATAGGAGGCACTCAAATGTGGACTTCTTTTCTCTCCTTTCCTCTCTTCAGTGTTGCCATGTGAGCCTGTGGCCACCAGAGATTTAAAAAGTCCTTTTACTTCCTCAGTCTTACTGAGTGGTCTAATGAGAGATCAAGTTCTTCCCATCGAATAGGAAAGCCCAAAGTGACATAAATGTTCCCTTCTACTTCCCCACATTCCAGGTCCTAGAGTAGTCCAGTTATTCTGAATCCAGCATGGTGTATGTCACTGAGATTTATCTGCCCACCTGCCCTACCACTTCCAAATTCATGTTTTGCTTCACAGAGTTGTAAGTAAAAACCAGAAGAGCAGTTTCACTATTCTGGGGTATAAGCAACACTGCCTCCAATAGTGTGGCACAAAGACCAAAGATGGAAAAATGATTATTTTCTTTTGCCCACTCTGTAGGTTTGCACCGGTGAGCAACCTGACCCAAATTTCCCTGGGCCTTGACAGCCTGTGGATACAAACAAGGCCTTATTAACTACATAATTCAGGCTCTCAACCCCTGCAAAGTCCTGCCCACAGATTTCCAACCCCTCCTCTTCCATACTTATGGGTCTCTCCAGGGGATGTCTCATTACTCAGCCAGATACCAGTCTCTGCTCAGTAGGACCTCAATACTAATTTCACCAGTCCTCACCAGAAGATTTAAGGCAGCACCAAGGGGACTTCCCTGGTGGTCCATTGGTAAAGAATCCACCTTCTAATGCAGGGGACGTGGGTTCAGTCCCTAGTCGGGGAACTAAGATCCCACATGCTGCAGGGCAAACAAGCCTGAGTGCCACAACTACTGAGCTCACATGCCTCAACAAGAGAGCCCACGTGCCGCAAACTGCAGAGCCCACACACTCTGGAGCCCACGCACCACAACTAGAGAAGAGAAAACCCGCACGCCACAACTAGAGAGAAGCCTGCGCGCAGCAACAAAAGATCCCGCGTGACTCAATGAAGATCCCGCGTGCCACAATTAAGACCTGATGCAGCCAAAAAAAAAAAAGATAAAGAAAATAAATACAATACAATGAATATTTAAAAAAAAAAAAAAAAAAAAGACAGCACGGAGCATAAAGGTCTGCATAGAGCACCGACCGTCTGGTATGCCACCAAGGTACCAGAGCCTTCCCAGTACCAGAGCTACCTATATCCAATATTCTTAGAAACACGCTTAATCCAAGCTGTGGCCAACTTCTCTCAGAGGCCTGAAATGCCCACTCTTCTCAGCCATCAGGGGATGTTGGGACGGATTTTTGGACACCATCCAAAATGTATGTCCCCCTCTTACCTCTCCTCCCTTTCTTTTTTTTTTTTTTTTTTTGCGGTACGCGGGCCTCTCACTGTTGTGGGCTCTCCCGTTGCGGAGCACAGGCTCCGGACGCGCAGGCTCAGCGGCCACGGCTCACGGGCCCAGCCGCTCCGCGGCATGTGGGATCTTCCCGGACCGGGGCACGAACCCGTGTCCCCTGCATCGGCAGGCAGACTCTCAACCACTGTGCCACCAGGGAAGCCCCTCTCCTCCCTTTCTAATGGGACCTCTGGATACTCCCACTGATGGCAAAAAAAAAAAAAAAAAAAAAAAAAAAGGCTTTATACCCACTACCGCTATCTCTTCCTCAAACATTCTCCCCCATCTCTGTGCTATAACTGAAACCTTGCTCTTGAACTGGCCTCTTGCTGAAATGTCAGGTGTTGCTCATCCTCCTACATTCCTTCCAATGTCACAGTGTCCTGTCATTGTTTCTCCGAGGGTCTTGGCTCTCAAACGAGCTATCCCACCCTCTGGCCCACTTCCCTATTTTCTCTCATTCATTGCCTGAATCTTAGTCTTGCTATCACCATCCCTATGGACAACCATCCAACACCTCAGTTCCTCAGTCCCTCAGCTCAACCACAAAGGTTTTTCCCTCTCTTTCACTTCAGCTACCTACTTCCATGGCCACACTTAGCCCTTGTCATCCCCAGGAATTTCTCCATCTACAAAATCGTGAACATCTACTTTCTGACCCAAACCTTCTCTCTCTCCAGCTCTTTTTATCCCCACTACCAGGCCTCTGAATCTCATCAATAACACTAAGGTCTTGACCTCCCTACATTCTCTGTTAGCCCCCTCTTACTTTTTAAATTTCTACTCAGCTGGGACTCCATCCATCAACCACTATTCTCACTATGCTCATACTTCCTCTATCATCTCTCTCTCTGACTAGTAAAATCCCCAACCCTGAATCAAACTGCCTCTGATCCTATAACCAGGTTGATGTTTATAGTGGAGAAAACTCACACATCCATAGACTGGTTCCCTCAGAATACTTGCTTCCTATCTTAACTGAGTTCTTACTGCTGTCTGGCAAGTTCATGGGTTCCTAGTCACAGCTTCAAGCCTTCTCTGCTCTCTTCACATTTCCTGCCGTCTCTTCAAACTTTCTATCCTATTACTCCCCCGCTCTCAGTAGGCCATTATAATTTCTCTTCGGGGGAAAAAAATAAAAGGCATCAGATGAAATTACCTCAACTTCTTGCCACCTGTTATAAGAATCCTTGTATACAGTAGTTGATAGCACAGGCTCTAAGGCTAGATACTCTGGTTAGTATCCTAGCTCTGTAACTTTTAGAGTGTGATCTTGGGTAAGTTGCTTAACCTTTCAGGGTCTCTGTTGCTCAGTGGCCCTTCTGAAAGCCCCTTCCCAGTAGCAATCAAAATCATTTACACCATTCACCTCTTCTCTGATTTTATATTTAAAAGGAATATTTTCCCCTATACCTCCTCGCCTCACAGCATTGTTACGAGAATTAAATGAGTTAACACATACGGATTGCTTATAATTAATTGCCTGGCATACAGTAAGCTCCCAATAAATGTCAGGCATCTGTTACTACAATTATCAGCATCTGCACTTACCTTACCTCCATTACGGTGCAAGAGGCACTCTCCTCTTCCGAGGCAAAATCCTCCACTAGTGTTCTGGGTGCCATTCCTTCAAGGAATTTGAATATCAATTTTCCCCATTTCCTTTCAAATAGTGTATAAACATGATCAATTCCCATCCATCTTAAAAATAACCTCCCACAAACCCATAACCCTTTCTAGATGCCTCCTCTCCTTAGCTCACCTCACCGCTAATCACCCTTCATAATCAAGATTCTTAAATAGTTGTCCACACTACCTGTCTCCATTTCTCTAATTTCTATTATTTATTACCCTACTTCAGTTTGGGTTCAGAATTCAATTCTCTACCAAAACTGATTTTGCTAAGGCAGTAGCTCTCAAAAGGGACAATTCAGCCCCCTCCAAGGGACACTTGGCAATGTCGGGAGACATTTTTGGTTGTCACAACTGGGGGCTGCTACTGGTGTCTTGTGGTAGAGAGCAGGGATGTGGCTAAATATCCTATACATAGCACAGGGCAGCCCTCCACAACAAATAATCATCCAACCCAAAATGTGAGTAGCACCAAGGTTGAGAAATCTCATGCAAAGATAATTTATAACCTCCGTATTGCTACATACAATGAATGCTTTCTATCCTTTATGTGACTTGGCCAACTCGAGCACTTGACCCCATTAGCTTCTCCCTCCTTGAAGTCCACTCTTCCCTTGGGTTCCACTGACACCTCACTTGTATTCCCAGTCTGTTTCAGTATCCTCTTCTATTATTATTATTTTTTTTTTTGGCTGCACCACGTGGCTTGTGGGATCTTAGTTCCCCAACCAGGGAGCGCACCCAGGCCCTCAGCTGTGAAAGCATGGAGGCCTAACCACTGGACCGCCAGGGAATTCCCTATCATCTCTGAAATATTGGTACTTCTCAGGGTTTTGTCCTAGACTCTTTTCTCTCTAGACTCCAAAACCATTAGAATCAATTGGGGCTTTTGTTTTTTAAATGTCCCAGGCCTCACAGATTCCACTGTTCTGGAGTGGAGCCCAGACATCTTCTGCATTTTAAAAAAGTTCCTAGCTAATTCTAGTATTCAGCTAAGATGAAAAACCACTACACTAATCTTATTTTAATCATACCCACTCTCATCACTTTAATTACCATTTATATACTAATGACTCACATCTATAATAATAGAGTCTTTCATTTAGTCAATATTCATTGAGTACCTACTCTGTGTCTGACACTGTTCTAGGTAGTGGGGTAGAACAGTGAACATCAGAAGAGGTTCCCTACTCTCCTGGACCTTACATTCTAATGGAGGAGAGAAATTAACCACAAAAATATTGTTTCATATAGTGATAAGTACTGTGAGGACATTATAAGAGGTGATGTGAGGGTGACTGGAAGAAGTATTTTAGATACGAAGGTCAGCAAACACCTGGGAGGGAGGGTGGGATTTGACCCAACACTGTTATGAAAAGGAGTCAACCATGTGAATATGAGGAAAGAGAGTCCTGCACAAAGCACATGCAAAGATACTAAAACAGAAGCATGTTTTGTACCATCAAGATTAGGACCAATGTGGTTAAGGTAAGGCTAGTATGGAAAAATGTTCTCCTATGAGGTTGTGGAGACAAAGGCCAGATCATACAGGGCTTGGTAAGCCAAGGTAAGGAATTTATAGCCAATATACAACAGGAGGTCACTGAAAGGGTTTTAACGAGGCATGACGTATAGGTTGATTTACATCGTTACCATATTGTTTAGCTGCTGTGTGAAGAATAGATTTTAGAGGGGCAAGATTGTGGGGGACCTATTAATGGGCTATTGCAGTTATCCAGAAAAGTGATGACTGTAGCTTGTACCAGGATTAGAACTAAGAATATAAAGATGGTTTCAGGATATATTTTGGAGGTAGAATTAAAAGGACCTGCAAGTATGGGATGAGTGAAAGAGAAATCAAATGTAAGTTCTAAGTTTTTTATCTGATCTGATTTGGGTAGATTAAGACTGAAAGGAGGAAGACTAGGAAGAAAGAAACTGATTTGGAGATCAGAAGTTCTGTTCAGTCCCAGTAAAGTCACCAAAAAAAAAGTTATGTTAAATACATCCTAGTGGAAAAGTCAAGTAGGCAGCTGGATATAATCCAGAGCTAAGGGAAGAAGACAGACTGGAGACATAAATTTGGTGTAGTCATCACCATATAAAACCCAGGATAAAAGTGAGTATAAATAGAAGAAAGGGAATCAGAACAAACTGAGAAACTTCTAACACGTAAAGGGCAAGTAAAGCTAGCAAACGAGACAGAAGTCAGTAAGGAAGATCAGTGGCACGTAATGTTGAGTGCTGCTGTTCTCTGAGCTGCGGATTTGCACACCCAGCTGCTGACTGAATGTCCCTACTTGGAAGGGACACTCACAAGTGCCCCAAATTCTACTTACCCACAACTGAATTCATTTCCCTCATCTTACTCCCAAACCTGTTTCCTTTTCCAGTGTTTCCCATTTCAATGAACAGCACATCTACCCAACTGCCCAAGCCAGAAACCTCTTTTCTCCCCACTACTTCTGACATCCAGCTAAATCCCATCAAATTTCCCCCTTCACTTCTCAAATCTATTATCTCCTCCTCATCCAGTCACTATCTGAGCTCAGACCTGTATCATCTCTCACCTGGTATACCATTTTGTCTCCAGTCCAGCCTCTCTACAAGGCAGCCATAATTATCTTTCAGTTGATGCCACTCAGGTCAGGCCATTCCCCTACTTAAAATCTTTTAATGACTCCCCATATGGAGGCAGGGGGAAAATAAAATGCAAGGACCTTATCCTAGAGCTGGCTTACCTCTCCAGTCTTATCTTTTGCATGCCCATTCTTAAACTTCTTCCTCCAATCACAACGCACTACATACAATTCTCAAGTGCACAGCCTGTTCCTCACTCTTTTAACTCCTGATTTATTAATATTTGTTCATGTCAGTTTTCTGCTGGGAACACCAATTTCTCACCCCAGCCTCTTTACTTAGCCAATTCCTACTCTTCCCTCAAGGTTCACCAAGCTTTCCCAATCCCACATGACTGGATTAAGTATCCTTCCAAACAGCCCTCAAAGCACCCTGTACTATTCTTACTGGAGCACTTATCAGACTATATACTGTCTGTTTGCTTGATGAGCAATACATCCAGCATCTGATGCAGTGCCTTACCCTTGGTAAGGGTAGGAAAAATAGTTTTTAAAAAAATATCAAATAACACATTATGTACATTGGTATCTTAACCCTGGTTTGTCAAACACTTACTCTTCCTTCCTAGCCCTTGGACCCCCATATTCCCAGCGTCTAGAACACTGCCCTAAATAAATGGTTCTCAGCTGTAAACCTGGTTTTTATCAAAACCACCTGGTGATCTTAAGATAAATTAAGATTCCCAGTTCTACCTCCCCACATCCCACCAATTTCTGATCCAGTAGACCTGGGGTGAGGCCTAGGAATCTGGAATTTGACAACCTCCTCTGGTGGTTCTGACATGCAGTCATGCTTGGAAACTACTATTCTAAATGGAGTAGGAACTCAATAAATATGGTTGCAAGTAACATTTTAATTTCATGAAGTAGAATTCATTTCCTAATTCTTTAGAGTTTGAATCTGCTGTAACTGCATCCTAAGTGTGACAGAACAATGCACTAATGTACAAAAGTCCACAAAACAAGCATCCTTTATTGCAGTATTACAAAACACTTTCCATTCTGGCAGTATTGTACAACGCACTTAGCTTCAAGGGTTGGGAAGGAGAAGGTTGGAAACTAAAGTGGGATATTTCAATGGACATTTCTAAAAGAAAAACTGTCCCAGCCCTCCCACCCAAATAAAAATCCAAATGTCACTTAATTTCACTATGCAAGAAGAGGCCACGAGGAGAGCAGCAGGCAAAACTCTGGCAATTTCACCATGGATCATGTCAGAGACAAAGGAACATTCAAAACAGTCATCAGTATGGTCGGTTGCGCTGATCATTTCTGTAGTCGTTTCTAGGAATGAAAAATAAAGAGCCAGACTAAATTCTAATTTTCTACCAAGAGGAAGCATCAGACACTTCTTCAGGGTGCTGGTGACTGGCATCAGCTTGACAATTTTTATAAGAATGACACCATGCCTAATATATTTCTCTGCTCCTAGAAGGTGCTTACTAAATGTCTAATTTATCAGCTTTAAGACACACAAAGTTCCTAGAAGCCCTGCTATCACTAACTCTCTTAAAAATTTTTCCATCTAGAATAAGGACTCTAAACCACTGTGGTATTTCAGGTCAGAGACTTTGCCATTCCAGCACTCTAAAAAGAAGAGCAATATAGTGGAATAAGCAAGCAAACACTTTCATGTAAGAATTCTGGACCTGCCACTTACTATGCAATCTTGGAAAAGTTACTCAACATTTCCAACTCTGTAAAATGGGAAGTACATCTACCTCTGGGGTTGACAGAAGGACTAGAACTAAAGTATACAAAGACACTTTCACAGGATTTGCCACACAGTAAGAAGTGTTTAATAGATGATAATTACTAATAGCTAACAATTATACAGTGATTACCATGGCCCCATGGCATGGCATGGTTACCATGGCCACCGTTGTAACATAATCTAATGCAACTCCACGAAGGAGATATCATTAGCCCCATTTTACAGATGAGAATACTGATGCTCCAAAGGGTTAAGTTACTTGCTTATCAAGCAGCTAATAAGTGGTGGAGCGAGGATTTGAAAGAAGACAGTCTGTCTCCAAACTCTGTGCTCTTAACTACATGCTTTACTAATTCTTGCTACCCTATATTGTCTCTGGCACAGTAATTGAAGTTATTTTACATCACTGGTTATTCAACTTTTTCTGCCTCTACAGCTTTCACGTGCACAGCACACTCCCATCAGTACCACCAGTGATTTTCATCTGGAAAAGGTATAACAGAATTTCCAGAGAAACAACTGCAAGGTAGCACATGTGATTTGAAAAAGCACACTCCTATAAAGGGTGTGTTCTCCCCTCACTTAGATTAAGAATCCCTGATTTACATACAGTTTCAAATCATCTCTCAACCTCAATTATCTTTAGCTATGAGAAAGAATACACACACATTTACCTACATTCATCCAAATATAAAGATCATGAATAAGAATTGCCAAAACAAATTTTAGGAATTGCTAAGCAGGAAACTAAACGGATCTTCTCCAACCTAACTGAAAGAGTTGACAATGGGAAATTCAAGTTCTAAAAAACTGGACAAGAAGAAAATGTGATGAAAAGGGCTCAGACTCTAAAATCTAAGAGCAGTGAGGTAGAAAGGTTAGCATGTACATTCTAATACTCACCTTCCTCCCATTTTGCCTCCATAGCCACCTCGGTCTCCTCCATAGCCGCCGCCACTCCTGTCTCCTCCGTAGCCTCCACTTCGGTCCCCACTGTAGCCACCACCACCACGGTCTCCTCCATAGCTCCCCCCACTTCGCTCTCCTCCATAGCCGCCGCCTCGGTCCCCCCCATAGCCACCACCACGGTCCCCCCCATAGCCACCTCCTCGGTCCCCCCCATAACCACCCCCACTTCTGTCCCCTCCGTAGCCACCACTGCCACTTCTGTCTCCACCATAGCCCCCCCCACTTCGGTCTCCACCATAGCCCCCCCCACTTCGGTCTCCACCATAGCCGCCTCGGTCTCCACCTCTGCCCCCACGACCTCTGTAGCCCCTCTCTCCACCGTAGCCTCTTCCCCGGAAATCTGTAAGGCAGAAATGCAAACTAGTAAGGCCAGCAGAATAATGGAAAGTCTCCTTAATGCCAGTCAGAAGATTAATAGCATGCAGATGCTGTTAAAGGCTGACCCACCTCCTCCTAAGGGACGAGAGTCCTCTGGTCTGGGCTCATTGCACTGATTGCAAGAATTCCTTCGAGCAAAGTTCATATTTCCACATGATCTGAGAAAGGAGGAAAATAAAATGCTCAATAGTTTCCAATGGATTCAGAACCCCCTCTCCTACCTTCCAACCCCAATCCGAACTCTTACATCCACCAAAATAAATGGTATACTTACGGATTAGGGCAAACCCAGTCCCCACTTTTGGGGTCTCCACCTCTCCCCTGAAAGCCTCCACGGCCTCTATATCCTCCACGGCCTGGGGGAAAGTAAGAAGTGAGGAGGAATCAGTAGCAGACATTAACAAAGCAGAGGAAAAGCATCAGACGAAAGAACTAAGAGCAAGTGTTCATCAATAACTGGGCAGTGCCCCCCACAATTAACCCCTTATGGCAGGACTCCATGATTATTTGATTTGGGGCTTTATTTATTTAGTCAATGCAGTAGATGTGGAAGAAGACCCCAGGGCACACATTAAAGTGCAAATAATGCACTAAAAAACTTCGAAGTCCACTTTCTATAATGCCCTCCTTAGTTTAAGAATTTCAGGGATAAAGGTTAAGTGAGAAGACATATTCCAAATTTAAGGAATTAGACACAACGGAAATGAAAGAGTTACAAGTAACTATCAACATATCAGGGAACTCCCAAACTGGTCAGATTAACTACCTACCTAACTAGGTATCATTTAAACAACTGCCTCCTAATGTCCAGGTGAATAACAAACTGCTTTATATAGCTTTCCAAAGAGATTTCTGGAACCTTTGTCCACCACTTTCTTAGCTATTACAACACCTTATTTACCTAATCTCCTATTCTGTACCTCACTTTTAAGATAGAAGGAAAAAGACCGATAGGGAGAGAGAAGTAGTAGCAAGTTCACACAACAGGGACAGAACATGGACTCAAATCCAAACCTTCTGTGTAATACCCAGGCCTGTGAGCAACAAGTATTTTACCTCGTCGCCCACCTCCACTTCCACCTCCTCTCATGAATTCAGGTCTTCTGGTGGCAAAGGACACTTTAATGATGTTGCCATGGAATTCTTTTCCTAAAAAAAAAAAGAAATGGTTTTGCAGAAATACTATTCTACATCTCCACCTCTCAAAAATATAAAACTGTTTCAGAAATTTTTAGTTTCAGAGGAATAACTGACATGTCCTCACAGAAATTCAAACACACTAGTGTTCCAAAGAGTCAAGGTAACTGTACTAGAACATGACACAATCTACTGAATAGAGCAGATCTGTCACAAGGAGACAGTCATTTCTTACTAAGCAAAAAAAACAAAAAAAAAACCCATCTAAAATTTTACATGAAGAAAGCCAAGTACAGAACAATGTATGTAGTATGCTACCATTTCTTTTTTTTAAAGGGAATGAGTGTGTATGTGCATGCATGTGCACACATATGCCTGTCTATACACTGCCTATTGTGCTTAACTCTCAGTAGGTGAAAAGGTGGAAAGGAAACTCATTTTTTACTATATACTCTTGGTACCGTTTGAAATGTTTTTTACCTTAGACAAGTAGTATCTTTAAAAATAATGTGTGCATATGTGATTATACTTATATACATGCATATATACACATACTCTGCTGTCCCAGGGCCTTAGAGACAGAAATTTTCACTTTATATTAAATAAGGGAACTGACATATAAGGAAAAGGTGCCCAAGGAGTCATAAAATAGTTATAAATCCAGGAGTCTTAGCACTTTCACCGAAGTCCTAATTGTTGTGACTGGCACCTTCCACAATGTCAGATGGTATGACAAGCACTTTTAAATAGGAAACCCAAGGATCAAGTATTTTAAAAGCTGTAAAAAGACCTGGTGAGAGCTGAACTATGGAGTTACTGTTAAGAGGCTCATTTGCCCTATGGGGGAAAGGCACAATAATTTTTGGGGGGAGGGTTCACAGGCCTCTCACTGTTGTGGCCTCTCCCGTTGCGGAGCACGGGCTCTGGACGCGCAGGCTCAGCGGCCACGGCTCACGGGCCCAGCCACTCCACGGCATGTGGGATCTTCCCGGACCGGGGCACGAACCCGCGTCCCCTGCATCGGCAGGCAGACGCTCAACCAATGCGCCCCCAGGGAAGCCCCACAATAATTTTTTAACATATCATAAGCTATGATAGTTTTATGATTCACAGAAACTATGACACAAGCAGAAAAGTAAGGGAGAATGGACCTAGCCTTCAAGAGCAAGGTGATGGGGCCTGATTAGGGCAAAAAAGTAAAGAAAATGGAGGTGAGGACAGAGTTATAATCTCATCTGTGAAGAAGTAAAGAAATGCAATTATGTCTTGACACAGGTGCAATAATCTTGGAACTGGAAAAGACCACAAGTGCCTGTCAATCCAGCATAGTTTAGCACTTCACAGACAATGGTGCTAGACTGCCTGAGTTTGAGTCCTGACCCTGCCACTTATTCTGTGATCTTGGAAATTATTTATCTTCTCTGTGCCTGAGTTTCATCATCTGTAAAATGGTAATAAAAGGGTACATCTTATAGGGTTACTGTGAAGATCAAACTGAGTTAATGCACATAAAGTTCTTAGAACCATGCCTAGTTCATAAACCACAGTAAACATGCAGTAAGTGTTAGTTATTATTAAATTAGGGTACAACAAAAACAGTGAATTTATAATAACATGGGGAAATGACTATGTTAAGACGTTAAGTGAAAAAAAGCATGAGACAAAACTACATTTGGAGTATAATGATAAACTATTTTTAAAAACTGGAAGGAAGGGGCTTCCCTGGTGGCACAGTGGTTGAGAATCCTCCTGCCAATGCAGGGGAACGGGTTCAAGCCCTGGTCCAGGAAGATCCCACATGCCGCAGAGCAACTAAGCCCATGCACCACAACTACTGAGCCTGTGCTCTAGAGACTGCGAGCCACAACTACTGAGCCTGTCTGCCACAACTACTGAAGCCAATGTGCCTAGAGCCCGTGCTCCGCAACAAGAGAAGCCACCGCAATGAGAAGCCCGCACACCACAACGAAGAGTAGCCTCCGCTCACTACAACTAGAGAAAAAAAGCCTGCGCACAGCAACAAAGACCCAACACAGACAAAAATAAATTTATTTATTTGTTTGTTTGTTTATTTATTTAAAAAAAACAAACTGGAAGGAAAAGTTAATACCAGTAGTTGTCTCTATGTAGAGAACTAAGGATGCTTTACTCCTTTCTTCTACTCTCCCATATTTTCTTATTTTCACGGGGAAAAAAAGTCTTACTGTTTCTTCTAAGTACGTATTAACATTATATTTGAAGGGAAATTAACCTAAATTTAAAAAGAATATAGTCAACCAGGCCAACCCTCTACATCTCTATCAGGGTGGCCTTAAGCACAAAGCATGACATAAGGAAATATTTTAGACAGAGTTCATCTCATTTCTAAAGGTATGTAAAAACTCTGGGGCTTCCCTGGTGGCGCAGTGGTTGGGAGTCCGCCTGCCGATGCAGGGGACACGGGTTCGTGCCCCTATCCCGGAGGGTCCCACATGCCGCGGAGCGGCTGGGCCCGCGAGCCATGGCCGCGGAGCCTGTGTGTCCGGAGCCTGTGCTCCGCGGCGGGAGAGGCCGCGGCAGTGAGAGGCCCGCGTACAGCAAAAAAAAAAAAAAAAAAAAAAAAAACTCTGGCCTGTATTCTCAATAGAATATCTAAAAAAGTAAACATGAAGATAATCACCATCTACGAGAACATATTTTGACTTCAAGACTTTTAGAAAACATTTATCCAAACCACACGTTGAAACATGAATGAGGGACTTCCCTGGTGGCACAATGGACAAGACTCTGCACTCCCAATGCAGGGGGCCCGGGTTCGATCCCTGGTGAGGGAACTAGATCCCACATGCATGACACAACTAAGGAGCCCACGTGCCACAACTAAGGAGCCCTGGAGCCGCAACTAAGGAGCCTGCCTGCTTCAACTAAGGAGCCGGCAAGTTCAACTAAAGAGCCCGCCTGCCACAACCAAGAGCCGGCACAACCAAATAAATAAATTTAAAAAAAAAAGAAACTATACGAATGAGGTATACCATCAAACCAGTCAATGGCTGCCTTAGCTGAAGGAGGGTCATCAAATGATACTGTTGCCTCCCCTTTTGGCTTTCCTGTGTCCTTGTCTGTGTACAGATTTATCATTGGTTTTCCAGTCTTCTTATTTGTCTGAGGAACAAACAAGTGGGTGTTAGTATTTTAAGAAAAAGTGATCATGAACCACATAGATAATTAAAATTTTATTTTTTAAAGGAATTTACATATCCATACAACAAATACTATCAACTTAACATAAAAATGAAGTTATCTGTAGGTTCTGAAAAGGAAAACTCTCTAAAATATATTAAGTGAAAACCAAACTATAAAAATGATACACAGTATATACTGTTTTATCTATGTATAATTTCTTTAAACCCACAAAAAAAGAAAACATAGATAATGCTCCATATAAATATATACCTTGTAAAACTAAAAAAAAAAAAAAAGACCAGGAAGAATGTTCACCAAGCAAATAAATAAATTACCATTAAGGCATACACACTGGATTTTACTGGGAAGGGAGTGGAAGACAAGAACTGTGTGAATTTTTTACATATTTCATGTGTAATTAATAATTTCTTAAGAAATTTTTACTCTCCAAGAAGGAGAAAAAAAAAGTAATTCCACGGACACCAAAACAAGAGCAACTGCAAACCGATATCAAGCAAATGCTTCAATCTACTAACACTGATCTAAATGCTTTCTAGTTGGAGATGAAAATATATGCATGAAACAAACAGTGCATAAGACACTTAAGTACAATCAAGTTATGAAATAAAGCATTATTATATTGGGCAAATATATAGCTGTCATTAAAAACATAAAAAGTTGTTAGTAATAACTTGGGTTTTCATATGTTGGCATTTCAGAATATAAAAATGTTTTCACAATTTCATTTGGTTCTCACAATTTTAGGAGCTAGGCAGAGACTATGTTTAGAGTCCTAAGATTGAAAGCCAAAGCTGTGGAAGGCTGTGGAAAGGTACACAAACGCAAGGAATAAAATCTTCATGTATTTTAGCAAATTTAGCAAAGGCCTACAGGCATGGGTGAGCATGTGCATCAGGGAACTTTAAGAGACAAGCCTTACTGGAGTATGGGCTTATTATGTAACCTATGTATCTTAACCAGAATATGTTAATAATTATGAGATTTTCAACATAAGCCAATTTTTTACTCACCTTGATAATTCCTATTTGTTTAAAGAACTCCCCCACTTGATCTGTAGACACACCCTCCCCAAGTCCTTGTACAAAGATTGTGTTGTTATCTGAATTATCAGATTCTGAATCTATGGGGGAAAAAAAACCATGATTAATTTTACATATTCCTTAGGTTTACTACATCCTGTTTAGTAATCAAGAATAATAATTTATTATTCAATATTCAACTACTTCTGTGACCAAAAGGAAAAAGGACCAATAAACGAAACCTCTTAGATAAACATGCAAAGTGGTCATAACAGTTATTTGGTAGGTCAATTCTCACAACTAAACTTCACATAAAGTGGATCAAGTCCACACTATACCAAATACATAGACCAATTAAGGGAGATCTTACAAATCTCACTCTTCAGATTCAGATACAGGACTCAAGCTCAGGAAGAGATGAAGAAAGTTAGTATAAAGTAGCATTCCTTTCTTTGGAGAGTTTTAATTCTTTCTGGCTAATCAATACTTTTAAAGCTTTCTAGTAGGAAATTGCCCAAATCTGACACTTTGGACTTCCAAGCAAGCAGAATTGCTGGTTTCCCATTCATTGCAATAAGCTTTATATATACCAGAGGGTAGGGGCACCTTGACACACACCTTACCTTACACGCATACTTTTGGATTAGTATAACAAAATAAGAAAGATGCACATAAATTCAGTCCATCAAGGGATAATCCAGAAATTGCCATCCATATAGAATACTTTAACATCTTAATAAAAACAAAAGTTCTGATTTCAATATATATTAAAAATTTGGGGGGGCTTCCCTGGTGGCACAGTGGTTAAGAATCCGCCTGTCAATGCAGGGGACACGGGTTTGAGCCCTGGTCCATGAAGATCCCACATGCCGCGGAGCAACTAAGCCTGTGTGCCACAACTACTGAGCCTGCGCTCCAGAGCCCGCGAGCCACAACTACTGAGCCCGCGTGCCACAACTACTGAAGCCCATGCACCTAGAGCCCATGCTCCGCAACAAGAGAAGCCACTGCAATGAGAAGGCTGTGCACCGCAAAGAAGAGTAGCCCCTGCTCACCGCAACTAGAGAAAGCCAGCACACAGCAACAAAGACCCAATACAACCAAAAATAAGTAATTAATTAATTAAAAAAATTTTTTGCCTCAAATAGATTTTTAATCTCTACATAACTTTCAAAAGGCTCCAGGCAGCCTTGAATTTCATTTGAAAATATAAAGGCACATGAAATTAGTGACCTCTGAGGACTTCCCTGGTGGCACATTGGTTAAGAATCTGCCTGCCAATGCAGGGAACACGGGTTCGATCCCTGGTCTGGGAAGATCCCACATGCCGCGGAGCAACTAAGCCTATGCGCCACAACTACTGAGCCTGCGCTCTAGAGCCCAAGCCACAACTACTGAGCCCACGTGCCACAATGACTGAAGCCCGCGCACCTAGAGCCCATGCTCCGCAACAAGAGAAGCCACCGCAATGAGAAGCCCGCGCACTGCAACAATGAGTAGCCCCCGCTCGCCACAGCTGGAGAAAGCCCACGCACAGCAACCAAGACCCAACACAGCCAAAAAAAAAAACAAAAAGAAAGGCACATGTAGAAAGAAAGATGTTTCATAAAAAAGAAAAAAAAAAGAAAAGAAAAGAAAAGAAATTAGTGACCTCTGCCCAGAGTAAGACAATTCTCTCATATATGAATTCAGGTTTCTTAGACCCACTGACCAGACTATCAATCCATTGTAATATTTTCTTAAACACAGCTATTCTACTTCTAATTCCCCAATCATACCAATTGTCTCATACTTGATTTGCAGTAATTAAATAAATAATGCTAATTAGCAGTACAAAATCAAGTATTTCTTCACAAAAGAAAAAGTAGAGAGCATGGGAAAGCACAAACATAGCAATTTTTCCTAGCAAACTTTGCAATCAATCCCCCTGAACTTTTCTTGCTGGTACATCTTTAGAAGTGAAGCTCCCTGGTTCTGGCAGCATTATCAAATCAAATCTTCCTCCTGTACTAACTCTTCCGAACACACACACTTTTTCTTTGAAAAAATGGAAAACTAACATTCTCTTAACGGCAGAGTCACAAACTACCATAAACCTTACCAGCATCTGGTCTGGGTCCATAATCCCTGTGACCTAAGGAAAAAGAAAAAGAAAAAGAAAAAGAAAGCTATTTAAAGTAACTCATAAGAAATCATTTAAAAACAGTAATAATAACCAAGGCATGAAAAGTCAATACTTCCAAAATCCTTGTAAGTAACCATCACAGATTTACAAAGTAAATATATAAATTAAGTTTTATTAAAAGTTTAAGAAATCAAGATGAATGTCAATATTCCCTTAAACTTGTCCCAGACAGCACCAGCCACTTTGGCATTACGCTAGTATCACTTTTGTTAAGCTCTGGTTGTGAAGGCTGATTGGAAAACCCTAATAATTTAAAAACACCACGTCAGCTACCTTTATTAAAAAACATATTGACAAAATCCAGTGAAGGTCTCATTCATTGGTCACCAGACTCTTTCATGCAAATTCACTGTGTAGAAACCCATTGGACTGTTTGAGATCAACTTTGTCTTTTTAATATTTTGAGATATATATTTGCATATATATAATTTTTTTAAGCACACAACACACACCAGCCTCAACAGAGTAAGAAAGGGCTTAGACTACGTCTGCGGGATATTGGTGGCTTTTAGGTTTATATAGCATTTCCACTGAAACATTTTGGGATACTCAGCACTTACCACCAAAATTTTTGAAGCCACCGCGGTCACCACCACTGCAGAGGAAAAATTGAAGAAATGATTTCTTCCTTAGGTCTCTAATGTGCTGAGCCCTGGGCTCAATCTATACTTAACTGTCACAAGTAGAGCGCCCAGGAAAACAGTAGCACCTCTAACTTTCCAGTAAATTTCATTTCATAGACTTCAAAATGTTGTTTTCACCTAAATGTTTTCCCAAGGATCTATTTCCACAAGGGTGCCTTTTCAAGCTTATTACAGAACATACCTAATATACTCTTATTTTAAAATTTTCCCAACCCCAAGCCAAAGGGATAATATTCAAATCCACTTAAACTGGAGGCACAAGAGGAAGAATGCTAAACATTCTTTCCAAGGGGAAAGAAATCATTTAAAAACAGTAATAATAACCAAGGCATGAAAAGTCAATGGGACAAAGTGAGAGAGTGGCATGTACATATATACACTACCAAATGTAAAACCGATAGCTAGTGGGAAGCAGCCGCATAGCACAGGGAAATCAGCTCGGTGCTTTGTGACCACTTAGAGGGCTGGGATAGGGAGGGTGGGAGGGAGGGAGATGCAAGAGGGAAGAGATATGGGGATATATGTATATGTATAGCTGATTCACTTTGTTATAAAGCAGAAACTAACATACCATTGTAAAGTAATTATACTCCAATAAAGATGTTAAAAAAAATTTCCAAAATCCTTGAAAGTAACCATCACAGATTCACAAAGTAAATATATAAATTAAGTTTTAATAAAAGTTTAAGAATTCAAGATGAATGTCAATATTCCCTTAAAGGGGAATATTTTTGTTAAAGGGGATATTTTTGTTAAATATGAGAAAAAGACTAGAAGAAAAATATAAAGCAAGGTTAAAATTTTGATAGCAGAATGGGAGAGGTAAAAACTTAAGCACTCTGTTCTACTGTGATACCAAACGGTGGGTTTTATGAGATGAAGAAAAAAGTGAGGTACAAATATACATAAAAGTGAGACTGAACGAAAGCAGTCCTAAAAATTCAAATCATTCAGATATCTGGTAAAATGAGCACTAAAAGAAAGCATAACTTTAAACTGCCCTCCTATTCCATGCCCACTGCAACATGCTAGCTCTCTTCACAGCAGAGCTACTGAAATCCATGCTGCCAAATGCTCTTGTACACCAATCAGCAGACCATATCAGAGACAGAATGCTACATACTCCACAAGAAAATGACTTTATTGGGCAATTTCCACTGCCAGGTAAGTCAATGGCCCTTGTGTGCATAGCTTTATGTAAGAAATCTAAGATCTCTCTTATCAAGAAACTCTTTAAATACTCATACATTGAAAGCCTGTTTCTCTTAACTGAATTTTGTAATCCTCTAAGACTCATGTGCTGACATGGATACAAAAACACCCAAAGTTTTCAGATGGTGATATCTAATTTTCTACTACGACTAATCTTCTACTATAACCCAAGAAACTAATCCAATATACTAATGTCTCTTCACTGCTTAAAAGCCTCTGCTTTAGTAATAACCCTGCCCTCTAGATGGCTTTTCTTGAGCCACCCTGAGAAAAATCACTCTGACTAAATGAGAAAGAATTTTTTCTTTAGAAGTCTATTCTACTACCTTGACGTAAAAAAAAACTCCCTTGCAACTAGCATAGGTATGGACACACGCATCTTAACTCGCCATTAATTTTTATTTGATGCCCAGGAAATCCAAAAAGGAGAATAACACTACTTCAAGGCTATGCAGACAAAGTGAAGCTCAGGTCTTTCATATATATAGTTTCCTATTGAGTGTCTAAAACCTCTCTTTCAGAACGTCAGCCAAGCCCTCCCACCAACCCATACTTCTAAATGGCCTATATATCATAGCTTAACTCTTTAAGGAAAGGAAGCCAAACAGAGTTCTGAGATTAATTGCTAAAAATCTTATTAGAAACAAGATATCTCAGGTTTCTTCAAAGATGATCATTAGAATTCTAAAAATGATGAGAAAAGAGCTAGTGAAAATATTAAATGGGGCTTCCCTGATGGTGCAGTGGTTAAGAATCCGCCTACCAATGCAGGGGACAGTGGGTTTGAGCCCTGGTCCAGGAAGATCCTCCATGCCGCGGAGCAACTAAGCCTGTATGCTACAACTACTAAGCCTGCACTCTAGAGCCTGCGAGCCACAACTACTGAAGCCCGCGCACCTAGAGCCCATGCTCCGCAACAAGAGAAGCCACTGCAGTGAGAAGCCCGTGCACCACAACGAAGAGTAGCCCCCGCCCGCTGCAACTAGAGGAAGCCCGCGTGCAGCAACAAAGACCCGATGCAGCCAAAAATAAATAAAATTTTTTTAAAAAAAGAATATATTAAACCCACATTCCTATGTCAGGACGTTAAAGTACCCAGGATAAAGTATTTTTTTTTTAAATAGGAAATTTTCACAATTAAGTGCTGGAGGAGGCACCACTTAATTATTCTGCTGCCATCTTAACCAAATACCAAATTGTTTATCTGGCCACAATGGAGGGAAAATATGCAATTTCATATATCAAGTAGTTCCTAAAATTTCTATTCTGGCCAGCAATATAACTCTGAACAATTTTTTAAAAAAGGACACACCCCTGGTAAAATATAAAGGATATAAAACAAATGACACTTGAATATGTTTATAATTTCCTATTCCTCCATATAATGGCATTTTAACTTAAGTCATCATTACTGAGCATTTCCTTTGAAAATTCAGCAGCTGAACACTTCAAACACAATGGCCATAAATATGGAAACACCCATAAGTACATTCGAAAAAGTACTAGTCTTCAAAGTAAGAGTCTCAGGGTATAGTCTTAACTATCACTAATCAATCTTGAAAATTTGGACAAGTCAGTAATTCTCCCTAGGCTTCAGTTTCCTCCTTCGCAAAGTACCTACTTACTACCTGAAAGGTAGTCTATGGAATAGCAGCAAAGGCAGAGCCTGGGAGCATCTCAGAAAAGCAAGCTCATCCCAGACCTACTGAATCAGAATCTGCATTTTAATAAGATCCCCCAAGGAGTTCATATGTACATTACAGTTAGAGAAGCACTGGTCTAGATGACCTATAATTTTATGTGAGGCTTTCTTTCAAGTTCCAATGTTTCAGTCGCTTTTCTCTTTCCTTATTAAGAAATTTCATATTAATTAATTACAGTTACTTACTAGGAAATTTATTATATTAAACACAGTAAATAAA
The DNA here is from genome assembly GCF_964165515.1 of Mesoplodon bidens. Taxonomy (NCBI): domain Eukaryota; kingdom Metazoa; phylum Chordata; class Mammalia; order Artiodactyla; family Ziphiidae; genus Mesoplodon; species Mesoplodon bidens. The sequence goes on from NC_138179.1 coordinate 9,758,311, forward strand.
CCTCAAATAGTGCCACTATTAAATCAGTTAACAGAAGATGGGCCTGTGGTTAAGAATCTTTCTTCAAATCTGCAATCAAGTTACATGTCCCTTTTCCATAAACTAAGTTAAGGCCCCACTAGCAAATTAAGACACAAAGGCATGTGAACATCTGAGTCAAGATGTTGTCACAACAAATTTGTTTTCCTCCCAGAAAAAGAAGCAAACTTGTACACATAAAGAATTTCTGAAGTAAGGACATTTTAATGTAAAGAAGTAGAGGTATTTACTAGGGTAGAGACATAATATAAGAATACTCAAGGGGTTTCCCTGGTGGCGTAGTGGTTGGGGGTCCGCCTGCCGATGCGGGGGACGCGGGTTCGTGCCCCGGTCCGGGAGGATCCCGCATGCCGCGGAGCGGCTGGGCCCGTGAGCCGTGGTTGCTGGGCCTGCGCGTCGGGAGCCTGTGCTCCGCGACGGGAGGGGCCGCAGCGGTGAGAGGCCCGTGTACCTCAAAAAAAAAAAAAAAAAAAGAATACTCAAAATTTATGGCTGAGCGCCCCCTGCGTAAGAAAATCAATTGTATATTCTTGACTCAACCACAGAAATCGTTGTCCCAAGTTCAAAACCACAATGAGCAGCCTACTCTAGGGTAGACTCTGAGGGTTCTTTCACTGTTACAGCATTACATATTTAGAGACGACAGTCAGATTTAGTTTCAGGTGCTTGTCAAGAAAGAAAATATACTTTGACAGAATCTCTATTCCCAAAATTTAATTTTTAAAAATCCAAATATATCTATATTCAAGGACTAAAACTGCCAAGAAGTAAAAGGACAATACGGGAATCTTTATTCCCAGAAAATTCAATACACAGAGAGAAAAAGGAACTTAGCTAAATATTGAAAAAGATTAGTTTTTAAAAAACTGTTCTGTGTTTGATTTTTCATACTAGTAATTTACCAACATTTCAGAAGGCCAAGAATCTACCATTCTAGAGCTGCACTATCCAATACAACATTTACTAGCCATATGTGACTACTGACCTTTTGAAATATGGAGAGTCTAAATTGAGATGTACTCTAAATGTAAAATACGAAATGGATTTCAAAGTCTTAGTATGAAAAAAAAGAATATGCAATATCTCAATAATTTTTATAATGATTACATAAAATATTTGTGATATGTTAGATTAAATAAAATATATTATCAAAATTAACTTCAGCTGTTTATTTTTCTTAATGTGGCTACTAGAAAATTTTACATTACACAAATGGCTCACAGTTAACCCACATTATATTTATATTGGGCAGCACTGGCTGGGCTATCACCAGCACACATGCACATTTTTAAGAAAGCTATTCAAAAACTCTTACAAGAAGACATTCAAAATTCAAGATATCTTTTTTGACACTTGAGATATTAAAGCCTAAAAAATCTACTTAACTTGATGACATGCTAATAATGGAAAATGGTTATCTATAAAGTTCTAGGAATTTTGCAACGCATTCAGCACAATGCTAAAGTTAAAAACACTGAAAAAATTTATGGCCTTAAGCTTCTAGTCCAGTAGGAGGCCACTGATCTATTTTAGATGACAATTAGAAATTCAATCTTTTTTGCTGCAACTGCTTTTTCAAAGAAAAACACTGTTTCCTATAGTCCCTATCGTCTTCACGTTTCTCTTCCAAAATTGGAAAGCTGACAGCTTCCTTTGGTCTGAATTCTTCCTGCAGTCAAGTAATCATACAACTTGAGTCTAAGAATGTCATATCCTTTACCACACATCCCACCTTCACCTGCAAACTGTGCCTCTTCTTTAATTATAAACCCAACTAATGCCAGATATTCTTCAAACAGCCCTCAAAGGATCATATTTTCAACCTTGCTATTTTTAAGTAAGATGATTACAAACACAAATGGGAGTGTTGACGAAGACTAACAAAAAATGTTTGGGTATTTCTGGTACTTAAATGTAAAACCAAGTGTAGGGGGAAAAAAGCCCTGAAACTGGTCTCTTTTTTTTTTTTTTTTTTTTCATTTGAAACACTTCACCCCTATAAATAAGCTAAAAATCACATCCTGAACAAGATATTGTGACACATGAAAATTATATGAACTTCGTATTTCAGTATCCGTAAATGAAGTTTTATTGGAACACAACCATGTTTATTCATTTATATATTGTCTATAGCTGCTCTGGTGCTACAGGAGCAGGGCTGAGCAGCTGCAAAAGAAACCGCATGGCCTGCAAAGCCTTCATTATTCCCTATGTGGCCTTTCACATAAAAAGTTTGCCCATCCAATATAGAGAGTACGTATAATCATTCACATAAACTTCTTAAAAGGCCTTTCATGCACATTCCATTTATTGGCTAAGGGGGTGGGGTGGGGGGAGGGAGGGAGTATACAGACAGCAACTGGGTAAGACCTCTCCCCCAAAAACCCTACCCTGACTTGAACCAGATCACCATCATTTTGACCTAATATATACTGGGCTTCTACACAAGATTTTGTTTGAAGAGGTTCTAAAGTTAAATAAAAAGATTTGAAAATCAAAAACTTAGTTCATGATTCAGTACCTGAGCCAAAAATTATACTGAAATGTTGCCAAAGAGGTTTATCAAAGCGCTTAAAACTGGTACGCCCAGGGTTGGTTAAGATACAGATCTTCCCTCCTTTAGCAGGAGGATCACTCAAGGTCCTTTCAACTCTGATTCTAAGATAAGTCATCTCTCAAAAACGAAAACATATTTTTAAAGACTTCCTTACCCTCCTCCTCCTGAAAAGTGGGGATCTACCATTCTCAGTCAGACACTGTCATAGTTTCATAGATGATCTATAGATATAATTATAACTTCCTTATGAAGAAAATTAAACCTATGATATGCTGTAAAACATATAGCATCCCAAGGCAGCCAATTATCTAAAACATATTAACCGGAAAATCACATCTACCTGTTAGTTATCTTGTCTGGGATTCTGTTTGAGGGAGGGAGGCTATTAGGTAGAGAGTAAGCACCGTACCACTCTACGTTGTTCACTTACATCCACATGATAATGAAGAGGCATACGATATACTTGTTTTACCTTAATAAATTGACTTTGGCTATCAATCAAAAGACATTTAATGTTCAAGTCTTATAAAAATTTATCAAATATGTTTAGACTTTAGATTTGCCAGACCAAAGCACTATACACTAAACAAGAGAGAAAGTCAATGAGATCAAATTCCTGGCTCACTTGAAAAATTAACAGTGCTGTATGTAACTGATTTTCTCAGGTCACCTCAGGGAACAGACAAACAGTCCCTAAGAAGCAAAAGAGTGACCTGGTATTGATATAATATTGTCAGTTAACAGGCTGACAATTTCAATTCCCAAGGAACACAAATTATCTTTCAAGCCTGTATATTTTACACACGAAATGTGCAACCTACAAACCTCATCTGAGGACAATGTCAACTACTTTTTCATTCCTATTTTTAGAGCAAAAGCGCTAGACTTACACATATATTTGAAAGTAATTTTAAAGCCACCTTTCATAACATATGCCATAAATACCAAAACCTGATAACACTAACAATGGAGAAAAGGAAAGCTGAATTAAAAAGTCATTCCTTTTCCACAGCTTAGTCTAGACAAAATATGCAATGGTATGTGACATTGCACTCATTATCTCAATAATTATTTACTTAAGAATGGGGACAAAATAGTTCAGTTCCATAAAATCTTTCTCTCATTTACCAACCCCAAATTTATAATCTGCTATTGCCTCCTAATATTTTCCCTTCCCAAGGGGATTCCAGATTAAAGAACAGCCTCTCCACCTTCCAATCTAGAATTGACTTACCTTGTATTTTCTACACATAAAACACTTGGATTTCCCAGAGTCATCTTTTAAAGGAGTTTAGAGTCAATAGCTCTGGCAGGAAAAACATAGTTAAGTGGTTTAACCACACCATAGTAGGGGACTTTTCTCCATTGGTATTTAATATATACCACATAAACTAACGGCTAACAAAGCCTATTTTGAGGTAATTTATGTGACATCTTAAGACTGAAAATAAGTTTTTAATTTCTGTCCTCTTCTCTACAACATAATCTCTTTTTTAGGCCTCTTCACTAAATCAGATGATGGAATCAAACCAGCTAAGTAACAACAAAAAAAAAAAAAAGAGAGAGAAGAAGTGTAGACATCTGTACCTAAACACTTACCTTGCTCCTGTCATAGGACCTCGTCCGTCCTTGTCATAGCCCCCACGCCCTCTACCTCCTCCCTGTGACCCGCCATATCCTCTATTATCTTCTCCATACCTACTCACATCACGACGGTCATCTACAAAAAAGAAAATTCATACAGACACACATAAACAACTTAAAATTTCTGACAGAGGCTTTCCACAACATAATCTTAAATAGCTCTTTAGGTCACCTGTGACCTTCAGAAAATGGCACATGTGCACAAAACTCAAGTGCAAGTCATCATAACACCATCTGGAATTAAATGTATGAGAATTATACGTGTGTCAAATTCCATTCTACCAAAGCCAGACAGCAAAATGGTGATGTGGACATCACCATTTGATGTGATGGTAATATGGAGTAGTTTGAGTAAAGTACATTAGGTACAGAACTCTAATAAATTAAAAGAATACCCTGATCTTAGGGACTTCCCTGGTGGCGCAGTGGTTAAGGCGCACGCTCCCAATGCAGGGGGCCCGGGTTCAATCCCTGGTTGGGGAACTAGATCCCACATGCATGCCGCAACCAGGAGTTCACATGCCACAACTAGGGAGCTGGCAAGCCACAACTGGGGAGCCCACCTGCCACAACTAAGGAGCCCGCAAGCTGCAACTAAGAGCTGGTACAACCAAGTCAATCAATCAATCAATCAATCAATATTTTAAAAGAATACCCTAATCTTAAAAGTTATTTTTCATGTCGAAAATATTTCCATGTAAATCAAACACAGACAAGGAATAACTAGATTTTCAAACTGAGAGATATTCAGTGAATATATTCACTGAAGAAGATATTCAGTGAATGAGCTTCCACTCTTACTCATTCACTTATTCATTCATTCAACTACTGAACAAATATTTATCGAGCAGGTACAAAAATGAGTAAGGCAGGACCTTTGCCCTTGAAGCATTCATTTTTATGGCTGATCAGATTCCTAAATATCATGATATATATAAAATGATATATATAAAAGAAAGAATGACTGGTCCTTCTTAGTTGAGGTTAGAGAAGGATAATATAGGATCATAATTTCCTCAAATCACATACAGCACCAGTACCAAGAAAACTGGTAGCATGGACTTCCCTGGAGGTCCAGTGGTTAAGACTCCGTGCTTCCACTGCAGGGGGCACAGGTTCGATCCCTGGTTGGAGAACTAAGATCCCACATGCCACGCGGTGCAGCCAAAAAATAAAAAATGTTTAAAAATTAAATTAGGGCCTCCCTGGTGGCGCAGTGGTTGGGAGTCCGCCTGCCGATGCAGGGGACACGGGTTCGTGCCCCGGTCTGGGAAGATCCCACGTGCCGCGGAGCGGCTGGGCCCGTGACCCATGCCGCTGAGTCTGCGCGTCCAGAGCCTGTGCTCCGCAACGGGAGAGGCCGCGGCAGTGAGAGGCCCGCGTACCGCAAAACAAAAGAAAAAAAAATTAAATTCAATTATAAAAAGGAAGTGGTAGCAGCAGCATTGTCAAATGATCAGTTGACGGAGACAACAAAGGAAATTCAAAACCTCAGCCAGCAAAACTCACGTGACCATCTGGAGTCTCCAAGAAGTTCAGAAATATCAATCTAATAAACTAGTTTTGATGGACATGAGACAGAACATATGTTCAGGGTCACTCTAAATTCTTACAACCAGTTGAAACCCTCTGTGGGTCTTTAAATACAGAATTCAATACACAATCCTATGAAGGGAAAAAAGGAAAAATAATAGAGGTCAGTATATCTTACCTTGTGTGTGGTGGCTGTAATTTTCCCTTTGTGAATGGTAGGATTGCTGGTTTTGATTATAGGAATCATGCTGCTGATCATAATTTGACTGCTCGGCATAAGAGCCGTGATGTGGATCATAGCCTGACTGCTGGTCATATGAATCTTGTTGACCATAGTCTGACTGGTCATATGAAGGCGCTCTTCCACCTTGGCTAAACAGAAATCAAGAACTTGAGTGATTTTACAGAAGGACTGTTTACTGCAGCAGGCTGACTGAGACTGATTGCTATAAGAGGCCTGCCCAGCTAGACCTCATCCACATTTACTACCCTTTTCTGATAGGAATCATTTAGCTCTTTTATCTACAGAATCTTATCACCAATGGAATGACTTTCAAACAACAGTTCTACTATCACTGAAGAGGTGTCACATTATGAGAAAACACACACACACCTTTGAAAACTGTAGAGAAGCAAGAAAATCACTATGGTTTTTATCATGTCCTTGAATTAAAAAAAAATTAAAGATGACATAAAGTACAGTAATATGTCTGACTCTTTAACAAACATGACACAGCAAGTGCTGACTCCTTTTAATAGTTACACTAAAAGGCTCTATCTCAGTTTTAACAACAATATTATTTAATAATATTTTGGGGACTATTTTCTCATCTTTAGAACCTTATCTTTAGTACATTCTTCTAAGTATCTTCAATAATAGTAAATTTTAGAAAATAGCAATAAATCATCCACAGTTTTAATCTGCTGAGTAAGAGGAAGGAACTTGCTTTGTGATGCCATCTTTTAACTGAAACAAAGTCTAACTACCAAATGAGACTGCTTTATTTTCTCTTGCAAATCAAAAAGAAAATTCTAAGTATGTTCTGAGCAATATGACTATTAATTACCTGCTCTCAGGATGGGAATGTTGAAAGAAACACTTAATTGGATTTGAGTTCTAATGTTTACTCAAAAAAAGGGGGGGGGACAAAAATGGCCTCACAACTTAATAGTCACATCTTATTCTGTATCAAATGATCAAAACAATCTAATAAAGATCGGTTCCCCAACTCCCTACCCAAAGCACATCACAAACGTCAGAACCCTAGACCTTCCACTTTAGAATGACTGTCAAACCAAATCTAACATTTCTCTTTGGTCCACATTTATACGTCACATTACCAAAAATGCATCCCTATGAAAAGATTCTCCTTAAATTTAAAACTAGCCAGGCTTGAAGAGCCTTCTAATGTAACACGCTTTCTGGATAGTATTCCCTACGTTTGTACTTTGTAAAGCACAGTAAAAAGTAAGTTGCTATTACTAAAATTAATAACAAGTACAGGCTCCTCAAATCAGAAAATTTTAAAAAAATATAGAAGACCTGTAAAATTGCTAATATTCACCTACCTATATTAACAATTAAAACATTTTTTAGGGTATTTGAAATACGTGCATAGGTTTTGGTCATTTTTTTCTTTAATATTTTTGCCCCTGAAAAGGACATTAAATACATTAAAATGGTTAAAAAATAAAATGGAAATGAAAAGTAAGCATTGATTAAGTCTCCTTTTATAGGCAGGTTTTTATTTCATCTCAGGTATAAAGCAGAGGTTCAAATTTTACATTTTAACATTTAAATCATGTGCATTCATTTACAGCTAAACTAACTGTACAAATAACCCATCATAAGAATCAAATATCAATATTGACAATTTCCACATTCTTTATAGCACAAAACTGTGAAATTCATACACCATCAACACTTTTCTGGAAAAAAAAAAAAAAGTTTAAAGCTAGGACTTTGTTAGTGAAAACTGTTTAATACCCAAAGTGTTATTTCCACTTCCCAACACCTCAGTACTTTTACTGTTTCCTTACCCTCCTGATGATTCCATGTTTTGCTGTGCCTGGTTATTATAAGGTTGCTGGCCATATGAGCTCTGCTTTTGATTCTCATAACCACCATAGGACTGTGAATAACCTAAAGATTGAATGGATATACCATTTAGGAAAGGTTCTGACTTTAAATTTCTAAAACAGCAGATTTAACAAATCAGTCCAACCTGATTGGCTTTGTCCGTAACTGGAGTAGCTGCCATAGTTCTGCCCATATGTAGAATCAGTAGTTTGCCCATAGCCAGAATAGCTCTGAAATTTAGGTAAATACAAGTTTCACTGCATATTTAAGATTAAAACTATTTATAAAGAACTCAATTTATATTTAACCTACTTGTGGTGCTTGTCCATAACCTTGGTTGCCTTGATTTCCATAGGAAGAATAACTGTAAAAGAAAAGTGTACTACTTGAAAGAAATGTGCTAGAATTTAAAAGCTTAACTTAACCCTATCTTCATTTTCAACTTTCAACTCAAATACAAGCTTCTTTCCTGAGAGACTGTCGATTTAACTACCTCTTCAAGTCTAAATTGAAAGGTGATAACCAAAGACTGTCAAAGACATACATGAAATCACTCCCAGACCTCTTAAATGCCAAACACACACCAGAAGTTTTGCTTTGACAATCTCCCACAAATAAACAAAACTTCACCAGTGCTAGAAAATTCCAAGAGAATTATGCTTGGATGGGTGGGAGGCTGGGGGTGGAGGGGAGTGACGACATGGTAGCAAGAGCCATAATAAATATCTGAAGCAGAAAACTAATGACTCTTGAAGTTAGAGCTTTCATCCAGTTAGCTGTACTGTGACAGACTAATTTCTTCCTACCATTTGCCTTAAGTTCGTCTCTGACACCCTAGAAAATGCCCAGTGCGGCACTAAACATCCAGTTTTTAGTGCCTCGGTAATGCGCGGCATGTACAGCTTCAGAATACTATCAGAGAACGGAAGTATATTGTATCCCCAGTGTCACAGCATAGGATGGCATAGTCTGTTGACTGAACGAATACATGCAGCTTTCTCAGAGTTGAACTTTCTTTAATTTTAGTGCATATAAGCTTTAACAAGTCAGAAACAAACTTTCTGAATATATACCAAAGAAAAACAAAACGTATGCCAAAAAAGTCTTACTATTTTAGAGCTATCAAGTGCTAACAGAATTTCTTAACTTTATAAAACATATTTCATTGAATAAACATTTGCTAGTTGCCTACTATGAGGGTCTATCCCACGAGAATTAAAAAGTCAAATCAGTTTTGTTTTCATGAAGCTTAAAACTTGATGACAGAAGGCATCTGAGATGCTCTTCCGAATATCTCACACTGAGCTGCAAAACACTTATACTTCAAGTGAAGGCTGTATTTCTGGTAAGCAGGAGAATCCTACTGCATGTATACATTCACATAAAAACAGACTTTTCTTTTTATTGTGAGCATGGTGAGGATGATTTTAAAAATGCTAAACACTTCTATCCTAGTGCTTCAAGAAAATCCACTCCAGAAAAAACACATTTAGCATATTATATACAATCAAAAAAATTAAATGCTTTTTCTAAGCTGTTATAGTTCAACTACTTAAATCCTTTCAGTAATTGTTCCTTCTAAATAATTTCTTAAAGGAAACAATCTTTATAATACCTATGAGATTCACTTTAATCTCTAGGGGGCACCTATATTTACTGATTCAAACAGCCTTTTAAAAAAAGAAAAATATCTTACAGCACCCATGTACATAGGCTGACTCTTTCCCCTTCACAAACTAAGATTTAACTCTTTTAAGACGTCAAGATACCAAAGCTTAAGAGGAAAGCCTGACTAAATTTATCTTTTTTCCTCAGTTCTACTCGTTCATGGTATTACTGAAATGTACGTATACTTTACCTTTGCTGCTCACCCCCAGACTGACCGTAACTTCCAGAATCTAAAACACATAAAAAGAATTTTTAATCTTATTTAAAATTAGGCTTCCCTCAAAGGCTGACTTTAGCTCTTACAGATGAAATGTGATAAGAAAATATCATAAACTACAGAAAGAAAAACTAGAAGTTAAAAATACAGTGCAAGGAAAAATCTGTGCCAATAGTATTAGCTATTTACAGTAACTACAGCTTTGAAAACAACTACTCTACAAACATGTCCTGATGGTCACAAAAACCAAGTGAACAAATGAGAAGGTCAGTGAAAAACCCATCCTTTCAACAAAAACTCAAAAGCTCAAGTTATATTATCTTTATATATAAAAAGACATCTGTTAAAAAAACTAATCAGGATCAAAAAGGGGAAAATACACACTCTAAGATAAATCCCCAGGATTACATTTACTTCATATCCTTGCCAGCCTAACATATACACCATTCCCTTAGATTGGACTGGATTGCTTTGGCAGTCAGCAGCAACAAAAAGATCTCCAAAGACTTGGTAAAAGCAGCTAAGCCACTTGGTATATACCCACACAGCAATACTTACCTCTAGCTTCCTTATTGGCAATAAAAACTACCAAGGAAGGCATGAGTTGAGTAATATATGTCAAAATAATAAAAATAATTTGAACTGTGAAGTTTTCTCAATACTTTAAAATGTCGGTTATTCCAAAATTTTTTGAAGAGGCTCTACCCTCTAGGCTTCTCCTCAGAGTCAAATGAATGACCTAATTTTATTAGTGATGAGTAAGAGAAGAATATCATATTAAATACTCTTTCAACTGCAAAAAAAATGACTGATAGTCTTCAACTGCTATTAGGCCCAACCTCATCTAATTTGAATAAAACCATTTGTTGTTGAACAGTTCTGAAAACCTGCCAAATATCAAATCACATCAATGACTTTTTCATTCAATTCATATAAAGCTACAATATGAAAACACTGTCACTGGCTGTATAAGTGGGTGACATCAAATTTGCCACTTTTCTACAGTAGAGATCTCCAATCAGACTGAACAAGAATTTTTTTAATCCTTTACTAAAATATTGAATGAAATACTGACACAAACTACTTCTTTTATGAATTTGGACATAAGGCTACCTGAGACGAAAAAAAAATTGTGCATCACTGCCCATAATAAGATGCCTAGATTTGTAACTAACCAAATAAGAAAAATATGAAAAGGATACAGAATCTAACTGGATCATAAAGAGATTAGATGCATCTATCAAATGGCAAAGGAAGTTAGTTTCAACCAATTCAGAAACTAAAAAGGATTACAGTGGGAGGAGGGGGTGTATGAGTAAAACAAATATACATACACTGGGGATGCATGAAGCTTTAAGTTAAATTATATCCCAAGGCACTGACGTGGGTTCTCTCAGTGACAGAGTAGAGTCCAAGACCTTATTGTACTTTGGCTCAGGCAAAAATTATAGAAGTACACAGCACATATGTCTTATGACCCTGGCTTAAATCTAGTAAGTATTAGAGCTCTTAACCCAGTCACTTCAGCTCTCTGAAACTGTAAATCTGACTTCTTCAGCTGGCTGACTTTAAAACTCTAGAATATAGAAATAAGAGTATTGACCAACAAGTCGAGCTCATAGTGAAAGTAGATGTTTTACATTCACCAGAGAAAATCAGTTTATGTTATTTATGGCATTTTAAACAACTGCTCATTATGAGTACTTGACACTTGAGCCTTGTATCTGGGCCCATGAATTATTTAGAGGTGCTTTTATTTCCAAGTGTATAGGGTTTTGACACTCTTTGTGGTTTTGTCTTATTACATTGCAGCCAGAAAAGGTATTTTCTGTACTATTCCAGGTATTTGTTAGGATTTGCTGTTTTTCACTTTTCCCCTTGGTAAACACTTTTACTTACATAAATGTCTCCTATGTGCTTGAAAAGAACTGTATTATCTAAATGTTGAAAGAATTCTGTATATCTGTAAGATGATGTTAGTTGTTAGTTCTATTATTCATATTCTTACTCTTGTTTGGTCTACCTGATCTATTAATTACACAGAGAAGTATGTTTAAATTTTTTTTAATTCCCTGTTTGACTCTGTATTTGTCAATTTCTTTCACTGAGTGTTTTTTTGCTTTCTACACTTTGAGGCCATATTGTTAAAGCACATAAAAGTACAGATTTACAGCTTCCTGGTGAATTTCCTCTTTTTAAAAATTTCCTTTTAACATTACATGAAGACTATCATTAAAAATGTCCTAATGTAACTAAACAATCTTCCTCTTGGTTGATGTTTGCCTGATTAATATTTTTCTATCTCTATACTTTTAACACTTCTTATTCTGATGTTTTAGGTATGTCACTTTTTAAACTATTATTATTATTTTTTTGCAGTACGCAGGCCTCTCACTGTTGTGGCCTCTCCCGTTGCGGAGCACAGGCTCCGGACGCGCAGGCTCAGCGGCCATGGCTCACAGGCCCAGCCGCTCCGCGGCATGTGGGATCCTCCCGGACCGGGACACGAACCCGTGAGAGCATACATCTAGATCAATTTTTCCCAATGTGAAAATCTTTGTTTTTCAACTGATGTTTTCATATTTTTATTATTGTTACTTTTTATTTATTCCTACCAGCCTATACTAGACTCTCTACTTACCAGGGTCTTTTTTTTTCAACCCCTTAACTTCCTTCTATTGGATTTTCCTTACTCCCTTTCCCCCTCTACTGCTTTGGAAGTTAGACGTTCAAATTCTGTTCTTTTAATAAGTCACTTCGTAATTTAAAGAGTATGTTCAATTCTTAACATGCATTCTTGATAAAGTTCAAAATGATCTTCGACCTCCACTAGCATACAAGAATTTTTTTTTTTTTGCGGTACGTGGGCCTCTCACTGTTGTGGCCTCTCCCGTTGCGGAGCACAGGCTCCGGACGCGCAGGCTCAGCGGCCATGGCTCACGGGCCCAGCCGCTCCGCGGCATGTGGGATCCTCCCGGACCGGGGCACAAACCCGTGTCTCCTGCATCAGCAGGCGGACTCTCAACCACTGCGCCACCAGGGAAGCCCGCATACAAGAATTTTAATGCTATAATGCCAATCACAGCCTTCACCTATTATTTTGCTTCCACTTTTTCTTTCCGTTATCTTTTGCTTCCTCTTTAAAACTCGAGATTCCACGGTCAATACTTTTTATCTACTGCATTTGCTTCCTCTGTATCTTTTTGCATCCCACTGCTCCCCTTCGGATTTCTTTTATTCGTTCTTTCAGTAAAGGCCTGAAAGTAGTATTCTTAGTCTTTTATTTGCGTAAAAAAAGTCAAGGTCAAACATTATTTTTCCTCTAAATTCCAAAGATCATTTAGTGGCTTCTTAAAACTTTTAAGAAGTCTACCAATCTTACCTTTTCTCTATTTCCTCTGATAGGTTTGTCACTGGTATTTCATAATCTGCAGCTTCACGTTTATGTATCTAGGTACGAATTGATTATGTCTCATGTTTGAGACTACTGCTTCTTGATCCATCAGTTTTGGAAAACTCTCTACTATCTATTAATTCTTCACCATTTACTCCTTCTCGAACTCATATTAGATGTATGACAGGGCTTCACAATCTATTTCCTATGCTTCTTAAAATTTCAATTTTCATCTTTATCCTTCTGAACTGAATCCTGGGTAACTGTATCTATTTTCTACCTCACTAATTATTTCTTCTGCTAGGTCCATGTGCAATCCAACTTAGCCACTTTTTCCATTTCTAGAAGTTACACGACACTTGGTTCTTTTTCCAATCTACGTAACCATTTTCCATGTCTTGGTCTTAGGGTTGATTACTTCTTTTAGGTTTCTAATCATTTTAAACACATTAATACTCGCTTTCAGACTATCTATTAGGGACTCAAATGCCATTTGTCACTCTTATTTTGGTGAATTGTCTTCCAGAATTCTGTAATGTTTTACTGTGAACTTATGCTCTGCAAGCCTTGTTTTTTCTGTAAGATTCCTCGTGACCTAGGCTCTGAAATTTCCTCAGAAAAGGTCTTTCGTTTGTTTTTACTAGGAACCCCAAGGTTACTGTCAGTCTAGAACCAATTTTTATGTTAAATTTCTTGGCCTGAGGTTTCCTGGACCTCATAACTAATCTAAATGTACACCGAAACTGTATGAAGCACAGGTCCCAAGTTACAAATTCCCTCACTCAAGGCCCAGGCTTCCTTGTTATCTCCTATCCTGGTACAAAGGTTTTTCTAGTTCATTCTTTCACTGAAGATACAGTCCTTCAAACATCCAGGTTTTATGTAAGGGCTCCCATTACACGGCTCTAATGGTCTCAAGGCTGCATCTCCTGTCCTTAGTTATTTGGGCAATAAACTCCAAGTCTCTGAATGAGACCTACACCCTTCTCTATGCCTACCATGCTGGCTTCTACTTCATTTCTGGCAGCAGGGGCTCGCCCTTTGTTTTATGTAAGTTCTTGCATTTTTAGCTATTCGTAGACAGAGGATTTACAAGTTATCTTAGTCTGCCATAGTGCCAAAAGAAGTTTCTTGACTTTGTAATTTTTAGATGTACAACTGATATTAGATTTGATTTTAACTTCAAAGGTGTCAGACAATACACATTTGTCTGACAGTCTGACTCACAATATTTACAACTCTGATTTATTTATTAGGTAAGCATTTATTTTATTAGGCTTATAAGTCTGTCCTGTCAGGCACCTGTAGTGGCTGAGTCAATTTGACAAGTTAAATTTACAAGTATAGTTTGGAATGTTTAAAGGACTTAACTAAACTTAATGCCGTTAGTTGTTTAGGGGGGAGTCTGCTCTGTTAAATTTATTAACTTAAACATTCATCAAGAACAAGTCAAAAGCATTATTCCTATTTTTATACAAAGTCGAAAGTATTATTTTTATACACAAATTACAAAATGTACAGAGTATATAACAACACTAAAAGATTCTAACTCTAGTTGACTTAATGTAGAAACAAGCAATTATTAGTTCTTTTTGATATGAAAGTCAATTTTGATGTTAAAAAAACTCAAATTACACAATGACAAGTAACTACTGTCTTGGTAATTTTGAAGACCAGTGAAAATGGATCACCCAGCTCACACACTATTATGACACGCTGAAAATCCTGGATTTTACAAACGGTACACCTCTAAAATTTAATTTTCCATAAAAGCTACCCAGTCCTACAAAAATAAGCCATTGCTTTAAACCAATAATTATGTCAAAAATCGAGACAGGTTAATGGTTTTTAATGAGCACTGTATCCATTGAAATGGTAAATTTCTGCATGAAGGTGGGAGAATCTTAAAATTTTTTTTTTTTTTACGTCACAGATGGGTTACACACCCTCCTGAGTGTACTTCTATGTACTTCTGTGGAGCTTTACCAGACTTCATTCCAAATTATGCAGCTGGTAAAATATGTACCAATGTCACCTTTGGGGTAAGAAATTATTTCTTGCTTGAGCAAGAATTAAAGAGACAAATTCTGTGCAATTAACAGCCTCTTACATCAGGTAGGTGCCCCTTCCCCTTAAAGATCAACCTTCTGGCTTAACATCAATGTTAATCTAAAGAATGTTTGTCATTTCCCTGTCCAACCATTCTTGCTAATTTGGTCTCCTCTCAGCCTGCTGCTTCCTTTTTGTCACATATTTCCACTCTTCGGCAAAACTGGATTACTTGGGGGGGGGGTTGTGTTTTTGTTTTTTTTAATATCAACAGGTTCTCCCTTAAAAAAATGTAAAATACTCTGCCAGCAGTCGTTTACATCCCAACCAATGGGACGTGTTCTGCTTTTCCACCTGAAAAGTAACATGTAATTCTCATGATGGTTCCTAGCAAGTGGAGAGCCGGGTCTTTCTCTGCAGCCTGCGACGTGCCCAACAACAGAGGGCCTTGTGTGGCAGCTTGGACTGCTAAATCAAGAGCAGACCCACGTCCTGGACTTTATATTCTGCTTTCGCAAGATCTAAACGGGCTGTCCTGATAAGACCAAGGCCTCTTTTTCTCTTCCACACAACGGGGGTGCCTCGGTCAATTTAAAGTGCTTGATGGAAGACTGCCTTTCCTTTGGTCTGTATGTTTCAACGTAAATGCCACAGGGACCTACAAGAGCCCATCAATAATAGACAGGGCTCACTTTCAAGCTCGTGCAGGAGATAAACAACTGAAGAGGTGAACATGACAGAGGAGGGTGAAGAGGAATTATACGCAAGCACCCCCATCTCGAATCCGGGAGGCTGGTGCGGAGGGAATGACGACATGTATGTAGGATTTCGTGTCAGGCAACGTCGTTTAAAAGGGCTCCCAGAGCGTCAAGGCCCCCACCTGATGAATGGGTGAGTCAGGAAGGCCCAGCTCCACGTCACGGATGGGGAAACTGAGGGACGAGGCGGCGAGATGACTGGCCGGAGGCCTCGCTGAAAGATCTGAGGCGGAGCGGAGAACCAGAAGCACCGATTCTCTCCGGCCGATGCTCTAATCACGGGCTCCCCCCGCCCCTGCGATGGCGTAGCGGCCTCCGCCCCCCGATTCACACACCCTCCCCCAGGAGCAGCACGTCGCCTCGGGTTCCAAGGACAGGGCCAAGAGGCCGGGGGCTCGAGGCGCTCCCGCCGGGATTTGCCGACGGAGAGCGTTGGGAGCGTGCGTCCCTCCAGTCCAACATGGCGGCGGCAGCGTCCGCCTCCCCCCACACCCCCACCCCAGCCTCCCTCAGGGCCGGAGACTTTCCCGCGGGGCCCTCCGGTGGGCGGGAAGACGGCCCAACCCCGCCGGGCCCCTTCTCGCCGCTGCCGCTGCTCGCTAAAGGAGTCACCTACCCGACATGACTAACGGCCGCGGCGCAGAGCCCCCACAACCCGCCGAGAACAACGAAAACCAGAGCCAAACGGCGCTGCGGCCGGAGCCGTACTGAGAGCGGCGCGACAAGCTGGCCCCGAATGCGGGGCTTCGGCAGCCAATCAGAGGGCAGCGGGCGGTACCACAACGCCACGGCTCGAGGGGTGGCTCTGTGCTAGACCGGAACCCAGAGGACTTCCGAATCCCCGTTCCCCCCTTCGCGGACGGTACCATTATTGAGAGGGAATTGTGGAGAGGCCGTACCACTGCCGCGATCAGGATGGGGGAGGGTACTGAACCTACCCGGTACGTCCTGATTACAGTCCTATTTTTCACTTCATTGGATCTAATAGAATTCGAGGTTAGGAAGCGAAAGAGGAGAGGCCTTATAAACACAGATTATATGGTTAGAAAAGGAAATTTCGAATGGTATGTCCTAGTTCGCTCCGCTTGGGCTGCAGAAGGCTTGAGCCACCTGGGAGTGTTGGGAGTTGCTGAGCTCCGGGCCGAAAAGTCGTGACGAACTCCGGGACCAAGTCGTCTCCCGGTTTGTTGTAACTAACTTGCCGAGTAACAGACTACAAGGTGATACTGGAACAAACGTGTGCCTTAAAACGAAATCACACACAAACCGGACCCTGAGGATGTGTCAGGGTAGGGGGTCGAGCTTTAGTTTTCGGTGCTAGGATAATAGCTAATTCTAATTGTCGGGCACCTTGCATCATCTTGTTTAATTCTCACAACAGACTGATGAAATACTATTCCCACGTTACAGACGAGAAGGCAGAATTCACTTGCCCAGGGTCGCACTACTGGTAAATGGCCAATGTGGAATTGGAATCCTGGTAACCAGGCACCACTGCCTGTGGGTCTAACTATTCTGTTGCCCTGCCTACAGGGGGCTCGAGCTCTCGAGTCTGAGGTGAGGCTATGAAAGCTCAGAGAGAGCACACAAGGACATTTTCCCCAAGGGCGATGTGACATCTGAGACAAACCATAGGGGATTTGCAGAAGCTGACCACTTCTTAAGTGGGGAAAAGTGTTTTCAATGACTCGGGACTTCCGCGGTGGTCCAGCGATTAAGGCTCCACGCTCCCAATGCAGGGGGCCTGGGTTCGATTCCTGGTCAGGAAATTAGATCCTGCATGCCCCAACTAAACACATGGCAACGAAGATGCTGCGTGCAGGCAGCTAAGACCCGGCCCAACCAAATAAACAAATACTTTTTTTAAAAAGTGATTCAATATGTTTGGAGTTTACCCACGAGGGGAGTGTGGTAGGAGATGAAGCCAGAAAATTAGGGGGCTAAAGAGCTGAGACCTTGTAAAGTACATTAAAGTTTGTGCTTTATTGAAGGCAGTGGGTAACTCCTGCCAGATGATTTTAAAGAAAGATCAGATTTGCATTTTCGGGCTGCAATATGAAGAATGTATGGAGATAAGAGGTGCCTAAAAGCAGGGAGACCGATTAGGTGACCAATGCAATAATTCTGGTGAGGGATCATAGTAACCTGGACTTAGGTTGTGGCTGCGGGGATGGAGGTAAGTGAAAAGATCCCTGACATACTTAGGTAGTAGACTGAGCAAGATCTGGTGACCAATTTGGATGGGAAAAGAAGTGAGAAGTCCTGGGTAAATTCTGAGTTTCACACCTGGACAAGTGGGCAGGTGGTGGTGTCATTCACTGTGACAGGGAAAAGGAGGAGGGGCAGGCTAGGCTGGAGGTGGAGTGGTAAGTTCAGAATTACTGCCTTCAGGTCAGAAAAAGAGGCATGAGGTCATTTCTCTTCATTATACTAGCAGTTAATGAGAGCTCGGCTCTAGAGGTAGAGGGTCACAGAGCTCTCTAGGCAGGTCCAAATAAGCAAGGCTAAAGAAATAGAAATTCTTTCATGACTAAAAACAATTTAGCCATTCAGTGTATATACTGAGGAAGGCAACCCCAGAGGAGGAGATGGGCAGGAGAGAATTCGGTTATTGCCAGTGAGGGGAGCAGGGAACACGATTTCTAGGTTTTTCTTCCTCTTTTTTTTTTAATTATTTTTTTTAGTTTATTTATTCTATCATTTTTGGTTGTGTTGGGTCTTCGTTGCCGTGCGCGGGCTTTCTCTAGTTGCGGCCAGCGGGGGCTACTCTTCGTTGCCGATCGCCGGCTTCTCATTGCGGTGGCTTCTCTTGTTGCAGAGCGCAGGCTCTAAGTGCGTGGGCTCAGAAGTTGTGGCTCGCGGGCTCTAGGGCTCAGGCTCAGTAGTTGTGGCACACGGGCTTAGTTGCTCCTCAGCCCGTGGGATCTTCCTGGACCAGGGATTGAACCCACATCCCCTGCATTAGCAGGCGGACTCCCAACCACTGCGCCACCAGGGAAGTCCCCTTTCCTCTTTTTGAATTTTTTTAGAATTGGGCTATTTTAAAAGATGGATATACAAAAAGTGTTGCTCATCATCAACCTCTTAAGTTTGTACCACCGTTCATTCATGCATTCTTCACTCAGCTGCCATCTCCTGAGGTCTACTAGGTGTCAGGCCCTGGAAGACCTAGAAATAGAGGAACAGGAAGCAGGATGGCTCCTGCCCTCCAGGAAGGGCCTTCTCATAACAGGGACACTACAAACCTATGATTCCAATAAACTACTGAACATGCTAGAATTGGAGGGTGCAAAGGGTGGTCTGAAAACACAGAGGAAGAGCACCTAGCCTACAGGAAGGGTAGAAGGGTTATTAAGGAAGTCTTCCTGCAGGAGATGCCTCCTAAACTGAGCTTTGAAGAAAGAACAGGAGTTAGCCGGGGGAGTGTATATCAGGAACAGCATGCTCCAGGCAACAAGGGCTGTATTTGCAGAGACCGGGAGAGAAGAGAGTTCTGGGAATTCTTAGTGATTCAGTCTGGCTGGTCTGTGGAGTTGCAGGGGTGGGGAATGGTGATAAGTGAAAGAGGTAGGCAGAAGCCACATTTTGAAAATCCTTGTGTGCCTTGTGGAGGAGTTTGGATGTTAAATTTAAAACAATAGAGAACTTCTGAGGAATCTAATCAAAGGAGTGACATTTCGTTTTTTATATCCATTATCTCTTTTAAGCTGGACAGCCCTGTGAAATAGATATTGCTGTTATCCACATTTTGTAGACTCAACACTGAAGCTTGGGGAGGTGAAATTCTTTACCAAGTTCACACAGCCAACTAGGGACAGAAACAGAACTCACATCCAGGCCTTTGGGCCAAGCCCCATGTTCTTTTTACAGTGTCTGTGGTCTCCCAAACTTGAGACAGAGAACTCCTCCTAGGTCTGCATTGTTCTAGGTCTTCTTTCGAAGGGTCCTTCTCTACCACAAACTGACTCCAGATTGACTCCTGTGCCCTCCTGCCTTCCAGGCTTTTGCGAGGATGATTATCTGCTACAAACTTTAACCCTCACTCTATGTATTTAGGGAAGACAGCAGGTACTTTTCATACATCAGCTTTAGCAGAATGCATCCGGGAAGGTCATAGTAGTGGGTCTGTTTGCCCCTGATCCATTCCTCGGGTCCTCACTTGGGGAGCTGACCCCTGCAAGCTGGTTTCAATTTCAGAGATTCCCTTAGGTGGTAGCTTCCAGCTAGAATGGCCAGGGAGCATCTCGGTGGGAAATTAGGTGGTAGAAGAAAGGGAGGATCAAGGGTTATTTCTCCTCCCCCACCCCTGCTGTCTGCCACAGGAGGTGTCTCAGGCAGCACCTATCTTCTCCAGAGACCCAGTTTTCCTTGGTGACCCTGGCTCTCGGGCTCCATAACCCTACCCCTCCCTTCATCCCTCCAGCCTATGGTAGGTAGAGTCTTCTCACTGTTGATAATTTCTGAGTTGCCTCCACCCTGTTTGGCTTCCCAACTCTTCCACCACTGGTGTAGGGCCTTGTAGGACGCCGCAAGGACTGTGAATTTACTCAGAATGAGAAGGGAAACCAGTAGAGGGAGCCATTTAGCAGAGCGCCAATGGGATCTGAGCTATTTTACCAGGATTACTTTGGCTGCTATCTTGAGAAGAGATTGTAGGGGGCAGGGAGAGGTTATTACTCCCACCACAGTAGAAACCAGACCCCAGTGATCTTTTTGCCTGTTTCAAAATCCTGTGGAACTCATAATTGGACCACATAATTCAAGGCTTGCCTACCCGCTCAGAGGCCAATTTGTTCTGTAGTTAGGTTGCATCATTCATCTCTGAACCCCCCGGTGCCTCATACAGCACCTGAAACAGTAGGCACCAAAAAAAGTGGGGGGGGGGGGACTTGAATGAATGAATAAATAAATGATGAAAAAATGGCATGACTTGTCTAGAAACTCCTCAAGCTCAAAAACCTCGTCCAGGACTTCCCTGTGTCTCCCATAGGGCACAGAGTAAGTGTTTGGTGAGTATTTGTTGAACACTGTAGGCCTGCTCTGTGCCAGGTGCCCTCATCACCCACACCCACCCCACAGAGGGGTCCCTGGAGCTCCGCACCTCCAGCCTTCGTAGAGAGCAAGCCTCCCACGGAGATGAGACTGACACTCCACTGCAGCACGGCGGGAGGAGGCTCCTTGTGAGTGACCTGCTGCCCTGTCCTCTGGACAGAGGCAGGCACTTCCTGTTTGGGGTGGAAAGGAACCAGACACTTTCCTGTTAGCAGGTCTTTTAAGCAAAGCCACAGATGCTGAACAGGTCCTGGCCTGGCCTTTCAGGCCAGATGCCTGGAGGTTAGACGGCCTTTATGTAGAAGGGAAGTGGGGCACAGGGCCAGATTGGCCAGCCTTTTATTGTGTTCCTGACAAGTCCCCTGGGTCCTGGTGTGAGTAAAAAACAAACCAGAAGAGGCTGACGCCCTGCAAACTGTGATGAGGGTTAGGGTTGATGGGGCAGCTCTGAGCCAGAAAGCATTGCTTGGGGTGAGGTGGGTGTTCATGCAATTGTCCTGGGGCAGGACAGGCTTGTGTACGTCGTGTGGATATGAGTGCATTTGAGTGTGAAACCCACGTGAAGAATACATGCAAGTCGCTTATGTCTGTGCACACAATCCCCAGCACTTGATAAGACTGAACAGTAATTAATTGTCTAGCTTGCTCCCCATAGCAAATCAGGGTAGTAGAAAAGGCAGGAATTATTACTGTCCCATTTTAAATGGCAGACACAGAGAGCGTAGTTGACTTGTAAGGGTCAACAGTGTGTGAAAAAGGCGAGATTCAAACGCAGGTCTGTATCGCTCCAAATCTCTTGCTTCTTCCAGTCCCCTAGGAACATGGCAGGTGTGTATGTACAGGGTGGTAGAAAGGGAGGTATACTTGTGAGTGTGACCCAGGCTGATGAGACCACATCCACCTGTTCTGGAGAGAGGAGATCTCTCTTCCAGAGGTGGAGGTGTTTGCTAGAAAGTTAGGGCTTCCAACATTGAATCACAGCTTAAAATGCACAGAGGTTATGGTCAATAATAATCCAGATAATCACAGCTAAAGTCCTCGCATCTCTGGAGAAGCCTCGTCTTCAGCTCTCCCAAGCTAATCTCACATCCTCATTATTCCTCTAAATCATTGTGGTTTTCAGAGGTTGATCCTTCCATTAGTGCTTTTCTCCAGAGCTCAGAATTCCTTCTGATAACATCTACTTTGTGTTCTGCACGTTTCCTGGGGTGAAGGACGGGGCGGAGACAAAGCTGATTGTTCCTCAGATGATGAAGAGAGAAACTGAGGCCCAGAGGGGCCTTGTCCAGGTCCACACATCCTGGCTGATTCAGGGGGTCCTGGTCAGGATGAGGACCCAACGGCCAGCTGTTGCCTCTGTCAGGGAGGAACGAGTGACTGGGCAGCTGCCAGCTATTCCCCTGGGCAGACAAGTTGCCCAGGCCCTGGCATGCGTTCCTCAGAAGCTCTATCCACTCTGGGAGGGCTGGGAGGCACGGTGGATCTAAACCGAGCCCCAGTCCAGGAGGAGGGAGGGAGGGGAAGCCGCTCTCTTTGAAGAGGAGCTATGGAGAGGACTGACAGCTAGTTGGGTCAGGAACCTGCTAAGCCAAGATGGGGAGGGAGAGAAGGAGAGAGCCAGAGTTTTCTAAAGAAAAACCTAGAGCTATTTGCCTCCTAAACTTTTTTTTTATACATTTATTTACTTCTTATTTATTTATTTTTGGCTGCCTTGGGTCTTCATTGCTGCCCGTGGGCTTTCTCTAGTTGCAGCGAACAGGAGCCTACTCTTTGTTGCGGGCTTCTCATTGCAGTGGCTTGCTTGTCTTTGCTGCGGAGCACCGGCTCTAGGCCCACAGGCTTCGGTAGTTGTGGCTCGCGGGCTTAGTTGCTCTGCAGTATGTAGGATCTTCCTGGGCCAGGGCTTGAACCCATGTCCCCTGCATTGGCAGGCGGATTCTTAATCACTGCACCACCAGGGAAGTCCCTCTTCTTAAACATTAGTATCTAGTATTTAGTGATCCAGCAGGGCTGCAGTGGGACTCAGGAATCTGAATTTTTAACAAGTGGCTCCAGGTGATTCAGTGCAGGTGTCCAAGAATCACATTTTTTAAAAATGAAATCTACAATTGACTTTAATGTACGTCCCTAAGTAAGGACTTTTTCTTTTTCTTTTTTTTTTTTTTTTTTGGCCATGAGTCATGCAGGATCTTAGTTCTCTGACTAGGGATCAAATCCATGCCCCTCAATTTCCTCATCTGTAAAATAAGGATGCTTATAATAGTAGCTTTCTCATAAGGAAACTGCAAAGATACAATAACATGATTTATGTGAGGCACATAGCACATACATGGTGCATGTTAATTCCTCAGCAGGTATTAACCATTATTATTTGTTCCAATTCCTCCTTCCCACCTCCACCCCCACTCCCACCAGAGGAAGATACAAGTCCCGATTGGATTAATATAGGGACTTGTCACCACAGTATTGTTTTGGATGTGGGTAGTCTTTGGACCTTGCTTTGAGGATTCCTGCTCCAAAGCCGTTCTCCTCCCATCACTCTTCTGATACCCTTGCTGTGGATAATTTCTTTCCAATAAACTACCCTGCCTTTCTCATCTCTCTTTCCTTCTCAGTCTCCCCGCCAATGGCAAACAGCCCTCCTTCACATCATCCAAAGTGATTTGGCTCAGGATGTGTCCTGGAAAGTAAAAACATGCAGCAAGTCAGTTGTGGAGCTGCGAGTAGGCCCCAGGATTCCTGAAGGTCACAGAATTTGGTGCTCTGGGACTTATGAGTAAGCGTCATAGGCATCAGGGAACTGAATCCTCCTGCTCCCCTCATTCTAACCATGGATACACACTGTCTTTTTGGGAAATAGACATATCCTGTACAGAGGTATGGTTGAAGCCCAGGGTGGATGTGTGGGCAAAGAAAGCTCTGCTCTGCATAAGCTCTTGCAGGCACTCGCAAGCAGAAATGGAGTGGGGAGAGGTGAGGATGAGATGAAATAATCCAACCAAGGACACAAAGGGAAAGCAGAGGAAGTCAACTTTCGAACACAATAGTGGTGCTAGTTTTCAGGTCCCTGGACCAGGGCTAACCTCGGATGCAGAGAAAGGCAGGGTCAGTTCTCTGCATGGCTGAGCCTGTCTCCTTCCAGACACTCAGCCACCAGAGAACCCCTGCTTCCTGCCTTCCCCTGTCCTCCCAGTGCAGCTGAAATGAAGAAACCCCAGGGATGTGCTGGAGGAAGGGATGGCAAGATTCTCCCTGGAGAACAAATTGGCAAACCTGGGTTTGACTCCAACTTGGCCCACGGTGTCCTTACCAACTGGTGCTCCTCAGAGCTTCCTGCCCCAAAGCAGAGCCACATCTGACCTATCAAAATCCATCTATTAGTCAAGGGCACCATGTGCCATGTCATAACTACAACCTTCTGACACCACCCCCACACACACATACATGCACTCTCTAGGATTGCTAGATTAAAACAGAGGATGCCCAGTTAAACCTGAATTTCAGATAAAAGATGAATAATTTTTCTCAAATATTGCATTGACACATATTTATACTTAAAAATTATTTGTTGTTAATCTGATATTCAAGCTACCGTACTAGATTTAGCAACCCTTCTCGATGCTGAGCCCTTCAGCATCTCCCTCCCCCAGGCTCACTGCAGGACTTTGCCTGAATCTGTAGCTGTGTCCATCTGTTCTGTCCTTAGCTGAGAACCTTGATTCCAGTCTGCCCGCTAGACTGAAAGCTCTCTGAGGGTAAGACCCAGGCCTTGTCCACCATCTCCATTCCAGGCAGAGATGCTCCCTATAGATGTGCACAAGGGCACCGGCGGAGAGGGGACATGAATTTACAAAGAAATCCACCCTCAACTCTGCCCGCAGCGGAGCCCTTGCCGGATTGTGTCTGAGCCCTAGAAGGGCGCCTTTTTCTCATTGATCTGCCCAAAGGAGCGCCTGTTTCTAATTGGTTCGCCCAGAATGAGTGTTCCCTTTTCATTGGCTAGTTGTGAGGTGGGCGTGGCCTATTTCCAAACAGTCCGCCCCCGGAACGCCTATTTTTGACAAGTCCAATCATTTCTGAGAAGTCCGATCAAAGAGGCGCCTTTTAAAAATTCCTCCGTCCAAGTAGCGCCTTTCTCTAACAACACAAAAACATCTTGTGCACTACTAAGGCCCTAAGACTTCGGATAGCACTGCGTTACATTTGCTTAGCGCTTTATAGATTCCAGATTACCTTTACACACATTAACTCATCTAAACCCCACATCGACCCCCAGAGGTGGGTATCATTTTGCCATTTGCCTTTTACAGGTTAGCAAACTGAGCCTGGAAGAGAAACAGCAACCCGTCTGCAGTCACTAAGGCGGATAATGAAAACAGTTTACTTTTGCTCAGTACGAGTTTGACTAAGCTTTTCACGTAAATCATCTGTCCACCCTTACTAGGACTGTGTGGGATATATAAAGCCAGGCACTTTACACTCATTTTCTCAATCTTCATGCAACTCTGGAAACTAAGTTTTATTCGCTATCATTTCATTGATGAGAAAATTGACGCTCGAAGTAAATTCTTCGCCAAAGGTCACACAGCTGCAGTCTACCTTTTACTGATATAAAATGCGGACTGCATGATGCCAGGTACGGTGCTCAGTTATTTACAGGCATTCTCTCATTAAATGTTCCCTATTATCACTTGATGTCGGTATTCTATTATCCCCATTCACTGCTGAGAAAAATAGGTTCAGAGAGGGTGAGTGACTTGCCCAAGACCACACAGCCAGCAGGTGGCTGAGGCAGGATTCACACGGCTAGCAAAGAAGCAGATGTGGAGCTCAAATTCAGTTCTTCTGACCCCAGCCCAAGGCTCCTTCTCTCACACCTCAGGGCCTCGGTCCCTGCCAGCCCGGCTGAAGCCATCAATGACCCTCGGGTAGGCCAGAATCCCTCTTCATCGAAGCCTTAGGTAGCCACAACCGCCAGGAGAAGACGTTTCCTCCCCTGTCCTCCCCACAGAGATCCGGATCGACTGGAGGTGGCCGACTAGAGGATGGCTTCGCAAGACGACTGGCGCGGGGCGAGGCCACACAGCCTGCGGAAGAGGCTCTAGCACCGCCGCTTGTTCCAGGAGCCGAGGCGTGTGGGTGGGACCGGAGTGCCGGGGTCCCGCCTCCTCCTCTCTCTTTCCCCTCCCTCCCTCGCCTCTAGGTCACTGGGCCGGCGGACCCGCGGGCAGGCACTGCCGGGCTGGACGACCTCGACCCGGCTCCCGGCGAAGCGCCGCGGAGGAGCTGCCCGGCGCGCGGAGCCCGGGTACGGGCGAGCCCCTGCCACCTTCCCCTCGGCGCTGCGCCGGCGCAGAGCTGGAGCATCCGCGGGGGCCCGGGCACGGAGGACCGACGGCCGGCTGCCCCGCGCCCCGTGCCCAGCGCCCAGCTGCAGGGGCGGCGGCGACATGGCCGCGCATGTCGGCCTCCTGCTGCGCGCCCTGCCGCTGCTGCTGTGGGGCGGCCTGGACGCCCAGCTCGCCCAGCGAGTAGGCCAGGAGCTGCGCAGGGAGGCGGAGGTACGCGGTGGGTGGTGGGGGGGGGGCGGAGAGGGTCCGCGTGCTGGAGAACCGCCCGAACTTTGCAGTCAGGCCACCCAGCCGCCCCATCTGAGCTGACCATCGGCGTGACCCTCCCTTGTCCTCCGCACCCTTCGCACTTGCACACAAAGAGCCTGGGGCAGCATTCTCTCCCCTCCTACTCCATCACCCTACCCCACCCCCCTAACCCCAAGCCAGGGCTGGAACCACACGGGCAGGCGGATCTGCACTGATTTCCCAGGACAAGGGGAAGGGGCAGCGAAAAGATAGGATAGACATGCAAGAACTGAGGGAGAGGGAACCCCTACACCCCAGTTTAGCGCGGAGCCACTGTCCCTCACCGCCTAGTCTGGGAGACTTAGCAGTTCATTCATCACACGCCCTCCCCAGGTGTCGGACGCTGCGGAGACTCCCAGATTGCTGGCGAGACCGTACTGCTCTCTGGCCCTGGCCGGGGACACGGGAAACAGCTCTGGCTTCCTGGGCCGGTGCTGCCCTGACCAGCTGAGGCTAGTGAGTGCCCAAGCTCAGAACTTTTTGCATCTGTAAAATGGGTGAGAGTAGCACACACACACACTCTCTCTCTCTCTCTCTCTCTTTTTTTTTTTTTTTTCCGGCTGTGCTGCGCAGCTTGTGGGATCTTAGTTCCCCGACCAGGGATTGAACCCATGCCCCCTTGCAGTGAGAGCGCGAAGCCCTAACCACTGGACCGCCAGGGAATTCCCAAGAGTAGCATACTCTTAAATTGCTTCTAAGGAGCTTTAAACAGTGCTTCAGGACTGAACTGGAGAAAAGGGGGTGGGGAAGTGGAGGTGAACCTTAAAGATTTCCCATTTCATTTTCCTCCTTTGGACTCAACTGCTTGGTGTAGGTTGCACAAGGGGAATTTTTGTGAGGTGGGGTTAGAGGTGAACTTGGGGCGTCTACTTTCTAGATATAGGTGATTGTAATAATACACCAGTTTCATTTCTTTCTTCTCCAAAGGAACATCACTTCCTGTGTTCTTATCTCTTCTCTGGATTAGAAACTGGGGTTGCCACTATTTTAAGGAGAAGGGAGGCAAATAAGTTTTAAATGACTGAGCCCAGCATTTTGCCCTGAGACTCTTACAGAGCATCATTCCTGCTGTAAAACTGCCAGTTGTGAGCTTTTCAGTATCCCCACTCCCCTCCCCTAGAAGAGAGAGACATGCTGAATTTAAGAACCCTGAAAAATGAGGAGGACCGCCTCTGAACCACTCTTCCTTCCACCAGCCCGGACCCATTACTGCTCTGGAGTATTTGGAAATGACCCTGCTTCCACAAGGGGGTCCTCTCTCCAACTCCTTCACTCCCTCCCCATCTAAGCACTAGTCTCTTGCTCTGTGCTCTCTGCTTTTGCACATTCGGGAATCACTTTGCTTCTCTGAATTTAAAGTCTTACAATATCAAGTGCAGAGTCCTCCTGGCCCCAGGAGAAGGCTTCTGTGTACCAAGCCAAGTCTTGTTAAGAGTTCCAGCCCACCTCCCCCCAGGTCCGGGTCCCAGGCAATACTTGGCTAGAGAACAGAGACCCTATCTCTGCCGCCCATGCCTGCGGTGGCCCCAGATGGAGAGAATTTCATCTTGGGGTGTGCTTGGGAAATGTAATATCTAGCCGATTAGATCTCTTTCCATCTATTTAATATAACTGGGGGAAGGGGATTTTTTTACCTCTGAGAGCAGGAAATATTTTAAAAGCATAAAGAACTCTGGAAATGTGTAATGGGGGTGTGTCCCTATATGCATATATATATATGCAAATTGTGTGTGTGTGTCGGCATGTCTATATGTATTTCTGTATATGGTCAATTGCATGGGCTTCAGTGTCAGGCAGACCTGTGTGCAAACCATCAGTAAATTATTTAACCTCTCTGAGCCTCAGTTTTCTTCTCTGTGTTATGGGGGTTAGTAATGCCTATTTCACAAGATTTTGGTGTGGTTTCATGAGGTAATGTATATGAAATACATTCTAGGCTCAGCACGGTACCTAGTATGTAGAAAGCAGTCTATCAAAGGAAGTTGCTCTCAATGTTGTTCTTGTTATTTTAGAAAACAGAGCTTCAAATTAAAGTCCTGGCTTGGTGACTAGCTCTCCTAAAACAATAATACAGGACCAAGTATGTAAGACAACAATTTTCAGCATTTGACAACAGGGCTATAATTCTTAAGAGACGGTGTTGCAGTTACTATGGCTACATTAAAATTACTTCAAAATTCAGTGAGGTAAAAGAACCATGTATTATGTCCATAGATATTGTGGGTTAGAATTTCAAACAGGGCACATCAAGGCAGCTTGTCTCTGCTCTGCAGTGTCTGGGGATGGAACCATCTGAAGGCTGTTTACTCACCTCTCTGGCAGTTGATGCTGGCTGTCAGCTGGGGGCCTCAGTTCTCCATGTGGGCCTATCCACATGGTCTCTGCATATGGGCTAGTTTGGCCTGCCTCCAAACATGGTGGTTGGGTCTCCAAGCTGAGAGCAGAGAGAGAGAGAGAGAGAGAGAAGAGAGTGAGAGAAGCAGAAGTTGTATCTCTTTGTGACTTAGACTAGGAAGTTGCATAGCCTCACTTCTGCTGTACTCCACTGTCCGGAGTCACAAACTCCAGGTCAAGGGGTGGGAACACAGACCCCACAGTTGGTGGGAGGAGTGCTGAAGTCACATCGTAAGGAGAGCAGGAGAATGAGAGGTGTTGTGATCATTTCGGGAAATACAACCATCCACAGAAAGGAACCTGCACAGAGTGCGCCCCCTGATCACCCTAGCTCTTTGCTCCGGCTCATTTCCCTGACCGCAGTGCAGGGAGCCAGACCCCAAACAAAGCACAGCAGTCCTGCTGAGCTCATAGACAAAGGTCAAAGTTCAGGAGATGGAAAGAAAGAAATAGTAAAACAGCTGTGTGATCTTAAGCTTGTCTTTCCCCTTCTCTAGTCAGCAGATTCCTCTTCTGTAAAATAAGGGAGTTAAATTTCTTAACTGATTTTTAAGATTCTTTCCAGCACTAACATCCTTTAACTTTGGTATGTTTGTACGCCTTTGCCTCTCTGTGTATGTGTGTATACATTTCATCTACCTATGTCCATGTCTATCTATCTGGCTGTCTCTGTGTGTATTCCTGTGCCCTGCATGCATGGCTCTATGTGTCCCCTGTGTGCACACAAAGGAATAAAATCGAGGGCTTTCCAGAGTGGGCTTTGCCTGGCAGGGGACTGACTGCTTACAAAGCTGCATTGTGAACAAGTTCATTGTTGCCCACTTAGGAAAACTAGAGCTGCTCACATCAGTGATCAGGAACAGCCTCCGCTGCTGAGTTGCAAGATTGAGAGTTAATGAATGACATCATCACCCTGGCCCCCCTCCCATTCCCAGCCAGGCCCTATCCTGTTCTTGGGCAACACAGACTGTCCTGAGAGATCTATCTACCATGCATTGCTTGGACCTTCCTTAGCACAACCTGGCAATGTGTCCAGGACCTGCCTTCCACTCAGTAATCATGCATATCTGCACGGCTATTCCCAGTGTGCCAGTGCAACAGGAAACTGGGTAGTTTGTTTCTCCAGGGAGACACTGGAGCTTCTGTGGAGTATCCACCACCAGGTGCAGTGTCTGTTTCTCATACCACAGATCCATTCATTTTATTTTGTGTGAGTCAGAAACCCAGAAGCCCGGACATGGAAACCTTTCCCAAGAGCTCAGCTCAGTGATTCATAGGGTGCAGACAAGGCTCTGAAGTGTCCCAGAGGACCACAAGTTGATGGAAAAGCAATTGCCAAGCCAGTCTAAAAACCAAGACATCTATTAATAGTAAAAGCTGGATGGTGGAAGCAGGAACATAGAAGGGAGAGATTGTTGGACAACTCCTCCTAAACACAGTCTTGGTTAGGGCATTATTTTGTGCCTTAAACTTCGCCCCACACCCAGTGAGGACCATGGGTCCATACAGTCTGGTTATTTGGCATTAGAAAAAAATATAAGATGGGATCTGGATGGAGACTAGCCAGCTAATGTTTTCCAACTTCCTTAAGGATGGAAAATGAAAGAAGCTACGGGGATTACAGTAAGAGTTATCTAAGTTATACCTAAACAGAACTTTGTGAATATGGGACCAGGGACAAGGGAAAGGAGGAGAAGAGGAAGGGAGTCAGACAGAAGGGACGGGGAGGTCTTTGTCCAAAATAAAGGAAAGGGGCGGAGCTTGTCCCACTGCCCTGAGAACTTCAGTAGGTTCCAGAAGTCAGAGAGCAAAAGCAATACATTCTGGAAGCAGATGTTTGCCTTTGTGAAGAATATCCTTGGGTGCTATTGAATACCTGTGGCTTGTCAGAGGGCCCCTGTGGATTGTCATGGGAGATGTGATCCTAGCCTCTTTGGAGTCCCCTGCCTGAGCAGGTTCTTCCCTCTGCTCCACCCCTGGGCCTGCTCGTGGAGGAGACAGAAGGAATCCAGCTAGAAACACCCCCAGTTTTACCTTTTTTATATTTGAGGGCCATCTCCCAGTGGTGAGAGCAGCTTGGACCCTACTCCTTCGGTTTTAAAGCCTCTGAGTCACTTGCTTAAATGTGAAATAAAACATCCTGGGATAGGTGTCTGAGGACTTAGATTCAAGTATGAAACACTATACTCCCTTGAGATTTACCTTCCTCATCTTTAAAATGGGAATAACAACACCTGTCCTGCCTATGTTCTTGCAAGGTAATTGTGAAGCTCAAAGAAGGTGAGATACCCCGAAAAGCTTTACAATAGGTGAGAGCTCACTGCGCTCCTGATTACCAGAAAACATTTTTTTTTTTTTTTTCGGCATGTGGGCCTCTCACCGTTGTGGCCTCTCCTGTTGCGGAGCACAGGCTCCGGACGCGCAGGCTCGGCGGCCATGGCTCACGGACCCAGCCGCTCCACGGCATGTGGGATCTTCCCGGACCGGGGCACGAACCCGTGTCCCCTGCATCGGCAGGCGGACTCTCAACCACTGCGCCACCAGGGAAGCCCCAGAAAGCATTTTTATTTATGGGACTTGCCAAGGCAGAACATCAACTGCCACCCCCTGCATCTTGACTTGGCTAATAATGCCACAGGTGTATCAGATGATAAACACAATCACACAGAGTCACTATAGAAAGATTAGAATCATAATGAAACATAATATGAGAAGTAATAGATCATAGGTGAAGCAACATGGTTTCTGCATGAGCTTGCAATTTTTTAATTCTTGGTTTCATTTTTGCTGCTGCAATTCTTTGATATGGAGGATGTCACAGCCACTCTGTGGACAGGAGACTGGAAGCTGACCCTTCCTAGACTAATCTACCAAAGGTCCCTTCCAGCAATGAGGCTCTGCGACTATAAATGGAAAAACAATGTTTTTAATGGAGCAACTATCCTAAAGCTTTCCCAAAGCCTCTTCTTGCTGGATTGTCACGACACTCCTGTGAGAAACATAAAGCAGTATTCCTACCCCCATTTTATATTTTGAGGCACAGAGAGGTTAAGTAGCTTTGCCATAGTTCACATAGCTAATCAGTTGCAGAAACAAGGCTACAATAAGAGAAGGAGCTGGAGTAGATCTTAGCTCTAATCCAAACCCCCCCCCCATTTTATAAAAGAGGAAACTGAGGCCCAGAGAGGCACAGGACTTGCTTAAGGACACACAGTTCACAGCAGCACCAAGAATAAAACTCAAGACACTCAGTCCAGGGCTCTTGCCCTGCGGCGTTAGTGACTCAGAGCTCCGGGATTCATTTTGCTACACCTCATTGCTAGCCTTGCCCTGCTCAGTAATGGCCAGAATTTCCCCTTCCTTCAGGCACTGAATGGGCTGGGCTCCACACACACTCGCAGGACAAGTCAGGACGGATGAAGGCCTAGAACCCCCAGAATTCTGATGCCTCTCAGCTTTCTGGGTCTGGGGAGAACCGTCTTCATTTTCCCCAAACACCACAGCCACCCTCAGGGCTTTGCAGAGGCGACTCCCCAGGGAAGTGGCCCCAGCCCTGACCAAGTGGGTGAGGCAGGTGGGTGCAAGCTTTCAGACCTGAGCAAGGTGAATCACTGGAGGGGCACAGCCCTCCAGCTTCCTTTCCATGCAGCTCCAGCCCTGGGCTCCATGGGAGAGACGATGTGTGGAGGACAGGTTAGAGAGAAAACCTGATGTTTGAACTGTGAGGCAAAGAGGAGAAGCCTGGGCATGGCTTCCCTGAAGGAGGACAGCGGTGGTCTCAGGTGGAGCTCGGAGAGCCCCCGAGAGAGCACAGGACACCCTCCCAATCCTGCGTCTTCTCCTGGGATCCCTTTGCCGCACTGTCACCTGCCCTACACCCCTGCTCTTTCTCCCAGGCAGATGGGCATTTCTCTAACCTTTGCAGGGGAAAACAGGCACGGCAAATGGGCAAGCAGAAGAGGGTTAGGGAGGGCTGCAGGAGCAGAGGGCATCTCAACCCTGCCTCCTCCTCACCCCGAGATGTGGGTCTCGCTCCACTCAACAGAACTTTAGGACACTCAGTATTAAGGGCCCCCTTCCTGTAATTAAAAATGTTTTAAGATATGTGCATAGTAAACACAGAATAAATATAAGGGAGTTCTTAAGTCCTGATAACCCCCATCATAACACTTGGGTGCTTTTATGGAAATATTAAGTGTCAAATTCTTAACATTTCTTTTACTCATTCATTTGGTGTCTCTTGGCTGGTGTCCTGGATACTTTCTTACTCTGCCTTCTGGAAATTCAGCTCTGCCTTGAAACCCACAGGTCAGCCCAGGACTTCCCCTCTGATGGACCCCTGAAAAAAGCCTCCACCCCCATCCTGCCCTCCACCCACCTTGCCTGCCAAAGTCCCAGGCATGGCAGCCCAGCCAGGAAACAGGAGACGCCGCTAGTCAGTTTCCCCTGTCCTCCCCCTGTGTCCAAGGCTTCCAAGTTCCTGAACCGGAGCCAAGTCCCTGATAAGGGCTGGGTGGGTTTGGGGGGAGAGGCACAGGGAGTGCCAGCCTGTTAGCCTGTGACCCAGTCTCTCCCAAGTCACTCACTCAGCAAAACTGCTTCTAAGGAAACAATTCTCTGACTTCCTTTAGAAAGCCACTCTGTGCATCCTCACCAAGGGACAGGGAGGAGGCATGGAAGAGAACCAGGCACTTGGCTGGGGTGAGGCAAGTCTGAGATAAAGCACCTAGAATAGCAGAGGTGTAACTGCCTTGTTCAAAGCACTTGCCGTCTTATAGATGGGGTGCATTCCAAAAGTCTCTTGTTAATTTCCCCACTAAGGTAAATCAACCTGATCAACTGTTTATTGAGCATTTACTATATACCAGACAACTATGCTAGATGTGCATTGCTACGTTTAATCCTTCTGAGAATCCTGTGGGGTTATTTCTGTTCTCACATTGTGAGTGAAGAAATGGAGGCTCAGAGAGGTTAAGTAGTTTGTCTCTGGCCACCCAGCAGAGTCATGGTTGGGAACAGGTTCTTGATTCCAAGACCTGTGGCTATTCTATGATGCCACACTGTGTTGAGCAGTAAAGAGTCTTCCAGATTAAGCCCCTAGAACTCCTTTAATCCATTATGCATCCCCAAATGGTGTACCTATGCAAAGGGAAGGAAGAAAACAATAGTGCTGAAATACTAATAAGTTAGCGCAGGAAAACAATAAAATGGACTTGGAAGGAGTTTGTCTAGAATAAGGGCTCCTTATGGAAAGTGGCTTCATCGAGAAGAGGATGTGGAGGTCTCTGGAGACAGATATAACGAAATCCACAAAACGGAGGCGGGATACTTGCAAAGGTTTAGAGGCTTGCCGGTCCTGGCATTTAGCGTCTGGTTTCATTCCCAACTTGTGCCTTTTCCTTGACGCAGCAGCTATGATTGGAGTTGATCTGAGTTAAGAAATACAGCAGAGAAGAAGGAAGACAGAAAATTATTTCTGGATGGGTAACACAGCAAGGAGGGGTAAAAATGAAGAGTCGATGTGTGACTGTATAAGAATTCAGCAGCCCAGGGTGATTTTTTTAATCCATTGGTGGGGCTTTATGAGTGAAAAGGGCAAGCAGGGAACCGAGTGCACCATTCCCCTGAAGGGCAGGACTGCTGATAGGGATGGGCAATGAGTCACACACTTCTTTCCACTGGCTTCCAAGAACTGTATCCAGCTGATCTGTTGTTGGCTTGGAACTGAGTCCAGGTTCTGGCTTTGATGCCAGGACTCTTTCTGCTATAGCTCATAGACCTTGTTGGGAAAAGGGATGAGCCTGGGCGTGATGTATGTGACATGGACCCTCGGAGACCCAGGGAGGGGAAAGGGTGCCACACCGTGGGAAAGCTGACCTTTCTCTCTCCCCCAGGCATTCCTGGAGAAGTACGGATATCTCAATGAACCCGCCCCCAGTAGTCCCGCCTCCACGCAATTCAGCAATGCCATCAGGTAAGACAGAGGGATTTGGAGGACTTGGTGGTGCTGGAGTGCAAAGCTCCGGTCACCTCCTCCGTCCTCTTAGAAGGCTGGTCTCCCACGTGTGCCCAGGGGGTCACACTCCATTGCTCCCTCCCTTGCCCCAGCATCCTGCTGTCTCCAGGGAAGCTCCCTGCATTCATCCCCACCGGCCAGCCTCGCACTGTGGTCCTTTATCTCAATTCCTCCTAACAGGGAGTTCCAGTGGGTGTCCCAGCTGCCCATGAGCGGGATGCTGGACGCCGCCACGCTGCGCCAGATGACGCAGCCCCGCTGTGGGGTGGCAGATACCGACGGCCAGGTGGCCTGGACCAAGAGAGTCAGTGCCCTATTTACTGGGCGTCGGGCCAAAATGAGGCGTAAGAAACGCTTTGCCAGGCAAGGTGAGCACTGTTAAAATCTAGCTGGGCTGGGATTCCCCAACATCCTGAAGCCCCATGGCCAGAAAAATACGTCTCATCCTTGGACTGGGCTCTGTGAATAACCTCGCTCCCCTAGGGTGGGTGAATAGGACCTCTCAACCCAAGGACCATCTTTGTGAACACAGATATTTAAATCAGAATTATGCCTAAATTGATGAATTTTCTTTTTGTTAAATTTTTCTTTATTTTTTCATTTAAAAAAAATTATTATTTTTTTTTTTGGCTGCGTTGGGTCTTCGTTGCTGCGCATGGGCTTTCTCTAGTTGTGGCAAGCGGGAGCTCTCTTTGTTGCAGTGCGTGGGCTTCTCATTGTGGTGGCTTCTCTTGTTGCGGAGCATGGGCTCTAGGCCTGCGGGCTTCAGTAGTTACAGCACGGGGGCCCAGTAGTTATGTCTCATGGGCTCTAGAGTGCAGGCTGAGTAGTTGTGGTGCACAGGCTTAGTTGCGCCATGGCATGTGGGATCTTCCCGGACCAGGGCTTGAACCCGTGTCCCCTACACTGGCAGGCGGACTCCTAACCACTGCGCCACCAGGGAAGTCCCTAAATTGATAAATTTTCATTGTGCAAGTATTTTCCAGAGCAAACCCCATCAAGCCCACTTAATGCCTTGATCAATTTGCTATGTAGGGCAGTTAAACCATTGCCAACATTTTCCTTTATATTTGACTGAAGTCATTTTCATCAGAATCGATTGTTTTTTCAAAAGAATTATTCAACAAAGATGTGATTCATTGATCAGTTTTATTTTGACCACGCCACATTTTTTAACAGCATTATGGAAATACAATTCACATACCATAAAATTTACTCAAAGTGTACAGCTCAGTGATTTTTAGTATATTCACAGCATTGTGCAACCATCATCACAATCTAATTCCAGAACGTTTTCATCACCTCAAGAAGAAACCCCATGCCCAAAATGAAACAGTCACTCCCACTCTCCCTCTTCCCAGCCCCAGGCAACCACTAATCAATATCCTCTCTGACTCTGCAGATTTGCTTATTCTGGACATTTTCACATTACAGTTTCTGCCATTGTGGTTTTCCTTGTGTAGTTTTGGGTTTTCCCTTCTCTTCCCCCCCTCCACTTCCTCCTTCTTTGTCCAAATCCAAACTTCCAGGATCAGATGTTACAGATCTATGATTTATGAAGGAGATTTAATTCTTCTATCAATTCTTCATCAATAACAAGTTTAACTGTGTGTAATTTTTTTTTAATTTATTTATTTTAGGCTGCGTTGGGTCTTTGTTGCCGCACGCAGGCTTTCTCTAGTTGCGGCCAGCGGGGGCTACTCTTCGTTGCGGTGCACGGGCTTCTCATTACAGTGGCTTCTCTTGCTGCGGAGCATGGGCTCTAGGCACGTGAGCTTCAGCAACTTCAGTAGTTGCAGCACGTGGGCTCAGTAGTTGTGGCTCGCGGGCTCTAGAGCGCAGGCTCAGTAGTTGTGGCACACGGGCTTAGTTGCTCTGTGGCGTGTGGGATCTTCCCGGACCAGGGCTCAAACCTGTGTCCCCTGCATTGGCAGGTGGATTCTTAACCACTGCACCACCAGGGAAGCCCTAACTGTGTGTAATTTTAACATCTTGTTTGTACTAAGTCTAGTTTTCTCTGCTCCGTTTTCACAGTTTTCAAGACTCCTAACAAGATGGGGTTGCTCAGTCAGGTTCTCATCTCATTCATTTTACTGTGAGCGCTTAGGGCCATTGCCTCTTTTAATTTGCATTAACTACTCTGGCTGACAATGCCCATTATGAAGAGAACAAGCGGCACACTGTTGTTGTTTCTTAGCTAATTCGTAAGGAAATTGTGAGCTGTTCTCAGCTGTGGGAGGATGTCTGTTTCCAGGTACTTGCCAAGCCAGCTCCACTGTGTCTACACATCCAGCCACTCTGGGTCCCCAGTACTGCCTGACCGCATTCTGGTAAAACAAGGAGGAGCGATGGGGTCCAGACTCTGGGCTCAAGATGTCCTTGGTGTCAACCTGTTCTGCATCCCCCAGTGTTTCTGGACGGCAGTGGGGAAGGACAAGGTAGAATGGAGGAGCGGTGTGAGCTGGAGCAGCATCCCTGGATCCGGAGCTCTGAGCTTAGCTGTGTGACCTGGGCCATGTCACTATGCTCTGTTTCCTCATCAGAAACAGCTTGTTCAGGTTGCAAAGGAGAGGCGCTGATTACTAAGGGGAAAGGCTTGTTGTGAGAATATGGTGGAAAATGGGGCAGCCCCGGATAGTCTCAATAGCGACACTTCCAGCCTAGAGTCGATGTCCCAGAGAATTGAGACGATGCTTCCTGGGCACTCAGGACATGACCTGAGCATGAGGGATGCTTCCTCCAGGCAGCATCTCTTCTTCTCATGCCCTAAGGGAGGAACTGATCGAGTCCGTTTGTCACTATCCAATTTGGAGCATCCCTTTTGGACAGAAATTCATGCTAAGGCACCTCCCTCTCCATCTCATTATCTGACACTGACCCCTGGTCCAGACAGCAGTGGCCAGACTAGACAGAGAATTTCTCTCTTACTCACAACATGAACCACAGCAGCTTGAATTCTTTACCTCCTGGGTGGGAAGACATTCCCTAGAAAAGAGCTGTGAGCTTGGCAGGCACCATGCACTTCCTATGCCTTAGGAAAGAAAATGTAATAATAACAGTTAATACACACTGAGCCTTTATGATCATGCCAAGCATGGTTCTAAATGGATTAACTCATTTAATCCAATAACAACCCAATGAGATGGGTACCATTATTATTCTCATTTACAGATGGGGAAAATGAGGGACAAAGAGCTTGAGCAACTTTCCCAGGGCCACATAGCCAGAGTGTGGCCAAGCCTTCTTTTCACTGGGAGGACTGAGTGATTGCTGGATGTGAAAAAACCCAGAACATGGGTAGGAGCGTAAAACATGATGTGGATTTCTAGGCCAGTGACTTTCCATTATGTGGGTAAATGCTATACCGATGAAATTGGGTTCCAGGTTTGCCAGATAAAATACAGGATGCCCAGTTAAATTTGAATTTCAGATGAACAACTTAACTGTTTTGTTTTCACATACTTATACTACAAAAAGTATTTGTTGTTTATCTGAAACTCACATTGAACTAGGCGTTCTACGTTTTCATTTGCTAAAGCTGGCAACCTCATTCCAAGCACCAGCTCCGGACTCTGTGCCTGCAAGGCTGATCTTCAATGTCCCTGCTCCCTCACACAGCTGGTGGAGGTGGGGAGCCCCGGGGCGGGGAGGGGGGGTGTATCTGGGTGGAAAACGAAGGAGCAGGGATATTTATTGAGCACCCACCACATGCCAGGCAGCTTTGTGCTGCTTTTTCATTTGCTATTTCACTTTTACCAAGAGGTGAGTCTTACCAACCCCACTTTGCAAGTAAGGAAACTGAGGCTTGGAGAGAGTCTATAATTTGATACGTGAGGTTGTAAGCAAAGGGACTGGGATTTCAACCCACGTTCTCTCCACAGTATCAGTTGCCTGTTGGGAGTCAGGATTCCAGGGTCCCCCCCACCCAGGCAAGGAGTCTAGCTCTCTGCCCTTCCCCATCTCCTTTTCCTTCCCTCTTCCCTTTTGAATTTTGGAGCAAGGGTGTGGTGGGTGCAGTGCCAGGTGCTGCTGTGGCCTGAGGGTTGCCATGGAAACCAGCCCTGCCTGGCCAGGAGTTTGGGATGGGGACCTGAAGTGGCAAGCCTGCTCCAAGGACTCAGACCTACAAGAAGACAGGGATGAGGGCTCAGGCTGCTGGCCAGGCGGTTCCTTTCTCACCGGCAGCCCCACCAAGGACCCCCCCATCCAGCTCTGCTCTCAAAGAAAATTAGTCTCTCAATACCAGTCCTATCTGTCCTCCCTATAGCCTCCCCACTTCTTGCCCATGGAGTGAGGGGCCTCCCTAGCTGCAAAGAGGCAGAAGGAGCTGCCTCACACGTTTCTAGAAGCTTGAAGGTTTTGGGGGGGTGGGGGAGTCTGAGAGTTGGTCACCCATAGCAGGGTGTGAAAGAGCCCAGTGCCAGCCTGCCCTGTGCCTGGTGAAACTTACGATTCAATGAGAAGTATTATTGGTACCTCGTGAACCCTCAGGCGGTGCCTCTGGCCTTCCTCCAGGCCCTCCTCCTCTGCCTTCCTTAGAATCCTTCCCTCATCCCTCCCTGAGGGTTGGTCACTGGCTGGGAGGGGTTGGGTGGCTGCCAGGCCCAAAGGGGTGAGAGAAGGGACACTCCCAGCCCCACTTGCATGGAGGATGGAGGGGGGAGGGAAAGTGTGCTCAGCTCTTCTGCCAGCTGGAGAATTCAGGAGAATTTCAGCTTGCGCAGAGCCCCTGCTTTGACCCAGAGGAGCGATGTTTAGGCAAATTTATAAGCCTTGAGTCTTAGCAAACGGGCCTGCTTATCTGTGTGGTACAGTGGCCGGCGCACTGGATTTGGTGTCGGGGCCTGGGCTCAGGGCCTAGCCCCGTCACTCACTCGTTCTGAGGCCCTTCCTCCTGGCCTCAATTTCAGCAAACTAGAGCAGAGAGATGGACAAGGCGATGGCCAAATGTCCATGATGTCACTCCTCCTACCTGGTTCAGGCAAGGGTACCCCCAGGACAAAAAGGCAGGAGATCTGAACCTTCACCTGCCCCCCAAGGGGAGAGGGGGCCCTGTCCTCTGGCCTGGCCTCCTAGCACAGCCGGGCCTGCCCTGTCCACCCATCACCTATGCTCCAGGGACTCTGGTCCATTTGGGAAACTGAGACCCAAAGGCAGCATGGTTCTCGGCTGCTCACGGGAGTCCTGCCTCCAGAGCTGTGAGTCTTCCACAGTTTCAGCCCCTGAGCTTGCAGGGCTCAGAAATAGCCCACGAAAAACTCTGGGGTCTGGACCTTCTGAGCACCCTGGTCCTGGGTGCAAGGCGAGCTGCAGAGGGACACGGCTGACCTGGGGCTCGGGCAAGAGGCCAGAGTCTCAGGCCTCAGGGAGGAGCTGCAGTCTGAGGCAAAGGAATAGGAACTCTTAACAAAGTGGAGATGGAAAAATCTCTCTCGGTCAGTGACAAACACACCCTTTGTTCTTATTTGTTTTCACCTCAGAGCTCTGCAGAGTCCCTGAGGAAGTGAGGGGGAGGGCCAGGGGTCAGAGAAGGACCTCGAATAAATGGGCCTTGTGGTCTCTAGTCAGCAGCAGGCCCAGGGCACGGGAAAAGGAGCCGGCAGGAGGGTGTGCGGGGTGGAGAGGGGGAACGGGGAGAGGGCAGTCATGGCTGTGGCCCCCGTGGCTCCACCCGACACAGTAGACAGGGTCTGGGATTCGCTGCCAGCAAGAGATGCAGCACGGTTTTCAAGCTCAGCCCAGATTGTAGGGAAGATGGCCCCAGACCCAAGACTCCTTCAGGTTGGGGACTCTTCCTGGGTAGAGGCTGCTCATCCCCTGTCATACTGGAACCTCCCCAGGTCGAGCCACTGGACTAGGGACTGTGCAGGACAAGGGTAGTCTTGTCAGTCTGAGAGCAGTGTCTCCACAGCCAAACAGTGGGCTTCCCATTTGGGCTGTGTTTCCTCCATCACATCAGGGACTTCCTGGAGGAGGACCTCTCTCCCCATCAAAAGGGTCCGCAGGGAGCAGCCCCAGGCTCTGCAGCAGGTGTGACTGATGCGGCCTCTCTGGGTGGCAGGCAGCAAATGGTACAAGCGGCATCTCTCCTACCGCCTGGTGAACTGGCCCCAGCACCTGCCTGAGCCGGCAGTTCGGGGGGCCGTGCGTGCCGCCTTCCAGCTGTGGAGCAACGTCTCGGCACTGGAGTTCTGGGAGGCCCCGGCCACAGGCCCTGCTGACATCCGCCTCACCTTCTTCCAAGGGGACCACAACGACGGGCTGAGCAACGCCTTCGATGGCCCAGGTGCTGACACAGAGCCTCTCTCCCACACGGCAGGAGGGAAACCCAACTAGGAGAGGCAGTCTGGGGAAGGCAGTAGAGCCTTCACTCCCCCTTTGGCCTTGGCCAAGCTGCAGCCCCCTCTGAAGAACCTTCAGTCTTCCCATCTGTAGAATGGGAACAGTGGTCCCTGCCCTATTAGGTGCCTCATGGCTGAAGGGACGGTCACATGAGGTTCTCCATGGAAAGTGCTTTGCAAACTCTAAAGAGTATTATCTCTTTTGGGAGAAACTTCTGGGGTCTTGTCATCCATCCCCTGCCTCTAGTCAGGCCTGTGCCTCTCTTGTTCTCCAGGAGTGGATGTTCTCCAGACCAAGGCTCTAAAAACATCCAGAGGCCACCACAACCCCACTCCCGCCCTCCGACCACCCACTGCACAGTCACTGCCACAGGGCAAGAGGCATTCTACCCTCTCCCTGCCACCTGCTTCACACACCCACAGCCCAGACTGTTCTCCTGTTTGCCCCCGACCTAAAGGCTTACGGCCGCAGTGTAAACCACTCTCCTCCCCTTCTGCCCAGCACTAGCCTTCACAACCTGAATGCAGGCCATCCATGCATCTCCTCCCCACTAGTGACGCGAGGAGACCTGATCAGACCCCTTCAGGGTGGGGACTTAAGCCCTTATGTCACCTGGGTACTTGGGCCCCACCTCTCCTGCTTTCCATCAAGCCCACTCAGAGCAAAGCCCACTTTCAAGCCCTGCTGCTGAGACCCAGGGTAGGACTGGGAGAGATTTAGGCTCTTCAAGAATCCACATGTAGGGCTTCCCTGGTGGCGCAGTGGTTGAGAGTCCGCCTGCCGATGCAGGGGACACGGGTTCGTGCCCCGGTCCGGGAAGATCCCACATGCCGCGGAGCGGCTGGGCCCGTGAGCCATGGCCGCTGAGCCTGTGTGTCCGGAGCCTGTGCTCCGCAACGGGAGAGGCCACAGCAGTGAGAGGCCCGCATAACGCAAAAAAAAAAAAAAAAAAAAAAAAAAAAAGAATCCAATGTAGTACACACACGTGCTTGCATGTAACTCACGTCACCCACTATATCTCCATGAGACATTGATATCCATACCCAGGTCCCCAGGTGGAGTCTGGTCACTAAGACAGCACTGGACAGGGAGTCAGCTCTCTGATTGAGAGAGGTGTTTTGTCTGAGTTTATGTCTTCTCCCTTCGAAACCCGCCCATCTGTCTCCCAGGATTATTGTGAGGGTTAAACAGAAAGGGCTTACATGGCTCGAAACAGCTTGGGGCATATTCAAAATTAGAAGCGTGTATTCCTCCTACAAATGGCCGGCTCTCCAGTCCCCAGGAGGCTCCCTTTAAAGGCAGCCTCCCAACTTTTGCCAGTCCCCTCTGGCCTGGGCTCCAAGAAGGCAACGCCAGAAGGACCTTCAGTGGGCTTCTAGGCCAGCATCATTGCAGTGCTGTTTGCCGACTCCTGCGGAAAGTGAATTGTGAGGGGGTAGGACCCTAGAAACTGCAAAATTGCATCTGGGGCCCACTACCAGCTTGAGAATCGCTGATCCAGCCCATCTCCCTCTGCTCACTCCTATTACAAGCAGGGAAGCAGGGAAGTAGAGACCCACACAGGACCCTGGCAGAGGGAAGGCAAGAGTGAAAGGACGCAAGAATATACAGACTTTTTTTTTTTTTTGCCCCACTGCGTGGCATGCGGGATCTTAGTTTCCTGACCAGGAATCCAACCCGTGCCCCCTGCAGTAGAAGTGCAGAGTCCTAACCACAGGACGGCCAGGGAAGTCCCCTATATATGCTTCTCTCTCTCTCCTTTTTTTTTTTTTATAAATTTATTTATTTTTGACTGCGTTGGGTCTTCGTTGCTGCACGCAGGCTTTCTCTAGTTGCGGCGAGCGGGGGCTACTCTTCATTGCCGTGCGCGGGCTTCTTATTGCAGTGGCTTCTCTTGTTGCAGAGCATGGGTTCTAGGCACGCAGGCTTCAGTAGTTGTGGTGTGCGGGCTCAGTAGCTGTGGCTCGCTGGCTCTAGAGCTCAGGCTCAGTAGTTGTGGCGCAAGGGCTTAGTTGCTCTGCGGCATGTGGGATCTTCCTGGACCAGGGCTCGAACCCGTGTCCCCTGCATTGGCAGGCGTATTCTTAACCACTGCGCCACCAGGGAAGTCCCCCCTATATGTACCTATTAATAAATAAGCTATACCTACCCATAAACACACTCAGCACCCAGATCAAGAAACAACATTACCAACACCCCAGAAGTCTCATTAAGCCCCCTCCGGGGGTAGCCACTGTCCCTACTCCTAGATCTCTTCGAAAGTAAGTAACGGTTATTACCTGCGGTAGACACTAAGTATTACATGTAACATACACAAGTACACACATCCCTTTTTAATACTCAGAACAACCCCGTGAGGAGCAACTCCCTTATCAACACGCCCATTTTTCAGATCTAAAATCCAGAAGCTAAAACACAGAGAGGTTAAGCTATCTGCTCAAGGTCACACAGCTAGTAAGGGGATAAAACCGGGATTGGAAGCTAGGCAGTTTGGCCCCGTGCTCTTTGTACACCACGCTCTCCCTTAGGCTTCCAGGCCCCATAGCCTAGTCATCTGTTCATTGCTCCACACTTC
Source organism: Mesoplodon bidens (assembly GCF_964165515.1). Classification (NCBI taxonomy): domain Eukaryota; kingdom Metazoa; phylum Chordata; class Mammalia; order Artiodactyla; family Ziphiidae; genus Mesoplodon; species Mesoplodon bidens. The sequence goes on from NC_138179.1 coordinate 9,802,268, forward strand.
AGCTTCTGCCAGACTTAATTAGGAGGGAAATTACTCAACAAAAAAGCATACACACGCCAATGGCATTTGCGCCGGGCGGTGGGAAGTTGGGGGGTGTCGCGGGCGGCGGCTCCGCCTGACCTCCTCGCCGCCTGTAGGCGGCGCCCTGGCGCACGCCTTCCTCCCCCGCCGCGGCGAAGCGCACTTCGACCGCGACGAGCGCTGGTCCCTGAGCCGCCGCCGCGGGCGCAACCTGTTCGTGGTGCTGGCGCATGAGATCGGCCACACGCTCGGCCTGACCCACTCGGCCGCGCCGCGCGCGCTCATGGCGCCCTACTACAAGAGGCTGGGCCGCGACGCGCTGCTCAGCTGGGACGACGTGCTGGCCGTGCAGAGCCTGTATGGTGAGCCCCCGGCGCGCTCGCCACTGCGCTCTCCCCTGTCCCCTGCGCCCCGGGATCCCCAGGGCTCGGACACCGGCTCTTCAAATAGGATCGCCCATCCTAAGCGCAGGAAGCTGGCCTCCCCATCACTGGTCCTTCCCGATGCTGAAGCTTCGGGCTCCCCTCAAATCTTGAGAAACCTCATCTCCTGCTGTGCTCCACCCGCATGCCTGGCCTCTATCATCCCAACCAATTCCTGGGCACAGCCCTCCTCTGCGTTCCAGTTGCTGATTCCTGCCCAACCTGGGCGGCGCAATTCCTCTCGTATCCCTGCCCCATCACCCAGACCCAGTCCTCGGTCCCACCCAGACCCCAGAGCCCTCATTCCTGCTCCCAGCTCCAGTGGCTGTCCCCCAACATTTCGCTCTCTGTGAGCTGATGCCCACTTTTCCCCCAAGCCCGGGCCTCTGCCTGGCTGTGGACTTAGACAAGGTCTTCTCCTGCAGAATGAACTGACTGGTGCTTCCCAGAGATTTATCTGGACCCCAGCCCGGGGCTGTGACCCTGAGTACCTGGTGTGGTGGGCAGGGCCAGGATCCCTAGGATCAAGTCACCATTCCATCCCGGTTAGCAGTTGCTCTTGGGCAAAGCACTTCCCCTTTTAAAGCCCTCGGTTTTATCTTCTGGGGGGAAAAAAAGCGGGGGGATAATAATTGAGGCCCTGCTTACCTCCCAGGGCTGTTGTTCTGGTGGATATGAACATGCTTTGTAGCCTAAGAGACCTACACAAAGGTAGTAATAATAGCTGCTATTTCTCGAGTGTCTACCATGGGCCAGACGCTTAACACACCCATGAGGTATCTTTTTATCCACAAATGAGGAGAATGGGGCTCAGAGACGTTAGATAACTTGTCCAAGGTCACCCAGCTAGGAAGGTGCAGATCAGGATTCAGGAGCTGGTGCCGAATTCTAAGCCTGTTGGAATCTGCCTCATTCTCCTAAGTGAAGTATAGTGATGCCATTATTATAACTGCTGTAATTATCACAGCCCAGGCCCCTGAACTCTGCCCTCATGCCGTCTGCATTGTCCAGGACTCAGGGAAGAGGACCCTCTGCCCTTTTTAGTTCCAAACCCTTGTTTGGTTCCCCCACTCCGATTTTACCCTTTTCCAGACTGTTCGGCAGGAAAGAGGACTTCCGAGTTTGGTGCTATGGTTATAACACCAACAACCAAGGACAACTCAACCCCCCACCCCTGCCCTCCTTCCCTGCCCCTCCTGTCAGATAATGAAGTGAACCAAGGGGGAGGTCTCGAGCACTCAACACACCCCCAACCAGTGAGCGTTCTCTCCCGCTTCCCTCCTTCCCTGTGAAGGGAAGCCCCAGGGCGGCTCAGGGGCCATCCAGCTCCCCGGAAAGCTGTTCACGGACTTTGAGGCCTGGGACCCCCACAGACTGCAAGGAAGGCGCCCCGAAACCCGAGGTCCTAAATATTGCCACTCTTCCTTCGATGCAATCACTGTAGGTAAGATGGTCCTGCTGGTTCCTTGCTTCCTTCTTCCCTCCTCCTCCTCCACATCTCCAGGCGTCTCCGGAGCTGGAGTACAAGGTTGGGGGATGAATTATAAAATCCAGAAATCCCAAGTCACAAGCATTCTGCAGGGTAGCAAGCCCACGCCAAGCAAAACGCTGCTTCCTCCTGCACTTCCCCTCTGCCCCAGCTGTGCATGCTGTATCCTTTCTGCTGCATCCTCTCTCGTCAGTTTGGGAAGCTGGGTTGTAGGGAAGCACCTTCCCTGGAAAGAAGGCAGGAGGCTGATGGTCACTCCTCCACCTTCTCTTGTCTCCGGGCAGATGGGCAACATCGACTGTACATATTTCAAGGGAACCAGTTCTGGGAGGTGACAGCTGATGGCAATGTCTCAGAGCCCCACCCACTACAGAAAAGGTGGGCAGGGCTGCCCCCCCATATTGAGGCTGCCGCGGTGTCCTTGGAGGATGGAGACTTCTACTTCTTCAAAGGTACCAGCCCTGGGGCACATGAGAAAACTGAAGCCTAGAGAGGGGAGGAGTCTGCCCAAGGTCAAAAGAGGGGAGGAGTCTCAATTCCATTCTGAACCTGTGGCCCCAGGAACTCTCCCAGGAGATTCCTTTAGTGATGGATCGGGGGGCACAGGTGTCACGGTTGTCCCAGAGAGAGAGCGGGTGGGAGAGTTTCAGAGAAGAGTCTAGAGGGAAGCAGAGGATGGCTCTGAGCTCTGCAATACGGCAGAAGGACAAACCTTCCTTGGAATCCTGGCTGTGTGAGTCTGGGCCTGTCACTTAACTCTTGGAGCTTGAATTTGTTGAACGGGGAAAATAATCCCTCAGGTTTGTTGGGGAAGGAGGATTCAAAGAACATAATGTCTGAGGACTGTGCAGTATATTACTCGAGAAAATTGTGTTCATTCATTGATTCAACAAATATTGAGTGCCTTCTACAAACTCGGCTGGAGGTGTTGGGATACAGTAGTGATCAAAACAGAATTCCCTGCCCTCACAGAACTGTTGGTAGTAATGGCCGTGGAGAAAGCCCCTGGACTTCCCTGAAGTCTACCTGGGAGGGCGCGTGCTTCCTGCCTGGGGTGGGGAGGTTCCTTCAGAGCAAGCTGCCCTCTGCGGACACCTGCTGGAAGTGGAGGCCACAAGAGTCCCTCCTCTACTGTTTACAACTGATCTGTTTTGATGATCACGAATACTGACCACCTTGGACTCCAACATGAAGGGGAGTAGGAATATGGGGGGACAGAGGCGGGGTGGAGGACCGAAGGGCGAGCGCACCAACTCACGCTGGCTCTGCCGCTGTCCCACAGGGAGTCGATGCTGGAGGTTCCAGGGCCCCAAGCCGGTGTGGGGCTCCCCACAGCTGTGCCGGGCAGGGGGCCTGCCCCCCCACCCGGATGCGGCCCTCTTCTTCCCTCCTCTGAGCCGCCTCATCCTCTTCAAGGGCGCCCGCTACTACGTGCTGGCCCGAGGGGGGCTGCAGGTGGAGCCCTACTATCCCCGAGGCCTGCAGGACTGGGGCGGTGTCCCCGAGGAGGTCAGCGGCGCCCTGCCCAGGCCCGACGGCTCCATCATCTTCTTCAGAGACGACCGCTACTGGCGCCTTGACCAGGCCAAACTTCGAGCAACGCCCCTGGGCCGCTGGGCCACAGAGCTGCCCTGGATGGGCTGCTGGCACGCCAACTCGGGGGGCACCCTGTTCTGAAGATGCCCCCACCTCTTAGTGAATTGCTGGCGCTCTCGTGGCCAACGTGTATCCCCAGCCCCAAGGGCAGACCCTGTCTGGAAGCCTCTGAGCCTCCCTGCAGAAGTCCGATCTGCATTTGTTCCTTGGAGAATGTTTTTGTGCTGTCAAGACATTGATCTTTGTGGGATCAATTCAACGAGAAGCCGAAAAGGATCCCAGACCCCACGGCCCTTTCCCCAAAGACTCATTCCTCCCCAGGCCTTGGGGATTTTGTTTCTTCCCCTAAAGGTGCAGTTCCTGTCCATGAGGCCACAGCACTGGGCAACCAGGAAGGATGCAAAACTCAATGGACAAGTTGGGACCACTTTGCAAGACTGTCCCTTCCCCTCAGGACCTCCTGGCTCAGTCCTTGGAGGATTGTGTCTTATTTAATCAGAGGCCCCACCCCCAGGAAGATTGGATGGATTGAGTACAAGGGTCTCCAACCTCAGGGGTGTCAGGACCCAGAACAAGAAGGAGACCGATGCAGGCCTGCTGGGCCCTGTTTCTTTCAGGGGTTGGGGGGAAGGCTGGAATAAAGAGGTGCTCCCAGCTGGTGGGCCTGGAGGGGGGAAGCAGCCTTCCTTGGACATGTTTCCAGTGAGAGCGGGTGGGTATGGATGCTAGGGAGGCTGCAACCATGTTCTTCCGGTCAAAGCCAGGACCAGTGAGTTGTGCGTGTGTGTAGTTGTGATGGGGAGAGGGGCCCTGCCACTCTCCTCAAAAATCAAAATATCCTTCGCCCACCTCATCCCCCAGGCCAGATGAAGGACCCTGTGTGGCAGGAGGAGGACAGGGGCCTCTCTGGAGGTCTGCACAGCTGCAGTCGCTGGGAGCTCTGCAGGCCGGGAGAGCTTCGTGCTCACAATGGCCCCATTCTCCTGGCCACGCACGAAGCATTCCAGGAGCTCCCGCTGGCCGGCCGAGAATAGCTGGGATTCCTGGAGAAGGACCCAGCTCCCGGGCCTCCCAGTCTTCTGTCTCAGCGGCTTCTGGGGCTGGTTCTCTCGTCCTGCCCCCTGCACACCTGCCAGTGCCTCCTCTGCACACACACTGACCTCAGCCAGACCGGGCTTCCCGCGGGAGGGGAGGAAGGTCCGGCCAGCTTCAGCCCTCAGCTGCCAGTGGGCATTCCTGGCCCGGCAGCTTCATTTTCTTCTCTGCGCGGTGGGGAGAATGGCCTTTGACTGCCCTTGGATGCAAGTGCTTTGCTCCGCCCCGTCCGGGGGGAGTTGCAGGGAGGAGGCTCTCCGCCTGCCCTTTTCCCTCTGGCTTGAACCCGGGGAAGAGGAGGAGGGTCGATCTTTATCCCACGCCCCACCTCAAGGCACTGACACTTGGATTAGGAGCTTTATTGAAGGATTTGAGGGGAGGGGCACGTTTCCCAGAGGGGTTATTTTCTCTAGGCGACGCCTCTGCTCACCGGGCCCGAAGGACGTGAAATACCCCAGAGATGAGCGTGAGGCTGTACCAGGGGGCGCGACTCAGGTGGGCGGTGGGCACTGCGTGCTGACCCGGGCGCGGGGGCCCTCGGGAGGCGCTGTTGGAGGAATGGAGCTCCAGGTGATGTTGGGCTCCGCATTGATGACAGGTGGGGCCGGTCATCAGCGGTGGGCCTGCTGGGCTGCTCGGATGGGCGCCGCTCCGGGAAGGCGGTTCTCAGGCACGTGCTGCAGAGCGCTCCGCGTCGGGGGAGAGGAGAGGGTGGCGGGGAATTTGGAATCAGGCGAGGATGGAGGGCCACAGAGGCCGGGGATTGGGGAGCGCTCAAAGGCCCACGGCAGCCCCCGCGCCTCCAGAAGCCCGCGCCTCCCGCAGATCCGGGTGCTCCAGAACGCAGTGCGCCACGTAGCTCTGCGAGCTGTGCAGGTTCCTGCACTTCTTGCAGAAAAGGATCTCGCAGTGCGCGCAGCCCCCGCCGCGCAGCCGCCGCCGCCGCGTCTCCAGCACGCACGGCTCCTCCGGGGGGATCCGCTTCCTGCGGGCGGGGGCCGGGGCGCTCAGGACACCGCGCCGCCCGCTCCCGCCCGGGGCCCTGGCGCCAGTACATCCCGCCCCCGCCGAGCGGCGCGCCCTCACCTGTTGGCGGGAGGGGCCAGGCCGCCGAGCAGTGCCAAGAGGCTGAACCAGCTCCAGAAGCCGCTGTCCGCGCGCCGCAGCAGCGCCACCTGCTGGGTGCTGGACTCCTGGCGCAGCGGATTGTTCAACACGGAGCCCCGCTCCCGGCTCTCGCCGCCCTCCGCCTCCCCGCCCTCCGCCTCGCCCTCGGCCGCGCGCTCCTCCGGCGGCCTCTCCTCGTCCTCCTCTGACACCCCCTCCGCGGCCTCCGCCTCCGCCTCCGCCTCCGCCTCCGCCTCCGCCTCCGCCTCCGCCGTCCCGGGCTGCTCCAGCTCCTTTTTCCACAAGGTGGTCTTCACGCCTGCGGGGGCGGGGAGGAGGTCAGTGAAGGGCCTGGGTACCCTGGTACCCTGACTGTTGCCCACAGCCCGACCGACCGCCCCCCTCCCCCAAAATAGGCAGGTGTTCGAAGGACGGTGCGCACGAGATGCCGGGAGCCAGCAGGATTCCAAGAGAGGGTTACAGAGTGTGCAGGATTTCCTGGGCAAAGGAGGGCCTGATTTCCTAGGTCCCCGCACTTTCTAGCTGAAGCCTCGGGGCAAGTCACGTTGCTTCTGTCACCTCCGTTTCCCTATCTGTAAAATGGGAAAAAGTAGTGCCTATCTGAAGGGTTACTGTAAGGCAGGTATCAGATCGAGTGTGTTTGAAGCGCCTGGCTCAGGGGCCGCGGGAAGCCATCAACAAACAGGTGCAATGAGCCTTGCGAACCCGGAGGAGATGGCGGTTCATCACCACCTTCCTTCTAATTGGCTCTAATTGGGGTGGGGGCTGATCTCTGTGCAGGCTGTCAATAAACATTAAGTGCACTGATTGGAATTTTAACAGGTGGTTTACATTTTGTTTTCTGGATGGAACGGGACTTCCGTCTTCAAAGTGGGCCTTACCTTAAGAAAGCCCAGCAACACCTGCGGCGGGGTGGGCAGGCAGGTGGGCACACAGCGCCTCTGCACTGTTAGAAATGGACGCCTCCGATGAGCAAAACAGGAAAAGTGCCCCTTATGAGCGGACTAAATAGAAGTTTTCTTGCCTTCCCACCCCATGGGCAGACCGATTAGGAAAAGGCTGCCCTAGGGGGGAGCCACTTAGGAAAAGGCATCTATTCCTCCTTCTAGGCTCGACCCGAACTGCCAGCTGGATTTCAGCCACAACTGTCCCCCTTGCTGGCGTTCAGGACACAAACTCCACCACCCCAAGCGGCAGCCCTGGCAGGCGGGGAGTTCCTGGACTGATGGGAAAGTGACCCGGCCTCTGCGGGTGGGTGCCCACCCCTCACTCACTCAGCGAACACTGGCCCAGCCCCACCATGTGCCCTGCCGTCTGCTCCATCTGGGAAGCTAGACTTGTAATGAAAAAAAGGGGGAGGAGGGCAGGGAAGACACAATTCCTGCGGTTTGCCCTGGAAAGGTCTAGAAATTTTTCTATTGATCCCTGCCCATCATGATTAAAGAGGTTGGAGACAAAGCAGAATGAATGATAATAAAGCTAGTGTTCCAGCCCACATGTATTGAGCACCAACTGCACGTAGTCACTGGGCTAACCTCTTCATACATCATGCCCCCCTTCATCTTCCCGACCCTCTCAGGCAGGTGACGTGGTAGGTAACGGAGGGGCCTCTGAATTTCAAGACTTTTGAAACCTTTCAAGAAAAGTTGTTTCAAACATTCTGCCAGTTCTTGGTATTGCTAAATGTGGAGAACCAAGATGCACTGTACTGTTTTTTTTTTTTGGCCACACTGCGTGGCATGTGGGATCTTAGTTCCCCAACCAGGTATCGAACCTGTAGCCCCTGAAGTGGAAGCCCAGAGTCCTAGCCACTGGACCGCCAGGGGAATTCCCAAGGTCCACTGTACTTTTGTTTAGGAAAACACATGAGGGAGCCTTCTGGTTGTGAAAGGCCAGACGTAGTGCACAGCCAGAAAGGGGTGCTGGGAACATTTGGGGAGGATGAGGAATTGGAAAGGAAGGTTGGGGTTTGGGGGCCCAGACTATGGAGTTTGGACTTTGTCCTTCAGCAGTGGGGAACCACTGAACGTTTCTTTTTTTTTTGTTCCTTTTTTCTTTTTTTTGCATTACGCGGGCCTCTCACTGTTGTAGCCTCTCCCGTTGCGGAGCACAGGCTCCGGACGCGCAGACTCAGCGGCCATGGCTCACGGGCCCAGCCGCTCCGCGGCATGTGGGATCATCCCAGACCGGGGCACGAACCTGGGTTGCCTGCATTGGCAGGCGGACTCTCAACCACTGCGCCACCAGGGAAGCCCCACTGAACGTTTTGACACAGGGATGTGCTCAGAGCCATCCTTTAGGATGTTCCCTCTGACAGAAGGAGACAGAGAGAGACCTACTTAGGAGTCATTACAGTGGTCCAGGCCAGAGGAAAGATCCGAACAGCAGCAGGTGAAGATGAGAGAGCAGATGTCAAGAATATTCAGGAAAGAGAGAGAAGAGGGCTTGTACATGGATGGGTAACTGAGAAAAGATTGGGCTTCTACTCTGGGGTTGCCATGGTGATGGGTTGATTGGTCCACCCTGGAGTCAAGAGACCCTGTCCTCCGGCCCCACCCACCGTGTTTATCCATTCTTCCCAAAGCCGTGCTGCCCTCTTCCCTTGATCAGGCACTGGGATGAGAGGGAGTTCCCACAGAACTTGGTCTGGTCTCTAGGGCCTCTGTTGGATTATGAGGGGGCGGGGCTAGAACCCCACCTGCCCATAGGGTTCCACCCCAGAATAGTTGCCTTTTCTAGAGATTCCAAAACACCCCCAAACAGCACCTTTTCTCTTGGGAAGGTATTAAAGGGGATAGAGAGCAACTTTGGCCCCCAGTAGACTGGGGTCAAATCCCAGCTCTACCACATAAACATAAAAGCTATTAGCATATTATCTCTCTGATCCTCCGTCTCTTTACCTGTAAGTCAGAGATGGCGGTGCAGGACCAGACTTTACCTGGCCCACAGAAAACACTTAAAGCACTATGTTTATTTGCATCACTACTTTCTCCTTCTGTTCTATCCCTGGCCTTCCTCACCCTTGCTCCCCACCCCCACCGACTTCCAGCTCATTGCTTTAGCTCCGAGAAGCACAGGACATGGTGTGACGTTCTGTCGGAAGCAGAACTCCGGCAACAGCTGGGTGTAGCTCCTGGATGTTCTGTATGTGTGTGAGAGAGCTGGGGCTGGGGAAGGGAATAAAATCATAGAAACTGGGGAGACTCCTTCTTTTCCTGGCCTGACCGTGGGGTGTGTTGGCAGAGTCAGGGGTATGGAGGGGGCAGAGGATGCAAACCCAGATCTGGAGAGTCTCCGTCTGATGGGATACAGTTGCTGGAGTCAAGGAGATACCAGTCTGACAGGGGAACATGATATGGTCCTCCATCCAGGTCTGAAGCGGGGCAATGGGGTCTCTTCCTTCAGGCGTCTCCTAGTTTGGTGGAGCCAGTTTGGTGGGAGGTAGAACAAAGAGAGCAGACCAGTCCCCAGGAATCTCATGGGGGCAACACTGTCAAGAACTGTAAAGAGTCTAAAATTTTACCCTACTTGCAAGTTAGCCTGCTGTACTTTCATGGGTGCTGCCAAAAAAAACATGAGACTCCTGGGTTGGAGATAAAGGACCTCATTGCTCAAGGCACAGCAGCATCAGCATACCTGTGTCATCTCCTCTTGGCCCACTGTCCCAAGGGTGCTATAGGGATGGGTGCCAGGGAATACCTGCATATGCAGTCATTTGCATTATAAGAGGAACCCTGAGCTTAGGGGACCCTAATCTTTTATACTGGGCAGTAACCAAACCTCTTCTTTGCTCCAGAAAAAGACACTATCTCTACTTCCAAGGTTGTTCACTATATAAACACCCTTGAAAAGTCAGTACCTCTGCTTGCAAGACATGCAAAAATAGGAAAGACCCATGCAGAATTGTCTCCCCCAAAAAACCCCATTTTCCTTACATTTACTAAAAGAGCCTATAGCCACCTTGGCTCTTTTTTTTTTTTTTTTTAAATAATGTGGTAGCATGCACATTACTTTTTTTGAATTTTATTTTATTTTTTTATACAGCAGGTTCTTATTAGTCATCAATTTTATACACATCAGTATACACGTCAAACCCAATCACCCAGTTCATCACACCACCACCCCCAGCCCCCGCCGCTTTCCCCCCTTGGTATCCATACGTTTGTTCTCTATATCTGTGTCTCACTTTCTGCCCTGCAAACCGGTTCATCTGTACCATTTTTCTAGGTTCCACATATGTGCGTTAATATACGCTATTTCTTTTTCTCTTTCTGACTTACTTCACTCTGTATGACGGTCTCTAGATCCATCCACATCTCAACAAATGACCCAATTTCGTTCCTTTTTATGGTTAATATTCCATTGTATATATGTACCACAGCTTCTTTATCCATTCATCTGTCAATGGGCATTTAGGTTGCTTCCATGACCTAGCTATTGTAAATAGTGCTGCAATGAACATTGGGGTGCATGTGTCTTTTTGAATTACGGTTTTTCTCTGGGTATATGCCCAGTAGTGGGATTGCTGGATCATATGGTAATTCTATTTTTAGCTTTTTAAGGAACCTCCATACTGTTCTCCATAGTGGCTGTATCAATTTACATTCCCACCAACAGTGCAAGAGGGTTCCCTTTTGTCCACACCCTTTCCAGCATTTGTTGTTTGTAGATTTTCTGATGATGCCCATTCTAACTGGAATGAGGTGATACCTCATTGTAGTTTTGATTTGCATTTCTCTAATAATTAGTGATCTTGAGCAGCTTTTCATGTGCTTCTTGGCCATCTGTATGGTATGTTTTCTTTGCAGAAATATCTATTTAGCTCTTCTGCCTATTTTTGGATTGGGCTGTTTGTTTTTTTAATATTGAGCTGCATGAGGTGTTTATATATTTTGGAGATTAATCCTATGTCCGTTGATTCGTTTGCAAATATTTTCTCCCATTCTGAGGGTTATCTTTTCGTCTTGTTTATGGTTTCCTTTGCTGTGCAAAAGCTTTGAAGTTTCATTAGGTCCTTTTTTTTTTTTTTTTTTTTTTGTGGTACACAGGCCTCTCACTGCTGTGGCGTCTCTCGTTGCAGAGCACAGGCTCCGGACGCACAGGCTCAGCAGCCATGGCTCACGGGCTTAGCCGCTCCACGGCGTGGGATCTTCCCAGACCGGGGCATGAACCCGTGTCGCCTGCATCGGCAGGCAGACTCTCAACCACTGCGCCACCAGGGAAGCCCCCCATTTTTTAATTTTTGTTTTTATTTCCATCACTCTAGGAGGTGGATCAAAAAAGATCTTGCTGTGATTTATGTCAAAGAGTGTTCTTCCTATGTTTTCCTCTAAGAGTTTCATAGTGTCCAGTCTTACATTTAGGTCTAGAATCCATTTTGAGTTTATTTTTGTGTATGGTGTTAGAGAGTCTTCTAATTTCATTCTTTTACATGTAGCTGTCCAGTTTTCTCAGCACCACTTATTGAAGAGACTGTCTTTTCTCCTTTGTATATCCTTGCCTCCTTTGTCACAGATTAGCTGACCATAGGTGCGTGGGTTTATCTCTGGGCTTTCTATCTTGTTCCATTGATCTATATTTCTGTTTTTGTGCTAATACCATATTGTCTTGATTACTGTAGCTTTGTCTTATAGTCTGAAGTCAGGGAGTCTGATTCCTCCAGCTCTGCTTTTTTTCCCTCAAGACTGCTTTGGCTATTTGGGGTCTTTTGTGTCTCCATACAAATTTTAAGATATTTTGTTCTAGCTCTGTAAAAAATGCCATTGGTAATTTGATAGGGATTGCACTGAATCTGTAGATTGCTTTGGATAGTACAGTCATTTTCACAATATTGATTCTTCCAATCCAAGAACATGGTATATCTCTCCATCTGTTGGTATCATCTTTAATTTCTTTCATCAGTGTCTTATAGTTTTCTGCATACAGGTCTTTTGTCTCCCTAGGTAGGTTTATTCCTAGGTATTTTACTCTTTTTGTTGCAATGGTAAGTGGGAGTGTTTCCTTAATTTCTCTTTCAGATTTTTCATCATTAGAATATAGGAATGCAAGAGATTTCTGTGCATTAATTTTGTATCCTGCAACTGTACCAAATTCATTGATTAGCTCTAGTAGTTTTCTGGTGCCATGTTTAGGATTCTCTATGTATAGTATCATGTCATCTGCAAACAGTGACAGTTTTATTTCCTCTTTTCTGATTTGTATTCCTTTTATTTTTTTTACTTCTCTGATTGCCGTGGCTAGGGCTTCCAAAACTATGTTGAATAATAGCGGTGAGAGTGGACATCCTTGTCTTGTCCCTGATCTTAGAGGAAATGCTTTCAGTTTTTCACCATTCAGAATGATGTTTGCTGTGGGTTTGTTTGTATATGGCCTTTATTATGTTGAGGTAGGTTCCCCCTATGCCCACTTTCTGGAGAGTTTTTATCATAAATGGGTGCTGAATTTTGTCAAAATCTTTTTCTGCATCTATTGAGATGATCACATGGTTTTTCTTTTTCAATTTGTTAATATGGTGTATCACATTGATTGATTTGCGATATTGAAGAATCCTTGCATCCCTGGGTTAAATCCCACTTGATCATGGCGTGTGATCCTTTTAATTTGTTGGATTCTGTTTGCTAGTATTTTGTTGAGGATTTTTGCATCTATATTCATCAGTGATATTGGTCTGTAATTTTCTTTTTTTGTAGTATCTTTGTCTGGTTTTGGTGCCAGAGTGATGGTGGCCTCTTGGAATGAGTTTAGGAGTGTTCCTTCCTCTGTAATTTTTTGGAAGAGTTTGAGAAGGATGGGTGTTAGCTCTTCTCTAAATGTTTGATAGAATTCACCTGTGAAGCCATCTGGTCCTGGACTTTTGTTTCTTGGAAGATTTTTGATCACAGTTTCAACTTCATTACTTGTGATTGGTCTGTTCATATTTTCTATTTCTTCCTGGTTCAGTCTTGGAAGGTTATACCTTTCTAAGAATTTGTCCATTTCTTCCAGGTTGTCCATTTTATTGGCATAGAGTTTCTTGTAGTAGTCTCTTAGGATGCTTTGTATTTCTGCGGTGTCTGTTGTAACTTCTCCTTTTTCATTTTTAATTTTATTGACTTGAGTTCTCTCCCTCTTTTTCTTGATGAGTCTGGCTAATGGCTTATCAATTTTGTTTATCTTCTCCAAGAACCAGCTTTTAGTTTTATTGATATTTGCTATTGTTTTATTTGTTTCTATTTCATTTATTTCTGCTCTGATCTTTATGATTTCTTTCCTTCTGCTAACTTTGGGTTTTGTTTGTTCTTATTTCTCTAGTTCCTTTAGGTGTAAGGTTAGATTGTTTGAAACTTTTCTTGTTTCTTGAGGTAGGCTTGTATAGCTATAAACTTCCCTCTTAGAACTGCTTTTGCTGAATCCCATAGGTTTTGGATCGTCGTGTTTTCATTGTCATTTGTCTCTAGGTATTTTTTTATCTCCTCTTTGATTTCTTCAGTGATCTCTTGGTTATTTAGTAATGTATTGTTTAGCCTCCATGTGTTTGTGTTTTTTACGTTTTTTTCCCTGTAATTCATTTCTAATCTCATAGCGTTGTGGTCAGAAAAGATGCTTGATATGATTTCAATTTTCTTAACTTTACTGAGGCTTGATTTGTGACCCAAGATGTGATCCTGGAGAATGTTCCATGAACACTTGAGAAGAAAGTGTAATCTGCTGTTTTTGGATGAAATGTCCTATAAATATCAATTAAATCTATCTGGTCTATTGTGTCATTTAAAGCTTCTGTTTCCTTATTTATTTTCATTTTGGATGACCTGTCCATTGGTGTAAATGAGGTGTTAAAGTTCCCCACTATTATTGTGTTCCTGTCAATTTCCTCTTTTATAGCTGTTAGCAGTTGCCTGATGTATTGAGGTGCTCCTATGTTGGGTGCATATATATGTATAGTTGTTATATCTTCTTCTTGGATTGATCCCTTGATCATTATGTAGTGTCCTTCCTTGTCTCTTGTAACATTCTTTAAAGTCTATTTTATCTGATATGAGTATTGCTACTTCAGCTTTCTTTTGATGTCCATTTTCATGGAATATCTTTTTCCATCCCCTCACTTTCAGTCTGTATGTGTCCCTAGGTCTGAAGTGGGTCTCTTGTAGACAGCGTATATATGGGTCTTGTTTTTGTATCCATTCAGCAAGCCTGTGTCTTTTGGTTGGAGCATTTAATCCCTTCACGTTTAAGGTAATTATCGATATGTATGTTCCTATGACCATTTTCTTAATTGTTTTGGGTTTGTTTTTGTAGGTCCTTTTCTTCTCTTGTGTTTCCCACTTAGAGAAGTTCCTTTAGCATTTGTTGTAGAGCTAGTTTGGCGGTGCTGAATTCTCTTAGCTTTTTCTTGTCTGTAAACCTTTTGATTTCTCCATCGAATCTGAATGAGATCCTTGCCGGGTAGAGTAATCTTGGTTGTAGGTTCTTCCCTTTCATCACTTTAAGTATATCATGCCACTCCTTTCTGGCTTGTAGAGTTTCTGCTGAGAAATCAGCTGTTAACCTTATGGGAGTTCCCTTGTATGTTATTTGTCATTTTTCCCTTGCTGCTTTCAATAATTTTTCTTTGTCTTTAATTTTTGCCAATTTGATTATTATGTTTCTCAGCGTGTTTCTCCTTGGGTTTATCCTGTATGGGACTCTCTGCACTTCCTGGACTTGGGTGGCTATTTCCTTTCCCATGTTAGGGAAGTTTTCGGACTATAATCTCTTCAAATATTTTCTCGGTGCTTTCTCTCTCTTCTCCTTCTGGGACATGTGTAAATCAAGTGTTGTGTTTAATGTTGTCCCGGAGGTCTTTTAGGCTGTCTTCATTTCTTTTCATTCTTTTTTCTTTATTCTGTTCAGCAGCAGTGAACTCCACCATTCTGTCTTCCAGGTCACTTACCTGTTCTTCTGCCTCAGTTATTCTGCTATTGATTCATTCTAGTGTATTTTTCATTTCAGTTATTGTATTGTTCATCTCTGTTTGTTTGTTCTTTAATTTTTCTAGGTCTTTGTTAAACATTTCTTGCATCTTCTTGACCTTTGCCTCCATTCTTTTTCTGAGGTCCTGGATCATCTTCACTATCATTATTCTGAATTCTTTTTCTGGAAGGTTGCCTATCTCCACTTCATTTAGTTGTTTTTCTGGGGTTTTATCTTGTTCCTTCATCTGGTTCATAGCCCTCTGCCTTTTCATCTTGTCTATCTTTCTGTGAATGTGGTTTTTGTTCCACGGGCTGCAGGACTGTAGTTCTTCTTGCTTTTGCTATCTGCCCTCTGGTGGATGAGGCTATCTAAGAGGCTTGTGCAAGTTTCCTGATGGGAGAGACTGGTGGTGGGTAGAGCTGGCTGTTGCTCTCCTGGGCAGAGCTCAGTAAAACTTTAATCTTTAAGCTTGACTGCTGATGGGTGGGGCTGGGTTCCCTCCCTGTTGGTTGTTTGGCCTGAGGCGACCCAACACTGGAGCCTGCAGGCTCTTTGGTGGGGCTAATGGCAGACTCTGGGAGGGCTCACGGCAAGGAGCACTTCTCAGAACTTCTTCTGCCAGTGTCCTTGTCCTCATGGTGGGCCACAGCCACCCACCGCCTCTGCAGGAGACCCTCCAACACTAGCAGGTAGGTCTAGTTCAGTCTCCCCTGGGGTCACTGCTCCTTCCCCTGGGTCCCGATGCACACACTACTTTGTGTGTGCCCTCCAAGAGTGGAGTCTCTGTTTCCCCCAGTCCTGTCAGAGTCCTGCAATCAAATCCCGCTAGCCTTCAAAGTCTGATTCTCTAGGAATTCCTCCTCCTGTTGCCAGACCCTCAGGTTCGGAAGCCTGACGTGGGGCTCAGAACCTTCACTCCAGTGGGTGGACTAATGTGGTATAAGTGTTCTCCAGTTTGTGAGTCACCCACTCAGCAGTTATGGGATTTGATTTTATTGTGATTGCGCCCCTCCTACCATCTCATTGTGGTTTCTCCTTTGTCTTTGGATGTGGGGTAACGTTTTTGGTGAGTTCCAGTGTCTTCCTGTCAATGATTGTTCAGCAGTTAGTTGTGATTCTGGTGTTCTCACAGGAGGGAGTGAGAGCACGTCCTTCTACTCTGCCATCTTGGTTCAGGCTCCTACTTTTTTTTTTAATTAATTAATTTTTTTGGCTGTGTTGGGTCTTCATTGCTGAGCACGGGCTTTCTCTAGTTGCAGCGAGCAGGGGTTACTCTTCATTGTGGTGCGAGGGCTTCTCATTGCAGTGGCTTCACTTGTTGTGGAGCACAGGCTCTAGGCTTGTGGGCGTCAGTAGTTGTGGCATGTGGGCTCAGTAGTTGTGGCTCGTGGGCTCTAGGGTGCAGGCTTAGCAACTGTGGCACACGGGCTTAGTTGCTCCATGGCATGTGGGATCGTCCTGGACCAGGGCTCGATCCCGTGTCCCCTGCATTGGCAGGCAGATTCTTAAACTGCACCACCAGGGAAGTCCCAACCACCTTGGTTCCTGATTGCAAAATTCAAAAGCTTACTCTGGCTAATTTAAAGAAAAAAAATAGAGCTCACAGAATGGCTGGAAGACTTGACAATTGGAAGTCAGGTTCTCTCTCTGGGGCTGGGCTCATCTTCCCTAATTTCAAGAAAGCCCTACCTAATACCTGAAAATAGGATTTTATTAGCAAGAATGGAAAAGAAATAGCTCCTCTGTATTGGGGTAACCAGTCTCTAGAATGGCTCCCAATGACCCTTGTCTCCTGGTATTCACACTCTTATGTAGACCCTTCCCAAATGAAATAAGGCCAACCTGGGTAATTGATAGGATATTGTGGAAATGACAGAGTGTGACTTTCAAGGCTAGGTAATAAAAGACCCTGTGGCTTCTGTCTTGCTCCCTCACTCTAGAGAAAGCCAGCTGCCATGTCTTGAGGACACTCAAGCAACCCTATGGAGAGGTTCATTACACTCAGGAACTCAGGCCTCCTGCCAGCTTCAGTTTTCTTGTTTCCTCATCCATAAAATGGGTACAACAATCATCATCTTGATGCCTTTAAAAGGTAATTGAGGGACTTCCCTGGTGGTGCAGTGGTTAAGACTCTGCGCTCCCAACGCAGGGGTCCCGGGTTCTATCTCTGGTCAGAGAACTAGATCCCACATGAATGCTGCAACTAAGAGTTCTCATGCCACAGTGAAGATCCCACATGCTGCAACTAAGACCCAATGCAGTGGAAGGAAGGGAGGAAGGAAGGAAGGAAGGGAGGAAGGAAGGGAGGGCAGGAGAGAGAGAGGGAGAGAGAGAAAGACAGAATGAAAGAAAGTGAAAGAAAATTACCTTCCAAAAGGTAAAGAAAAGCCCTGCATAATCTGAGACCCCATTTCCTCTCTTCCTCAGAGTCTACCTGTCATTGCTATTCCTGGGATATGCTAACCATCCCCCTGCCTAGAGTTTTTTATTTTTTTGGCTGAGCCACATGGCTTGCGAGATTTTAGTTCCCCAACCAGGGATTGAACCCAGGCCACGGCAGTGAAAGCGCTGAGTCCTAACCACTGGACCTCTGGGAAATTCCCCTGCCTGGAGCTTTTGCACTGGTTGTTCCCTCTGCCCGAGTTCCCTTCCCAAAGATATGCTTCCTCACTTCTCTTAGGTCCCTGCTCAGTCATCACCATATCAGTGAGGCCTTTCCTGACCACCTTATAGAAAATACCTCCCCGCTTCTCCTTTAGTCCTTTGGTTTTCTCCCTGGTATTTATCACCATCTGACTTACTATAGACTTGTAAGTTTGTTATCTGTCATCCAACACCCACCAACATATAAGCAGCCTCCATGAGGTCAGGGACTTCATTTATAGCTACACCCTCAGGGCTATAATAGTGCGTGGCACACAGTAGGTACTCAGGAAATATTTGTTGAATGAATGCATTGCTGTGGCCATGGGGTGAGGTATTATGATTGGCAGCCCACTCTGGAGGAATCACGTGGGTAGAGTGGGAGGGGTTCTCCAGAGAAAGTAGGGAGCATGGTGCACAAACAAGGCTGCTGGGAGAATCAGTGAGAGCTGGGACCCCCCACCCCCAATCTTACTAGTCTGATACTTTCCACAGTCACGATTCCTCTATTCTTCACAACACCCTGGAGAGGTAGATATTATTATTCCCATTTTATAATTGAGGCAACTAAGGCACAGAGAGGCTAGGCAGTATATGAAGGTCGCAGAGGGCTTCAGGAAAGGGTCCAAGGCCAAACTCATGTGTATGGACTCTATCGCTGCATCTATTTCATCCCTATCCTACGGTGCTCACTAAACACCAAGGGGCATGGCATCCCCTGGCCCTGCTTCTCTCCCTCATTTCCCAAAAGCCCCCACCAGTGTCAACCAAGTGAGAGAAGCCAGCCCCAGCCTTCCTCTGCTCCCCAGGCTCCAGGGCAGGCAATGCCAGGAAGGGTTAACGAGGAGTGTTTGTAGCAGTCACTGTCTCCAAGGAGAGGAAAGCAGAGTGGAGAGGCCGACAGCCAGACTCCAGGCCGGCCGGTGGCGGGTGGGATGCAGCTAGCACAGCCAGTCCAGCCCTGGGGGGAGGAAGGAGCGTCCTCACCTCCATCTGTCCTGGGAGGTGGCGACCTCTGAGAGGACTGGGCAGCTGGGGTGCGAGGCCGCTGCAGGGCTACCAAGTAGGAAAGTTCTGGAAGGGACTGAGGAGTGGGGGGGGTGGGGGCGGGCCTGGCCCAGCCCAGTGGCGGCAGGGACAGTGGCTGAAGCCAGCGGCAAGTAGCAGAGCCGTCCTGGGCTCTCAGAGGGCAAGGGGAACCCCTGAGTCAGGGAGAACCAGCCAAGACCCAGCAGGTGGTAGGAGTGAAGACACAGCTGTGGGAGAGAGGAGGCACCTGCCCCTCCCCCGGCTGGTGGTCCAGCCATGTCCCAGCCTGGGACTGGCAGGAGGAGGCCTGGGACCCCGAGGCCTCCAATGTGCAGCATCCGGCCCTTTAAGTCCAGTGAGCAGTACCTGGAAGCCATGAAGGAGGACCTGGCCGAGTGGCTTCGGGAGCTCTACGGGCTGGACATTGACGCAGCCAACTTCCTGCAGGCACTGGAGACGGGCCTGGTGCTGTGCCAGCATGCCAACACCGTCGCGGAGGCCGCCCTGGCCTTCCTGGCTGAGGCACCTGCCCGAGCCCAAAAGATTCCCCTGCCCCGGGCCGGGGTTTCCTGCAATGGGGCCGCCCAGCCAGGCACCTTCCAGGCCCGGGACAACATCTCCAATTTCATCCAATGGTGCCGCAAGGAGATGGGTATCCAAGGTAAGCACCCTGGGCCCCCCTCCCCAGACCCTTATCTTGTCAGGCGTCAATCTCTTCTCTGAGGCTCAGGCTGCATCAGGGGTCAGGAGCCATGGTCCTCTTTCCAGATTTGCCTTGGGCCAGCTCATTCCTTTTCATGCCTCACTCTCCCAATCTCATAGGAAATCCCCAATAAATAAATGTGTTGATTGGATGATTCGAGCACCTATCTCCTTTGGGTAGAGTGTCGTGCTGGGCACCGAGCGCTGAGAGGGCTGAGAACCAGTACCAAGAAGTTCGTGGCCCAGGAAGAGAGACAGCTGAGAAGATGCATAAATTACAGCCCAACGTGGTAGAAGCTCAAGTAGAGGCATCTGTGCTGGGAGACAGAGGCGGAAACAGCCACTTGATGGGCCTGGAAAGACCATATAGTGGATGGAGATTTGAGCTGAGTCTTGGAGAATAAAAGGAAATTTGGGGGACAGGGAGTTCTAGGCAGGGGGGCACAAAGAAGGAGTGTGTTTGGGCTACAGTGGGGGGGGACAGGGGACGAGGCAAGTGGATGTTAGGGAGGCGCCAGTCGTGTTTGGGGCTTCCAAGACTCTAGGACTGATATCAGGCTCCCTCAGCTCCTTGGCCGTGGACCCAGCAGGGGGGATGAAGCTGGATGCCGGCACCATCCTTCAGACCAAAGGCAGTGGGGGTGTGGCAGAGGGAGGGGTCAGGCCTGGCCTACCTGCCGGTGGCAACACAATAGAGCAGGACTGGAGGGTTGATAAAGGCCAGTGTTTTATCGGGCACTTACCACGTGCCAGACATTGCCTGCAAACACATAACTATCCCTACAACAACCCCATGAAACAGACTACTTTCCCGTTTTACAGAAGAGGAGACTGAAGCTGGGACTAGCCCAAGGTCATACATCCGGCGGGTGGGAGCGTCAGGATTCCAAAGCTGGCAGTCAGGCTCCAGAGCCTGTACTCACCCCAGCCTGGTTATGTGTGGGCTGGGAGTTGAGTCTGGGGTGCCTGGTGGTTACTGGAGGTGAGAGGCGCGGATGGGAAGCAGAACAGACTGCTTCTTGCTCCTGGACCCATCCTGGCAAACAGAGCGGGGAGAAGGGCAGGTGGAGTTAGGCTCCTTCGCTTGGCTGTGTCCCCTCTCCCCCCCCCCCCATAAGGCAGCCACCTCGTCTTGCACTCAGTACCTGAGCAATTCTGTCCAGACCCTCCTAGGGGCTGGCTTGCCGCCCAGAACCTGAGATGCAAACCCCCATCCCCCATGCCTGCGTCCGCGCCCTGGTCCAGGATGGCCCCAGGGCTCTCCCACCTGCTCCGCTTGCTTGCTCCGGGCAGGTCAGCAGGGATCTCAGGCTGCCTACCCTCCTCTCCCCTCTCCCGCCCCGGCCAGAGGTGCTGATGTTCGAGACGGACGACCTGGTGCTGCGCAAGAACGTGAAGAACGTGGTGCTGTGCCTGCTGGAGCTGGGCCGCCGGGCTCGGCGCTTCGGCGTCGCGGCGCCCGCCCTGGTGCGGCTGGAGGAGGAGATCGACCAGGAACTGAGGCTGGAGCTGGCCCTGCCCCCGCCCGACCCACAGCCGCCGCCCGAGCCCCCCACGCGCCCGCCCTGCCACTTCCGCAACCTGGACCAATTGGTGAGGGCTCCGGACACGCCCTCGGCCCCGCCTTCCTTCGCCCCGCCTCCCTCTCCCCCTCCGAATCCGGCCCCTCTGAGCCACCCCCTTCTTCAGCCCCAGTCCCCTCCTCGACACTCTCTCACCGCGTGGTTGTTAGTAAGTCGTGTCCACTTGGAGCCTCGACGCTCATCGTTTTCTTTATGAATCCAGCACCCTACGCCTCTCTCGTTTAAACCCCGTGGGACGGTTGTTAAGAACGCAGAACCTTTTCTGACTGCTTGGTGTAAGTCTTAGTTCCACTGCTTTGCAGCCGTGTGACTTTGGGCAAATTACTTGCCCTCTCTGTGCCTCAGCTCCCTTATCTGTACTGTGGGGATGTAACCGTGCCTACCTTCCACGACCGCGGTGGCTGTTAGATGAGCCAGCGCACGTGAAGCGCTCAGCCGGTGTCTGGCACAGAGGGTCCTATCCTGGGAGTTAGCTCTGACTGTGACTAGGAATCATTTCTACCGCCAATGAATCGAGCTCAGGGAGGTTTCTTACCTTGCCCAGGGCCTATAGTGCGGTGGAGGCAGGATTCCCACCCAAACCTGTCAGGTTCCAAGGTCCACCTTAACCATCACATTCCGCGGCCTCTGTCAGCTGACTCACGAGGGTGCTGGGCTGTAGGTGACCACTCAAGGTCTTGTTCTCGTTGAGCCATTAAAAGTCTTCTCTACTTGCTTCTCAGTCCCCAGCCCTGACTCAGCAGAAGCCTTGGGGCTGGGGGGCAGGCAGGCCGCCCGTTGGGCTTGACCCAGCGTGCAGGGGGAGCTTGGCTACCTGGGCAGAGGGGAGGGCTGAACCCATTGCCCACTGCCCGCAGGTTCAGAGCCTGGTGAGCCGCTGCACGTGCCCGGTTCAGTTCTCCATGGTCAAGGTGTCCGAGGGGAAGTACCGCGTGGGAGACTCCAACACCCTCATCTTCATCCGGGTAAGTCCCAGGTCGGGGGTGGAAGGCCCTCTCTGGGGTCGGCAGAATCAGGTTTCCTTCCGTGGGACTTTGCCCAGGCCTGAAGGCAAGGACAGGAAATCACCATTCATCCCCAGTTATCAGGGCTTGGGGCTTTCCTTCTCTCCCTTGGAGAATTCCAGAAGATTCCTGACAAAGTTGGCAAGCATGTCCCCTCCTCCCATGAGGGCAGCCAGAACCAGAACCCAACCCCCATCTGCCTCCACCTTAGTTCAGAAGGGGGTCTCCCCAGTCAGAAGTGAGGATGAAGCGTACTCCCACTTTTCCACCCACAGGCTTGGTCACAGCAAGGGGCCTGAGACCCCGTCCCCCCCCCGCCCAGTTTGTGTTCCCTGCAGGGCCCAGCCACATCAACCCCGCGGTCCGCGGCTCACATGCCCAGCTTGGTGCCTTCTGAGTGGCAGTACAAGTCTGAACTGTGCCTCCCACTACTCCCCACTCCCTACCCCCTCCACCCTGCCCCATGCCTGGCCACCTGGCCAGAAACAGTCTGCACCTGGGGGTGTGGCCAGCGGCTCAGGGGCACAGCTGAGCCTTCTTCTCCTTGGGCCAGGCCACACCTGGGGGCAGAGCCAGCTCCCTGGGCCCTCACCCAGAGCCTGAGCCAAGAGCTCTGCGAAGCAGGTGGGGATGGATTGTGGCGCCCCGTTTCCACTAAGGAAGTGGAGGCCTGGAGAGGCTACATGACCTGGAGTGGAGTCGGGCCAGGATTCCTGCGGGTCCTTTAACACACACACCACCACGAGAGCAAAGCCAGCGCCCCCATTTCTGATACAAACGTGCCCGGGTGTCAACCGCTTCCCAGCGAAGGGAGAGGAGGGAGTCGGGAGGTAGACTACACAGTGCTTGGGAAAACCCTTGTCTCGCCGTGGGGCAACTTGCTGTTTGTCAGCTTGGCCTCCACCCTTGACAACATGTGCTATCTGATGCCAGTCCTGGAGGGGACTCGGGCTGCAACATAGGCACGCTCCCAACTACACGTGTGTGCATGTGTACGTGGATGGGAGTAAGGGCTGAAGGCCTGCAGGCTGGTCCATGGAGAGGGGACTCCCTCACCCTGCCCTCCACCTCACCCTTGCCCCCTGCAGATCCTCCGGAACCACGTGATGGTGCGTGTGGGGGGCGGCTGGGACACACTCGGCCACTATCTGGACAAACATGACCCCTGCCGGTGCACATCCCTCTGTAAGTCCCCTGAGAGTCCCTTCCTTATGACTCCAGGTCGGGAGGCCGGAAGCAGACGCGGGAGGTAGGCCTGATCTCCAGGGGCAAGAGGTGTGCAGGGGATGGAGGAAGGAACAGGTGTGGGTGGCCTCTCAGCTCTAGGCGGAAAGCGGGCCAGCCACGGTGCAGTACCAACCTGGGCCACAAGGTGGCGCGCCAAACACAGAATCAGCATTTGGTCATGCGTGCATGTGGGCAGGGCTTAGGTCTGGCTCTGATGGAGGGACCAAGCATGACTTGGAAGGGTCTTTAGTCTTCCCGTAATCCCCATCAGCACCTCAAGCTACCCCAAATAAGCATGCAATCTAAGTAAACGATGTGGACTTGCAGCTTTAAACAAGTCCCCCAGCCAGGCCCTCTGACCAGATTCCATCCCCTAAACCCCTCCCATGAGGAAACTCTGGTACTGTCACTGTCACAGTAGGTCCCACTGTCTCTAATGCGGGATGCAGGGTGTGGGACAGCTGGGGGAGGGAACGGCGGACCCCATCAGCAGGGGTTTAACCCTCTCCTCCTCTCCTGTCTCTGGGGGGCTCTGTTGGTAGCACACAAGACGGGCAGCTTCCTGAAGCCCCCTGTCCCACCAGTGCAGCATGAAGTGAGGGTGGACGATGGGCCCTCAGAGCCCCAGCCTACAATGACCATCAGCCGCTCCCAGAGCCCCCTGCGCTCCGTGGACTGGAAGACATATACCGCTTCAGGTCGAAAGCTGAGGCCCCCTGTCGCCCCCTCCCCTGCACCCCACCGTGAACGGAGAGCAGGGGCAGGGATCCTCAGAGGGACAGCACCATTCCCGAGGTACTGGGGAGGGACAGGGCAGGGCCTCTTCCTGCTTTGGAGTCTACATTCTCAGAGGCCACCCCACCCCAAGATAAGGGGAGCAGGTCTCCCAGCAGTGCCCCTATCCCAGCAAGACCTCAGGTGTTCAGAACCAAAAAAGCACCCAGTACCTTTAGGATCATCTAGTTACTTCATACACCCTCCCATTTCACAGATGAGGAGGCTGAGGCCCATAAAGGGAACAGACTTACCCAAGGTCCCTCTGCCATTTCATGGTACAGCAGAAACTAAGACCCTCCCCACCCAAGACTGGTGACCTGTAGTTGTGGGATCTGAAGCAACCTGGGGTCCAGACCAGGCTGCTTTCTATCTGCTACACAAGGAATGGGGGAGGATGGACTTAAACAGTATCTGCTGTAAGGAAGAGTCTCTGGCAGGCACGGGGGAGAGGGAGCATCTGCTTCATTCATCATGAAGTCTGACCCCCTGGGAGTTCTGGCTGGGGAAAGGCCATCCCTTCGCAGAGCCAGGGGACTGGGAGCCAGGGGACTGGATCAGATAACCCTGCCGATGACCTATGATTCTCCCTTTCAGGTGCCAGGAGAAGTCACTCGCCCCGTCTTGGAGGCAGCTGCCAGCTGGGGACAGCCCACCCAGCCCCCAATCCTCACCTACTCCCAGGGGCCGAGACACACCGTGCACCTCCTCAGGGAAGAGGGAGGACAGATACCCCCCTGAACTCCCCAGGAGAAGGACTCCCACATCTTGGGTCCCTGAGGAGACAGACAGCTGGGGAACTCATGCCAGGACCCCCATCCCCCAGGGACTCCAAGCCCCTGAGGCCACTACCACAGGGACACCAGCAGGAGGACCATCTCCCCTGCCTTGTTCCTCCAGCCCAGCCAAGCCTGTGGGCCCCAGGCCACCATCCCGGGGTGAGGCCGAGGGTGCTTCCTCCCAGCTTAGGGAGACGGCACCTGTCCATTCTCCATCCCCTGTTAAAGGACCCACCAAGATCCTGGTCCGGTTGCCCCCAGCTTGCCCCCCGACTCCGGGAAGAAGCTTTCCAGGGACTGCAAGTGGAGGTCCCGGGGCAGAAGTGGGGAGAGGGCCCATTCCATTAAGGGCCGTCACCGGGGACCTGTCTGGGTCCAGACATGGGGACTGCTCTGTGGAAGAGAGGCAAGGGGCCCAGAAGCTGGACGTCCAGGTGACAGCGGAGGCCGGAGAGCCCTGGGGCCTGGGCCCACAGCACCGGGAGGGGAGGTGCACTCCCCTGCCCTCGGGTGGGGTCAAGGAGCAAGCCATCTGCCACAGCCTTGGGGAGCAGCTTTTGGCCAACATGAAGCTGCTAGCGGTGGCGGATGTCTGCCCCCAGGGCGCAGGGTCTGGAGTCGTTCCTCGCAGTGGAGTCTACGTGCCCAGTCTGGGTGGGCGGTGGCTTGAGCCTGGGGGTCCTTATGACAAAGTCATCCAAGAACTGGCTCGGGGCCCCCCACCCCTCCTTAAGGTGGACCTGGGAGCCTGGAAAGCAGCCCCTACAGGCTGCCCTAAGCCGGCTGTAAGCGCAGGCCCAGGAAGCCCAGAAGGGAAACTGGGAGCCGAAGAGAGTGGGCTGAGGACAAAAGCAAACCCAAGTGCCAAGGGTGCCGGGACAATGAAGGTCCCAGCTCAAGGGGGGCAGGACTGCTCAGCCCCTGCTGTGTCTGCCACCCCAGAGTCCTCCACACCTGCGCCCTCCGCCCCCAGTTCTGATAAAGCCAAGGCATGTCCAGGCAAGGGCAAGAGAACACTCCGGAAGCCCCGGAGAGTCCCATCCATCTACAAGCTGAAGCTCAGGCCCAGGATTCGGCCCCGGAGAGACCACAGGCCTGAGAAGCAGCCTTCACGAATCCCCAAGCCGTTGACCTACCTCCACCTGGGTCCAGCCAAGGCACCCCCCAGGGGCAGGCTGGTGAGAGCAGTGCTGGGCAGCAACGGAGGGAAGGCAGCCCCGGGGGATGGAGCCTCGGCGGGGGAGAAGGAGGAAGGAAAGGAGAGGAAAGGGCCAGCTGCACCACTGGCGAGCAGCTCCCAGCCTTTGGAGGGCCAGGGGCCTCAGCAGCTTGATCAAGCCCCCGTCTCACCTGAGGAGGAGTCTTGGGTGTGAGAAGGCACTTCTCCTCCCCGAGCCTGTGGGTATAGGGGAGGAGGGAAGTGAAAAGATGCCCGTGTATTCGTTGCACTCCCAACTGCAGGAACAGAAAGGAAGGTCCCTCACCTCAGTACAGGGCCTTGGCCAGGAGAGTTTAGAAGACAAACAGAGACTCCATCTGGTCGGTTGAGCAGGAGGGCAACCCATGAGTCCCAGTCCAATCCCAGGGTGGTAGGGCTACCGTCTCCCAGAACAGCCCCCCACATCCCTGCGCTCTGTCCTCCGGCCATGCCCATTTCCACAGCTCTTACAAGTTATTAAACATGAGCGGGTCTGTCCCTGAGCCCCCAGCTCCTGAGTCCTTCGCTCTACCACGGTGCAGGACGGTGTAGCAGCATTTTCCCGCTGGAGGGGAAGAGGGGGAGGGAGCCGGGGTGAGAGACGTTTCCCCTCTGCAGCCCCAGCCAACCTTGCCAGACAGCCCATCTCTCCCGGAAGAGGCTGCGGCATCAGCATCACGGACAGGGACAAGGTCACCCCACACAGGCTCCTGCAGGACTTCAAAACTTTGCTCTGGGGGTTGGGAACTGAGATCGCCGAGTCAAGAGGGATGGCTGAGGGCATTCCTTAACACATCGACACCCCTGGAGTTATGACGGGTGTGGGCCGGGGGGCTGCGGAGCCTCGGCCGTGAGTGGGAGGAAGACACAAAGGCAGAAGCTGGGATTGAGTCCACTTCTGAAAGTCTTCCCAAGAAAGCGGCAGAGGGAGATGTTATGCTTCTCCTCTGAATGGTTTTGACCACTTGGCCGGGTAGGCGGAGGGGAGATGAGTCCCCAGCTCTCTCCCTTTCCCTTCATTCTCCTGGTGGGCCTGGGCTTTAGGACTCAGGCCACCTCATCACCCAGACTTTCTGTCCCTCCAGAGCTCAGCAGCCAGAAACCCTGTAGGGAGTCCCTTCCTTCCCACGGCAGGAACTGAGCCAACACCTTGGTACAGAAACGAGGGAAAACACTCCCTGATTTTTAATCTGACTTCTGATCACAGCGCAGTGGGCGTCACACACACTTCCAGACCCTGTGGTGGGAAACCCTGGGGGAGGGAGGGCAGGGGGCAGGACAGACACTCAGAATGGGGGCAGGAGGAACCAAAATCAAAGATCCGGGGTGAAGCGGGGGGTGAGAGGGTGGGTGAAGGGGGCCAGCCAGGCGATACATTCCAACGGCTCCCGCAGGGGGCAGCCAGAGGCCTGGGTCCCTCACCCTCCCCTCAGGTGCCTCAGAGCTGGGGGTGACAGTGATGGGGCAGGTGAGGTGCTGTCACGACTCACCCCATCCCCCTGGTGAGTCAGGGGGCAGGGATGCAGGGGATAAAGGGGGGCAGCCCCTCTTCCTTACCCTCCCAGCCACTGCAAGGTGTGGGGGGAGGGGAGCCACGTCCTCTGCTTCAGAGGGAGGCTCAGAGAGGGCAGGTCACTTGCCCAAAGTCATGCAGCACAGCAGGGACCAGAACCCCAAAATACTGGACTGCCCAAGGTCAGGGCGGTCACTGTCGGGCTGCGTTACCCGCAGTGAGTGGAGTGGGAATCACCTGGGGAAGCAGAAGAGAGAATCGAAGCTTCCCTCTCACGCTGGATCTGGATGAGAAGCTCGCCACCCATGACGCCTCCCCCAGACTCCTCTCCATCACCACCCTGAGCTACCTGGTTTTCTGGTCTACACGCCACAGCTTGGCTACATCGAAGCTAGGCTGTTCTCTCCGTCTCTCTTCTAACATGGGACCTCGCTATCCTCCCACCAGAGCAGGGCTGAGGGCTCAGCCTCAGGGAGAACTTGGCTAGGCGGCCGGGGACTCGCACCATTTCTCCCGCCCTCCAAACACCCCAGTAATCCCGCAGGTCACTCCTAGTATCTTCATTACTTTTGTTATTTCTAAATCGGTACAAAACAGACAGTGATCAGCTCCGGTGACAAGAGGTAGAAACTGGCCAGGGAGCCGGAGAAAATGGGGCGGGGTGAGTCAAGGCATGGGGCCAACTGGTGTTGGGACGAGGGGGCATCAGACCCTGAGGGCCTCCATCTAGGGGTGGGGATGCCGGTATATCCCCCCCAAGCATAGGGGTTCCCATAATCCTTTTCCCGGCTCTGCCCTTCCCCAGATCAATCAGGGTAAATCTGAGATTCAAGGCGGGCAAGGACTGGGGCAGTCAGCTTGGGGTCAGATGGGGAGACACACAGAGTCTTCGCTGGCACGACCTGACGGCCTCCCTCCACACCCCGCCCACCACCAGACACCCCCCCCTCCCCCCCAAACATCCTCCAGTCTGGCAGACCACTCAACCCAGAAGGGTGTCGACAGAGGGCTGGAAGCTGGCATCATGGAAATAAATCTGTCATTTGGAGGCATTCCCTCTCCGCACTCGGTCAAGAAAAAAACGTTGAACCCAGGGGGTGATCTGACTTTAGGGTCAGGAAGTGGGTGAGGGGCACCCGGCAGGGACGGACCATCTAGTTAAGGCTGGAAGGTAGCTTGTTGCGTCTATTGGGGCTGTTGGGCGGGGAGGTCTCCCTGGAAGCGGGGGGAGCTCTGCCTTCTCCCCCTGACTGATCCAGGACCTCAACCCTCGGACCCCGGTTGTGGTCCCTGGGCCACCCGCATCGCCCCGCCCCGTGCCGGTGGTGCTGACGGTCAGAAGGCTGGCCTCACGAAGAGGTGCTGCCGGGACCTGCGACAAGGGGCTGGATGAAATGAGAGCCCTGTGAACGAAGCTGGAGGTGGCGAGGGTGGGTAAGACAGCTGAGGACCAACTGACGCTTGGACAGACAGACACGGGAAAAGACGACGCGGAGCAATGACAGACACACTCTCTGGAGGAGACGGCTGCGGGCCCGGCCAAGGCAGCACCTCTCCACCCCCGCCCTCCGTGTCACGCGCTCACCCCCAACCCCCAGGGGCGGCGGCGCTCCTAGGGGCCCGGCCGGGCTCTGCACGAACTTCAGCACTAAAGGCGGCCGTCCCAGGAAGACAGACGCGGGAGAGGGGGGAGGACGGAGCAGCTAAGGGGAAGCCCCCTCTCGCCCCCCGCCTCTCCCGGGGAGGGCGTGGCTGCGGGGGGCGGTCCAGGAGTTCTCTTCCTGCCCCTCCCCGCCCGGGCTTGCCGGGGCTGCGGCCCGCGGGGCGCGGCGTCACATGATGGCGCAGCGGTTGCGGCGCAGCGCGCCCTGGAAGCGCAGGGCGGCGTGCACGTGCTTGCAGCGGGCGCAGCCGACGCTCTTGAGCAGCTCGCTGAAGAGCAGCAGGATGTGCCAGTTGTACTTGGCCGAGCACTCCACGTAGCCGCACTTCCAGGTCTTGCGCACCAGGTGTGACACGTTCCAGCGCGGGATCACGCGTCCGCGCTGCAGGTCCCTCTTGTTGCCCACGATGATGATGGGCGTCTCTGAGGTGCCGATCACCCTGCTGGGCGAGGTGGGAATCTCAGAACCCCCCAGTCTAGTCTCACACCCTCCCCCCCGCCCGCCCCGGACTTCAAGAAGGGCGGGCTGTGCCTGGTCAGTACTGCTACTACCATCCATCTGTTCCAGGCGCAGCGCTGTAACTGGCGCAACTGATCCAAAAGGTGGGTGTTAATGTTCTCCCCATTGTACAGATGAGGAACCTGAGCCTGGCTTAAAGTCATGCGGCTGAGGCGCCCTGGAAGTCTCCTTCCCCTAGCCTGTGCTCTTAACTACTGCACTGGACTAGCCACCCCATGGCAAGGGTCCCAAAATGAGTTAGCAGAAACGGGGACGGCAAAATGTCGTGAGTGTGTGTTTGAGTATGTGTGGGAACCAGAGGCACGTGATCTGTTCCCCTCCCACTGCACCCTTTTCACAGGAAGTGGCCAGCATAGGGGCATCCACTGAGGTGGCAGTGGAGTGTATCCTGGCCCCTCACCTCGTCTCTAGGATCTGCTGGCGGATGGTCTTGACGTACTCAAAGCTGTCAAAGCAGCAGATGTCGTAGACCAGGATGTAGGCGTGGACGCTCCGGAGTCCCCTGCAGCAGGCGTCTGCCCACTCCTGCAAGACCCCCAGCCAGCACCAAGGTCAGAGCAGCCATAAGGGCTCCCCTTGCCCCCAGCCACCTCCCGCCATACACAGCACTCTCACCTGCCACTGCACCCTAAGCCTTGCACACTCACCGATCCCCAGGAGGCCAGGCCCAGGGCACAACGGCAGAGCTCAGGTGTGGCTTCCCCACCTCCAAGCCAGGATGCGGCAGGGCCGCTGTCTGTCCTGTGCACTCCTGGAGCTGAGATCTGCCTTGTCCCATTTTGTCCCCCAATCCATTCATCCAGTCCTTTGTTCGATTACATTTATTAAGCGCCTCTACGAGCCCAGCCCTGAGCTACTTGTTGGACCTGTTGAAATCCTCTCTATCTTCCCAGGCCTCAGCTCAGATGCCTCTTCCTCCTCTAAGAAGCCTTCCTGCAAGCAGGGGACTATTCCCTTCATCTTCTGTGTTCTAAGAACAGTTCAATTACACCTTGGTCAGAGCTGTTTCCATTCCCAGGTTCCCACTTCTGCTGTGAGCTCCTGAGAGGACCAGAGTCCAGCCTTCCTCATTTTTACATACCTCCTCCTCCTAGGCTCTTTAATTGCACTACCTAGGCTGGTGAACTCTCCGCGGTCCTGAATCCCACCTGGTCCGTGCTGGAATCAACCCAATTCCTGCCAGTAACGCAGCCCTTAGATTGCTACCTGATGTGCCCCTTCTGTTTGCTTCACTCTGCCCTCAAGGTTGAGAAGGAGGAGGCCTGAGGAGAAGAAGGTTGAGACTGGATGCCTAATGGGGGCTGATGTAGAGCAGGGCCCCAGGGCAGCTCCAGGGAGATGCAACTTCCTGAACGCCTGTGGCAAATTCTCTGGGAAGGGCCCGCAGCTCAAGCTGAACAAGCCCCAGGAAGCCTGGGTGCATGAAAGAGAAGATTCCATAAGAGATGAGTTAGCTAATTAACCTGCCAGCAGATGAGAATTGCAACAGCAGCAGCAGAAAGCAGCCAGAGTGTGGAAATTAGGGCCTCCCTGGAGTTTGGGGAGGCAGAGGCCTCCCAGGACGAGGGGAACTGGGGTTTTCTCTAGGAACTAGAGCCCCGGCAAAAGACTAGAGGGAGAGGCAGGCATATCTCCTGTGCCAGCTTATGAGCTGAACTGGGGTAGGGATCAGGCATGGGGGACTACAGCTGGTTCTACACTGCAGAGAAGGATTAAAAGGGGAAAGACTTGGGCAACAGGGGTGGAGAGTTAAGTCTGACTCCAGAAAAGCACTTCCCGATTCAAAGGCTTAGAAGCTGCTGCAGTGGATTTCTCCAGGGAGATGATGTGGCATCTTTCCTTTGTGCTGAGTTTTAACTTTGGTGCAGGGGGAAGATGCTGAGGACAAATCTAAAATCATAGGAAACCATGAACTGGTTTCTCAGGCCAGGAAAGACTGTATTCCACTAGACACAGGACCTCTGGGAGCGTGGGACCCCAGAGTGTATGCCGTTCCTCCTCCATCCCATGCAAGGAGCGGAGATCAGCAGGAAGTGGGTGGGATGGGGAAATAGGCAGAGAGGCTCCCACATTCTTCCAGCTCTCTGCTGGGGAGGGAACAGCTGCCAGCCTTCGAGGGGGACAGCCCCACCTCTCTCCCAACATGCTACCTCCTCAAGGGGGCCTCCAGGCTGCCTCCCACCCGCTCCTCTCTGGGGGCTCCTAAAAGGGAGAGGAAGAAGGCTCCCGATTGGCTGGGTTGTCCCATCACCCCTGGTTGAAGGGAGGGAGTAAGAAAGCTCAGCTTGCCTTCCAGCCAGCTCCACGCAGCATTCCAGATGGTAAAAGACCATCTTGGGGCTGTATCAAGACAGAGAAGGAGCAATGGAAACTGAGTCCAGTTCCAAGGACACAGGAGCTGAGGGAGCCTCAGCCACCTGGGTGCCAACCATGCATTTGCTGCTCATTCCTTGGGTGAGTTGCACATGCCCTCTAACCTCAGCTTCCTTCTCTGATAGGAGAGAGCCTGCAGAAGCAACAGCTGAGACTCAGACCCTAGAAACGCCGCTCTCCTGGGCTGGATCTCATCTGGCATTGGGGAAGAACGTATTCTTATTTTCAGACAGTAACCAGTGGGATTCTACTATTTGATCTTTGGGGCATGCAGGATCCTGTCTCAGCATTTCTTTGCTCAGAGTCTCTTTCTTGTGCTTCAGGGGTGAAGTCTTGGACATCCTTGGAGAGTCCAAAACTCAGGGTCAATCCTGAAGAAAAAGGCCAATGATCCAACAGAAAGATGGGCAAAGGCATTAATAGTTTTCAGAAAAAGAAAAGCAAAGGCCCTCAAACATATGAAAAGATGCTCAACTTCACTCATAAGCAGAGATGTAAATAAAAAGTACACTGAGATTATCCTATCTCATCTATCAGACTGTCAAAAATCCAAAAGTTTGACAATACACTCTGATGGCTTTAGGGAAACAAGCACTCATGTAACATCCCTCACAGGAGCACAAACTATGCACCTTAGTGGTGGTGGTGGGTGGGGGCGGCAGGGTGGAATCTGGCACCTTCCAAACTCCAGTTGCATTTATCCTTTGACCTAGCAATGCCATTTCCAGAAATCGATCCCACAGATACGCCTTCCTGTGTACAAAATGACTATTACAAGGCTATTCACTGTGGCACTGTTTTGAAGCAAAAGTTTGCAAACAGCCCACTTGTCCAACAAGAGGGGACTTCATAGTACATCTTTCCAATGGAATACAGTGTAGCCATGAAAAAAGAATGAAGAACACCTCTAGATACTGACATGGAAAGACCTCCAGGTTAAAATGTCAAGCCAAAAAAGCAAACAAAGAAAAAACCCAAACAAACAAACAAAAGGTGCAGAACAGTTGTTGTTGTTTTTTTTTTAATGCAAGAAGGGGAGTGGAATAAGGATACATTTTCTTATTTGTGTAAAGAAAACCTGGAAGTGTGAATAAAAAAACCAATGAGAATGGCTATAGAATGGGGCAAGAACTGGGGTAAAGAGAGCAGGGGTGGGACTGAGATTTCTTTGGGTGTACTTTTTGTTTGTTTGTTTTAACAAAGTTTGGGCTTTTAAATTGTATCTTCCCGATTCCAAAATCGAAATTACAATTTAAACACACAACAAAATGTGAAAAATAAACCCAGCTCAATGCACAGGACCAGAGCGGGATCTGAGCATCCACTCAGGCTACTGTTAGTCTCCTTTGGAGGAGAAATAGAACACGTGACCTTGGACCCACTGCCCTGACCTCACTGTTTCCAAGGCGTGATGTGTGGATCAGGCTTTTGTCTTTGGTGCTGATGCTCCCACACCTAGGATGGGAGAGACAGGTGTCCCCGAGGTTGGGCGAAGGTCCTCCTGCCCAGAGTTGCTGACACAGTGCTGAGCCTGAGCCCTTCCCCAGCCCCCAGGCCCACCCGAGAGATTGCTGTATTTGCACAGTTACAACTAGTTGGCCAAGCGGTGGCCCCTGCCCTCCGGGCCTCCACCGTGCCTAGCTTTCCTGGAGAAACTCTGCGCTCTGGTCAGGGGCTTCTTTGGTGAGCCAACATGTCTAGGGCTCAGCTTCCCCCTGCACCCGACCCCCGCTCAAGTCAGAGGTAGAGAGCAGGAAGAAGGACCCGGTCCTGCAGGCTGGACCCTGTAAGCCAGGGCACTGGGGATATCTGAATCCAACCCCTGCAGGAAAGGCTGCCCCGAGGGCCAGTCCTGAGGTCAGGGGACAAAGCATCACTTAAGAGAAAAGGTCCTTGGGCAAGAGATCTGACTGCGGTCTCCAGTCTCTGAGAACACACCTTGCCCAGGTCCCAGCCTTTTCTTCTGTGGTCCCTTCTACAGACGACGTGGGTCTGAGGCCATGGGAGGCACTGCCCAGAATATTAACAGGCATCCGGCGCTCTATGCCTTTCTCTCCACTGCCCCTTACCTGCCCAGATCCTACCTGAGACATCACCTCCTGTGAGCCCCACCCTCACACACCTTCGTGGGATAGATGCCCCTTCAGGGCTGCCTCAGTTCCCCGCATCCCCTGCAATCATGACACTCATGGAACTATGTAATAGTTGAGTGTTTGTCTTCTCACCAGACTATGAGTTCCTTGGGAGCAAACTGCTCTGTTCTGAGCACCATTCTACCCCGGTGCCCACCACAGGGCCTGGTACACATGAGACATTCATCAAATATTTGTTGAATAAACCAGTGCACAAATGAATGGATTCCTGGCACGGCTCTAAGTAGGGCGGCCCGTGGTGCAGCGCGGAGTTCTCAAAGCCAGCAATAGGGCCGGAGCCAGGAGCGGGTTGGGGTCCAGGCTCTCCTCCACCCTGTCCCACCCCCCACCCCCACCCCCTACCTGCAGCGTGTTGACAGGGAAGGCGCTGATGGGCGGGAAGTCGAGGATCTGGAGGTTGTGCACGTGGCCGTTCATGACGACAGCAGGCAGGTAGAGGCGGCGGGCGGTGGTGGGCACGCAGGCCTCGCTGAACTCGTTGTACAGGAACTGGCGCACGATGGCACTCTTGCCCACGCCTCGCGCCCCCAGCACGGCCACCCGGTAGGTGGAGACCATGCCTCCCGCCCCGCTCCGCCACCTCGTCCTCGCCGCTGCCTGGGGCTCCCCCGGGCTGCATATTCCAGGGGCTGGGGGCTCAGCCACCGTCAGGACCGATCATCGCCGCCCCTGCTTGCCCTGGGCCCTCCGCGGCCTCCACCTGGACTGTGGGAACAAGAGGTGGGCTTGGTGGGGCTGGCTTCTCCTTGGACATATCCCGCGCTTTTCTACTTCGGGGAACGTCACTGGAGCTGTTACCACTGCCACTTGGGATGCCTTCCCTTCCCCAGAGCCCCTGTCCCATCTCTATCCAGAACCTCCCCGTCCTTCCTTCTCCGTTCTCCCTGCCGACCATCCCATCAGTGGGAATCAATGTTTCTTGACTTGTAGTATGACCTGACTTTTGGCCGGTCCGACTCCCAGACCCGGGCAGGCCGCAGAGTGGAAAAAGCACTAGACTTGGCTTCAAGTCCCAGCCTTCCCACTGAGCCCGGGGCAAGACAGCAACGCCTCGCAGCCTTGGTCTCCTGGTCCTCGGGGTGAGACCAGGCCAGTGTGTCTCCGTGGAGGCAGTCCTGGCATTTTGTGGAGAGAGAATTCTTTATGGAGCAGGGCATTTCACATCCCCAGCTGCCTGGAGGTACTTGCCAGTAGCAGCCTCTAGTGACCATGATGACCCAAAATGCGCTCCCCCCACCTTCCCAAGCCCCCCCTGCTGAGAATCCCTGGACTGGCAGATGGCTTTGGCTCTGGTGCGTGACACTTGTGGAGCAGTTACTCTAGGTCAGCATGCCCACGTGGTTATCCTTAGTCGATACAGTATCCCCAGGTGATACGTATTCCCACTTTGGAGAGAAGACCCAGAGGGAGGGAGACATGAGCCCAGGCACACAGTTGGGAAAGGCGGCTACTCCTTTCTACAATGTCGCAGTACTTCAGCTTCCAAGTTTAATGATTCTAGCTGGCGTAGGCCACAGGCCAAGGGCTGGGTCTGATTATCTGGCAACCCCCTGAGCTCAGAGGACCTGGCATGCAGCAGGTGCCCGGGAAAGGGCTGCTACAGGACTGAACCTTGACATGGATTCGTTAGCTCCTTCTTGCTCCGTTTCAGTGACTTTAGAGCATGGGTATAAATTCCAGCTCTGACGTTTCCTGGCTGTGGGTCAGAGGCAAATCAACTGCCTGATCTGAGCCACATTCTGCACACTTATAAAGAAGGATCATTAGCCTCTACTGCTGAGATAATCCAAGTAAACCTCTTAGCCAGGTGCCTTCTCTTTCTGTTGAGGATGGTGACCAGGGAGGCTGGTACATGCCTGAGACCTCCTGTTTGGGGACTATTCCCAGGAGGGTGACACCAGTGCCTGCTAAATGGGTCCAAGGCAGATGGGTTTGCTGGGTTTGGATGGGGCCATGCTTTCCAGCACATATGCATGTTTTCTCTGTGGATGCATGCCCTTTCCACATATGCACAGCTCACAGCAGAATGTCCCTCAGTCCAGTCCGTCCTGGTTCAGAGGACCCAATCCACAGGGCACGTGCACATACAGCATAGTAAACCAACGGCAGGATCTGGAGTGAGATCCACCGGCGTTGGATTCTCTGCTCTGCCGCTCACCTGAAGTGTGATCTCGGGCAAGGAACGTCATAGGGTGTTGTGAGGCCATAGGATGTTGTGAGGCCAGAGTAGGTGTTCAATAAACAGTGGCCATTGTTATGCACAGGGGTCCTTCACTCATCGAAGGCTTTCCACTATCACAATGGGACCTCCTAGCCATCCCAGATGGGTCACTCTGCACTACTGCACTGTTGCTCACGTACATGTAGTGTGTGTGTGTGTGTGTGTGCGTGCAATTCTCCCCATTTTATTGAAGGTAAAAACAAAACCAAAAAACCCCCACAGATTTAGGGACGTGAAGACCACGTAGCCAGTTGAGCTGTCAACTAAGACTAGGACTCTCATCTTCCTGTCCCATGCAGTGTCCCTTCCCAACAAGTGCTTCTCTATTTCTGTGAGCTCCCAACTGGGGGAAGTACCAGCCCCTCCTCCCCATAAATCCCTCCAGGGCCCTGGGCTTCTCAGGCATCCCTGGACACTGTCAGCATGGCAGAGAGCCTCAGCTGGGTTAATTACATAACCAGCACAAGCAGGTGGGGAGGGGGCACCTTAGGGGAGGAAGAGAAGGCAAAGAATGCCAGAAGTGTCCCGGCCTCCCCCTGGGTGTGGCAACTTAGAGGGATCTAGGATGTAGCCTACCTGCAGATTCTCCTGCATAACCCATTCCCTGCCCTGAAGTCAACCCTTTCTGGGGGAATAGCTGGGAAATAAAAGCGGGGCACAGCGCTAGAGCCAGGGAGGGTGTGCCAGAGAGGCCCCTAGGCTGGGGACAGCCTCCTGGAAGCCACCAGGCCCTGACTCAGAGGTGACTGGTGTCCCCTCCCGCTTCCCAGGCGGGAGTCCTGGGTCTAAGTGTTTGTTAATGCAACATCCCCAGCTGGGTGGGGGTGGAAGAGGGCTGTCCGGAGAGGCAGGGCCCAGGCCCCTGAGCCTCCCTCCCCAAGGCCTGTGCTCTGCAGTGAGTCTGCAGACAGCGCCCGGGGACATACACTGGGGCCAAAGCCTGCTTCTGGTTCCTCTCCCCTGGACCTGGACGCCTGAGTCCCAGCCCCAGACTGAGGGCGGGGGCTTTGCAGGTCCCGTGGGCCGAGTCACACGTCTGCCCGCTGTCTGTCCCCATCACATTCATGTGGGAGTGGGTGGGTGCGGGCGTCGGAGGATGCTGAGCTCCCTATGACCTGATTGGTGGGAGTTCTGGGTGAGGGGGATGCCAGAGCCCAGCCTGCTCTCCGCCTCCAGCACCTCGCAGGCAACACCCCCCACCCCCGCCAGCACCAGCTCTCACGTGGCCGCCCCGCCCCGCTTCCCCGCCAGTCCGCCGGCCCCCACCTCCCTCCTCGCCCCCGTCGCCCGCCCCATTCCCCCACCGACCCACCCCGGCCCCGGCCCGCCCGCTCGCCCAGCCTCCCGCCGCTTACCCGGGGCCGTCCTAGCTACCCCCAGCCCGGGCCGGCCGGCCGGTGGGGCCGCGCTCCCCCCGGGCTCCGGTGCTGCCCCCCGGCTCCCCGGCCCGGGGGGAGAGAGGTGGGAGCGCCCCCGGCTGCGCAGTCTGGGCGGGCTCAGGGCGGGCGCGGGGGGGGCAGGTGCTGGCCGCCGAGTGGGTAGGACACCTCCAGCCCGGTTCTCCCTCCGGAGCGCGCCGCCCGCTCGCGCTGGGAGGAGGAGGAGGCGGGAGCGGGGCGGGGGGCGGGGGGCGGGGGGGCGTGCCCCGCTGGCGTTCCGCTGGGTCCCTGAGCCTGCCATATTCGCTTGGGAAGCCCTGGACAAATTCTTCAATCCCGAGCCTCGACCTTCACCCCTCCCGACTCTCCCTGCGGTATTTTTAGCTCTAACCTGGAGGGCTGGGAGAAAGGGACCGGAGAGGCCCTAAAGCCTTTGGCTTCACTCCATATCCCACCCCCGCCACACACCCCAGGTTCCCTCTCTAGGTCTCTTCTGACCCTTCCCAGTTCAGTCACTGGATGGGCGCCCCCTGTGTGCCTTGCACCGTGTGCTAGAGAGGCATCCAGACTCCTCTCGGCCACCCCACCGGAGGACTGCGAAGGGTGGTCACTTTCACCCTTCACTGCAGCAGGGAAAGAAGAGCAGGCTGGCAAAGCAAAGCTCACCCCGGGCCAATGAATGCCCTCCATCCCCGGAAACGACTGCTCCCCTCTCCTCTCCAGACGGGGTGATACCAGCATTTGCCAGGGGAGAGGGCAGAATCGCCCGTGTATTTATTCTAAAACAATCGTGGTCAGTGTCATTCCTCACGGGTAGCTAACATTTAATGAGTATGTGCCAGGCAATGTGCTCCCAGCTTTGCCTGCATCTTCAAAGTTAACGCTCACAATACTATGAGGTAGATTCTGTTTCCCCCGTTTTACAGATGAGATCGTTGAGGCTGAGAGAGGCTGAGTGACCGGTCTCACTGAAGTGTAAAATGCGGAAGACAAAAATTGGGAGTCTCTAGCGGGGCAGCCGCTGACGACCTTGGCCAGGGGCCAACGTGGAGCGAATCTGTGATGGGTGCAGAGTCAAGGTTGTGGGGAAGGGCGGAGGGAGCAGGCCACCTAGTGAGAGGAGTCAGTGGAGGCTTCAGAGGAGGCAACTTTCAAGGAAGAAGCCTTGAAAGAAGTGGATTTCGGGTGCCAGGGTGGGGGAGGATGTGGAAGAGGAGGGTTCAGATGAGAGAAGTTGGGAGCAATTACAGGGGTTTGAGAAGGGGGTCCAGGACACAGACAGGCACGGGGGCGGGGTCGGGGGGCTGGAAGCACAGGGAGAGGAGGCTGAGAGGTTGGTGGAGGTGAAGTCACGAAGGCCTTGATTGCCGAGGAAGGAGTTGGGATCTAGCCCTGTTTGGCTGGGAGAGCCTGTAAGGGTTCTGAAGCAGGGCAGCAACCTGGTCAGAGGTGCAGGGAGGAGGACGGGGGGGGGGGGAAGCTGGGAGAGATCTCCCAAGTGCTTTTACCCCTGGACCCAGCATCCCGCACTGTGACTTCCTATTCTTCCTAGTACTAGTGGGCTGAGCACCCTCCCGGTCGCTCCCCGTCCCTCTCCTGTCCAGACAGAGAGTTCAGAATCAAGCAGATCTGGATTTAGGTCCTGGCCCTACCACTTACTACGTGACTGAAGGCAAATTACTTGAACGCTCCGAACTCTATGCCTTATTTGTAAAATGAAGAGGTGATCAGTTGTCCCCACAGCATAAATGAGCCTGTGGTGTGTCGAGTCTGTAATGCAGTGCCTGGCGTGGAGTCTCACTGTGTGGCCTTTTGTTTTTCTTTTCCGTTTTAGAGGCACAGCCATTCAGAGGGAAGGTTGAACGTGACCTTGGGAAAGCATTTCCATTTATGCTGCGACGGCTCCCGGGTGCTGGGTAAGGCTTTGAGGAGAAGGGCCCGGGCAGCTAGAAGCAAATGCAGGGCTGAGAAGGAGACAGGGGGCCCCCTCCTGGAGCGCCACTTTCGTTCTGGAGACATCAGATTTACGGGCCCTGTGGAATTGCAACGTCAACCAAGTCAACCAAGAGACTCCTAACTTGATTATATCATCCAGGGCACTACCAATCCCCCCACTATATTTGAAAATCTTTCATCCTTACCCCGCCCAAGGACCCCAGAATTTATGTCTACTCCCCCAGGCTATGGCCCGCCATTCTGGTTCTATTTCAGCCCATGGGAGACTAGAAACGAGAAATCATGCAATGCTCACACACACCTTGCGCCAGGCTTCTCAGAATTCTCAACTTAGCTATACTAGGAGAACACAAAGCCACAGGTTCATTACAGGGCCTCACTCTGGCTTGCAGTGATAAGTCACTTAAAGCATTATATCTTATATAAAAAAAAACAAACCCATAGTATTAACATAAAATGCAAAATGTGCCTGAATTTAAGGCTCGGTTAAATCATCTTGGTTTGCTGAGAGTCACTTTGGTCTAAGGATGTACGCCCCTAGGAGCCTGTTCACTCTCTTCTGTGATTAGGATTACCTTGGTGAAAAAACCTGAGAGGCTCTGTCCTGAGCCTGTGGCTCTGGTTCAGCTGAGGACGCCTGAGGTTTAAGGGGATGGAATGCATGGGCCCACCCGCAGCATCTGAAGCCCAGACACGGAGCGGGACAGAGAGGACGAGGACCCGAACCTGCCACTCCGCCGCCCTTGCTCCATCGTAGCCGAGGATCCCGCTGGCTTTCAGAAGCTGGCTAGCCAGATCCTGGGGCCTTTGACCGTAAGTGGAGAGTGAATGAAACAAGGGAGGGAAAGCCAGAGGCCGGGCTAGACTTGAACATCCTCCTCTAGTACCTACCCAGTGGGAGAAGGCGGGTAGTAGAGTTCTCTCAGCCCCAGAGTGTTGGGGCAGTCCTGTCTCAAAAGGATAATTCCGGAAACTAAGTCCATCTGGGTCTAACCAATCCCTAAATTAGTCTTCCTCTTGTTGGCAGCACCAAGAACGGCAGGGCAAAAGCTAAACGAGAAACTGAGATGGCAAGTTTGGAGCCAACTCGGAAACTGTTCAAGAAACATCCCTGTTGCTAATAACATGTCTGGGGGCTGGTGGGGATTCTAGGATTAGTGTTCAGGAGACAGAAATGGGTAACAACGGGGGAGGTGTGATCTTTCCCAAGTGCCACACCAGGTATTAAAATAAACAGGCTCTTGCCTCCTGGAGCTGGGGGTGGCAGGAAAAGAAATCTGGGTCCAAGCAAAACCAGAAAAAGCATCAATGCATGAGGTGGGAGTAGGAAGGCTCCAACCCGGGAGTCCTCAGCTGTTCTCTGGCCTCAGAAACAATGTCCCTTAGATCTCCGTATTTCTTCGTGGCCACTGGTGGCGGGGGGCGGGTGCAGAGAAGGATGGTGCAATCTCAGGTGGAGGTCTGGGGGCCAGTATACCCTGCTTTTGGAGACTGAACACACTGGGACCTTAGGGACTTAGCAAGGCGGGCTTTTGGCCTGGTGGCACAGATGAAGGGAAGCTGTAGTAGTTACGGGCAGAGGGAATCAGAAGACGTGGCCTTGCCTCCTCTCACCTGAAAAATGGGGATAACGCTCTCAATTCACGAATGGGTAGGCATCTCGTGCACGAAAGTGCTTTACCGTTTTTCAACTGCCACAAGAGCACCATTACGGCAGGAGAGGCAGGAGGCAAACAAGTTTGAGTCTTCCTCTGGCAGTGATTCTCAATCCAGCACTTCTAGAAACATCTGAGGAGTTTTTTGAAATGCAGATTGCCCCAGGCCCCACCCGACTGGCCAAGAATCATCAGCCTTTTGTGAAAGCTCTTGGGTGATATCAACGTGCACCCAAGAGTTGAAAGCTTCTGTCCTAAGGATTTTCTTGGCCAAAATTGACATTCTTAGCTGGTGAACCCAATTAGACCTCAGTAAGGCCCACCCCTCTTCGCATCTCTGAGGCTGAACCTCCACAAAGACCACCCTGACCCCACTCCACCCCAAGTGTTATTCCAATTAGAGCTCGGGCTAACTGCAGCCAGCACGTGGAGACAACCAAGAGTTCCTAGCTGCCAGAGGCAGTTTGTTCACGGCGTTTGGACATCCATGTAATAAAAGCAGTTACTCTGCTGAGCACAGTGCAAAGCACCTTACCTACACTCACTCTACTGGTGAGAGAGGCTCAGGGCATCTGGGCATTGGATCCCTCAGCCTCCTTCCCCCACTCCAGGCTGTGGGAGACTTCAGACACTGTCCACTCATCACAACCAGGGGCAGGGCCTCTAGCTTGACCACACCTGGCTCACGTGTCCCCGGCAACACAAATGCAGGTGATTAGATCTGAACTCCTTGGGAAGTTTGCTTGAAAGCAGCATTAATTCTATCCACTTGGGAACATGCAGGTCCTGAGCGCAGATCTGAGAGGCTTTTATAAATTCATTAGTGAAACGTCCTGGGTCAGAGGACACCGAGGAGAAGCTCTGCTGTGCTCCTTCTGCCCTGTGCCTGGCTGGCTGCCTGCCCCTGGACCATCTGCTTTGGGTCCTAGCAGGGGACCTGCCAGGGAAGACGGACTGGCTCCTGCGAGCACTCCCTGCCTGCGGCGAAATGCCTGTGTGGTGATGGTGACGGGGGGCTTGGTTAAGAGGAGCCTCTGAGACATATGATTCTTCCTCAGGCCAATCTTAACATTTCATCTGGCTAAATCCCTGGGAGGGTTAGAACAGCCAAACGGCAAGTTCTAATAGAATGGTTATTAATGCCCATCCCTCCCTTGGCCAGCTGTGTCTTGTCCTCGATTGTCACTTCTGGGAACAAAGTACATAGGCACAAACTTCATTTTATGCAAATGAGAGTTTATTGACGAAGACAAAGTCAAGCTTCCCCTCGACCCCCACCCTCCCCAAGAACAGATCCCAACAGCAAAAGAATGATAAGCCTTCTCAGGGCAACGTTTACCACCCCCCCCCCCCACTTCTCTCCAGAGTCCCAAGGTTCACGACACAGACACACGAAACGGGCTCGGGCGAGGACAGACACTCAGGGAATCTCTGACCAGCAAGAGTTCTGGGTGTGTGTGTGTTTCCCCTGCCCTGTGTAAGACACCAGCTGACGTTACAAAGACATACTGAGGCAGAGGAGAGGGGAACGCAGGGCAAGCTCCACTCCGTTCCCCCGTGTGGCCAGGCTTGAGATGGGCCCGAAGGGAAGCTGTGGTGGAGGCAACAGGTTCTGTCTCCTCGGGAGAGAGAGGTCCTTTCCGTGGAGCAGAATCCCCCCCTAACTGCTCAGGGGCAAACCGGGAGGCAGCCTCTCCAAGGAGGGAAGAGTTCGCGCGCAGATTGGCTCAGTCAGGTCAGCTGAGAACAGCAGCTGTTTCCCCTCACTGCCGGGGAGGCTGAGAGAAGCCTGGTTTCAGGGGTGGAGGAACATATCTTGGTGCAAAATCGTCTTGTCTGCTTACCCTGACACGCGCTCTTCCTTCTGGACCTGCAGTCGGCTTTGAGATGAGAACACTGCATCTGTAGTGTGGACCTTCTTCACTGCTTGTATCCAACTGACTCCACGAGTGATTTCCCAAAAAGGGGACTTGACCCACCTGCTTTTCTACCCCACCTGTCACCAACTGACCCACCTCCCACACGCAATCCTGTGCTACTTCCTGTTCTCCACGTGCCGGAGGGGTGGTGAGCGCAGGACATGGCTCCTGACCCTCACCCCAGAAATTCTTCTCTTGGAGATTCTCAAGGTTTAAGAAGCTGCTTTGGGGGACCTGCACCCCCAAACTTTGCAACTGATATGAATCAGAGTCATTTCACTTGCGACAGGGTTGGGGGGTAGTTTCTGCTCTTGTTTTCTATGATTCCTCCTCCTCTTGGACTCACTCTTAGGTCTGGGTCCTACATGAGGCTTTTGGACCCAAGCGCCTCTGATTTGAGCAGGGGCATCTGAGAAGCAGTCTTGGTCACGGACCCTGAATCCTGGGTGATGGTCGGCACAGGTGCCCACAGATGAAACAGTGTGAACACTGCTAAACAGACTGGTGTTCCAGGCATGAAGCATTCTTTGACAGACCACACCCAATGTGTCCAGGGGGCAGAGGGTCCTCACATCTCCCAATCTTTTGAGAGATGAAAAGAACCGCTTGGCCCTCTGAGGTGATCTCAACTGCCTTGGAGCCTAAGCAACACAAGTAAAGAGCAGATCAGAGAACTGAAGGATCAAGTGAATCTGTGGCATCCCGAAGCTCACGTCATCCCTGCACCCATCCTGCTGGCCTCAAGAACTGCGGCTCCAGGAGACTATTAGCTACTCCTTCATTCTGGCATC
The DNA here is from genome assembly GCF_964165515.1 of Mesoplodon bidens. Taxonomy (NCBI): domain Eukaryota; kingdom Metazoa; phylum Chordata; class Mammalia; order Artiodactyla; family Ziphiidae; genus Mesoplodon; species Mesoplodon bidens. Next base: position 9,846,032 of record NC_138179.1, read on the forward strand.
AGGATTTACCTTCAAGTCCCTGGAAAGATACTCTGCTGCTACCAGATGCCAATGAATGGAGTGCCAAAATCTGTATGAAGTATGAGAAGAGCCATAAAGAAGCAGGCACAGAAAAGGTAAAAGAAAGGCATTGAAGGAAGAAAATTATGGAGCCGGTCCTGCAGTGAAGACAACACTGATGAGGACTTAGGAGACCCACTCCCCCACCTCTGCTACTGATCAGTTAACAGGCCTTAGGCAATAACACCCTGTTTGTCTTTTATCTTTTTCCTTTTTAGAAAAACAAGAAAGTTTTTGGGTTGGGTAAGTTATTACTTAAAGTCTGTTTCAACTCTAAAACTAAGATTTTAGATCTGAATTGGACCTGAGAGTTAAAATAAATCCAGAGCAGGAGATGGGGGAAGGGCATTTTGGTTCCTGTTTCCCATCTCTACTCAAATTCCTTAATCAGTGTTATTAATAGATTAGATCAGTGGAAAGGAATGTAGTAAGTTCTCATTTTTCTCAGCCTCAATGCTGACAGGCCCTATTTCCTGCACCCTGCAGCACCATTCAAGAAAGACCACCATTCCTAACTGCGGAGCATCAGAGGAGATGATAATACAGGGCAGGGGGAATCACAAGGAAAAGGAGTTTGGAGAGAAAAAAAGCGATCAGGGACAAGGCTGCCACAGACAAAAAACCCCTAATGGGGTGGGCAAGAAACTGCGTCTCTTCCTCCAGGACTGTGCGGTTGTTTTAACACTTTTTATCAGTTACACGCTATTCCCTCAATTTCTCATATGTACAAAAATATAAAACAATAAAGTGCAGTTTACGTTTCAGTGACACTTTTCCTTGCTTTAATTTTTTTTTGTCTTTTTCTGCTTTTGAAACGAGCTCTTGATTACAAAATATCAAACTACACTCAAAAATGCCAGCCACTGGCACAGGATGGAGAAGCCCACAAGTAAGGACAGATAGCAGCAGGTGGCACGAGGTGGGAAGTGATTGAAGCAGTGGTTACAAACGGTCACAGGAAGCTAAAACTATCCAACAGGTTGTGCCCTAATGTTAGCACAGGTTAGACTAGTCACTACCTTGGTGGGTGGCCTCAGTGTGTTTGGGTTCAGATTCTACACGGCAATACAATTTTCTTCCAGTTAAGAGTTCTTGGCTTGCACCGATCACAGGGTGGCCAGAGGGCACCGGACCAGTCTATTAGTTTTTCAAAATGCTGTCGTAGACCTGATAGATGTACTGGGAGACTTCAGGAGCTCTACACTTCAGCGACAGCTGTTCGGAGGAAAAGGAGAAGGAAGATTAGCACAGAGGCTGGCATGAACTCGAAAGGTATCCAAGTCCTCAGTGCAAGGACACCTCTTCCTGATAAAAGGGGAGAAGAGCTTCTACCACTGAGTAGCTAAACAAAGAGATCCTGTTAATAGGTTACATGGGTTTTAGAATTTCAGTTTAATCAATGTCAAGCTGTGCTGTGTTTCCACCCACATTCTATGTGGGTCTACGAGGTTAGGAAATAATCCATATGAAAAAATGTGGGGGAAAAGATGCTCTACTGCTTTGCTAAGAGTCATACGGACTACTACCAAATGAAAAAGGAAGGGTTAAAACCCGTAATGTGGTCGTCATTTCAGCGGCCGGCTCCAGTTTCGGTCTGATAAGGATGGTTATCTTGGTCCCAATTCAGGAGGATGTATATTCAGGTAAAATAAAAGCGTAAGCTAGATACTAGCTCCAAGGGTACTAGCCTCTCCTGTATTACACTGAGGAGAGCATACACCGTGTTAAGGAGGCAAAACAAGAACCAACACAAAAAGACATCTACTGAGTGTAACTGTACAGCCATTTATGCCAACAGCATAATCTTTCATTTTCTGCCTCTTATTCAGGCCTATCAGGTACTTCTGATACTACTCTACTTCTCTACCACCACCTCTTCTTCTAGTCTAACAATTACCAAATTAAAATTAAAATATTAAAACGATTTCAATGTTGAACACTGAGGTTTTTCACTTTGTGGGTCAACAAGTGCAAAATTTAAACCCATGTTTGGACTCCTGAATTGTACTAGATTAGGCAAAACACTATTAACAATAACATAACAGCAAAACCATGCAAACTGCATTTAGAACCAGAAAATTTAATACTTGTTTTTTGTGTTACTGACATCATTGCTCTTGTCTATTAAGGTAGATTAACAAAAGTTGTCTTTAACGATGTATCACCATGAGATTTTAGATTACCTCTTTATTCTCTTATTAGAGACTCTGGATGATTTAATAAACTACAAAAGGTGAGAATATTTTTGGCAAAAATGTCAAGAAGATGATTGGTCAACCCTGAACTTCTTGAGAAAACTCACATCCTCAAAACTTAGTGATATTTTAAAAATGCAAAACGCAACAAAACCAAGCCAAACAAAAGAACATCAAAAGAGGCTCTATTTGCAGCTTTAATATTCAGTCTCTAAGGCATTTCCAAAATTGCTGCTTGACATGAATCAGGAAGACAATTCTGATAAATGTAGAACAAAACAAATGAACAACTAATTTAAGAATATAAATACGAATAGAGAACTTCCCTGGTGGTGCAGTGGTTAAGAATCTGCCTGCCAATGCAGGGGACACGGGTTCAATCCCTGGTCTGGGAAGATCCCACATGCCGCGGAGCAACTAAGCCCGTGAGCCACAACTACTGAGCCTGTGCTCTAGAGTCCGCGAGCCACAACTACTGAGCCTTCACACCACAACTACTGAAGCCCACGTGCCTAGAGCCCATGCTCCACAAGAGAAGCCATCGCAATGAGAAGCCCATGGATCGCAACAAAGAGAAGACCCTGCTCGCCATAACTAGAGAAAGCCCACGTGCAGCAACGAAGACCCAACACAGCCATAAAGTAAGTAAGTAAAAAAAAAAAAAAAAAAAGAGTAGAAAGCAGCTCCCTTCTTTGGTCAAAGTTGCAGCTATAGGCATTTCCTTGACTTTCAAGCTCCCTATAGAGGCAATCTGTACCTCCTCCTCCACAGCCTCTTCTTCACTGTCAGTGTTGTAGAAAATTCTCGTGGGAGAGCATGTGGGTTCAGAAAAGGAGGAGGAGAGGAAGCTAAAAAGAGTAAGAAGTGCCTAAGGGAGTTAACTCCCAGACTAAAGAGAGGGTAGTTCCTCCCCTTCAGAATACTGTCCTGTATTTTTTCACATCTTTATAGCAATATTGGAACTTCCAACCAGTTGGAGATCCACTTTTTCGTTCTTGAGTGATAAGGAAATGTTGCCTTCCTCAGTAAAAGCCCTACCTGCCAAGGCTGGCGCTGGCAGGGGTCAAGGACTGACCACGCCTGGACCCTGAGAGTTGCAGCTGCTCTTTGGAGGGGGAAGGAGGAGGGAGGCCAAGGAAGAGAAGGAAGAACCTCTCTTTCTGGACTGTTCTATCATCTCCCTCCCCCAGACATCCCAGCCTTTAACCAACGGTTAAGTTTAGACTTCAACGCATTCCTTGCTTTCCAACTAGTACAGCTAAAACAAGCCAAGTTAAGAAGAAAAAAAAAAGATGTTGTTGTTGTTGTTGTTGCTGCTAATTCCTCAAGAAAGCAAAAGGGAAACATACATAAAGAACAAAGAGGTTAAAAAGTCTGACTTAGGACTCTGGGTCTCATTTTACATGGCTCCTCAGGGAAAAGAAGCCTTACCAGGGTTCTAACTTTTGAACCGCTACCCTGCTTATGTGACACATCTTTAACACCAACCAGTCAGGAATGCCATCCACCTAGACTCACCCCCCCTGCCTAGGTGAGCCAAGGACTTACACATCCACTTCTGGTTTATAGCCTGGAACACAGACTTCTTCACCTGGGACAAGTTATCTTAGAGATACGAGGCCTCCTCCTCATGGGATAAACATACTTTCTTAATGAAATACAGTAAGGGGCTGCGGGAGGGGATTTATCATGTAGTGCACCACTACTTGGTCATAAAAAAACCAAATTATTAACACATGCAACGACTTAGATAGATGTCAAGGGTATTATGTTAAGTGAAAAAAAATCTCGGAAGGATACAGGCTGTAGGAATTGAATTGATATAGCACTCTTTTTTTTTTTTTTTGCGGTACGTGGGCCTCTCACTGCTGTGGCCTCTCCCGTTGCGGAGCATAGGCTCCGGACGCGCAGGCTCAGCGGCCATGGCTCACGGGCCCAGCCGCTCCGCGGCATGTGGGATCCTCCCGGACCGGGGCACGAACCCGTGCCCCCTGCATCGGCAGGCGGACTCTCAACCACTGCGCCACCAGGGAAGCCCTATGTAACACTCTTGAAATGAGAAAATTACAGTAATGGAGAACAAACGTACCAGTGGTTGCCGTGGGTTAGGGCTGGGGTGAATGTCTAATTATAAAGAGATAGCAAGAAGGAGTTTTTTTGTGGTGATGGAACAGTTCTGTATCCTGACCGTGGTGGTGATTATACAAATCTATATGTGATAAGATTTCATAGCACTGTACACTCCTTAACCAAATAAAATAAAGTAAGAGTAATGATGTAGAAACTGGTGAAATCTGAATAAGGTCTGTAGTTTAGTTAATAGTATTGTACCAATATCAATTTCCTGCTTGAAAATGTACTATGGTTGTAACACATCCTCAATGAGGAAAACTGGGTGAAAGATACATGGGAACTCTACCATTTTTAAAACTTTCTGTGAGTCTTAAATTAGTTCAAAATAAAAAGTTTTTAAAAATTTTAAACAAACTATGCTGTTACTAAGAGGTCCTTCTCAAAATTCTCACTATCCTTATAATGAATAGAAAGAATATGGTAGGAAGTGTTGAGATACCCGAGTTCTACACACAACTCAGCTACCAACAACTTATGTGATCTCGAACAAGTCATTCATCATTCTTAACCTTGGTTTCCTTACCTGCAATCTGGGGGTAATCATGCTTCTTTAACCTAGCTGAGATGGAATACTATATACAATAAAATAATGGATGATAAAAAATAAAACGCACACAAATATACATACTTTGAAGAAATTTCTAGGGAAGCAAATGGAGTTATTTTACAAGACCTTGATTTTACAGTGAAAACCTGCCCCTCCAGGAAGAACACAGAGGAGTTTTCCTTTCTTAGGGAGCTCAAGGAAAATGACAGGGTAGTTTCTTACAAAAAAAGACAAGGCACTGGTGGTGGAGGAGGTGGGTGGGAGGAGCGTACACTTTATGAGGGAAGCCTGAAGTCTCTCAGCTCACAAATGCTTGGACAAAAGTCTAGCTCGGTGGAACTCAGTAGCTCACACACACACATGCTAGTCCAGTTTACTTCAAGGGAGGGAACTAGTGGGGAAACACCAAGAATTTTCAGTTCTGGGTGGTATTATTTCCTTGATGTATGCTAATGAAAACAGGCTTGCCTTAAAATTAAGGAAAGGAGTCACAGACTTTTCTCAGCTACATGGCTAAAAAGCTCCCTTAATCTACTGAATATGAAGCTTCCTCAGAGTTATTCAATTCAAAAGCCTTAAACATAACAGAAGAATAAGTTATTTCCCCCATCACAAGGGTTCTTCTTGTACTTGACAAAATGCAGATGACAAGCAGCATCTTACTGGGAGACTGTATTTCACAACAGCAAACAAACACCGGGTGCCTAGGGTATTAAAGCTTTGTTGTTTAACAAAGCAACTGGCTCCTCCCCTAAAAATACTGCCAGGATTCCAATTTTAGTCCAGTGTGGTAATGAATGAAGTTTTCTAAACTAAAGTCCCCTTATAGGCTGTGAAAGGTATGTCCCATTTTGCTTTAATTTTTCAACAACCATTTAGGACACACAACACTGCTAAAAAAGGCTCATATGTCTGGGATTCTGATATCCTAAGAAAAGCAGGAATGAGCTACGAAAACAATCCTCTTACCAGCTTGTTACAGTACCACATGCACAGATATGCTAGGTAAGTATTAGCCAATAATGATGAAGTTGCCAAGTTTTGTGAGCAACTCTGTATATACCAGGAGGAGTCTGAGACACTCATGCTGGGAGGCACTGTGCCTGCTGGATGGGGCAGACACTACAGACAGAAGGTCTTCTAAGGAGGCCACTGGGGACTTCTTTACTGACTGCTTGTTTTGGATACCTGGCGTCTGAAGCACCTCTACCACGTCTTTCCTGAATGCTGAGAAAAAAATGAAAGGGCTCTTACCCCCCTCCTTTAACCCATCTCACCCATTCTGAGAAAGGCCTTACCGTGTAATTGGGGTTTCCTGGCTGGATACGTAGCTCAGCCAAAATCCAAATGCCATTAGTGAGCTTCAGGGATTGGTACAGCATGTCCTGCCCTTCCACATTCCTCTTGGCAATAGTATAAACATTGTTGTTTTGCAACTTGCTGGAAACAGTGTCTAGAAACACAGATTCAAAATCCAACATCTTCAGTTAAAACATCAAACAAATGTGCTATGAGCTATGTGTGCTCAAGTCTCCTGAGAAGCACTGTTACATGCATACATGCACACTTCAGAAAGCCCTTCTCCCACAGGAGCAAAGGGGAAGGAAGAAGCTCCTGAAGAGCCTGTCCATCACATCCCAGGACAGAAAGCAGAATAAGGTGCAAATAAGCATTAGTGTAAGAATTACCTGTGGAGATTATGGCGGGTCGAAGGAGCTGGTAATCTTAAACTAGGTGCTAGACACGTACAATGCACCGATGAGGACCAAGACAGAAGCAGGTACGTGGGTGCGCCACAGCGACCGCCACGTCAGACTCGTCTCTCCAACGCTAGGCCCAGATTCACGGGGATACAAAACTGACACTCAAATGCACAACACTGCCTCGCAAGTTGCTACTACTTCACTGTGAGCCATTCTGGCCTCAAGTGCCAGGATCAGAAAAGCACCCAGTTGCAGAAATCCTGCAAGTCAAATTTATTAATCTGGATGTTTAAGATATTTTTTTAAAAGCAGGCAAATGATTTCTTAGGTCTTAAATTAAATTATTAATTTGGGGGGATACCATGCCCCAAATTAATAATGAAACTAACTGTCTCAACAAAAGACTCTGAGGAAGACTGAAGTTATGCAAAGATGATCGCTCCAAGGCCCCGTAAGCCCGGCTGCCGTTGCTGGTCAGAGTGGAGGACTTCGTAGTCACCAACACAGGGTTAAGAACAGGTTGGTGTTTGGGGTCTTCCTTGTGACTACAGCATCGGAGAGACATGATATTCTAGAATTAAAGGTAATCTCTCTCTCCTTGTTCTCTGACTGCTAACATGAGATGTTGCAGCACCACAGAAAGAGAGACTTTAAAAGCACAGATGATCAACACGACTTCTGTGTTGACAGTTTATTATGTTCATTTCTGAAGAGAAGTCAAATCACTCAGGGACTAAATTCTCTCCACATAAAAACCTGTCACGTTCTATTGTGCTCTCTAGGAAGAGGCTGTTGTGATGGACAGTCTTTCTGTTCTCCAAGACAGTAAGCTCTCTGAGCATAGGGATCCTAGAGTTTTTCATCACTGTATTTCCCACAGTATCTGGGACACAATGGATACCTGCCATCAATACCTGTGAATAAGCCTCTGACTCAGGTGCTGGAGACGCCGATATGTACATAATGCCATAGGCATTAAAAAACATCTATTTAAGACATTTCTCCAAAGAAGAAATACCGATTACCAATAGGCAAATGAAAAGATGCTCAACATTTCTAATCATTAGAGACATGCAAATCAAAACTACAATGAGGTACCACCCTCACACCAGTCAGAATGGCCATCATTAAAAAGTCTACAAACAATAAATGCTGGGACTTCCCTGGTGGCGCAGTGGTTAAGAATCCGCCTGCCAATGCAGGGGACATGGGTTCGGAGCCCTGGTCTGGGAAGATCCCACATGCCGTGGAGCAACTAAGCCCGTGCGCCACAACTGCTGAGCCTGGGCTCTAGAGCCCGCAAGCCACAACTACTGAGCCCACGTGCTGCAACTACTGAAGCCTGCACACCTAGATCCCGTGCTCCACAATGAGAAGCCACTGCAATGAGAAGCCCGCGCACCTCAACGAAGAGTAGCCCCCACTAGCTGCAAGTAGAAAAAGCCCGCACAGCAGTGAAAATCAAATGCAGCCAAAAAATAAATAAGTAAACAAATTTATTAAAAAAACAAACAAACAAGCAATAAATGCTGGAGAGGGTGTGGAGAAAAGGGAACCCTCCTACACTGTTCGTGGGAATGTAAGTTGGTGCAGCCACTACGAAAAACAGCACGTAGATTCCTCAAAAAACTAAAAACAGAACTACCATGTGATCCAGCAATCCCACTCCCGGGCGTATATCCAGAAAAAAATATAATCCAAAAAGACACACGCACCCCCACATTCACAGCAGCCGAGACATGGAAACAACCTAAATGTCCATCGACAGATGAAGGGACAAAGAAGATGTGGCACATATATACACAATGGAATACTACTCAGCCATAAAAACCAATGAAATAATGCCATTTGCAGCAACATGAATGGAACTAGAGATTATCATACTAAGTGAAGTCAGAAAGACAAATACCATATGATATCACTTATATGTGCAATCTAAAATATGACACAAATGAACAAACCTATGAAACAGAAACAGACTCACAGACACAGAGAACAGACCTGTGGTTGCCAAGAGGGTGGGGTGGGGGAGGAATGGAGTGGGAAGTTTGGATTAGCAGATGCAAACTAGTATATACAGAATGGAGAAACAGCAAGGTCCTTCTGTATAACACAGGGAACTATATTCAATATCCTGTGATAAACCATAATGGAAAAGAATATAAAAAGAATGTATATATGTGTATAACTGAATCACTTTGCAGTACAGTAGAAATTAACACAACACTGTAAATCAACTATACTTCAGTAAAAAAAAAATCTTTCTCTGCTAAGAAAAAACCCCTTTATTTATTTATTTATTGGAAGTATAGTTGATTTACAATATTGTGTTAGCTTCAGGTGTACAGCAAAGTGATTTGGATATATATACATATATATGTATATACATACACATACACACACACTTTTTCAGGTTCTTTTCCATTATAGGTTATTACAAGATACTGAATATGGTTTCCTGGGGTATACGATAAAGCCTTTTTGTTTATCTGTTTTATATACAGTAGTGTGTATCTGTTAATCCAATACTCCTAATTTATCCCTCCCCCCCTTTTCCCCTTTGGTAACAGTAATCTTGTTTTCTGTTTGTGAGTCTAAAAACCGCCTATTTACAAGTGGTCTAATTTTAGAGGTAGGTTTTTTTTTTTTTTGGAGTATAGTTGATTCACAATGTTGTGTTAGTTTCTGCTGTACAGCAAAGTGAATCAGTTATACATATACATCTATCCACTCTTTTTCAGATTCTTTTCCCATATAGGTCACTACAGAGTACTGAGTAGAGTTCCCTTTGCTGTATCGTATTGACAGGTCCCTATTAGTTATCTATTTTATATATAGTAGTGTGTATATGTCAATCCCAATCCCCCTTGGAGGCAGTTCTTGCCCTGATGTCTTTCTTCCACATTCAAACCAGTGAGAGCTCAAGCGAGGAGGCACTAAAGCCCATTCATTAAACAACTGCACCACACTTAGTTATGACTTAATTTCCCTCCTTTTATTTCCAACACCAAGCAGAGCAGTTAAAACTCAAGAATTGGTTCTCTTTGAGGAGCTAAAAAGTATATCTCAAGGTTGTTATATGCAAGACTGCTGAAGGAGAGGGCCTCAATATGCTTTTTAATCACCTTCTGGGGGTTCAGGCAGTTCTGGCTGTCACCTTGGTTCCCACAATGAAGGGCTCTTGCAGCTTAGACTGGGTTGCCAGGTAACATCACCAGCTGGAGTTTGGCTAATGCCTTTTGACAGGACTGTCTTAAATACAAAGGAGGAGGGGTGGCTTCCCTGGTGGCGCAGTGGTTAAGAATCCGCCTGCCAATGCAGGGGACACGGGTTCGAGCCCTAGTCCGGGAAGATCCCACGTGCCGCGGAGCAACTAAGTCCGTGCACCACAACTACTGAGCCTGCACGCCACAACTACTGAAGCCCATGTGCCTAGCAGGAGCTTTTGTTGAAGATCTACCTTGTTGCATAGGCACATGTTCTAGACAATACACATAGCAAGGCCCAGATGCCTACAGATGTCTCGTGATTTTACCACCTAAGTAAGAGATGATAGGCTAAGAAATGGAAGCACACACACATACATACACACTCACCCCTTCCAGAATGAGAAAATGTGGCAAACAGCCAGGTAGAATAAGCAAGCTGAATGGGTGTCACTTTACTGTGTCCGGAAGCATTCCGGTTGGGAACCTGGCTGTGCTCCTACTAAATGGCCGTTACCGTGATTTCTATCAGAAGACGGAATGGAGGGAGGAGCGTTCTACAACATAAGTATGTGTGAGTCCATTTTCATAAACCTTCGCTATTAGGTTTGAGCTAGAGGGTATGTAGATGGCAGGATAATCAGACTCTGCTAAATGAACCTATTAAGAATGGCAGTGCGAGCCAATGTTAAGGAGGCTTCCTTGTCAGACTGGGATAGACTTCTTTGCAAGATGTCAGTTTTTTGTAGTTGTTGTTGTTGTTGTTTTAAATATATCTGAACTCCTGGGAAAAAAGATGGAATCTTACAGCTGTGAGACTTTGAGAATGACAATGCAATGTTAAGACACTGAGATTTGCCCTAAAGGACAGAGTTTTAAAAGATGGTCAAATATGGTTACAACTGCATCAAGGTGTGATTTCTTTTGGTTCATTTGTCTCCTACCTCAAATCTGGCTTTGGGCCTGAGGCCTAAAGTCTTAGAAGGTGTGAATGTGGTCTTCCCTCCTTCATTTTCCTACCTTAGCTAAGGTCACACCTCTTCCAGCAGCCATAAGAGTGAAGAAGGTACTCAGTGAGTGGGAAGGGGGAATCTGTACATGGGTCCCAGCTGTGGTACATACTCATCAGCAAGTTCAAAACCATTATGCCTGCTGAAAAGAACACTTTTTACCATTTGAACAACCAAACTATATTTAAGTGCTGGCTGGCAAAGCATTTGCATTTATGAAATGTTCCGAGGGATGGGGAGAACCATGACAAAACAAAGAAACAGAACTCATCCTCACCTAGTCCCTGTGGCAGAAGAAATATTTGTCCCTTACTAGAGAGCCCAACTAGTGAATATAGATACAACATGTCTCTGAGCTCTTCACAGTATACTAAACACTTAATTTAAAAAACAGGTTTGTAGACTGCTTGCCAGAAAGATTCCTTTCTGGATATGGCTGGAGATGCAACTACTTCTTGTATACTTAAGATAGTGGTCCCAGACATGTACTAAGCCCAAATACAGCTATAATATAAGCTGTAAAACAGATTCATACAGATCGCTTGACACCAGTAGAGATGACCAGTGCTAGGAAGCAGGGAGACCCATACATTGGTGCGTTTCTGATCTAATATTTTCTGGTATTTACACAACTAGTAGCACCACAAGCACCCCGTGATATACACCTTTCTATTAAGAACTGATAAATGATTAAGGCTTAGGAAGAGGGTTTCTTTTCTTCTTTCATCTCTAGAAGACATGGAAGAGCAAAAGTAAAAGCTCAACGCTAGGTGGTCAGCCCTTTAAGCCTGCGACTTCCTGTTGCCCTCAGAGTGTTAGCTCCATCTGTCAAATGTCTACTCTGGCACAAAAAAGCTATTTAAAGGGTTGGTGCTATTGTGATTAGGACAGATCAGCTGGGAAGGATGGTATTTTTAGCTCTCAGCTAGACCCAGGGTGTTGAATCAGAAGGCACTAAACCTGAAAATGTCCATGTTAATAGAGCCCTCAGACTGGAAGGAAATGTGAAGGCCAGGGAACACCAGACCTTGGGGTGGAGGCAGAGGAAAAGCTAGAAAGGATTAGTTGCAGGAAGTGGTCTTGTAAGCGATTAGCGATGATTCAGTGTGGGAAATGATGGCCTCGGGCTCCTGGAGAAAACGAAGTGGCTGTTTTTCCCTCTGCTCCATGTGCTGCACTGCCACGTGCTGCACTGTGTGTCACTGGAAAACTGATTCGCTGGTATTTGGAGCACCCGAGGCAGGGAGGAACTGGCACGAGGCCATGGCAGAACAGATCAAAACTGAATTTGCTTTGGGAAACTGTTCCAGTTTACATCAGAAGACAAAGACCCTTTGGGAGCAAGACCAGACACCCCTTCTTTGGGCAAGATCACAAGTGTACACCAAGGTTCAATAAGGATTCAGAACCCCGATCTGGAAGCAGGGGGATCTTTTCTATGGCTCTGACAGGCCACAGTAAAGCCCTCAATCATCCAAACTTCCATTTTCTTTTTTGAAAAAGCATGTCCCTTTCACACCAGACCTCTGAAACCAAATCTGCTTTCCAATTACTCTGGCCTTTCTCTGCTCTCTATAGGCCAGAGTTTCCCAGATCGTGCATGTTCAAGGAACACTGGTGTTCCCTAAGATGTTAATAATAAGCATTTTGTGACTTTAAATTCCACAGTGAAAAAAGTTAGTTAATGTTGAGTTAAACTGGTTTCCTCGATGCAGGAAGCCTTAGCTTCTAGTGTGCTCATGTGCAACGGCAACACCCAAGAGAGGCGCATCATACACTGTATTTTCCAACCTTTCTGACCACAGAACCCTTTTCTGAGGGACAAGTGTTCTCAGGAGCATAGTAAATGAAATGTCCTGGGACTGACTATACAAGGGTGACTGTAACTCTCGCCATGCACCACTGCAGATTCTGCACCTGAAGCTTCCTGAAAAACAGCTTACACGATGGAAGGCTGCCCAACCTCCCAACTCATCAAATGAGGCTTGTGGTAACTAACCAGTGAGCCTAGCAGAGAGATAACGCCGTCACCTACCTAGAATACGGCATAAAAAGCAGCTCAATTTAAGTATGACTTTTTTGTGAAAACTCAGCAAAAATGTGGTTTTGTTTAATAACTACATAACCAGTCAGGCTGAGAAACCTAGACCAAGAATATGTTCAAAAGAAGGCAGATATGTGGTATTCCTGAAGAGAATCGACAAACTAGTAGCGACAATGGACATTACAGAAAACTATCTCCTCAAACACCTCTCCAAGGGCTCAGGAGAAGCCCTATAAAAAAAGACTTGTCTGAACACAGAGGATGAATGCATCATACAGCACTCCCACTCCCCGCAAAAAAACTTTTTAAAGAACAAGTTGAACTGAGAAGACAGTGAGTTGTTGTTTTTTTCTTTCTGTACTGCTATACTGCCTCTTTCCCCCACTCAATGCTCCAGCTACAGTGGGAGGGCGGCAGCCAGAAGGAGGAAATGACGGGTGAATGACAAAAAGAGGAAAAGAGGCGGCACCCAACAGCACCAAGGCTCACTTTCATTCAAACGCCTTTCATTTCATAAGGCCTTATGCTAACCTCAAAGAGAGACTGGAACAAAGGCAAGACCCTGAACAGCTGAAGGCTCCTTCCACTCCTGAGGATGCTTCAGGGAAACAAAGCCCTAGGCACTGTCAGCTGCTATTGTTTCTCCTCCTGGGCTCCCCGTTTGATGTTCTAGTACAGTAATAAAACTAACTACTAAGGGGGCTGGAGCTTTTTCATGGTGATTAAAGAGGTCAGTATAACCATATGAAAGCTGACACAAGGCAAGAAAGAAAAAGGCTACCAACTAGGCTTTAATCAACTATGATGTAGTCTTATTTAATAGTAAACACAGGATTCCAAATAAGGATCTCAGAAAGTCACTACTGAAGGCTGATGTAAAATGACAAACAGTCCTTTTAATTTTTAGGAGAGTGCATATCTTCAAGTGCCACTTCAATTACCTAATGCTTAGAACATTCAACTCATACATGTTCAACTACTAGAGAATTGGGTGGGTGGATCCATTCTAGTTCTCTTCTTAAATCTGTTAGTTTGTAAGTAATCTAGTACCTACATCAAAACATCCCAAGTTTTTAAAGAGAAGTTTGCAAAGTAATACCATATACTCGCTAGAAATAAGGTAGATGTGAAAAGATAGGTAAAGAAAAGACAAAATTTTCAAATATCTAATTTAATACACTAAAATGAAAATGAAATTTAGAGTCATCACTCACCAGCATTTAAATGACATTCCTTAATCTGAAACTGAAGTTCATTTTCATTGGGAATATCCTTCCATGTTGCAAGGAAGACCTGGCGCTCTGTATGGGGAAGTAGAGGGAAAGGAAGGATGTGCACAATCTGTCAATATTCTGAAATCTAAGCCCTTGTACCATTTCTCCTTTGGAGTGCTGGCTCTAGCAATACAGCCAGCAGTAGCCTGGGACTGGAGTCAACTCTTAGCTATACAGAGGTGCTACACTCCAGGTCAATTAATCCCTCATGAGTAGCACTAAGATACACTGGAAAAGAGTCTCCATCTAGGGTTTAGTTTTGCCTCCACTGTTTTCCTATTTGGGTGACTTTGGTAAGTCTTGTGATCTTTCTGATCCTTAATTTCATCATATATTATTACATCAGCCTACCCTACCCAAAGAGCTACTGTAAGAATGAAACCAATGTTAAGTGCCAATACAACTTCATATGTATCAGTACAAGCTAGTTTTATTAGACGGTGGTTTCCTAAGTAAGGGAAGAGAGAAATATCGACAACCACATGGGGAATACCAATACATTTACCACAGATGATTGAATTCTTATCTTGAGACAGTAAGAATTCAGGACAGGGCTAAGTGCTGAATTTCCGTGTATTATCTCAAGTCATTATAAAAACTATTTCTGCTTTGTAAACTTGGAAACGGAAACTCAAAAAAATTAAGCACCTTGCTACAGTCACATAGCTAGTAAACAGCCAAGCTGAGATTCAAATCCACATCTACTTGTCACCAAGCCACTTACTCTGTATGCTGTGGTGACTGGCTTATTCGGATAATAGGCATTGTGACTTGGAGACCAACAGCAAAGCAAGATCAACTGTGTGACTCAGGAGAATATATAATTAGCAATTATTAGAGCTTTAGAATAGCCTTCCTCCGTTTTTTTAAACCTCAAAATAACTTGTCCTTCCGGGGCTATGCTCTGCCTGACACATTCAGAGAAAGAGCAAAGGTATATTTGGAAGGACAGGAGGACATACTTACCCATTTTGCCATCTTCTACAAAAAGCACGTTGAGTGGGATGAGGCAGCTGAAGTAGAAGACATCAATATTGTTTTTCACGGCCACCTGCCAGGAAAGTAGCAAGGGGAAATTAGGACATCGTAGGAAGCCAGATAGGAGGGAAAGAACAGTTATGTGTCTAGAAATAAATCACCCAATTTCCTTCCTGTTTATTTATTTTTAAATATTTATTTATTTATTTGGTTGCGCTGGGTCTTAGTTAGTTGCAGCACATGGGATCTAGTTCCCTGACCAGGGATCAAAGCTGGGCCCCCTGCACTGGGAGCACGGAGCCTTAGCCACTGGACCACCAGGGAAGTCCCCCAAATCTGTTATTTTTATTTATTTAGCCTCACTGCACGGCATGTGGGATCTTAGTTCTCCGACCAGGGATCAAACCCGCGCCCCTTGCATTGGAAGCACAGAGCCTTAACCACTGTACGGCCAGGGAGGTCCCTCCTTCCTCTTTTAGACAGGGCAGGAAACCCCAAATCAAGACATACCAGCCCATACACTGCAAAGCATGTCCTTATTCACTCCACTGTCAAGAGCACCGTGGACAGCCTGCAACTCTGCCTTCTCCAGGAGGGGCCCCAGGAGGGATGAGTTCAAGGCACAAATTCTATACCTGCGATATCTAGTCAGTTGTTTTAATAGTAGTTTCTGCTATCACTTACTAAGTACCTATTAATGACAATATTTCTAATCCTCATTATAACTATCCCAAACAAAGCACTGTTACTCCCCTCTCATTTTACAGATGAGGAACTGAGGTTCAGAAAGATTAAGTAACATCCAGTATCACACTGTCAGGACACAGAAGAACCAGGATTCAAATGCAAAATTGACTCTAAACCTTGGTTTTTTTTCTCTCCACAATAACTGGTGGCATACTGCCCCTTATCTTTTTTCAGGTATCAGTTTTAAAGCGCTTTCTTTTATAAAATTTTACTTTCCTCAGTCATATGGCTGGAAAAGTTTGTTGGGTCAAACACTCGTAAATCTGATGACTCTCGGAAGGAAAAACCTTTGAACAAATGAAGAGTTTTCTTCTCACAATACAAACTTCTGGATTTGGGCTGGCTGTGATTCTACCGTGGCCCATTCAATCCAGAGCATGCTGTTCATATTTTTTAAAAAGCTATAATAAGTACTTGTGTTCAGGGGCCACACTGATTGGTGTCTCCATTCAGAAACAGGCAGACTCCACTGTGGCAGATTATAAGAGCCATATACTGTAAGAGGGGAGAGCAGGAGAAGAACTGCTCAAAACTACCCCTTCCCACTGGTTTGTCACTGGTGACTTTCCTATCTGTACTCTTGGCACTGCAGAAAACCACTTCTCTGGGTGAGTTTTATAATCAGTAACCATGTCTATTTCTCTCTAAGAAAATAAAGTTAAAAAGTGCTTATCTAGCACCACTATTCTCTCCCCGCCCCTTCTTGGGGCAAATGCCTATACTTCAACAGCATATTGAGATTGAAATATCCTCCTTCCGAAGTACTTCCAGTTCTTCTACATTTGTTATCAACTCATCTTCCCCACCTTTTTTTTTTTTTTTTTTTGTCTGCATCAGGTCTTCGTTGTTGCGCACGGGCTTTCTCTAGTTGTGGCGAGCGGGGGCTACTCTTCGTTGTGGTGGGTGGGCTTCTCATTGCATTGGCTTCTCTTTGTTGCGGAGCATGGGCTCTAGGCACGTGGGCTCTAGAGTGCAGGCTCAGTAGTTGTGGTGTACGGGCTTAGATGCTCCGTGGCATGTGGGATCTTCCCAGACCAGGGCTCGAACCCATGTCCCCTGCATTGGCAGGTGGATTCTTAACCACTGAGCCACCAGGGAAGTCCCTTCCCCACCTTAAATAGTACCCTTATTTAATCCTCCATAATTTGGTTAGGCTATGTCTACTTGATATCTTTCTGCCCCCTTTCCTATAAGAATTCATCAAATTACTTGCCTTGTAACTTGTACATTTAACCTTTCAATGACCCACACCCAGGAGTGTCTGACCTGTATTGCATAATCAGATGCCCAAACTGCGGAGACAGCAGGAGTCTCAAAACGCTTGAGTCTGGTGAATACAAGCAGAGTAACGAACCTCAGGAAAGAGGGGCCTTAGACATTCTTAAGACGTACTAGAGCACCACTTCAAAAGATCTATACCAGCTGCGGGCTTCTGGGAAGGAGGTATTTTCTAATTCATCGGGTACTCAGCAATCAGAGAACGGGAACTCTTATTTCAAATAAGGGCACCAAGACGACCTTGAGGGAGTGCCAGGTTCTGTAAAGGGCATTTAGAAGTGAAAACTGGAAGTGGTTCAAGTGGGCTAGCGTGGGTCATATGTCCTCCAAGAGGTAATATTAGTGGTTCTCAACCAAAGACTTATATTAGAATCATCTGGAGAGATTTCTCAAAACAGAATCCGGGACTCCATCCTGTATTAAAAAAACAGCAATCCCTAAATCTGGGACCTGGAACATGTATTTTGGAAAAAGTTCCTAGGAAGATCAACCAGACACGTAATTAATTTAGAACAATGTTTCCTAAGAAGTCTGCGTGGGCTTATAAATAGACCATTCTTCTGAGGGCATCCTTATTCCAACTGAAGCCCTTTAACAATGGAAAAGACATGAAAAGCTCTTCTAGGTCAGCAGTGCTAAAACCATTCTGTCCCAAGGACCCTTTTGACAAACAGATGAAAGTCAGGGACCTTCTTTCTGAAAACTGTACATGCAATGTTTCCACAAAAACTTCAGGGGTTTCAGGACACCCTGAAGACTATCCCTGGACTTCTGCTCTAGAATAATTCTCTGAGAAGCTGGGACACCCAAATCAGAGGCAGCAGACACAGTGGCTCTGAACACGGACTTGGGAACCAGACCAGACCACCTGATTTCAAATGCTGACTCTGTTACTTACTAGCTGTGTGACTCTGGGCAGTAGTACTCAGCTCAGTCTCCGGTCTGAAGGATGGAGATAACAACAGGACCAAATGCACGGGGTTGTTACGAGGCTAACGAGTAAATGTTTGCAAAGCACTTGTAATGGTGCCTGACTTACAATTAAGTACTATTAACAAATGCTTCTCAAAGAAAAGTTCCCTCTTCTTTCATCATTTTCTGCTTTACCTTTTTACTCAGAATTTTTTATAATTAAGGATAACCACATTAGACTTATCTGACATCTTACACATACTCAAATGTAGTATTACAACTATGCTAACAAGAGATCAGTGAGGAAGGAAGCGTTTCATCTCTTTTACATTAGATTTTCAAAATCTGCATTTTGCAGCTCTCAAACTTTTACTCTTGGCTAGGACTGCATTTATTTCAAATGTGTATGGTTCCCTTGGATCTGGGCCCTGCCTACCTCTCCAGCCTACTTCCTTAACTTCAAGCACATCAGAATTACTTCTTGCTCCCCAAACACTGAAACTGACATGCTGTTTCTTGTCAGATGTTGTTCTTTCTGCTTAGTATGTTCTTCTCCTAAAACTTTACCTGTCTGGAAAATATCTATTTAATCTGAAGATTTAGTTCAAGCTTGACAAGGATTTCTCAGGAAGGCTCTAGCTCCTCTCCGTAGCACCCACTCCATGCACCTCTATATAGAATAAATAATTGTTTATCTCTGCCTCATCCACAACACGATGATCTCTCTCAGTACAGGGGCTCTCATCTTCACTCGCATACCAGTGACTCAGTAAGTATTTGCTGCATGAAATTCAAGGGGAAGAAGCTGAGCAAATGGAACGAAACAATGGTTTCTCAACCCTTTTTTTTTTTTCTTTTTAACCTGTACATGGTTCATATGCAAAACATAATTTCAGGGACTTCCTTGGTGGCACAGTGGTTAAGAATCCACCTGCCAATGCAGGGGACACGGGTTTGAGCCCTGGTCCGGGAAGATCCCACGTGCCACAGAGCAACTAAGCCCATGCGCCACAACTACTGAGCCTGTGCTCTAGAGCCCACAAGCCACAACTACTGAAGTCCATGTGCCTAGAGCCCGTGCCCCACAACAAGAAAAGCCACCGGAATAAGGCCGCACACCGCAATGAACAGTAGCCCCCACTTGATGCAATTAGCCTGTGTGCAGCAACGAAGACCCAACGCAGCCATAAATAAATAAATAAATAAATTTATTTTAAAATCCCCATAATTTCACCAGTAACATGGCTCATTAGGCACACAGATACTTGATGAGGCAAGGATGGGGGGATAGAATGGTACGTGGGCTCTTTTGGTTTCAAATTCACTGGGCTAAAATAGTATCTAGATGTTGAGGAAGAATAACACAGGCAGTAGATCACAACCCAAAGAATATTAGATTCTCCAAGGATATGCCAGTAACTCTTCGGGAGTCTCAGCAAAAAAGATTCAAGGAAAACACAGTATGAAGCCAGTCCAATTCCAATCCAGACGGCAGCTCTCTCTCTTTTTAAATTTTTATTTATTTATTTTGGGCTGCGTTGGGTCTTCCTTGCTGCGCACAGGCTTTCTCTAGTTGCAGCGAGCCGGGGCTTCTCTTTGTTGCGGTGCGCAGGCTTCTCACTGCGGTGGCTTCCCTTGTTGCAGGGCACGGACTCCAGGTGCGCAGGCTTCAGTAGTTGTGGCACGTGGGCTCAGTAGTTGTTGCTCGTGGGCTCTAGAGCACAGGCTCGGTAGTTGTGGTGCACGGGCTTAGCTGCTCTGCCGCATGTGGGACCTTCCCGGACCAGGGCTCAAACCCGTGTCCCCTGCATTGGCAGGAAGATTCTTAACCACTGCGCCACCAGGGAAGTTCCCAGACGGCAGCTCTCTTAAACAGAACTGAGTAAACCCTAGAGTGTGATACTGACTACTTCAGCGGGAGAGAGGGGAGTTCTTTGTTTTCTTATTTTGAAGTTCACCATCCCAACAGGTACAGAATAGAAAGAAATAATCCAGACAAGGTGGAGAAGTATTTTCCAAGAGCTTTAACATCAACGTCTAGCTCGCCTATGGCAAATCAATTATCACATATATATCCAACTGCCTACTTGGTATCTCTACTTGGATAACTAACAGATATCTGAAAATGAACATGTCCAAAACCAAATTCTTGAGCTCCCCATCTCATCCCTAAATGGAACCTCCTGCTGACTTTCCAAACTCAGTATACGAAACACTGCCAAGCTTTTTATGGTGTCCCTGCTTCTGCACTTGTCTCTCCCCACCCTCCCCACCTAGCTTCCCAGTCTACTATCACCAAGGCAGAGTGATCTTAAAATGTAGATCAATTCATAAATACTTCCCTGCTCAAACTTCCAATGACTTCCCAAACTTACAACTGCCTATAGTTGGATGTCTCTTACCTCTCTGTTGTCATATGCTATGACTCTCCCGTCAGCCACAGGAGCCTGCTCTTGTGCCCTGCACATACCAGGCATGCTCCTATCTCATAGCTTTTTGCCTTTGTCTTCTTCTGCTTGGAATTCTCTTCCACCAGAAATGTGCAAGGCTCATTCTGGCCTCCTTTAGGTCTTTGCTTTAAATCAAATATTATCTTCTCACGTAGGTCTTCCATGACCGACGTATTTATAAAATTATACCACCCAACCTCCAACTCTAGGACTCCCTATCCCAACCTCTGCTTTGTTTTTCTCCATTGCTCTTATCTGACATATTATTTTACTTATTTGTTGGTGCACTGCCTGTCCCTGTGCCACATAATCCACCTCGAGTAAAATGTAAGTTTCACAAGGGAAGGGATTTTTGTCTCTTGTTCACTACTGTATTCTCAGTTTCTAAAACAGTGACTGGCACAGAGTAAGGGCTCAATAAGTATAATGACTGTAAAATACACTACTCAAAGTTCCTGACAGCCATTTGGGTTTAGACAAGATATGAACTTGGTCTAAAGTTTCCAAAAGGACAGGACTTCTCAAGTTTTTTCCAGTGTACTTCCCTTAACAGAGGAGGAAAGAATGGACATATATAGTGGGGTGGAGGTAGGGGTAAGGATCAGGATTAGGGGCATAATATGAAGTAGCCCACCATAAGAACAAAATTTCTTTGAAGTTCCATGCTATTCCATAATGAATCCATGTGTTCTAATATGAAAATGTGTTTCTCCATTTTCCTTTAAATAAAACTGATGTTCCAGGCGAACATACCATGTGTATTCTTCAGCCCCACGTACCTCTTAACATGGTGGTTTTAAAACTGGTGTTCCTTAAAATTAATTTAGTGGGATGAAACTGGCATAAAAAATAGAATAGAAGATGTCATAGCGTGTCTTATGAAGAATAAATAATGTTTCCTGAAACTTTCAGTTTTATGTATTGTGTGTATACACTATGTAAAATGTATCTCTTACTGTAAATTGCAGTCAAAAAAGTATAAAAACCATAATACTCATACACCAAATTAAAAAGGAAGCAGTGAGGAAATGGGCTCAGTGAGCTTAGGAACAGAGTGCAGACCTCAGTCTCTGCTTTGAGGATGCCTAAGGCAGATCACAGATGGTACCAAGGAGCTGATTACCTAAGGCTCTGTTCCTCTGGTCTGTCACGTGTGACATGCAGACATAACAATATTAACTTGCCTCTCAGGGACATCAATAAGAAGAGCAAATAGAAAGGATTAGGAGGCACTTGGAAAACACAAAAGCGGGCTATAAGTGCTTAATAATAATAATGATTTTTAAAAGTTACTTTCAGTGGCTGCTGGGGCAAGAGCAGCCTGTCAGCTTCAGCCTGTAACCAACAATTAGTTTCTTTCCATAGTATAGGAAGCCTGCTGCAGGAGCTGCAGCCTCTTTATGGTGGCACAGCTGGAGAGGAGCAGACTGAATTAATAGTCTAACCTTGTTTCAGTGTGCTCAAAAGTACTATAAAAAGGTACGAGATGAACTCAGTCTGAACTCTGGCAAATGCGGCCTCTCCCCACAGATCACCACAGGTGGCACTGCCACAAGGAAATTCAAGCCAAGTGGTATACAGCTCACCTTTGAGAGTATATCATCTACTCTTCTGTGACATCACTTGTGACCTTTCCGAGTCTCTGAGGAATTTTTTTTTTTTTCCTCCTCTCCGTTTAGCTTCTAGAAAGATTATTTGCAGGTTGGTCCAAGCCAGGACCAGGCAGTGACGCCAACCATCGCCAGTTGTCTGAGGAATGATGATTCAGATGTGTGTTAAGCACCACACCACCTAGTCAACAGAGCCTAGGGGAATGGCTCTGAGTGACAGGTTTTTAATGACACTGACTCCAACTGTGTGATACATCATCTGAGACTCAAGCAGAAGAGGCTCTCTGCTAGCTGCTGGAGTTAAATCTACCTGTAGTTCTGCATTCCTAGTCAACGCCAAAAAATATCTACCATCTTTAGTTTAAATATGGTTTTCCATTTCAAACCCTATTGACCGGTAAATTATCTGAGACTTCTCAGAGACGTCCTGACAAAACAGGGCTATTTATAATATTTGACAATGTCTGAATACAGTTAAAAATATAGCAGAAATGGTCAGGCAACCCACCATAGAAAATGTCAATTTACTTTCCTTCCAATGCTAATTGCATTTTAACTTGAACAGCCATCTTTAGTTTACTTCCATGGCTAAGATTCAAACAAGAAGCCTCTATTTTCTTTCTTAGTTCACCCAATAGATCAGATGGATTGCATGGCAGCTGAGCAGCCCTCAAACACTGCCAATCTGCTGTCATTATAGATAGAAGCCACACTTGTTGATTTTCATTGTTAAGAGCATGTGGACATTGGAGCCTCTTACAGGGAAAACTTGCCAGGTTCCTCTCTTCCTGATAAAAGCAGTAGCTCCATGTCCCTAAGCTAATTTCCCCTTGGGCAACAACATGCACTTCAGCATCTGAAATTTCCACGCTTAAGTGGCTCTCAGAATGGAAAGGAAAGCTCTGAACAGACCCTCAGATGATCTCTTAAACTTAAATCTTCTAGTAGTACACATAATTACTGGGTTTTAGAATGGCAATGAGGGAGCTTTCCCTGCTGGTCCAGTAGGTAAGACTCTGCGTTCCCAATACAGGGGGCCTGGGTTTGATCCCTGGTCAGGGAACTAGATCCCACATGCATGCCACAACTAAGAAGTCCGCACGCCACAACTAAGAAGCCCGAGCCTGCATGCCGCAATGAAGATCCTGCATGCCTCAATTAAGACACGGAGCGGGCAAAAATATATATATAATAATAAATATTAAAAAAAAGAAAAAGAATGGCAATGAGAACCTAAGAGACAAGCTCTCTTGGTGGGCCCTGTTTTGAAAGGCGAAGAGAAACCAACAGATACTAAAACTGATGTAACTGTGACTCCTCCTGGAGTCCCCATTCGGTCATGCGTTTTGCTTAATCTCAATCTCAGAAACCTCCCACAGAGTTAACACCATGAATTAGAATGTAGGCAGATTAAATCTCCAGAACACCAAAGAGAAGATTAACATTGTAAAGTGGTACACACAGACATTAGTTGAGAAGAGGAAGGAGTATATCAGAATGATAGTCTCCAAGGCTGTACGCTGGAAGAACCCTAAAGCACAGTAGGGTTAGAACTACTGGAATCAAATTCTGTAATTCTTCTGCAATTTAAGGTAGACTCTCAAGTATTGCTTTAAAAAAGAATTCCCCCTCTCCGTCAAAGCCATTTGGGAAAAAAGTGGAAAGGTCACAATTTTCATGAAAGACTGCCTCTGTGGACAGAGGCAGTCTTTCATGAAGCTTCTTTTTGAAGCCCACCCATAGCCACCACTAAAGCCATCTGAACTGCAGAGAGTCAGCCTGGACTCACACCCTTAAAGTCCCAGCACAACGTCCAGTGCCAGCATTGTGACACCTCATCCCAGAGTGAATTTCAGTTTAGGAGTCGCACCCTTTTTACTGCTTACCTCTGAACTTATAAACAATCACACCCATTCCCACCAAAGCAAACTCTTCTGATAGGAAGGGTGGAAAAACCTGGAACTGGGACGTGCTAGACCATTACCTTTTTAAATAAAAAAAAATTTTTTTCCCTTTTAAAGGCAAAAGTTAGACTGTTTTGAGTATTATTTGAAAAAACTGTTTTCTGAAAGCAAAGAACTGAGCGACAAGATACAATGATCATCTAGTAGGAGAGGGCAAACCCCTCTGCCCTTCCTTTCAAAGCTTGCCTTCTCATCACTTCATATCCATCAGAATTAGAAAGAAGTCAGGCTTCTTTCTGGTCTCATAGAAAAAGGGGCTTGCTCAGCTCCATTTCCTGTCAGACAGCTAAATGATTCTGGTTTTCCCTGGGGCTCCAAGACACACACAGAGCATCCTTAAGCTTCCAAATTTACTCTGAGAATAAGATACAAAATAGTCGGAGGGAATTAGGATAATGGCTTAATAGCTGTGTGGTGACAATTTGTTTTTATTTTGAAGTGGCACACAGACAGAGGTAACAGAAAAAGTTCCCCAAACGTTAGAATAGTCCCATGTTCTATTTTCCTAGTTATCGCCAGCCTTGGAAATAGGGTCCATTAACATGCTGTGATTTTGCCTTTTCAAATATCAATGAACAGAGTAATGGAAGCAGCAGCTTCTAATGTTTGTTCTGCCCATTTGAGAGAAAATGAATCTGTGACTGTAGGTCCTCAGATTAAGCTTGGGATCAGGACCAGACCCACCCAGGTAAAAGGGTATTGAAACAGGGGCAGGGGGTAGACTGCAAGGTCACCAAGAAACAACTGGCAGACAGAGTATTTAGGGATACCCTGTTTGCTAAGATGAGGAGATGCCCTTGCTGAGTTTGGTCAAGAACCAGATGCACCTGATATTTGTAAACACTTTCTTAAATGAAAGCAAAAAGAGTCATTCAACAACAAATATTTATTAAGCACCTATTGTGTGCCAGGTATTGTTCCAGGCACTAGGAGATAAATCAGTGCAGAAAAAAGACTACGACAAAAACTGTTGCCCTTTTGGAGTTTGCGGTCCAGTGACCGGCGGGGGTGTGGGGGGGGTAGGGGGGGCAGGAGGTGAAAATGAGTAAGTACAATAAACAGTATTTAAAATGGATAAGTGCTCTGGGGGAGAGTAAGGGTAAAGGGGATCAAGAATACTGGGAGTAGAGTGAGGTGGCCTTATCAAAAAGGTCCAACTTTAGCAAAGGCCTGAAGGAGGCAATGAGCCATGCAGATATGGCAATTGGGAGAAAGAACATTCCAGACATGGGAAACAGCCAATTCAAAGGCCCTGAGGGGGTAGCATACCTGTCTGAGGATCCACGAGCAAGCCAGTGTGGCTACAGTGGAATGAGGGGAGGAGAAGGAGATGAAGCCAATGAGGTAAGGGGGAGGCGGAAGGCACGGCTAGATCATACAGGGACTTGTAGACCATTGTTAGGACTTGGGCTTTTCCGCTTAGAAAAAATACCAATGCAAGTTGTTCCACACTTGAGGATATAAACCCATGTATAACAGGGCAGTGATACAGCAAGAATTAAGCAACTGCCACAACTCTGATAGGACCATATCTAGGTAGAGAGGGTCACTGGCAGCTGTGTGCCTCAAAAGGAACACAGGGTCAAGGGAAAATAATGCTAAGATATACTGCATCCGTTCCTGCTCCAGGCAGCTTCCTCCAAGTTTTACATGTTAGGCAAAATAAATCAGAAACTTACAGCAAAAAGCGTACTTGACCTCTTTCTGTCAATACAGAACCCACCTGCCGTGCTATACTGACCAATCTGGTTACTAGCCGTAAGTAACCAAATGCTAACCAAATTAATCACAAGCCCCTAATGCTCTCCTCCTCCAGCAGCGTACAACAGAATTACTCTATGCAGTTTCAGCTGCCAGAAAGAGCCAGCAATATTTTCACAGGCCTCTCAGCCTGACAAGACAGGTAAGTTCCCCAAACCCAAGATCTTACCTTAAACGGGTTTTGCCCGACCTACATAGGCTCTCACCCTAAAGGCACGATCTTTCTTTTTCCCTTTAATGACAGATTTGCGTACCTTGCTAGGACTGGGTGACGTGCCCTTGGTTGCAGCTGTTGCACCACAGAATACTATGAATACACAGAATACGAGTACACACAATACATCAACAGCATGAACTATTTGCTATGCAGGGCTTACTGTTAAACTTTAAAATACATTTCGTACATACAGTACTGAATCACAAAATGGTGAAGGCAGGACTAATAAACTATCAGTTAAAGTTATCAGCTATTCCACACCCCAGTCTGGTATATCATGGGACTGAAGACCCAGTAAAAACTCAACAGAAGAACAGACTCCAGTAATGAGAGTGAATGAATATTATTCATTTTAAAATACTGAGGTGAAACTCATCTAGAATCTAATCTAGGTTCTAGGTGGTAAACACACAGATTAGCTCATAGCAAGTCAGAAATCAAGAGGGTTCACAGGTGTGCCTATGTACTGCCCATTATATTATTTAACCTCAACATGGACAAAAAGGCAGGCACAGGTGGCTGTCAAGATGACTGGGTACATGGGTAGCCCACTGTGCACAGATGCTATCTCTGGGCAGTTTTACTGGGGAATCAGGTCATATACAGAAGGGGCAGAAACTACTGTCAGGAGCACAGCATGTGCTATGGAATTGAGAAGTTTGGTGCTTTCGTATTTGGAGTATCTGCCTTCCATCTCCTTCAATGGCTCCTGGAAAGGATTGTTGCCACTAAGCTAAGGACCACCATTCATTCACACACTTTTCAAAAATAATTAAATAATGTTTTCCTTTGTCTCCAAACTGTAACTGAGTCTAAGTACATTTACCAGTGTTTCCACTTCTTTCTTTTTTTCAAAAAATATTATATTATATTATTTATTTATTTAGGCTGCATTGGGTCTTCATTGCTGCACACGGGCTTTCCCTAGTTGTGGTGAGCAGGGGTTACTCTTCATTGCGGTGTGCAGGCCTATTGCGGTGGCTTCTCTTGTTGCGGAGCACGTGCTCTAGGCACGCGGGCTTCAGCAGTTGTGGCTCGTGGGCTCAGTAGCTGTGGCTCACGGGCTTAGTTGCTCTGCGGCATGTGGGGTCTTCCCGGACCAGGGTTCAAACCCATGTCCCCTGCACTGGCAGGTGGATTCCTTTTTTTTTGCGGTACATGGGCCTCTCACTGCTGTGGCCTCTCCCGTTGCGGAGCACAGGCTCCGGACGCGCAGGCTCAGCAGCCTTGGCTCACGGGCCTAGTTGCTCCGCGGCATGTGGGATCTTCCAGGACCAGGGCATGAACCCGTGTCCCCTGCATCGGCAGGCGGACTCTCAACCACTGCACCACCAGGGAGGCCCCAGGTGGATTCTTAACCACTGCACCACCAGGGAAGCCCAGTGTCTCCACTTCTAACCGTTTGTTTTTTTTTTAAATTAGAACAATAGAACTGATATCTATTTGCAGAACACACAAACATATGTCCTTCCATAAATTTAGGCTTTCCTGAAGTGGAATAAAAGGGAAAATGAATTCAGACTGAGTATATTTTCATTATTGGCCCACCTGACTGATTTTCAGGCCCTATGAACCTTGATTCAGAGAGAAACTTGTTCTATAAAACCTCAAACTGTAGAATTAGGATCTATAGATAGAATTTAAAGAAAGACAAATTTTAGTTCAATATAAATAACTTCCTAAGAGAGTTTTAGGAAGATGGAATGGGCCATTTTAGGGTAGTAAATCACTGGTAGTATTCATGTAGATGCTGAGGCTACAATCACAGCTAATACAAGGCAAATTCCATCAGAAATAGGGTTTGAAACAGACAATATTAAAGGTCATCCTTACAACCAGGAGATTTTACATTCTTTCTGTCTGCACACTCATACAGCTCAAAGCTTTTCTCAAGTTTTATTTTCAACATGTATGAACCTCAATACCATGAAACATATGTATAACCTCTATATTTAAAAATAGTGAATAAAAGAAATCCTTTCCCTATCTCACTGAGCATGACACCATAGCAAAATAGCAGTATAAAGAGAGCAACATGAATGAGGGCAAGGTATGGCTCTCAAGTGGGCTTCAATCCAGCTTAGGAAAATCCCAGGGTGTCTCCTTTAATTCCAACCTATAATACACCCTAAGGCTTTGCGTAAAAATTATTAGCCATAATGAGAACATAAGTACTAGAAACAAGTACCTACTTTTTATTCAGAATTTAAAGTCCCCTATTGCAAAAAAGATCACATGATTCAATCTATTTTCCAATCATTTATCAAATCAGAAATACAAAACTAATTCCATTTTTCATCATCAACTCCTGACTTACTATCATGATATAAAGGTGGCTGAGATTTTAATAGATGAAAACGCACATATCACTTCTATTACTCTGTAGAACTACTTTGTGAAATTTATTACCATTTGCTCAAGATTCTCAGCATGGGTTTCTGTTACTTGAGTAACCTTAGCTCACAGGCTCTTTTCAATGAGGGACTAGCTCCCAAGCTTGGGTGTTTTACGAACTGAATTCTGGGTTTCAGGAACAACTGTCTCCTACCACTGAGTGCAGATTATTTTTGGCCATGCCACACAGCATGTGGGATCTTAGTTCCCCGACCAGGGATCGAACCCGCACCCCCTGCAGTGAAAGCACAGAGTCTTAACCACTGGACTGCCAGAGAAGTCCCTTAGAATACAGAAATCTTATCTACTGCTTATGTGTGGTTATTCAAGCAGGGCCATCACTATTAACAAACATAATCCTGGGACTTCCCTGCTGGCGCAGTGAAAAACAATCCGCCTGCCAATGCAGGGGACACAGGTTCAATCCCTGGTCCAGGAAGATCCCACATGCTGAGGAACAACTAAGCCCGTGTGCCACAACTACTGAGCCTGTGCTCTAGAGCCTGCAAGCCACAACTACTGAGTCTGCATGCTGCAACTACTGAAGCCCGTGCACCTAGAGCCCATGCTCCACAACAAAGAGAAGCCACCGCAAGGAGAAACCTGTGCGTTACAACGAAGAGTAGCCCCCGCTCGCCACAACTAGAGGAAGCCCACGTGCAGCAACGAAGACCCAACGCAGCCAAAATAAATAAATAAATAAAAAGTAAAAAAACAAACATATCCTAAAAGAGAGTCCCAGACGCCAGTAGTTGAGTTCCGGTTATAGAAAGACAAAAGATACTGTCTAGCAGAATCTTGATTATCCAGACAAAAAGGATAAAGAGGGTTCTTACTAAGGCCAACCTAGTGAAAAAGGAACATCTAGTATATAAGATACCCTATTTCTCAGATGAGATTAAAAGAATTATAAGATTTAAAATATTATAGTCCTGATGTGACATGAAAAATATATCAAATTTGAAGCAGCAATCAGAAAAAACAATTTTTTCTTTGGTGGTAAAATATTTTCATCTTTCATAACCAAGATCTTTCATAACCATTACCTACATACTGCTAATGGAATATTTCAGATTCTGTCCTGTCTACAGGGGTTATTTTCAGCATTGGATCTATCTGTGACCTGGGACTCTCTTATAGTTCTCCTAAGATCCACCACTTCAAGGACTCAACGTCTATTCAAGCAGCATGTGGTTCCATAAAAGCAATCAGAGTGCACAGTCCTCAACTGTGGATCCCGGAGACCAAAGGAGGCTTTAATACTGAGGTTGTTTGGCTTGCACAACAGTCAAGAAAAGTCAGTAAATGCCAAGCTGGTTTGCTTCCTTTGATGTAAGCTGCTGAAAAGGTCTTCCGTTTGGAAGCATTTACCAGTTTTTCTGGTACAATAGCTACAGCTGTGGGCTTTCTGAGTGTGAACAGACATATGTAAGACATAAAATATTAGGGACAGGCACCATCTGCAACTGATTGTCTCACAGGCTGGGACTGCAATATAGGAGTAGCAAGGGACACACTTTTCTCAGGGCCATACACTGGCCAAAAAAAAACCAAAACACTTTTGGGGACTTCCCTGATGGTCCAGTGGTTAAGAATCCGCCTTCCAATGCAGGGGATACGGGTTTGATCCCTGGTCAGGGAACTAAGATCCCACATGCTGTGGGGCAACTAAACCCACACTCTAGCACCCGGGTGCCGCAACTAAGACCCGATGCAGCCAAACAAAACAAACAAAAAAACCCTTTTGGCTGACAAAGATCTTAAAGATACAAATAAATGGGATTTTAAGACTGTGTCCTTTGCAGCTAGCATCCTCAGCACTTCCTGCCCTAATCATTCAAAGGTTAAATGAACACAGTTGATGAATACTGCCTTGGTTTAGAAGAGACATTCAAAGAAAAAACCAAGACATTATGGCTTTTCCCTAATTAATATCTATCCTTATTAAACAACACTTATGTGAGGTATAAAGGGGATACAAAGATAGATAATAAAAACCATATACACTAAAGGACCAATTCTTTATCCATAGGTTAACCTTTAACCATAAAGTAGTACAGAAGGAAAGAAGAATTTTTATGAAGGTGCTATCAGGCTTTCAGGTAAAGATAGTAGACTGAAAAATCACATTTAAATTTTCTTTCTCTTGGAAGAAATTCTGCCATAATTAAAGGAAAAAAATTTTAAGGTATAAATCCATAAAGACGGGGAAGAGAAAATATAACTGCAACAAAATCTTGCTAACTGTGAAACAAATGGTGTTAGCAAAAATACCACAGAATTCTCAAAGGCTTAGGACTGGTAGTGCCTCTGGAACTGTATGGAGGGGAAATGGGGGGAGGGGATGTTAAAAGAAAGAGGATCAAGAAACTGTTACAGCCCTAGATCCCCCCACCATTCTAAGCTACCTCAGCCCCTTAGCCCCTGAATAAAACTTAAAGATGGATTCTTTCAGAGAAAATAAGACAGATGGCACTTTGGGACTTCCCTGGTGGTGCAGTGGTTGAGAATCCGCCTGCCAATGCAGGGGACACGGGTTTGAACCCTAGTCTGGGAAGATCCCACATGCCGCGGAGCAACTAAGCCCGTGCGCCACAACTACTGAGCCCACGTGCCACAACTACTGATGCCTGTGCGCCTAGAGCCTGTGCTCCACAACAAGAGAAGCCACTGCAGTGAGAAGCCCGTGCACCCCAACAAAGAGTAGCCCCCGCTCGCCACAACTAGAGAAAGTCTGTGCGCAGCAACGAAGACCCAATGCAGCCAAAAATAAATAAATATATAAAAAATAAAATAAATAAAATAGTAAGATAGATGGCACTTTGAAGGGTATGCCAGGCATGGCAGAGGGGTGGTGAAGTAAGTGAATTGATGCATATACTGAATACGGAGACTCTCCAGCCCTCTTTCCCAATTTAGCTCCCAGGAGGCTGGTAGAAACTCTTTATATTCTAATCAGGAGAGGCAGGATAATTTTTTGAAAAATTAAGCCAGCCCCTAAAGAAAGACATGAAAGTACTGACATAGAGGATTGCAGCTACCCTCAGTGATGGGTAACTGGAGCTCCTAACCTGGCCCTCGTGGTTTAGAGGGCCATACTCTGATCTTCCTCTGGCCTCCTCGGAACCCCTGTATAGAAGAATCCACACGGCCCAAGAGACATGCCCAGGTAGAACACATAGAATTTCCTGGCTAAAAAGCCCTAACACTGTTTCCAGGGCCTGCTTGAGATACTTCTACTGGTCACTTTTCCTGAGGGGCAGTAAGCATATCCTTAGGCCCAAGGGATGGCCAAAGGGTGGAAGTTGAATAAAGGAAGAGTAGGCTGTAAGATAGGGTTCTTCAGTTGCACTCCTGAGTGAACAGATGGGGAACTTTAGCAAAGAACCAAATGGAAGTCCTAGAACTGAAAAGTACAGTATCTGTTGTTGTTTGTTTGTTTTGGCCGTGCCGTGTGGCCTGTGGGATCTTAGTTCCCAGACCAGGGACTGAACCTGTGCCCCCTGCAGTGGAAGTGCAGAGTCTTAACCACTGTACTGCCAGGGAAGTCCCGAAAAGTACAATATCTGAAATGAAAGTTATACTGAATGGATGTAACAGAACACTGTAGCCTATAAAAGGAGAGTCTGTGTACTTGAAGACAGATCAACAGGAATCACCCCATCTGAAGAACAGAAAGGAAGAAAACAATAACAACTAAAAACCACCCTTAGTGATGTGAGGGACAATATCGAGTGGTTACACATATGTGTAAGTGGAGGTCTGAAAGGAGGGAACAGAGATGCTGGGGCGGAAAAAAATTTAAGGAAATAATGGAAAAAATTTTTTCCCAAATTTGGGAGAAACTATCAATTTACAGATCCAAGCTCAGTGAAGCCGAAGCCAGATAAATACAATGAAAACGCCTAGGTACATAACAGTCAAGCTTCTGAAAGCCAGATAAATACAATGAAAACACCTAGGTACATAACAGTCAAGCTGCTGAAAACCAAACATAAAAGAAAAAGAGAGGGTGCCCATAGATCAGCACTGTCCAACAGAACTTTCTGAAATGATGGAAATGTTCTACTTCTGCACTGCCCAATCTAGTAACCACCAGCCATGTGAACATCTGAAATGTGGCTGATGCAACTGAGGAAATGAATTTTTTATTTTATTTAATTTTAATTAATTTCAATTTATATAGCCATAAGTGGCTAGTGGCTATCATACTGAACAGTGTAGCTAAGAAGCCTTATGAGATATCAACCCATCATAATATGTGCACTTTACTGATTCAAACAAACAGTAATAATAAAAACAAACAAAAAGTTTAAGATACAGAGATAATTAAAAACTTGAGCACTGACTGGATATTTGATGTTAACGAATTCTTGTTAATTTTTTAACGTGCACATAGTTATTGTGGTTATGTTTTTAATAAGACACCATCTGTTTTAAACATATATATTGAAATATTTACAGATGAAATTATATAAATGTCTAAGATTCGCATCAAAACAATATGCTGTGGACAGGGGTATAGATGAAACATTATTAACTATGGGTTGATAATTATTGAAGCTAGATGATGGGCACACAGGGACTCATTACACTATTTTTTTTTTTTTTTTTTTTTCCGGTACACGGGCTTCTCACTGCTGTGGCCTCTCCCGTTGCGGAGCACAGGGTCCGGATGCGCAGGCTCAGTGGCCATGGCTCACGAGCCCAGCCGCTCCGCGGCACGTGGGATCCTCCCAGACCGGGGCACGAACCCGCGTCCCCTGCATCGGCAGGCGGACTCGCAACCACTGCGCCACCAGGGAAGCCCTCATTACACTATTTTGTTTACTTTTGTAGAGTTAAAAATTTTTCATAAAATGTTTTTAGAAAGTAGAGCAAAAGGAGAAAGAGATGGAAAATAGGACAAAAAAAAAAAAGGGAGATCAGTCCAGGAGGGTCAACATTCAAATAGCAAGACTTCCAATAAGAGACAGAGAAAATGGAGGGAGATCTATAAAAAAGAAAAACTCCCAGAACTGAAGGATACAAGTTTCTACATTGAAAG
Source organism: Mesoplodon bidens (assembly GCF_964165515.1). NCBI lineage: Eukaryota > Metazoa > Chordata > Mammalia > Artiodactyla > Ziphiidae > Mesoplodon > Mesoplodon bidens. The sequence continues at coordinate 9,879,562 of NC_138179.1, forward strand.
AGCCCAAAAAGTACCTAGTAAAATGGGTGAAAAGAGACACACACACCAAGGCACATCACTGTGAAATTTCAGAACATGGAGGATACAGAAAGGATCGTACAAGCTTTCACTGAGAAAGAACATGGCACAGAAAAGGATCAACAATCAGAATGGCAAATTATTTTCCTAACCTAGAATGATATACAGAAACCATCAGACAAGTGTGAAGATAAAAAAGACATTTTAAAACATGTGAAGTCTCAAAAACTTTATTCTCTACATACTTATTCTTAGGAAGCTACTAGAGGATGTTTTTCATCAAAATGAAGGAGTAAACCAAGGAAAGAAAAATACAATAGGAGACCCAACATACCAGACAGGAGAAGGGAATGAATCCCCAGGGCTATTATGAAGGGAGATCCCAGGATGACAGTTCCAGGTGTTGAAGGAAGTCAGTTCAGACTGACACAGTCAAAAGACTCCAAAAGGAGACTATAAGAAAGTGAAACTGATTAAGACTATCTTGAAGGGTCTGATCTCACTGCAATTTAGGAATGAATTACAGTTAACACAAAAAATTAAACAAACAGGAGCGGCCAAGCAGTGCCAGGCCAGATGGGTACCTCCGTCGGTCCTGCCGTGCCCGCACCGGAGACCAGCCCTGGAGGCGGCCCAGGCCCGTCCCTGTGGCCGGCACCATGAAGCAGGAGTCGGCAGCCCAGAACACCCCGCCCTCCAGGACGACGGCGGCCCCCAAGCGCTGTGGATTTCCGGGTACGGCTCCCTGGTGTGGAGGCCCGACTTCGCCTACAGTGACAGCCGTGTGGGCTTCGTGCACCGCTACAGCGGCCACCTCTGGCAGGGAGACACGTTCCATCGGGGCAGCGACAAGATGCCTGGTTGTGTGGTGACCCTCCCTGAAGACCGTGAGGGCTGCACTTGGGGTGGCGTACCAGGTGCAAGGTGAGCGGGTCAATGAGGCCCTGAAGTACCTGAACGTGTGGGAGGCAGTGCTTGGTGGCTATGATACCAAGGAGGTCACCTTCTGCCCTCAAGATGCCCCTGACCAACCACTCAAGGCACTGGCCTATGTGGCCACCCCGCAGAACCCTGGTTACCTGGGCCCTGCGCCTGAGGAGACCATCGCTACGCAGATCCTGGCCTGCCGAGGCTTCTCTAGCCACAGCCTTGAGTACTTGCTGCGCCTGGCAGACTCCAGGCGGCTCTGTGGGCCCCAGGCACAGGACGAGCACCTGGCAGCCATCGTGGATGCTGTAGGCACCATGCTGCCCTGCCTCTGCCCCACTGAGCAGGCTCTGGCACTGGTCTGAGGGGCTGAGCCCCTACATGGACACAGAGGCCAGGTCCCTACTCCAGTGCACACAGACAGACTTGATACAGCTGGAGCCCACTGAGAACACTTGGTGGGCCAACTAGGGCCTCTCTCAAGCCCCTGCCTGTCTGCCAGCCCCCAGATCTCCTACCTGACACTGACTTAACTACTTGAAACTTTATTTATTGCACCATGTTGGTGTGGTGGGCAGGGTGGGGGGCCTGCCCTAATACAGGGGCCCTGCTGAGCGGTGCCCCACCGCAGGCGCCTGTTGCCTGATCAGATTCCCCCCAGTGCTGCTGCTATCCCCATACTACCCAGGCCTCCACCTCCCCAGGGAGCCTCCAAGAGCCTTGACCCTCTGCCCCCGACTCTAGACCAACCATCCCCTAGCCCCAGAAACAACACCCGTCAAAGGTCCCAGCCTGCTGGTGAGGGTAGGAGGGAGTGAGGAGAGGGGGCTCTACAAGAACTGAGGTCCCTGCCAGCCCTGCTCATCCCCCAGGTCCCCAGAGCAGAGCTGGATCTGGAGGCCAGACACAGCTGCTGAGGCTGGGCCTAGGCCTCTTACCCATTTGGCTTTGTTTCCCTATCCTTCTGTCTGGGCTACTCCTGTCTGTTTGTTGGTCTATTCCTGGGAAGCTCATCACTATAGGGGTCCTGGCACCTTCCCAGTCTGTCCCATACTATAATCCATAAACTGATCTCATTAAAAAAAAAATTAAACAAAAAGACAGGTATTAATGGGTAAATATCTAATTACTTATAAAAAATTTTATGGAGAAAAAAATAATCACACTATATAGCTCAGCTATGAGGAGTATATATAATCATAATAACATAAACAATGAACACTGATTAAAGCAAATTCTAAGACAGCTGTATCAGGAAAACAGGAGGATTGGAAATATATATGTAGATGACAGCCATAAGTGGTGAGAGAAGGCTGGGGACTGGGTTTTTCTTAGCTAACTACAGAACTAATTTACTCTAAATTGTATTTTTATAATCCCGATAAAATTAAAATTTGAAAGAACGGTGCTATCCATGTTCTCACAAGAGTTTACAGCCTGGTGAAAAAGGAGGCCAAGCAGCTGTGAGAACACTACAGCATCTGTACAAAGACCGCGATGAACACGTGTTATATCATTGTTCTACTGTCTTTTTGCAGACACTGACTGGAAGAAGCAGTCAGCTGCCAGGTATCAAGTTTGAAGGAGTATACTGGGAAAATGTTTCTAAGCAACTGACACAGAAGAAATGAAAAACAAGGATATCAAAGTCAGAGAAAACTCAGAGAAAATTCATTTAGACATTTGTTAAGGTTTTCGTTTTATTTAAATAGAGGGGATCAATTCTCTTTTCTTTTTAAGGAATATAATTATATGATATAAATAAACTCAAGAGAAGCTCCCAACGGGGGCAAGCTAAGCTTTACTTTGTGTCATATTGATAAGTTGAATTCACAAAGGCTTTTACAACCAACATTATTAGTACAGCTGAAAAAAATTTCTAAGTTCAAATTTCTAGCAGGTATCTAAGGTATAACCTATTTTACATTTTAAGAGGGAACAGTGTCTTTCAATAATGTTTCAAAAAGACTATAAGCCAATAAGTAGTCTGACGATGATTTTAATGAAAAGTTTTTGTACTAAATGTTACATTACAGTTTTGGCGGCTAGGTTTGATTTATCCATCCTACATTGATATCAAACTAGCCAAAATAGCTAAAACTCACACTGCTTTCAAAATTTCATTTCCTAAACCCCCATTTTTTCTTTACTGATTTTATGGTCTGGAGTACTAGAAAAGTACTAATTTTTCCTGCATGAGCTCTTGAATTTAAACATTATATTTGCATAACCTTTAAATGCCAATCAATCTTTACCTGGCTTTATCTGGATCTTTATGGTCTAAGCTTGTTGTAGTTAAGATCTGATTCTTTTTGTTCATACTAGGACAAGAGCAGAACGGAAGCTGAAATCTAAAGTAGCCCACCACTTCAAGCTAGTCATTAGTTTCACCTTGCACTAGCAGACATTAAATAGAGCTGCTCATAGTGGGGGGGGGGGGGCGGGAACTTCACCTCTTTTCAAGTTTTTGCTTATCTTCTCCATTGGGCAATACCAACTAATGAGAAAATAGCCATTATTATGACATCCTTGCAAGAAAAGAATCCATGGGGAAAACATGGAGAATCAATAGTTGACTACAGATGGAAACTGCTTTATTACATTCTGCTTAGATAGAAAATTTTTAAGATTGTTTTTTATAATGTCACGTTTGTAAAAATGAAAACTTGCTAGTCCTAATATCATATCAATACTTTTGAGGGAGGGGTTTGGACTAAGATTCAATTTCTTTTATGAGGGTTCCTATTTGGGGTGTTCATTTCACTGAATGTGAAATGGAAATGCAAATAGGGAAGTCAACTGACATTTATTTATTTACTGTTTCCTTTTGGTTTTAAGAGTAGGAAATTTGCCCTCATTTCTATGACCCAAATTCCCTTTCCTAATTCTAAAGTAAAGCATTCTCGCACCCATGCTGACTGTCCTCAAATATTTGGCTTGAGGCTCTGTGGGCCAACAGGAGGTTAGATTTCAATGAAAAGAGAAGAGATGTAAATTTCAGTTAGTTAGTTTCTTTTAGGATTCTGTGCTGGAAAAGCCCCTTAACACCTTAGTCTCATTATAGCAACAGAGCCAATTCCTTCTGCACAGAAATCCTTGTTTTGTTCTTCTAGACTGAGCCAAGTTATACTGTGACTCACTCATTGTCACTCTAAATCATTACACCCTTTGCTGAGAGAGAAGCAGTCAACTGCTGAGGCAGCAAGGTAGTTAGTCCACTGGCAAGCAGGCTTGGTGCACTGGTATTTAAACTGTTGGAGAATGTTACTTTTAACTCTAAGTAATTTTATTGTTGATGTCTCACCATAAGTACTAGTATCCCACACTGGTATTTCCAGGAGATTGAGCAATGGGATCCCACCTGTCTTGACTGGAAAGTGGAAGGTTGAAATTTTTTGCTCATCATTTGAAACATATTTTATAGTCTCATTCATACTATTCTATCATTTCAAGTTCTCGACAGAAGGGGATAGCAATCCTCTTTGTTGCATCTTCTGACTGTCGGTCACAGTGCATCTTTCCCTCTTGTTTTTTTTTTTGGTTAAATTGTGAGCTGAATTTCAGTAGAGATTTTCTTCTCAGATGGGAGTCCTTCCTGATGGCCTTAAAGTTCAAAACCATTGCATAAAGGCCGTTTTGCATTTGCTTCTGCCAGGTATCCTGGGTTTCACCAGTTCTGGTCTAATTTTACATTAATTTACTGGTTTGGAGAACTCTTCACATACACAGTGTAAATTCGGGCCCTGGATTTCTCACAAGAGGTCACCCAGAACCCAGGTCAAAGAGAACTCTCTCATCACTTGCCCCTGTGGAAATGTTTTTCTAGTTCCCCTTTCATTGAGGGACTTGCCCTTCCAGGGTCTCAGCTTTGTGCAGGGATCAGTTACAGTTCCCCATCTCAGGTCAGCCCAAGGTGGTCTCTTCTGTCCCTGTGAGCATTAAAACCCTCAACTTCTTGGGCTTATATCTGTATTTTATCCCTTGAGGGTTGCTACAGCTTCAGCTTACATGCTTACTACTCTGGCTTCATGTTGCTTGAACCCCAGAAGGCTTATATTTCAAAGAGAAATTCAAAGTGGCGAAAACGAAACAATACTCTAAGCTAGGACCTTAAGCATTCTAAAAATTCAATATTTTCAAGATGGAGAGGCTCTTATAAACTTCATAAAGTTCTGAGCTCCTCTAAGATGCTGCTATACTTACCACACACTTATCATATTTAAATCCAGATAACCCAACTATTTATGGCTGTGTGTTCAAAGACGACCTCCACACAGCTCTACTGAAATCTATGCTTGTGACATTCAAATTCCCTATGAAAGTCTTAAGAAAAAAAAAAGTTTGTACATAACACCTTGAAACGTTTGTTTGTTGAGTAAAAAGAAAATAACTTTGTGTCAATGCGTGACTTCTGTGCGTATTTTTAATGAAAAATAAAAGTTTTCTCCACAGATTTATTTCAAACCCTATTCCGTGACCATATCTAATATAAGAAAGAGAGGGGTTGCTTTACAGATAAAATTGGCAAGACATAAACCTGTACCCCCTGAGTGAAGTAAAAGTCTAACCTGCAGGTTGTTCAGAGGCTCCATCTTCATGACTGGGCCCAAGGTGTTGAGAGGCAGGGAGACATCAATGCTCTGGTTTGGCATCAGTGGTGTATGGATGGCCAGAGGAGTGCTGGGGATGACACCAAAGCTAGGAGAGAGGATGAAGAAATCCCAGAGGTTAATCAGGAGGCAGGATTTAGTCACGTCTTTAGGTTTCAATGGCTTTTTACTCCATTTGAAGGAAACATAAGGAATAGCAGGCACTGAAGTTCCCAATTCTAATTTGCTGTAACACTAGTTACAACATAACGTCTTTTTTCCATTAAGAAGATTTGAGGAAGGAGAAAACATTCATAAGCACAGAACTGGTTTGCTAATGCTCTGATTCTGAAAGTTTCTTATGTTTATCATGCCACTAGAGGGACAGGTTTGATAAGCATCTTTTTCTTATACACCTTCCTTTAGATAATCTTTGGGAGAAAGAACACTTAAGAATACCCACCCTGTAAAGTATAATGATATTATTTCACTTGCTTGATAACCTGCCTGATCAGACCAGAGGATGATTTACTGGTAACTCTCATTTTCTTTCTTCTTTATTTACTTATACAGGATGCAATCATTGGGAAAGAGCCAGTCTAAGTAAAGCAGAGATGATTGGCTTAAACATTCCAAACAACACCCTAAAGGATAAGCTGTAGACTCAAATCTGGCCACTTTCTTCGCCTAAGGCAGGTAGTGAGTACCCACCAGTTTGACTTCTCAGAGAAGCCTGCCTAATAATAATACAAGAATAGTAAAGAGATGGGAAAAGCCTGAGTCTGAAGTTACAAAAAAAAACCCAAAAATATATGAGGGAAGACAGACATGTCTTACGTCTCAGAAACATAAGAATAAAATTTTTAAAAGATGGAGCAAAAAGGGAAAAGTAGGCCCATAGGTATAATAAATAAACAACTTAATGATATAAATTTATAAATGAATTTATGTTCTAATGAGCCTCAGGAAGGAAGATGGGATTTTAATATTTATAAAATAATTATTGAGTTTATATAGGTAGTATCAATTTCAAGAGTCACAGACTAGCAGAAGAAACATTTTCCTTTTTGTAGATAAACTACACTTTAGAGTCCCAAATGCAATAAAGAAATGATTTTGAGTAGACACATCACTCATTTTGGTATCAACATTTATGAATCAAAAAACCCTTTTGTCCTTTTGATCTTGCTCTCATTATTTATCTATGTGGAAAACCATAAGGAATCTAAGAAAAAGGCTACTAGAACTAATAAGTAAGTTTAATGAGGTTTCAAGATACAAGTTCAATGTACAAAAATCAGTTGTATTTCTATATACTAGCAACAACCAAAAACTAAAATATGCTTCTTACTATAACATCAAAACTATAAAGCACTTAAATGTGACAAAAGATGTGCAAGATCTGCACATGAAAAATTATAAAACACTGCAGAGAGAAGTTAAAGATGACCTAGATAAATGGGGAGATATGCTATGCTAATGGATTAGAAGACTCAATATTGTTTGATGTCAATTCTTCCTCAAACTGATCTGCACATTCACTGCACTCTCAAGCAAAATTCCAGCAGGCAAAAGACCTAGAATTGCCAAAACAATTTTTGAAAAAGAGCATACAGAGTAGGAGGGTTTATACTATCTGACTTCAAGACTTACTACGGAAAAGAAGTTTACTTTGACTCTTACTTTACACATATTATCTCACCAAAAGTACCTCAAAATGAATTCTAAAAGGTAAAGGTAGGAGCTAAATCTATTAACACTTCTATTAAAAAACATTAAAAAAATTGTAACTGTGGGTCAGGCAAAGATTTGTTACACAGAACACAAAAAGCAAAAGACATAAAAGGGAAATAATTATAAACTAAACTTCATTTAAATAAAAAACTAGGGCTTCCCTGGTGGCGCAGTGGTTAAGAATCCTCCTGCCAATGCAGGGGACACGGGTTCGAGCCCTGGTCCGATGAGATCCCACATGCTGCGGAGCAACTAAGCCCATGAGCCACAACTACTGAGCCTGCGCTCTAGAGCCTGAGAGCCACAACTACTGAGCCCACATGCCACAACTACTGAAGCCCGCGCGCCTAGAGCCCGTGCTCCGCAACAAGAGAAGCCACTGCAATGAGTAGCCCGCACACCTCAACGAAGAGTAGTAGTCTCTGCTCACAGCAACTAGAGAAAGCCGGCACGCAGCAACGAAGACCCCATGCAGCCAAAAAAAAAAAAAAAAGTGTATATGTGTCAATTGCAATCTCCCTAAAAATAAAAAATAAATAAAACAAAAAATAAAAAACTTGTTCTTTGAAAAACACCGTTAAGAAAATAAGGCAAGCCACAGACTGGGAGAAAATATTTGCAAGACATATCTGACAAAGGACTTGTATCCAGAATATATAAAAAACTTTATTACTTGAAAATAAGACAATCAATTAAAAAGAAAAAAAGAATAAGGAACAGGGCCTCCCTGGTGGCGCAGTGGTTGAGAGTCCGCCTGCCGATGCAGGGGATACGGGTTCGTGCCCCGGTCTGGGAGGATCCCATATGCCGCGGAGCGGCTGGGCCCGTGAGCCATGGCCGCTGGGCCTGCGCATCCGGAGCCTGTGCTCCGCAACGGGAGAGGCCACAACAGTGAGAGGCCCGCATACCGCAAAAAGAAAAAAAAAAAAAAAAAAAAGAATAAGGAACGATCTGAGCAGATACTTCACCAAAGAAGATATAAGAATGGTCAATAAGATTATGAAAAGAATGCTCAATATCACTAGTCATTAGGGCAATTCAAGTTAAAATGAGATACTACTATACATGTATAAGCATGGCTGGCATTGGTAAGAGTATGGAACAGCTGGAACATTCACACTTATTACCATATGACCCAGCAATACCACTGCTAGGTATTTATCCAGGAAAAATGAAAACATATATCCACACAAAGACCTGTACGTGAATATTCACAGGCGCTTTAGTCATAAAAGATAAAACTGGAAACAATCCCCAGTTCCACCAACTGGTGAAAGTGTAAACAAATCATGGTAAAAGCATCGATGTAGTACTACTCAATAAAACAGAACAGACTGCTGAAACATCTCAAAGCATTATGCTAAGTGAAAGAAACCAAATGTAAAAGACTCCATACGTGATTTCATTTACAAAACATTATAGAAAAGGTATGATTATAATGGCAAAGACGGTTTTCTTATTCCATATGGATGAGTTTTCCCAGCAAAATTCCCTAGGGCTTCCAGTGTTGAAGCTGACCACTGAACAGATGTGCAAGAGCCTCCACTCACTCTACATCAAACATCTGCCAACACGAGAGTTTTTACCCACTGCTAAATAGAACACTCTCTTGTTGGACACAAAGTACACTGCTGACTCAGGATCGAGCTGGGGAACTCAGATTTCTTACCTATTCTTGTTAAACTGAATTGCAAAGTCTGTCATGTGCTGCAGAGCTTTGTTGGTGAAGTTCATTTCCATATAGATGTGTCCTTGGCGGTGAGTAAATGTTCCCGAAATCTCCAGGCCCTTAGCCTTTACTGCAGGCAGCCAGACCTGAAACACAGTATAAAGCCCAATGAAACCAGACAGGATGCTTCTGAATAAAGATGAAATTAAGATTTCACTTCCTTAGGCAACTAAGGTGACTTTTTTTTTGCTGTACGCGGGCCTCTCACTGTTGTGGCCTCTCCCGTTGCAGAGCACAGGCTCCAGACGCGCAGGCCCAGCAGCCATGGCTCACGGGCCCAGCCACTCTCCACCGCACGCGGGATCCTCCCGGATCGGGGCACGAACCCGTGCCCCCTGCATCGGCAGACGGACTCTCAACCACTGCGCCACCAGGGAAGCCCTCTTACGTATATATATATATATATTTTTTTCTTTTTGCGGTATGCGGGCCTCTCACTGTTGTGGCCTCTCCCGTTGCGGAGCACAGGCTCCGGACGCGCAGGCCCAGCGGCCATGGCTCACGGGCCCAGCCGCTCCGCGGCATATGGGATCCTCCCAGACCGGGGCACGAACCCGTATCCCCTGCATCGGCAGGCGGACTCTCAACCACTGCGCCACCAGGGAGGCCCTCTTACGTATATTTTTAACTCTCGTTATAGTCTCTGGGAAATAGTAAGTATTCAGATGTCGTTTAAGTAATCTGAATGCCTATTTTCTCTATATAATTCATTCGTGACCCACCTCTGGCCCCAGAATCTGTGATACTCCTGGAGTGTACCAGTTTACATATATATATATATATATATAAACCAACAGGAATTCATGAACTGTCCTGACTAAAGACAGAATACCCATTAGTCAGTGGGTGGCTAGTAAACATGAGAATATACTCAACCACATTACAGGAAAAAAAGGAAAAAGAAAAGAAGAAAATGACACTATTTAATAGTACAAGATACTATTTTTCATCTATCAGAGGGTCAAAAATTCAGAAAGTCAGTAATACTCAGTGAAGGAGAATATAAGGAATCTGGCACTATTACATTCTGCTTTGGAGAACATAATTTGATGCCACCTTTTTGGAGGGTAAGTTGGTAATGTCTCTTTTTTTAAAAAATAATTTATTGTTTTATTTTTGTCTGCATTGGGTCTTAGTTGCAGCACACAGGATCTTCGTTGAGGCAAGCAGGATCTTTTTGTTGCTGCACGGGCTCTTCACTGTGGCATGTGGGCTTCTGTCTAGTTGTGGTGTGTTGATTTCTCTCTCTCGTTGTGGCACACAGGCTCCAGAGCGCATGGGCTCTGTAGTTTGTGGCACATGGGCTCTCTAGTTGAGATGCGTGGGCTCAGTAGTTGTTGCATGCAGGCTCAGTAGTTGTGGTGCGTGGGATTAGTTGCCCAGTGGCATATGGGATCCTAGTTCCCCAACCAAGGATCGAACCTGCGACCCCTGCATTGAAAGGCGGATTCTTTACCACTGGACCACAGGGCAAGTCCCTGTAATGTCTTTTTTTTTTTTTTTTTTTTCGGTACGCGGGCCTCTCACTGCTGTGGCCTCTCCCGCTGCGGAGCACAGGCTCCGGACGCGCAGGCTCAGAGGCCATGGCTCACGGGCCTAGTGGCTCCGCGGCATGTGGGATCCCCCCGGACCGGGGCACGAACCCGTGCCCCCTGCATCAGCAGGCGGACTCTCAACCACTGCTCCACCAGGGAAGCCCCTGTAATGTCTATTTTTAAATGCTTAAATGATCAAGTACATTCCAAGTTTATCCTATAGATATGCTTACAAAAATATACCATGATACACATAAACAAGAATGTTCATGGTAACATCATAATAACAAAAAAGGGGGTGGGGATAGGACTAGATGAATAACCTAAATGTCCATCACCAGGAGAAAGATTAAATACGTTGTGGTACACATCAATAAAGTGGATACAGCCATTCATAAGACTGTGGTAGAGAAAAAACAAGGTGCAAAACAGTATATCCCACTGACAGTATTTAAAGGATACAAACATACAGGTATACGCATGATCTTTCTTTCTTCTGAGAGGACACAGAAAAAGTTAACAGTGGCTACTTATGGGGAAGTGGGGACAGAGGGAACCTTAATTTTCCACCTGATCTTTCTACATTATTTAAATTTGTCATTTCTAGGTATTACTGTAATGTTAGTAAACAAGTACGTTAGATAACCTCTTAATCAATTAAAAGTCTGTGGGGATAATAGCCAACGCAGTAACCTTACAACAAAGCTACTAAGTTGTGCCAAAACACTATAGCTCAGTTTTGAATCATATTTCTGGTTACTCTATGTAATGGGTGTGTACACAAAGACAAGACTCATGGGATGGACAACTGGTTTACTAACTGCAGCAGGGATCCCCCACACTGAGCTGGATGAGCAGGCAGAGAATTCAGAAAGCAACCAGGCATGCTGCCCCTCAGAAAGGCAAAATTAAAAGAAACCTAGCTTAGCCTGGAAGGCACTATTCCCAAGGGCCGAAATATGCTTCACTTACAGGGAGTTTCCCCTTCCCCTTTTGAATTTCAGTCTGAGCAGGACATCAAGTGAGGCTGAGACTAGAGGGACACCAATGACACTAACCTAAATCAAAACTCTAAAAAGGTGTAGTAAAATGCATGAAAACCAAATCTGAGCAATGGCACTCTAGAATCCATATGCGGTACCAATGGAAGAAGGAGAGTGGAACGAATGCAAAGTAAAATGTTACTTCTCTATTACGTCTTTTTCCTCCTGCTGTTGCTCTGTACATCAGATCTACACTAGACGGACTTTAGTGTTGACAAGCTAGGCAATATTTCTAAACTAGAGAACAAATACTAAATGCTTAGTATTTCCAATTTTAAGTCTAATTATACAAATGGTTACTAAGGATGCTATGGTGCTTCTTATTGCTAGGTTTGAGGCCACCTTTCATCTTCTTCGTAAATCCTCTAGAAACAGAGCCCCAACCTTGGATTTATTATCAGTGAGAGTAACACAAATGTCAGATGCTAAATAAATAATTCAGGTACTGTCCACTAAGAAAGTGTTGTTTTACTTACAGCCTTAGGAGCCACATATCCACCAGGTGCCATGCCTATCCCCGTGGAGAGTTCAAACAGGTCATTCAGACCACTGCTGACCACAGCAGGAGTAGGTGAAGGAGCAAAGGTTGCAGGCACTGATGATGGGATGAAGGACTGTCCCACCTGCAGGGAATAAAAGGGAAGGGGAGCAGGGAGACCAGGAAGAACTGATTAATAGTCCTTAAAATGTTGCCATATATTTTAATAGTATTGATAAATCAATAAGAACACACCATAATTACAATATTCTTAGGCGTTTAATTAGTATATTCTTTGTCCTTCAAATCATCATGGTTATTTTTTCATCATTGAAAAGATACACACACTCTTTAGAAGTTCTATCAAGAGAGTAATCAGTAGGATCAGGAACACAGTGATCCAAAGTTTTTTTCTGTTTGTTTCCAATTTTAGCTTCCATGATTCTGTGCAAAAGGCCTACAGGTACCCTAATGAAGGGGGAATCTGTTTCTATAGAAAGAAGGAGAAGCATCCAACTTAGACAGCAGTTCCATTTCCACTTGGGCCCAGGCAAGTCTTATTTCCCCATTTAGGCATAAATGTCTAGTAGGAGACTCTCCTGGGGGAGATGGATACTCACACCCCCCTAACTCACGTACGAGGAGAGTCTCACTCTGAGTCCAGCTGACGCTCAAGCTCTTTCTAGACGACAGAAAAGAGTATTCTCTCGTCAAGATGGGAGGTTCCATTTCCTTTAGCCCTTTAATGTCAGGAAGACAAAGAACTCTGTAGACACCAGAGCGCCAATCCCTAAAGAGACCCCTACACCACATGTGGTGTATGGTCCCAAAGATTCCAAGTAACCCTACGCTACTTTCTACTCTTCATACACTGCTACAGAGGTTCTGGTGTACAGGGCTAGATAGCAGCAGTGGCTGGTCTGAGAACGTGTGCATAGGAAAAGCATCAAACAGGGGGCAGTGCATCCCATGGTGAAAAAAACCGATGGCACTTACTGCCGGACTTCCTCCAATGCCCCCGCCAAGGTCACTGCCAAGCTGAAAGAGAGAAAGGAGAGAGAGGAGAGAAAGGTAGAGTTCATTTAGCTAAGTACTAGATGCCCATACAGAATCTGTAAATTGCTCTACCAAGTTGTGGGGAATACATGCTATTCAACTTGACTCCCAAAGCCTAAAGAAATTCTAGATTGCAAAGAAATATAACCTAGGGGAACTGAGTAGGGGAAGTGATGGTGTGTGGGAGTTTTGAGAAAACGTGGAAAGAAGATGGAGCTGGGACATCTCAGGGATGTTTCAGATCCAATCTTTCCACTGGGGTACATAGGCACAAACCCAAACAGGATTTAAAGAGTTTACATATTCCAAGAAGCTATATCTCTAAGTCGTAATGTTCTGAATATGTTTTATTTTTTCTTTAAAAGGAAATTTAAGGGGGGGGGAGAAAAAGAAAAACTAAAATATGTTTTGTACTACAAAACTTGCCGCCCCACTGAGAAAGTGGGAACCAAACCAGTAGTGAGCTGAAATTTCAAGCTTCAAAAATTATAGCTTGAACAAGAGTGATTTTTAGAGTTTAGCTAGAACTTTCCTAAGAAAGTAAACGGCTGGGTTAGGAAGATATCCTATCTGGGTAGGAAATGCAAAGGCGTGCAATTCTTCAAATCTCTCCCACAGTCAATACAGCTAAGGAGAAATGCTGTGATTTATCTGGAGTAGATCATTTAAAAGGATGCTAACTATTGGAGAATTAGACTAATGCAATTAGCTAGGTGACAGGAAAATAATTCCACATGGTCTTACTTTCCTGTCAGGGCTCTGATATAATTCACCCTGAATTCCAGGACAAAAGCATTAAAGAAGAACTGAAGCTGAAAATAGCTAGCATGAAAAAACATAAAACACACATACCCACAACTAATGCTGCTGGTCAGAAAGCAAACAACACGTTTTTGTGCTACGATTCTATACTGCTACTTCCCTAGTTCTCACTGTGTAGCTAACATTCCCCTCTGAATCACCGAATGCCTTGTCTGCTTTACAAAACACTGTTTCCTTTATTGTCTGTCATTTAGTGGTAGGAACTTGGAGAGCTCTAGGCTGTGGTTGTGTTAAAAAAAACAACTGTATTTGTCTTCACGATTTGAGAGAGGGGATTTATTACCTTCTCAATGGACAGATATATAAAACTGGGTTGCCAAAATCTCAAAAATAATATATATACTGAAAAATAATGGGACTTATTTCCACCACGACAGAACAAAAACCCCAGGCGTTTCATAACTGGCATGAATAAGCATGCTCTGCACTAAGCTACAGAACACTCCAAACCTCAAAGAACCAACATTTGCCAAGTCTGGTTCCTGAAGACTATTTACTGGTTGGACGTGGGGCGAGAAATCACAGGTGTACAGATAAAAAGGTCATCACAACCAAGAGTTCGAATAACTGGAAAAGAATGACAGCAAATAGAAAAGGTATTACACACCTACCTTCTCCCTGTTTCTAGAATAACACACATCCATAGCATGACATCTGAAAAGCATGGGATTCCTTTTATTCAAACACACACTCACATTTGCTGGACACAAGGTACTATGGGGACTATAAACATGCCGGGCAATGAGGGGAAAACAATAGATGAGCAAGATCCAGGCTTTGCAAACTGGCAAAAAAACAAAACACAAATGCAAAAACCATACAGAATACACTAAAGCAAAAAAAGAAAGTTCTGAATAGAAGAGCCTCCTTTTGGCTGAAGGATAATGAAAAGAAGCTTCAAAGACATGGTAGTGTGAAATTATAGAATGCAAAAATGGGGGAGGTTATTTCTCAAATAACCTGAACAAAGGCTGAAGAAGTAGGAATAAAAGCATGATCAAGAAGGATGAGTAGGGACTTCCCTGGTGGTCCAGTGGCTAAGGCTCCGCGCTCCCAATGCAGGGGATCCAGGTTCGATCCCTGGTCAGGGAACTAGATCCCGCATGCCGCAACTAAAGATCTCGCACACCGTAACTAAAAGATTCCCTCATGCCGCAACGAAGATCCCACATGCCACAACAAAGATCCCGCATGTGGCAATGAAGATCCTGTGTAGCCAAATAAATAAATAAATAAATATTTAAAAAAAAAAAAGAAGAAGAAGAAGGAGTAGTCTAATTAGACTGGAGCACAGGGTAGATATGTGTTAAAAAAAAAAAGTGAGAGAAAATAAGTTTGCAAAGGCAAACTGATTATGGTAAGTCTTTAGTTTTCAATTCCTCCATCACAAAAACCTGGAGGTTTCTTAGAGTAAGATTCAATCTTTCTAAGATTACTAATAACTACTTCAATTGTGTTCTATTAACTATGGTTTCCAACCTTAGATACACAATGGAATAAACCACCTGCGTGTGTATAACTGTGGGGAGGAGGGGGATTTTAGGAAGTACTGATGCCCGAGTCTCAATCCCAGCCATAGTGATTTAATTGTTCTGAGTTGTAGCCTGGACATCAGAATTTTAAAAAGCTGCCCTAGTGATTCTAATGTACAGACAAGGTTGAAAACCGTTGCCTTAGAGAATTAACTATGATCTGGAATCAGACAAGAATATACGTTCAGGAATTACTTTGGCGCTAACTCCTAAATTGAAAAGGAAGCTAGAACTTAAGAAGAAAGAAAACCCCATTTATTTATTTTTTATTAATTAATTAATTAATTTTTGGCTGTGTTGGGTCTTCGTTGTGGTGCGCGGGCTTCTCATTGTGGTGGCTTCTCTTGTTGTGGAGCACAGGCTCTAGGCACACGGGCTTCAGTAGTTGTGGCTCACAGGCTCTAGAGCGCAGGCTCAGTAGTTGTGGTGCACGGGCTTAGTTGCTCTGCGGTATGTGGGATCTTCCCAGGCCAGGGCTCGAACCTGTGTCCCCTGCACTGGCGGGAGAATTCTTTTTTTTTTTCTTTTTGCGGTATGCGGGCCTCTCACTGTTGTGGCCTCTCCCGTTGCGGAGCACAGGCTCCGGATGCGCAGGCCCAGCGGCCATGGCTCACGGGCCCAGCCACTCCGCGGCATATGGGATCCTCCCAGACCGGGGCACGAACCCGTATCCCCTGCATCGGCAGGCGGACTCTCAACCACTGCGCCACCAGGGAGGCCCATGGCGGGAGAATTCTTAACCACTGTGCCACCAGGGAAGTCAAAGAAAAACCCTTTCTACGGAAGGGAATGATGCACAATGTCTCACTTGTCCTGATGCTGGTTTTTATTTAGTTTTATGACTTTCTGATGGGCTTACACATCCTCCCCCCAGCCACTCTCCTCCCTTCTGGCCTATCTCAAAACTGAAGCTTGAAAGAGATGGAATTCTTTATGGACCTTGTTGGCACTCGATGGCAAGAAAGAAAAAACACACTGGAAGAGAAATGGCAGTATTATCAAATACGCTACATTCAATAAAAGGCATTGAGAAAAGGCACTCACTAGTGGTGTTATTTCCAAAGGAAATAAAGCCCATTTATAGGCCTTATTTTCTTAGATTGCATTCTTATTATACTTGAGTATTATATGAATATTTTCTTAGCTGGACAGGATCTAAATGTACTCCCCCGCCTCCTTCCCAACATGCTGCTTGTCAATTTTATTCAAAAACATGTCAGAGAAACTGAAAAGTAATTCTGATACTCCTTTGTTTATGTTCAGCTTATCAAATACAACTAAGCTACAACCCAGAGTCAAGAACTCTTGATCTTACAGAGACAGAATCCAAAGGGTGTTAGAGACATGTAGCCAGAAATATAAAGGTTCACATAACCATGCTATGTCCAGAGAGCAAAAGGAAAGGCCAATTTCAATATGTTTTCTAACTAGCAAAACTATAGCTTACTCAGACTTTATTTAGCATCTTTCCTTTTGACTGAAAACTTTCTCAGGGAGGTTATCGTCTTCCTCTCTGAAAATATGACACAGGGGACAGCACAGTGCTGGGCAAGAGTGACTAACAGGGAGATGGCAGCAAGGATGGGAGCCGGTTCCCCAGTGAGGGCCTCTCCTATCTACAGCAACAAGCAGGATGATGCAGATATTAATTGAGGAGGCGGGGGGCGGGGGGAGGCTAGAAAGCTGAACAAAACACAGCAATGTCGTCATGTTGGCCTGAACTAGCCACTAACCATTTCAGTTCAGTTGCTGATATCATCTGGAGTCAGACAAGATTGATCTGTTTGGTAATACTTACTGATCAGGTAGGGCACAAAATCAGTCAAACTGGACTTGTAAAAATTCAGTGCTATCTGTTATCCAGTAAGCTGGGAGAGGTGAGTGAAAAGTGCCAGAGGCATAAGGCATGGCTTTAATCTCAATCTTAGGTATCTAACTACCGTGTACGTTTTAAGTGTCTGTTGGAGCTGTCCATTTCCCCTTAATCCCAGGACTGCCTTAATGAGCCTGCTCTTTTCTCCATGAAGGAAATAATGTCAACTATAGACCAACTAAATCAGGATAGAGGAAGATGAAGGAGAGGTGCCAATTTCAGGAAAAGAACACTTCAAATGCTGAAAATTGAGCAGAATTTTCCTACAGGTCCATAGCTGATACCCAAGTCTCAAATTTCTGCTAGTGGTAAAGCTTCCCCAGACCCCAATCTAAATCACATTAAACAGCACCAAGAATAACATTAACATTTCGCTACTGCCACAGGGTGGGTGCTTTCTCATGCCTGAAGTAGTGCTGAAATAGGTTCAGTTCATGTTGAACTAGGGAGATGTGTCGCTGCACTGTTCATTCAGTAATTGGATGGAAAGTAGTGATTTCATGGTGACTTATTTTACGGGCTAAAGAGATTTCAGCACGGTTGCATGAGCTCTGCTGCAGAGCCAGGTTGAGTCAAAAGTTTCAGAGCTGAGTCTGCATACCAAAAGGAAATACCTTCATCCAATGGCAACATGCTACAAAAGCAGAAGTACAGAGAAAGAACTCACGACTGAGGTTATGTAAGGGACCAAGTCTGCCTGACTCCAAGAAAAGGAAAAGTCCTTTTTTTTTTTTTTTTTGGCGGTACACGGGCCTCTCACTGTTGTGGCCTCTCCCGTTGCGGAGCACAGGCTCCGGACGCGCAGGCTCAGCGGCCATGGCTCACGGGCCCAGCCGCTCCGCGGCATGTGGGATCTTCCCGGACCGGGGAGCTAACCCGTGTCCCCTGCATCGGCAGGCGGACTCTCAAACACTGCGCCACCAGGGAAGCCCAGGAAAAGTCTTGACATGGCCACCAAGCAGACCGAAAACAAAACAAGAAGAACAACAACAAAAAACCCACATGGGATTTCCCTGGTGGCACAGTGGTTAAGAATCTGCCTGCCAACGCAAGGGACACGGGTTCAATCCCTGGTCTGGGAAGATCCCACATGCCATGGAGCAACTAAGTACGTGTGCCACAACTACTGAGCCTGCACTCTACAGCCCGCGAGCTACAACTACTGAGCCCAAGTGCCACAACTACTGAAGCCCGCACGCCTGGAGCCCGTGCTCTGCAACAGGAGAAGCCACTGCAGTGAGAAGCCCGCGTACTACAACGAAGAGTAGCCCCCACTCGCCACAACTAGAGATAGTCCCTGCGCAGCAACCAAGACCCAATGCAGCCAAAAATAAATAAACAAGTAAAAATAAAATTAAATGCAAAAACCCAAAACCCCCACAAATGCTCACAATCACTGCTCTGGGTTAGCCCCTTTGAGATCCATCTGACCAGTCTAAAATATACCTGTCTGCTTCTGAAACTGGAGCTGAGTATCTGAAGACATTCTCTTAATTAGAGGTGTAGATCTTAAGCTCACACATTTCTTTGCTCCTGTCTAGAATTATCTCCTCCTTTATTTGACACTTTCCAGAACTGATTTAATTGAAGGGAGTCTAAGGAATGCTTCAGGTCATATAGCTTACCGATAGCTCTGCTGGTTAGGAGTCAAAACACAATGATGTAAAAATAGTACACAATGATTCCAATCACAAACAAAACTTATACCAAAATCCTACTGGTGTCAAAAACATCAGCCTGTGTTTTTCCTATTAGTTTTTAGATTTTAGAAGGCACACACTATCTTCTAGGTAAAAGTATGGTTTTCCAGCTGTTGGGCTACAAATTTTAATTTAATCTTCAAAAAGCTATTTAGAAAAGCACCATAAACTATAACTGATCAAATTGGTGAAAAGAGTCTGTAACCATGCAAAAGCTATTAGACAAACTCATGGTGAGAACAGACTTGATGTGGAATAGCATAAATGAGTTGAGATCATACAAAACCATCAGAAGACTCCTTAACTTGAAGGAAAAAAAGTCTTACATCAACGGAAAAATAGGGAGATATAATAGATTACTTCCTGAGATGGGACAGGGAATAGAATGTGACAGAAAGTCCTTAGAATGGCCACTGTTGGTCTCTTAGGTCAGATATAACTCAATGTTCAATGCAGTAAAAATCCACAGGAGAAGCTCTGCATCCTGTCTCATTGCATCCGGCAATTACTTTGCAGCAATTACTACCTATGTACTTGTTTGTCATTCGTCTCCCCTCACTAGAATGTATGTTTGTAAGGACTCGCCACAACTATATTCCCAGTACGTAGAATAGAGCCTGACAAGGAATAAGCACTCAAATATTTACTGAGTGAATGAATTTCCATATAAGCACCACTATGGCAGTATTATTTCTTGGGGAGACAATTTGGAAATGCATCATTTTATTGGTGAAAATTATCACAAAGTGGACAGAAGGCTGACAAAATTGTTTCCCCAACTGACTCAGAGCACCGTATCTGCATCAACACTGCCAACACATATGAATACAACCAATTAGGGGAAAAAATGACCCCACCCCCTCCGTTCCCACCCCAAGGCCAAAGCTCTTTCTAGAAAGGAAATGTATTGTCTGAGTGGTTTTGATTGCCAGTTTTCAGCACAAGAATGTCCTGTGCCTCATTTATTTGCCTTGAAAGTACTTGCTTTGTATCACAATTCACCACCAAATAGATGGGAACACAGGATTTTGTGGCTCTACTTGAAAGCAATCTTATTCCTTTTACTGCGAGAGAGATGTATCAACTTATCCAATCCCTCTCCTCATTAATGAATAAACTTCTAAAGTCTTTCTCAAACTTTCAAGTGCCTCCTAATGATAAGCTAGCCCAAACTCACACACAGGGCATCTGGGAGGTATAGCATGGAGAGGCCTAGGGCAAACAAGCCTTGTGTTTTATCTTAAACATTCATGCAATTTTACATTCTAAGCCTTAATACAGTGTGTTTACGTTCCTTACCATCAAGTAAGACTGACACTGCAAGATGATGAACCAGGTTTATCCTGCAGCTTCAAATGCACCCTGTACTCTGCTGTGTACTCCAGGAGACTGTGTACCCTAGTCTGAGAAGGACCAAAGTTAAGTGAGACTGAATTCTATTCTGGAAAATGACAATAACAAAAAAACTGGAGGAATCACAGGACAGTGGAAAAGTGCGTATAGACTTTAAAGTTGTGAAGAAGTCTGGGTTCAAAATCCTGACTCTGAGTCTTACTTGCTATGCAACCTTCAGTTTTTTGTGAAATGGGACCCAATACCAATTACCTTGCAGACTTATTTTGAGGATTAGGAATTATAAAAGTTCTAGCACAGAGACTGGCACAGAAATAGGCACTCAGTATTTGGTAATTATTCCCAACACTGCCTGAGGCCAGCCTTCACTAAATCGATGCATTGATAAAAAGACAGTGGTTGTTACAAAAGCCACTGAAGAATTTATCAGGCAAAATTAGGCTACAATTTACAAAACTGTCTTCACAAGACTACCAACTCTAAAACTTAAGCTCTTAAATCACAGCAAATCTTTTCCAGAGGAAGAGATATGAAGATGCAAAACTAGTATGTACAATGGATTTCCCATGGGCTAATAAAAAAACCTCAAAATCATTACTACAGTAGTTCATGAGTTGAAATATCTGAAAGGTAAAAACCTGTAAGAAACAGGGTAGGAGGTTCTGAAAACCATACACCGGAGTCAGGAAAAGGCAGTTTCTCCTCCCTTCTACTCCATCCTAGCTGGGCACACTGAAGCACATATCTCTGGCAGGAAACCCTTCGTCAGCACAGAGAAAGGGCACTCTGGATAATGCTTCCTTTCTATTCTTGATGCACAATAGCACCATTTTTCTAAATAGAATAATGCACAGCACCTTGGATAAACAGAAGGCCGTAATTTAGCCAAGGCCTGACAGTCTGCTGACAGTCTGAAAGTAATGGCAACAAATAATTGAGATTCAATTATTACTCTAGCGATCCTCAGCAATGTCAGACTCATTAGCAGATGGAGTATCTTTATAACATGTATGCAAGATTTACATACTTGGGTGCCGGGTCACCTCTCACACCAAACCAGAAGGATCTGCACCACCGTCAGAAATGTCACACTACCCAAGATGAGCAGTTTCTTAGATTTGGTAGCAGGGGCATAAAAAGACACCTATACTGCTTTTAAAACAAAGAAACAAAACCCCCAATAACATTTAAATAGTATACTATCTTGCTCTATACATAGATCAAAGTCTCATTACCTGAATTCATTCCACATCAAGGCGACAGTTAAGTTTACACTAACAGAAGGAGGAAACTATCTACATTTAGGCAAAAGAGAATACGCTAAAGGGCAAGCAAAAACTAAGGAGGATAGTGAAGAGTATTTAGGAAATCCATTTTGATTTGAGTTTTGTGATGAAGAAGCATCATTTTTAAAAATCTGAAGCTCTGCCTACATCAATGATTTTCAAAGGTACCTGTCTCCAAAAACAAACAAACAAAAAACCAAACAACAACGCAAAACACCATCTAAGAGTCACCTGGGAATGGTGTGCACGTATGTGTGTGTGTTTTTTACATCATAGCAATATACCTACTTCACTCTCTTTGGTTTAAGAATCACAGCTGTCACGATTATTGATGGAAGAAGGAGGGAGCCTTCAGGTAGCTTGTGACAAATAATAATAATGAATAAATAAATTGGTAAGTATTTCCTGAATGACAGTTCTAGAAAAGTCACAATTCACTAAATCTCAAAATTTCACAAGTGCAATGATGAAAGAGGGCAAACAAGATCTAATGGGAGGATCACCAGGATGTGAAAATGAAGGAGTAATATTATCCTCTAGTGAGTATCAAGTTTTAAAACAGAGGAACAGAAAATGGGTAGATAATCCAAAATACAAGACAATTTTCAGTCTCCAATTATGCAACATGAGCAAGGGTGAGAAGAAACCTGGGAATGAGCAACTAAATCTAAATCGGTCAAATTCAACTCTTGGCCAATTTCTGGTAGGCTGGATCACCTAACAGCAAATCACAACAGGAAAATGTCCTGGGGTCAGGGGGTGAGGGTGTGGAGGGGTAGGAGGCAGAACTAAAGGTAAAGTCAGAGAGGTCTGTTTTGTAGGAGGTGCCAGGGGCTCACCAAAATATAATTCTTCTGTGGAAATCACTGCCTTGGCTTAAAGATCAATTTTTTAACATCTCTACCTAACTTCATCTGGAGCTTCATTTGGCTCAATATTCTCAATCTTGGCTGCAAAATAAAAATAACTTCGATTTTTTTTAAAAAAAATACCAATGTCTAAGGTCCTGTCTCCCAGAAATTGTTTAATTGCTCTAGGGTTGGGTCCAAACGCTGACAATGTATATTTTTAAATACCAATTATGCAGCTAGAGTTGAGAACCACACAGCTTGAAATAAAAGGTTACTAGCTGCCACGCTTCATTAGCAGCACACCACTGACCTCTATGGGTAAGGTTCTGTTAGAAACCACTGATGAAAGCAGCAAAAACGCTGCTGAGAGCCATTCTGAGATGAACACCCACGTCACCTGAGTGCTGCTTGCCAGACCATCACATAACTCTAATCCAGGCCATATTTTAAATGGGGACCTGGGTCAAATTCTACCACACCCAGCAACATTCTTCTTCCTAGAGAGTGAAAGACAGACCTTTAACAACATAATTTCAAGAGTTTCTTGCCCTCTCTCAATCTGAGGCAGAGTAGGAGCCCTCTCTCCAGGGGTGTGTTTACTACTGAAGTCGAGAGAAAAAGGCATCTGGGTTTGTTTTTTTTTTTGTTTTTTTTTTATTAATTTATTTATTTTTGCTGTGTTGGGTCTTCGTTTCTGTCGCGAGGGCTTTCTCTAGTTGTGGCAAGCGGGGGCTACTCTTCATCGCGGTGCGCGGGCCTCTCACTGTCGCGGCCTCTCTTTTTGCGGAGCACAGGCTCCAGACACGCAGGCTCAGTACTTGTGGCTCACGGGCCTAGTTGCTCCGCGGCATGTGGGATCCTCCCAGACCAGGGCTCGAACCCGTGTCCCCTGCATTAGCAGGCAGACTCTCAACCACTGCGCCACCAGGGAAGCCCGGCATCTGGGTTTACCAACAGCTATTCAAGCACTAAAGTGGAGTGGTTCACAGTGATCACAGATACCCTATGTCTTTACTATGCAAAATGTGGTCCACAGATCTGGGTGTTCGTTAGAAATGCAGATTCCTAGGTCTCACCCCAGAGCAACAAGAATCTGTCCTGTACAAGATCTCCAGTTGATTTATGTACACATTAGCTTGAGAAGCACTGCTGTAAGGCAACAATTCATTCAAGAAACAGCACTGTCTGTATAGACTAAGTAGAAACTTGGAGAACTATTTTCCTCTTTAAATTAGATAATTGACGTAAGAACAATAAAAGCGTTTTAAAACTGGCACAGACTACCGCTGCCACAGAAACTCGTCTTTCACACAGCCAGACTTAGGCCTCTTCCTTGTGATGTTCTCTTAAAAGGAATCTTGGTTCTTTGAGTGATATATATTTAACTGCATACAGATCTAAAGCAGAAAGAAGGGCTTTTACTCCTCATCTTGATTTCTGGGACATATTTATATCACAGAATAAGCTGAAGAAACCTGCATGTAAACACTTTCTGGGGCTATAACACCAATTATACCATTTTAAATCCCGAAGTCAGAATAAGCTAAAATTTAGAGTTACACAGAAACATTACTGGGCCTACCTAGCAAAGGCTGTATAATATTTAGAAATCCAATTATAAAAACAATTTATTCTCCACCCCAAAGAGAATATCCTTTGCAAAAAAAGAAAATGAAAAAAGGCCCATGTGTGACTTGGGCCACTACAATCTCAGAAAGTTCTACTTGTTTTTCTATCTGATGTAAACTTGCCAGAATTCTGACACATGACTGGATTAGCTGTGTAAAATATAAGGAGAAAACTCACGAGTTTTAAGGGCCAGCAAGAGCTGATACAAAGCCAAATGGAAATAACATGTTTCTTTCCCTTCCATGCTAAAGTGGGTTAAGAAACAAGAGGGCAGAACCCTGGGCCAGTCAACATCAAAATACAGAGCCTCTTTCTCCCCTCCATTCTTCAAACTTAATTTCTTTGTCTTCTTAGGTTCAGCAAGTCCACTACGTCGTAAACCACTAGGGAAATAAGCAGGGTTGTTAAGGCATAACCGTGAGGAGGATGTAACATTTAACTTGTAGCTCATGTGTCAACAGAATAGGATGAGCTACTTCAGTGTTTATAAGGGATTTCTGAGAGTCTCCATGAATATTTCAATATTCATTTGTCAGTCTCCTGAGTCTATAAAGGAGGTTATACAGCAACGCAGGATATCACACGAGGAAGCTATTCAGTCAACTCTATTCATTAGAGATATGAAAATGAAAAGCAAATGCTTTTATTCCCAAGGAAGACAAAAGCAGTGCTCATTTGTGTCACCATTAGCTAGAGTCCAGAGCTTGGTCAGTGTACAGACTCTGGAAGCAGTGACTTCCATTAGTAAAACGCATCACCCACAAAGATATGACGGTAACCCTATCTCCTTAGGCTCTCCGTCAGCCAAAAGTAAATGTACCTGTACCAGCTGGCATAAATCCCAGACATAATACTGCTCATAAAGTGGAAGAGAAAATGCCAGTGTATGAAGCAGAAAGTAAGGTCATTTTGTTTATGTAATCTCTGAGAACATATATTTTTGTATCTATGGCATTGCTTTCCAATTTCTGATGCTGGGAAATAAATCAGTTTGTTGGGCATATTTAGAGTCATCAGGTTGATGAACAACTTATTTTCAAGTGTTCAGCTAAAAAAGCCCCTCTAATTCCACCACAGTTAAGTATCTAATTTGCAGGGAGCCGTGTGATGAGACCTGTTATCTTTCTGGCCTTCTCTACACAGATGGAACGTCATCCTTAATGTTTCTCATTTATCTTTTACAGCAACAGTAACTAATTGGCTTCCACTGGTGGCACATATTCACAGATACTCTGGACATTGGAGCCTTTTAGTATTAGAATCCTGGAAGCTAATTAAATTGGAAGTATGAAAGGGTGGAGTGGGGGGGTGTGGATGGAAAAGGGGAAAAAAGAACCAATCAAGAAGTACTTCTCAACTATAAGTAAGATACATTTAAAAAAAAAAACACACAAATGGCTCAAATGAACCTTTTGAAATTAGACAAGGCATAAGCCAATAAAATACAAAAAAGGCAAAAGTTTGAAAGCCTCAAAATAGGATGATCACTATGAGGTCATCTGAATGATGTTCAGGTCAGAAGGGGAATTACAGGGGCTATCCAGAGTTAAGCAGCAGGAGAAATAATAAGCTCTGGAAAGGTGACTAGGTTGGTTAAACATCAAAAGTTCCATTCAGAGGCAGGACAACAAAATAATCCTGTACACTTGTAGACATATCCCATACCAATGATGAACAGTATCAATTAAATCTCTAGAAAAAATAATCCTGTCCTTTATCAAAGGACATTGCTCTGCTCGTCAAGGTCTAGTTCTAAAAAGCGAATAATTTAAAGTTCTTCAGCATATCAAGAATTAAAAATAACCCCAGAAATTTAAAAATAAAAAGCATTTAAAATAACCAAAAGAAAGAAGAAAGATGCTTACCAGACTATCTAGTCCTCCTCCCAAGAGATCCACTGCTCCCATCTGCATGGAGGATACCTGTGGCACATTGACTGGGGGACCAAGGTCAAGGTTTAAAAGATCCCCCAGAAGGTCACCTTGAGAGGGGATAACCTGAGGCTGTTCCAGGTTGGTGGCAGTGGTGGTGCCAACAGGGCTGTCACCCGCATCAGTGCTGCAAGTCACACACAGAAAGAGGGGAAAAGAGAAAAGTCAGTTTCACCTGGGACATAGTAAGAAGGCAATGGGCGAAGGTCAGATATACAAAAACGGGAGGGGGAAAAAACTCTTATTCTATATAACTTCATCAGTCAATCAATTTTAATTGAGCACCTACTCTATAAGGGAGCACTGTAATGAGAACTCTGGGGAAATCTATCTTTTTTTTAAAAAAAAAGGAAATATATTTCCTGTCCTCAAATAACTTATAATCAAACAAACAAACAAAAAACCAGCATTCACAAAACAAGTGAAAAGCACACTCACTGCGTAAAAGCAGAAATGAGTATTGTGTGTCTGCACACTGACAGGATATAGATGAGAAGCAAAACAGAACCAGGTGGGGCTGATCCCAAAAGATTCTGAGAATGGTTTTATGGCTAGATTTTCAGAAACAGCATAGTTATGAGGAACTACCAGGGAGAGACCTTCAGAAAAAGAAAGGACAGCTTGTGCAAAGGCACAGAAATGAACAATTTGACTTCAGGGGTGGTGAAAAAATTATACTGGCAGGAGCAGATACTGTAATTGGTAAGATTTGGGGGAAGTAAAGATGAGGGAAATACAACTCTGAAAACAGGTCTGGAGAGTTAACTTTTATATGGTAGGCAATGCACAATCACTTTTATTTGTTGAACAAAGAACTAAAATTAACATTTAGAGGAACATTACCCAAGCAGCTGTGTGTATAACGGACTGAAGTTGGGAGAATGGACATGAAGATGAGCTAAGAGTGACCTAAACCGTTACTGCCACAACGATATAAACATAAAAATGAAGCGGTAGTTCCAAGAGATGTTAAATGGACTAGGGCGGGCGGAAATGATCTTAATAGATGGTGCTGGGTCAACTGAATAGCTGCGTGGGACAAAGATGAGCCTTGACTCCTGCACCTCACAACATCAACAAAAATTAGAGATAAATAAGACGTAAATGTGAAGGGGAAAATCAAGAGGATTTCTAAGACCTTGGAGAAGACAGAAGTTTCTACAAAAAGCTCTAACCATAAAAGAAAAAAAGTGATGAAATGGACTTCATTAAAATTGAGAACATTTCTTCTTCAAATGACAGCATTAAGAGAGAGTGAGAAAAGGTATTCTCCACAGACTGGGAGAAGTTTGCAAAATAGCCATCTGACAAAAGACCTGTATCCAAATTATATATAATTCCTACAAATCATTCGATCATTACATAAAGAATTCCTACAAAGATGATAACTCATTAAAAAATAAGGAAAAGATCAGGCATGACACAAAAGAGGATATACTAGCAGTCTATAAACATGAAAAGGTACTTGCATCTTTACTCATCAGGAAAATGCAAATTAAAACTATAAGACACCACTACAAACCAACCAGAATGGCTAAAATTAAAATGATTGACAATACCAAGTGCTGCTAAGGATGTGGATCACCTAGAACTCTTATACATTTCTGGAAGGAGTGTGCACTGGTACAATCACTTGGGAAAACTGGCAATATCTCCTATAGCTAAATATACATCTGTTCTATAACCCAGCAATTCCACTAAGTGTATACACAAAAGAAATGAGTATATAGGTCTACCAACAGAAATATATAGGAATATTCATAGCAGCTTTCTCCATAAGAGCCCCAAACTGGAAAAAACCCAAAGATACACCAACAGCAGATACAAATAAATTGTGGCATATGCAGGCAATGGGATACTATGCACTAATAAATAGGAATACACAACTGATAACATGGCATTAGAGTAGTCTCAGATAGTATACTGTGCAAAAAAGCTAGAAACAGAAGAGCAAATGCTGTATGGTTCCATTTACATGATGTTCAAGAAGAGGTAAAATTAATCTATAGTGAGAGAAATCAAAACAGTGGTTATCTCTGGAGGGTGGATATAACAGCAAAATGGCATGAGGAGTCTTCTGGGGTGCTGGAAATATCCTATATCTGATCAGAGTGGCGGTTATATGAGTGTATGCACACGTAAAAATCTATTGAGCTACACACTAAAGATTAGTGCACTAACACTAAGATTATTATAGATGACATATTAATTTAAAAAGTGAAAAAAACCAATGAAAATTTCAGGCTCACATGGCTTCACTGTGAATTATTCCAAACATTTAAGCAAAAAGTAAAACCAATCTTAGATAAACTTTGAAGTAGAATAGAGAATGACAATTGAAAAAATCTGAAAGTATTTCAGTTTTTTTGAATGTTAAGGAATTACCCCTAATTTTGGCTTGATAATATATTGTGATTTTATTTTAAGTCCTTACCTTTGAGCGATACCAAGTAAAGTACTCATTAGTGAAGTGATATGAGGTCTGGAATTTAATTTAAAATACTCCAGCTCCCTCAAAAAAAGAATTTGTGGGGGTAATAAATGAAACAAGATTGGCAAAATACTGATGACTGTTGAAACTGAGTGATGAGTACACGTGTTTGTTATACCATTCTATCTTGTATGTTTCCTAAGATTTATGTAATTTTTTAAAAACTAAAAAACCACTATAAAAATTCCATTAATAAACAAATGCTTTCTTAAAAAAAGAAAACCCTAGGTAGGTTCTGACAACACTTGAACAAAGAAGAATGAAGAATCAAACTCAGAAAAAACAAAAACGAAGAAGCGAAAGACTAGTGTTGCTCCTTATAAGAGGAATCTGGAGGGATGGTGGAGAAAATAGTATGTTGCTTTCAATTCTGTTACAAGTAGGGAAGTCCAACAGACAGCTAAGGAAAAGGCACTGGCAGTCAGAGTTACAGAAGTAAACTTGGGAAGAAATTCACACAGACGCCTCAGGTGAAATGAGCAGAGTAACACGGGGGTGCTGTGGTAAGAGCAGGGCGTCTAGAATAAGATGACTAGGACCTAGGGCTGACTCCACTAATTACCACTTGCATACATCACCTTGGGCAAGTGACAACCTCTCTGAGACAAAGCTTCCTCACCAATAAAATTAACAAAACAAAATTAACAGAATATATCAGTGGTAACTGTGCTTAGAAGATAAACCGCCTAAGGGAATACATAGAGAAGGTTCAGAATGAGCCTTGTGATATAACCAGAGATGAGAAGGAACACAAAACTGCAAAGATTAAAGAGAGAAAAACAATCTAAAAAAAAGAGGACTTAGGAGGAAAAAGCGTCAAGGAAGCCAAAAGGAGACCTATCTAGACTGGGGAGAGGGTGGGTACAAATAAAGCCAAAAATTAATAAGGAAGTCAAAAGGGGAAACAATTTCATATACACCTAGCAAGAAATATATGAAATCTCCATAAAGGGTATCCTCTGCCCATGAAATTCTATCATCTCTCAACATGTAGCGTTTGGGAAATGTGACAAAACACATGGATTTATCAGCACCTTTAAATAGAAGGCAGAACAGGTACATATTTTCCTCCACTCCAATAGACAGGTTAAGAGTATTATGAGAAGACAAAAGTGAGTTAGATGAAAAGAAGTAAATGATCTTATAGTTTCTACAAATTAAGAACATGATAAATCATTATTATGTATTTTTTCTGAACGGAAGACACAAGAAAACTAACATGAAAATCTTTCCCCATTGTGAAGGCATGGGAAATAACTGCATAAAACTGTCATCAAAGCAGTATTTTTAAAAGGTGAGATATTTCCAAGTTAGACAACTATTTACCATCTCATGCCCACAGAGCAGCTGACAAGTATAGTAAGCAATACTCAGCTAAAAAGCACTTTTCCCTTTCCCAAGTGATTTTAAAAGACCTCATGCAGTAAGCATTTTTAAGCCTCCAAGGTTTTATGGTGCAAATGTATTTCATGTCAGAGGCATATCACTTATTACCCTTAGGACGCAGAAGAAAGCCAGGTGATGTCAGTACTCTTACAGACATGCCATTTGCAGCAACATACCCATATTTATTTCAAAGGGGATTTTTCTGCACTTGTGTTTCTTTTTTAAAAACACAAAACAGGGCTTCCCTGGTGGTGCAGTGGTTGAGAGTCCGCCTGCTGATGCAGGGGACGCGGGTTCGTGCCCTGGTCTGGGAAGATCCCACGTGCCGCGGAGCGGCTGGACCCGTGAGCCATGGCCGCTGAGCCTGCGCGTCCGGAGTCTGTGCTCCACAACGGGAGAGGCCACAGCAGTGAGAGGCCCGCGTACCGCAAAAAACAAAAAAAACAAAACAAAAAACACAAAACAAGCACAAATGGATAAAAAAGGTCATCCAAAAAGGAACCACATAAGGAACTGTGAAGGTAACAAATTGAAGGCTATTAATCTGATAAAGACCTTATGTGAGAGACTGTGCTTCTTTTTACATACTGGTTCTCTCTTTGTGTTCTAGGCAGGGTTGTTTTTGTTTGTTGATTTGTTTCACTTTCCCCATCCCATCTGAGGGTCAAAGTTATCAGGAGAAAGGTAATTTAAATGGCAAACAACAGAAAGTCCATATCTATTTATCAAAACTTGAAGCACAGACTGGGAGATGTACTTAGAAGTTAAATGGTCATATCTAGCGAATGTTAAATATGCTTGCCTACGAGGTCAAACACCCTGTAACGAGGCCTGATCCTCATGAAACCACAAGTTTCCTTTGGGTGAAAATCACAGCACTGCCCTAAAACCAAAGATTCAACTCAAGGGCTAATGAAAGATTAATAATCATTTTCTTGGGTACTGCCCTTTTCTTTTTATCTGTGCCCATAGTCTGTTAAAACAGAGCTACAGTATTGTAAACGTTGACTACACTAATTTGTAAAGCAATAAATCCTACACTCTGGCTATTCATGAACCACTTAAACAGCAATATATATTAGACAATACAAGACACTCATAAACGGTGGAAGTGCAGATACTCTGACCACTCAGAGATCAAATCCTACTTAGATTTGAGGTTTATTATAATTAATGAAGGAAGATTCTGAAAAGATTCCAAAATACCCATTGTAAGAGTTTATTAGAGTACTGCCCCTCCCAAATTAAAATTTTAAGGTTATCTATAAAGCAAGAGTTCCATGTTACCGGACAGTCTGTTCATAATAGCATTTCCTTACTGATATGGAGCAATTTATTTTGGTAAAAGAGGTACAGGCAACTGAACAACTATGTCTACACAGAATCTAGGCTGCTCTTATAAAACAATCCTGCAAACATTATTTCGTTAACAGCTAGCTTTACAGCATAAGAGAAGTAGTATCTGCTAACTTCATCCATAAGCTTGAACCAAAGTTACAGTAAAGGATAAAAAATAGCTAAATGTATACATGGGCAGACCTCACTTTATTGCCCTTTGCAGATATTGCAGTCTTTACAAATTCAAAGTTTGTGGCAACCCTGCATGGTCAGATGATGATAAGCATTTTTTTAGCAATACAGTATTTTTAAATTAAGGTATGTAGACTTTTTCTTTAGACATAATAGTATTGCACATTTAATAGACTACAGTATAGTATAGACGTAACTTTTATATGCACTGAAAAAATAACAACAAAAAAATTCATGACACTTCATCGCAGTGGTCTGGAACTGGGAAAATTTCTAGCCTCATCTTTCTGGAGACTTAAGCAACTTTCAAACTTTATCCATTTAGAAAATCTTCACCACAATTTTCTAAAGGCACAACCTTACCTACCCTGAGATTAGAACACAGAGGGGCCTTTTAACCCACTGTTTGTGTGTGGTCACTAGTATTCAGATGAAGCCTCCAGGGCAGTAGAGTAGGTTTGCCAAATGCATAGCAAATTTTTCTAGGCTATAAAAGCTTGAGGAAGACCAACTTCGTCTAAACAGAGAATCACTTCTCCCTCAAACCTAGTTTACCTGCTTACCTCCCATGATGTACTGGCAAGTGTTTGCGATGGATTCCATGACTTCCTTCCACAAAAGCATTGGGCGGCTTATGGTACACTGAGGCCAAAGAACCAATGTGGCAGATGAGCTCATCCAACAGAGTTGGCTCAATAAGATCTGTCTCTTCAGAGATCAGTGGCTTCTCGGACAAGACTACTTCTTTGGCTGTGACAGGATCAGTTGAGAGAAGGCGCCAATAAATATAGCCCCGGTCTCGAAGGTCAGGATTATCAGAATCCTAATGAAAAGGCAAAGGCAAAAAGGTTTAAATGTAACCTTTCTCCATACAGAAAGCCAAACTGCTGGATTTATTACCAAGGCAATGCTGAAGTGATTTACGCAGAGTTGGCCGTTAAGAAGATATTTAGACTCAATATATTGTTAATAGAGTCATAATTCTGTAATCCCTAATGTTTCAAAGAATTTAAATATAAATTGAAGTGGGTTAGTTCTAAGACTCAAATTCAAAATGAAGTTGGGAAAAGGAAAATGAAGTTTAAGCCAGTAAAAATCAATTGCTTACGATGGCCTCAGGACATAAAAATAATGTTTTTAACTGCTTTAATATTAGCAGGATTATTCATGAAACACATCTTACATACATTTCACCCATACCTTCTTTCTTCATTCAAATATTTATTAAGTATCTCCTATGGAGACACTGGCTAGGCCCTGGAAATAAAGAGACAACACAGTGCCTGACTTCAATGAGCTCAAAGAATATTAATTATTACAATATAGTAAGAGAGGTACTATTACCTAAATAATTTTAAAATTCTGTTAAAGAGAGCACGTAAGTGCTTCTAAAAGGGGTGACACTTGAATTTAGTGGTCTCGTTTTTGTTTTGTCGCTGTTTGAAAATAATTTTATACATGGTCATGGCTAAGAAAAATTTATTATCAATGACACATCACAATTTAGAAATGTATAATACAAAAATAAGTCTCTCCCTATCATCCAACTCTACCCCACCTTAACTCCCCATCCCCCAAACAGCCATATTCACAGTGCACTATATATCTTACCAGAGAGCTCCCACACATACATATATTTACTTTATACAAAACCAGTTTCATAGTATATATACTGCTCCTCAAGCTGCTTTCCATATTGGCACACACAGCTGCCATTTTCCACTGTATATGCAGCACTGCATCATTATTTACTAGTGTCCTATTGATGAACATTTAGACTGTTGCCTCTTTCTCCCTCCTTCCTACTATTTATTTTTGCAATCATTACAAAGTGGCAATAAATATCCTGGTATCCACCTCTCAGAATGTCTATATAGTGGCATTCATTTATGCATGAATTGTTCCAGTGGTATCATTTATTATTAAAGGCGACAATCAGTCCCATTTCAATTACTGTATTTAAAACACATACAAAAATATTTTCTTTAAACTAGGCCAGGGTTTTTCCCATGAGTTTCTACATAAGCAGACGAACTGGTTTATAATTTAGCCATTTAAGGCACGTATTCATTCAGCTCAATACCGGAAGTGACCCTGCTGGTTTTATATAGATTTTCTTAATCATGTATTATTTAATTTGCACTCAAAATGGAGTGCTGGTTAAAAACAAAAAAGCATAAAGAACACTGAGATACAAGTTAATACAGTATAAAAATGGTAAATTTTACCTCAAGATAATCTTCATCACATTCATAGGTTGCGTTATTCTAACAGAAATGCACATATACATGTATCATTTATATCAAAATGTTTGTAGTATTTGAAATGCCAGGGTTAACAAAAGGAAACAGTGATACTATCCAATTTAAATGAGTTTGTTTTGTTGCTTGTTGGGAGGGGGGCGCATTTGCTCCTGAGGAAGTGTTTATAAATAGCAGCCTGAAACCTCCTCACTTAGATTTTCACTTGGAAACAAAGCGTGAATATTATGAAACATAAACAAGTTGATTTTTTAAAAGAGCAGAATACAAGTTTCTCCAAGTATCACATCAGGAAAGCAATCCCCTGCCCAGCTTTTATTGATATTTAAATTAAAAGTTAAATTTTAATCTGTATATTCAGTCCCCAAAGCATGTCATTTAAAATTTGTAGACTATGCAATGGAAATGAACACTACACATCACTTAACTGGGAAAACTTAATTTGCCTTTATATAGTAGTAAAGTTGTTAAACATATTAAAATAAACTACATAATAGTAGTTTATTTTTAACTACATAATACAGCTTAATAATATACTTAGCAAAATAATTTTTTTTTACTTCAAACTATTTCTCTCATATAGCTGGTACATATTTAACTAAATGGCCAAAAAAAAAAAAATTCCTGTGGGGATTCACAAAATATATACTTCTGTGAAAAAAGCTTGAGTCCCCCCCACAAATTCAAAACACTGCAACAGGACAAACTTCTGGAGGTAGAATCACTGGATCAAAGGGTATACGTACTGTAAATCTTAACAGACACTGACTTAAAAATTTAGTCCTATAAGAAATGAGAAAAGGAGTGCAAATTTTCCAGGACTAGAAGTGAAGAGTGGGCAAGGATCTCCACTGTCCAAACTCAGTTATCCTGAGGGGTGATCTGTTAGGACTACTATCAGCTGACCTTCACTGCCTCACTAATTCACATGGAGACCACGATAAATCAGGCCCAGTCAAGGCTAATGACAAGAAAATAGAAACCTTTTATGATTTTAAGGTGCCATTATGTGTTTGGTGACTCAGAAAATTTGGTTTTGGATCTACTGTACTGCTAGTCTCATAGGCCCCCGTAAGGATCTCGACAAAATAGTGTATTTCCAAAAATTTGAGAGCTTCCAAAACAATTTTTACCAGGCAAGCTCTGAAACAGTAATTCTTAAACTATAATGTGCATCAACATGTTAACACACCAGGAAAGCCATTGAAAGTGCAGATTCCAGAGTTTCTGATTCATTATGTCAGAAGTGGGGCCCAGGAACTTTTATTTTTAACAAGCAGCACAGGTGATTTTGATGATGACAGTCTCTAGTTCACAGATGGAAAAACTAAAGTGAACACTTCTTTTCCACGTACTAAAAAGAGCAATTACTAAAGTTTGGACACTTCTGTGCGTATTCTTTACTAATTCCTCTAAAACTATCAAAGCGAAAAGACAAATCTTTGAAATAAAGCCATGGATTCAAGGGTTGGTTTTCTTTTCCCCTAATAATATATATATATATATATATATATATTTTTTTTTTTTCTAACCTGTTGATCTCTGTCATTTAACTGGGGTGTTTAGACACGTTTTAATGTACTTATTGATATGGTTAGGTTTGGAACTGCCATCATTTCTTTTTTATTTGTCTTATCTGTTCTCTGCTCCCCTTTTATTCTTTTTTCTTTATTGTTGTTGTTTTTATAAATTTATTTATTTTTTGGTGCATTGGGTCTTCGTTGTTGGGTCTTCACTGCTGCACGTGGGCTTTCTCTGGTTGCCGCGAGCAGGGGCTACTCTCCGTTGCGGTGCGCAGGCTTCTCACTGCAGTGGCTTCCCCCGTTGCAGAGCTTGGGCTCTAGGCGCATGGGCTTCAGTAGCTGTGGCACGTGGGCTCAGTAGTTGTAGCCCGTGGGCTCCAGAGCACAGGCTCAGCAGTTGTGGCGCACGGGCTTGGCTGCTCCACGGCATGTGGGATCCTCCTGGACCAGGGCTTGAACCTGTGTGCCCTGCATTGGCAGGCGGACTCTCAACCACTGCACCACCAGGGAAGTCCCATAATATTTCTAATTATACCACCATTTTATTTAAAATTAGAAGCACAAAGATTTCACATATACTTCACTGAATTCTCAGCATAGATAAACAGTAGGATTAAGTCTACTATAAAGACAGAACAGTAGTTCGACAGAGAAATTTGCCCAGTCACGTCCTGAACCAGTGGATGTAGCAGAAACAGAACCCCACCAGCCAATTCAAATTAACGTAACTCAGCAGATCATGCTGCCCTCAACTTAAAAATGTATGGTTGCTAACATAAATATTAAATTAGGTTCTTATTTCACGAACTTGAGAAAAAAATTCCAGAGGAAAAGACTTATATAAATGTGCTTATTCTACTATGCTAATGCCTCATATTTCATTAACTGGACAGAAAAGGCAAGTCTAGAGAAACTGTTTACTAATTATTTATAGCCAAATATGAAATAATCATCCACAATAATCTTAAAACCTCTAAGTTCACTTAATTATACTGGCTTATGCACAACAATGCTTCAGGCAGGGAAGACAGGGAATGTGTATTCTCAAAAGTCATTCTTTTTTTTTTTTTTAATTTTTTTAATTTTTCCTTTTCTCTTTTTTTCTTTCAAACCCTTGTGTCGAGGGCTGACTTTCAATAGATCGCAGCGAGGGAGCTGCTCTGCTACGTACGAAACCCCGACCCAGAAGCAGGTCGTCTACGAATGGTTTAGCACCAGGTTCCCCACGAACGTGCGGTACGTGACGGGCGAGGGGGCGGCCGCCTTTCCGGCCGCACCCCGTGTCCCAGGACGAAGGGCTCTCCGCACCGGACCCCGGTCCCGACGCGCGGCGGGGCGCGCCGCGCCGCGCCCCGGGGGACGCGGGCGTCAGCCCGCCGGCGGGGACGGCGGGGGACCGGCTATCCGAGGCCAACCGAGGCTCCCGCGGCGCGCTGCCGTATCGTTCCGCCTGGGCGGGATTCTGACTTAGAGGCGTTCAGTCATAATCCCACAGATGGTAGCTTCGCCCCATCAAAAGTCATTCTTAACTTTCAGACTTGAGAAGCAGCATTAACAGAGTAGAAAAGGGCAAAGACTCTGGAGCCAGGCTACCTGGGTTTGAGTCCTAGTTCCATCCCATACTAACTGGGTCAGCCTCTCTATGTCTCAGTTTCCTCACCTATAAAATGGGAAGAGTAACAGTATTAACCCTTACTGAAAGCCTGACACATAGTAAGCACTATACAGATGACTGTTGTTACTAAGATTCTCTACTAGTCCTTGTACAGAAAATCTAGAATTAGGAACGTCTGATGGTTTATTTATACCCTGCCCTGTTCTAGAAAAGGATTTAGCAAAGCTTATAAAAATACATCTAAGGCTAGAGAACATAAATTAGAAGCAAAGGCAGAAAAATGCAAGCCACGATGATCCACACATTTTCTACAGGATATCCTTAAATTTTATTCTAAGGTTTCAAACATCTGATAGGAAAAACAAGTCTAATCAGATAAGCCATTCAGAGGGGCAGTTAATTATACACTAATGCATAAGAGAATCCAAAACTGGTTAGGAATTTTTTTAATGGGGTTTCATAAAGAAAAAAATATATAATGGAATAAATACTTTGATAACAGATCTAAAGAGGATAGTTTCTCATGACAACCCTTACTACAGGATGATGATATTAGTGTAATTCAGTAAAAACAATTCTAATAAGGGTCAAATACAATGCAGTCTAGATCCCCAGCTCTCTACTAATCTGGCTTGATTCAGTGGTAAATTTCAACATCTATAAGAACATAGGGAATCCTCCCTGAACACTTTATCTTAGGCAAATACTTTAATAAGAGTGAGTTTGAACTCTGACAAGAACCTAAGACACAGCTCTCCTATGCTGCCTGTTAAATACAGATACAGAGGCCTTAAGAGACAATGGAGATGAAGGCAGGGTTCAGAACTTGTGAATACAATAGAATCTACCAAAGACACTCACTTGATTATGAAGCTAGCCTTATCTATTCAGAAGTGAGTAGACAGGACTTCCCTGGTGGCACAGTGGTTAAGAATCTGCCTGCCAATGCAAGGGACACAGGTTCGAGCCCTGGTCTGGGAAAATCCCACATGCCACGGAGCAACTAAGCCCGTCTGCCACAACTACTGAAGCCCACGTGCCACAACTACTGGAGCCCGTGCTCTGCAACAAGAGAAGCCACCGCAATGAGAAGCCTGCGCACCACAACGAAGAGTAGCCCCTACTCGCTGCAACTAGAAAAAGCCCATGTGCAGCAACTAAGACCCGATGCAGCCAAAAGTAAATAAATAAATAATTAAATTTAAAAAGTGAGTAGAGAAGGAGCAAAGCCAAAATTCTTTTTAGAAAACTGTTCTAACTCCATCTTAACAGAGATACAAATGGGTAATCAAGGGTCTAAACTAGGAAATCTAGAATGCTCAATATACATAATATTAAATGACCATTGCCTTGGTGGTTATGGAAATTGCTTTGCTTCAGGCAAAAGGAAGTTTTAGAAAAAACACTTCAAAGAGCTCTAACAAATAAATTTTAAAAGATGTAAAATTAATAATAGGAAAGGTGTATCTATTTTCCAGTGTGGATAAATGTCAAGTGGCCTCTCAGCAGTTAAGACGATTTTGACTATTCCACACATACATAAACACAGAATCTTCAATTTGGCTGAGGCATGAATCTGTCACACAATGTAAGCCGAGACAGTCTCTTACCTGCTGAGTGATTCTAGGTCACCACCCAGCACTCCCATCTCTACATTTTCTCCTTCCTTCTTGTTTTTTACTTCTTGTGGTAACTTTCATGGAGGGCCAAATATTGCTGATGCTTTGAAACGTAGCCGTCAGGGGAGAGTTAAAACTTGAGATACTTTAATAAACAGAAATCCCATGATTCTTGAAGAAAATGAGATTTCTGAGAAAGCTAAGAGACTGTATAAATATGTATTTATCTGTGTTTAGGGAGTTTTCTGAAGTGTTAGTACATAGGCCTCGTTAAAGTCAATTTTACTATATTACCATCTAGAATAAACACAAGACTTCTTTGAATCTGGTTAATTTATACAGAGCTCTTTCTTTCATACAAAGGAGAGAGGCTCCAGGGCCTGTAGCAAAAGACAGAAATGGGGCTTCCCTGGTGGCGCAGTGGTTGAGGGTCCGCCTGCCGATGCAGGGGACGCGGGTTTGTGCCCCGGTCCGGGAGGATCCCACATGCCGCGGAGCGGCTGGGCCCGTGAGCCATGACCACTGAGCCTGTGTGTCCGGAGCCTGTGCTCCGCAGTGGGAGAGGCCACAGCAGTGAGAGGCCCGCGTACGGGAAAAAAAAAAAAAAAAAAAAGACAGAAGTGAACTTCAAGGCCCTAAGATGAAGTCAAATACATGGCTAATTTAATGGCAATCACCCTACAGAGTCTGTAATAAGCACTACACAATTAAGGAGGGGCAATTTCTATTCAAAATGGCCCCCTGTAGATGACCTATTAAACATTAACGTGAAAATTAACGTCTAACCTAAACTACTTTGATTCAGAAGATGACCAATTTCTGCTCTTAGTGCTAAGACATGCCTCATCAGTGATGGACAACCTCCCAGTCCACTTTTCATGGAGATATCGTGAGCCATGGCCTGCCCTTGACTCCACATACTCATATGGATGCTTCTTCACACTAACCATAATGGGGTCAAGTGAAGGTTTAGAGACTTGGGGAAATAGCACATTAAAAAGTTCGTTCATGGGCTTCCCTGGTGGCGCAGTGGCTGAGAGTCCGCCTGCCGATGCAGGGGACACGGGTTCGTGCCCCGGTCTGGGAAGATCCCACATGCCGCAGAGCGGCTAGGCCCGTGAGCCATGGCTGCTGAGCCTGCGCGTCCGGAGCCTGTGCTCTGCAGGGGGAGAGGCCACAGCAGTGAGAGGCCCGCCTACCGCAAAAAAAAAAAAAAAAAAAAAAAAAAAAAAAAAAAAAAAAGTTCGTTCATAAGTTGTTGGAGAAATGGAGAAAACTGAGAGGTACAAGGGGTGGAGTGGGACACCTCTCTTTTCTGTGAAGTGGATTTTCTGACATCCTTTAACTCAACTACTGTTGGTCAACTGCTCCTTAAAAGATAATCAAGCGATAATTCTCAGTAATGTTTACGTGCATCAGTAATCAGACAAGACAATTACCTTAATTTTTAGTTTCAGGTCTTCTTCACATTTGAGTTCATTGATTGTAAAACGTCTGTACTTGAATCAAGTGTCAGAAAGTAGCCTTTGACTCCAGCAGTTTTCTTGACTGTATTTTTTTCAGAGTTGTATAGCATATTCTATAAACAACTTATCTAATAATGTTGTCTGCTTTATAGTATTCCATTAAGTATTCAAATGCCTTATCTGCCCGTCGGACTTCTTTCCCTTAAAATGGATTCCTGGCATTTCTAAAGTTACATACTGTCAGACCAAAGAAGAACTTTGCATTTACCATGTGCCAAATGGTGCGCTTTGACCACTTAACAGGTGATGTACGGGCAACTACTCAAGGTTCACATTTGTGGTCTCAGTTTGGAACTGGGTTTCAAGAAGTGTACTA
This sequence comes from Mesoplodon bidens, assembly GCF_964165515.1. Lineage (NCBI taxonomy): Eukaryota > Metazoa > Chordata > Mammalia > Artiodactyla > Ziphiidae > Mesoplodon > Mesoplodon bidens. Next base: position 9,919,915 of record NC_138179.1, read on the forward strand.
AGTGCACACCTCAACCGTACTGATTAATGACAGGATTTACCAGATTTAGTCCTCCAACTGTGCTCATTACTGATGTGAAATAAAGCTCCCCAGAGCAAAAAAAAAAAAAAGGAAAGATGACAGCTCAGAATTAGGTTAAAGAACTATAAAAATTAGAGTTCAAATTCTGTTAATATACAACTATAAAGAGATGAAAGAGGAAAATGGTAAATTGAATATCTGAATCAGATTCCATGTGTAAACACACATCGTAACTCTTGACAGCCTGCTAAAGCCAGCCTGTTCTCAAATTCAATTAAGAACATTATTGGATCATGATGGACTGATCATTACACTAGTTACATCAGAATAAGTAATTACTTTGATTTCTGTGTATCCAGCTGGTTGCCACATTTCTGAAATCAGTACCCTCCCTAAAAGGACCAAAAATACTAAATAATTAAGGAAGCAGCATTAGCACTTTAAAATTACTTAAAGAGAAAGGCAACTTATCTAGAAGGTAGAACAGCATACAAGATACTTGTCAAAACATTTACCATCTCTACAGGGTACTTTCATTTGAAAGCTGAAATTAAGTCCCCCAGGACATACTGTGAGACTCAATGTCATGTTCACAGTCATGTCCTTCATTAACACTAAGGAGTCTAAGTTCAATTTTCATGAATTCTCATTAAAACCGGAGTCAGTCAATTCATTTAGAAGCCATACAACCAGTTTTAATTCAGTAGAATATGTAAAAGAGGCACTGTTTCTATTTTTTTAACAGAACCTAAAGACTGCACTGCTTCCGTTTACAATCTCTGCAAATGAACCTTCTTGGAAGAAGTTTCACAATTTCCTAGAATTTAAAACAAGACAAATCAACTCCATGCTTTTTTCAGATTTCTTACCTGTGTTGCCAAACTCAAGACCTGCTGTACCAGCTCCTGCGTTTCTGATGGTTTCTTGAGAAACAGCTTCACTATGGCAGTAAGCAGAGTGAGCTGTACCTAAGGAAATGTAATTTAATAGGTAAAGTGAAAGGCATTTGCATTATTCCATGAATTCCAAAGTGATATTTTCCCAAATATGACTTACTATGAGGTCTTTCTGACTTTGATTAAGAAACAAAGGTTAAAACTCAGCCAATATCAACAATAGCAGTCAAAGGTTTTCATCAACTGAAAACTCACTAGCCTCCTATCTCCAAGTTGCATTTTTTGGCATCAAAAACTGCTGGTTTGTTTCTGGCCCAGATAATCACCTGTATTTCTTAAAGTACATGCTAACATACTGATGGCAATAAAACTGGTTCCTGACCAAATTCTTTATTATTTACTTCTACCAAAAGCTACAACTTCCAGGGAATTAGGGAATCATTTATCATACTGAGGCAAGAGCCAAGAGAGTAGAATTATGCCAGATCACAACCAATTAAGAGTGGCACGCTAGGGCTTCCCTGGTGGCACAGTGGTTAAGAATCCGCCTACCAATGCAGGGGACACGGGTTTGAGCCCTGGTCCAGGAAGATCCCACATGCCGCAGAGCAACTAAGCCCATGAGCCACAACTACTGAAGCCTGCGCGCCTAGAGCTTGTGCTCCGCAACAAGAGAAGCCACCACAATGAGAAGCCCTCGCGCTGCAATGAAGAGTGGTCCCCGCTCGCGGCAACTAGAGAAAGCCCGTGCACAGCAACGGAAGACCCAATGCAGCCAAAAATAAATAAATAAGTAAATGAAACAAATCTATTACAAAAAAAAAAAGAATAAAAATTTTAAAATAATAATTAAAAACAAAAAAAGTCCCCTGCCGAACCACGAGACTACTGGCTGGTATATGTTCCTTGTAGGGCCTATTAAAATTACTATGACAGATTACACACATGAACTTCAATTTGCAGTGAGTACAAATGCCAGGGAAAAAGGTTTAATAATTTATCTGCTTCTCTGGGCCTTTGACTCGAAGGTCTCTCAGTTTTGGTAGAAGACAGACGGAAGATGGGAAGGAGTCTAACCATCCACAAAGAATCTTTTCAAACTGCACATGCCGGCCTTCACCCCAGACAAAAACACCAGCTGCGACTGAGCCACAACCATTACTAACAGCAATGGGTAATCATCTTTAGGTGACAGAAAATTAAAAAGTAATAACTACTGCTCTAAGTCAGTAGTTGTCAAAGTGTGGTTCTGGACTAGCAGCAGCAATAGCATCACCACCCTCAACCTTGTAAGAAATGAACATGCTTAGGCCCATCTCAGACCTACTGACTCAGAAACTCTAGGGGCGGGGCCCAGCAACCTGCCCTTTAATACAGGTTAAACACCAGTGCTTAGGTGCTTCTAAGGCTCATTAAAGTTTGAGAACCTTTGTCTAAATTAGGCAGGCTTGTTCCAACAGAAGTTAGCACAACTGAAAAAGGTCACCCCTTTTTGGGAGAAAAATGAACATACTATATGTGTATATAGCTTCACACACATGAAACTGCCTAACCTTTACCTTTCCGGAAATCGTCCCCAAAACATCTAATACATAAGATATAGATGGGAACTTACCTGGGTGCTTTCATCATGAAAACCTTCCAGGAAGCTCTCTAGCAACTCATCTGCATTGTCAATTCTTTCAGCATATTCTCCCACAATCCAAATCATGGCTGCTCGAGCGTCTGGCTCATCCAGTGAGTCTAAGTTCTCACACAAAGTGGCAATGATACTTTCATATCTGATATAACAAAATGGACTATGGTTACAGAAGGCAAAACTGAGAAGTGTATTTAACAATGAAGCCTAAAAAGCAAAAAACCATGGACGAGGTACCCTAAACCACCACCAAACTACAAAGACTTTTAGTCAAGAGAATGTACAGGCTTTAAAGCCAGAAAATTATAAATGTCTTCAATTTTCCTTCAATTATGTTTTAATAACTAGACCATAAATCTTTATAAAAGCTTATCAGATATTCTTTTCACAAGGAAAAACTAACCAATGGTTTAAGATTATACCACTACCTTACATTTCTCACAGTCTTTCTCATAACTAGATCAGAGAATTTTCCTATTACTTCATTTTACCTTCATCGTAGAGGAACAGAAATTCCACTTTACTTACTATTAGGAAAATGGAGTCAGACAACAATAGCATCCAGAAACAGTAATTTTGTCTCTTATCCACCTATCTCTGCTTTCTATAGAGATCTTTATGTTCCTTCCTTCCAAGGCACCCACACTAATGACCTGTTTTTCTAAAGAAATAAGCAATTCAAGTATTTATTTTTACAGGTCTATAGCTCTCATCCTTTACCATGTTAAATCCATCTCCTTGGCTAATGTAGTTTGTTTTTTCTGTTTGTCTGTTTGTTTATTTGTTTTGCAGTACGTGGGCCTCTCCCGTTGCGGAGCACAGGCTCCGGACACGCAGGCTCAGCGGCCATGGCTCACGGGCCCAGCCACTCCGCAGCACGTGGGATCCTCCTGGACCGGGGCACGAACCCGTGTCCCCTGCATCGGCAGGCAGACTCTCAACCACTGCACCACCGGGGAAGCCCGGCTAATGTAGTTTTAAACATCAGAATGAAATTGTATAATAAATGAGATACGGACAACTGAACAATACACTTAATTGTTTGCCCTATTTGCACTGATTAAACCAGGTTCTTGATAATGCTTTCTTAAAATTAAACTATCATAATCCCTCAGTAATACAAACCAGAAATGGACACATTTCTTTACCAAGCATATTAAGATGTACACCTCCCCACTTAATCAAGAGGTTTAGAAACCCAACCCTCCTCTTTCCTGGGAGAGTGGTAAAAGTATATGATCCTTTTTCCAAAAATACCATTTCTAGAACTAAAAAATAAATAAATAAATAAATAAATAAATATGTGTATATATATAGTATATATCATGCTTAATAAACCACTACCTTATTAAAATATTTCTTCTAATTCTGAGTCCACCCCTAAGCTAACTAACTGCAAGTCACTTCACTTCACATGATCTTTAATGATGATCAGAAGCCTTAGCACAGTTCATCTCTATGATTATAAAGTAAAATGAGATTTAGGATGCTTATAAGATCCGCTCTCATTTCACCCTTTCAGATTCCTTAATTGTTTGCCTTCAAAAGCGAATCTGAAAAAGTATTTTTGTTTCATAACTAAGAGGCCTCAATGTGAAACTTTTTGTGCGGTGGAAATGCCGGTTTTGCATATCTTAATGCAAGCAGCTGCAACACTTCAGAAAAGGCCTGAAACTCTGACAATTCATTGGTGCATGTTCGGTAAGTCTCTACAGGTAACACACTAAGGGGACAGCGGACCTGTCACCTCCCTGGCTTTTACAGTAGGTGACCATAAAAGTTAGTATTCAAACTGAGACGTGTCTGAGAGTGAAAAGGGGCACAATTATTAATTATGCCCGGTAAGAGGCGCAAAATGGATTATGCCCAGACAACCTGGAATATATGGTATCCTTATTTAATAGTAACTTCATCACCAAAGAACCTGGCTAACGTTAATATATGCCAATTGACAATGCATATTCAGACAGAGCTTCAATTCTTCTAAAAGTGATAAAGCAGGGTGAAAAATCAGATTTTAATCCTTGTGCTAACCAACTTATATGTTTCTGAGTTTTAATAAAGTATTCAGTTATGACCACTTACTTTACAAAGACTAATTCTTACCTAGCCAACCTCAAAGTGCCTTACTTAAACATTTCCTAAAGGATCTAAGGAAGAGGGGCAGAAGTGTCTGGACGTACTTGTTGGGGTATTTGCGGAAGATATCCCTGATGACAACAATCGCCTCTTGGACCACATAATTTACTTTGGTTTGGATGAGATCAAGCAGTGTGCTTACACAGCGCTCTGCAGATTGCTGCAAAGAGGAACATAATGAGAAGTCAGATGATCTATCCAATAACACAACCTCAACATAAAAAATATTTTTTTGGAACATTCAGGTGTATCAACTAAACTAGACTAAAAGATGAGGCACTTAATTTGACCACACTATACTAGAGGCTGGGTTATCTGATGGAGATATACAGAAGTTCTAGATATACTCCAAATTTTACTCATTACAAGAGACAGTTCAAGTGAAAAAGATCATCTTGGATAGCCAGGATGACAGAATTGAGAAGAAAGCATAAGTCAAGGTAGAAGGAAAGAATAAGAATGAAAGAATAAGCCAAAGTTGGAGGTCTTTATCTGCAGTTCATGAATGAGCACAGACAGAAGGCATCTTTAAACCTCTTGAAATGAAACTGCCAAATTTCATTTGTGCACACAAGCATATATATATTTTCCTGGGACAAGGTTTACAGTTTTCATTATATTTTCAAAGTTATCTGTGACTCAAAAAACTCTAAGAAAAATCTGCCATCTTCTGGGCTATATAACTGAAAGTCTACGGCCTTAGATAAACTGCAACTTTCCACGGCCTATGGTTCATCTATAAAATAGAATTTAATCTACTAGTCTTTTATTAATGAAGGGAATATGGAAGAATACAAGTGACAAAACTAATGTATTGAAACAATAAGTCATAGTTTTTAAAAGAAGGGTTCCAGAAGAGAGATCCTAAAAACCAAGGACTGATTTATCATATATTACAATGTATTATGATGGGTCATTCCATTATATGCCTCCTGATAAGATGCAATAGGAAATTCACAGCAGCATCTAAGAGGTGTTCTTGCCAAAAACACTGAACATGAATATTACCAAGCCTCTAGATTTAATTTTCTAAAGGGGATGAAGGAATGAGATAAACAACATCACTAAAATACTATCAGCCAAGTCTAGACTCTGGAAAATTCTACAAGCCTAATGATCTGTCCTTTCAATAAGTGGCACCCAAATCAGTAAGTAAAGACTTAAGAGACATATTAACCAAATGCAATGTATAGCTAGCTCTTGTTTAGATTTTGATTTGAACAAGGCAACTGTAAGAAGACATTAAGACACAATTAGGGAAAACTGAACATGGACTAGGTATTTAATGAGATTAAGAGTTACTGTTTGTTGAGTACGGTAAGGATATCATGACAATTTTTTTTTAGAGGACCTTATCTATTAGGTATACACATTGGACTACTCTAATAAGATCGTATCTGAGACCTGCATTAAAATTTAACAGTAACCCACTCCCTTGAAGGGGGAGGGAGAGGGAGAAGATCAAATGGGAACAGCAATGTGTTGATATTTGTTCAAGATGGACGGTGGAATTTTACCTTAGTGTATACCTAAAAATTTCTGTAATAAAATCTTCTAAAGGTACTATAATTTAAACCATTCCAAGCAATATAACGAAAACAAAATTGCATCTTGAGGTTATTTATATGAGGTCATATATATGATGATTCTGTTCTCTTTTATTATTGTGGTTTTCCCATTTTTGAATTCTATTTTATTCATTTTCAACTAGTTATTTCCTGTGCTGTTATTACAACAGCAAAACAGTTGGGAAATTTTAAATATAAAAGTTATGATAAATTATAAAGCATGTAAGGGTTAAATTATCAAATTAGATAGTACAAATAAAGTACTCAGCATAGGGCCTGATAGAAAGCTAACATTTACTGAACCCTTAGTTTCATTATTATAATAAAAATAAACAAAAGGCCATCTCCCATGATGCATCAATATTCAAAAACATTTAAGTCTAGGATAGTAATTTTCAAGCAAATTGTCATCTCACCTATGTTGCTTTTGATTAAATTTTAAAAACACCATTAAAGCAGTATGGCAGAGGAACAAAAGTAAATATCCAATCATTGTATATACAAAGTAAGTCCAGAAACAGAGAAAGGCATACAGACATATAAAATTTGGTATATGATAAAGACAACATTTCATAACAGTAAGGAAAGGATGAATTGTTCTGGTGTTTGATCCCCACACTCTTATCCTTAACCAAACCACTGCCATTAAAGTAGAAAATAAGTGAATTTTATATAACTTTGAGTGAAGCACAATTTTCTAGGTGTGCCACTAAAGATATCATTGGGAGAGGGACTTCCCTGGTGGCTCAGTGGTTAAGAATCCGCCTGCCAATGCAGGGGACACGGGTTCGAGCCCTGGTCCAGGAAGATCCCACATGCCACAAAGCCCGTGACAACTACTGAGCCTGTGCTCTAGAGCCCGCGAGCCAAAACTACTGAGGCTGCATGCCACAACTACTGAAGCCCGAGCACCTAGAGCCTATGCTCCGCAACAAGAGAAGCCACCGCAAGGAGAAGCCCGCGCACCGCGACGAAGAGTAGCCCCCGCTCTCCGCAACTAGAGAAAGCCCACACACAGCAACGAAGACCCAATGCAGCCCAAAATAAATAAATAAATAAATGTATTATTTTTTTTAAAAAAAGATATTGAGAGAAAATGGATAGAACTCACTACATAGGAAATGCGAACTCTTATGCATCAAGAAGTCAAATGAAATCAAAAGGAAAATAATTGGGAAAATAACTATTAATGAAATGAAGGGGTATTAAATGAATTAATACCTTTAATTAATTATAAAAAACTTTAAAAAATCAATGTGGAAAAGATAACACGTTGAAAAAAGATACACACGCCTTGAAAAAGCAATTCCAAATGGCTAAGCGTAATGAAAAAAATGTCACCTCAACTAGAGATTAAAGATTTAGCTACAAGGATCCTCCTTATAACCATTATTTGCAAAAAGAGCAGAAACAACTTTAAGGTCCATACAGGAAGGGAAAGGCTAAATAATTATGAAGCAATCACACAGTATGTCTACAAACCACTAAAAATGATGTAAAATATTATCAGTAACATGGGAAAATGTCCATGTATAATAAGCAAAAAAAGCAGACTACAAAACATAATAGCATTTGTAGAATGATCTCGTTTTTGTAAAAAAACACACCTGTTTATGGAGGACTATGTAAACAAAGACTTAAAATCACGTCCACCTCAGCTCTGGGAGGGTAGAATAGGGGTAGGAGAAAGCAGTGTTCTACTTTTAACTTGTCTTTTTTTATGATTTTATGTAGTAAATACATATGCTTTGCTTGCATAAGACATAAGTCAGTACCTTATCTCGAGCTACAAAAATGAGAAATGGTAAACACCAAAGAACAGAAGAGTGGGAAGTGAGGAATACCTTAACTTAGTGACTTAACCTCTCTCAAACGAAACCAAACATATAAATAAATCTCGCAAACAAATAAAATCATTTTATTTGTAAGAAAAGGAGGGCAGGGGTTTATTTCCTCCTTAAAGAAACAGGTATACACTGTAATATATACAGCTTTAAATCTGTCAGTCATACCTCAATAAAGCTGGAGGTGGGGTGGAGAGTAAAATCTATTAAAAAAAACAACCAAACAAAAAAGAATAGGCAGAAGTCACTGAAAAAACAGTACTATGAAATTGCTTATTCAGTGTTATTTATTGACTCAATGGCTTATGCTTAATCTTTAACCTAACCAACTTAATATGATAAAATTATACATTTTTTTCACCTCAGGATACTTAAAGCAACAAGGAAACACCTGTACTTACAGTCATGATAAAAAACAACTCCAACTCTTAACACCCAAATTTTACAATAGGCCCTGTTATCTTAGCTAAGCACTAAACTAAAATTCTTTTTTTCTCATCTGTCATATCTTTGAAACCAACTACACATTAAAAAAGGGTCAGATGCCCTGAGAGAAAAGCAGCAGCTCCGTCTGGAAGCTACAGAGAAAGGCTATTACAATTCCCTCACTGGTTCTTGCCCTTGTCCCATGGATAGGTTAGTTAAAAACAGGCAATCACTGCCTCTCCTGCCCCAATAACTGTGTCTGGACTAGGCAACTCTTTCCAACTAATAACTTACATGATTTAACCAGTTCTAAGAAAAGTTCTTAGGCAAATCCAGGTAACTGGAGATAAAAGAACACTAGCTAAAAGGCAGGATTCTTGAAGGCTGATCTTAAGCTTCCAAAGGAAGTTCATTCCTCACACACTCATATTCCCACCAGGGCACCCTGAATCAAAGGAAGAAGTGAGAGCCACCAGAAGTTCATCTCTTCCAGAAGATGATGGATAACTTTTCCATTTAGTCACGATAGACAGTACTAACAGCCGCTAGGAACCTAGATGCTTTGAGAACACTTTCTAGTAATTCCAGGGATAGAAAAATCCCTTTAACTTTGGAATGAGACTCTTTGCAAGAGCACTGTCAGAGAGGTTAGTAAGACAATGACATTCTGGCAGTGAAAAGCACAAAATGACACTTCTGCTACCAAAATAGCTCTGAAAATTGTCTGCATTAATACCATAAGCAGGTGGCTATTCCACAATGAGAAAAGAAAAAAGGTTAAGTAGTGGTGGTAAGTTAAGAAGTGTGGTAGTAAAAAAAAAAGATGTAACACATCAAGATCCAATAAACAGATTTGCCCATTTCTCAAATGGAGCAACAGAAGTATATATTAAGTATCTGAAGCAACTGAGCTAGCAGAACCAGAAGTAGAAACCAGGATTAATTAACTTCTTGCTGTAACGACTAGTCTACTAAATGATTTATCAGTGGTAACTATATGAAGCAGCATTCAGTAAATAAAAACAAGGAAGGCCAATTAGGAATTTGGCTTTCAGAGACACTTCTCTGACACAGCATGTTTCCTTCTGTTCCTGTGAAGCACTGGTCATACGGTACAAATTATTTTAGTAACTATCCTTGTGAAATCATATGGTCCAATCTGACTCAACGGAGAACTGTAGGGACTTCCCTGGTGGTGCAGTGGTTAAGAATCCGCCTGCCAATGCAGGGGACACGGGTTGGAGCCCTGGTCCAGGAAGATCCCACATACGGCGAAGCAAATAAGCCAGTGCACCACAACTACTAAGCCTGTGCTCTACAGCCCACAAGCCACAACTACTGAGGCCGCGTGCTGCAACTACCGAGGCTCGCGTGCCTAGAGTCCGTGCTCTACCACAGGAGAAGCCCCTGTGCACCGCAACGAAGAGTAGCCCCCACTCACCACGACTAGAGAAAGCCCACGCGCAGCAATGAAGACCCAACGCAGCCAATAAATAAATAATTAAATAAAATGTCAAAAGAAAAAAGCAGAATTGCACATTGTCAAGTAGTAAGAACAAGTATGGAGCTCTGAATCCACAATATCGTTGTGAACAGAAGCCATCATTAATTGCAACAAACTTCTGAATGAGGAAGAACAACAGAGGCTTGGTGACTGATGAAGCAGTGCATTTTAAGTTGTAGCCCTTAATACCTACTGCAAGGCTGCAACCAAGCTAGAACCAATATGCCCTCTAAGACCACAGAGAAGCTCTTCAAGAGGACTTCCAAGTAAAGATCAACTCCCTGCCCTAAAGCAGAAACCTGCTAGTCAACAGCCCTGCCTATGTGCACAGAAGTCCTGACAACTTTTCTGTCATCTCATTTTTAATATAAATAGGCAGCAATTTACTGTAAGTATGGTATACATGTCAATTAAAAAATCATATATAGACATGCAACCATCACCATGAAATACTCCAGATAATTAAATTCAAACTGCAGAAACAAAACCAAAAACTGTGATTCACATCACAAGAGATTTAAGAAACTACTGCAACCGCAAAAAAAGGAATGCTATGAAAAAGTACCCGTAACAAGAAACAGCAATGAAGGGAGGCTGTATGGAAAGACGGCTATGCAGAAGACAAGAAAGCAACCACCCAGACTGGAGTAAGAACTGGAAGGACAGAGGACTGGAAGAGAGAAGGGTCTAGAACAAAAGAAAAGTTTTATTAATTTGATATTATGCTTGAAAAGCTGGAAGAAGATAGGAGTGCAATGAAGTCACAATGAAATTAAAAAAACAACAACAACAAAGGCCATTATAAACTCCAGAAAAAACAAAAGCCTTTACAAGAAAGAAAACGCAACCATTTGATTGTGTAGGCTCTACATATTTACAGGCATAATACGCACAGTAAGCTTTGCAAGACTCCAGTTGATAGGACAAGAAATAAAGGTATATTATCTCAATTTACAAAGATAATGTAGGAACAAAAACCTCATGATATAACTATACAGGGGATCTATACAGAAGGGTAGAAGTAGGAGTGACGGAGTATATGAACTAAGTTGCTTCTCTCATAGCGGAAAGTTAATAGACAATGTCTACAATTGGCAAATCAATAAATAGTAGCGTGAGGATATTAGAGATACGGAAGTAATCAAAATAACTAAAACTAGGAACAGAGTTAAACATGATTCCCTCGGGAAAGAGAGGGACCAGGGACGGCTGTTTTTCATTAAAAATTCTTTAATATTTTAACAATGTGCTTTATTATTTTGATAAACTTAAAAATGTATTTTAAGGACAGAGGTGGAGAGAATACCGAGAGTCCCACAACGTGATCACAACGACCATGGGACACTTACCTCCACCTTGATGGCACACCGTCCGATGGCCCGCACAGCTTTGCGCACAAAGTCGACATCCACCTCTGTGGCATATTCCTTCAGTTCTGCCAGAACCTGTTAAAAAATCCATGAAGCGAACAATCATTAAGGATTCTCCAACAGCAATTTCATGGCCTAGGTTTTTCTGAAGTCCAGATCTTAAGATCTAAGTTATTAGATCTTAACTTGAATCTACTTTAAGTCTGACCTGAGCAATGTTGGCTTGGGATGCCAAACGAATCATGATGTCCAATTTCTCTAGTTTCACGTAGATGGGATCATTGTACTTCACAAAGAAAACTTTGATCTCCTGCTTCAAGATTTCAGGCCTGTGGTACACAGAAACACAAGATAAGAAAGGTGAGGCATATATTGATATATCCTTCTGAGTCTGCATTAATACCTAACCTGTGCTTCTCTGCTCTCCACTCACACACTCCACTCCAGGGAAAAAAACTCAAAAACTTCCTCTACACCCCTCTAACCTGATCCATCTGGCAGACTATTTTTATCCTTTTTAAGGAGTAAAGTATATATTGCCAAGAAGAACCACTGGAAGAACAACAACCTGATCCAAATTGAACCATATTAAGCAGACATTAGCTATCATACAACTATGAGTTCCTTCAGAAAAGAAACTAAATTGTACAGCAACACCAGGCATTCATCGTAGGAACACTCTAAAATCAACTGTTAGCCTCCTGACCCTGGGCAAGTTGCCTGCCATATAGTATTTTCATTTCCATACATTAAACAGAGTTTTAACACAGTCCTCTTTAATACTGATGTTATTAAGTTTAATTCAAAATTACAAACACTTTAATCACCAATTCATTTTTTCCCAACCTTTTCTGGACGATTAGGTTAATGTTCCTCAGGGCGACGTACTGCACCTCTGGCTCCCCAGACAGCAAAGTGACAAGTGGAGGGGCCAACTTCTTCAGCAGCATATTGTAGTAGTCAGAGTCCTTGGGTAACAACTCTAGAAATTTCATTAGGACTTTTACTGCTGAAAGCACCACTGCTGAGTTGGCATGAGATAGCCGAGGAGTTACCCGCTCACAGATACTGAGGACAGAAAATGAAAATTAGTACCTTAAATTATAATTTCTTTGCTCAATCCAATCTATACGGTAATGTTGTCAGAGGTTCCCATAGCCCAGGTATAAAGAAATTAGAAAATCAGTTAGAAAAGTCAAAACTCCACACATAGGTAAATTTGGGATCCAACACTGCAGACGCCTCAATCCCAACAAACTACAAACAGAGTAGGGCTATCAGAAGACTTTAAGAAACCAGCAATAAGGGATGTTCAAACTGGAAGGAAACTAGCCAATACCCCAAACACCTGAAGCTCACACCATTTACCTTCCTATTTTATAGTCCTCTCTGTCTCCCCATATTACGTAAGGGCTCCCTGCCTCACAGCCCATTTCTCCTCAGCCTATACGAAGTCAAATTAAGCATTCTGAGAGTTATTTCATAGTGAGAGATATCAACCAACGGTGGCTGAAGTTTCACTGTAAGATGCAGAAGGAGATGGGCTGACAGGGAAAACCACCCAACCTCTTGCATTCAGCATAAGGGAATCTCGGAAAGGGTGTTTGTTTGTTTTTAACAACACAATACCACTGCAATACTCTCTCAACCTCATCCCCTTCTCCTAGTCCCTGCCACCTACACTTAAATGTCTCATAAAATATAGAATATTTAGTTATCCATTGAGGGTTCTTCAGAAATTAACCTAATTTTGATAGCTCTGAGGCAACGTGAGTGGCTAGCTGACTCAGTTAAGGACACAAGATAAGTAAGCTGTGTTTTTCTCCCTTCCTCCTGTATCTACTTGGCTGACTCCCTGACCTCCTTTAGGTCTTTATACAAATGCTACCTCCTCAGGGAGACCTTTCCTGACCACCCAGCATTTGCTAGATCTCTTCCTTACTTTACCTTTCTTGTTAGCACTTATCATCATCCGACCTATTCTATGCTGTATTACGTATACAGATTATATATACTCCTGCCCTATCCCTCAGAATAAGTGTTCCATAAGAGCTATGATTTTTGTCTGTCCACTGCTATATCCTCAGAGCCTAGAACAATGCCTGGCATACAGCATAGGCTCAATAAATATTTGCTGAGTGAATGAGTGTGAGATGTCAATGACCAAGAGAAACTAAAATGGTATGTAAAGTTCTTTCCAGAAGATATTTGTACTTTCAGTGATAGAAAGAAACTATCAGGGTGAGCTCTGGTTAAATCCAGAGGGAACAATTTCCCAGACAAGTGAAGAGCACTTACACTATAGTAGCTTGAGCTTTAGCCGGGCAAGGAAGGTTCCTATCTACCATAATTAAAATGAAGAGCCAGGGCTTCCCTGGTGGCGCAGTGGTTGAGGGTCTGCCTACCGATGCAGGGGACACGGGTTCGTGCCCCGGTCCGGGAAGACCCCACATGCCGCGGAGCGGCTGGGCCCGTGAGCCATGGCCGCTGAGCCTGCGCGTCCGGAGCCTGTGCTCCGCAATGGGAGAGGCCACAGCGATGAGAGGCCCGCGTACCACAAAAAAATAAATAAATAAAATAAAATAAAATGAAAAGCCAACAATTCTTCAGAATTATTTTGCCTAGTACAGTGCCTACATACACAAAGTGCTCAGTAAAAACTGATGATACCTCCAATTCTGTAAACTAAAATGTATGTATGTGTATATGAAATTTAGTAGTCAGTATCTGATAGTCAAAGAAAATCTGCAACACTGAAGTGGTAGAGAGCTGAGCAGAACAATCCAGGTGTGCCTTCCAAAATCTTCTCCAAATTCAGACTGATGTGATTCTTATATCTAACGGAAGACATCATACATTTTGCTGGCTCCAACACAGTTTCTCTAGTGCTAATTATAGGTATAAGGCAGCTCAATAACTAGTATCAAGCCACTTACTATGTATCTAAAAGAACGAAAATTTTGTTACTACAGTGAGAGACACTCAAAAAACCTTTGTTTGCCAAATGGCTAGGAATTGCTGTATGGGAGATGTGAGACCATGATGAGGGAGAGTTTTTTCAGAGGGTTGTAACTATCCTGTTCAAAAAAGAAATGAAAAATACACATCTCCTCTTAAGAAGAGCTATTTTTTGCATGGTTTACTCTATCACCTAAAATGTCCCTAAATACATTGAGAAAATACCACAGGATAGCAATATATATCCCATAAGCCACTGATTTTCTCAACGTAACAGACCCTTATTCTAATACAGACTTACTAGAAATTATTGAACCAGGCAAGACTCCTAGATACTATCCAGAAAAACAGACTGACCTCTGAGCCTCCCGGTCATCTTTAGGGTTGTAATTAGACAGGCAGTCCAGGATGAAAATCTGGCCCCATTCGGTGCACTCATTCAGGGCTGTCAGTAGCTTATTAATGTTCTGTGGATTCAGATCGAGTAAGTTGCTGTTTGGGTGAGATTCACTGATTTCAGATAATGCTGCTACAGCATTAGCCACCACCTGGGAAAGAAGCAGATATGACCTTGATTTGTCAAGAACAGTACAACTATTTCTCTGGATCACTTCATAGATCTCAACTCAACAACTATTTCTCTGGATCACTTCATAGATCTCAACTCATAACCGTTCCTGAACATTTTACCCAGTCAGCTAGAAAGAGATATACTGCTTTCAAAACGTATAATAAACCACCAATGATGGCATATATAGCTTCCTCATGGTCAGGCAACACAGAATTAAAACAATTCACATATTAGCAGAGAGTCCCTCATGATTTACTATTAAAACAATAATAATTTTAATAGTAGTCAAAACTATCAGTAGAATTAAGACACGTGAACAGCTGTAAAAGAAGTGAAGGTTAGGGACTTCCCTGGCAGTCCAGTGGTTAAGACTCGTGCTTCCACTGCAGAGGGGCATGGGTTCAATCCCTGGTTGGAGAACTAAGATCCCACATGCCTCGCAGCCAAAACAAAACAAAAAACACAAAACAGTGCAGTTTAAATATGAAACATGTACATTAGGCAATGGAAAGAAAAATCTAGGCCAAACAATTTTACAGGTGTATGGGTGTGCATGTACTGGGGGGTGGGGAGGCGATACTTCCGGTGTCAGTCACACCTTAAGTCTCAGAGTAAGAAAATGTGACCTTGAAACCATAGTTCACTGTAACATGACGTTGGGCAAGCACATAATCTCCATGAAATTCAATTTCCTCATCTGAAAATGGGATAATTTAATCCACCTCACAGATTAGCTTTAGTTTGAGGATAAAATCAGATGCCTTATGTATAAGTGCTTTCTACAAAGCCTTATAGAAAGTTAAGGTGGTAATATTACCATAATTCATCAAGACTGAGTTGCACAGTTTTTCATATTAACATCTCTGAAGTTGGGATATATTTAATAATCAACAGTATGTCAGCTTAATAGGAGGTATTTTTCTTTCTACGTAACACAGGAAATAACAATGCATCTTAGAATCAATGAAATATGGTACCTCAAATGTATCCTTAACTCAGGCACTATGATAAATGAAAAATTGCTACCAAATATAAGAAAGTACACTTGTATCCTGACTTACAGACCCAGAAATCCATACTAGCTGCAAGAAAAAAAAGTGGACACTTGATCAAAATTACAGATTATGTCTAATTTAACTAAGAAATCTACAACCAATGAATGTTTAAAGTAATTTTAAGATTATAAAAACACCCAAAAATAGACAAAAAACTATAGCTCTGTACAAGTGAATTTAAAACCACATTTTGCAGTGAGGCTCTCAGCTGTCACTAAATATTAGCACAGTAAGGCTATATATAAATATTCTGTAAGCATAAATGAGATGCAATAGGTAGCAGCTTCATTAATTATGTATATTGAAAAGATTCCCAAAAATGTCAACTCATTTTTAGTTCTTACTAAAGTCCCTGTTAAAAGCTTGAGAAACTAAGAGTGGTATGATTATCCTTTTGCTAGCAAGAGAAGAAACATAATGGTTACAGTTTAGCTGTTGATTTTAATATCCGTATCACTTGGGTACTCTGCAGATTATCCCAGTATATGATTTTACCTAGAAGATAAATTCTAGAGAATATGATTTTTTAAATCAAATAATACATTCATGACAGTATCCATTAACTAAGATAATGATGTCACAAATGGAATCACCTTCAGTTATAATTTAGTGATCAGGACAAAAAATTCCAAGATGAAAAAAAATCAAAAGTTCACTTGGTAAGTATGATTATGGATATAATATTTTATTGTTATTAAGACAAATCGAGAAGGATTATCTAGTCCACCTATCACATGGTAGCAGGCATGAGGTTCTTTCCTGACTTAATTTTTGTTTGCCAACCACACCATCAAGCATGGCCTTTAGTAAAAATTAAAAAAGCATGAAAAGTGAAACAATAATCTCCATCATCTCAGTGCTTTACATGCAGGGAAAAGAGACTGTGTTTCCCCTGTATAATACGCTTAATACACTGGATTACAGGATAAAGGATCAAAATGTCACACTGCAAGAACAAATGCCTGTTTTCCTCTCTCGCTGCCAACACACGCCCAGTCTTGGTTACCAGTTCGTCCAAAACAAATGTCCTGTCACAACTTACCATTTCTGCCAGTCAAATTTTTTTAATGTTAGAAAAAAAGTAAATATAAGGTCTGTTAACAGGAAATGTTGAACAGAATGAACAATTAGAATTCCTCTGCTAACATCACAGGTAACTGGAAATTAAACCAAGTATATAATGCAGCTAATGAAGTATATGTTCTGGTGGTAAAACAGGCAGTTTTCACTTATTATCACATTAAAACAAGAAAAGAAACAGGGAAAAGTAAATCTAATTAAAAGATCCAGAGAGATCAGATTATATGATTATGTTTAGAAAAGTCTGCATGGGGAAAAAAGATCACTGCCAAATGGTCACTGAGCCAATGACTGACCAGAGGAGATACACACCCAATAACAAAACTCTACTGCTATTCCTCTAAAATTCCTTCTATTCTACCTTTCCACTTTCATCTCCTGATCTGCACATTCATACTGCTAAGTTTTCAGAAATATACTGAGGTGGGCCCATAAAGAGCTGCTTAGAGTTCTCCTGGTCAGTAAGCCATGCTTCTCTCACTCTAATGGAAACTTAAAACGAGCATCAAATCTCAAGCAGGCAAAGACTGACTTCAAGACAGCAGCTGAGTAGCTGGGGTACACAGGACAACTCACCTGTCTCTGTGTTTCTTTGGAATTTTGTATAGAATGTAGTACATATATTATGTTTTTAAAAATAAACTTTAAAAATAATGGATTGAAACATGATTTACTTCCTCTTCCCAGAGAGCCTTCTCCAAACAATAATTCATTATCAAAAGAAAAAGCTGGGGCTTCCCTGGTGGCACAGTGGTTGAGACTCTGCCTGCTAATGCAGGGGACACAGGTTCAAGCCCTGGTCTAGGAAGATCCCACATGCCGCGGAGCAACTAAGCCCGTGAGCCACAGCTACTGAGCCTGCGCATCTGGAGCCTGTGCTCCGCAACAAGAGAGGCCGCGACAGTGAGAGGCCTGCGCACCGCGATGAAGAGTGGCCCCCGCTCCCCGCAACTAGAGAAAGCCCCGCACAGAAACGAAGACCCAACACAGCAAAAATAAATAAATAAATTTAAAAAAAAAAAAGAAGAAGAAAAAGCTGACTCTTGCAGTAACTGCCCTGGTTTACTAGTGTATTAAAACAAAGGTTATGTCTCTTTCTCTTGTACCATCACTTTCAATCTGAACTAAGACTAACATGCATAACATTTTCCCCCCTAGAAAACTGGCAGTTCTTTTAGGAAACACTGCCATGAAGAGAACAATGGCCTTTTAATTATAATCTCAGAAAAACTGGAGTTCCCAAGAAAGAAAGGGGTTTCTAAAGGAAGTTTTGCTTTAAAAATGAATTTATAAATAGGGTTTAAGTGAGTTTTCTCAGCACACTGGTTGATTTACAAAAAGCTGGCATCTAGGCTACAAAGGAACATATCCCATAGCATCAAAAAAATTTTTTTTAATTCATCTTGCCTCCCAATTATGGTAAATTCTGTTCTTCGGGAGACTGCAATGAAACATTCCTCCTCCCCATCCCACCCCTACCCCCGTAGACCTAATATAATATGTATACTTTACAGATACAGATATTAAACACAAACATATACAGAAGTATGCGTGCACATGCATGTGTGTGTGTAAAATCACACTCAGTACTAGACAACTTTTTCTCTGCCCTAACTACAGACTTCCCTATAATTTGACAGTTCATCGTGGACCCTCGGAGTCTGCTGAATTTTTTTTTAACGTAAGCAATTTGTGTTTTGACTTACTTTATACTATACCTAATAGAATTGGACAAAGAGATAAAAGACAATAATAGCTAAAACTTACTGAACACTTACTATGCCATTTACCTTCCCAGCAACTCTAAGGTAGTTGCTATCAAAATCCACCTATTACAGATATGGAAATAGGCTTTAAAAATGAATTTATAAGTAGGATTAGAGAAATTCAGTGACTTGCTTAGCCTACAAAGCTGGAAAGGGAAAATGCTTGAATACAAACTCAAGGCCTGTATCTGACTCTAGTGTCTGAGTACTAATCACTCTGCCGCCTGCATTTATAGAAGTTCCAAGAGCTGTGAACTTCAAATGGGGGAAAGGGAAAGAAAAATCGAAGCTGGGGAGAATAATATAATCAAAACATTATTTCCAGGCACATTTATACAAGGAGAAAAATGTATTCTCCTACTTTATATATTTCAGAGATAATCACATCCTAGCAGCACTTCAAAGAGGCAAGATTTACTATCCAGCTATAAAATCTGATTTATAAGCTACCCCTGTCTCATATGCAGCAATTCTGAGGACATAAATTTGACATTACTTTTTTTTTTTATTTTTTGGCTGCGCCCTGCGGCCTGCAGGATCTTCCTCCCTGCAAGTGGAGTCTTAACCACTGGACCACCAGGGAAGTCCCAGACCTCATTTTTATTTATTTATTTTTTTTTAAGGAACAAGCTGGAGTGGTGGGTAGGATTAAAATAAAAATGATCCTGTAAAAAAAGAACTCTAGAAGGAAATCTAGATATACATTGGGAGTGGAGTATCACAGACAGAAGCTCCTTTAGGAGAAATCTCTCACACATTTCCCTGTCCCTTTGAGTGATCTCTCTAATTTCACTCATTTTCATAGCCTCAGAACCCAAGAAAGGTAGCACTTCCCAATATAGTGACTTCCTCCTATTAACTATATTTAGAAGACTTTCATTTCTAGCAATGACCTTCAAGGTCACACACTCTGAACAAACACTTCAATTTTCCCGCTCAATTTACAATCCTTTTGGCTGCTGTCCCTGAAGACTTGAATAAATTGAACGCAGTAGAATAACTGACCAGAACTATTATAATGGAAAATAAAGGTGATTTGCATACTTTTATCCTCTTGAAAATCAGCAACAGTTCAGAATCTCACTTTCTTCTTCATGGAGTTGCCTCAAATAACACGTTAAAGCACAGGGCATTTATTCTAAGCATGTTTCAGTCATTATCATCTCCTTAAGAACACAATGACTGGACTTCCCTGGTGGCGCAGTGGTTAAGAATCCGCCTGCCAATGCAGGGGACACGGATTCAGTCCCTGGTCCGGGAAGCTCCCACATGCCGCGGAGCAACTAAGCCCATGCGCCACAACTACTGAGTCTGCGCTCTAGAGCCCTCGAGCCACAACTACTGAGCTCGTGTGCTGCAACTACTGAAGCCCACGCACCGCAACTACTGAAGACCACGTGCCTAGAGCCCATGCTCTGCAACAAGTGAAGCCACTGCAATGAGAAGCCCACGCACTGCAACGAAGAGTAGCCCCCGCTCGCCGCAACTAGAGAAAGCCTGCGTGCAGCAACGAAGACCTAACACAGCCAATATAAATAAATAAAAATTTTTTAATGCATTATTAAAAAAAAAGAATACAATGACTATATGGTACCAGTTAATTTTACAGTCATGCCTTAATCCAAGACACTGTCCAGACTGCCAACTAATAATATGCTGAACTACATATGACATTCTGTAATGTTCCGTTTTTTTCCCCATCTTCTTTCCCAGAATGAGGAAGCGAAGTGAACACATCTACCTAGTGGAGTCAACACATCCCATTACAGCAAGAAAGTCTGAATATGTGGTAACAAGTAAGATTTAAAAATTAGACTCCATAAAACTCATTACTTACTTAAGGGGCTTACATAAGTAGCTTAAGATGTGTTTTGATGAAATGCGAATATTCACAAAGCTAAAACACTACAAATAAATATCTACAAATGGACAAAAGGCACTCCTAAGAAGCCAAGAGTTACTTGGCCCACCAGCCCTAAAATCACACAAAAGCATGCTGCAACATGAACAAAACAAAAAATTTATTATCACACCATTATCTCCCTTTTGAGAGTCAGTAATCCCCTGCCAAATTAGAGCCTTGAGATCATTTTAAAAGGGACACTAAGAAATGAATAAGCCGTGATCTTTCGGTACACTACTGAATTACTGTGTACAACAGATCCAGTTTTCAGGAAGTTGCCGACGAAAACTGCTTTAGTCATATCCTTGAACAATTATCTTTTAAAAGTAATCCTGCAATGATGTGTTAAGTAATACTGTAAATAGATTGAGCTTCATTTGTAGATAAGCTGCCCTCAGAATCACCCTAAAAAATAATGTCTGGCTTTAAATAATGTATACAAAAGAATTAAATATCTTTGGGACTTCCCCGGTGACACAGTGGTTAAGAATCCGCCTGCCAATGCAGGGGACATGGGTTTGACCCCTGGTCCGGGAAGGTCCCACATGCCACGGAGCAACTAAGCCCGTGCACCACAACTACTGAGCCTACGCTCTAGAGTCTGCGTGCCATAACTACTGAAACCCGCGAGCCCAGAGCCCGTGCTCTGCAACGAGAAGCCAATGCAATGAGAAACCCGCACACCGCAAGGAAGAGTAGCCCCCCGCTCACTGCAACTAGAGAAAGCCCGCACACAGCAACGAAGACACAACACAGTGAAAAATAAATAAATAAAATAAAATTATAAAAAATAATAAAATAAAAACAGCTTTATTTAAAAAAAGAATTAAATACCTTTAAAAAATAAATTTGCCATTGAAATATTAACCCTTCTAAAATCATTAATAACCAGCACCACGATCACTATACAATAAAGAAACGTTTGTTATTATTAAGGGCTTACTCTATACCAGGTCCACTATTAAGTGCTTTGCAAGCCCTCTTTTATTTTTCACAACGATCCAATGATAGAGGCACTGTTTATAATCTCCATTTTGTAGACGAGGATACTGAGATATTTAGGGAGACCACCAAGCTAAGAATGGCAGACCAGGATACAAATCCAAGTCTGGTTGGTTTCAGAGCCTGAGTTTTAACCCTCATGTGTTAGTACTGGAGCGAAAAAAAAAAAAAAAAAAGTTCACAGTTACAAAGCACTTTTCTGTTTTTGAGATACTTTCATAAAGTGTGAGTCAACTCTTTATAAGAGGAAGTGATTAAATGCAATTTGGTATGCTGGACTGAATCCTGGAATAGCAAAAGGATATTTGTGTTGAAACGGGTGAAATAAAGTCTGTACTCCAGTTTATAGTAATGTACCAATGCCAATTTCTTAGTTTTGACAAAGGTACCGTGGTTATGTAAGATGTTAACATTAAGTAAAACTGTGTGAAGTTAGGTATATGAGAACTTTCTGTACGGTCTTTGCAACTTTTCTCTAAATCTAAAAACCCGCCCCTAAAATGAGATTTAAAAAAAAAACAAACCTAAGTTAGTAATAACTGATAAATTGAAAACTGATGATTAAAATTCCTAAGGTGAGAATACACATAAAAAGATCTCCACAAAGTTTATCATAAAGGAAAACAAAAGTTGTTTCCTTCCTCTGCGAGAATTTAAAAACCGAAAAGCACTGAGATGGGCACTTGCCCTTATAACGGAGCAGCCTCCAATGATTCCACTTACTCAACACTCTGATCCTGCAGAAGTTACCAGCAACTCATCTTTTAGTACCAAATACAACACTACTTACTTGGGGCATCCAGACACAGACTGAGTGAACATGTTACCTCCTACATCATTCTTACCCAGTGCCTGCCTACCACATACTGATGCTCTCACACACGCCTAAAATTCTACCAGCTCTGGTACTCCTCTATGGACGCTGGGCATGAAGAGCAGTACACATTTCTAATTTCGCTTCTGTATAATATTTTAATTTTATAACTCTTCTCCTATTTATTGATATATACTTAGGGATAACAGAATTCATACAATTGAAGTACTAAATTAAATGAGGTCATTAATAGACGATTTAACGCTGCCCACGAGGACAACAAACATATTCTGATAAAAATCCTTCTCAAATTTACAAAGTGATCTAGAGAGACTTCAGTTTTTCAACATTTATCATCTCAGACTGACAGCAAACCACCACAAACCTTCTAAAGCCTAAACAGAAATTACAATAACCAGAAAGTACGTCACGTTAGATCTGTTTCTCAAGAATAGCTGTCATTTATTAAGCATTTACTATATGTCAGGTATTATTTAAATTTTTAAAACAAATTAGTCCTTCATGTTGTTGTAGGGGGCTCCCTGTGCACTGCAGCATGTTTAAAGTATCCTTGAACTCTACCTACTAGATGCCAGTAGCAACCTTCCCATCAGTTGTGACAACCGAAAGTGTTTCCTGACAATGCCAACTGTCTCCCAGGAAGCAAAATCACCCCCAGTTGAGAACCACGGTCATAATCTCATGTGGCTTCCACATGCTGGCTAGCACATGGTTAAAATACATACTTTTTCTGAGGAAAAAACTGTTATTTTTCATAAAACAGCTTTCCAAAATAAGTTCATATTAAAAGAAGCTGGCAGTTTAACTAGAACCGTTGCTAAAGGCCATACTGGGCCAAGTTCTGAGAGCATGCTGCTGGTGCAGAAAAACTCTCAACAAACAAAAATATGTTTCTGGGGCTTTTTTTTGTTTTGTTTATTTAACTAATTCAGTAGTCTGTGCTTTGGCAGACAGGACAGAGGAATGGAAGAAGGGTGTTCCCAGGGGCAGTTCTCAGAGTGATGGTAGAACTCAGAGGCTTAGAAGACAAGATCAAAGGGGCTAAGGCGCTGAGCCAAAGGATTTAGGAGACCTGAGCTCACAAACGAAAAGCAAAGTACACGTGGTGGGGCTGTCAAGAGAGTCTCTGGAGTGGCAGATTCTGGTGTAAACATTAACTGAAGTTGGAATACCTCAAAATGCCTCTAAGAGAGAAAAGAAAAACTGCAGTAAGGAGGGAAAATCCTAATGCATGGGCAAAAGCTAGAGAATTATCACTATCACCCAAAAGTGTATCTTTCTTGCAAATATCAATTTAGTGAGACAGAATTTTCAAAACTCTGATTATTTGTGAAGAAATCATAGGAGCTATTTTCCTCTCATGCCAAAGTGCTTCCTCATTCTGAATAGGTTTACTTTCAAAATAATGGACTAGTAAGTCCGTGTCTGGAAATAAGTTTAGCTTTAATTCCCTCAGAAAGATTTTACCATATGAACCTGTATGGCTATCAAAAGGGTCAGAACCCTTTAAATTAATATTGTAGCAATAATGTTAACCTTTGCCTAATGTCTACTTCATAATCACAGCAGCAGCAGCCATCATTTCATGAACTCTCATAAGCCAGGCACTTTCACAGATGCTTTTTATGCAAGAGCTCAATTAGTACTCCTAACGACTCTCTAAGATGGTACCTCTCACTCTACAGAAGAGGAAACAGACTCAGGGAGGTTAACCTAGGACTTAACGGTGAGAATTTTTTTACTTCAAACTATCTTTTCTCTTTCAAATAGTATTTCACGGAAAGTCAGTTTTAACTAAAGTATAAAATGGTAAAAACAACTGCAGGAAAATGAGGTGTGTGAGATTCCCCCATAAAAGACAGGAAATGAAAATATAATAAAGTCCTATTACTTGTAGCAAAGCATACTACCAGGAATCAACCTGAAGGTCAACATAACCCCAAGAGTAGTCAGATTTTATCCACATGTTACCCTCCAATTTCAAAGTAATTTCTCCAGACGTTCTGGTACTTTCACATCTAGGATGCCCTTCTACAGTGAGCTACAGGAAAACTACTACGGCAGAACACCCTAGAAGCATTAATTCCTTTTGCAAGAGGTTCTGGTATTTGCTGGTACAGTGCTGCCACCATGTGGAGCAACTTCTGAAAAAGTGGAACAAAATTCCCCCTCAAGAACAGTAAAGTAGGACACATACCCATCATCAGATTAAGAGGATTTGGAGGATTTCCATAGTAAAACAGTTCTCAGATAATTAATGCCTTTATCCGTTCAAAATTTTAACCATTTTGAGAAAACCAAACAGTTCTAAACATGTTGTACATATATACTCATGAAGGCAGTGACCAGTAATGGGTATTGGGACTCAGACCTAGGTTAGAATCCTGGCTACATTACCACTAGCTGTACGACTTCGGGATTATTCCTTTTTTTTTTTTTTTTTTTTTGCGGTACGCGGGCCTCTCACTGTTGTGGCCTCTCCCGTTGCGGAGCACAGGCTCTGGACGCGCAGGCTCAGAGGCCATGACTCACGGGCCTAGCTGCTCCGCGGCATGTCGGATCTTCCCGCACCGGGGCACAAACCTGTGTCCCCTGCATCGGCAGGCGGACTCTCAACCACTGCACCACCAGGGAAGCCCTGGGATTATTCTTTAGCCTCTTCGAGTATACACTGCTTGATCTCTAACATGGAATAACTTCTTCTTTTTTTTTTTTTTTTTTAGGTAAGAAGTGTATTTATTTAAGGAGAAACACACTCCACAGAGTGTGGGCCATCTAAGAAGGTGAGAAAGGCCTGGAATAACTTCTAATTCAGAATAACCTCTAGTTGAGAAGATACGAGAACTATAAAAAACACTGTAAGTAAAAGCATCTGTCACTGTGCCTGACACAGAATGCACTTAAATTTAAATTTCCCTTCTCTTAATGACATTAGGAAGGTCATCATTAGCCTCAGGACCTTCTCAGATGTTTGAGTCACTACACCTTACATCTACCACTAGATGTTGGAATTTACTTGACATTCTTGCACTCATCCATTTCTTATCAGCAGCATTTGACCCAACTGATAAAAGGAAAATCAATGATCTAAAGACAGTTGTGATACTTTTGGCAAAAAAACAGGACATACAGTTGAGATGAAAAGTATGGGTTCAAGAATGAAAGTAGGCATGTGGGTATATGTGTTGGTTATCTCTTAGTCCAAGCTTTTCAGTTCTTCACTTAAGTAACAAGAATGAAGAGCTCAAAACATGATTTGAATGTATGTAAAATAAGGCCAGGACAGGGTGAGGCAATCGAGGTATCCCACTCTCAGGCTTGTGCAGGTAGAGTGGGCACCTGAGAATGAATGCCTCCTTAAATGCTGTATCCTGGGCACCTTGCTAGCAAGACGTCAAACGATATCAGGGAAAAGTTTTGCTACTAAGAAGTCTGACAAGAATAAGAAAAATGTCCTATTTAGTTAGAGGGGAGTAGGTCCAATAATTTAATCTCTAATGCTGACACCTGTTCTAGGAAAATCTGTAATAAAGATACAATGAAACATAAGGGATTCCTGAAACAGTTTCTCACAAACCTACCAAGTAACCTTAAATTTTCTCTAAGTTTTCTCAAAAATACTTAAGAAAATCTCCCCGAGTCACCTCCTGATTTGTTGTATAAAAACAGGTTAAGAGGGCTTCCCTGGTGGCGCAGTGGTTGGGAGTCCGCCTGCCGATGCAGGGGACGTGGGTTCGTGCCCTGGTCCGGGAAGATCCCACATGCCGCGGAGCGGCTGGGCCCGTGAGCCAGGGCCACTGAGCCTGCGCGTCCAGAGCCTGTGCTCCACAACGGGAGAGGCCACAACAGTGAGAGGCCCACGTACCGCAAAAAAAAAAAAAAAAAATTAACCTAGAAAAATTAAAAAATAAAACAGAAAAGCAACAGGATTTACTGTATAACACGGGAACAATATTCAGTATCTTGTAATAATCTATAATGGCAAACAGTCTGAAAATACATACATATAAAAAACAGAATCACTTTGCTGTACGTGTGAAACTAACACAATATTGTAAATCAACTAAACTTCAATTAAAAAAAAAACCACCCTTGTATTTTAGTACTTGGTTTTCAGCTCAGAAACATGTAGGGTGTGAGACAGACAATCTGTGGGAAACACAGAAGTCATGCTTCACATAGCTAACCTATGGCTCAATGTCCCAAAGATAAAATTTATTTTAAACATGCTTTTTAAAGGGACGCATTTTTAATACTGCTCTCTTATAAACGCAGAAACATATTACCATTGGATTTGAATCTGCTATGAGATCCCGCAGAGAGTCCAGAAATCCCTGATCTTCCACCATCTGGGCATTGATGTCATGGAGTTTTGCCACACAGACTGCTGCTGTCTTCCGAACATAGGGATCTTCATCCTTTAAGCACTTGCGGAGGGGCTCACAGAGATATTCTGTAATCTTGTCCACCCGGATGCACCCCATGGTTCTGACTGCCAAGGCCCGAATCAGAGGATTGGGATCTTCACAGTCCTATAAATAACAATCATTGACAACTACAGGTGTACATAAACCAGAAAACTAAACAGTCTGGTTTATATAAGCAACAAAAGAATATTTAATTAATGTAGGCTTCCAGTTTCATTCTACATCAGAACCCACATCTCCCATACGATTCCTTTCCTAAGTACAACAGTTGCCTATTTAAGAGTTTAGGCTAGGAATTCATTTAACTGCTTTACATACACAATGAAGAAATGCCCTATAGGATTCATTCCAGAGCTGGGCAGAAGCTTAGATAGCTGGTGTTACCATCCCCATGGCCACTGTTGGACCTGCACTAAAAGCAGAAAAGGGATTTGGGCTTGTATTCTGGTACAGGATAAAATCAGAAATTGCAAAGATATGTCTCACTCCACAAATACTAAGCAGGGAGAAAAGAGGGCTGGATATCTGGGGCCTACAGCCAAGAAAGCAAAGGAGAATCTAGAAGCTGGTTTGGGCCCAACATAAGTTCCTTGCACGAAGCAGCAGAGAGGGCCCTCTGAAATCCTGATTAACATACATTCTCCTTTCCTAGCAAGTGCCTCCAAATACAGTACAAATAGAACACTTACCGAGAAGGAACACCCCTTAAATTGCCCTGTATTAAAAAATTTCTTTAAACATTATAAACCTATGCACATGCTAACTTCCAAAAAATGTAAACTAAATTCTTTCCAATGATATCATCCATCTATGAATCACCAGAAAGAATGAAATGTTATAATGATTCTGTACATTGTAGCTAAACACAGAAAAGGAACAAAAATTCCATGAGAAGGAAGAAAGCATGTTTATTTTCCAAAACAATTTAATAGAAACTAATTTTAGAAATGCTGTCTGATTTTTGCTTTTAATGTAGACTAAATTCCAGGCAGAGGAAAAAGAAGTAAACAACATAAAACAAAACAAAAACCCTAATAAGAACCACCTTATTACTGTGTTCATCAAATCTAATGATAGGAGAATTCTGACTGGATATTCAATAATATTAAGGACTTTCCTTAATGATCAGCTGACTAAATGATTTTTTCATTCTTAAGATGTTTGGGATTTGCTTTAAAATCATCCAGTAGGAGAGGAGGTGGGTCAGGAAAGCAAGTATGGAGAGTTTAAGTTAAACAAAACTGGCCATAGGTTGGTAACTTCTGAAACTACAAGGTAGACATTTAGGAATTTATTATATTATTCCCTCAACCTGAATGTTTGAAAATTTCCACAATAACAAAAAAGTTAATCAACTATTCTAAGACCTATTCAATAAAACAAAATTAAAAGGTAGCTTCTGTAGTTTCCACTACTTCTGAACCATAAGCATAATTTCTACAAAGATAAAATAGGTAAAGCCCCAGGTTACTGACACTACAATGATATGCCCAACATTTGTCAGCCTTGGAAGATAAAACGGTGAGGTTTCACTTGGCTTTCTTCTCCCACCTGGCAAGGATGCACCAAGCCCAGCTGACAGAAGGCTCACCATATGGTCTGAACTGGATGACAAACTCTGGCATACAGAATGCTTAAATCATGAATATTCCTACTCAATGGCCAATACTTCTCTAGAGGCCCTCTTTTGGAACAGAGGTTGCTTATTTGCAATGCAGACACTAACCATATCAAGAGACACTTCTGAAAAGATTTTCTGAGGTAGAAGAGACTGTTCTTGAGTCCCTGGGAAAAAGTTACCTTCACAAAGCTGTTGACAGCCATGATGGCCATGTCTGGCTGACTCTTGGCATAGTTCATCAAGTAGAGATACACGAGCTTCTTTAGTTCCAGGTTGTCAGTCTGCATACAATTTACTACATCTGGAAAGAGAGAGCTGAGGAAAGAGGAAGGGAAAGTGAACAGATGTTGGTGCCAGGCTGTTGGACAGAACACAAAGAAACAGCCTTAATTTAAAAAGTGAACTGATGTGAGGACAAATGTCCACTAGTGATAATACTTACCACAGAAATGAATTACTAAAGAATTTATAGTAATGGTCCCAAGAAGATGTCTAAAAATAGATTTTTAAAGAACTTTTTACTATGAAAATTTTCAGAGTAGAGACATCAGTTTAATGAACCCACGTATCCATCACCCAGCTGCAAACAAATATTGATACATACCCGATCTTGTTTCATACACAACCTCAACCCACTCGCCGTCCCCCAGTCCCTACCCCATCTAGTTGCTCTAAACAATTTCTAAACAAATCCTGGACATACATTTCATATATAATATTTTAGTGTATATCTTTACAAACTTCTAAAAAAAATCACTATGTCACACAAAAAAATTAACCATAATTTTTCATATCAATTCTTTGTAGTTCAAAGCACTACAGTTGTTATGCTTTTTAAGGCACATATTCTTCCATCCCTGACCAGTGGGAACTTATTTGATTAGTTTCCTTATTAAAACAGTTCTCAGATAATTAGGGCCTTTGTTCAAAATTTTAACCATTTTCAGAAAATGAAACAGTTCTAAACGTGTGTGCCATGTACACATTTAAATTCTATTGTACATATACACCCATGAAGAAAGTGACCAGTAACAGGTATTGGGACTCAGACCCTAGGTTAGAATCCTGGCTACATTACCACTAGCTCTATGACTTTGGGATTATTCTTTAGCCTCTCCAAGTATACACTGCTTGATCTCTAACATGGAATAACTTCTAATTCAGAATAACCTCTAGTTCAGAAGATATGAGGACTATAAAAAACACTGTAAGTAAAAGCATCTGTCACTGTGCCTGACATAGAATGCATTTAAATTTAAACTTCCGTTTTCTTAATGACATTAGGAAGGTCATCATTAGCCTTAGGACCTTCTCAGATGTTTGAGTTACTACACCTTACATCCACCACTAGACGCTGGAATTTACTTGGCATTCTTGCACTCATCCATTTCTTATCAGCAGCATTTGACCCAACTAATAAAAGGAAAATCAATGCATTTCATATTAACATAAATATCTTAAAGTAAAAATCTACCCATTTTACTTTTTTTTTAAATTAAGATGACATTGTTTTAATTTTTGCCAATCTCTTTAATGTCTACTTTAAACAAAAACAGCTGGATTCTCACACATGCTCCTGCATTCAACCTGTTGTAGAATGTTGTTTAGCTGAAGTGTAAGAAGGAAATCCATTTTCATACACGTATATAAATTGGAAAATGGAGGAGTATTTTAATAGCCTTTTCATATAACTGGATGTTCTTCTTTGATACATTAAAGCTAGACAAATGGTTGTTTTTCTTTTTCTTTTGTTTTTAGTCCACAAATGGTAGTTTCTTAAAAGTTAGGTACAATATGGAATCTGAAACCATATCGATAAACTTTCTGTACTTGGTTGCATTAAAATCCATTCATTTATCACTTATTTTGAATGGATATTTTACCCATGCATAATTTCGTGATGTATGCACTGGTCATTTGGAAAATATTGGTTCAATG
Organism: Mesoplodon bidens; assembly: GCF_964165515.1. NCBI lineage: Eukaryota > Metazoa > Chordata > Mammalia > Artiodactyla > Ziphiidae > Mesoplodon > Mesoplodon bidens. The sequence goes on from NC_138179.1 coordinate 9,950,478, forward strand.
AGTTATGCAGATCTTCTCTATGGTGGCATATTTCATTATACAGCAGCAAATAATCACAGTCATTAATTTCACCACCAATCTCATCAGAAAAATCTCTAAGTACTGGGAAGCTATCAAGCTCACGATGGGAGATACAAGTTTTCCAACACTCTAATTTTTACTTTAAAGTCGAAATTTATCTACTGTCAAATTTTTTCCCTTCAAGTGACAGGTTCACTTTCTTCATTTTTTATAAAATGTCTCCCAAATATTGAAGTCTGATTAACTATAGTTCTGTCTGTCCATCTTTCTTTCACAAAGAAATGGTGTTCTCAAGTCAAGCAATTGTGCAAGGGCTTTTTTCAAGTCAACTGTCACACTTTGCTATGCAGTAGAAGTACTTTATGCCTAATTCCTATTTCATCACACAGAATATTAAAAAGACCTGAACTCAAGGTTCACGGTTTACTGAAATAAATTTTTAGTGCTTCATGCAGGACAGTCCTAAGTGAAACTGCCCTTTTTGCCTGCAGGCACATGATGGTGAAGAATACAATGACTACTTTTACAGTTTGGCACCACTGCCTTAATTCACACTAAGGCACCAGCCATGCAAATGTCAACACAGTGAAAAGGGTAAATAACACCTAAGTATTATTACAAGAATAGCTGTGACTTCATGGATTTCATGGAAAGGATCTCGGGAATCCTCAGCGGCCTGCAGACAATCCTTATTTATTTCCAAATGGTCTTCCTAAATTACAGGGAAAAAGGGAGGAAAAAAAAAAGACCCTTTGGATTTTGTTACCATTGATTTTCATCTTGAATTTGGCAATTAAAGGAAGAGTTGTAAAGTTGAGGGCACTGGCTTGAGCCAATTAAAGTACACATGGGCTTCTGCTTCTCAGTATATTTTTATCATCTTCTAAAACTACCTCAGCAACAGATTCGTAACTGTGTCAGCTCTCAGGAGGTTTTATGCTAGATCTGTACGCAAGAGAAATCAAACTCGTTTCACCCTTAAAAAAAACAAAAAAAACTTAGTCACAGAGTTAATATAAAAGCAACTACACTTCCTGATGTTTCCAGTGGGACAAACTCATTCTTATACGTTCTGACTGTAATAGCTTTAAATAAAAAGCAGTAGAGCTTCCCTGGTGGCGCAGTGGTTGAGAATCTGCCTGCCTAGGCAGGGGACACGAGTTCGAGCCCTGGTCTGGGAAGATCCCACATGTCACGGAGCAACTGGGCCCATGCGTCACAACTACTGAGCCTGCGCGTCTGGAGCCTGTGCTCCGCAACAAGAGAGGCCGCGATAGTGAGAGGCCCGCGCACCGCAATGAAGAGTGGCCCCCGCTTGCCACAACCAGAGAAAGCCATTGCACAGAAACGAAGACACAACACAGCCATAAATAAATAAATAAATAAATTTAAATCATATGGGCTTCTACGAAGACCTCTGCTTAAAAAAAAAAAAAAAAAAAAAAAAGCAGTAAAAGCCATAGAGTAAGAGTCTAAAATGAGCGAAGCAGAAGAGATTACCCTTACCTAACATCTTTCCCCACAGTCATAGCAGCAATCACTTTCTTCACAGCCTCCTTCCTCTTTTCTTTCTTTTCATTGTTGAGTTCAGCCTTTAATTCAAAGATTTCTCCTAAAAGACAACAAACGGGTGAGGTCCCAGGATCAGAGAACTAGAGCAAAACACTGTACTATATAGCAAGTAACACCACAACAGCTGACCAGTGGCAGGGCTGCAACTGAAATAAGATTATTTAAAAATTATAGGATAGGTACAGTTCAAATCCCTAGAATATTAACCAACCCATTGATAAGGATGCTATTTTAGGGTTATCGCCAGAGAGGAAGGTGTAAGCCAGATCTCAGGAAGCACAGAAGTGGGAAAAAGGAAAGATATCTCATATCTTACTACAATGGGGAGAGAATGGCATCTGAGGGATGATCTCCCGTCAGAATTTCAAAGTCCTGGGAAAAAAATAAATGCAGGCAGGAAACAGGTTCACAAATCGATGTTTTCAAACCAGAAGAGACTCCTCATTCACCTACTCTCAACTCCACAAACAACTGAGGCTCAAAGGTCAATAAGTGAGCGAGTGACAGAGCTGGCCTTAGAACTGTTTCTCCCGACCCTTTAATCCAGAGTTTCTCAATGTTGGCTACACACTATTACCCGGGAAGTATCTAGAAATGCCAATGCTCAGGCTCCACTCTGGACCAAATAAATCAGAATGTCAAGGAGGAGAACTCCTACGTTCATATTTTTTAAAGTTTCCTCAAGCGATTCTAATGTATAATCAGGGTTGAGAATCACTGCTCTAATTAGTACTTTAAGATGATAATGGGCTTTAAGGCCCTATCCTGTTCAATCAATCTAAGAACCGAAATAATAATCCTGAAGCTTCAAGAATGGTACAAACCAGAGTCATTTCTAAAGGTATAATCTTAAATGACTGACTGCTCAGGCCCTGCACCGTGAAATGCCAGGACTGTCACCACTATTTTAAGGCCCAGGCTCACCTATCTTCAGAAAGCTGGAGCTGAAATAAGAAAAAAGGTTAACAACCCTCAACTGGTTTTAAAAGAAAGAAGGAAATATACTATAAGACCACGAAAAAGAAGTTGACTATTGTCACTTCAACTTTCAATCTACAGTATTGCCTCATTTTCTTCCACCTTTATGACTGTTCTTGATGTTCATTTTAACCTCGTTCGCCAGTATAGAAAGAGTGGGGGCAGCAAACTAGGTGATCTGCTGAAGCCTCTAAATGGGAAGGATGAACTGGCAAGAAGCACAGAAGTTGAGCACTAAAAAAGCTTGTTACATCAAAATCCATCGCTAACAAAGCAAACAAACTGTTACAAAAATCACCCTTTTATTTGACAGCTGCAAAAACAGCACAGACAGAAAAGCTGGGCCCTTTAAAGAGTCACTCTCCTCCTCTCCAAGTCCTCTGCTGCCAAATCCAGCTCTTAGGGTTCCCATCATTTACTTCTGAAAACAGTAAAGGACAAGCAGCACGGTTTCAGAAAATCTGAATTGTGAATAGCAGCAGGGGCTGAAGAACCAAAACAGGATATAACTGAAATTATTCCAACTCCAACAGCATAAATTTAAAGAATATGCTCCAGTGGCAGTTCTGGTGGGTGTTACAGGAAGTAAAAGGAACACAGTCTATCCATTTTTAAAAATGTGGTATTTACCCAGCCATGATTCATCTGTAAGTCTCAAACCTTTATAAAAATCCCTGAATTAAAAACAGGTTACCAGGACCCATTATAAGTGAAGGTTTGAAAAATTAGGTGAGTTTTTAAATTACATCTTTTTGTGTTATTATAGAAACATCTTGGTCATCAAAGCACACAAGATGTTAACAGAAGAAATAAATACATTTCAGAATGATAAGAGAATAAGAAAAAAAGCTGAAAATGAATGACAAGGGGCTAAATGCTTTTGTACGCTATAAGCAGTAAAAACAGCAAGAAGTTGGGTGGAGCCAAGGAGGAGCATGGAGGCAAGGTATCTCATACATACTACAGCTTTATTAAATTCTTATCTTTCCCCCCTCCTTTTCCCCTGAATCAAATCTATCAAGCATTGCTAGCAGCTAGCAACAGTTCTCAATCTCGGCTACACATCAGAAAATTCTGGGGAGCTTTTAAAAAACCCCCACGTCTAGGCCATATCCCAGACCAAAGAAATCAGGATATCTGCAGGGGTAGGACTGGACATCACCTATTGTCTTTTACTTCACTGGGCAATTCCAATGTGCAGGCAAGGCTGAAAGCCATGGACTAGTAATTTAAGCAACTCTCTATGGTATTTTCTGTATTATAATAGAAGTTTACCCTTAAATAACTCCAAATGACAGAAATATGCTTGTGCTTTCTAGAAAATTTTCTGGTGCTCCAGGCCACTATGTGTGCCCTCCCATTTTCTTTTTCTTTTGAAATCATTTTAATCTCAAAGAAAAGTTGCAAAATTCCCCATCTGCTAACATCATGCCACATTTGCTTTATCATACTTTTTATATATTTATACATTTTTTTCTGATTCATTGAATAAGTAAACTGTAGGCATCATGTCTCTTTAGCTCTAAATATGTCAGTGTATAACTTCTAAGAACAAGGAATTATGTTACATAACTATAATACAATGATGAAAATCGGGAAATTTAACACCGATATACTGTCATTATCTAATCTATAAACCGTATTCAAAGATCCTGATAAAGTCTTTTATAGTAATTTTACCCTCAGGATCCAATGCAGGATCGTGCATTACATTTACTGTCATGTCTCTTTAGTCTCCTCTAATCTGAAACAGCTGGTCAGCCTATGTCTTTCATGATAACGACATTTTTTAAAAGTACAGGCCGGTCATTTTATAGACCACCCTCAGCTGTCGTGGGTGTTCCCTCATGATTACACTGAGATTATGCCTTTTGGCAGCCATAATTCAGAAATGATGGTATGAAATCGTCATGTGTGGAAGGATAAGAAAATATCAAACTTCCATGCATTGTTTTGCATAATCATTTTTTGTTAAAAATTTTAAAAGTCATATGTATTAATACATGCATAGAAAAGACTGAGGATACATACCGAATTCCCATCAGGAACAGGAATACGGAGGGAGAGAACTTTCATTTTTACTTTTTATTGCTGTATTGCTTTAGTAGTACTCCTTGTAATAAAATGTTTATTTCCAAGTAAAAAATAAAAGAATTTGGTGCAACTACTATGGAAAACAGTATGGAGGTTCCTTAGAAAACTAGAGTTACCATATGATCCAACAAACCCACTCCTGGGTATATATCCAGAGAAAATTCTAATTCGAAAAGATACATGCGGGCCTCCCTGGTGGCGCAGTGGTTGAGAGTCCGCCTGCCGATGCAGGGGATACGGGTTCGTGCCCCGGTCTGGGAGGATCCCATATGCCGCGGAGCGGCTGGGCCCGTGAGCCATGGCCGCTGGGCCTGCGCATCCGGAGCCTGTGCCCCGCAACGGGAGAGGCCACAACAGTGAGAGGCCCGCATACCGCAAAAAGAAAAAAAAAAAAAAAAAAAAAAAAAAAGAAAAGATACATGCACCCCAATGTTCATGGCAGCACTATTTACAATAGTCAGGACATGGAAGCAACCTAAGTGTCCATCCACAGATGAATGGATAAAGAAGATATGGTTTATATATACTATGGAGTATTATTCAGCCATAAAAAAGAATGAAATACTGCCATTTTCAGGAACATGGATGGACCCAGAGATTACCAAACTAAGTGAAGTAAGTCAGACAAAGAAAGACAAATATACGGTATCACTTATACGTGGAATCTAAAAAATGATACAAATAGACTTATTTACAAAACAAACACTCACAGACACAGAAAATAAACTTATGGTTACCAAACAGGAGGGAAGGAAGGGATAAATCAGGACCTTGGGATTAGCAGATACAAACTAGTATATATTAAATAAATGATAAGGTCCTACTGTATAGCACAGGGAACTATATTCAATATCTTGTAATAACCTATAATGGGAAAGAATCTGAAAAAGAATATATATATATGTATACATATACACACACACACACACACACACACACACACACACACAACTGAATCACTTTGCTGTGCACCAGAAACGAACACAACATTGTAAACCAATTACACTCAATTTTTTTAAAAAAGAGAAAATAAATGTGCTTCTTCCTTTAACCCTCCTCAGATCTATCAATCTTCAACGGATCAATCTTGGATCTCTTCCTTTCACTAAAACCTTCAAGTCAAAATGATGTGCACCACAGCCATATCTTTAAAAACCCATACTTTAATAATCTACTCAATACACTTTTCTGTAGAATATCCCCAATGAGATGGTCAAAGACATACATGTCTGAAGAGGTCAGAAGCATTCTACCTGGAACAATCTTACACCATGACTTTTGAAGAATCTTCAAAAAAGGCTGTGATCAGGTTCTCATACTTACCTTTTTTATTGGTTGTGAAGTACTTGGAGTCAGTCATGGTTGTGGATCTTTAATGTGCACCTACAGCAAGAGAAAAGAATTCCTTTAACCAAGTTATTTATGTCCAGCAAAGCATTCAACTAATTTTAAGATCATTTATATACAAGAATTTCTGCATTCAGAAAGTATCTTCATCCTTACCACCATCACTGGTGATCCAAAGGGATGCAAGGATAATTAAGAATGTAATCCTTGCCTCAAAAGCTAATTGGAACAAAATCCAAAGGCCTAATGGAATAGAGTGATAATCTGAACCTATCATAGTTTTATGATTTTATCCACAATTATCTCCTCAGAGCCTCCAAGACCTAAAGCTACATCTTTTTACAAATACATCTTCAGTTAGTCACTCCAATATTTAAAATAAGGAAAAGTTTGTTTCAAAAGATCTCCCCATTACTTCCCATTAAAGCAAATCTGATTTACTTCCCTGCCTCAAGATGGAGTCACTCTAAGACATATATTCTGAAGCAGAGTAAATCTGAAAGAGAAAAAAATTTTATCAACCTATTCACCATTACATGCAACTATCAATAAAAGGAATTTCTTTCAGAAAAAAAAGAAAAGCCTAGATTAGTAGGACAATACTCTTTCATGACAAACACCTAGAGAGGCAAACATCTAGAGAGGTGTTACGCATGGATTTTTTTTTAATTATGGTTTTCATATTTCCAACAACCTACAATTCCCCCGAGTATTCCCCAAAATGTCAGTTTACAGTTAAAAACAATGCAAAAAACTGAGATATTTGTTCAGTCACACTGAGCACTAAAGAGAATCAGAACTGGTGTTAAAACTTAAAAGAACACGGATCCCAGCTTCAACTTTAACTTTTCTGTTCCAATTTCCAGAATTAATCCAGTTGACATAAGGCTCCACAGGTAAAACAAAAACAGCATGGACTGATCACATTTCTCCCCAAATAATGAGACAATGTTTTCTGATTTGAGAAACCCTAAGATTTTGTCCAATCTACTTGACTTCTTTAAATACATTAAAATTTTCTTTTAATAATATTCCTGCTGCACTCAAAAATGAGTATCTTCTGGGATTTCCCTGGTGAAACAGTGGTTAAGACTCTGCGCTCTCAAAGCAGGTGGCCCAGGTTCGATCCCTGGCCCGGGAACTAGATCCCATATGCGTGCCGCAACTAAGAGTTCGCATGACACAACTAAGACCCGACACAACCAAATAAATAAATTTTTAAAAAAATGATTATCTTCTTACTGACCACCATCATTAATAATACTTATCACCAAATTCTGGACAGATGCCCTGGCACCTACTCATTATTTTCTGGTCAAAACAACGTGAGTGATAATATGTTTGGCAAACTTGAGTGATAATACCTCCACAATGGTAATTATGGATCTGAGAAAAAAGACCTAAGCACTCAACCAATCAATGCAATTAAGGAAAAAAGCCAGAAAATCATAAAATAATGAAAAAAGGTTGGCTCAAATTTGTTTCTAAAATGTACTACTTGGACTATTTAAGGGAAATTAGACCCATTTGTTATCTTTCCAAGGAGCTACTTAATGTTTATAGTACTGATCCTTATACTATAATAGTGCTTTTAGGTTGTACAAGAATTTCACTGAATTTACCTTGTTAAAAGAAGTGAGCTAGAACTCACACAAATCATTATAGAATACAGAAATTTCTGATTTGACACTATTTGTTATAACTTAAAGTGAGCCTGTAACAGAGGCTTGTCTTATGTAGTATTTTCATAATGTCTTTTCTAGCTAAAATTCAAAGAATAATCTTTTAATCCATTTAATCATTTAATCCATTCACAATGTAAACTAAATGTGAAGTAGGCAAACTGAAGAAAGGAGTCCTTCACATAAAAGACCTGAAATAGGGACTTCCCTGGTGGTGCAGTGGTTAAGAATCCGCCTGCCAATGCAGGGGATGTGGGTTTGAGTCCTGGTCCAGGAAGATTCCACATGCCACGGAGCAATTAAGCCCGTATGCCACAACTACTGAGCCCACATGCCACAACTACTGAGCCCACATGCCACAACTGAGCCCACATGCCACAACTACTGAAGCCCACAAGCCTAGAGCCCATGCTCCGCAACAAGAGAGGCCACCACAATGAGAAGCCCACACACACTGCAACTAGAGAAAGCCCACACACAACAACGAAGACCCAAGACAGCCATAAATTAATTAATTAATTTTAAAAAGAGACCTGGAATAAGTCTGAAGTTATCATCTAAGAACTTATATATACAAAGAGGAAAACCAGTATACAGATATGATTACAGTACTAGAGCCTGACAGGAGGGCCATAGCTCAAGGTCATTATGGTCTATCCAGGATGTTGTTATGCCACTCTAATGCTTTGGGATCATCAAAAGTTAAAACTTGCTTAACATTTAAAGACAAAAGCTGCTTGGAATTTCTCACTGTTTCTTTGAAAAAGGGCCCCCAAATCATTCTGTTTTCTAAAGTTCTCATACACATTCACATATATTAAATTTTTAACAGAAAATTTCAGCACAATCTGTTAAACATTAAATTAACCTAGTCTTAAATCGTACCTTTATTAGTGACCCACACATTTCATTACTTCCCCTAACAAATTTCATCATCGAGGAATAGATTTCTGTCCTTTTACATTGTGAGCACTGAGTTCTTAACTAGAGAATAATGTACCAGCCCACAAAATTTCAGGGAAGAGGACAGAATCAAGTACATGATCTCAGGCCCTAAATTAAGAACCCCTGCTTTTAAAGAGAAAGGAGAAACACACCACTCTCTTATCTCGCACTGTCCTACACAACAGTAATGAAATATCCCTTACACATATTGGCAGAGCAACATTTTATCAGGTCAGTTCCTGACTTAAGCCAAAAGAAACTCCCCCAAAATAAAAATAAACTAGCCTAAACAAAAACAAATGAGAAGAGGCGGGGTTCCACAACACTGTGCATGTACCAAATGCCACCAAACTGCTCACTCTAGGATGGTTAATTTTATGTTATGTGAATTTCACCTCAAAAAATTGCATATGTATGTATTTTTTGGCTGCGTTGAGTCTTCGTTGCTGCATGTGGGCTTTCTCCAGTTGTGGCGAGCGGGGGTTACTCTTCATTGCTGTGCGTGGGCTTTATTAGTTGCAGGACGCAGGCTCAGCAGTTGCAGCACATGGGCCCCAGAGCGCGTGGGCTTCAGCAGCTGCAACGCGTGGGGTCAGTAGTTGTGGCGCACGGGCTTAGTTGCTCCATGGCATGTGGAATCTTCCCAGACCAGGGATCAAACCCCATGTCCCCTGCATTGGCAGGCAGATTCTTAACCACTGCACCACCAGGGAAGTCCCTGTATATATTTTTAAATGAGACACTGTTTTGTTTTTTTTTAATGAGACACTCTTAATCACACACCAGAGATGAATATGGTCAGATTCTCTAAAACATAGGATGGTGAAAACTGTTGTCTGCTTGAGAAGCCAAAGAAAAAGCAGCCAAGATAGAGTTCAAAGAATAAGTCAAGTATTTGCTGAAGAGCCTCAAAAATCAAGTTCCTTCTGGGAGCTGTGGCGGGGGGGGGGGGGGCGGAATTTATTCCTCAGGAGAGTCCCAGGGCAAAGCCAAGCCATCATGGAGCTGGAAGTCACACTACCTTTTTACCAGATCAAACCAGAGAAGTCACCGGCTGTTCTGAGGACCTGAGGTATGACCTCAGGACATTGTTAAAAAAAAAAAAAATAATGCTGCCACAGTCAAAAGCACAATCACTCTAACTTTCCTAGCCCAGAGTATGATGTCACTGCATTTCAGAAAAGGTCTCCCTGTACAGGATTATACATCTAGATTTAACATAACCTAGTTTCTACTAAATATAGGTTGTATAAGTCCCTTCCCAACTATTCCTCCCTCCTTCTGGTGCCCGTAAAGAGTATAAGGCCAAAAAAAAATTAATAGGGTCTTAATTTCAAATGGCTCTCTGGGAAATGGCAGCTAAATTAGAGTTGGCAAGGCCACTAAATCCCCTCTTCACATAAAGTAGGACTTTACACAGTTGGTGCTAGTAGGGGAAAAGTGAACAGTTGACCAAATTATAAAGCAGAAAGGTCATTTCAGCAATCTTTCATTACAAGGGTGAGAGGTGCTAATCAGGTATTTCAATAATGAAAAGACAATGGCATCTTCAGGTATCATTTATTGCATAAGAAATGACAGCAGAGAACTCATTAAAACAGACACACCTGCAATTTCCATTTAAAAATGACTACAAAGTAATTTGTTAATATTATCCGGTGAGAAAAAAGCTCAAAAGTTTTACATCCAATTCTTAACTGAAATAAACTCTGGAAAACTTACGCCTGGAGAGAAAAGAAGGAAGAAAGGAAAATGCGTCCCACCTAATTTGTTCCCTGTTCAGCTTGGTTCGTAATATTTTAAAAAACGGGTGTGTTAAAGAAGAAAGAGAAAAGATGGAAGAACTGGCCTTTCTTGAGTCTCTTAAGTCACAGAACGTTAGCTTTGTATTAACTTTACCACCCAATTTTCAGTGAGGCTATTTGCAGAACACACTATACTTTCTGCTTCTTGGGGAGTTTAAAACTATTAAGATACCTGCAAACAGTTCTCATCTTACCACCACGCTTAGTCATCATTGGAATGTGTTACACGTTTTCTTGTACAGCTGCATCTCCTTCATCTGCTGCTTTCTATTATGACTTTCTAAGTGTACCCTGAGGCTAAGCAACAGCATTATACCAGGGAGGTGATTAATAATTTAAATTGTTCCTCACTGAGACCACTTTCTTTGTCATTCTTCCTTTTCTAAACTTACTGAGTTTTTTTTACTTTCTCTTTTAAACCACATGATTATAACAGTGTTTGGCATTTAAAAAACACTTCTTAAAAGTCAAAGTTTAATGAAGCATTCACACTTTATTTACACTGCTTCATAATGAAGCAGCCAGGTGAGTTTAAAAATAAAGTCTGCCCCGCAAATGGGCAGTGTTTTCAGTGCTCTGAAAACAAAGAGCATGAATCAATTCTTTGGATTCAAAGAATATGGAATAACAGGAAGTTCCAGTTTCTTTACCTCTGTCTTAATCTACAGTCTTTCTCAAACCAGACCGCTCCTTCTAAGACCAGAAAGAAAAAACTCCGGGCTAAGATTTACTCCCACCTGCTTCCCCCTCTCACATCAGGTCAATTCTGGAGGTTTCTCTTCCCTTTCTCCAATGTCAGGAATTCCTCTTCTTTCCCCAGGTGGTCAAGATTCTAGGGATATGTTCCTCCATTACGAGGTGAGAGAGAGGTGTCTCAACCTCAAATTACAGAAGACGGGCGAGGTCTGCCCATCTATGAGCAAAACTTTGGGGGAACCCCTTTCCCCTTCTGGTACCTGGACACGTCCCAGCCTCTCACTGAACGACGCCAAACCAGGAAGAAGGTTCTCCCCTCGGCCTCCAGTCTCTACCGGGCCACACCCCTGGCCTCTGGCCCTCCTAACCCCCCACTTCGAACATATCTTTTCCCCAGTGCCCCCCAACTCCCAGTTGCCACCCCGCGGATTCCCTCACCCCGCTCCAGCGGTGGAGTCCCTTTCTCCAACCCTTTTCCTCACAACGGTCACACCCGACGGCTCACTCCATCTTCAACGGTCACGCTCCTAAGATTCCTCTCCTCCGCCCGTCTCCAACCAAGCCTGGCCCCCCTCCCCATGAAAGAGGGACACACCCCAAAGTTAGCCGCCCTGAACTCACCGGAGGCAAGGGCAGAGGTGGCAGCAGCGGCCAGAGAGCACGGCCCGAGCGGTGTTGTAATGGTTTCCTGCACGTCACGACTCCTTCTCCAGGTCTAAGCCACTGCGCAAAACCCACTTTGCCAGGGACAAAGATGGTGGACAGGAAACTCTGACGTCAGACAGCCTCGCCGTGTGACGTCATCCAGGCGCGCGGGAGAACCAGAAAGGCGGTCATCTCTGTCGCCTTGGAGACGGAAAAATTTTGCGCAGTCGGGAAGCGACCTGAGGTCCGGGCCTCCGAGGAAGTTCACTGACTATCGGAATGGATCTATTAAGCTGACATTCCCTGGATTTGTTTCCTCGCACAGGAGTTCTCTAAAAACTTACACATAGGGATAGTGAAACAGCCTGTTTTCTTAAAAAAACAAAACAAAAAAAACCCAGCTAAGGAGGGTGGGAGGGAGACGCAAAAGGGAGGGGATATGGAAACATTTGTATATGTATAACTGATTAAATTTGTTATTAAAAAAAAAGAAAAAAAAAAACCCAGCTAATTTCCCTGGCCAGTTCAGGAATGTGGGCAATGGTGATGCAGCCCAAGACCATACAAGGGCAGTGGGACTGGAGGAGAGTGGTGCAAGGAAAAGAGGTTGACATGGCCTCAGCTCTGAGTTTGAATCCATCTGAGATCGAATCCCTGTCCTGAATGTGATTAGGAAAGTTACTTAACGTCTCCTCAACCTTAGTCTTACTTGTGAAATAAATCCAGTGATATAACTCTCTCCAGCTTGTGAAGCTTCAAGTAGGTAAGGCGCCCAGTATGTAATAGGCGTGCTTACACAAAAGTAAGTTCCTTTCAGAAACCAAGACCTAGATATCTCTGTACCTTCCCCTCAAAACGAAACCTTCCCACCTAAAACTGCTCTAAGTAATAATAAAGTCTTTAACCAAAAAAGAAGAGGAATGTGAAGAATGAGAGCCTGAGGCAGAAGTTGGGAAACCAAAGTGCAAAGGGGACTGAGAAGTAGAGAGGTAGAAGGAAAAGCAGGTGGTCATAATCACTTAGGACGTTTTTAGAGTTCTATGAAAGTATAGGAACTATATACTATATCTCTGAGGCCTAGCCGCCCCCTCCCCAAAATTTGTTGAATGGATGAATGTATGAGTCAGTGGTCAACAACAGTTGCTATAGAGAAAAGGAGGAAGGGCCGAAAAGTGTCCAAGGATTTAGCAGCACAAAGGTCTTTGATGTCATTGCTGAGACCATCAGCAGAGACAATGAAGGCAAAAGCCATGCTGCAGAAGTTTGAAGATAAATGGGAGGTAAGGAAATGAAAACAGATAACTCCATAAGAAAGTATGGCTGAAAGAGAAGAGATATAGGATGGTATCTGAGGGAGAAAGTAGCAAGCATTTTATTTTTAAGTTCCATATTCATACATTTTCTTTACACTAACCCTTTAGCAATACCATGGGTTCAGTCATTTTTCCTACCCATATGACTCCAAAATATCTATCTCTAGCCTTGACCTAGTCCCCAAACTTCACCACCAAATTGCTAACCACACTGATGGTAAATCTGCACATATGGCCCACCCAAATTAAGCAAATCATAAGAGTATTGGGGGGGGTGTTTAAAAAATGTGGTTCCAGGTACAACCCACAGAAGACAGAGGTGGATTTTGTAAAGAGATGCCACCAGAAAAATCTTTGATTCATACCTCTCCCCGGTTCAAAAACTTTCAACAGCTCCTCAGTTCCTAATTTGTACAGAACCTATCCTTCTCCCAGTTTTCCCCATTTCTTTGTTCTTTAGTTTTCTCATCTATAAAATGGGAGAAATACTAATATCCAATCATAATATTATTACAAGGATGAAATGAATTAGTGCATGTAAAGCACTTAGAACTATGCCTGCACATAGTATGGACTATGTAAATACTTGCTATGATTGCAATTATTTGAACAAATTACACTGCCAGAAATTACTAGCCAGAAATCTGGGGGTCATTCTTGATTTCTCTCTTTACTGCCACATTCATTCCATCTCCAAGTTGTCAATCCTACCTTCAAAATATATTTCAAATTCATCCAATCCCTTCTATTCACCTCATTATTCCAAGCCACCATCACCTCTTGCCTGAACTACTAGAAATCTCAACTCTCCTCCCAACCATTAATCATACAGCAGCCAGATTTTTGTTTAACTTTTTTTTGAAGTATAAACGAACATTCCAAAAAGTGCACACCAAAAATATAAAGCTTGATGAATTTTCACAAAGTAAATGTAACCACATAACCATTACGGGGTCATCTTACAAATATAAACCTGGTCATGACTCCGGTGTATAAATACTTCAATGACCTCCCATTATACTTTGACTAAAATCCAGTTTCCTGCCCATGGCCTATGAGTGGTTAGGCTCCTGTCTACCTCTCTTAATATCATTTTATCCTTTTCAGTCACTCCTCATTTCCTCTTCATTTCACCTCTTGCTAGCTTTTGCAGCTCTCAAATAGGCCAAGCTCTTTCCCATCCTAGGGCCTTCACAACTACCGCTCCTCCTACCTAATATTCGTTTTCCCCAACTCCACACAGGGCTGGCTGGCTTATAATTTAGGTCTCATTTTCATTGTAATCTCATAAAGGCACTCCCTGGCTACCCAGTCTAAAAGGTTCTTCTCTCCCAGGCCCCACTGCCACCCCCATCATAGCCCTCTTATTCCATTTGTAAATTATATATTAGTTTCTTTACTTGTTTATTATCTCTCTCCCCAACTAGACTGTAAATTCCATGAGGGCAGATACCAAGTCTGTTTTTATTACTACTGTCTACCCAGCACCTAGCATAATGCTTGGCGCACAGGATGTATTCAGTAATAAATGAATAAATAAATTATTCAGGAATAAATGAATGAATGTCCACAAGCAAAGTACTAAAACTAGCATTTAAGAGCCTCTATGTTATGGTCAACAGTATAGACTATGTATTATTGGTCTATTTTCCTCTCTATATTTAAAGCAAACAATTTCCTCCTCAAATACAATCCACGCTGCTCCCTTAGCCTGGAAAACCCTGTCACCATGACTGTGACTTTCCCCAAATGTACTCATCTTTTGAGGTCCACCTAATCCACAAAACTTTCTCAGTGAACATCTGGTCCTGCTATAAGATGCAGGAGATACCAGGTTACATCACTGTATTAGAAAGTAACTGGCAGAAAGAAGCTGAGATAAAACGTGAGGTTAGAAACGATCTTCCCTTTGGTTACAAAGGCCAATATAGCTTCTGTTTAAGCTAGTTTGAACGGCCTCATTTCTCCCAGCTGTTATCGTCTCCTCCTCTAAACTCACCATATTAACCTATCTGATGGCTCTTCACACCTTTTAACATAAGTGCAATCAATTTTTGTGTCTTACTTATTACACCATAAACCTGGGAGTGGGATTTGTGATGAGGTGTATTGGCTGTAATAATTGACATTGTTATTTTTGACTGCCTTTTTTCTCACATAACAACATCAGTTTACTTTTGGAATATTCTCAAAGGACTATAAAGGTGTCTTGCACTCTTCTGGCTAAGAGTGAAACAGGGAGTGGAGATGAAATCTGAACCAAGGTCAGTCAATAGGGATCTGAATCATAAGTACAGTGACAGAAATTTGTTGAAGCTCATTCATTGCAACAACGATGCCTGTATGACACTTTGCTAATTCTTGCTAGAAACATCCAGTAGGACTGTGTAATTCCTGTTCCCTCAGAGCTGGTTTTCCTTATTTTGCTAGCTACTCCATATTCTTCTAATAAATTTTTTAGTTTAAATTAGCCTGTTTTCTGTTGCTTGTAACCAAAGAACCCTAACTGATACCAATGTTTAACTAACTTCCCACTCGCCTTAGGTGATGCTATTTCTCAACTTTGTCTTTTTGCTGTTCACTGAAGAAAAGCCTCTCTGTAAGAGCTACCACTGACCAAGAACCTAAAGCTAGGTGTTTTATATAGATACATTATCTCTACTCCTTAAAACTCTGTAAGGTAAAGTGTTCCATCAATGTGACTTTCTCCAGCAGGTATCCAATCAGACTATAGAACACTTTTTTTTTTTTTTTTTTTTTGGCCACGCTGCATGCAGCATCTTAGTTCCCCTGGCCAGGGATCCAACCCATGCATCCCGCAGTGGAAGCACAGAGTCCTAACCACTGGACCGCCAGGGAATGCCCTGAAACACTTTTTGGAACCACAATTAAGGTTAATTTGCAAGATTTTATTTCTCCTATTGAAACAACTAAACCCAAACCTTGTTCGAGTGTTCTCATTATGTGAAACAATTAACTATCTTTATACCATAACGTCCTCTATGGTATAAAGTAAGCAAATAATACCTTCTATTTCTAGCTATTTAGCCCAGGGGTTGAGGGGAGAGGTTGGAGAGAGAGGAGATGAACTTTAACTATTATCCAAATTCAGTAAACCTGCAGCTACTCATGGCAATTGCATACGATGTAAAAGCAGTTTGCAAAACGTCAGGCTAATTACATTAACTTTGGTATACAATGAAAAGTACCTTCTCTGCCAAGCCTCCCCAATTCATGCTAGTTAGAATTCAACAGCATCACTCCGTTTTAGCACTGTATTCATATCGCTCATATGACGCATCCTACCGTGTTCGAGCGTAGGAACCATTTTCATTTCGTGTAGCAAGTGCCTAGAGTTCTGCTTGAACTTAACCTAACCTATAAGACAATTAAGCTACCAGCTTGAATGAAAAATAATCGTCCCAAATTCTGAACAACAGGAGGAAATTTTTTTTTTTTTTTTTTTTTTTCAGTACACGGACTTCTCACTGTTGTGGCCTCTCCCATTGCGGAGCACAGGCTCCGGACACGCGGGCTCAGCGGCCGTGGCTCACGGGCCCAACTGCTCCGCGGCATGTGGGATCCTCCCGGACCCGGGCACGAACCCGCGTCCCCTGCATCGGCAGGCGGACTCCCAACCACTGCGCCACCAGGGAAGCCCCAGGAAATTTTTTTTTAAATAATTGGCAGCCATAAGGCTAAGGCTTCTATCTCGGCTTTGTCGCTTCAAATCCTTCCCGAAAGCGGCAAAAATAGTGAGCCACCACCCCCGCCGCAACCAAAGTGAGCCTTCCATCTCCACATTCCCTTGGGTCCCCTCGCCTCTATCTCTATCGCCCCAGGGAACAAGGCCCTCAGCAACAGGCCGAGCTCTGGCTCCGGGCGCCAGACGTCAGTGCGGCGACCCAACACCTTGCCAAAAAGACTCTGTAGAGAGATATCAGAGCTGTGGCTTTCCAACAAGACAGCGATGCAAAACCACCTAAGAAAAGTAAAACCAACCAGCGGAAAACTCCTCTCCAAGCGAGCCCGCTGGAGCCTTCTTTACTTTCAGCTGCGGGCGGAAGCGGAAGTCCCTGTGAGATCATAGAGTTCTCTAGTTCCGGTCGCGGGGCCGCGTTCGGGGCTAGAGCGCCTCTCCACGGCCACCGGTTTCCAAGCGGCTTCTATTTCCGGTTGCGACTTCTGACATAAAGCCGAGACCTCCTTTCAAACGCGGCGTCGCGGGTTCCTCGCCCCTCGCCTGGAGTCAGCTCGCAAGGACTGGCGCGGACGGGGGGATTGCACAGCCCACAGCTGAGCCAGGCCGTTGGGGCCGGCCTGCACTGGCACCTTCGATCCCTCAGAGCCGCCTGGCTTTTGAGCCCTCCGGATTGGGAGTCCGTGATTGGCCGCCTCCAGGACTGCCGCTCGAGAGGCCAGCGCTCCTTCGCCGTACCTGTCCCCCCCATAGTCACGCTTTTCCCTGTGAGGTGCAGCATTAATCAACTCACCTCTCCCACACACTACTTCCCTAACGTGGGTGTCCGCGTTGACTTCATTCTTCACCTTCACTTGAGACCCCTCCCCTCTGCCTCCGGAAGAGGGCTTTTTTGCCCAGTTCCTGTAAAACAGCACCCATCTGGCACCCCCAGCAAGTTCATGCTTACTAGAGAGTTTGTGGGCAAAGTAAAACCCAGTGCACACACGAAACTATGGCTGAGCACGGGGCTCACATCACACCTGCTTCTGCGGTGGATGACCAGCCATCCATCTTTGAGGTGGTGGCACAGGACAGTTTAATGACAGCAGTGAGACCTGCTCTTCAGCATGTGGTCAAGGTAAGGATTTAATTCTCTGAAAAGGTTTAGGAACGTCCGGGTAAAAACCAAGCCAGTCATCTGAATTTATTTGTTGGCCTAAGCTTTGAAATAACCAATTAGCATATAATGCACATCACATGATTTAATGGTCATGGAGTCTCTTGTTATGTGTACTGAATACCCAGCACTTCAGGGAGGTTAAGGTAGACCCAGAAAGAAAAGTGTCGAAATTCAGAGGGAAAAAAAGGAACTATAAATACCAGGCATAGTAGCTGTGTAATGGAATGAAGTTCATTGATTTATTTTGCTTTAGGTTCTTGCAGAATCAAATCCTGCCCGCTACGGCTTCTTGTGGAAGTGGTTTGATGAAATCTTCACCCTGCTCGACCTTCTGCTCCAGCAACATTATCTGTCTAAAACCAGCGCCTCGTTTTCTGAAAACTTTTATGGCTTAAAGAGGATCGTAATGGGAGACACACACAAGCTTCAGAGATTGGCCAGTGCTGGTCTCCCAAAGCAGCAGCTCTGGAAGTCAGTCATGTTCCTGGTTCTTCTTCCCTATCTGAAAGTGAAGCTGGAGAAGCTGATTTCTAGCCTGAGAGAAGAGGATGAATATTCCATCCATCCCCCTACTTCCCGCTGGAAACGATTTTACAGAGCCTTTTTGGCAGCCTACCCATTTGTTACCATGGCCTGGGAAGGCTGGTTTCTTATACAGCAGCTTCGATACATCCTAGGAAAGGCTCAGCATCACTCACCACTGCTGAGTCTGGCTGGGGTTCGGCTAGGTCGACTTACAGTTCAGGATATACAAGCTCTGGAGCACAAACCAGCCGAAGCCAGCATGATGCAGCAACCAGCTGGGAGGTAAGGCCTTAACATTTCCCCAACATATTTGATTAATAAATCCTAAAATCTTATCCCAATTTTATGAAATTTACCTCCCTCAACCCACTTTGGGGTATTTCATAAAATCATCGAAAAATTCTTGTGTCCATAAAACAAGGATTGCCATCCTGGTAACCTTCCTCATCATACTGGCTACATTTTTGCACACACTTGCTATGTACCAGGCCCTGTGCTAGGTGTTTATGTATATTATCTCAATCCTCATCACAGCTCAATGAAATAAATGCATTAGCACCATTTAACAGTTGAGGAAACTAAGTTCTAACAGTTGAGTACCTTGCCAAGGCCACACAGCTAATAGGCGGCAGAGCTGAGATTCAAGCCAGATCAGTACAATTCTAAAGACTGCTCTTAACCGTGGTGCTATCCCACTCCTAGTGTCTGTGTTCTCTGACAAGTTCAAATATATTCCTCAGTACTGCTGAGTTGTTTTTTAAGTGAGTTATTTCTTTTTCTGGATATACTATCTTCCACCCCCATTAAAGGTCTATATAATCAATGGCTCATTAATTTCTTTCTCAAAACACAAAGCAAACAAAGCCCTAGTCATTAAAAACGAAGCTTAGCTCCTAGAACTCCTAAAATACGGTAGGTCAGAAAGAGGGAATTGTTTCGAATAGACACTTACAAGAGAAAACGCCAGTCCGGCAACTATTCAATCCCCAAGCGGAATCAACGATTCTAATGAAAAGTGTAAGAATTACATGCGTATTAGTTGTTCTGTGATTGTACCTAAATAAACAGTTTCTCCTTTTGCCTCCTTGTTCTGTTCTCCAAACAGCGTTGGCGAGAAGATAAAGTCCGCTCTGAAGCAAGCTGTGGGAGGTGCCGCCTCATGCCTCTCTACTGGCCTTTCGGTGGGTGTATTCTTCCTGCAGTTCCTCGAGTGGTGGTATTCATCCGGAAACCAAGAAACCATCAAGTCATTGACTGCCCTGCCTACTCCACCACCACCGGTACATCTAGACTACAATTCTGATTCTCCCCTGTTGCCCCAAATGAAGACTGTGTGCCCACTGTGTCGTAAAAACCGGGTGAATGACACCGTTCTCGCCACCTCTGGCTATGTGTTTTGTTATCGCTGTGTGTTTAATTACGTGAGGAGTCACCAAGCTTGTCCCATCACAGGTTATCCAACACAAGTACAGCATCTGATCAAACTGTACTCCCCTGAGAACTGAAAGGGATTAGCACCTTGTCTCACAACGAAATGACTGCGCTATCAGGCCAGAGGGCTGGTTTTCCGCATGGTAAATAGCATTGCTTGATCATCCTCAATTAATAATTGTATGAACTTTAAACAGCCACATGGGTTTCTTTAAAAGGATATACTAGTTGATCTTAACCTTTTAGCTTGCTCCCTAGACACCTCTACTTAGAGTTGACCAAGCTGGTCAGAGTGAGAGAACCAGGACTGGCAGGGGATGTGAGGGTCAGCATAGAGAAGGGGATCAAAGAGGGTACTCAGCACAGACGCTTTTCCTGTCCCCTTCCTTAAAGGACAAGAGGTATAGAAGCTCTCAGGAGAAACCCAAGTTAGACCTCGTAGAGCGGGTAGTGAAAGGGAAGCAGGCCTTTTGAGAAGGGAAAGCATTTATCTGCCTATGAGGAATAGGTTTTATCGGTTTGCAAACAGTATGAAACATGGACCTGCTTTTTTTTATTTTATTTTATTTATTTTTTAATACAGCAGGTCCTTATTAATTATCGCTTTTATACACATCAGTGTATACATGTCAATCCCAGTCTCCCAGTTCATCCCACACCCCCACGGACATGCTTTTTATAGAATTACTTAGAAACACTTTCTCCTTCCATATGCTGAGACTCATTTGTTAAGTAACATTTGCTATAGTTTATCACCTTTTAAAGATCCCTTTGTGAACCACACATATCTTCCTTGGGAAACTGGTTAAAGGAAAATAGGGGTTGAATGTATATACAGAATAGTCTGAAGACTTCAGTGTGAAAGCAAAGCTATTAATGAAGAGATGAAGTAAAATACTGCCCTAACTATGACTGTGTAAAGACAGGATCTTTTCATAAGCTCTTTCTGCTTGCTGTTAAGAGTTTGCTAAGCTGACATGAATTATTCTGGCTATTACTAAAGTTTCTACGAAACGCTTAAGTAAATTTTAAGAATAAATGTTTTTTGGCAAAGAGCTGTTCCATGTCATGATTATGTGGAAACTGAAAGATTAGTCGAGGTATTTAGAGTAGATTTTTCATTCAGGCCACCTTTGACTTTTTTTTTTTTTTTTTTTTTTTTGCGGTACGCGGGCCTCTCACTGCTGTGGCCTCTCCCGTTGCGGAGCACAGGCTCCGGACGCGCAGGCTCAGCGGCCATGGCTCATGGGCCCAGCTGCTCCGCAGCATGTGGGATCTTCCCGGACCGGGGCACGAACCCGTGTCCCCTGCATCAGCAGGCGGACTCTCAACCACTGCGCCACCAGGGAAGCCCCTACCTCTGATTTTTTGAGGTATTCTGTATTAACATTTTGCTTTTTTTGCTAATCCAATATTGGAGAGAAATCCTCTCCTGCAACAGCAAGAATTCAATCTTGAGTGAAATACTGCACAAACACTTAAGTTGCCACTGGATTGGCAGGGTTAAACATACAGGTTAAAAACATACGGGTTAAAAAAAAAATCATTACTACAAGAGGAAGGATGAAAATGATTTTTAAGTGCCTCTGCTGAGACACGTGTTGTCCAATACAACTCATTTTAGCAATTCAAAGCACATTTTCTGATAGCACTAAGATAATAGAACTAAATTTTGAAATAGAATATCCTATAGATTTTAAAATATTAACACTTTTATATACCATGAGAAGAGTATAGTGGATATTTGCAAAAATTCTTATTAAACCACAAGGTTTTACCAGAACAAATACCATAGTTAAGTAAACTTTTTTTTTAATTTTAAAATTTTTAAATTTGTTTCAAAGTTAAACCCAAGACACACTGGCTTCACAGGAAATCCAATGAGAAATGTTTTTCTAGGCTGAACACCTGTTTCCCCTTAGTCTCCCCCCAAAAAACATGTACATGTTAATTACTTTCATTTTACAATCATTGCTAAATAAACATTTTTAATATAGTAATAAGTCAATAAGGGAACCGAACCAGATTCAGGATTGAAATAATGCAGTTTTCCATGAAGATATCAAAGCCATATTTTTCACCTCAACCTACAAAGAAAAACAGGAAAGTATCAGTAATTCAAAAGAATATTAAACACTCTTACACATAATAAAACCAGTATCCAAATAGGCTAGAACATACCAATGTGGAAAAACCACAACCAGAATCAGCTCAGAGAGAAGATTAAGGGGTCATACCCTGGTCAATGCCAACACTGAAGCAATGGCAATACCAGGTCAGACTATACTTCACTCATCATTGCATCATTGCTTTTCACCTCCTTGTATTATCTAAGAGCAGCCCAACACCCTATTTTCACATCCAAGAAAACTTAGGTTTACCCATGAGAAAAAAAGACTTCTTTTTAGATAAGTTGCAGCTGTGGGCTTTCAATATTTGATCTTCTACTATTCACCTCAAGCAACTCTGCTGTACAAAAATGCAAACTTGAACAAGTTTTGTTTTGGAGGTGCTTTTTTAAAATTTTTGTAATACAGAGTAGAGTGGAGAAGCATTTACAGTTCAGAAACATTTCTTGTTTTAGTGAGTCCAAACACCATGCATGATAAAATCTCAGGGATGTTTGTGAAGGGATTTATAATCTAGCTCTAAAGCAAAATCTTTAGAAAAGATTTTCTCCTAAAATCCTTTATAAAGTAAACTCCAGTTCATTTAACATACAATTTGATTTACAATTCTGCTGCCAACAAAGATGAAAAGTATAGTCATAAAAATTTTATACAAGAGTCTGCTGAAGAGTCCAAGACCCAGGGAGGCTAGGATTTGACAAAGGTCCATAGCAAAGTAACAGCAATGCTGGAAAGAGAAACTGAGGTCTGATTACCAGATTTACATTTTTCCACTACCAGCTAAATACAAGGTTTAACTTCATTTTTCTCCAGGCCATGGGCAAGATAAAGGAAACAATGCAAAGCCTGGGTAATTCACAACATGGATGATCAGTTTCTGAATGAGAAAGCTGCCTGCATTTTATTTATTCTAAATGACACCTCCTAGTTTACTATCGCTGACATGCTATGCTAAAGTACTAGGATCACAAACAATGTCAACCTCTCCAGCTTTTCAGCACTGTATCTAAATAACAATTCTGGAGACACAACATGCCGCCTTCAGCCATTTATAAATGTCAATAGATTGATACTCCATAGTTAAAAACGTACAGCTATGGTCTGTGTTCTCCATTCAGCAACTGAATTCCACAAAGAGAGGGAAACGAGTAAAGTGCCTGTTTAGAGGCTCGAGCCTTTATCTCATCAACCTGTGCAGAAGTAAGTACACGTTACAAAAGGCAAACAGGCTAAGAGAACTTAAATAACCTTGTCTAAAAGCATGAAACTTGTGAGCAGAGCTCCAAGTGTGCTCCAGCCACACAGAGAGGGCACACTTTCCTAGTTCTCTTCCTCAGTACGCTTTCCACTGTCTGGAGCGCCTTCCCTACCCCTTTCAATCTGGAGAAAGTCTGTAGTTCTAAAACCTTGTTCAAACGTCACCTTCTCTGTTAAGTGGTCCCTAACTCCCTCAGTCATCCCCTCCTCTGACTCCCACAGCACTTCTTCCCACCACAGTACGCATCACACGCCAATTATTCACCCATTCACGTCCCCCACCTCCCGTCTCTCCCACCAGCCCCATTACACAGAGCTCCTAAAGAACCAGGACTTCCTCTTACTGGCCTTTGCATCCATTACACTCAGAATGATGCCTGGGACACAGAAGGCGGCTCAATAAGCGAGAGTTTAATTCAGTCAGTGAACGACCCTCCCTACTAAACCCTAAGTGCCTGGATTATACAAGCGTCAGCACAGTTTATAAAGCCGACTTACCTCCAACATTTCACGTAGGTTAAGGACGTCCCTCAAGCATCTCTAAGCCCTCCGTCCTCCAGCTTCTAACTCATGGCATTCTGCATGGCGCCCTGCGCAGGACCACCAATACTTATACACGGTGTATCCTCAAAACGATAATAATAACAATAACAATACTACTGCTGATAATACTAATAATAACATCCAAACCCCACCAACTTCAGGAAAGACTGAGACGCCATCCTTCCGGGGAAACACAAGGCCGGATCCAGGCTCAAACCAAAGCCTAAGGCAGGGGGTCCGCAGCCCGCTTTCCGAACCCCCCCAAAACTCTTACACCCTAGACTCTCAGGAGGCCTGCCCAGGCCTGCAGCGGCTGACCGCAGCCCACCCGCCGCCGTTCAGTCCCAGAGGTACCGGCTTAGGGCTTCCCACACTGCTCCACCTCGCTACCCCGCCGGCTGCCGCAGCAGCCCGATCCGGGCAACCAATCCCGCGACGGCCAGTGGACCACGTGGGCCGCAGCCCTGAGGCTCGGCTGGTGCGAGGAGCAGCCAATCGGAGGGCTAGGCGAACGCCGGGGTTGGGGTGGGGAGAGCGGGCCGGAAGGCGCGCCTTTGCCGTTTCTTCTTGGCGTGGCGGGCTGCGTACTCAAAGTTGAAAGCAAGACCCTGAGTAGTCCCCGCCCGCCCTCCAAATCCCTGATCTCCGAGCTTGGGGAGACTGTCATCCGGAGTGATTTTGCTGGTGCCTCGTTTCACAACTGGGGAAGGGCATCTGAGGCGGGCTGTAG
Source organism: Mesoplodon bidens (assembly GCF_964165515.1). NCBI lineage: Eukaryota > Metazoa > Chordata > Mammalia > Artiodactyla > Ziphiidae > Mesoplodon > Mesoplodon bidens. The sequence continues at coordinate 9,975,053 of NC_138179.1, forward strand.
AGGGTGTGTGTGCCCTGGCTTTCCAGGAAGAACTATCGATTCAGTGTTCCGACAGTATCGTGCTTGCGCCGAATTCCCGCCTGAGGGCTAGGGGTTGGGGTGGACTTTGATTAATGTGTCCCTCTCTCCCCGTCCAGGGGAAACTCATTGGCTTGTCAGGGGCTTGGACGCTTCCTGAATAAGCAAGAGGTGCCACTAAATATCAAAGAACTGCGAAAGAGAGCAAGAAAGACTTCCTGGGAGAGGTGGCATTTGATCTGGGTCTTGAAAGATGCGTTGGATTTGGAGATTGTGGGAGAGAATAATTTAACTCCCGAATTACATGAGAAAGCATAGGGGAGCTTACCAAATTTAGGTAAAGTTGAAACTGGTGTAGTGTTTTCCAAAATTCAGTGAGTTGGAAATACCAGGAGGAAACTTAACAACATAGATGTCCCCCAGCATCAAAACCAAACGACAAACTCCCACAATCCAGACTTACAGAATCATTAAGTTTGAATGGAGTTGGAACCCAGGCGTGTTTATTTTTAATAAGTACCCCAGGGGAGATTGTGATTCACACCAAAGTTTGAGGACCAGTGTTAGCGTAAAGAAAGGGGGTGATAAGAGATTTGAAAGACAGGGCAAGACTTTGTTAAAGATAGTGGCTTGCTGGCTGTGTAGTTTAGACTACTCTGGAGAAAGTGGGAGATTTAAAGATTTCAGAGTCTGAGGAGATGGGTGATCAGAGCTGAAAACTCAATATGCAACCGTGTTTTTAAATAGATTGAAGGAAGGCAGAGTGAAAGAAGGGGAAGCTATTGCCAAGTGATTGCAATGGTCCAGGTGAGAGCTAGTAAGAAATGGAGAGGTGGCAAATGAAGGACAGCAGGAGGAATGTGATGAGTGTCAGGTAGGGATGGGGAGAAAGATATGAGGAAATAAATGGAGAAAAATGGAATGTCTTCTGTACCAGACCTATGAAGGATCTCCATTGTACTCTAAGGATAGACTTTAGGGCTTCCCTGGTGGCGCAGTGGTTGAGAGTCCTCCTGCCGATGCAGGGGACGCGGGTTCGTGCCCCGGTCCGGGAAGATCCCACATGCCGCGGAGCGGCTGGGCCCGTGAGCCATGGCCGCTGAGCCTGCGTGTCCAGAGCCTGTGCTCCGCAACGGGAGAGGCCACAACAGTGAGAGGCCCGCGTACCACAAAAAAAAAAAAAAAAAAAGGATAGACTTTAGACAGTGAAGAGAATGGGCCTTTGCAAGTGCTGTTTCCTCTGCCTGTTTTCCCTTTCCTTCTCCATCGCCCTTTCTCAGCCTGGTGCATTCTTTTTTTTTTTTTAAGGTAAGTGTTTTTGCTTGTCTTTATGGAAATGAGGTTAGTCCTTTTTTATGTTTTTTACTTATTTTATTTTTGGCTGCGTTGCCGTGCGCGGGCTTTCTAGTTGCGGCGAGTGGGGGCTACTCTTCGTTGCGGTGCACGGGCTTCTCATTGCGGTGGTTGCGGTGGCTTCTCTTGTTGCGGAGCATGGGCTCTAGGCGCGCAGGCTTTAGTAGTTGCAGCACGCTGGCTCAATAGTTGGGGCTCGCAGGCTCTAGAGCCCAGGCTCAGTAGTCGTGGCACACGGGCTTTGTTGCTCCGCGGCATGTGGGATCTGCCCGGACCAGGGCTCGAACCCATGTCCCCTGCATTGGCAGGCGTATTCTTAACCACTGCACCACCAAGGAAGCCCTCAACTTGGTGCATTACTTGCAGGTTTCAGCTCACATATCATCTCATTTATGAAATCTTATCTTGTTCTCAGAAGCATAGTCACTGTCACTCCTTAGAACACCCCAAGCACACTGTTCATATGTTTCTAGCTCTCCAGAATGGCACTAGAGTGTAGTGATCATGCATATGGACTATAGTATTTGCAAGCACCATAAACTCTCTGTTCCTCAGTTTCCCCATCTGTGAAAAGGGAATCATGACAGTACCTACCTCACAGAGCTGTTATGAGAACTGAATGAGAACAATGCGATAACACCTGGTGTTATCACATATGTTGTATTGCAATGAGTTCTTTTTTTTTTTTTTTTTTTGTGGTACGCAGGCCTCTCACTGTTGTGGCCTCTCCCATTGCGGAGCACAGGCTTCGGACGCACAGGCTCAGCGGCCATGGCTCACGGGCCCAGCCGCTCCGCGGCATGTGGGATTCTCCCGGACCGGGGCACAAACCCGTGTCCCCTGCATCGGCAGGCGGACTCCCAACCAGTGCGCCACCAGGGAAGCCCCTGCAATGAGTTCTTTAATACATGTTTTCCCCCTCTAGATGTGAACAGGACATGTGTCTTATTCTTCTTGCTACCAGTAAAGGCTGCATGGCAGAATGATAGTAAATGGGTTTTGGAATCAGATAGATAGGAGTCCAAATCCCAGCTCTGCTACTTACTAGGTGTGTAATCTTCAGCTTTACTTCCCTGAACTCAGTTTCTTCATTTATAAGATAGTGAAAATAATGCATGTCTTATAAGTTGTTACGAGGACAATTTGAGATCATCAAAGTTGCAGATCTGGCCCAAAGAAGGCAGTCACTAAATGGTGCAAATGATGGGTGGCCCCAGGACATAGTACCACGTTCAGAACAGAGTAAATGCTTAGTAACTGATTATCGAATGAAAAGCTGACGTTATATGCCAGGCACCATGCTAACCTTTTTATATACATCATCGCACTTCATTCTCACAAGAACTGCATGGAGAAGGCACTATTATTATCTCCACTTCACAAAGAAGGAATGTGAGGTTTGGATTATCTTAACGAAGATTTCTAAGCTAAAAAGTGCTAGAGCTAGGATTTCAAGGCCCTTGGTGCTTTAAAAAGCAGCTGACTGGAGCTTCCCTGGTGGCACAGTGGTTGAGAATCTGCCTGCCAATGCAGGGCACACGGGTTTGAGCCCTGGTCTGGGAAGATCCCACATGCTGCGGAGCAAATAGGCCCGTGAGCCACAGCTACTGAGCCTGCGCGTCTGGAGCCTGTGGTCCGCAACGAGAGAGACCGCAACAGTGAGAGGCCCGTGCAGTGCGATGAAGAGTGGCCCCCGCTCGCCGCAACTCGAGAAAGCCCTCGCACAGAAATGAAGACCCAACACAGCCTAAATAAATAAATAAATAACTTTTATATATATATATAAAAAAAAAAACAGCTGACTGAATGAGAGAATGAATGAAAGGAGACTTACCCAGAGTCAGGTGGTGGTGTGGTCGAACCAGCATTGTTACTCTTGGGCACCATGCTAACTAGTCGGCTATTCTAGCCGAATCATCTTGACAAATGAATTGCGAGTGAGATGGAGGCTGGTATTTGGCAGTTTGTGTCTACTGACCAGGAAAGCTGTGCTGCACCTATCTCTGCTGATAAATTGAAATGCTCGGTGAATAAACACAAACAAATTGGGAGCTCTAGTTCTTTGCCAACTGTCAGCAGTGTGGCCAGATCATTTTCCCAAGACCTGGAAAAAAATCACTGTACAAGCTACTGATTTCAAGTTGCTTTGTATCATGAACATTTGCTTTGAGGTATCAGAGCCAGAATGTGAGCTCCTCGCTGGCCTGATAACGTACTATTCATAGCCAGAGGACTTAACTAAGGAACTCTGAAGAAGGAAGAGAAACCCTCTTTGCTCATCTTTCACATTATCCTTCCTTCTCCTGATTTGGTCCCTAATAGTGCATTAAAGAAGAAGAAGGAGAAAACACTACAGTTCCAATTCTTCTGCCCTAAAAATGTCCTTCCTGTTGATTGGGAAGGAAAAAGGAGGTACTTAAGTAGATTTCAGATTTTGAAGACTCCAAAGCAATCCAGAATCCCAAACTTGAAAGGCAGTGGAAGGAGCAGGGGCATTTGTATTAAACAGACCTGGCTTTGCATGCCAGCTCTTCCACTTAACTGGCCACGTAATCTCAGGTTCCGTGTCATGTGCCACACTCCCAGCTTGGTCCCTTGTGCCCAAATGCATATGTCCAGTAAATGACGGTCCTTTTTATCTTTCTAAAAGTAAGTGATATCAGAAGGATTTCAGTGTGAGAGTGAAGCTGAGAATTAAGGTAGGTAGTAGAACTAAAAATGATACTGGGGACTTCCCTGGCGGTCCAGTGGTTGAGACTCTGTGCTTCCACTGCAGGGGGCGCGGGTTTGATCCCTCGTTGGGGTACTAGGATCCCAAATGCTGCACGGTACGGCCAAGAAATAAGAAAATAATAATAATAAATTTAAAAATGAAATAAAAGTGAGACTGAATTTGGAAATGACATGAGTGAAAAAGGGTTAAAGTTGAAGGTGAGAGCAGACCTTTGCAGCTTGCTATGTTGCTGTGCTGATTATTCGTCATAGTATGTATTCTGCCTCCTATCCTGGAAATAACTTTTGAGCCAGACAGGTACAAAGTGTCATGCCAACAAAGCAGAACTTCATAGGAATAGTAACCTCAGTTAAAAAAAAAAAAAACCCGAGGGGGTATTCAGAAACCTATTTCAGAATGCCATTTCAGCATAAGCAAATTGGAGTAGAAACAAAGAGTTGTTTGATGCTTTGACTTATGGGGAGAGAAGTATGTTAGTTTCCTGTGGCTGCAGTAGAAAATTGCCACAACCTTGCTTGTTTAAAACAATAACATTTTATTCTCTCACAGCCAGAAGTTTGACATACGAGGGCAGAAATCAAGGTGTCAGCATGGGCTGTGCTCCCCTCAGACGCTCTAGGGGAGAATCCATTTTGTGCCTCTTCCAGCTTCCTGTGCCTGCTGGCATTCCCTCACTTGTGGCCACATCACTCCAATCTCTGCCTCTGTGGTCACATTGCCCCCTCCTCTTTTGTAGGTATGAAACCTCTCTCTACCTCATTCTTTTTTTTTTTTAAGATTTTTTTTTGATGTGGACCATTGTTTCAAGTCTTTATTGAATTTGTTACAATACTGCTTCTGTTTTATGTTTTTGGTTTTTTGGCCGCGAGGCATGTGGGATCTTAGCTCCCTGACCAGGGATCGAACCCACACCCCCTGCATTGGAAGGCGAAGTCTTAACCACTGGACCGCCAGGGAAGTCCCTCTACTGAATTCTTATGAGAACACTTGTGATTGGATTTAGGGCCCACATGGATAATCCAGAATAATTTCCTCATCTCAGCATCCTTTCTTAATCACATCTGCAAAGACCCTTTTTCCTCGTAAGTTAACATTTATAGGTTCATCATCATCATCATCATCAATAATTGGTGGCCAATATTCACTTGTTCCAGTTTAACCAGCATCCCCAAAAGAGATAACTGTCTCTTACCTGTTTATTTTTTTTCACTTGTTTTTTTTTTTTACACAAACAATTGATGTTCGTTGTAGACCATTTAGAAAATACAGAAAAGTTAAAGAAAAAAAGGAAAGGAAAAGAAATTCAATGAAAAATCATCTGTAATCCTCTCACCCAGGGGTAGCCAAACCTCCACCAAAGAGTATTTTTCTAGGCTGGATCTTGTGTCCAACAAAGAGGAAAAGTAGGAAAAAGACAATAAAAGTGAACAGAATAGGACAAACATTTGGAAGGTGATAGAACAGGTTAATATTGTTCATAATAGATATGTACAGGACAGCTTAATTTAAAATAAATGTAGAGCTTTGAAATGAAATTAACCGGGACAGGAGGTGCTTGTATGATGTATAGAAATAACACTCAGCCCTTTAGAGGAGGGACGTTTTAGCTTTGGCCCCTCACTTGAAAACCCCTGAATTTTCCCACTAATACTTCCTTCTCTCCCAGAGGTCAGACCCTGGCTTGCCAATCTGCCCTGTCATAGGCTTTTTTTGAGTCCTTATCAGCCTTCCTCAGGGGTCAATGTTATGAAGACTAGGGGAGTCTGGCAGAGTTCCTGCTCCTCCCAGGCTGATATCAAAGGGCAACAGGGGCTGTGACAGAAGGCAAACATTCAGACCAAAGCCAGATGTGGAACTGAAGCAACAAGAGGAAAAGCAAGAGCATCAGGTAAAAAAAAAAATTTTTTTTTAAATCTCATTCCTCTCAGTTTATGTCTGAGAGCATGAAGAGCTTAGTTAAAATCATAGCTCAGGAGCAACTTGTAAAGGAGAATGAGTGAGAAATTTGGGGAAATGTGGAGCCGATGTTCGTATGGAGCTAGACTCTCAGAAAACTTTGTATCTATCATGGTTGTCATCAGCAACCAAGTAACATCAACGAGCCTTGGGAGTCATGAGAGTATAGTTGTTAGTTCAGAAGCAATTAGATTTGTTTGTGAGTCCCAGCAGGTGGAAGTTATAGGGAGACAAATTATAGCTGAAAATAAGGAAGCTATGTCTCTTTTTTTTTTTTTTTTTTTTTTTTTTTTTTTGCGGTACGCGGGCCTCTCACTGTTGTGGCCTCTCCCGTTGCGGAGCACAGGCTCCGGACATGCAGGCTCAGAGGCCATGGCTCACGGGCCCAGCAGCTCCGCGGCATGTGGGATCCTCCCGGACCGGGGCACGAACCCGTGTCCCCTGCATCGGCAGGCGGACTCTCAACCACTGCACCACCAGGGAAGCCCAGGAAGCTATTTCTAACAGAGCTGTCAGAAAATAGACGGGGACTAATTTGAGAGATAATGAGTTCGTTGTTATTGGAGGTGTTCAAGCAGTTGCTGGAAAGCAACTTGTTCAGAGTTGCTAGTATTATAGAGCAGTGGTCCCCAACATTTTTAGCACCAGGGACCGCTTTCATGGAAGACAATTTCTCCACAGACTGCGGAGGGGAGAGGAGGGAGGGGGAGGGGGGTGGTTCGGGCAGTAATGCGAGGGATGGGGAGCGGCAGATGAAGCTTCCCTCGCTCGCCACCGCTCACCTCCTGCTGTGCGGCCCTGTTCCTAACAGGTCGCAGCCCAGGGCTTGGGGACCCCTGTGACAGAGAGTATTTAAGATGGATGGTTGGACCAGATCTTTAAAGTCCCTTCCAACACTTCTGTGATTCTATGATATAAAAGAATTTTATCAGAAATTTCGCTAAGAGCCAAACATTTACATTTGCCTGTAGGGATGCTCACCTATGAAAAAACAATTCATCAGGTTGATTTTGGCTTGCCTGGAGGAAGTGAGAAGGCAACCAAGGCAAACTAACAGCAGAGGAGAGGACCCATCCTGCTGGATGCCTGCTTTTTTCCCTCCTGGTGGATATAAACAACACCCACAGGGCCTCTGCTTAGCAGAGATCACACAGAAAAAAAAATGGTTTCCCTTCTTCTAGAGGAAGAATTTGGGTTTGGGTTAGTAGATATTTTATTTTGCAGTTAACAAAGACTAAGGGGGCTGTCTGTGAACCATCTGCTTCCAGGGTGCTAACTTCAATGTAGGTGGCTGTTTTCTGGTCTGGGAAGCAAAAGGAGGTTGACCACAGTTTAATATCTCACAACAAAGTTGTGAGAAAACAGTAATATCAAAGATGATTTCCAATGTTAAAATGTATCTCCAATAATCTATAGCTTTGAAGAAAATTTTGTAATCTCTGGAATTCTTGTTAACGTTAATGTAGAAGCAACATTTCTGTCCTAATTATTTATTGGAACCCCTTTCTGTCATTGTTTGGGGCGCAGAAGGACTGCTGAGATGGAGAGTCTCAAGATGGATACGGAAATGCTCTATCCCGAGATAATTGTAGAAGTGGGCAAAGTCACTCTTGGAGAAGAAAACAGGAAGAAGATGACCAATAGCTATTTGAAAAGAACTGAGAATTCTAAAATCATCCAAGCGACATGTGCACTGCTAAATTCTGGAGGGGGTGTGATCAAAGCAGAGATTGATGATAAAACCTACAGTTACCGATTCCATGGGCTGGGACAGGACCTGGAAACTTCTTTTCAAAAGCTCCTTCCTTCAGGTTCACAGAAATACCTTGACTACATGCAGCAGGGGCACAGTCTTATGATTTTTGTGAAGTCCTGGAGCCCAGATGTCTTCAGCCTCCCCCTAAGGATTTGCAGCTTGCGCTCCAATTTATTTCAGAGAGCTGTGACTTCCACCGTCAACTTGAGTGCCACCAGTGCCCTGGAGCTCCTCCAAGAGAAGCAGTCCAGAGCTCAAAGAGGAAGATCAAAGGTGCAGGAGCTGCATTCTCAGAAAGCTCTTGACAAATACATTCAGGAAGAGGAAGATATGAGGATGTGTGCCTCAGAATTTGTTAAAAAAGATAAACTCATGTATAAGGAGAAACTCGACTTCAGTGAGTCCACACATGTCGAGCTTAAAAGGTTCACCACCAAAAAGATCGTCCCTCGGATTAAAGAAATGCTGCCCCATTATGTTTCTGCATTTGCCAACACCCATGGGGGATACCTAATTATCGGGGTGGATGATAAGAGCAAAGAAGTGTTTGGATGTAAGAGAGAAAAAGTGAACCCTGAATTATTAAAAAAAGAAATAGAAAACTGCATAGAAAAATTGCCTACATTCCACTTCTGCTGTGAGAAGCCAAAGGTGAATTTCACTACCAAAATCTTGAATGTGTACCAAAAAGATGTCCTGTATGGTCATGTCTGTGTGGTACACGTGGAGCCCTTCTGCTGTGTAGTATTCACAGAGGCCCCAGATTCCTGGGTCATCAGGGACAATTCTGTCACAAGGCTGACGGCTGAACAGTGGGTAGCCATGATGCTGGATATTCAATCAGGTAAAGCAGACAAGAAGTCATTGTCCAGTCAGCAGGGAGGAACCCCTTCTCTGCCTTCTTTTGGGTATTTGGTCAATATTTTGGTCAGAGAATAGAAAGCTGGTTTTGCTTACAAACCTTCTATTAAAGGGTTATTTTCTAACATTTTTAGTTCCAAAGACTCAGAATATGAACTGTGTGAGGTCAAGAAATGCTTGGATTTTCATCTCTTTGGGGAAAGTTATAGTATGCCATCAGCCATGAACTCATGAAAGTTCCTTTTTATGCACTGTAAAGGTCTGCTGAAAAAAAAATTGCAGGCCGATAGTCTTAGTCTAAAACATTCATCAATAGTCTCTCTCTAAAGACGATATTTCAGAGAAACATGGTTTAAGAAAGACTCTCCACTAATTCTTTCAAGGGAAACTTGTTGACAAATTTGAATTGTTTCAGTAACATTAGGAGCCAGTACCTTGAACCACTAGGCTGAGGGCACCACCAAGTGGAGAAAAACTTAATGCAAAAGAAGGTGCCTGGGACCGGCTTCCCTGGTGGTGCAGTGGTTGAGAGTCCGCTTGCCAATACAGCAGACCCGGGTTCGTGCCGTGATCCGGAAAAATCCCATATGCCGCAGAGCGGCTAGGCCCGTGAGCCATGGCTGCTGAGCCATGGCTGCTGAGCCTGCGCGTCTGGAGCCGCAATGGGAGAGGCCATAACAGTGAAAGGCCCACATGCCACCCCCCCCCCAAAAAAAAAGGTGCTGGGGAGGGGATGGTGGTGGGCGAGGAGGACTCCTTTTTTTTCACTTCCTTACAGTTTTGCTGAGCATCAGCCCTGGTGATTTCAGATCAATCCATAAAGGACTTAATGGGCTGAATGAAGTTTATCGGTTTGCCTTCATGGTCAGTAAGTTCCAGATTTGATCAAAGAAGCTCAGATCAAGACTTCAGTGATTTTATTGGATGATACTTTCTCTTATCTTAAATTTGTTTGAGTTTACTTACACACACACACACACACACACACACACACACACACACACACACATAAACCCCAAACTAGAGATCCTACCACTTTCCATTCCATCTAAACTTTGGGGTGGGGGGGACTTTAACAACTATAATAATATTTTTAAAATACTGTGCTTACTTTTTCTGACACCACCCTACCACCACCACTACCACCACTACTGGAAGCCTTTTATTCTTAGAGGTGACCTGGAACCAGAATATTAGAGTTGGAAGGAACCTTAGGGATCCCCTGCTCACCCTTGCACGAGAGAGGTGAAATGACTTGCCCAAGATAAGTCACAGGAGACTTAGAAGATGCATGGCCCTACAGGAGTCCCAGACCTCTTTTCCTAACATGTGTGAACTGTTTGAGGCATAGAAAGAATGAGAACAGCTCAGGCATGACACACACCATATGTCAACAGTAGGAAGAGCAATAGAAACATTCTTTAACTTTTTTTTTTTTCATCTGAAACAACTCTCCATGGATTTGTTTAGCTCCTTCCAGTTTGGCCGCAGACTACAGCCTTCACCTGATTTCACCAGCTTCATCTACACGAAGAAGCCCGTCATCTCCCATCAAAGTCCTGGAATTTAAGGGGGCTCTACAACAATGCTTGTTTCCAGGTATTCCTTCTTGATTTCAGCTGAGGAGATTATTTATTTTCTAAAATTAAGTTGGGAGGAATTGGTAGCAATTCGTCCAAGCCTTTCTCCTTAGAGAAGGTCAAATGTAGGGCTTAGCAGATACAATTGTCCTGAATTAATATACATGGTGAATTCTTGATTTCAGTCATCAAATCCACCCTACACCTCTGTGCGTTTTGGGCTTCCAGTCACAGATGGCTTTTGCTCTCCAAATATGAGAGAATACATTTGAAAGAGCTGCCCCCTGGCTTTCCAAGGCAGAAGGAGGTGAGCCTTGGGGTCACCTAGACTCTTCCTAAGGCAGAGTTTCTCAGTCTTGACCCTATTGATATTTAGATCAGATAATTCTTTGTTAGGGAGGCTGCCCTGAGAATTGTAGGATGTTTGGCCGCATTCCTGGCCTCTAGCCACTAGATGTCAGTGGCACCTCTCCAGCTATGAAAAATCAAATCATTTCCAGATATTGCCAAATACCCCGGGGCGGGGGGCAAAATTGCTGCAGGAAAAAGAAAGTTCTTAGTTTCCCAAAAGCACCAGGTTCTCTCTCTGTCTCTCTCTCTCTGTCTCTCTCTCTCTCTCTCTCTCTCTCACACACACACACACACACACCCTTAACAGGAAGGAATACCTTCCTAGTACTACTGGACCATTTGGGGTTGAGAAGAGAGTGCTAGAAGGCTGTTCTGTGAAGACCCCTCCCTGATTGCCTTCCCCTGTATGAGAGCTGCCAGAAACAGGGACTTCTCAGCCCTGGCCTGTGAAGAGGAGATGCTTTCTTTGCAGACAAGGAAACCCATAGTTCCATGGCTAGGCTCATCTCTTCTTACGATGTTGCAGGAATACTTAAATATCCTTTGTAAATTTTAGTAACTTCTATTCCTTGCGTTTTCAGTGACACAGGAAGAGATACAATTTAAACCAGAATCCCTCTGTAAGAAGCTCTTCTCAGATCATAAAGGACTGGAGAAATTAATGAAGACACAGATATATCCTTGTTCTCAGGGGTTTGTGATATTTTCCAAAAGCTGGGCTAGTGATGTTGGCTTCAGGAAGGAGCAGAATGTCCTGTGTGATGCTCTCCTAATAGCAGTAAACAGCCCCCTTGTACTCTATACAATCTTAACAGACCCCACGTGGATTGGGGGGCTTGTGTACGCCCGGAACACTGCTCGTCAGTTAAAGCAGAAACTGGGAACTGTTGGTGGTTACACAGGGAAACTGTGTGTCATCCCAAGGCTGATACACCTGCCCAGCACACGGTGTAGACCCGGTGAAATCCCCATGCACTATCCCCGAGCCTACAGGCTTGCTGATGAGGATGAAATGGAAAATTTGTTGCAGGCCCTTATCGTCGTCTCGCTCTGCTCTCGATCTCTTCTGAGTGACCAGCTGGGCTGTGAATATTTCAATTTGCTTGTAGCAGAGCAGTGCGAGCTGCTTTCAGAGAGCCTTCAGGAGACACGAGAATTGTTCCTCCACTGCTTTCCAGGAAGCAGGAAGACTGCCCTGGCCATAAAGATCATGGAGAAAATTAAGGACTTGTTCCACTGCAAGCCCAAAGAGATCCTCTACGTTTGTGAAAGTGACGCCTTAAAGGATTTTGTGACGTAAGAGTTTCACTAACTAAACACAATAAACACATTTAATCAGTCTTTCAACAGTATCACACAAGTAATTTGTGTCTTTAGTTTAAGATTTTGCAATGCCTTTGCTGCATATGGACAAGAGCCCAAACTGTATACACGTTTGCAAGTGATCAAGTAGTTGAGCTAGAAAACGGCACTTTGCAATGTTCAGGCTTAAACATCTCATTAGAAATTAGCTACGTATGCATAACTTCAAGTTTATATAACTAGAAACATTTTCCCCCCACAATCTATGGCCTTAAATTTAAGAAAGGTTGAAACGAACCTATCTTGTTTCACATATACTTTTTGCTTGATATTTAGTGCTTTAAAGTCATAGGGTATTTCAGTCAATTAGACATTACACCTAATGGGAACTTGAATTTAAATACCATTTATTTCGTTTATAAAATATTTTTACTTGTTTGACTTGTTCTGAGTCAATAATTTTAGAAAACATGCACATTTGCTTCTGATTTAAATCTTTAGCTTTCGATTTAGTAAAAGAAATTGGTTGTTAGTCAATCCAGAAAATGAGGGCTTTTAATTTTGACTTGCTTATTTATTCAACTAATCTTTTTGAGCACTATTTATATGCTAGGTACTGTGTACATTTAGTGTTAGAGGAGAAAAACATATTGCAGACCTTGCCGTAAAGCCCAATAAGAGAGACAAAGAGAAAAATAAGCAATGGGAGTGTTGTGTAACTAGTATGATACTAAAGATATGCTTAACTTGGGCTGGAGATTGGTCAGCAAATACTCCCCAGTGAAGGAGATCTTGACTTCCTTCTTAAGAAGTGAGTAGAAGAAGTGAATAAAATGGGGGCTTTTTAGGCAAAGGGCACAGCAAGTGCAAAGGCATGGAGATTAGAGAATCAGAATGGTAGGTCTGCCTGGAGCCATGAGGGACTGTGGGTATGCGACAGATGATGAAGTTGCAAAGGAGGCAGATGCCAGACTATGAAGGATCTTGTAAACTGTGTTAAAGGCTACGTTCTTTATTATGCTTTACAGGTATAAGTTTTTAAATATCCCCAGTCAAAAGGCAAATTCAATTAAACAAACATCTATGAACTTAATGTGAGTGGGTTATGGAGATGACTAAGGATCAATGTTTTTCTTCAAGAAGTCTACAGAGTCCAACCTGGAAGAGAGGAACGTGAATAGTTATGATTCAGGACATAGGGAGTAAAGCCCCAGGGACTGCACATGCAGTCCCACATCTGCAGGGATGGGTGATATGACTTGAATCCAAATTAGAGGTGGCAAGAAACAACACAGTTTGTTTAAAGAAAAAAGTACACACACACACACACACACACACACACGTATGCTAAAACATACTATAAAGGAAAATTGAGCTAAGTAAGTAGGATTGGTAGCTCCATAGAGGCAAAGCCCTGCAGACTTGGTACCCTACTTGACATGTCATGGAACTCAGCTACCTCTTCATGTTTTCCTTACCAAAATCTAAAGAGGCTTCTGCTTTTGTACAAGTAAGTGGGGAAATAGGATTTTCTTTACAGGAACTTGTATGAGCCCATACCTCTTTTGCATACGAAAATTATGATATGCCTCTAGGTGACTGTTCTCCAGCTCTAAAAAAGACAGAAAGTAAAGAAATAGTAGTAACAAGTGTAAATTCCTTTTGAGATTTCCTTTAGATGTAAGGAATTTACCTTCAGGGATTGTCAAGCAGCAGAAATGGACTATGGTAGAAATAATAAAATCTCCTACCTGGGTTCATTTCAAAAGTTTCGCATGCAGATTTAACTTGATAACCCCAAAGAGTAGGGTTTGCAATTATGTATTCTGTCTATCAAGGTAACTTGTAAGTAGAGCATTTTTTGTAGTTATTGAATCAGTCTCCAGATGAGAACCAGTCTCTAATGCTAATCCAGAGAGTAATAAATGCATGGTATTTCCTTTGTTTATATGCCTGAAGCCCTATTTTCTCCTTCACCCTTACAGCCAGCAAACCACCTGCCAAGCTGTGACCCGGAAAACCTTCATGCGAGGGGAGTTCCCAAAGATCAAACACATAGTGATGGATGAGACTGAGAATTTCTGCAGTAAATATGGTGACTGGTACATGAAGGCTAGGAGCATCACCCATCCAAAGGTGAGGGGCGCTGGAAGTGAAAACCTTCACCACGGGATTCTCTGGCTTTTTCTGGACCCTTTCCAAGTCCGTCACGCAGATATCAATGGCCTTCCCCCTCCATCTGCTCAGTTTCCTCGAAAAACAATCACCAACGGGATCCACTGTGCTCTGGAAATAGCGATGCTGATGAAAGAAGAAATGAAGAGGATCAAAGAAAATCCTCACCCCAACGTGTCTCCAGACACATTGGCATCATTTAGGGAAGCTGCCTATGAGGAAGCAATGTGCGCTCAGGCTCTGCCTGGGGTGTGTGAGACAGAGACGAACCTGACCACAGAAGAAATGGCGAAACACGTGGCAGAAAGATGTCACAACCTGTTCCAATGTGGATATCTGCCCAAAGATATAGCAATTCTGTGCAGGCGAGGGGAGGACAGAGGACGCTATGAGCCTGCACTACGAAGAGCAATGGAATTATGTGAGACCCACGGAGCAGTGAAGGTCGTGTTCAGCCAGGTCTCTGGTGTTTTGGATGGTCACATCGTTTTAGACAGTATTCAGCAGTTTTCAGGCCTGGAGAGGAATATTGTGTTTGGGCTTAGTCCAGAATATGCCCTGTCAGAGGAAGTTCATAAGCTCTGTTTTGCCTCGAGAGCCATTAAACACCTATACCTGCTCTATGAAAAGAGGGCAACCTTCTGAAAATTATTTCAAACAGTCCAGGAAGGGAGAAAGAGCAGAGTCCCTGCTCCCAGGCAGGTGGCAGCTGTGCCTTTTCATGTGTTACAAGTGAGGAAATCAAGGCACAGTCAGAATAGCAGGGAGCCACAGAAATGTCTCTTGGGACTGGGCCTTTCAGTCTGTTTGCAGTGTCACTGTCCTTTTACCACTCCACTCCACCTCTTCCCTGGTCCTTATCACTGGTGCCTTGCCTCTGGTTTTTCTAGTCCAATCCAGCTTCCATCTTGTCAACCACAGAAGTCCTCCTCAAATACAGAACTGACTTTGTGACATCCCTGCTAATGTATCCCCAGGGAGTCCCCGCAGTCAAACCAAACTAATTTTCAAGGCTTTCCAGGATACACCCTGACCTACTGTCCTAATGCATCCTTTATTATACCTCTATCTCCCAGTGTTTCTAACGCACCCCAGCCCTTGCTGGCCTATTTTGGGGGTGGGGTAGGGTGCCCTCCAGGCACAAATCCAGGAGAAAGTGAGGAAATATTCTTTTTGGCTATAATTTCAGATAAAGCCCATCATCTTTCCAAGAGGTGGAAGAGCAGGCGGGGCTTGGAAAAGTGCTCTTAGCTGCCTCTCTGAACTGCTCAGGCCCCCAAGCCAGCCAGTCTGCACCTAGTGGTCGGCTCTCCTGATACTGGATTGAACAGAAGAACCTCCCCCCTTACTCCTGTTGCTCCAGCTACCTGATATTTCGTCATTTTTACCTTTCCTTGGGGGCTTTAGGGTACTTTTAGATAGGAGAAAATAAAGTTCAGCAATTAATTAGTTTTTGATGAAGCAAAAGATACCAGCGTTTTAACATACGGAGAATGGGAAATGTGTGAATTCTCTAAAAATAAAGAGTCAAAAGTGGAGGAGGATTGAGGGAATGGAGAGAACGGGGGTCTGCTAAATTTTAGTCGTAAGCCTCGGTGCCATTTGACTTTGAACTATTTGCATACATTGTATAATTTTTGATAAAATAATTGATTTTTTAAAACAAATTAATTGTTTTAAATATTGCATTTGAGAGTCTTTGTCAGTTCTATGCAGACAGTTTGGTCGGGCTCAAAGTAGAAGGCCTAATCCAGTGGTTCTCAACACTGGCTGCTCATTATAACCATCTGGGGAGCTTTAAAAAATAGCAGTGATCAGGCCAGAAACGAGACCAGTTAAATCAGCATCTCTGGGCATGGGCCTGGGCAACGGTATTTCTTAAAAGTTGTCCAGGGACTTCCCTGATGGCGCAGTGGTTAAGAATCTGCCTGCCAATGCAGGGGACATGGGGTCAAGCCCTGGTCCGGGAAGATCCCGCATGCCGCGGAGCAACTAAGCCCGTGCGCCACAACTACAGAGCCCGTGCTCTAGAGACTGTGAGCCACAACTACTGAGCCCACGTGCCACAACTACTGAAACTACTGAAGCCTGCAAGCCTAGAGCCCACGCTCCATAACAAGAAGCCACCGAAATCAGAAGCCCGCGCACCACAACAAAGAGCAGCCCCCGCTCTCCACAACTAGAGAAAGCCTGCACGCAGCAACGAAGACCCAACGCAGCCATAAATAAATAAATAAAAGTTGTCCGGATGATTCCAATGTGCCACCAGGGTTCAGAACTCGTGAATCTTTCTTCTAGTCTGTTCTTTCTGTCCCCAAATGTATGTGTACAGATTTCTCTTCACAGTAGACCGGGAGACCCCTGACAGTAAGGATGGCACTTACACATCTTTATTTCCCTGAAAGTAACTAGTGCAGCACCTTGAACATGGCAGGTGCTCAGTAATTATTTACTGAATGAACTTGCTGCTTTCAGAGAATCAGAATCTACTAGGACAATGCTTCTAGCCAATGGAATGAATATCTAACTTTGGAGACTTCAAAGAGGTCAGTGTGGAAAATAATCAACACTGCCATAATGGAGAATAAGAGAATAAAGGAATTTAAACTGTTTTTAGGCAACAGCTCAAGGTCCATGTTGATGGAAGTTTGTTAGATTTGAGTTTGAGATTAGGAACTGGTGGGGACTAAGAATAAATGGCTAACTTGAGTACACTTAGAATTCTACATTTTTCCTACAGACCCTTAATATAATAGATAAAACAATTCGTTTGGTGAAATAACATGCCTGCTGTGAGAAGCTTCTAAAACTTACTTTAAAAAAGAAAGGTACTATATTATGTAAGTTTGAGAAATGGAGAAAGGCAAAATAAACAGTTCTTAGCCACTTGTTATCCAGTCATGATTTTTTAAATTTTTGCTTATTTATTTCTATTCTTTGTTGACTTGCAAAAAATATTTTTACATAGTTATGATCAAGTTGTACAATCAATTTTATACCCTGTGCCTGTGTTTTTTCCATGTAATCTTTTTGTGAGGCACTGTTGTAGACTGTATTATTCTTCCCAGTACTTCATCACTCCCTACACCTATACCATGTGTAGTTCCTGAGATTACAGCTGGAGTATATTTTCCACCCCCTTGATGTCAGCTTGGCTGTATGACTTTATTTGGCCAATGAAATGTTAGTAGTTGTGATGTGTACAGAGGCTTTACCCATTTCAGTGCTGGGTCTGCTCTCTTGGGCTTCTGCTACCACCTTGTAAAGATGATGTCTTGGGCAGCCCACCAGTCGCGGAGGAATGAGAGATGTGAGCTCAACTTATGGCTGGAGCCAAGTTCCACTGATCCCGACAAGATTAGCCAAAATCCAGCTGACCTGCAAATGCAGAAGTGAGAAAAAAAGACCTACTGTATGACTGAGATTCTAAGCTTGTTGTTTGTTTTGCAGCAGTAGCTGACTAATGCAGGCATTTCCCCATGTTGTAGTGTAGTCTTCAAAATGATCATTTTTAATGGTTGCACAGTATCCCAGAAGATTATACAAAATTTCAGTAATCATCCTCCTAATAATCTGGGTAACTAGCAATTTTACACTATTAAAATCAAGCCAGGCACATACTCTACTCAGGCATATGACCTTTCTTTCCTTGGTATATTTATGAATCCCGAGAGGTGAAATGACTGGCTCAAAAAGGTGACCTCGATAAAAGATTCACCTATTCGTACTGTACATAACAACATACAGATTTGTTGCCTTAAGCAAGAGAACAAAATGCTGGCATCAGGTTTTGATGACAAAAGAGGCACTGGCATCTCAGAAACAGGTGGCTCAGAGCACGCTGTCTGCATGCAGTAAAACCAAGGCCCATCACCATAACCCAGACCCTCAGAGGAAGAATCTAACTTGGAAAATTACAGATGGGAACATGGATTATGTAACCTTAACATTATATATAAATAAAAAGCTCTGGTCACTTGAAACCAATGTAGGGTGTTATCCCAGAGAAAAGAAAAGGCAGGATACCTCTAATCATCAATAGCACTCTGGTTTTTTTTTTTGGCCACACTGCGTGGCTTGCGGAATCTTAGTTCCCCCGACCAGGGAGCGAATCCACGCCCCCTGCAGTGGAAGTGCGGAATCCTAACCACTGGACCGCCAGAGAATTCCCATATAGGACTTGTTTTGAAGAAAGACTCTGCCATCTATGAAATGGAAAGAGGAAGAACCAGAGAGGTAAACTAGATTTCTTATGAAGCTGAGCTGCCTCAGTTTCCCCAAGGTTTTGGAGAGGCTGAACATCAAATTATTTTCAAGAAGCTTCAATTTGAAATAAACACAAAATTTATAATAACCGTATGTTACTATTTACTGAGATGTTACTACAACCAGCTACTATTTGCTAATGCTTTGCATACATTCTCACAACAACTCATATGAGGTATACCATATACATGTTATCAACACTTCATAGATGGTAAAACCGAGGCGCAGAGAATTTAATTTTCTGAAAGGCACATGTCTAGTAAGTGTCCAAGCTGGATAAATATAACATTTAAATAGATTTAGTCATCTCAGCTCTGAGAATGTAGAAATACTCTGAAGATACTCTCCAGAGGCGAGAATACTCATGTTTGCTAACAGGATCCTTGGTCAAGCTCTCATCTCTAGAAAGCATTGGCCTCCACTGCAAGTGAAAACAGCTGAGTAGTCTATACTGTTTCCTATGCTTAATATCTGTCAGTTCTCCCAGAGCCTTCTGATCGTTCTGGAAAAATCTGAATTTCTTCTTCTGCAAAGCTCAGGATCAGACTCAGGTCATATTCCTGACCTGTCCAAAGTCAGGGACTCCTAACATGAACTGGCAAATCCCCTCCGAGGCTGCTGCATCTTGGCTTCTCCCACTGCAAACTTGGAGGAGTTTCCTGGTGATTTAGTGTAAAACCCCCATTTTCCTCCATTTTGCAAAGTCCCTTGGTGGGGGGAGGGGAGAAATATACATCTATCTTGCTGGTTTTCAAATGGAATGGGCATTTAAAAGTTCCAGAGACAGTGTTTTCCTTCTGAATCTACCTCATGCACAAGCGGAAGGAGAATCAAGCTGCCTCTTAGTTCAGTCTCTTCAGCTGACAGAGGTGACATGATTTTGAAATAAATGGGATCAGTTTTCAATTTTGTTCCTTCTTTCATTCTCAGCCTAAAATGGAAGTGAAGAATGAGGAATTAGGACACAGCCGCTACGTTCGTCCTCTTTTTATTGTTTATTGCTTCAGAATCATCTCAGACCATTTGCATTTAAAGTCCACCTTCACCTCTGCTTTAATCAGGGAAAGTTGTCTTCTTTGCCCAATTATACAGCTTGGAAGAAGCATGTCTTGGGTCGGGGGGAATGAGGGAAGCACGGGCTCCCTTCCAAGACAGCCAGATATGACAAATAAACCCCATCAGTCAATGGCTAATACATCAAAATGCCTCTACAGCTCCATCCCTGTATCCTCTGATACCTAAGATTATAGCTAACATATAGTGAGGGCTTACTATGTGTCAGATACTGTGCAAAATGTTTTAAATACATTATATCTTTTCTCATCCCCTCAATCTTTGAATTATGTATAGCAGCCTCAAGCAAGGTAGGATAATGTCGTGTTAAGAGCTTGACTCCTAGGGTCAGATTGACCAGAGCTTTCAGTTCCAACCATATTTCTTCATCAGCTGAATGACCTCAGGCAAGTTAATTTCCCCCTTTAAGACTCAGCTTTCTCATTTGTAAAACAAATAAAATTCATACCTATGCCTTAGATAAAGATGAAGGTTGAAATAAATAATATATTTAAATAAAGCCTGGCATATGGAAGGCTCTCAATAAATTTTGGCCCTGATTACCTTTAATTTACAGTTGAGGAAAATGTGCCTTGCCTGAGACCACCTAGTACATTCTGAACCCAAGATCTGAACCCATGTCTGCCTGACTCCAAAGTCTACTTTAGCCTCTATGCTATTCTGCCTTCCTGCACGTCAAAGCTAAATGCATGAGTCTCCATGTTAACAGTAATTTATTTGCTTTGATATGGAGACTAGGATGGGATATACTCAGAATATTTGTGATATTAAGCAACATGGCTATTGTTAGCTTCTAAAACTTTTCTACAAAATCAGTATGATAACAAAAATGACTCACCTAACAGAAATGTTTAGAGAAAAGTGATTTCTACAGTAAGGAACTTTATAAAAATATACCTTTCATAGGGGCTTCCCTGGTGGCGCAGTGGTTAAGAATCCGCCTGCCAATGCAGGAGACATGGGTTCGAGCCCTGGTCTGGGAAGATCCCTCATGCTGCAGAGTAACTAAGCCCGTGCGCCACAACTACTGAGCCTGCGCTCAAGAGCCCACAAGCCACGACTACTGAAACCCGCGTGCCTAGAGCCCGTGCTCCACAACGAGAAGCCACCGCAGTGAGAAGCCCGCACACCACAATGAAGAGGAGCCCCCGCTCGCCGCAACCAGAGAAAAGCCCACGTGCAGCAACGAAGACCCAACGCAGCCAAAAATAAAATAAATAAAATAAAATAAATTTATTAAAAATATATATATACCTTTCATTACGAGGTCTATATAATGACATTACAGAAAGATTAAAAAGTAGAGAATGACAATGGAATATTACTCAGCCATAAAAAGAAACGAAATTGAGTTATTTGTAGGGAGGTGGATGGACCTAGAGTCTGTCATACAGAGTGAAGTAAGTCAGAAAGAGAAAAACAAATACCGTATGCTAACACATATATATGGAATCTAAAAAAAAAAAAAAAAAGGTTCTGAAGAACCTAGGGGCAGGACAGGAATAAAGACACAGACATAGAGAATGGACTTGAGGACACAGGGAGAGGGAAGGGTAAGCTGGGACGAAGTGAGAGAGTGGCATGGACATATATACACTACCAAATGTAAAACAGATAGGTAGTGGGAAGCAGCTGCATAGCACAGGGAGATCAGCTTGGTGCTTTGTGACCACCTAGAGGGGTGGGATAGGGAGGGTGGGAGGGAAGGAGACGCCAAGAGAGAAGAGATATGGGAACATATGTATATGTGTAACTGATTCACTTTGTTATAAAGCAGAAACTAACACACCATTGTAAAGCAATTATGCTCCAATAAAGATGTTAAAATAAATTTAAAAAAAAGCAGAGAATGACAGGGAATTCCCTGGTGGTCCAGAGATTAGGACTCCATGCTTTCACTGCTGAAGGCCCAGGTTTGGTCCTTGGTCTGAGGACTAAGGTCCCACAAGCTGTGTGATGTGGCCAAAAAAAAAAAAAAAGGTAGAGAATGAGAAAACTCCTTCCTACCACTGTATCATACAGTTGCTTTCACTTTTGCTTATTCATTTCCAGTGTTAGTCCATTGGCAGATATATTGTAGCAAAGTTGTACTCATAGTATACACTGTGTTTTGCATCCTGTTGGGGTCAGTTGTTCTGGAGGGCCCTTCCCACTCTGCAGTTTCCCACTGAGACACTGTCCACATTGCAGCCTAAGGAGGGGTGACTCCTGGCACAGCAGATCCTCTAATGTTCCAGTTGATTTCTTGGCCAAACCCACCTGAATTCACGCCTACAGAAAGAAAGATGATGATGGGCAAGTAAAAGATACAGAAACTCTTCACCAAACTCCATCACATACGGAGGGAGGGGTGGAGTGAAGACATTTTAGGCAACTCAGCAACAGAGTAACACGAGTAGGACGGACGCATTCTTCTCCCCACATTTCCCCACATGTCAGTGTGAGAAGCTGCCATTGGTGGTTGTGCCCTCCCTCAAGGGTGCCTGTTGCCAGGCACACAATGCAGGAGGTCTGTAAAACAGACTGTTCCTTCAAAGATACCTAAACAGTGTTGTCCAAATTTTCCTGATAAGAATCACCTGGTGTGGTTGTTAAAGTTCCAGATCCTAGGGCTTCCCTGGTGGCGCAGTGGTTGAGAGTCCTCCTGCCGAGGCAGGGGACACGGGTTCGTGCCCTGGTCCGGGAAGATCCCGCATGCCGCGGAGCGGCTGGGCCTGTGAGCCATGGCCGCTGAGCCTGCGCGTCCGGAGCCTGTGCTCTGCAACGGGAGAGGCCACAACAGTGAGAGGCCCACGTACCAAAAAAAAAAAAAAAAAAAATTCCAGATCCTAGGCCCCTCTCAGCTCTTGGGCAGGGGCCTAAGGCTCTGGAATTTGGAGATCATTTAGGAAATGTTGTATTGACTGTTGAAATGGGTGGAGACCGTGACTGAATTACAGGAAGAACACCCACTCACTACTTACAGTGCTACCCAGGAATGACCAGAACGTCCATCAGACTGAGCTTGGAGGAAGTACCCATGTACTTGTGTGGGTTTCAGAGCCAAATGTGACAAGGTTCAAATATAGCCTCAGGTACCCAAATGTGATCTGGGCAGGTTAACTGCTCTTTCTTACATAAAATGGAAATAACAATATTATAGCCATGTCTCAGACGGTTGTCATAAAGATTCAATGCTGTGTTCCATGTGCTTGGTACAAAATCCAAGTGTCGACAAACAGTAGCTATTAAACCACTACTAAATTCTCAGTGCCTGGCATGTGATGAAACACTGCTACTTAACCTTTCTGAAGCCTAGGTATAAGAGATGTCAGGAAGGGGGAAATTTCCCCCCTACCCCTCGAGTTCTTTTCGCTGAAGATTGACACAAGACAAATTAACAGGAGAAAAAAAATTAATTAGAATGCCGAGAGGTCTCATAGAAATGCCTCCCCAAGTGACTAAAGAAGGCTGTTCATATAACATTTTTAGGCAGAGAAACAATTATTTGTGAAGATTTAACAAAGGGGTTTGTGCTTGGGGTAGCCAACTCAGGAAGGAACAGAGTTTGCTTATTTGGCTTTCTTAGCCTTGAATTCCTTAACTAGTGATAAGGATACTTTCTAATCTCCTGGTATAGGGAGGATACTTTCACACAGGAGATTTCTTTTCTACTTTCTGGGGGAAAATGGGGTGGGGGGGTCAGAATGTTTTTTTTAATATCAGTCTTTCCCTCACCAGCTGTTTCTCAAGTAATTTTCACTCAGAATAATCAATATGCCATTGTGGCATACCTTGGGGCAGCCTGCTCTGAACCCCAACACAGGGGTACTATGAAATGCTGGCCTAATACTAAATCCTCTGCGAATGGTGGCTGTTAAAATATGCCCTGGAGATTAGATAGTAATAATATATCAGTGTTTATTTCCTGATTTTGATGATTGTACTGTGGTTATGTAGAATAATGTGTTCAGGGATAGTGGGAAACCAGGTTAGTAATTTACCTTCGAATAATTCAAGAAAAAGTTATTTATACTGTACTTGCAAATTTTCTGCCAGTTTGAAATTGTTTCCAAATAAAAACATTATACAAAAATGTACACTATTAATAATGTACTATTTATAATATAATATGTACTTCTTTGATTTTCATTTCTGATACCTTGTAGAGATACCTTGTAGATACCTTGTAGAGATATAAGAGAAAAATGTGGAGAAATGGCAATAAATCCAATTGTTAATTATTAAAAAACAAAAAGACATCCTCTGGACCCTGCTGAGTTTTTCTCACTGGACATGTCTCAAGTATAATTTTTTAAAAAATGCTGTGTCTCTGGGGTAATTTGTGGGATGTATTGCTTTTTTGCAATCAGATAATTACCTGCTCTGTTTGCCGCATGTAGGCAACATCATGAAGTGATAATGCTCGCCATATTAGAACCAGATTTGGTACAAACTGGATTTGTGTGGCAGTCTGTAATAGTAGTAATTTCTAGGACAATTCACCATGAATAGTGAGCTGAGAGATTGTAACAATGGGAGACAGGAAATATGGGAGTCCAGTAGTTCCCGAACCTGGCTGACCATAGAATCACCTGGGAATCTTAAAAATACAGATTCATTGTTTGCTGCATCGTGTCTGGGGAGAAGCCTGAGAATCTGCTTTTTTTGTTTGTTTTTTTCTCTCTTTAAAAAAATTTTTTAGTTTATTTTTATTTTTAAAAAAATTTTAGAATCTGCATTTTTTTTTTTTTCAGCCTCTAGCTGTTGTGGCCTCTCCCGTTGCGGAGCACAGGCTCCAGACGCGCAGGCTCAGCGGCCATGGCTCACGGGCCCAGCTGCTCCGCGGCATGTGGGATCTTCCCGGACCAGGGAACGAACCCGTGTTCCCTGCATCAGCAGGCGGACTCTCAACCACTGCGCCACCAGGGAAGCCCTAGAATTTGCATTTTTTAAAAGTGTGCTGAAAGGTTCTGATGAGCAGCCAATATTGGGAACTAATTATTTGGTTGTAGTGTAGAACCTGATAGTTGACAGTTTTTCTTTCCTTACTCATTTCAAAGATGGCTATCTTGATTAAACACATTGCCAGCCACCTCCCGGCAATGAGGAGGGTCTTTTGTTTTTGAGAGCTTGGTTGATTTCATAACTGACCATTTGGGTTGCTGGACTTTTTTTGTTTGTGTTTTGTCTTTTTTTTTTTTTTTTTTTTTTTTTTTTTTGCGGTACGCGGGTCTCTCACCGCTGCGGCCTCTCCCGCCGCGGATCACAGCCTCCGGACGCGCAGGCTCAGCGGCCACTCCCGGACCGGGGCACGAACCCGCGTCCCCTGCATCGGCAGGCAGACTCCCAACCACTGCGCCACCAGAGAAGCCCCTGTGTTTTGTCTTTTTTGGTCACACAGCTTGTGGGATCTTAGTTCCTGACCAGGGATTGAACCCAAGCCCTTGGCAGTGAAAACACTGAGTCCCAATCACTGGAGCGCCAGGGAATTCCCCGTGGGTCGCTGTTTTTCGCTTTTTTTAAAAAAAATGTCTTCCTGTTTTAAGTTCCTGCCCTTATGTTTCAAGTTCACCAATAGGGAGCCTGCCAAACTCTAAGCTCCCATCCTCCACCCCAGAGAAAGCGGAACCTCAGGCCAGCATGTTTTCTTTTTCTCTCTACCCACAACCTTGTTGTGTGGCCCCAGGTCTGCTGTGTATTTCCAGATCCTGTAAGTAATAACCCTTTATTTTTTTCAAAGGTTCCTGATGGTTATTGCTGAAGGGTGTCTCGCAGTCATAATAAGAACCAGAGGGGCCAGTCAATTCCCTTTGGTGCACAGCACCTTTTCTCAATATTAAAAATGATTGCTAAGTCCATACTGTAATAATTTTTGCAATCTATAAGGATGGCTACCCAAAAGAAACCAAAAAAGAGCTCCAGGGGATTGTGATTTGTGTAGGCTGTAGAGGGAAGCTGAAGATCAAAGTAGTAAGCAAAAGAAACTTAATCAAAACAATACAGTATTAGCAGTCAATAACAGTATTAATTAATAGTTAATTAATTAATTAGTTAATAACAGTATTAGCAGTCAAATCAATAACAGGAAACCCAGCAGCAGTTTCAACAGGATTTAACTGCAACTGTTGGGCTTATAGAGGCTACCAGAAAAATTAAGTGAGAAGGTCAACGAGATGCACTGCTTAATTACCTATCTGACTCTAGCACTGCTTTCTTTTCCTTATTGCATTAACATTTCTCGAGTAATACAGGCATATTGTACAAAATAACAATTCCTCCTTCCCTTACCATCTTTCCCTTCCAATTCCACTCCCCAGGGTGAAATCCTTAATAACAGTTTGATGTGTATCCAAACAGGTTTTTCTGTTGCCTTGTTCTCCAAGAAGTTTAAAGTTTCAAGCCAGAACTAACTCGCTTTTCACCTACGTATTAAAAGGACAAATTTCTATTGATAGAAAGGCAATATTCAGCTTCCTCCCCACCCCCCCCCTCGCCCTTGAGGCAGGAAAGACAGCCCCTAAGAGGGAAGTGCCAGAAGTAGTTTTCTGAGAAACTGAAACCTAAAAGACAGGAACACGTTTAACTTTGGTTTCAGGAAACCAAGTTTAAAAAGGCGGGAACATTCTCGTTTCCCTTAAGGAAATAAAAATTTCTCCTGGGCTTGCTTTTGTTAAGCTGCAGATACCCGAATAGGTCAGGACTCAGGTGTTTTCTCTTCAGCACCCAGACCCTAAGGAATCTTCTAATTCCCAAGGTAAGTAGAGACTACCTGGAGAGACCCGAGCCATGCCTGTTCAACAGAAAAGACAGGCTGAAAAAAAACGACCAC
The DNA here is from genome assembly GCF_964165515.1 of Mesoplodon bidens. NCBI lineage: Eukaryota > Metazoa > Chordata > Mammalia > Artiodactyla > Ziphiidae > Mesoplodon > Mesoplodon bidens. Next base: position 10,001,290 of record NC_138179.1, read on the forward strand.
AGATAAAAATCCACCCTGCGGCTAGAGACCCTTCCAGATATATCTACTTTAGGCAAGAGAGGCTGAGGTGGACCTGTTATGCCCACATTTTTCTTAAGTGAAATAGACAGGAGAACTGGCCCTTAGATGGGACTCACATTCTAGCTGAGGCCGGGGATGCAGGATTCCAGCCAGACAACCTGACAGAGGTCTGAGACAGTGCTGTAGAGAGTTATAAGGTGGACTGATCAACGAACTATCTGGAAACAAACTTTCAGATGGGACAGGGAGGATCTAGAGTCTTGGCGGGAAGGGGTGACTGTGACAAAGGATTCTTTGTCAGGTACCCAATTGGTTGATCTCTACGGAAAGGGTTTTCTTGTTTTTCATAATGTATACACTTTCATTTTCAGAAAAAAGCTTTAAAATATATTGACCCGGAAGCTCTGACCTAGTTGGATTTTCCAGGTTATTATTTGCAAGTGTGTCAAAAATTCATTTATTCTGTTTACCAACATTTATTAAAGCACTGGAAAAGCACTTGCCCAACTTTATTTTTTATTTATTTAATAGAAAGTTCTCTAAGTCTTTTTATTATTATTACTGAGATATAACTGACATGTAACACTGTATTACTTTAAGGTATACAGTACAATGATTTGATATATGTATATATTGCAAAGTGATTACTACAAAAAGTTTAGTTAACATCTGTGACCACACAGTTACATTTTTTTCTTATGATGAGAACTTTTAAGATATACTCCTTTAGCAACTTTCAAATATACAGTAAAGTATTCTTAACTGTAGTCACCATGCTGTGCATTATATCCCAGGACTTATTTATCACTGGAAGTTTGTACCTTTTGACCACCTTAACACATTTCACCCTCCCTCCCCTCACTTCTGGCAACCACCGATCTGTTCTATGAGTTCAGTTTATTGTCATTTTTTAAGATTCCACATATAAGTAAGATCCTACAGCATTTGTCTTTCTGTCTGACTTATTTCACTTAGCATAATACCCTCAAGGTCCATCCATGTTGTCACAAACGGCAATATTTCCTTCCTTTGATGGTTGAGTAATATTCCATCATATATACACGCCACATTTTCTTTATCTACTCATGGACAATTATGTTGTTTCCACATCTTGGCTATTGTGAATAATCTTTTTTTAAAAAAATTTTTATTGGAGTATAGTTGCTTTACAATAGTGTATTAGTTTATACTGTACAGCAACTTCCCAACTTTAACAAGTTGCTTCTTCTAATCTTTTTGGAGATAGGGCACGAATGAATGTAAAATTATGAATAATTCAGCAAGTGGATGGTTGAGAAACATTTACCACTCTATAATAGGAAAAAAATCATCTGTGATAATAGATACTTATTTTACTAGACACAGGCAACACCTACAGATATTCTGGGTATTTTGCAGACATCAATTGACATACTCATTTTTACAACATAAATATGCTTTTATTACTGCAGCCATAGATGTAAGATGATTTTTTAGACCCAAATTAAATGAGGACAACTAGAGAGTATACTTACAGCATTGATGTGGGGAAAAGAAATAAGTCAGAGGAGGTCATCTAATCCTGAGCAGGTCATAACTTCTCTGGTTTGAGTCTTCATCTTTGAAATACAAGATAGCATAATGCCTGGGGCAGACAGAGCCAGGTCTGAGGTTGTGGGTCTCCTCTGTCCAGAGTCTGATTGTTTGTTTGTTTGTGGATTCCAATTTTCTCAGCCCCGGGGACTCATAACCCTTCCCCATTCCATTCTTCCTCTTGGGCCCACACGCAGGGGCTCTGCTTCCCTTCTTAGACTATCATTTCCCAACCTGCGCGCGCACGCACGCTCAAGAAACCGGCCCGGTTGGGGCGGGGAAGCAGGAAAAGGCAAACCAAAGCGCCAGCTGGAGGAGGTGCAGGGCGCAGGCACAGAGCCGAAGGGCAGGAGTGCGCAAGTGCGAGCGGTGAGCTCGGGAGGGAAGGACCCGTGTGTGCGTGTTGAACAGGGGAGAGCGGGACGCGCGCGCGCGCGCGCGTGTGTGTGTGTGTGTGTGTGTGTGATATGTTACCTTAAGACTCTAAGATTATACACTAATATGTATAAAATAAATAACTAATGAGAACCTGCTGTATAGCACAGGGAACTCTACTTAGTGCTCTGTGGAGACCTAAATGAAAAGGAAATCCAAAAAAGACGGGATGTATGTATACATATGGCTGATTCACTTAACTTTACAGTAGAAACTAACACAACATTGTGAAACAACTATACCCCAAGTAAAAAATAAATAAAAATCCAAGAATTTCGTGAAGAAAAAAGACTCCAAGATTAAAGACTCAGGGGTGTGTGTGTGTGTGTGTGTGTGTGATGTTGCCTTAAAACTAAGATTACAATACCCCCCCTGCTACTCTTCTTAAATAATGCTTCTGTATACCTTTTTGCTACTCTTCTTAAATAATGCCTCTCTAGAATACTTTGTAAATATATATTATCAAACAAATGTTTGTATTTGAGATAATTTTGACTTTCTATTAATGTTCCTATGACTTTTTTAGTAATTAATGGTTTTTCTTGTATTGTCTAATCTTGTATTCTGGGCTAAACCCAATTTGGGTCTGTGTGTGTGTGTGTGTGTGTGTGTGTTTAATAATAGCAATAATAATAAACTTAAATAAGTACAAAGAACAAATCTAAAAAACTCTTCTTTTGTTATCCCCAATTTTTGTTACTCCATTACCTCAAATTGACAACTGCTGGCATCTTGCCATAGTTACTTCAAGCTTTTAAAAAATTCAGTATGTAAAATATTGTAGATAAGTTTGAGGTTCTCTTTGCCTTCTATTTCCAGTTTCATTTTTCTCTCCTTTTCTCAGAAGCAACCAACATTCTGAGTTTACTGTATATCTTTTACACTATTTTTAACACACACTGTTTTACACATCCAGGAATAATATGTAATATTGTTGTGTGCATTTTCAGCTTATTTAAATTGTTTAATTTTATATGTATATTTCTGCAACTTGATTTTTTAACTCTACATTTTGTTTCTGATATCTATGTCATTGTGTGTGTGTTTTCGTTTATTCTCTTCAAGTGGCTCACAATATTCCTTTCAGCAAATATTACCATGTTTCATTTCCTTATTTCATTATTGATGGACAGTCTATTTCCAAAATTTGGTGTTACAAACAGTGCTAAAATGACTGTTCTTGTCTCCTTGCACACATTGTTTACCCATTCATCTGTTGGAAAACATCTCGGTTGCTTCCAAATTTTGGTAATCATGAGCAAAGCTACTGTAAACATTCATGTGCAGGTTTTTGTGGACATAGGTATTCAACTCTTTGGGGTAAATACCAAGGAACACAATTGCCAGATCATATGGTAACAATATGTTTAATTTTGTAAGAAGCAACTAAACTGTCTTCCAAAGTGGCTGTACCACTTTTCATTCCCACCAGCAATGAATGAGAGTTCCTGTTGCTCCACATACTCATCAACTTTTGGTGTTGTAAGTGTTTTGGATTTTAGCCATTTTAATAAGTATGCTGTGGTAGCAGCTCACTGTTGTTTTAATTTGCAATTCCCCAATGATATATGACGTGGACATCTTTTCACATACTCCTTTGCCATCTGTGTATCTTCTTTTTTTTTTTTTTTCTGGCCACGAGTATGGCTTGTAGGATCTTAGTTCCCCAACCAAGGATCAAACCCAGGCCCGTAGCAGTGAAAGCGAGGATTCCTAACCACTGGATGACCAGGGAACTCTCCCATCTGTATATCTTCTTTGGTGAGGTGTCTGTTCAGATATTTTACCCATTTAAAAAATTGGGTTGTTTTATTGATGAGTTTTAACAGTTCTTTGTATGTTTTGGATACCAATCCTTTATTAGATATATGTTTTAAAGAAATTTTCTCCCAGCCTGTGGCTTACCTTATCATTTTCTTCAATGTCTTTTTTTTTTTTTTTTTTTTTTTTTTTTTTTTTTTTCAGTACGTGGGCCTCTCACCGTTGTGGCCTCTCCCGTTGCAGAGCACAGGCTCCGGACGCGCAGGCTCAGCAGCCATGGCTCACGGGCCCAGCCGCTCTGCGGCATGTGGGATCCTCCCAGACTGGGGCACGAACCCGTGTCCCCTGCATCGGCAGGCGGACTCTCAACCACTGCGCCACCAGGGAAGCCCAATGTCTTTTGCAGAGCAGAAGTTTATAATTTTAATGAAGTCCAATGTATCAGTTCTTTTCATGAATCATGCTTTTGGAGTTGTATCTAAAAAGTCACTAATTACCAAACCTAAGGTCACCTAGATTGCCTCCTATGTCATCTTCTAGAAGTTTTATGGGTTTGCATTTTACATTTGGGTCTATTATCCATTTGAGTTAATTTTTGTGAAAGGTATAGGTCTGTATCTAGACTCATAGTTCTGCATGTAGATGTCCATTTTTTTTCTGCACCATTTGTTAACAGGACTCTCCTTTATCCATTGAATTGCCTTTTCCCCTTTGTCAAAGATCAGTTGAATATATTTGTGTGAGTCTATTTCTGCACTGTCTTAACTGTTCCACTGATCTGTTTCATCAACATCACACTGTCTTTATCACTACAACGTTATAGTAAGTCTTGAAGTTGGTTTGGTCAGTCTTCTGACTTTGTTCTTTCAATATTGTGTTGGCTATTCTGGGTCTTTTGCCTTCCCACGTAAACCTTAGAATCAGTTTGTTGATATTCACAAAATAATTGCTGGGATTTTGATTTGAATTGCACTGAGTCTATAGATCAAATTGGGAAGAACTGATTTCTTGACAAGATCGGATCTTCTTATCCATGCACATGGACTATCTCTTCGTTTCTTTAGCTCTCCTTTGATTTCCTTCAATAGAGTTTTGTCATTTTCCGCCTTAGAACTTGTATATGTCTTATTAGATTTATACATAAGTATGTCATTTCTTTTTTGTTGTTGTTGTTCTAATGTAAGTGACATTATGTTTTAAATTTCAAATTCCAGTTGTTCATTGCTGGTATGTAAAAAAACAATTGACTTTCGTATACTAATCATGTATTCTGCAACCTTGCTATAATTGCTAATTAGTTCCAAGGGTTTTTTTTGTTTTTTTGTGGGTTTTTTTGGTTTATTCTTTGGAATTGTCTACAGAGATAATCATGTCATCTGTGAATGCAGACAGCTGTGCTTTTCCCTTCCCAATCTGTTAACCTCTTATTTCCTTTTGTTGTCTTAATGCATTAACTAGGACTTCCAGTACTATGTTGAATAAGAGTGGTGGAGGGGATATGCTTGCCTTGTTCCTGATCTTAGTGGGAAAGTATCCAGTTTCTCACCATTAAGTGTGATGTTAGTATAGATCTTTTAAAGAAATGTTCTTTATCAAGTTGAGGAAGTTTCCCTCTATTCCTAGTTTGCTGAATTTTAGAGTTCTTTATATATTCTAGATTTGGGATATTTGTCAGGTATGTGATTTTGCAAATATATTCTCCCAGTCTGTAACTTGTCTTTTCATTTCCTTAATAGGAGGTTTCGCATGGCAAAAATTTTAAATTTTTGATGAAGTCCAATTTAATGATTGTTTTTCTTTTACAGATTGTGCTTTGGGTATCCTCTAAGAGCTATTTATCAGGCCCTAGGTCCTGAAGAGTTTCCCCTATCTAACCCTTTTGTTTGTGCAGAGTTCTTTTTAAATAATAAAAATGCTAGGACCTTGGGATTAACATACACACACTACTATATATAAAATAGATAATCAACCAGGACCTACTGTATAGCACAGGGAACTCTGCTCAGTATTCTGTAATAAACTATATGGGAAAAGAATCTGAAAAAGAGTGAATATATGTATATGTATAACTGAATCACTTTGCTGTGCACCTGAAACTAACACAACATTGTAAATCAACTATACTCCAATAAAATTTAAAATAAATAAATAAATAATAAAGATGCTAGTGGCTTGTCTAAAAAACAAAAACCAAATAAGCAAAAAGCAAAACAAACAAAAACAAAACTCTCAATCTTGTTAATTAATCAAATAATTGCTTTTTAATTTTCCAATTTCCTTCTGCCCTTCCATCTATTATTCCTGTTCTTTTGTGTTCCTTTGCAATCTGGTTCTTTTTCTAAGTTCTTTCAATGTTGATGAGAGTCACTCTGTTTAAATTTTTCTCTCTTACCAATATAGGGATTAGGGCTATGGGTTTTTCTCCACATATTGTTTAAGCCATATCGTGGTAATCTGATGGGCCCTAAACCATACATCTCCAGCAGTCAGATTCTTTGTGTCTCTCACAGCAGTTAGTGTGCCCACGGTGGACGCTCATTGAATGTTTCCTGTGCTAAAAAGTTAATAAATGAAATGTTTCTATGGCATGCTTCAGTATATAATCAAGCAAGAGAGAAAAATGACTGTAGGTTGCAACACAACCCTGAGAGTTTTAAGAGCCCTCTCCTCACTATGGTACTGTTGAGTTTTATTGATTTGCTCAATCACTCCCAAATACAAGTTTTTTTTTGACACCATAAAATCTTAGAATCCACTGATCCTTCTTTTTCCCCATTTCTCAGATCCACCTTCTGCCCTGGCCATCTTTGTTTTCCACCCTATCCACCTAAGAATGCATAATCCAAAAGTTCACACTTTCTTACTAATGATCTAAATTCATATGCCCTACTTGCCTTTAAAATTTTTTTGGAGGCAAAAGTTTTCTTTTTTATGTCATGAATAATTTCAAACTTACAGAAAAATATAGAAAGCAATATAATGAACACCAATATGTCCACCACCCAGTTAATAGATGAAGTCAATTTTAAAACTTCTTATTATGGAAACTTTTCAAATATGCACAAAAATAGAGAGAAGGAGAGAATAGGAGAGTGAATCTCCATTTATCAATCACCCACCTTCAATAATCATTGATCTTTTGCCAATAATTTGTACCACTAACCACCCAGTTGCCCAAGCCAAAACCCACTTACTAAATTTTAATCTTTTCTCCTGATCTCTATCTGTTCAATACAGAGCCATGTTAATTTTATTTTCTAATGTCTCTCAGATATACTCACATCTCTTCATTCCCATGGCCCCTACTGTGGCCCAGGCTACCATCATCTGTCACCCGGATTACTGCAAAACCCTCCCTACTGGTTTGCTCCTCTCTAATTAGTTCTCCACCTGTAATTAATAATGTGCCCCCCCTTAATAATTTATCATCCAAAAAAATTAACTTTTTGGGTGTGCAGCTCTATGAGTTTTAACACATGAATAGATTCATATAATTACAACCACAATCAGGAAACAGAACAGTTTCATCACCTCAACAAATTCCTTTGTTTTATCCCTTTGTAGTCACACCCTTCCCTCCCCATAACACTTGGCAACCATTGATCTGTTCTTCATCATTAATGTGTCTTTTAAAATGTCTAGGGACTTCCCTGGTGGTCCAGTGGTAGAGAATCTGCCTTCCAATGCAGGTGACACGGGTTCGATCCCTGGTCAGGGAACTAAGATCCCACATGCCTCTGGGCAACTAAGCCCGCGTGCCGTTACTGAGCTCGTGTGCCTCAGTGAGAGAGCCCACGTGCCAAAACTACAGAGACCACACACTCTGAACCATGTGCACCATAACCAGAGAGAGAAAACCTGCATGCCACAACTAGAGAGAAGCCCATGTGCCACAACAAAGAGCCCATGCCACAGCGAAAGATCCTGCATGCCACAACTAAAGACCCAATGCAGCCAAATAAATAAATAAATAAATAAATAAATAAATAAAATGTCTATGTGTTCATGTCACTCCCTTCCTTAAAATCCTTCTTTGGCTTTCCACTGTTGTAAGCAGCAGCGCTTTTCTAACTTTCAAGTCTCCTGTTTCACCACTTCCCATCTCCCATCCTCTGTCACTCTTTTTTTTTTAGCTCAGTGTAAATTTTTTAAAAAATTTATTTTATTGAAGTATAGTTGATTTACAATGTTGTGTTAATTTCTACTGTACAGCAAAGTGATTCAGTTATACATATATATATTATTTTTCATGTTCTTTTCCATTATGGTTTGTCACAGGATATTGAATATAGTTCCCTGTGCTATACAGTAGGACCTTGTTGTTTGTCCATTCTGTATGTAATAGTTTGCATCTACTAATCCCAAACTCCCAGTCCATCCCCCCCCCGCCCCTCCCCAGCAACCACAATTCTGTTCTCTATGTCTGTGAGTTGGTTTCTGTTTTGTAGGTAGGTTCATTTGTGTCATATTTTAGATTCCACATATAAGTGATATCATACGGTATTTGTCCTTCTCTGTCTGACTTCCTTCACTTAGTATGATAATCTCTCTAGGTCCACCCATGTTGCTGCAAATGGCATTATTTCATTCTGTTTTATGGCTGAGTAGTATTACATTGAATATATGTACCACGTCTTCTTTACCCATTCATCTGTCGATGGACAATTAGGTTGTTTCCATACCTCGGCTATTGTAAATAGTGCTGCAATGAACATTGGGGTGCATGTATATTTTCAAATTATCGTTTTCCCCAGATATATGCCCAGGAGTGGGATTGCAGGATCATATGGCAACTCTATTTTTAGTTTTTTGAAGAACCTCTATACTGTTCTCCAAAGTGACTGCACCAACTCACATTCCCACCAACAGTGTAGGTCCTCTGTCACTCTTAAGGTCTAGCCAGACTGAACATGTCTCTACCACTCCAATACACTAATCCCTTTGATGATTTCAGGCCTTCCTACATACTTTTCACTCTGATTGTAATGCAATAACTCCTCCTAACCTCAGATTCCTTCACGTGGCTAATTCAGATCTTAGTTTAAATGCCCTTTCCTCCAGGAATCTTCCCTGTTCATATTAGGTTGACTGTTGCTGTTTGGTGCTTCTTTTCAGGGTATGTATCACACATTACTGCAGTTACTCTATTCAATGTTTCTGTCCAGACTGTAAGCTTTAAGAGTCAGGGCTATGCTTATTTTTTATTTACCACTTAATTTCCAGCCCCCAGCACTTAGCAAGAACTCAATAAATATTTTTAAATAAATTAATAAATGCACTTTTGTGTACTTTGCAATCTACTTCTTCATCAACATGATATGTATTTTAATGGTTTCAATTGCAGAATGAACATGGAGGAACATAATTCATCTTTGGTGGTAGAATCATCTTACCCAGACTTGGTCATCAATGTAGGAAAAGTAACTCTTGGTGAAAGAAACAGAAAGGAGCTGCAGAAAATTCAGAGAGAGCAAGAGAAGGCAAAAGTTATAAAAGCTGCATGTGCTTTATTAAACTCAGGAGGAGGAGTGATTCAGCTGGAAATGGCAAACAACAATGAGCATCCTGTGGAGATGGGACTGGATTTAGAAGAGTCTTTGAGAACACTTATTCTGTCTTCAAATTTGCAGGCTTTCTTCAAGACTAAGCAACAAGGGAGGTGTTATTACATTTTTGTTAAGTCTTGGAGCAGTGACACTTTCCCTGAAGACAGTTCCTTTAAGCCCCGCATTTGCAGCCTGAGTTCTTCGTTATACTGTAGATCTGGCACTTCTGTGCTTCCCATGGATTCAGGAGAGGCATTCAGTTTCCTGAAAACCAAGAAAATAAATGCAAAAATCTTGGGGAAAGAACCTTTTGGTGAAGTTGTCAAGGTTATACATCAAGATCTCCATAATTCGGATCCTACTTACCTAATTTTCCAAAAAGACCAGCTTGAATACGGTGAAATCGTGCCTTTTCCCGAGTCTCAATTCATAGAATTTAAGCAGTTCTCTACAAAACACATTGAAGAATATGTGAAAAACAGAATTCCAGGGTACATGTCTGCATTTGCAAACACTGAAGGAGGCTATCTTTTTGTTGGAGTGGATGATAGGAGTAAGAAAGTTCTGGGATGTGCTAAAGAAAATGTTGACCGTGATTCTTTGAAAAAGAAAATAGAAAACACAATACACAAATTACCTTGTGTCCATTTTTGCCAGTCTCAATGCCAGATAGATTTCACAGTCAAAATCTTGGATGTGTTAGCTGGGGGAGAGCTATACGGCTATGCTTGTGTGATCGGAGTGAAGCCATTCTGTGGTGCACTTTTCTCAGAAGCTCCCTGTTCCTGGATGGTGAAGGACAAGGATATTTGCAAACTGACAACTCAGGAATGGGTAGGCATGTTGATGGACACAGATCCAGGTAAGATGGAGAAAACTCCCTCCCTGTCCTTTCTACCTCTTTGGAACCTGTATATTAAACAGGTTTCCCTCTGTTTCCTATGACTTTGAACTTCTCACACACACTAAATTCTGTGTTTTTTGAATCTTCAAGTACCCTACTTTCCATACATGAGAAAATTTTGTTGGGTGATGAGAAGCCCACATGAAGTATCTTATAAAAGGTAATTTCCCACATCAGATGAAAAGAAAATTGTCTGGGGATGATTGCCTTGCAGTGGTGTATTGGAACTGGCTCTTACTGGCTCGAGAGCCATTTGTTAACTTTTCAGGAATGTTTTGAGCCAGTTGTTAAACAGTCATTGCTAAAAATTAAGTTTTATAAACTTACAGTTCAATAAATTATATTTAAAACAAATTTAATAAATACAAAACCTAATGATTTACTACATTTTAAGATTATCTATACGCGTGAGGTTATTTACATCTACTGTATCTGTATGATGGAAATACTATAAAATGGTGTATTACGGTGCATGTCTTCCCAACTCTGCATTTAGTGACATCATATTGATAGCTTAAAATTGTCCATGGTGGGAATATATGCACCACAGATATATGCATAGATAGGTGTACTAAAAGAATGTGCTATGTACCGTAAAAGAAATTCAAACAAAATGATAGCCAGAAACAGAGGGTGAAGACATACTGAATGGGAAACACATTCAAACTTCCAAATAACATCTCTTTTATGATGGATTTGGCAACTTTCATATGCAGTGAAGGCACTTGTCCATACAGGGTGAATGGGGTGTTATCTTGCCATTATGTCTCAAGTCATACCTAGACAGTCATATAATACACCCGCTCGCAAGGTCTTTTTCAGTGGTGAAGAGATGAACTAACATGGCAGAATAACGTGAATTTCCCTTCTTTGTTAAGATTTTACATGGCTGTGCAAAGACTTTGAATCTCAGCTGAGTCTGTCTAGCGGGCCTCCTCTTAGCAGACCAGTGTACTCCAAGAAAGGCCTGGAACATAAGAAGGATCTCCAGCAACGCTTATTTCCAGGTAGTAACTATGGTTTGCCTACTTGACACCAGCCAGTTTCTATGTTAGGATAAGGGGAGATAAACTGTTATGTTTGTTATTTAAGGTCCTGAAAGTACACTCTGCAAAACCTATGTGTGCAAGGTGATAATGCTACAAGCATATTGATGATAAGTAGTTTAGAAATGAACCCTCACTGACCTCATTAGCTGAGGCAATACCACATATAGAATCGAGGAACACTGTTGCCCTTAAAGACCTTTCGGTCTTGTAGTTCTCAAATAGGACTGATCATCAGTATTTCTGGTTACTTTAAAAAGTACAGATACCTGGGCTTCCCTGGTGGCACAGTGGTTGAGAGTCCGCCTGCCGATGCAGGGGACACGGGTTCATGCCCTGGTCCGGGAGGATCCCACATGCCACGGAGCAGCTGGGCCTGTGAGCCATGGCCGCTGAGCCTGCGCGTCCAGAGCCTGTGCTCCGCAACGGGAGAGGCCACAACAGTGAGAGGCCCGCGTACCGAAAAAAAAAAAAAAAATAGTACAGATACCTGCTCCCCACTCCAGACTTCATAAATTAGAATACCTGAGGATAGCACCTTATAATGTGTATTTTTTCAACAGGATTCTGACACTCATCCATATTGGAAACTTTTTATCTAGTTGAACTAGAGGCATACATTGCACTAGGAGCAAACAATTGCCCTCCTCTGCCGAATTTTCCAGAGGAGTGCAGGAAAAATAAGAAACAAGAATATGAAACAAGAATAAAGTTTTAAATCAAGATGGAACACAAAACAAATAAAATGAAGATCAATTACAACATCCATGAACATGTTTTGGGTTTAGGAGAAACAGTCGTGTAAAAGCGTGAAATCACGTTTCAGAACCAAGGACGGTGCCTGTCCTCTGCTCTCATCCTTTGCTCCCACCATGATAGGCTTTAGCTATGAGTCCATTGTTGTCCTCTTTCTACACTTCTGGAGAGGAAGAACCACTTGATCAACTCTATAAAGTAAATCAATGGCTTATCTGGCACTAGAATCTGATGCATAAACATCCTATATATGTGTAAATATCTATTGAGGACCATTGAGTTAATAAATAATGACTGTTCAATTTAAGATTTTATTTTTCACCTTACCTAATTGAGGTCTTTGCATTTGCTTGCATATCAAATTTATATTTTAAAAACTGTCCACAATAAACAGTATTAGATCCAAGAGTAAACATAAACATTGGTAATTACTCTCTAAACTCAGTAAACTCTGTTTTAGTAGAGCTTATTATCATGGAATAAATTATATCTAAAAACAAAATACTGGGCTTTATCCTCATAGAGTGATAACCTATTATTCTGGTATAAAAAAAATCAATTTTCCAGGAATTGTACCAAACATTTGAGGAATAGACACTTCCAACACTATTTAAACTTTTCCAGAGCCATAGAAAAAGAATGAAAATTCCCAGGTTATTTTCAAAATGGGAGTAACAGTAATTGCAATACTTGACAGAGATAGCATAAAAAAGAAAAATTCAGACTAATTTTACTTGTAAATGAAGACACAAAGACAGAACTCCAAGAACGAAAGGATGGATAAAGATTAAGAGAGTTATTACTATAATCCATAATTTCTATACATTTATGCAGAAAAAAATGTATGATTGTCTTCTAATATACTGAAAAAGTTTTGAAAAACATTAATATACATTTTGATTTTTAAAAGACTCCATAAAATATGAACCCATAGGGCTTCCCTGGTGGCGCAGTGGTTGAGAGTCCGCCTGCCGATGAAAGGGACGCGGGTTCGTGCCCTGGTCCGGGAGAATCCCACATGCCGTGGAGCGGCTGGGCCCGTGAGCCATGGCCGCTGAGCCTGTGCGTCCGGAGCCTGTGCTCCACAACAGGAGAGGCCACAACAGTGAGAGGCCCGTGTACCGCAAAAAAAAAAAAAAGAAAAGAAAATGAACCCATAGATACTTTTCTTTAAAGATATTTAAAATTATTTTTTTTACTTTTTTTTATTCAAACAAAGTCACAAAAATTATAATCATCCTCATCAGTTCACTCAGTCCCATGTAGTCCCAGCTGCTCTGCGGCACGCGGGATCCTCCCAGACCGGGGCACGAACCTGCGTCCCCTGCATTGGCAGGCGGACTCCCAACCACTGCGCCACCAGGGAAGCCCCATGTAATTAATTTTTTTATCTTGATCTTTTGTTAGCACTTTTATGAATTCATCAGTTTTCCATTAGAGTTCTGAAAATGCTTATTCATTCAGTTCAGCAGTATAGTCAATTACCAGAAACCTGCACTTGTCAGTCTTTTCCATGAATTCCTTGAAGATGAAACCCTTTTATAGGAACATTTTTGCAAAAGCATCAGAGTACACCCAGAACTATCTGTAAATGACAAAAGACTTAAAAATGACCACAGTTAATTATTTGATGAAAGTTCATAATAATGCAATTGACAAGGAAATTTAGTTATTTCTGAGATACACATTTTAAAGTAATAACTAGAATTATGCTTTATAACATTATAACAGAACATATAAGATTTTTAGGAATTTCGTGTAATGTCTGAAACATTTATATTAACATATTTCCATACAAATAACCCAAAGAAAGTTTAGTATTAGTTTTTTGGGTTTTGTTTTTTTAATTTTTAAATTTTATTTATTTTTTTATACAACAGGTTCTTATTAGTCATCAATTTTATACACATCAGTGTATAAATGTCAATCCCAATCGCCCAATTCAGCACAGCACCATCCCCACCCCCCCACAGCTTTCCCCCCTTCGTGTCCATACGTTTGTTCTCTACATGTGTGTCTCAACTTCTGCCCTGCAAACCAGTTCACCTGTACCATTTTTCTAGGTTCCACATACATGTGTTAATACACGATATTCGTTTTTCTCTTTCTGACTTACTTCACTCTGTATGAGAGTCTCTAGATCCATCCACGTCTCAACAAATGACTCAATTTCGTTCCTTTTTATGGCTGAGTAATATTCCATTGTATATATGTACCACAGCTTCTTTATTCATTCGTCTGTCGATGGGCATTTAGGTTGCTCCCATGACCTGGCTATTGTAAATAGTGCTGCAGTGAACATCGGGGTGCGTGTGTCTTTTTGAATTATGGTTTCCTCTGGGTATATGCCCAGTAGTGGGATTGCTGGATCATATGGTAGTTCTATTTTTAGTTTTTTAAGGAACCTCCATACTGTTCTCCATAGTGGCTGTAACAATTTACATTCCCACCAACAGTGCAGGAGGGTTCCCTCTTCTCCACACCCTCTCCAGCATTTGTTGTTTGTAGATTTTCTGATGATGCCCATTCTAACTGGTGTGAGGTGATACCTCATTGTAGTTTTCATTTGCATTTCTCCAATAATTAGTGATGTTGAGCAGCTTTTCATGTGCTTCTTGGCCATCTGTATGTCTTCTTTGGAGAAATGTCTATTTAGCTCTTCTGCCCATTTTTGGATTGGGTTGTTTGTTTCTTTAATATTGAGCTGCATGAGCTGTTTATATATTTTGGAGATTAATCCTTTGTCCGTTGATTCATTTGCAAATATTTTCTCCCATTCTGAGGGTTGTCTTTTCGTCTTGTTTATGGTTTCCTTTGCTGTGCAAAATCTTTGAAGTTTCATTAGGTCCCATTTGTTTATTTTTGTTTTTATTTCCGTTACTCTAGGAGGTGGATCAAAAAAGATCTTGCTGTGATTTATGTCAAAGAGTGTTCTTCCAATGTTTTCCTCTAAGAGTTTTATAGTGTCCGGTCTTACATTTAGGCCTACCTCCTAAAGATTTATTTTTTTAATTAAATTTTATTTTTTTAATAAATTTATTTTATTTCTTTCTTTTTGGCTGGGTTGGGTCTTTGTTGCTGCACACAGGCGTTCTGTAGTTGTGGCAAGTGGGGGCTACTCTTCATTGCGGTGAGCAGGCTTCTCATGGCGGTGGCTTCTCTTGTTGCGGAGCAAGTGCTCTAGGCATGCGGGCTTCAGTAGTTGTGGCACACGGGCTCAGTAGTTGTGGCAACTAAGCATGGGCTTAGTTGCTCCGCGGCATGTGGGATCTTCACGGACCAGTGCTTGAACCCGTGTCCCCTGCATTGGCAGGCAGATTCTTAACCACTGTGACACCAAGGAAGCCCTAGATACTTCTTTAACATTATACTTATACCTATATATCTATATCTATCAATATCCCCCAAAGACCATTATGTCAATTGGGAGATATTAGAGGCATTCTGTTAAATTTGGGAACAAAACCATCATTGCACTGCTACAACTTCCGTGCAATATTAATTAGCCAATGCAGTTAGATAAGAGAAAGAAATTAGAGGGATAAAAATTGAAGAAGATAGGACTATATTCTAGAGAGCCTAATGAAAAACACTATAAACAATAAAAGAATTCAGATTGAATATAAATAATTGTATTAATAGAATTATATGAAGCATATGTCAAAATTAATATGCAAAATTCAGTATCCTGCTATAACAAACAAATCAAAGAAAATATTTTCTTTAGCAACAAAATTTTTTCAACAAAAAAAATTTTCAATAGCAACAAAAATTTAAAATAACTAAGATAAACCGATCTGAGAAAAAATTTAAACAATATTGAAGGACACAGAAGAAGGATAAAATGGAAGCACATGTCATGTTCTTGAAAGGAAGAAAGCTGTCAGTTTTCTCTAAGTTATTTTATAAACTTAATGAGATATCAATTAAAAAAACCCAAGAGATTAACTTAATCTAAACAATCTTATCCTAAAGTTCCAGTGGAAAAATAAACAAGCAAGAAGAGCCAGGAAATAAAAACCTGAAAAAGAAGAGCAAAAAGAAGGGCTATCCAGATATTAAATCATTACAAAGCCTCAAATAAAAATAGAGTTGTATTGGCATATAACTAGATCAAGGGTACAGGATAGAAGGTCCGGAAATAGTTGCAAACACATCAGAATTTAGTTCGTGATGGAATTGACCTCTCAAGTGGAGAAGAAAGGATGTTTCAATAAAGAGATATTGGGAAAACTGGGTGGCAATTTATTTTAAAAAAGATGGATTCACGCTTTATGACATATACCAACATAAGCTCTAAATCGATCAAGAATTTTTAAAAAATTAAAGCCATAAGTGTTCTAGAAGAAGACATTTGTAAATGCCTTTATACTTTTGGCATGAGGATTAGAAAAGTCAAGATTCAAAATCCAAAAGCCGTGAAAGTAGACTGATATATATGATTACATTAAAAGATAAGCATTGTGCATGGCTAAAGCAACTAAATAGAAAGTCAAAGGGCCATTGACCAGCTAGGAAAAATATTTGCAACTCATATTACAAACAAAGGGCCAATGTCTTTAATATATCAATATAAACAGCTTCCAAAAGTTGATAAGGATAAAGAACAACTTAAAAGAAAAATCAACGGGGCTTCCCTGGTGGTGCAGTGGTTAAGAATCTGCCTGCCAATGCAGGGGAAAGGGGTTCGATCCCTGGCCGGGGAAGATGCCACATGCCGCGGAGCAACTAAGCCTGTGCGCTACTGAGCCCACGTGCCACAACTACTGAAGCCCGCGCGCCTAGAGCCTATGCTCTGCAACAAGAGAAGCCATTGCAATGAGAAGCCCGTGCAACACAATGAAGAGAAGCCCCCGCTTTCTACAACTAGAGAAAGCCCGCGCACAGTAAGGAAGACCCAACACAGCCAAAAATAGAAACAATTAAATTAATTAATTGAAAAGAAAAATCAACAAAGTCAGTTCAGAGCAAATACAATTCAAATGGCTTTCAAACATTTGAAAAGATGCTTAATATTAATCAAAGTAAGAGACTTGCAAATTAAAACAAGCTATCATTTTTATCTATTGGATGGTAAAAAATTTAAAAATCTGACATCTTTTATATGCTGCGCTATGGGGAAACAAGCCTTCTCGTACATTACTGGCAGGAGTGCATATTGGTACAACTCCATTGGAGGACAGCTTGGTAATATCTATCAGAATTACAAATGCATTTACCCTTTTACCCAGTAATCCCACTGCTGGGACTTTATTCTTTATATATACCTGCATGCATACAAAATATACAAGGTTACTCATTGTAATATTCTCATAATAGCAAAAGGTTGGGGGGGAACACTCAAGAACCCATCAACAGGGACATATGTCACATCCATAAAATGGCATGTTAGACAACTGTGGGAAAAAATAAGGAAGTTCTTTATGTACTGATATGGAAAGATCTGGACAGTTTGCTACCTATTGTGTAAGAAAGGGGGAAATATTGGCTTGTATTTGCACAGAGAAGTTTTGGAAGACTAGCTGAGAAACTGAAGAAAAAAAGGGTCTGTGTTAGAGGAGTAGGATGGGCTTGGGAAGGGAGGAAATGGAGTGAATAGAAAGAGGAATGTTTTGGTATTTGGACTATGGGACTGTATTACCTAATTAAAACCATTTTTTGAAGCAAATTTTCACTTTCAGAGACGACTATCATTAGATTCTGAGCTCTCACAGTGGTAACTAATCAGTTCGGTTTTGGTTTTGCAACTGGACTCCAAGTACTAAGAATAGGGATGTCCTCATTACATTAACTATTACTATTGATTGACAATAGTTTAGCTTCAGATTAAACACTGTAAATCTTTCTTTTGAAAAAAATGCAATGACTGAAAAGATATTTTTTCTATACCTGGAGTGATGGGTTCTAGAGAAAGTCAGGGGTGAGAGTAGTAGATCAGATTCAACCAACCCCCAGCGACCTTCATCCTGATGTCCTAAACTGTTAGGAGCCCTCACCTGACTTCCTGTAGTTGGAAAACCATCAGTCTGGACACTTCAGTGCTCTGTTTTTAAAGATTTCCCTCGATCACCTACTGTATAGCACAGGGAACTCTGCTCAATATGCTGTAGTCTAAATGGGAAAAGATTTTGAAAAAGAATATATACGTGTATATGTATAACTGAATCACTTTGCCGTACACCTGAAACTAACACAACATTGTTAATCAACTATACTCCAATATAAAATATTTTTTAAAAAACCACATACACACACACACAAAAAGATTTCCCTAGATCCATGAAGAGATTAGTGCCTAGTATGGATACAAAGTTCTGTGGGAACTCTGAGGAGAGAACAGACATGGGAGTTCTAGAAGAAATGAGAGGAATTTATCAGGTGACAAAAGTAGAAGAGGGCATTCAAGTCTCAGGGCACACCTACACAAAGGCACAGAGGCCCCAAGTCACATGGAGAGTGGTGACTACTCTGGTGCACGTGGCGTGGTGGACATTCATTGACACCTAGTCTGGCCCCTATAATTGGTTAAGTGCCATGTGGAATATCCAAGAAATGAAAGGGACACTTCTTGTCTTCACATAATTTCCTTAGGAAGCATGTCCCATTATATAATTAAAGAAAAATAAGACCAACTTGACGATGAGGCAAAACATATTTGCTATGAACATCAAATGCTTTAGTGACATTGTCCATTTAGCAGGCAGGGGTAGTCTGTGTGGCTTGCAAGGCCACAGTAGAGACAACAGAGGGTCTGGTGTCTGAGACAGCACTGGGTCCAGATGCTGGCTCTGCCATTTCCCAGTGGTGTGACCATGGGCAAGGCACTTGACCGGTTTGAGTTCCCATTTACTCATATGAAAAAGAGAACAGTAAGTATATCTGCCTTGCAGAATTGTGAGAACCATAGATGTGTGCAAACTCCCTGGTGCAAATGATGTGTTTTCTTATTTTATACTTTTCTTATTTTATACTTCCTTTGTCTTCTAAAGCTGCATTTTAAACATATCCTTATATTACCCTATTCCATCCATTCCAAGATGCATGTTTTCCCCAGCCTTTTAACATCTCCAAAATCTGGATGTGTCCCATAATAGAGTCCATCTCCTACGCACCATCATCCAGGTTGCAGGCAAAATCAAGTTGTGCAAACACCTGGTAGAAGTGAGGGAGCTCCACCACAAGGAACAATAGACGACTACCAATGAGATATGGGTAATTTCACTGGAAATTAACCCTACAGATCCAGATTCTGGTATGTGATCTGACATGACCACAGCAGGATGACAACAATCTCTTCATTTTTTCCCTCCCTTTGGAACAAATGATCATTGACATAAGTTTAAAACCCTACAGTGCAAGCTTATTCTCAGGTCACAGCATTGTTCCTTGCTCCTTCATGACAAAGGGTAGACTTGTGATAGATGCATTATTACATAGATCTGTGAGTGAGTGATGCTTCAGGAGAGTTATCTCAGAGTCTAATCTTAGGATCTCCCAGTGGAGGGCTGCACAGAGGTCTCTCCTAGTAAAGTTTTCATAGCTCCATCTTCTCCACAGATATTTCATGAGCACCTTCTTCCTGGGAGGGCTCTTCCTACCTCCATCAATGGGGACTGTTAAGGGACATTTTGAGATTCAGGTGCTTTAAGAGTAGAAAGGGAAAGAGAACTAACATTTCTCAAGCAGCTACAATGAGCAGATACCTTTATGCTATTTCATTTATTCCTCACCACAAGAATGTGCTATTTTTGTACATGTGGATTTTTGTTTGTTTTATAGATGAGGGAACAGAGTCTTAGAGAGGTTAAGGAATTTTCCAAGGTCATAAACGTGATAAGCACAAAGGCTTAGATGAAGGGTGTCAGACTTTTCAAGGCTTCTTTTCTTTCACTGTAATATAATAGTATTGGCAAAAGAATGTATACAAAAATAAGTAACATCATAATTAATAAAATTAATTATAATTAAGGGTAAGTAGAGTAATTTTGATTAATTACAATTAATCATTACAATAAATGTGATTTTTGCCACTAAATTTCTAATTCTTTCCATATCTAGTGCTACCAGGATGTCTGAAATATACTCCCAAATCCCTCTGGAAGGAGCTGTCTTCACAGAATGAAGGTTTGGAGGAATTAATAAATAGGCAAATATATCCATTCTCCCAGGGAATTTTAATCCTTTCTAGAAGCTGGGCTGTGGACCTGAACTTGGAAGAGAAGCAAGCAGTCATCTGTGATGCTCTGCTGATAGCATGGAACAGTCCCCCCATTCTCTACACCATTCTCAGGGAGCAGGATGCAGACGAGCAGTCCTATTGCACCAGCACCGCCTTCACTCTGAAGCAGAAGCTGGTGAACATGGGGGGCTACTCTGGATATCTGTGTGTCATTACCAAGGTCCTCCACCTGAGTCCTGAGAGCAATGCAGAGTCCTCAGAGGGTGTAGCATCCCTGATTGAGTACCCCAGGTCCTATTACTTTGCAAACACTCAGCAAATGGAAGCTTTGCTGCAGTCCCTCGTGATTGTCTTGCTTGGCTTCAGATCTTTCTTGAGTGACCAGCTTGGCTGTGAGGTTTTAAATCTGCTCACAGCCAAGCAGTATGAGATCTTCTCAAAAAACCTCCACAAGACCAAAGAGTTGTTTATCCATGGCTTACCTGGCTCAGGGAAGACAATCATGGCCGTGAAGATCATGGAGAAGATCAGGAATATGTTTCACTGTGAGGCAAATGAAATTCTCTACATTTGTGAGAACCAGCCTCTGAGGAACTTTATCAGGTAAGCAGTTGGATCTTCTTTTTTTTTTTGGCCGCGCCCCATGGCTTATGGGGATTGAACCCAGGGCCACGGTAGAGAAAGCACCCAGTCCTAACCACTGGACAGCCAGGGAAGTCCCAAGCAGTTGGATCTTATTGTCAGCAAATGAGGTTCAGTCTAAATTCCCTCCGAATCACCTTGTTCCTTTTTTTTTTTTTTTTTTCGGTACGCGGGCCTCTCACTGTTGTGGCCTCTCCCGTTGCGGAGCACAGGCTCCGGACGCGCAGGCTCAGCGGCCATGGCTCACAGACCCAGCCGCTCCACGGCATGTGGGATCCTCCCGGACCGGGGCACGAACCTGCGTCCCCTACATCGGCAGGCGGACTCTCAACCACTGCGCCACCAGCGAAGCCCCACTTTTTAAAATTATTATTATTTTCTTTTTTTTTCAATTAATTAATTTATTTATTTTTGGCTGCACTGCGTCTTCATTGCTGCACACAGGCTTTCTCTAGTTGCGGCCAGTGGGGGCTACTCTTCGTTGAGGCGCTCAGGCTTCTCCTTGCTGTGGCTTCTCTTGTTGCGGCACTCAGGCTCTAGGGTGCCCAGGCTTCGGTAGTTGCAGTGCGCAGGCTTAGTAGTTGTGGCGCATGGGCTTAGTTGCTCCATGGCATATGGGATCTTCCCGGACCAGGGATCGAACCCGTGTCCCCTGTATTAGCAGGTGGATTCTTAACCACTGCACCACCGGGGAAGTCCGTGAATCACCTTGTTCCTTGAGAGTAAGATGATAAAATGATCTGTGACAACAGTGTCACATTCCTAGGAGTATGATAGAGTAATTTTTCTCCTTTATTGACTCAGAGAAAACCTGAATGTGTCTTTTTAATTTTTACAGTGACAAAAACATCTGCCATGCAGTGACCCGGAAAAACTTCATGAAAAATGACTTTAAAAAGATTCAACACATCATCATCGATGAAGCTCAGAATTTCCGCAGTGAAGATGGGGACTGGTATGGCAAAGCGAAAACCATCACTCAGAGAGACAAGGATTGCCCAGGAATTCTCTGGATCTTTCTAGACTACTTTCAGACCAACCACATGGAGCACAGCGGCCTCCCTGCTCTCTCAGCCCAGTATCCAAAGGAAGAGCTCACCAGAGTGGTCCGCAACGCATATCAAATAGCCAAATATTTACAACACGTATTGCAGGAGGTCAGAAAAAATCCTCCACCTAACATCCCCTTTGGGTCCCTGCAGATGCATCTTGAAGCTGAAGGGGCTCAGGGTGTTCAGGGAACCTTAACTATGAAGCGAAACTTGACTCTGAATGAAATAGCGACACATGTGGCAGACACTTGCAAGGTTCTCTTTGAAAGTGGCTATTCTCCCAAGGACGTCGCTGTGCTTGTTAGCACCACAAGAGATGTGGAGCATTACAAGCAGGAGCTCTGGAGAGCAATGAGGAAGAAAAGGGTAGTGCACTTCACCGATGCGAGTAACATGTCAGGTGATGCCATTGTGTTGGACAGTGTCCGAAGATTCTCTGGCCTGGAAAGGAACATCGTGTTTGGGATCCATCCAAAGACAGTTGAGCCAGCTATCTCATACAACATTCTTGTCTGTCTGGCATCCAGAGCAAATCAACAGCTACATATTCTGTGGCATCATGATGTTTAGGAAGAATTCCAAACCAAAACAAGATGAAGTGATTACTATGTAAATGTCCATAGGTGACAATCTGCTTGGTATTGGGAGAAACTTCTCTTTTCTGTTCATAGGTCAGCTAGAGATTTGGGCAGAGCTGACACACAGAATTTGGAACTTTCCCTCTCTGGCTCTCTCCTTTCAGGGATTCCTCCCCTACCTCCTTTCAGCAGCTATTGTCCCAAACTCTGTCCCCGATTCTTCCAGCCAGAATGATAGTGGTTTTCTGAAGGAGCTTTAACCACCCTGCACAGCACAGACTATGACCCACCCTGCGGTTAAAAACCATAAAAACAATACGCTCATCCTGTGGCCATTCTTTCTTCTAAGTTTGGACCTCCACAGTGCAATATTTTGTTTTTTAAAATTTGTCCAGGGTTTATATTTATCTGCAGAAGGGTGGCCTGGTAGAAACTACCTTGGCCATACCAGAAGCAGAATTTTTGGTTTCTGAATTCTTGACATTTCTCTTTGCTGTATTGATCCAGGACTTGGGAGATTCCCAAGATAATTCAAACTGTGACCAAGTGGGCCTTAATAATTTTTGAAACAGAGAGCACTGATACAATTATTTAATCCTTTAAAACTGTAATCTCCGGGCTTCCCTGGTGGCACAGTGGTTGGGAGTCTGCCTGCCGATGCAGGGGACGCGGGTTCATGCCCCGGTCCGGGAGGATCCCGCATGCTGCGGAGCGGCTAGGCCCGTGAGCCATGGCAGCTGAGCCTGCGCGTCCGGAGCGTGTGCTCCACAGCGGGAGAGGCCACAACGGTGAGAGGCCCGTGTACCGCAAAAAAACACAAACAAACAAAAAAAACCCCTCTAATCTCCAATTTTTTTTTTTTGCCCTCAGAATAACCCAGATCAAGCTTTAATTGTGATAGTAAGCATTAATTGTCATTTTACTGAGAAATTATAGGTCATTAGAAAACAAAAATAAACCCGTTTTCTCTGGCTTTCAGTGAGAGATAGCATTAGAAACCAAAATCTGGTTCTAAAGATACACATAGGCCATTAAGTAAACGGAGCTAGGAAAGATGCAGTCTTTACAGATCAACTTCTCAACTCAGCTCTACGTATTGTTCTATAACATATCAACTTAAATTTTAAGTCAAGTACATTCTTGAACTCTATTTTTCCCCTTTTATATTTTGGTGGGCTACTGTTATGGACTGAATGTCTGTGTCCCTCCGGAATTCATAGGTTGAAGCCCTAACGTTTAGTGTGGCTGTTTTTGTAGATTTGTGAGGAAGTAGTTACAGCTAAATTAAGTCATAGGATGGAGCCTTGATCTCATAGGATTAGAGTCCTTATGAGAAGAGACACCCAAGAGCTCTCTCTGTCCCTCTCTCTGTGCACACATAAACAAAAGGTCATGTGAGCACAGAGAGAGATGGTGGCCACCTCCAAGCCAAGAGAAGAAGCCTCAGAATGAAACTAATCCTACTGACACCATGATTTTGGACTTCCCAGCATCTAGAACTATGTGAAATAAATTTCTGTGTTTAAGCCACCCAGTCTGTGGTATTTTGTTATTGCAACCTGAGCAGACTAATATAGTCACAGAATTATTCTTTGAACTAAAACACATCAGTGTTATCACTTAATACTAATACAATGACTTATTTTTCTATTTATACAAAACATTTAAAAAATGTTTCTAATCTAAAAAATAACAATAAAATATTTGTATAACAAATGGAAATTTAAACATTACATGACTAATATTCCACATATTAGTAATCCTAGTCTACTGATTTCCTCCATATTACAAGTTGTGAATTTTTCTGCCTGTCTTTTTCCTATCTGTGTTTACTCATGGAATTCCAGCATCTTGCCTTGAAACCATAGGCTCTTCTAACTTCAGCAAAATAAAATATATCAGCAAAATAAGGAAAAAAATGTTCTTTCTTCCTGACTACATTAAATCAGATACAACTCTGCTCCAAACAGTTATCCTTGTAAATGTTGTTTCTAATAAGTTGGTTCTGTAAGATCCCTGGACTTGAGTTGCAATGTCTGTGAAAGTAATTCTTTAGAAGTCTAATTCTGGAGTGAAGACTGCCACCACGTCCTGCCGCTGTCCACTGCACAGGGGTGGGGTGTTGCTCCAGACCTTGCTTCAGACGTGTAAGCTCCCACACCCATTAAACCATTGATGTGTCTGTTGCTGACCCTGGGCTCTTTCTTCAGTCTTGAAGCTGGACAAGCACAGCCATTGTAGGCCTGCGGGGTGCAGCCCAATAATTGGTGGAGCCAGCCAGGAGACCGAGGAAACTCCCATGAGCGCCAAGATGTCAGAAAATACAGGATGGGGAATGGAAAGTTGCAGGGGCCGTCCACCAGCGTGTGGGGCCCGAAAGTTGCAGGGGTGATCCTGAGGTGGCTGTCCTTGCTGAATGGGGTCTCCCAAGAGATCTGGAGAATAATGGCCTCCAACGGCTCTGCTATTGTATCAAATGAGCATATTGTATCAAATGAGCTAAGCTATCTTTCTAGAAGGAGCTGGTATTTCTCTTGTGCCTTTGAGATATAAATGATCTACCTGGGCTCTCTGGAACTTTAATCTTATGTGATCTCTAAGAGTAAAGGAGAAAAAATAGCTTTTAGGTAAACTCTATAGAAATAATTATGTTTTGGGAATGTCTATTTAAAGTAGTCTCTCTAGATTTTGGTAACTTGAAAATAAAGTTGAAAGAAGAGAATTCATGGGTCATTTCAAATAGGATAAAATATTAATTGCTGGACGAGTCTAAGTTAATCTACCTTTGCCCGCTTAGGAGAGGAAGACTCAAGCATTAAGTTTTCCAATCAGGAAGTGCACAAATACTTGCTTCTTGGTTTTTGCCAGAGATTAAGATTTTCAAGGGTTAAGGTTATAATCAGTCAAAATTCCTGTAACCAAGTTTCTTTATTGATTACATTGTGATTAGGTGTTTAATTGTGCCTTTTAAGTCTTTTGTCATTTGTAGACAGTTATTGTTGTACTCTAATGTTTTGGCAAAAATGCTTCATCTTCAAGAAGATTCATACCATTGTAAAGCAATTATACTCCAATAAAGATGTTAAAAAAAAAAGAAGATTCATAAGAAGGACTTTTTGACCATAACAGGTCTTTGATAAATTGCAGATCACACTGCTGAACTGGGTAAGAACTTAAAGGATCCTAATGGAAGACTTAATAGCTTCATAAAAAGTTAACAGAAAGATTGGTTACTGAGTGAACTGGTGAGTATGGTTATAATGTTTATGTGTTTTGTCTGGAATGTTACTGGTTTTGATCTGTGTTTTGCAGATATGGGGAAGCCTTTCCCCTCAAGTTGGTTATGATTTATAGCAATTTGGTAAACTACACCTGTGGGTAAAATTCAAGCATTTTTCTTTTCTCTCTCTGCCTGGTCCCTCCAGAAACTGGGGACTTTTGGGTTCGGAGCAGCCTTACCAAGTGAATGGGAAAGAGTGTCTCCTGGCATGTGCAGGAATCTCAGTATCTTGGAGACAGAGAAATCCACCAAGGCAGAGCCTGATAGCAGACCTTTGGCATGCTTTGCTGGCTTTGAGAGGACTTTTGGGAATTCAGTCTGAGACTCCTGAGGAGTTCCCCCTCAGCCAGTTTGGAGGAGGCTATGTGGTCAATTGACCACACTTATTTTGCAAACAAATTAGTTTTGATTGGCTGTGTTTGCTGGAGATGAGGGCAAACTTAGAGAGAACAATGTTATGTTTCAGTGGATGTTAAATTCTAGTTCTGTTAATTGAGGTCTGTATTTATAAAAGTTATCGTATTAGCCATACTTTTGCCCTGATGTTCTGGATGGAAGGAAAATTATCTAGTGAAATTGTCACAGAGTATAACTACTCATGAAGTGTGACACTGCTTGCTTTAAGTCTGCTACTAAAAGCACATGTATAATGCTTGTGTGACAATTGGGTATAAGTGATAAAATATATGACCTATAAAGTGTTTCCCGATTAACATACCTCTGAGCCTGTTCACGAGGTCTGATTAGTTTTTCCCCAGCATGAATGGCTAGGCGAATATAAAGGAGGATTAGCACCGAGGGACACAATCTGAACCTGGGGTAGGAGTCAGCACCCCAGCATTGAGGGATGGATATTTTGATCATCAATGCTTTCTATTGAAAGATTTGCAATCAAAAGGGGAAATGATGGAAAAATCTGCACATATTGAGGTCTGGGGAAGTCAGAAGGCTTATACTCGGTTGAACTTAAATTTTACTGACCAGAGCAGCCTGTTTTTTGGCCTTTCAGACATACGTTGTACATCTGCTTTGTCCATTGAGGAGGGGAATGCATTTGAAAGTCAAAATGGAGTAGCTGAGGTTCAGACAACCAAGGGGAAACTAGGTGGCCATTGTATACATGATGTTGGACATGCTCTTGTATTACTAAACACTCGAGTTTTCTGAACTGTATTGCAGACCAGGACAAAAACCACAGGCGGGGGTGGTATTATCTCTGAATGCAGTTACTGCTTGTATTTTGCTTAACTGTCATGATCTCCCCTGTGTTGTGCCTGTTAGGTGTCTTACACTTCATCCCTAGCCTGAGTGGAGGAAATCTATTTGAGGACTGAGCAGCAACACTGGCCTCACTGTGAAATGAGTCTAATTGCTGGGTCTACAGTGAGATGCTGTTGTCATCCTCCTCTGGACTTCCATGAAAAATCAACCTGGCTACTGTGACTAGTGGGGAAAAGACATCCCATATGCCAATACATCAGAAGGACCCCTGTCAGTATATGTTAATGTACAATTGACTGCCCATGAGCCCCTCTGGGCTATGCTGTGTGGAATGGAATAGGCTGTCTTCTGAACACACAAGTCCAACTAGTGGGATTAATTGTTTTTTGTTTGGAAAGACCTAATGGGTCCACCCCTAATGGCACTCAACATAACATGGGGTGACAGATCTGTACTGTGCCTGCTGACTCCTGGCTAGGTCACCAGAATGTTTCTTTTAAAGCCGGGCCTTCCCCTCCCCATAGGGGTGGCTCTGGGTTTGTGAAAACCAGGGGTGACCTGTCTGTATTGTATTTGTGGCATCTGGTTGCAGCGCCCCCTATATACTTGACCCCAGGGATATCATGGAAGAGGGGCGGACCAAGATGGTAAGGGTCGTGCAGGGTTAGTAGGGGTAGAGTGTATGGTCAGGCCATTCAAGATGGCTGCTCTCTTGCTCTCTGTACATCCCCTGCCCAACCAGTGCCTGCTTCACCTACACCCTACTCACATGACTGACCTTCCTGCATACTTGTCCCGAGCCCCAGCTAGTAATTGTTCTTATCAAAGGGGCAGTGAGGGGCTTGCCCCTCTACTGGTTTCCTTGGTAACTAATGAGCCCACCCAATGTCAATTCCCCTATAACTGGCAATCTCCCTCCTCCCACCCTCCCCAGCTCCCCACCCCTCCTCTGGGAGTGAAGACTGCCACCACAGTGGGGTGTCTCTCCAGGACCTTGCTTCAGACATGTAACCTCCCCCATTCATTAACCATTGATGTCTCTGAAAAAAATAAATGAAAATAAAAGTCTAATTCTGACTGGTTGTGTCACTTAATGATTTATTTATCGCCCTAGTAATAATATTTTAAAACTATAATATTTTAAAAATATATAAATACTCATGAGTTTCTCTTTAGACTGAAGAGGATTATTGATGCCGCCTTCATCTTCCATACGAATGAGGAAAGCTTTACCTTGTATATCTGCTGCATTGCTGTTTTAAGTAAAAATTTGAGAGTTTGTGTCTCATTAAACAGAAAAAAAAATGGTGCTGTAAAATAAATGATTACATTTTGGGAAAAGGGAGCACTGAGGCCAGTGACTCCATGATAGGGTCAAGTATGAGCCAGCAAAAGGTTAAGCAAGATTAACCTCCAGGGCTTCCCTGGTGGCACAGTGGTTGAGAGTCTGCCTGCCGATGCAGGGGACACGGGTTCGTGCCCCGGTCCAGGAGGATCCCACATGCCACGGAGCGGCTGGGCCCGTGAGCCATGGCCGCTGAGCCGCCTGCGCGTCCGGAGCCTGTGCTCCGCAACGGGGGAGGCCACAACAGTGAGACGCCCACGTACCGCAAAAAAAAAAAAAAAGATTAACCTCCAGGTGGGTTTTGCTGGGGTACCTGCCTATCTGCAATCTGGCTCTAACCATTTGAGACCTAACTTCACTAAGATCTGAAAATCTACCCAGCCGTTGTAAAAATAAAACAAAATGTTTTTTAATTTTTAAATTTTGTTTTAGACTTACAGGAAAGTTACAAAGTTGGTACAGAAAGCTTCTGTATACCCCTCACTCACTTTCTCATTGTGTTAGCATCTTATCTATGGTTCATTTGTCACAGCTAAGGAACCAACCTTAGGACACTACTGTTGGGACTTCCCTGGTGGCGCCATGGTTAAGAATCCGCCAGCCAATGCAGGGGACATGGGTTCAATCCCTGCTCCAGGAAGACCCCACATGCCATGGAGCAACTAAGCCTGTGCACCACAACTACTGAGCCTGTGCTCTACAGCCTGCGAGCCACAACTACTGAGCCCACATGCCGCAACTACTGAGCCCTCATGCTGCAACGACTGAAGCCCGTGCGCCTAGAGCCCATGCTCTGCAACAAGAGAAGCCACCGCAGTGAGAAGCCCGCGCACCGCAACAAAGAGGAGCCCCCACTCACCACAACTAGAGAAAGCCTGCACGAAGCAATGAAGACCCAATGCAGCCAAAAATGAATCAAAATAAATAAATATTTCTTTAAAAAGCACACTTTTAAAAAAAATTTTATTTTTATTAGTCTCTGCTTTACAACAAAGTGAATCAGTCATACATATACATCTGTTCCCACATCCCCTCCCTCCTGCGTCTCCCTCCCTCCCACCCTCCCCATCCCACCCCTCCAGGCGGCCACAAAGCACTGAGACGATCCCCCCGCGCCACGCGGCCACCCCCCACCAACCATCCACCCCACGCCCGGCAGTGTATACACGTCCATGCCTCTCCCCTGCCCCGTCACAGCCCACCCCATATCCCCAAGCCCACCCCCAGTAGGTCTGTGTCTCTATTCCTGTTTTACCCCTAAGTTCTTCATGACATTTTTTTTCTTAAATTCCATATATATGTGTTAGCATATGGTATTTGTCTTTCTCTTTCTGACTTACTTCACTCTGTATGACAGACTCTAGGTCTATCCACCTCATTACAAATAGCTGTTTCATTTCTTTTTATGGCTGAGTAATATTCCATTGTATATATGTGACACATCTCCTTTATCCATTCATCCGATGATGGACACTTGGGTTGTTTCCATCTCCGGGCTATTGTGAATAGAGCTGCAATGAACATTTTGGTACATGACTCTTTTTGAATTATGGTTTTCTCAGGGTATATGCCTAGTAGTGGGATTGCTGGGTCATATGGTAGTTCTATTTTTAGTTTTTTAAGGAACCTCCATACTGTTCTCCATAGTGGCTGTACCAATTCACATTCCCACCAGCAGTGCAAGAGTGTTCCCTTTTCTCCACACCCTCTCCAGCATTTATTGTTTCTAGATTTCTTGATGATGGCCATTCTGACTGGTGTGAGATGATATCTCATTGTAGTTTTGATTTGCATTTCTCTAATGATTAATGATGTTGAGCATCCTTTCATGTGTTTGTTGGCAGTCTGTATATCTTCTTTGGAGAAATGCCTATTTAAGTCTTCTGCCCATTTTTGGATTGGGTTGTTTGTTTTTTTGCTATTGAGCTGCATGAGCTGCTTATAAATTTTGGAGATTAATCCTTTGTCAGTTTAAAAAGCACACTACTCTTAATTAAACTCCACACTTTATTTGAGTTTCTTAGTTTTTCCCTAATGTCCTTTTTTTATTGTTCCAGGATCTCATCCAAGATACCACATTACATTCAATAGTCATGTCTCCTTAGCTTCCTTTAGTCTGTGACAGTTCTCAGACTTTGTTTCTGGTGACCTTGACAGTTTTGATGAGGACTAGTCAGGCATTTTGTACAATGCCCCTCAATTTGGGTTTGTCTGATGTTTTTCTCATAATTGGACTGGAGTTATGGGTTTTTGAGAGGAAGACCACAGGGGCTAAGAGTCATTCTCATCACATCATATCAAGGACATAGGCTCTCAATGTGACTTATCACTGATGATGTTAACTTTGGTCACCTGAGGTAGTGCTTGCTAGTTTTCTCCACTGTAAAGTTACTTTTCCCCTCTCTTCATGTCAGTAAGTGCAGCCCACACTCAAAGGATGGAGATTGAAGATACACCTCCTCGAAAGCAAGGAAATCTACATAAACTATCCAGAATTTTTTTCCATTTCCTGGTGCAATGCTTTAAATATTTTTTAAATTTAAATTTAATTTAATTTAAATTGTTTTAATTAGCATACGAAGTATATTAGTTTCAGGTGTACAATGTAGTGATTCGATATTTTTATACATTATGAATTGATTATTACAATAAGTCTAGTTACCATCATCACCATACGAAGGTATTACAATATTCTTGACTATATTCCCTATGCTGTACATTACATCCCTAGGACTTATTCATTCTTTAAATGGAAGTTTGTACCTCTTAATCCCCTTTACCTATTTTGCCATCCCACAACCTCTCTCCCCTCAGGCAACCACCAGGTTGCTCTCTGTATCTGAGTCTGTTTCTGTTTTGTTTGTTCATTTGTTTTTTAGATTCAACAAAGAAGTGAGATTCAAACTCAGCCTGTTGGCAAAGATGCAGTTAATGAAGTGGCTATTAAACCCATGGGTGAAACCTCTGAATCAATTAAGTTGGCAGTGGATAAATTATTTCAGTGGACAAAATGGCTCAGAGAAAAGAGCTTGAATACATGGGTCTCCTATGGCAGCCTGCTAAGTTCAAGGTACATGGACTTAAATCTAAAGAGAGAAGTATATTTCAAAAAGAATTCTAGGTATTGACACGTGGAGTTAACTGGAACCAAATAGATTCAAACAACACTAACGAAAAATGTTTTTGAGAAAGTTAAATTGCCAGAGAGTCATTGACTAAAAAGCCAAAAACTGTGACTTCCTGAGACTTGAAACAAACCTTGGTCCCCCATCATTCTAGGGGCAGGTGATATGTTGAGGAAGCTGCTCAGCATGCAGGGAGAGAATGGTTCCCAATTTCCTCTTTAAATGTGGCAGAAGAAGATGATGCAAAGGGAGGACCTCTCTGAGGGTGAAACCAAGAACCTTGGGGAGTAATGGACAGGGGAACCACTTACTGGGAGCAAAACTGATCAAAGTACACTCTCCTCCCCAGGTCAGAAGTCCAAGTCAATGTCTGCCTGACCAGACAAATTTCAGAATTTTTATGGATCAGTGACTATCCTGTGCCTCCCATTCTTCCCCTGTCTGAATGGGAGGATTTACTGAGGTTATCCACTTACTGTTTCACATTGCATAGTGTGTATGTGTTGTGTTGGGGGTGGGGGAGGGTAGATAACTTAAATCTCCACAAAGAGTCCTCTCCAGACCTAATATGAAGACTATCACAATATCAGGACTTAGTCTATCATGGGACATCCCACTGGGATGGAATTTTTGAGTTGTTTTCTTTAGGGATGGAGGTATATCTTGAATATGAAAGGAAGAGAAGTGAATCTTTGTGAGCAAATACTTGTGATGTATTGTAGTCTTTTCCAAAATATTGTCTGTCCCTCCTTGGGTTAGGATTACACTTACTGTCCCATTGAAATCAAACTTGGCCGTTTGATTTGCTTTGGCCAATTAAATATGAGAAGTGATGTGTGCTACTCTGAGCAAAAGCTCTAAGACCATCATGTAGTTTCTCCTTGCTCTTGTCTCCTTCTGCCACAAGACTGGTGATGTCTCAGATGGGGTTCTTCTGGCAGCCTGGATTCCCACATGCGAAGGATGTGAAGCAGAGGCAAGGTGAACCCCAACAGACCTGCAGTGTAAGTGAGAAACAAAATGTTTGTTGTAAGCCACTGAGATTTGGGGATGGTTTGTTCCGGCACCATGACCTGGCCTCTATTACTTACCATGTGAAGCATGTCAAGTGATGCAGAGCAACAAAATGGAAGGGGTCTTGGACTTTGTTGACTTCTCAGAGGAATAACCCATCATTTCTTACTTCTTTATGAGAAATACACTTCTAATTTCTCTAAGCCATTGTCAATTTGAGTTTTCTGCAAAAGCATCAGAACCAACATCCAAACACACGCCAACTTTACCCTCATCTCCTTTCATGCTAAACCATGGGGCTCTCCTTCCCCCTCTTACTCATCCTCGGTAGTGAAATACCTTTGTTCATATATCAACTTATGTCTGCCCCACTACGTATCTTTCTTAGGTCTACAGAGTCTGCTATATCCTCTCACATCACGTTGCAGGTTGAGTTCTCAAAAAGCAGATGCTGAGCTGCAGTTTCAGGTGCAAGATGTTTATGACAGAGCAGCACCCTGAATAGAATGGGAGGAAGCAGAATTGGGCAGAGAAAGCAGTTGAACGGGGATGCAGCCCTCAACAAACCTTAGCCAATCTGGCAGGATGCTGTGCAGTGAATTTTGCCCAACAGAGTTGTCCTGCATTGAGCTGAATGTTTGAGACTTTATATTGTCCATAACTCATTTTCCAGTTGTCAGTTGTAGATTGTGAGTCTGGGAGTGGTTTGTGACCCCAAGCAATGCAGCTCATTGCAGCTGAGGCAGGCCTTGAAGGAGCTGACATTTAGAGGCTGGTCTGCCGACTGCCCTCTCCAAATCTGGGCAGGAAACCTTCCTTGAAGGGAGATCTGGGTGGTGCATCCTCCATGTCTACCACACCCCACCTTCCTACAACCTCCTTTTATTCTCTTATGTATAAAGCTGCAATGATCTCTTTCCCCAAATGTACTTCTGATCTATTCTGCTGTTCATGGCATCAATCACATGTACAATGTATTTCATGTAGTTTTTCTTTTTTTTTTTCTTTTTTCTTTTGTGGTACGCGGGCCTCTCACTGTTGTGGCCTCTCCCGTTGCGGAGCACAGGCTCCGGATGTGCAGGCTCAGCGGTCATGGCTCACGGGCCCAGCCGCTCCGCGGCATGTGGGATCTTCCCGGACCAGGGCACGAACCCGCGTCCCCTGCATCGGCAGGCGGACTCTCAACCACTGCGCCACCAGGGAAGCCCTCATGTAGTTTTAAAGACCAGGATGCAGTCGTCTTTATACGCTGGAGAATCTATATAATCCAAAATTCTACCGTACCTGTTTTTACTCTTTTTCTTTCCTCTATATTCAATACAAGGGGAAGGGAGGGAGGGTCAAAGTGTTTTGTTCAATTTCTTTTACTTTTTAGCAGAGAAATGCTATCCTTTTGCAATCTGAATGTCCCTAGGTTCTCCAGCTATCCGTGTCACTGAGATTTTCGATGCCCACCTGATACTGTCAACTCTCATTATGTGTAAATACAGAAAGTTTGGTCTTTTATCTAGTTTCCGTGCATTAAGATTTCTGAGAGTGCCAGAACTGCTTCCATGCACCACAGATCTCTTCCGGTCCTCGTCTCTCACTTTTCGCTCTGGACTGCTGTTCCAAGACCTCGGCCGGTTACCTCCTTGATTGACATGACAACTCTTCCAAGCTCTGCCCCCTCCATGCTCCTCTGTATCCCAAGAAGAAAAAGGTCGCTTCCTTCATCTCCCAAGTTACAGGAAACATCAGGCCCTAATTTTAGCAAAACATAGTAAAGGTTTGCTTATGGTGAAAGGCAAATATTTAAAATTAGATGTTAGATATCACTGTGTCCAGAGTCCTTTGACCACAGATTATCCTGATGGCTTTTTTCCTCCTTGTCTCCACGCCTCCTTCTACTGCCATTTTTTCCGCTGAAACATTTGAGAGTAAGCTGCAGACATGATACTCCTTCACTGCCAGTACTTCAGGGGTGTTTCCTAAAAATAAGGACATTCACAGCACAATAATCAAAATCGGGAAATTAACACTGATATAATACTCCGATCTAATCTATAGACCTTATTTGACTCTTATCAATTGTGCCATAAATGTCTTTACGGCAAAAGAAAAAAAAATTCTGGCCTAGGATTCAATGTAGGATCACACATTACATTTAGTTTTCATGTTTCTTGTTTTTTTTAATAGCCATTCTTTTCATGTATTTATTTATTTATTTATTTTTGGCTCTGTCAGGTCTTAGTTGTGACACGTGGGATCTTCGTTGCAGTGCACACGCTCTTCGTAGTGGCGCATGGGCTTAGTTGACCCGCAGCATGTGGGATCTTAGTTCCCCGACCAGGGATCAACCCTAGTTCTCTGCATTGGAAAGCGGACTCTTTGCCTGTGGACCACCAGGGAAGTCCCTAGTTTTCATGTTGCTTAACCTCTTTTAGTCTGGAACAGTTCCCCAGTCTTTGCCTTTGATGACCTTGCCACTATTGAAGAGTTTGGGCCTGTCATTGTGGAGGATGTCTCTCAATTCAGGTTATGCAAAGGTTATAGAAGTGCTTTTTTTTTTTTTTTTTTTTTTGCAGTACGCGGGCCTCTCACTGTTGTGGCCTTTCCCGTTGCGGAGCACAGGCTCCGGACACGCAGGCTCAGCGGCCATGGCTCACGGGACCAGCTGCTCCGCGGCATGTGGGATCTTCCCCGACCGGGGCACGAACCCGTGTCTCCTGCATCGGCAGGCGGACTCTCAACCACTGCGCCACCAGGGAAGCCCCTATAGAAGTGCTTTTTGTCCTTCTCAGTGCATTATATCAGAAGACCCATGATATTGATTTATCCCATTACTGATGATGCTAACTTTGATCACTTGGATAAGGTGATGTCTGCCAGTTTCTCCACTGTAAATTTACAATTTTTCCCATGTATAATTAATAAATATCTTGTGGGGGTGTTTTTACTTCTTAAAACATAATATTTAAGATTTTTCCTATTAAAAAGTAATTATTCAAGAGAGTTCAAAGGAGTGATGTTATACAACTACACTCTTTGGCTCCACAATGCAAATAAATTAGAAATTAGTAGTTAAATAGTAACTATAAAAACCTTCATAGGTTTGGGAATTTTAAAAAAACATTTAAAAGTAACTCATCAATAAAAGTAGAAATTCTATAAACATTATACATAATGAATTATCAGTAAAATACTTTCCCTCAATTATCACAAGTTTTTCTTTTTTTTTACACAGGAGAACATCAAACAAAAGTTTAATGACATGTATACATTGGAAAGATCCAGAAAAATGTAGTAACTCTATCACAGCAGATTCTAAGAAACAAGTTTAAGGAAGAGAGAGTTTCGATATTACACAAACTCCCCACAAGAACAGAAAAAGTGGAAACACTGCCTAACCAATTTTATGATGTTAGCAAACTCTTTTTTAATCCCTTTATTTTGCATATTTCTTTCTAGCAATTTCCTGGATTTACTTTTTTTTTTTAATTGAAGTATAGTTGGTTTACAATGTTGTGTTAGTTTCTGGAGTACAGCAAAATGATTCAGTTATATTATATATATATATATATATATATACACACACATACATATATATATTCTTTTTCAGATTCTTTTCTATTATAGGTATTGAATATAGTTCCCTGTGCTTATACAGTAGGTCCTTGTTGTTTATCTATTTTATATATAGTAATGTATAATTAATCCCAAACTCTTAAGTTATCCCTCTCCCACCCCTTTCCCCTTTGGTAACCGTAACATTGTTTTCTATGTCTGTGAGACTGTTTCTGTTTTGTAAATAAGTTCATTTGTATAATTTTTTTTAGATCCCACATATAAGTGATATCATATGATTTTTGTCTTTGTCTGACTTACTTCACATGATATGATAATCTCTAGGTCCATCCATGTTGCTGCAAATGGCATTATTTCATCCCTTTTTTAAATGGCTGAGTAGTATTCCATTATATATATATACACCACATCTTCTTTATCCATTCATTTGTGTTCATCTGTTGATGGACACTTAGGTTGCGTCCATATCTTGGCTATTGTAAATACTGCTGCGATGAACATTGGCTAGCATAATCTCAGTAACCAATTGGATAAGTAAAATATGAGAGGAAAGTTGCAGATCATCACCATTCAATGTCTAGACGAAAAAAATTCTAAATAAAATTTTAGCAAGCCAAATCCAACAAAATCTAAAAATGATAATACATCATGACCCAGGCGGTTTAAATCAGGAATTTATTTTTTCTTCCAGTTTTATTGCACAAAAGATGTGCAAGATCCTTATGGAAAACTGTATATAACTTTATTGTGAGACATTGAAGAAAATGTAATTAAGTATAGGATATATTATGTCCATGTATCAGAAATTGTAATCTCATAAAGATGTCATTGTCTCCAAACTGATCTACAGATATTTGCAGCACATACAACCAAAAAAAACAAAACAAAAACAAAAAACAGTAAGAACTATAATGATCGGAAAAATAAATAAATAAGCGTCTGAAAATATCAAACGTTGCAAAGTCCTTAGAAAACGAGAAAAAGAGCCCCAAGAAGAATACACATAATATTGTTCCAGTTACTATAGGTGCATAACAAATTATCCCAAAACTCAGTCGCATAAAATAACCATACTTGGGGACTTCCCCGGCGGTCCAGTGGTTAAGACTCCGCATCTCCACTGCAGAGGGAGCCGGCTGGATCCCCAGTCGGGGAACTAAGATCCCACAGGCCGCGCCGCGCGGCCAAAAATTAAAAAAAAAAAGAAAAGAAAAGATTAAAAAAATATATAACCATACTCACGGATCCTGTGAGCCCAGAATACGGACACGGGACAGTGGGGAAGTCTTCTCTCTGTTCCATTCATTTTCAACTGGCTTGAAGGTTGGGGTTGGAATCCTCTGAAGGTTCTGTCAGTCACAGGTCTGCGGTTGATGGTAGAAGACTTCAGTAGCTCAGCGTTCCTTAGGCATCCCTCCCTCCTTCTCTCCTCCTCCCTCCTTCTCTTTCTCTCTGTTTTAGAACAAAGTTTCTGTGCGTTTCAAAGTCTGTGGGTTCTGAAGACAGGTTTTAGACCTGATGGGCTGCGGAAATATCCATTACCATAATTACCATAAAAAAGGGGCCCCAAGAAAAGTAAAGTGTCAGGAAAGCTTTATGTCCTGAGAGAAGCCATTGGAGCCAGCTCTGAACTCATTATCCCAGATGGCCCCAAGGTGCTCCTTATACCACGAGGGGTTGTGGGTCCGAATCTGCCTCCCGCGGAGCAGACCGCTCTTCTCCCCTTTCGTCCTTTCGGTGCACTAACAGCTCTCGCCCGGTCCCCAGAGGCTACTGCGCTTTTAGTCCACGGGACGGTAGTACGGCTCGACCAATGAGAGTAGAGCTG
This sequence comes from Mesoplodon bidens, assembly GCF_964165515.1. Taxonomy (NCBI): domain Eukaryota; kingdom Metazoa; phylum Chordata; class Mammalia; order Artiodactyla; family Ziphiidae; genus Mesoplodon; species Mesoplodon bidens. Next base: position 10,039,162 of record NC_138179.1, read on the forward strand.
GAAAGTCCCGAGTAGGATCACCCCGTCAGAATCTCTGATCCTTCTTCAGTTGTGAGGGGCCAAAAACAGCGCCAGTGGCGTGAAAGCTCAGGGAAGCTTCACAGCGCGCGGGGGCACCTCCTGAAAAGTTGACTGGCTGCCGCTCTAAAGGGCTGGAAGGGCCGCCCGCCGCTCGGGAAGCCAGTGCGCCAAAAGACCCGGACCTGGGTCCGCTTAGCTGGTGTAGAGCGCGCGGACGGGGACCGGAAGACGGGCTTCGCCCACTTCTTTCTTTCTTTGTTTGTTTTCTTTACATGCGCTTCGTTCCTTTGGTCTTACCGTGCAGAACATAGAAAATACAGATAACTACGAAAGGAGAAATCTCCCTCCACCACTCTGAGACACGAGTTTAAAGCCCAGTCGGTTCGCGCGGCAAGTTTCGGGGGAGGGGCTACGTCACCATTGGCTGAATGCGCCGCCTTAACTAGAGCGCACCAGCTCTCCTTGCAAACGGGGCCCTCTAGCTCCCCTAGAAATCCTGTGAATCCCGAGCAGCGCTCCTGGGTAAGTTTGTCCCCTCTCCGTTGCCAAATATCGGAATCTCAGCTTCTTATCCCTTGTAAGTCTAGTCTGCTGGCTCTTTGACGAGGTGGGTTGCAGCCAACACAGCCCCACCCACCCCGCTCCCGGTGAGACCCTCGGCTGTTATCTCCGGTCTGGGAGTCTTGGCTCTGTGATGCCTGTCTCAGTAGCAGCATCTACCAGAAAACTACAGACTGTTAAGGACTTAAGATCAGGACACTTGGGAACTTGAGGTCAGGGCAGGACGTCATCCCCTGCGTGTGCTGGGAAGCGCCTTAAAGAGCCTGGGGGGAGGAAGTTGGGGTTTGGCATGGACTAGGAAGGGAGGAAGGGCAGGGTGCTGTAGGGACAGGTCAGGCAAGTGCAGCTCCTTGGGGGTGCCCTGCACGCCTGGGGTCCTGAAATAAGGGGAGTTAGTGAACAGGTTCTGTCGGTAAAAATGTGGCTGACCAGGCACTGATGAACTGTCTTCTAAATCCAGAAGGAGAAACCAAGCACTGCTAGTGTCCTGCCGAAAGGAGGCGGGGGTGGGGGGGGGAGATAAGAACCTCGCCTTTCTAAACTAAATACACAGTGCTAAAGGAGGAGGGCGAAGAATGAACCATGGTTTTTATTCCTCAGAAGGTAGTTCCTGTCACTCCTGTCCTACCTTTCTGTGCAGTTCCCACCAACCTGCATTCTGGCATAACTAAGGAAATGTGAATGCCTTCCCCTTTCCCATTAAAAATAGCTAACAGGGCTTCCCTGGTGGCGCAGTGGTTGAGAGTCCGCCTGCCGAGGCAGGGGACACGGGTTCGTTCCCCGGTCCGGGAAGATCCCACATATCGCGAAGTGGCTAGGCTCGTGAGCCATGGCCGCTGAGCCTGCGCGTCCGGAGCCTGTGCTCTGCAACGGGAGAGGCCACAACAGTGAGAGGCCCGCGTACCGGAAAAAAAAAAAAAGCTAACAGCACAGGCTAAATCCCCAATCCAGGTCAGAAAGAATTTTCCCCACAGTCAACAGTATAGAAGATTTCGGGCTTCCCTGGTGGCGCAGTGGTTGAGAGTCCGCCTGCCGATGCAGGGGACACGGGTTCGTGCCCCGGTCCGGGAAGATCCCACATGCCGTGGAGCGGCTGGGCCCGTGAGCCATGGCCGCTGAGCCTGCGCGTCCGGAGCCTGTGCTCCGCAACGGGAGAGGCCACAACAGTGAGAGGCCCACGTACCGCAAAAAAAAAAAAAAGAAGAAGAAAGATCCCAAATCAACAGCCTAATTTTATACCTTAAACTAGAAAAAGAAGAACAAACAAAACTCAGTGTTAGCAAAAGGAAGGAGATAATAAAGATTAGAGCAGAAGAAATGAAATAGAGAATAGAAAAACAATAGAAAAAAAACAATGAAACTGAAGTTTTTTCTTTAAAGCTTTAAAAAGTTTTTAATTTATTTTATTTATTTTTGGCTGTGTTGGGTCTTTGTTGCTGTGCGTGTGCTTTCTCTAGTTGTGGCGAGCAGGGGCTACTCTTCGTTGCAGTGTGCAGGCATCTCATCGTGCAGAGCATGGCCTCTAGTCATGCGGGCTTCAGTAGTTGTGGCTCGTGGGCTCAGTCGTTGTGGCTCGCGGGCTCTAGAGCGCAGGCTCAGTAGTTGTGGCACACGGGCTTAGTTGCTCCGTGGCATGTGGGATCTTCCCGGACCAGGGCTCAAACCCGTGTCCCCTGAATTGGCATGTGGATTCTTAACCAATGCACCACCAGGGAAGCCCAAACTGAAGTTTTTTAATCAACAAAATTGGAAAACCTTTACCTATATTGATGAAGAAAAAAAACCCCTCAACTAGGGCTTCCCTGGTGGCACAGTGGTTGAGAGTCCACCTGCCGATGCAGGGGACACGGGTTCGTGCCCCGGTCCAGGAAGATCCTACATGCCGCGGAGCGGCTAGACCCGTGAGCCATGGCCGCTGAGCCTGCGCGTCCGGAGCCTGTGCTTTGCAATGGGAGAGGCCACAACAGTGAGAGGCCCGCGTACCGAAAAAAAAAGAAAAACCCTCAACTAAAATAAAAAATGAAAGAACAGACATTAATACCAATTTTACAGAAATAAAAGGGATGGATTATAAGAGAATACTATGAACAGTTGTACACTAGCAAATTGGATGACCTAGAGGAAATGGACAAATTCCTAGAAACATACCTACCAAGAGTGAATTAGGAAGAAATGGAAAATCTGAATCAACCTATAACTAGTAAGAAGATTGAATCAGTAATCACAAAAGAAAATCCCTGGACCAGATGGCTTCACTGGTGAATTCTACCTGGGCAAATAATTTTTTGTGGGGCTTCTGTCAATAAAAATAATTTAAGTTAACTAAAATCAGAACATTAGCACCATTCTGGCAATCCAGTCTCAATCCTGCGAAAGAAATAATTTCAGCCAGTGAGGTGATCCACTTACCAGGTGTCTTAGTTTGTTCATGCTGCTATAACAAAATATCATAGACTGGGTGGTTTATAAACAACAGAAGTTTATTTCTTACAGTTATGGAAGCTGGGAAGTCCAGATTAAGGTGCAGCAGATTTGGTGTCTGGTGAGGACCACTTCTTGTTTCATAGATGACTGTCTTTTCTCTGTCCTCACATGGTGGAAGGGGCCAGGCAGCTCTCTGGGGAATCTTTTATAAGGATACTTGTCCTATTTGTGAGGGTTCCACCACTGTGACCTAATCACATCCCAAAGGCCCTATCTCCAAACACCATCACACTGGGGATTAGGTTTCAACATGTTAATTTTGGGGGCACATAAACATTCAATTTATAGCACGAGGCTATTCTCCAGAACGAGGATCCAGCCATGAGGTCCCAGGACAACACGTTGGTATGAGTCCCAGGGCTCCTTGGGTAAAGGGCCATTGAGCACTGAAAAGGGAAGAAATGGGACCTGGACCCATAGAGTGTTGTCCAGGCTTGGGCACCTTTCCAGGATGACACTGCTGGCCCTGGCTGGTCCCAGGCACTGGAAGGGCTCAGAAAATTTCATGGAAGACATTCCAGAGCAGGAAGGGTGCTCCGCGCCTGCCGAGGTTCAGAGTCCATGGCAGGAAGGAGGCCCCAGGCCTTTCCTCCTGGTGTCCTAAATGATTAGGAGCCCCCACCAGATTTCCTGTAGTTTGAAAACAACCACTCTAAACACTTCAGTACTCTGTTTTTAAAGAGTTCTCTAGATCTATGGTGAGATTAGGGCCCAGCATGAATACAAAGTTCTGTGGGAGCCCTGAGAAGAGGATAGACATGGGACTTCTAGGAAGGATGAGGGGAGTTTTCAGGTGACAAAAGTGGAAGAGGGCAAAGGCACAGAGGCCCCAAGTTTCATCGGGGGTGGTGACTACTCTGGGACATTTGGAGAGGTGACATTTACTGAACACTTAGTCTAGGCCCTGTAATTTGCTAAGTGTTCTGTGGAATATATTGTTGCTTTTTTTTCCTCTGTATGGAAAGGTCATGATCGACAAAGGAATTCTCTTGGTTTAACCCCAACCGTCCAAATCATCTGGAGCCCCAAAGTTACTGTTGCTGTCTTAGTCAGCTCTGGCTGCTATTATAAAAATATCATAGACTGGCTGGCTTATAAACAACAGAAACTTATTTCTCACAGTTCTGGAGGCTGGGCAATCCAAGATCAAGGTGCCAGTGTGGTCAGGTTCTAATGAGGGTCCTCTCCTGGTTGTAGACTTTTCACTGTATCTTCACATGGTAGAGAGCAGAGAAGGGAGGCAACCTCTCTTGAGGTTCTTACAAAGGCATTAATCTTACTCATGAGTGCTCGGCCCTTATGACCTCAGCTGATGCTAATTACCCCCCAAAGGCCCCACTTCCTCATACCATCATGGGGTAGGGGAGGGTTTCAACATATGAATTTTGAAGGGACACAAACATTCAGTCCATACAGCTGTTTACATATGATCAGAAGTTTATAGAGACTGAGGTGTATCCACAGCCTACAGCTGAGTCTCTGCAGGATACTGATCCAGCAGTGGACAGGAGTATTCTGACCCTCTTTGTATCCTTTCCCAGTGTAGTGATCACTGCCTGTGATGAACTCTTCTCTCAGCTGTCTCTAGGCCATCTATAACAAAGCCGTAATCCCAGCAGACCTTAAAGGGACAGGGTTAATGGATTTGGGATACTTATACTTAAAGCAGATGTTTTTGTATATAAGAATTTTACCTCATTGAAAATATGTGGATATCTGATAGAAAAAGGGTATAGTGACTTGGCCCACCTTGCTTAAGATCAATGGCCAAAATATATGAACCTAACTCATCCTTGAAAGAAGGAAAAATTATTAAAATGGCATATTGCTAGATGTCTTTAGACTCCAACTGAGAATTTTTCCAAGGGATTCCCCAATAAAAGAAAATAATTAAGATAAAGTTGAAATTATTAAAAAAAATAAAAGTATATGTAATATATAAAACTAAAATTTGGTTCACTGAGATCAGAAACATAGATAGGCTCCCCTCAGGGGCTTATTTAAGAAAAGAAGAGAGAAGCAAGTTATATAATATTAGGGATTAGAAAGGAGATATAAACACAGATAAAAATTAGATTAAAACAATTAGAAGAGGATCATATAAAACTATGGCAAAAAATTGGAAAATTTTACAGGAGTAGAAATTATGATCATCTTATCATCATCATTATCATCAGTTCAGAATATGTCCCCAAAACCTATTTTATATCTGTATCCTTATCATGGCATCCAGTGGAATATAGGATAAAACAAAGAATTTTGCTGGGTTTGCCTCACAATACACAATTTGCTATCTCTTTTGCTCAGGTCCTATTTTAAATGGCTCTGTCTGTTTTACAGAAAAGAATTTCTGCTTGGAAATTGAATGGCTTCTAGGAAGATGACCATCCGTGTTGTTTTGGACACTAACTATGCTGAGCTGGTTCTAGATGTGGGAAAAGTCACTTTCGGGGAGAAGAATAGAAAAAAAATGAAAGATTGTCAACTGAGAAAAAAGCAGAATGAAAACGTCTCACAATCTGTGGTTGCTTTGCTGAATTCTGGAGGGGGCGTGTGCAGGGCTGAAATTGAGAATGAAAACTATAGTTATGAAAAAGATGGAATAGGATTAGATTTGGAAAATTCTTTTGCCAATATTGTTTCGTTTGTTTCTAAATACTTAGACTTTATGCAGCAAGGTAAATATTTTCTGATTTTTGTCAAATCGTGGAGCTCAGAAACCTCTGGGTTGAGGATTGCCACCTTGAGCTCCAATTTGTACAAAAGAGATATAACCTCTGTAAAAGTCATGAACGCTACCGCTGCACTGGAATTCCTCAAAGACAGGTTAGAAACTGGAAAGAGATCTTCTTTAATACCTGAATCACCTCCAAAGAGGTACTGTTTTGATGTACAAGAAGAAAGTAGCATGAAGGCCTTGGCTGCTGACTTTTTTAATAGGATGCAACTCAGGTACAGAGAAAAACTCACCTTTACTGAATCCACACATGTTGAAATGAAAGACTACTCAACAGAAAAGTTGTTACAACGCATTAAAGATATTCTCCCTCAATATGTTTCTGCATTTGCAAATACTCATGGGGGATATTTGTTTATTGGTTTAAGTGAAAAAAAACAAGAAGTAACTGGCTTTAAAGCAGAGAAGAGTGACCTTGACAAGATAGAAAAAGAAATAGAACAATGCATTAGCAAGTTTCCTGTCTATCACTTATGTATAGAGGAGAAGAAGATAAATTATTCATGCAAATTCCTTGAAGTATATGATGAAGGAAGTCTTTGTGGTTACGTCTGTGCGCTCAAAATAGAGCTATTCTGTTGTGCAGTGTTTGCCAAAAATCCGAATTCCTGGCATGTGAAAGATAATCAAGTGATGCAGCTGACCGTGGAGGAATGGGGCCATTTAATGCTGGATCTTAAACCAAGTGAGGAAGGGGGATTAGAAATAAGGGTATATTTGGCTGGGGTGGCAAGGCTTTTTTTTTCACTTGGATTTGGGGCAACATCAATAGTCCTCAAATTTCAACACCTAATTTACTAATCTCTGGTGGTTATAATCATAGTTCACTATCTCTACCCACTTAGAAGGCAGCTATTCCATACAGAAAGCACATTACCTCCTCTCTGTAGCATTGCCTGGTATAAAGATCCAATTAACCCTGTTTTTCTTCCTTGTCACTTCTACTCACTTTCAAGGAGAGCCTGTGAATTCCTTCTCCCTTTCCCTTCTGAGCTCGGTTTCAGTAACTGACCACTTCTCTCTCTCAGGAACACTTGCCTCTTTTATTTACTTGCTCCTTCATCTTTCTTTACACCTTTCCATTTATTTCCCTTAGAACCTCTTCCCTCTTCCTCTCCTGTCTCTTCCTTTTGTGAATCAATGTATAACCCTAAATTGGACGGATAAGAAAAGGATAGTGTTGGTATTTCATCAGATTTTTGGAAAAGAAAAGCCTCCAGGGCTTCCCTGGTGGCGCAGTGGTTGAGAGTCCGCCTGCCGATGCAGGGGACACGGGTTCGTGCCCCTATCCCGGAAGATCCCACATGCCGCGGAGCGGCTGGGCCCGCGAGCCATGGCCGCGGAGCCTGTGTGTCCGGAGCCTGTGCTCCCAACGGGAGAGGCCACAGCAGTGAGAGGCCCGCGTACAGCAAAAAAAAAAAAAAAAAAAAAAAAAAAAAGAAAAGCCTCCAATGAAACTAGACCAGCACTAGCAACTTAAAAATCTTTGAAAATGCAAACTTCTTCCTTAGAATCTGCACAAAATTCAGCTCTCCACTAGCCATCATGTCTTCTAATTTTAATTGCTTTTAAAATCAACCCAATTATATGGTAATGTATTCAATTACTATTAATGCATTTTCCTATTAGTATTCAATATAGTGTGTTTCAGCAGCCTCAAGGAATAAATTTATAACTTATGTTTGACTTGGGAATCTAAGCACAATATCTAACAATATTTCAATTGGAAAAATGGGGTCATTTCTAAGCAGACTTTTGATATACTAAGCATTTTGTTGATATACTAAGAATTTAGTTGTGACAAATTGAGAAAGTGATTTTTGTTTTTTAAGATTTTTCCAGGTCATTTGAAGAGATGAACGTTCCACAAAGTATGTTATCACCTATACCCCTTGATTGGTCTCCGTATAAATATAAGAATTTGGAAAGTCAGGAGCAGAGATATCACCTTACAGGTAATTTAACTCTGGTTTCTTTGGACTTGGTGTGTGTATTTTCAAATCTTCTCTTCACATCAGCTCTATCTTGAAACTTATCATCAAAGTATATTCTGGCATTCAGGGGAATGCTTTGGTGTTTTTATCATTGAATATGTCAAAATCTAATTTTTCAGATTTTGATTAGACTTTTCTTGGTGTAATAGGAACTCCTTTAATTGGAAGCAAGAGAACCCCAACTCAATTTAGTTTAAACAAAAAAGGAAGTACATCATGTTGCTGGGAAATCTAGACTGAGACCCAGCTTCATACATTGAGTTACTGAAGAAAGGCCACCAGTACTCAGAATCTCTGATTTATCTGTTTTCGTTATTACTGTTTATGGACAACATGTTGTTTTCTGCTGTATAAACAGCGTTACCTTGAATATTCTTGTTCAGTCTTCTGGTGCATATTTTCAAGAGTTTCTCCTGGGTCCACACGTAGGAGTAGAATTGCTAGGTCAGGAAGTATGTGAATATTCAAGCAATAAGATAATGCCAGATTGTTTTCCGAAGTAAATGACTCACTTTACTCCCAACAACAATATGTTACAAATGCCACATCTTCTCCAGTTGTCAAACTTCTCTTCATCTTTCTTCTCATCCTCCTTCTTCCCACTCAAATAGGTGTAAAATAGTATCTCTCTGCTTCTACATTTCCCTGGTTATTAATTTGGTTGAGCATATCTTCATATACTTACTGGCCATATGTATTTTATCACCTGTGAAAGACCTATTCTGTCTTTTGCCCATTTTTCTATTAGGCTTTTGTCTTTTTCTTGCTGATGTGTAGGAGATTCTAGAATCCAAATCCTCTTTTGGTCATAGGTATTACAGATTACAGAGATCTTCTCCAAGTTTGTGGCTTTTGTTTTCTCTTTTCTTAAGGCATATTATGATAATTAGTAGCTTGATATTTTAATATAGTCAAAGTTACCATATTTTAATTTTCTGGTTTAATGCTCTTTGTGCCTTGTGTAAGATATCATTCTCTACCTTAAGGTTAGAAAGATATTTCCCTTCATTTTCTTCTAAAAGTTTTAGGGTTTTGCACTTTACATTTAACATTTAAATCCTTGATCCATCTCAGTGGTGATGTAAGAGTACTATTTCATTTTGTTCCATGTGGATGGCCACATTACCCAGCTCCAATTACTGAATAGTTCCCACTTTCACCCACTGATCTGCCATGCCCCCTCCAGCATATTACTAAGTATACGTATAGCCACATTTCTAGAATCCCTATTATGTTCTCTTGGTCAATTTGTCTGTCCCTACATCCACTATACTGTCCTAATATTGTAATATCATATTAAGTACTTGGCAGGATAAGCCACCTTACTTTTATTCTTTTTCTTAGAGAGTGTCTTGGTGATTTTAAATCATTTAATATATTATACAAATTTTAGAGTCTGCTTAAGTGCCACAAAAAACCCTTTAAGGATTTTGATTGCAGTTACATTGACTAGGTAGATTTGTGACATATTTACATCAATTGCTTTGTACAGTTGAACATAGGAAATCTCTCCATTTGTTTATATCTTCTTTAATGTCTTTAAAGTTTTATAAGTTTCTGTGTACAAGTTTTGTACTTTTTTTGTTACATTTATTACTAGTTTTTTTTTAAATTTATTTTTATTTTATTTATTTTATTTTTGGCTGTGTTGGGTCTTCGTTGCTGCATGCAGGCTTTCTCTAGTTGCAGCAAGTGGGGGCTACTCTTTGTCATAGTACGTGGGCTTCTCATTGTGGTGGCTTCTCTTGTTGCACAGCATGGGTTCTAGGTGCGCGGGCTTCAGTAGTTGTGGCACACGGGCTCAGTAGCTGTGGCTTGCGGGCTCTAGAGTGCAGGCTCAGTAGTTGTGGCACACGGGCTTAGTTGTTACACGGCATGTGGGATCTTCCTGGACCAGGAGTCAAACCCGTATCCCCTGCATTGGCAGGCAGATTCTTTTTTTTTTCTTTTAATAGATTTATTTATTTATTTTTGGCTGCGTTGGCTCTTCGTTGCTGTGCGCGGGCTTTCTCTAGTTGCGGTGAGCGGGGACTACTCTTTGTTGCACTGCCGGGACTTCTCATTGTGGTGGCTTCTCTTTGTTGCCGAGCACGGGGTCTACGTGCGTGGACTTCAGTAGCTGTGGCTCACGGGCTCTAGAGCGCAGGCTCAGTAGTTGTGGCGCATGGTCTTAGTTGCCCCATGGCATGTGGGATCTTCGCGGACCAGGGCTCAAACCCATGTCCCCTGCACTGGCAGGCAGATTCTTAATCACTGTGCCGCCAGGGAAGCCCTATTACTAGGCTTTTAAAAATTTTTTGTTGTTGTAATTGTAATTGATGTCTTTCTTTTTTTTTTTTTTTTTTTCTTTTTTGGCTGCGCTGTGCAGCTTGCGGGATCTTTGTTCCCTGACCTGGGATTTAACCTGCGCCCTCGGCAGTGAAAGTGTGCAGTCCTACCCACTGGACCGCCAGAGAATTCTCGATGTTTTTCTTTAAAAGTTACATTTTCTTATTGTTTGTTGCTGGTGTGTAGAAATGCAATCAATTTTATATATTAGTTCATGCTACCTTGTTAAAATTTATTTTAAATAATTTGTCCATAGATTCTTTTTATGTTCTTTATAATTATACTGATTATGTTTTCCTAATGCTTTTTTTTTTTTTTTTTTTTTTTTTTTTTTTGCGGTACGCGGGCCTCTCACTGTTGTGACCTCTCCCGTTGCGGGGCACAGGCTCCGGACCCGCAGGCTCAGCGGCCATGGCTCACGGGCCCAGCCGCTCCGCGGCATGTGGGATTCTCCCGGACCGGGGCACGAACCCGTGTCCCCTGCATCGGCAGGCGGACTCTCAACCACTGCGCCATCAGGGAAGCCCTCTTAATGCTTTTAATATTTTTACTTTATCCTTTTTTTTTTTTTTGTATCCCTAGTACTTATTTATCTTACAGCTAGAAATTTGTTCCTTTTGACTTTGTGCCTTTATCCAATTCCTCTTCCCCTTACCCCCTGCCTCTGGTAACCACAAATCTGACCTCTTTTTCTATGAGTTTGTTTGTTGTTTTTGAAGTATAATTGACCTACAACACTATGCTAGCTCCTGTTATACAACATAGTGATTTGATATTTCTGTACATTTCAAAATGATCACCAAGGTAAGTCTAGTTACGATCTGTTACCATACAAGGATTTTACATAGTTACTGACTGTATTCCCCACACTGTACATTTCATACCTATGACTCATTTATTTTGCAACTGGAAGTTTATACCTCTTTATCTCCTTCACCTATTTATTTCCTCCCCCCAAACCCCTCTTCTCTGGCAAACATCTGTTTGCTCTCTGTTTCTATAACTCTGTTTCTGTTTTGTTATGTTTGTTAGTTTGTTGCTTCCATATCTTAGCTACTGTAAATAGTGCTGCAGTGACCATAGGGGTACATATATCTTTTCTAATCGTATTTTCATTTTCTTTGGATAAATACCCAGAAGTGGAATTGCTGGATTGTATGGTAGTTCTATTGTTGGTTTTTTGAGGAACTTCCATGCTGTTTTCCATAGTGGCTACACCAATTTACATTCCATGAGGGTTCCCTTTTCTCCACATTCTCAGCAACACCTGCTGTTTCTTGTCTTTTTGATACCAGCCATTTTAAAAAATTGAAGTGTAGTTGATTTACAGTATTACTAAGTCCCAGGTGTACAACATAATGATTCACAGTATTTAAAGGTTATACTGCATTTATAGTTATTGTAAATATTGGCTATATTCCCCATGCTGTACAATATATCTTTGTAGCTTATTTATTTGATACATAGTAGTTTGTGCCTCTTAATTTGTGCTTTACACAAATTTTTATATGTTGAAATTTAATTATTCAGCTTGAAAGATTTTCTAATTTTCCTTATGAATTCTTTGATGCATAGATTATTTTACGGTTAAATTTCAAATACTTGGACCTTTTATAGACATCTTATAGTTGTTGATTTCTAATTTAATTCCATGGTGATCAGAGAACATACTCTGTAAGATTTCAATCTTTGAAATTTATTGAAGCTTGTTTTGGTTTATTTATGGTTTATTTTGGTAGATTTTCCAAATGCACTAGTAAAGAATATATGTTCCACAGTTGTTGAGTATGTTTTTCTATAAATGTCAAGTCAAGTTGATTGATAGTGTCATTCGCATCTTCTATAAACTCATTTTTTGTTTCATTCTTCTTTCAGTTTGAAAGAGAGGTATTTATAATCACCAACTACAATAGTGCATTTGTCCATTTGTCTTTTTTTTTTATATATAATTTTGGGGCTGCACTGGGTCTTCGTTGCTGTGCTCAAGCATTCTCTAGTTGCGGCAAGCGAGGCCTACTCTTTGTTGCGGTGCGTGGGTTTCTCATTGCGGTGGCTTCTCTTGTTTTGGAGCATGGGCTCTAGGTGTGCGGGCTTCAGTATTTGTGGCACATGGACTCAGTAGTTGTGGCTCACAGGCTCTAGAACGCAGGCTCAATAGTTTTGGCCCACAGGTTTAGTTGCTCCATAGTATGTGGGATCTTCCCAAACCAGGGCTGGAACCTGTGTCCCCTGCACTGGCAGGTGGATTCTTAACCACTGCACCACCAGGGAAGCCCTATTTATCTTTTTAATGCTGTCATTTTTTTGGTTCAATTACTTCGGAGTTCTTATTAAGCTCATACTCATTTATAATTTTCCTGATGTCTTAACCCTTTTATAATTTTGAACGTTTCTTCATTTCCACAGCATCTCTTGAGTAGACATCTATATTGCCTGGAATTAATATAGCTGCTCCAGTTTTCTTATAATTAGAAGCTGCATGGTATATATTTTTTCACTCTTTTACTTTCAACCTCTTTACGTCTTTGTATCTAAACCGTGTGTCTTGTAGACAGTGTACAGTTGGGCTTGCTTTTATTTTCATTCCAATACTTTTTTCTTCAGTTTTTCAGATTTCAGCTGCTGCCTTTTTCCCTTCAGGATATTCCCTGTGCATGTGTAGTTTAGTCCACAGCTAAGGATCTGTGTGGACTTTATATGCAGGTTTTGGGACTCACTCCCATTGCATCACCTTCCCTTCTAGTATTTCCTCTCTAACGTTCGGACTGCTAAGGCTCTTTCTGCTTTCTAAGCAGTGCAAATACTAGACAGTGCTCCTCGGGAAACATGCTGCAAACTCAAAAATCTCTTCAGTTGCAATTGTCTCTCAAGAGTAGACTGCTCTTCTGTTTATATCTCCTGCTTTGGTTGCTTTTCAGTGCCTTCAAATACTTAATTTTTAATATTTTGTCCAGAGTTTACACTTTGCACCTGTGAGAGGGTTAGTCTGACTAAGCTACTCTGCCATTGCTTAGAGACAAAAACCTCTCATCTGTTTTTTTTTCCTTTTGCCTTTTTTTGGATTAAGTATTTTATTTTATTTTCCTGTTCTCTTCTCTCAGCGTTTAATACAAATTATTCTATTATTCCTTTCCATGGTTTGCCTAGAAATCACAGTGTGCATCTTTATTTTGCTAGTTTTACTTCTTCCCAAGTTTTTAGCTTTATATGAATCCTTTTATTGTTTTAAAACTGTCAATAATACTTCTTATTTGCCCAACATTTACTCTTTCCAGGAAAATGTATTAATTCCTGAAGTTTAATGCTTTCATTTGGGATAATTTTCCTTTAAGAAGAACTCTGTTTAATGTTAGTTGTAGTGTAGATCTTCTGACAATAAGTTATCTCTTTCTCTCTCTTTCCCCCCACCCATTTGAAAATGTTTTATTTTTGCTTTTTGTTGGATATTTGTGGTACATGTTGAATTCTAGGTTTGCAGACCTTTTCTTTCAGGACTTTAAGATGTCATTCCAATGTCTTCTGGCTTATAGACTTTCTGTAGAAGAATGAATCATAAGTCTTATTGTTGCTTCCTTGTAGATTATGTGTCTTTTTTCCTCTGACTGCTTTAAAGATTTTTCTGCTGTAGGATGTCTTGCCATTTATCTGTGCCTTCTTTAATTTCCTTCATCTGTGTTTTAGAGTTTTCAGTGTACAAGTCTTTCACTTCTTCAGTTAAGTTTATTCATAAGTATCTTATTCTTTTGTTACTTTTGTAGATTCGATTGTTGTCTTAATTTCCTTTATGGATAGTTTATTGTTGGTGTATAGAAATGCTACAGACTTTTGTACATTGACTTTGTATCCTGCAATTTTACTGAATTTTCTTATTAGTTTTAACAGTTTTTGTTGTTGTTGAATCTTTAGGGTTTTCTACATATATGATCATGTCATCTGCAAACAGAGATCATTTAACTTCTTACTTTCTGATTTGGTTGTCTTTTATTTCTATTTCTGGTCTAATTACTTTGGCTAGGACTTCCAGTAGTGTTGAATAGAAGTGGTGACATGGACTTCCCTGGTGGCGCAGTGGTTGAGAGTCCGCCTGCCGATGCAGGGGACACGGGTTCGTACCCCGGTCCGGGAGAATCCCACATGCTGCAGAGCGGCTGGGCCCGTGAGCCATGGCCGCTGAGCCTGCGCATCCAGAGCCTGTGCTCCACAGCAGGAGAGGCCACAACAGTGAGAGGCCCACGTACCGCAAAAAAAAAAAAAAAAGTGGTGAGAGTGGGCATTCTTGCCTTGTACTGGATCTTAGAGGAAAAGCTTTCAGTTTTTCTGCATTGGTTATGATGTTGGCTGTGGCTTTTCATATCTGGCCTTTGTTGTGTTGAGGTAAATTCCTTCTATACCTATTTTGTTGAGAGTTTTTATCGAATGGATGTTGAATTTTGTTAAATTCTTTTTCTGCCTCTGTTGAAATGATTATGTGGTTTTTATCTTTTACTCTGTTAATGTGGTATATCACATTGATTTGTAAATGCTGAACCATCCTTGCATCCCTGGGATAATCCTACTTGGTCATGGTGTATAGTCTTTTTAGTGTGCTTTCAAATTTGGTTTACTAGGATTTTATTGAAGACTTTTGCATCTATATTAATTAGGGTTATTGGCCTGTAGTTTTCTTTCCTTTTCTTGTGGTATCTTTGTTTGGCTTTAGTATCAGGGTGATGCTGGCCTCATAAAATGAGTTTGGAGGTGTTCCCTCTTTTATTTTTTAGAAGAGATTAAGAAGGATTGGAATTAATTCTTTAAATGTTTGGTAGAATTCACCCATGAAGCTATCTGGACTTGGGCTTTTCTTCATAGGGAGGCTTCAATCCTTCAGTCTCCTTAATTGTTATTGGTCTGTTTAGATTTTCTATTTCTTTTTGGTTCAGTTTTGGTAAGTTGTATGTTTCTAGAAATTTATGTTTCTCCTAGATTATCCAGTTTGTTGGCATATAATTATTCATAAGAGTCCCTTTTGGTCCTTTTTATATGTGAAGCATCCATTGTAATGTTTTCTTTATCATTTCTGGTTTTATTTATTTGAGATTTCTCTGTCTTTTTTGCTTAGTTTGTCTGGCTAAAGTTTGTCATTTTCGTTTATCTTTTTTTAAGAAACCAACTCTTAGTTTTGTTGATTTTTTCTGTTATTTTTCTATTCTTTACTTGATTTAATTCTGCTCTAATCTTTATTATTTCCTTCCTTCTGATAATATTGAGCTTACTTTGTTGTTGTTTTTCAGTTCTTTGAGGTGTAAGGTTATGTTGTTTGTTATATTTTTATTTTATAATGTAGGCCTTTATCACTATAAACTTACCTATTATTACTGCTTTTGTTACAACCCATAATTTTTGGTATATTGTATTTTCATTTGTCTTGAGATATTTTTGAAATTCCCTTGTGATTTCCGCCTTGACCTAATGGCTATTCAACAGTGTGCTGTTTACTTTCCAAGTATTCATGAAATTCTCATTTTATTGTTGTTATTGATCTCTAGTTTCCTTTTATTTTGGTCAGAACAATACTTGGTATGGTTTCAATCTTCCTAAATTTGTTGCGACTTGTTTGTGACCTAACGTGATCTATCTCAGAGAATGTCCCATGTGCACTTGAGGAGAATGTGTGTTCTGCTGGAGGGTGGAAAGTTCTGTATATGTCTAAGTTCATTTGATCTTTAGTTCAAGTCTGTTGTTTTCTTATTTGGATGTTCTAACCATTATTGAGAGTGAAAATAGTGAAGTCTTATACTAATATTTTATTGCTGCCCACTTCTCCATTCAGATTTTTCAATATTTGCTTTATATACTTAGGTGCTATGATGTTGGGTGCATATATATTTACAGTTGTTATATCTCACTGTTGAATTGACCCTTTTATCATTGTGTTTTGACTTCTTTGTCTCCAAAGACTAGTTTTTAAAAAATTTTTATTTTATTTTATTTTATTTTTTGGCCTCACTGCTCGGCATGTGGGATCTTAGTTCCCTGATCAGGGATCCAACCCATGTCCCCTGCATTGGAAGCTCAGAGTCTTAACCACTGGACCGCCAGGGAAGTCCCACTAAAGACTATTTTAGACTTTAATTCTATTTTTTCTGATATAAGTATTGCCATTCCTGCTTTCTTTTAGTTACCATTTCTCTGGAGTATCGTTTTCCATCTCTTCATTTTCAACATATATGCGACCTTGAATCTAAAGGAAGTTTCTTATAGACAGCATATAATTGGATCTTTGTTTTTAATGCATACAACCACTCTAAATTTTTTGATTGGAAACATTAAAACATTTTCTTTTAAAGTAATTATTAGTAGGGAAGGATTTATTATTGTCATTTTCTTAACTGTTTTCTGTTTGTTCTTTTATCCCTTTTTTCTCTCTTGCTGTCATCTTTGTGCTTCATTAGGGTTTTGTGGGGGGGGGTTGTTTGTTTCATTTTTTGTATTGTTAGGCTTGACTCCTTCCTCTTTTTGTGTGTGTAACTTCTATAGGTATTTTCTTTGCAATTACCATAGGGCTCACACAAAATATCTTATAGCTGTAAGAGTCTACTTTAAGCTGATAACAACTTAATTTCACTTGCATATAAAAACTATACTTTTACCTCTTTTCCCTCCACATTATATGCTATTAATGTCACAGTTTATATCTCTTTATATTGTGTATCCAATAACATAAGTTAATTATAGTTATTTTTAATACTTTAGTCATTTAAATTTTTTAACATCTTTATTGGAGTATAATTGCTTTACAATGTTGTGTTACTTTCTCCTGTATAACAAAGTGAATCAGCTATATGTATACGTATATCCCCATATCCCCTCCCTCTTGCGTCTCCCTCCTACCCTCCCAATCCCACCCCTCTAGGTGGACACAAGGCACCGAGCTGATCTCCCTGTGCTGTGCAGCTGCTTCCCACTAGCTATCTATCTTACATTTGGTGGTGTATATATGTCAGTGCCACTCTCTCACTTCATCCCAGCTTAGCCTTCCCCCTCCCTGTGTCCTCAAGTCCATTCTCTACATCTGCGTCTTTATTCCTGTCCTGCCCCTAGGTTCTTTAGAACCATTTTGTTTTTTAGATTCCATATATATGTTAGCATATGGTATTTGTTTTTCTCTTTCTGACTTACTTCACTCTGTGTGACAGACTCTAGGTCCATCCACCTCACTACAAATAACTCAATTTCGTTTCTTTTTATGGCTGAGTAATATTCCATTGTATACATGTGCCATATCTTCTTTATCCATTCATCTGTCAGTGGACACTTAGGTTGCTTTCATGTCCTGTCTATTGTAGATAGAGCTGCAATGAATATTGTGGTACATGACTCTTTTTGAATTACGGTTTTCTCAGGGTATATGCCCAGTAGGGGGATTGCTAGGTCATATGGTAGTTCTGTTTTTCCTTTTCTAACGAACCTCCATACTGTTCTCCATAGTGGCTGTATCAATTTACATTCTCACCAACAGTGCAAGAGGGTTCCCTTGTCTCCACACCGTCTCCAGCATTTATCATTTACAGATTTTTTGATGATGGCCATTCTGACCGGTGTGAGGTGATACCTCACTGTAGTTTTGATTTGCATTTCTCTAATGATTAGTGATGCTGAGCTTCTTTTCATGTGTTTGTTGGCAATCTGTATATCTCTGGAGAAATGTCTATTTAGGTCTTCTGCCTATTTTTGGATTGGTTTCTTTGTTTTTTTGATATTGAGCTGCCTGTATATTTTGGAGATTAATCCTTTGTCAGTTGCTTCATTGGCAAATATTTTCTCCCATTCTGAGGGTTGTCTTTTCGTCTTGTTTATGGTTTCCTTTGCTGTGCAAAAGCTTTTAGTTTCATTAGGTCCCACTTGTTTATTTTTGTTTTTATTTCCATTACTCTAGGAGGTAAGTCAAAAAGGATATTGCTGTGATTTATGTCATAGAGTGTTCCGCCTATGTTTCCTCTAAGAGTTTTATAGTGTCTGGCCTTACATTTAGGTCTTTAATCCATTTTGAGTTTATATTTGTGCATGGTGTTAGGGAGTATTCTAATTTCATTCTTTTAAATGTAGCTTTCCAGTTTTCCCAGCACCACTTGTTGAAGATGCTGTCTTTTCTCCCTTGTATATTCTTGCCTCCTTTATCAAAGATAAGGTGATCATATGTGTGTGAGTTTATGTCTGGGCTTTCTATCCTGTTCCATTGATCTATATTTCTGTTTTTGTGCCGGTACCATACTTTCTTGATTACTGTAGCTTTGTAGTATAGTCTGAAGTCAGGGAGCCTGATTCCTCCAAATCCATTTTTCTTTCTCAAGATTGCTTGGACTATTCGGGGTCTTTTGTGTTTCCATACAAATTGTGAAATTTTTTGTTCTAGCTTTGTGAAAAATGCCACTGGTAGTTTGATAGGGATTGCATTGAATCTGTAGATTGCTTTGGGTAGTAGAGTCATTTTCACAATATTGATTCTTCCAATCCAAGAACATGGTATATCTCTCCATCTGTTTGTATCATCTTTAATTTCTTTCATCAGTGTCTTATAGTTTTCTGCATACAGGTCTTTTGTCTCCTTAGGTAGGTTTATTCCTAGGCATTTTATTCTTTTTGTTGCAATGGTAAATGGGAGTGCTTCCTTAATTTCTCTTTCAGATTTTTCATCATTAGTGTATAGGAATGCAAGAGATTTCTGTGCATTAATTTTGTCTCCTGCTACTTTACCAAGTTCATTGATTAGCTCTAGTAGTTTTCTGGTAGCATCTTTAGGATTCTCTATGTATAGTATCATGTCATCTGCAAACAGTGACAGTTTTACTTCTTCTTTTCTGATTTGGATTCCTTTTATTTCTTTTTCTTCTCTCATTGTTGTGGCTAAAACTTCCAAAACTAGTCAGCAACCTTGTCTTGTTCCTGATCTTAGTGGAAATGGTTTCAGTTTTTCACCATTGAGAACAATGTTGACTGTGGGTTTGTCATATATGGCCTTTATTATGTTGAGGTAAGTTCCCTCTATGCCTACTTTCTGGAGGGTTTTTATCATAAATTGGTGTTGAATTTTGTCAAAAGCGTTTTCTGCATCTATTGAGATGATCATATGGTTTTTCTCCTTCAATTTGTTAATATGTTGTATCACATTGATTGATTTGCATATATTGAAGAATCCTTGCATTCCTGGGATACACCCCACTTGATCATGCTATATGATCCTTTCAAGGTGCTGTTGTATTCTGTTTGCTAGTATGTTGTTGAGGATTTTTGTATCTATATTCATCAGTGATATTGGCCTGTAGTTTTCTTTTTTTGTGACATCTTTTTCTGATTTTGGTATCCAGGTGATGGCAGCCTCATAGAATGAGTTTGGGAGTGTTCCTCACTCTGCTATATTTTGGAAGAGTTTGAGAAGGATAGGTGTTAGCTCTTCTCTAAATGTTTGATAGAAGTCGCCTGTGAAGCCATCTGGTCCTGGGCTTTTGTTTGTTGGAAGATTTTTAATCACAGTTTCAATTTCAGTGCTTGTGATTGGTCTGTTTATATTTTCTATTTCTTCCTGGTTTAGTCTTGGAAGGTTGTGCTTTTCTAAGAATGTGTCCATTTCTTCCAGGTTGTCCATTTCATGGGCATATAGTTGCTTGTAGTAATCTCTCATGATCCTTTGTATTCTGCACTGTCAGTCGTTACTTCTCCTTTTTCATTTCTAATTCTGTTGATTTGAGTCTTCTCCCTTTTTTTCTTGATGAGTCTGGCTACTGGTTTATCAATGTTGTTTATCTTCTCAAAGAACCAGCTTTTAGTTTTATTGATCTTTGCTATCATTTCCTTCATCTCTTTTTCATTTATTTCTGTGATTTCTTTCCTTCTGCTAAATTTGGGATTTTTTTGTTCTTCTTTCTCTAATTGCTTTAGGTGTAAGGTTAGGTTGTTTGTTTGAGATTTTTCTTGTTTCTTGAGGTAGGATTGTATTGCTATTAAACTTCCCTCTTAGAACTGCTTTTGCTGCATCCCATAGGTTTGGGGTCATCATGTTTCATTGTCATTTGTTTCTAGGTATTTTTGATTTCCTCTTTGATTTCTTCAGTGATCTCTTGATTATTTAGTAGTGTATTGTTTAACCTCCATGTCTTTGTATTTTTTACAGTTTTTTTTCCCTGTAATTGATATCTAGTCTCATAGCGTTGTTGCTGGAAAAGATACTTGATACGATTTCAATTTTCTTAAATTTACCAAGGCTTTATTTGTGACCCAAGATATGATCTATCCTGGAGAATGTTCCATGAGCACTTGAGAAGAAAGTGTATTTTGTTGTTTTTGGATGGAATGTTCTATAAATATCAATTAAGTTCATCTCGTTTAATGTGTCATTTAAAGCTTGCGTTTCCTTATTTATTTTCATTTTGGATGGTCTGTCCATTGGTGAAAGTGGGGTGTTAAATTTCCCTACTATAATTGTGTTACTGTCGATTTCCCCTTTTATGGCTGTTAGCACTTGCCTTATGTATTGAGGTGCTCCTACGTTGGGTGCATAAATATTTACAATTATTATATCTTCTTCTTGGATTGATCCCTTGATCGTTATGTGGTGTCCTTCTTTGTCTCTTGTAATAGTCTTTATTTTAAAGTATATTTTGTCTGATATGAGAATTGCTACTCCAGCTTTCTTTTGATTTCCATTTTCATGGAATATCTTTTTCCATCCCCTCACTTTCAGTCTGTATGTGTCCCTAGGTCTGAAGTGGATATCTTGTAGACAGCATATATACGGGTCCTGTTTTTGTATCCATTCAGTCAGTCTATGTCTTTTGGTTGGAGCAGTTAATCCATTTACATTTAAGGTAATTATCGATATGTATGTTCCTATCACCATTTTCTTAACTGTTTTGGGTTTGTTTTTGTAGGTCTTTTCCTTCTCTTGTGTTTCCCGCTTAGAGAAGTTCCTTTAGCATTTGTTGTAAAGCTGGTTTGGTGGTGCTGAATTCTCTTAGTTTTTGCTTGTTTGTAAAGGTTTTAATTTCTCCATCGAATCTGAATGAGATCCTTGCTGGGTAGAGTAATCTTGGTTGTAGGGCTTCCCTGGTGGTGCAGTGGTTGAGAATCTGCCTGCCAATGCAGGGGACACGGGTTTGAGCCCTGGTCCAGGAAGATCCCACATGCCACAGAGCAACTAAGCCCACGCACCACAACTACTGAGCCTGCACTCTAGAGCCCACAAGCCACAACTGTTGAGCCCAGTGCTGCAACTACTGAAGCCTCACACCTAGAGCCTGTGCTCCACAACAAGAGAAGCCACTGCAATGAGAAGCCTGAGTACCACAATGAAGAGTAGCCCCCACTAGCCACAATTAGAGAAAGCCCGCACACAGCAACGAAGACCCAATACAGCCATAAATAAATAAATAAATAAATAAATGTTTTTAAAAAATCTTGATTGTAGGTTTTTCCCTTTCATCACTTGAAATATGTCC
The DNA here is from genome assembly GCF_964165515.1 of Mesoplodon bidens. NCBI lineage: Eukaryota > Metazoa > Chordata > Mammalia > Artiodactyla > Ziphiidae > Mesoplodon > Mesoplodon bidens. The sequence continues at coordinate 10,060,758 of NC_138179.1, forward strand.
TGTCACTCCCTTCTGGCTTGCAGAGTTTCTGCTGAAAGATCTGCTGTTAACCTCATGGGGATTCCCTTGTATGTTATTTGTTGCTTTTCCCTTGCTGCTTTTAATACTTTTTCTTTGTATTTAATTTTTGATAGTTTGATTAATATGTGTCTTGGAGTGTTCCTCCTTAGATTTATCCTGTGTGGGACTCTCTGGGCTTCCTGGACGTGATTGACTATTTCCTTTCCCATATTAAGGAAGTTTTCAACTATAATCTGTTCAAATATTTTCTCAGTCCCTTTCTTTTTCTCTTCTTCTTCTGGGACACCTATAATTCAAATGTTGGTGCTTTTAATGTTGTCCCAGAGGTCTCTTAGGCTGTCTTCACTTCTTTTCATTCTTTCTTCTTTATTCTGCTCTACGGTAGTTATTTCCACTATTTTATATTCCAGGTCACTTATCTGTTCTTCTGCCTCAGTTATTCTGCTATTGATTCCTGCTAGAGAATTTAAAATTTCATTTATTGTGTTGTTCATCATTATTTGTTTGCTCTTTAGTTCTTTTAGGTCCTTGTTAAATGTTTATTGTATTTTCTCCATTCTATTTCCAAGATTTTGGATCATCTTTACTATCATTCCTCTGAATTCTTTTTCAGATAGACTGCCTATTTCCTCTTCATTTATTTGGTCTGGTGGGTTTTTACCTTGCTCCTTCATCTGCTGCATATTTCTCTGTCTTCTCATTTTGTTTAACTTACTGTGTTTGGGTCTCCTCTTCACAGGCTGCAGGTTCGTAGTTCCCGTTGTTTTTGGTGTCTGTCCCCAGTGGGTAAGGTTGGTTCAGTGGGTTGTGTTGGCTTCCTGGTGGAGAGGACTGGGGCCTGTATTCTGGTGGGTGAGGCTGGATCTTGTCTTTCTGGTGGGCAGGACCGAGTCCGGTGGTGTGTTTTGGGGTGTCTGTGACCTTATTATGACTTAGGCAGCCTCTCTGCTAATGGGTGGGGTTGTGTTCCTGTCTTGCTAGTTGTTTGGCATAGGGTGTCCAGCACTGGAGCTTGCTGGTCTTTGAGTGGAGCTGGGTCTTAGCACTGAGATGGAGATCTCTGGGAGAGCTCTCACTGATTGATATTACGTGGAGCCGGGAGGTCTCTGGTGGTCCAATGTCTTGAACTCAGCTCTCCCACCTCACAGGCTCAGGCCTGACACCTGGCTGGAGCACCAAGACCCTGTCAGCCACATGGCTTCAAAGGGACATATGACGGGTCCAAGATTCCTGAGCCAAGACATCTCAGGGTCTAGGAGAGAGAGGCAGAGAGATGAGGAACAATCCTGGCTCTGTGTGGAAGGGACTCCATCCGAGGAGCCCCAGAGGCAGGAACTGCCTCTAGTTAGCTTGTCACTGTATACACGATGCCTGGCACACTGTGCTTGGTAAGTATTCAGTGAATGAGTGAACGAATCTCATTTAACTTTTATACTAAATTAAAAGTGATTTATCCACTACTGTCATAATATTATGGTTTTCTGTTTTTGTCTCTATATTTACCTTTACCAATGACTTTTATGCTTTCATGTTGCTGTTTAACATCTTTTATTTTCAACTTGAAGAACTTCCTTTAGCGTTTCTTATAAAGTAGGTCTAATAGTGATGAATTCTCTTAGCTTTTGTTTGCTTTAGAAAGTCTTTATCTCCCCCTCACTTTTGAAGGACAGGTTTGTGGTGTACGTATTCTTGGTTGGAAGTTTTCTTCTGTCAGAACTTTGAATATATCATCCCACTCTCTTCTGGCATTCAATGTTTCTTAAGAAAAAGCCACTGATAGTCTTATCGGGGGTTCCCTTTTATGTTACTAGTTGCTTTTCTCTTACTGCTTTCAAAGTTATCCTTTTTATCTTTAACTTTTTTTTTTTTTTTTTTTTTTTTTTTATCTTTAACTTTTGACAATTCGATTATAATGTGTCTAAATGTAAGTATCTTCTGATTCAGCTTATTTGGTAAGTTTTGGACTTCCTAGATCTGGATGTTTATTTTGAGGTTTGAAGAGTTTTTGGCCATTATTTCTTGGCATAAGCTTTCTGCACCTTTTTCTTTTTTCCTTCTGGAACTTCCATAATGCATACATTGGTTTACTTGATGGTGTCCCATCAGTTTTCACTCTTTTTCATTCTTTTTTCTTTTTTCTCTTTTTACTGGATGATTTCCAGTGACCTGTCTTCGAGTTTATTGATCTTTTCTTCTGCTTGATCTAGTCTGTTGTTGAAACCCTCTATTGAATTTTTCAGTTAACTTGTATTCTTCAGTTCTATGATTTCTCTTTGGTACTTTTTAGTATTTTCTGTCTCTGTTGAAAACCTCCCTTTGTTCACACATTGCTTTCGTGACCTAAGAAAACATCATTAAGGCCATTATTTTGAATTCTCTTTTGGGTAAATCATGTAGCTCCATTTCATTAAGAAAAGGTTTCTAGAGATTAATCTTGTTCTTTAATTTTGAACATATTCCCCTGTTTCTTCTTTTCTCTTGACTCTGTGTTGGTTTCTGCACATTATATAAAACAGCCACTTCTTCCAGTTTTCACAGACTGACCTCATGTAGGAGATGAACTCACTAATCAGTTCAGCCAGAGATTCTGGGTACCTCTCAAAGCTTTGTGCTCATTTTAGATGCTGACTTTGTTCTTAGTGTTCCCCAGAAGACTATCATAAGCCAAGTCCCATCAGTGCCCTGATTCAGGCAAGATAGAAGCCAGTGCCTCAAGCTGCAGCCAGAAAAGTTGAAGCACTAGATGTGTGTCCCAATTCCTCCTCTCCTTAGGGAGAAGTTGAGAGATGGAGTTTATCACCCACTTGCTCTTGACAAGTACCTGCATACTAGTTCAGACTGTGTGCTCCTTCAAACTGTTGCTTTGCTCTCTGTTGCCCTCCAGAACCTAGTGAATGCCAGGCCCTGTCAGCTCTCAGAGAAGGATGGGTTAGAAGTCAGTCCCTCTGGTAGCAACTGGAATGTTTTGGGAGCTAGATGTGCATTCCAACTCCTTCTAGGGAGAATCGGAGGCTTGGTTTTATAACTGGAGTGGTTCAGGGAAGAGCAACAGGAGGTATCCACATGCCCATTCAAACTCCCAAGGGACTAATGATTGCTTTCTCCATCAGCTCCCAGAGACAGACAAGTAAGATGCCAGACTCTCAGACAGCAGGTACGAAAGTTAGGGCACTAGATGTGCAATCTAATCTCTTCCAGAGAGAAGCTGGGAACTGACTTTATTGTCTGCTTGCTCTCCACTGAGCCAGAAGGAAGAACCACTGGAAGTGCTCTGGGCCCAGGAGACTAGTGAATGCTGGGCTTCATCAGCTCTCAGAGATAGGCAAGTTAGAAGCCAGTCTCTTGGGTAGCAGCCATAAAAGATGGGGGTACTAGATGTGTGGTCTAAACCTTTTGCTCCTTAGGGAGAAGCTAGGATTTGAGGGTACCCTCCTGACTGTATGGTGCTGTGCTAGGGGTGAAGTTTATGGCAAGGCTGTGTCTCAACTTTTCCTACCCATTTCAATGTGGTTATTTTCTCAGTCACCCAATGTGCAGGAGTCTCTCAACTAGTTTTTAGATTTCTCTCAGAGGGAATTGATCCACATGTAGCTGTTTGTTTGTTGCATCCACAGGTGGAGGGATAGTCTGGATCCTCCTATTCTGTCCTCTTGGTCTTTAAGTCCCTTTTTGATAAATTCTAATACCTGAATCATTTGTCAGTCTTTTTCTCGTATCTATTTTTTCTCTTGTTTTTTTTGGTAGTTTGTCCTGATTTTTATCATATCTCTGAAGTTTTTTTATTATACCATGGATGGCAAATTATAGAGGCTTTGGAAGATGTTACATTCCTCCAAAGAGGATTATACTTTGTTTTGTCAGGTAGATAGAGTACCAGTGATAACCCTGATTTTTTTTGAAGATTGGTTTTATGCTTTTCTAGGGATATCTTTAAATTTTGCCTTTACTATTAGGTCATGGCTCTTCTTGAGTCTCAACTTAAAGTCTGGGGTGTTTACCACAGGCCCCCACTTTGAAGGGACTTGAATTCCAGTCTCAGTCCCCCGTCACCATGAGGTTAATGAAATTCAGGTTCAGCTCTTTAGCCTCCCAGTTGATATTTTCTTCTGGGTTTCCAGCATCTCACCCTGTATTTGCCAGTGAATTGAAAAAAAATTTGTATGTAGATTTTGGCTGCTTCTCTGCAGTTTCATCCTCTCTGAGATTTTCCCACTCAAATTCCAGATCCTCTGGTAGCCGTGAATTCCAACCTCTTTTTCTTCAGCCTAGTAAAACTGATGATTTCTGCTTGGGCTCTGTTTACCCATGACATGATATGGAAAATATCCTTAGACAAAAAGCTGGGATGATTGTGGTACTACTTCCTGAGCTTCCTCTCCATCAAAGATTGTAACCCTTTAAGTCCTGCTTGTACTGGTTGCTCTCCAGTTCTTTAAATTTCTGTTTTATATATTTTATACAACTTTTATAGTTGTTTTTGGTGGGAGGGTTGGTCTGATACAAGCTACTTTGCCATGGTTGGAATTGGAAGCTTCCAGTGTTTAAAATTTTATTATAATTATTTTCATATCTAGTGCCATCAGAAAAGGTGACATATGTTCCAGAAATCCTCTATGAGAAACTGTTCTCACAACACAAAGGATTTGCACAGTTAATACATAATGAAATAGGCTCCGTTCATCAAGTTACATTGATCTTTTCTAAGAGCTGGTCTTTGGATCTGGGCTTGCAAGAGAACCAGAAAGTCATCTGTGATGCACTTCTAATTGCCCAGGACCATCCACCAGTCTTATACACCTTCGTCAGGGAACGTAATAAGGAATTAAAAGGTTATTCGATACAAACTGCCTTAACTTTAAAGAAGAAACTCGTAAAAACTGGTGGTTACAGTGGGAAAGTGTGTGTCATGACAAAGATCTATCTGAGTGAAGAATCTTCTACATTGACTGAAGGCAATATCCGACTTCTTCATGATTCATGCTTATCTGCAATTTACCCTAAGTCCTACACTCTTACAACAACTCAAACAATGAGTGAATTGAAGAAGGCCCTTTTTATAGTCTTGAAGACACTCGGAACTTTGAATGACCAATTTGACTCACATTTCTCAACACCTCCCAGATAAGCAGTATGGATTACTTTCAGAGGAATGAAAAAAGGATGTTTAAATCTTGTCCAAGGCTCACCTGAATCATGGAAAGTAAACCAGGCTACAAAGATGTTTTTCATTATATAGTCAATGGTGTTCTCAAATTCTGGAAAATATGCCTTTGAAAAGCTTTGCAAGGAAGACAACATGATGGGACCTTGGAAAATCAAATTTAGTCTTCATTTATTTCTTCCTAAATGGTCTTCATAGGTGTTGCTTAAGAGTTATTAAGAAAATAAATGTGTTAATTATGCTGTGCACAGTTTGTTATTTACTCCATGCATAGTTTATGGATAAATTGTCTTCCACTTTTAAGTTGGGAAAAATGGCAATACTTTTATTTTTAATAACAACAACAATGGAAATTCCCAGGATATACCCAGAAAACCTTTATAACTTAGAAAAGATTATCATTGATGACATTCAGAGTATTTATAATGGAAATGAAGAAGGCAAAATTTATTACCCATCCCTGCAAAATTCTCTTCATTTTCTTGGACGACTTTTACACCATTCACTTGGAGGAGTTAGGGCTTGTCTAATTGCTCAGCTGGTACCCTTAAGAACTCAGCAGAATCGTCATTTTAACATTCGGAATTCAAGGCGATACAGAGTTTTCCAGACAGGCAAAAGATAAAGGAGTTCATCACCACTAGACTGATGGTACAAGAAATGTGAAAGGGTCTTGTTTAAGCTGAAATGAAAGGGTGCTAATTAGTACAGATGGTCTCTGTCTTAAGATGGTTCGACTTAGGGTTTTTTGACTTTATGATGGTGCAAAAGCGATTCGCATGCAGTAGAAACCATACTTCAAATTTTGAATTTTGATCTTTTCCTGAGCTAGTCACATGAGATATGATATTCTCTTATGATGCTGGGCAGTGGCAGTGAGCCACAACTCCCAGTCAGCCATGCGATCATGAGGGTTAAACAACCGATACTCTATAGTATATTGTGTTGCTTCCTGCTTCTGATGAGAAGAAGAGGAAGGCATTCACTCTTGAGCTGAAACTCAAATAATTGCCCTGCATGAAAGTAGCAAGCCAGTAATGGCCATCACATGTGAGTTAGGACTTTTGCAATTGATGATCTCGACCACCTTAAAGGATAAGTGAATCAGTGATGCAATGAAATTGTCGGCATCAGTTACATCCGCTGTCTTCATGAAGAAATTAGCTAGGCTAATTGATGATATGAAAAAATTTATCGACACTAGAGTGGAAGACCAGATACAGAAGTGCATACCACTTAGCCTACTGAGGATCTAGGCTAAGGCAAGAAGTTTTTTCCATACACTGAAAGAGCATGCTGGGACTTCCCTGGTGGTACAGTGGTAAAGACTCCGTGCTTCCCAGCCGCATAGCACAGGGAGATCAGCTCCATGCTTTGTGACCGCCTGGAGGGGTGGGATAGGGAGGGTGGGAGTGAGACGCAAGAGGGAGGGGATATGGGAACATATGTATATGTATAACTGATTCACTTTGTTATAAAGCAGAAACTAACACAGCATTGTTAAGCAATTATACTCCAATAAAGATGTAAAAAAAAAAAAAAAAGACTCCATGCTTCCAATGCAGGGGCCCCCCGTTTGATCCCTGGTCAGGGAACTAGATCCCACATGCATGTTGCAACTAAGAGTTCGCATGCCAGAACTAAGGAGCCAGTGAGCTGCAACTAAGGAGCCTGAGCCACAACTAAGGAGCCTGCCTGCCACTACTAAGACCCAGCACAACCAAATAAAAATAAACAAATAAATATTTTTAAAAACTTGTAAACAAATAAAAGAGCATGCTGATGATCTTACGTATACGCAAATGTTTATAGTAAGGTGTGGGTGGTTCCAACGTTCCAAAAGGCATCATAATTTTCATACCATGAAGGTCAGTGCTGAGGCAGCAGGTTGCTGATACTGAAGGTACCACAGCATTGAAGGAAGAACTGCATAGGATAATTGTGGATGAGAAATATTTGCCAGAACACGTATGTAAGGTCGATGAAATTAGCTTGTTCTGAAAGCGTATGTCAGAGCATACATACATTCATCAGAAGTCCGAGACAATGCCAGCATTCAAGGCATTCAAAGACTATATAATGCCACTTTGGGGTAGAAATCTTGCAAGGTTCAAATGAGAGCTTTTCTTAATCTACCACTTGGAGCACCCTAGAGCATTCAGAAATATGAGAAAGCATATACTTCCCATTTATTGTTGCCATAACAGGAAAGCCTGGATGACATTAGCATTGTTTGAAAAGGTTTTTGAACAGTTTTTTTTTTTTTTTTCCTCTCACTGTTATGGCCTCTCCCGCTGCGGAGCACAGGCTCCGGACGCACAGGCTCCGGACGCACAGGCCCAGCGGCCATGGCCCACGGGCCCAGCCGCTCCGCGGCACGCGGGATCCTCCCGGAACGGGGCACGAACCCTCATCCCCTGCATCGGCAGGCGGACTCCCAACCACTGCGCCACCAGGGAAGCCCTGAACAGTTTTATTGTGCACGCAAGAGAATGTTGCAGGCAAAACATTCAATTCAAGATTCTTCTGATCTTAGACAATGCTCCAAGGCATCCACATCGTATCAGCGACATGATGTAAAGGTTGTGTATTTGCTGCTGATCACAACGGTACTCATACAGTCAATGGACCAAGGTGCAATAGCTACATTCAGAGCACCCTATTTATGCCAAATGTTTGCATACGCTTTTGAACTGGCTGAATCTGGCCAAATGCTCTGAGAGATCTGGAAAAGTTTTCACATTCTAAATGCTATCCAGAGCATTGCTGTAGCATAGAAAGAAGTCACACAGCAACGTGTGAAGACATATGTGAACACATTCAAAAGATTCTGCTATTGATGAAATAGTAAGTAACAAGATACTAGTGCTTGAGAAACAGCTAGAGTTGGACGTTGAAGAGGATATTCATGAGCTTGTTGGCGTCAAGGCTGAAGAGCTTTCCAATGAGGAGCTGATCAAACTGGAGGAAAAAAAAGTTAAAAAGTTGGGAGACTTCCCTGGTGGTACAGTGGTTAAGACTTCACCTTCCAAAGCAGGGGGTGTGAGTTCGATCCCTGGTTGGGGAGTTAAGATCCCACATGCCTTGCAGCCAAAAAAACCAAAACATAAAACAGAAGCAATATTGCAACAAATTCAATAAAGACTTAAAAAAAAAAGTAAAGAAGTTTAGGCAGAGGAAGAAGAAGTTATACCCAAGGCACCAAGAAAGTTCATAGCAAAGAAACTGGCAGAGACAGTTACTACTATGAGCAGGGGCATATGGATATTAGAAGAAATGGACATCAATTACAAGAGGTTTTCAAGAGCTAACAGGCAGATACAGGATACTCTTATTTGCTGTAGAGAAATATGTAATGAAAAGAAGAAACAAACTGTACAGTCAAAACTTGAAATCTTCCTGAATAACAATGTGCCTGCTAAACCATTCGCAAGTATAGATGCCCCGATGCCTTCAACCAGCTATTCTCAAGCCTCATCAGGAGAGAAATTGATGACCCTGTCTCTGTAGCCTCCATATCATCCAGCAATTCATTTTAGTTCAATGCTTCAAACATTCTTCAGGTCTACTGCGCTTTCAGCTGTGTACCTTAATGGTGAGTATCCATATGACCATTCTGGTTTTCACTTTCAGTACAGTGGTCAATAAATTATATGAGATATTCAACATTTTAATATAAAAGTAGTCTTTGTGTTAGGTGATTTTGCCCAACTGTAGGCTAATGTAAGTGTTCTGGCTCATTTAAGGTAGGCTAGACTGAGCTATGATGTTCAGTAGATTACTTGTATTACATGCAGTTTTGACTTAAAATATTTTCAACTTAATGATGAGTTTATTGGGACATAAATCCATCATAAGTCAAGGAAGATCTGTAATAGGAAAACATGAAAGTATAAATCTCACTGGTAAAAGTAAATATATAGTAAAATTCAGGATAATCTGTTATAAAGGTGGTGGTTAATCACTTGTAAAGCTAGTATGAAGGTTAAAAGACAAAAGTGGTAAAAAATAACTATAACTACAATAATTTGTTAAGGGATACACAGGATAAAAAGATGCAAATTGTGACTTCAAAAACAAAATGTGTGTGGGGGAGAGTAAAAATCTAGAGCTTTAGAATGTGTTCAAACTTAAGTTGTTATCAGTGTAGAATAGACCATTATAACTTGTTACAGGGAAGCTTCACAGTAACCACAAAGCAAAAACCTATAGTAGATACACAAAAGATAAAGGGATAAGAATCTAAGCATACTACTACAGAAAATCACAAAGCAAGTGAGAGAGAAAAAAAAAGAAACAGAGGAACTACAAAACAGCAAGAAACAACGAACGAAATAGTACTAAATACAAACCCATCAATAATTACTAAAAAATTTTTTGTATGTATGTAAGTACAGTTGATTTTATTTAAGTTTCAGGTATACAGTATAGTGATTCACAGGGTTTTTGTTTGTTTGTTTTTGGCCATGCCAGACGGCATGTGGCATCTTAGTTACCGGACCAAAGATCGAACCCGTGACCCCTGCAGTGGAAGCAGAGTCTTAACCACTGGACCACCAGGGAAGTCCCAGACATCTGTTTTTCAAAACCTACAAAGACCAGGGGAAAGCCCGAATGCAGTCCCCCACTACCACAAATTATGCAGTTGAGTTTCCCACATTTGGGGAAATCGCAGGGGTCAGCACATCCGGAGTGCAATGGATAAGCCTTACTCTGGGAAAACCACCTTCGTGATCATGCTATCTCCCCTGCCAGGTAAGTATGTGATTCACAATTTTTAAACGTTATACTTCATTTATAGTTATTATAAAATATTGGCTATATTCCTTGCGTTGTACAATATATCCTTGTAGCCTATTTATTTTATACATAGTAGTTTGTACCTCTTAATCCCCTACGCTTATTTTTCCCCTTCCCACTTCCTTCTCCCTACTGGTAACCACTAGTTTGTTTTCTGTATCTGTGAGTCTGTTTCTTTTTGGTTATACTCACTAGTTTGTTTTATATTTTAGATTCTACATATAAGTGATATTGTACAGTATTTGTCTTTCTCTGTCTGACTTATTTCACTAAGCATAATACCCTCTAAGTTGATCCATGCTGCTGCAAATGGCAAAATTTCATTCTTTTTATGGCTAAGTAGTATTCCATTGTATATATATATATACCACATCTTCTTTATCTATTCATTGTTGATGGACACTTAGGTTGCTTCTATATCTTGGCAATTGTAAATAATGCTGCTATGAACATTGGGATGCATATGTCTTTTCAAATTAGTGTTTTCATTTTTTGGATATATACCCAGGAGTGGACTTGCTGGGTGATATGGTAGTTCTCTTTTTATTTTTTTGAGAAAGCTCCATACTGTTTTCCACATCCTTACCAACATTTTTTTTTTTTTTCCGTACGCGGGCCTCTCACTGTTGTGGCCTCTCCCGTTGTGGAGCACAGGCTCTGGACGCGCAGGCTCAGCGGCCATGGCTCACGGGCCCAGCCGCTCCGCGGCACGTGGGATCTTCCCGGACTGGAGGACGAACCCGTGTCCCCTGCATCGGCAGGCGGACTCTCAACCACTGTGTCACCAGGGAAGCCCAACATTTATTTATTTATTTATTTTTGGTTGCGTTGGGTCTTTGTTGCCGTGCGCGGGCTTTCTCTAGTTGCGGTGAGCGGGGGCTACTCTTAGTTGTGGCGTGCGGGCTTCTCATCGCAGTGGCTTCTCGTGTTGCAGAGCACAGGCTCTAGGCACCCAGGCTTCAGGAGTTGTGGCTCGTGGGCTCTGGAGCGCAGGCTCAGTAGTTGTGGCACACGGGCTTAGTTGCTCCATGGCCTGTGGGATCTTCCCGGACCAGGGCTCAAACCCGTGTCCCCTGCATTGGCAGGTGAATTCTTAACTACTGCGCCACCAGGGAAGCCCAACATTTTTTTATTTGTGTTCTTTTTGATGGTAGCCATTCTGACCGTATGAGGTGATAATATCTCATTTGCATTTTAATTTGCATTTCTCTGATGATTAACAATGTTGAACATCTTTGCATGTGCCTGTTGGCCATCTGTATGTCTTCTTTGGAAAAACGTCTATTCAGGTTGTCTGCCCATTTTTAAATCAGGTTGCTTGGGGATTTGTGTGTGTGTGTGTGTGTGTGTGTGTGTGTGTGTGTGTGTGTGTGTGTGTGGTACGCGGCCTCTCACTGCTGCGGCCTCTCCCGTTGCGGAGCACAGGCTCCGGACACGCAGGCTCAGCGGCCATGGCTCACGGGCCCAGCCGCTCCGCGGCACGTGGGATCCTCCTGGACCGGGGCACGAACCCGTGTCCCCTGCATCGGCAGGCAGACCCCCAAACACTGCGCCACCAGGGAAGCCCAATTGCTTGTTTTTTTGATGTTAAGTTGTAGGAGCTATTTTAATATTTTGGATACTAACCCCTTATCAGTTGTATCATTTGGAAATCTTTTCTCCTATTCAGTAGGTTGTCTTTTCATTTCATCGATGGTTTCCTTTGCTGTGCAAAAGCTTTTAAGTTTAACTAGGTCCCATTTGTTTATTTTTGCTTTTATTTCCTTTGCTTTAGGAGACAGATCCAAAAAAATATATTGCTACGACTTACGTCAAAGAGTGTTCTGCCTATGTTTTCTTCTAGGAGTTTTATGGTTTCCAGTCTTACATTTAGATCTTTAATTCATTTTGAGTTTATTTTTGTAAATGGTGATAGAGAATGTTCTAATTTCATTCTTTTATATGTAGCTGTCTAGTTTTCCCAGAACTGCTTATTGAAGAGATAGTCTTTTCTCCATTTTATATTCTTTTTTAAAAATATATTTATTTAATTTATTTTTTTGGCTGCATCGGGTCTTAGTTGCAGCACATGGGATCTTTGCTGTGGCATGGGTTCTTTGTTATGGTGCGTGGGCTTCCCTAGTTGTGGTGCACGGGCTCCAGGGCACGTGGGCTCTGTAGTTTGCAGCACACAGGCTCTCTTGTTGAGGTGCGTGAGCTCTGTAGTTGTGGCGCGTGGGCTTAGTTACCCTAGGGCGTGTGGGATCTTAGTTCCCCGACCAGGGGTGGAACCCGAGCCCCCTGCATTGGAAGGTGGATTCTTTACCACTGGACCACCAGGGAAGTCCCTCTCCATTTTATATTCTTACCTCCTTTGTCATAGATTAATTGACCATAAGTGCATGGGTTTATTTCTTGGATTTCTATCTTGTTCCATTGATCTATATCTTACACTTATACACAAAGTTACTCAAAATGGGTCAGAAACTTGAACATTAGACCTGAAATGATAAAACTCCTAGAAGAAAACATAGGTGGTAAGCTTCTTGACATCTGTCTTGGTGATTTTTTTTTTTGGATTGACACAAAAAGCAAAGGCAACAAAAGCAAAAATAAATAAGTGAGACTACATCAAACTAAAAAGCTCCTGCACAGTAAAGGAAACCATCAACAGAATTAAAAAGCAACATACCAAATGGGAGAAAATGTTTGCAAATCATGTGTCTGATGAGGGGTTAATATCCAAAGTATATAAAGAACTCATACAACTCAATAACAACAAAACAAAACAAATAATATAATTTTAAAATGGGCACAGGATCTGAATAGACATTTTTCTAAAGAAGAAATACAGATAGCCAACAAGTACATGAAAAAGTGCTGAACATCACTAATCATCAGGGAAATGAAAATCAAAACCACAATGAGATATCACCTCACACCTGTTAGAATGGCTGTCATCAAAAAGACAAGAAATAACAAGTGTTAGTGAGGATTAAAGGAAAGGGAACACCTGTGCACTGTTGGTGGGAATATAAATTTGTGCAACCAGTATGGAAAATAGTATGGAAGTTACTCAAAAAATTAAAAGTAGAATTACCATATGACCCAGCAAGTCCACTTCTGGGTATTTATCTGAAGAAGACAAAAACACTAACTCAAAATACATGCACCCCTATGTTTATTGCAGCATTATTTACAATAGCCAAGATATGGAATAAACTCATGTCCATATATTCTGTATATTCATTATGCACACACACACACATACACACACACACAATGGAACATTATTCAGCCATAGAAAAAGAAGGAAATCTGGCCATTTTTGACAATATGGGGCATAATGTTAAGCAAAATAAGTCAAATAGAGAAAGACAAATACTGTATGACCTCACTTATATGTGGAATCTAAAAACAAAAAAACAACCAAAGAAAAAAACTCCCAAACTCACGAATACAAAGAATAGGGGTGGGGTGGAGGTGCAGAATGGATAAAGGAGGTTAAAAAGTACAAAATTCCAGCTGTAAGATGCATAAGTCATGGGGATATTATGTACAGCAGGGTGACTATGCTAAGTAATACTGTATTGTACATTTGAAGGTTGCTAAGAGAATAAATCTTAAAAGTTTTCAACACAAGAAAAAAATGTTGTAACAGTGTGTGGTGATGCTTCATGAATAGTTATACTCTGTGACAATTTCACTAGATAATTTTCCTTCCATCCAGAACATCAGGGCAAAAGTATGGCTAATACGATAGCTTTTATAAATACAGACCTCAATTAACAGAACTAGAATTTAACATCCACTGAAACATAACATTGTTCTCTCTAAGTTTGCCCTCATCTCCAGCAAACACAGCCAATCAAAACTAATTTGTTTGCAAAATAAGTGTGGTCAATTGACCACATAGCCTCCTCCAAACTGGCTGAGGGGGAACTCCTCAGGAGTCTCAGACTGAATTCCCAAAAGTCCTCTCAAAGCCAGCAAAGCATGCCAAAGGTCTGCTATCAGGCTCTGCCTTGGTGGATTTCTCTGTCTCCAAGATACTGAGATTCCTGCACATGCCAGGAGACACCCTTTCCCATTCACTTGGTAAGGCTGCTCCGAACCCAAAAGTCCCGTTTCTGGAGGGACCAGGCAGAGAGAGAAAAGAAAAATGCTTGAATTTTACCCACAGGTGTAGTTTACCAAATTGCTATAAGTCATAACCAACTTGAGGGGAAAGGCTTCCCCATATCTGCAAAACACAGATCAAAACCAGTAACATTCCAGACAAAACACATAAACATTATAACCATACTCACCAGTTCACTCAGTAACCAATCTTTCTGTTAACTTTTTATGAAGCCATTAAGTCTTCCATTAGGATCCTTTAAGTTCTTACCCAGTTCAGCAGTGTGATCTGCAATTTATCAAAGACCTGTTATGGTCAAAATGTCCTTCTTATGAATCTTCTTTTTTTTCTTTGACATCTTTATTGGAGTATAATTACTTTACAATGGTATGAATCTTCTTATCTTTTTTTTTTTTTTTTTTTTTTTCAGTGCACGGGCCTCTCACTGTTGTGGCCTCTCCCGTTGTGGAGCGCAGGCTCCGGACGCACAGGCTCAGCGGCCATGGCTCCCGGCCCAGCCGCTCTGCGGCATATGGGATCTTTCCGGACCGGGGCACGAACCCGTGTCCCCTTCATCAGCAGGCGGACTCTCGACCACTGCGCCACCAGGGAAGCCCGGTATGAATCTTCTTGAAGATGAAGCATTTTTGCCAAAACATTAGAGTACAACAATAACTGTCTACAAATGACAAAAGACTTAAAAGGCACAGTTAAACGCCTAAACACAATGTAATCAATAAAGAAACTTGGTTACAGGAAAAGAAAGGAAAAAAGGGGGAAAAAACCCCAACAATATATGGTGATGGATGTCAACTAGACTTATTGTGGTGGTCATTTTGCAGTATACAGAAATATCTCATCACTGTGTTGTATACCAGATGCTAATATAATTTTATATGCCAATTATATCTAAATTGTAAAAAGTCAACAGAATAAAAAGAATAGATACATGTATATGTATAACTGAATTACTTTGCTATACACCTGAAACTAACATAACATTGTTATTAATCAACTATGCTCTGATATAAAATAAAATTTTTTTAAGTCAACAGAATATATTCTGTTACTACTTTGAAGGTAATGTGCCCTTTTTTCTTTGTCTTATTTTAAGATTTTTTTCATTGTCTTTGATGTTTAACAGTTTGATATGCTACGCCTATGTATATTTTTGTTTCCATTCATCCTGCTTGGGATTCACATAATGTCATAAGTGCATTTTTTTTGTCTTGTCAGCTTTGAAATTTTTTCAAGCATTATCTCTTAAAGAAAAGATCACCCTTATACACGCTCACATCTCTCTAAGATATGTTATGTATACATCTGATGTTTTCGCTGTGTACAATGTGACTATTTTTTATGTGAATTTTCACTCTTCTTTTTCTCTGTATATGCTTCCATCTAAATATTTTTCATTAGCCTTATAGTTCACTAATTCTCTCTTTTGCTGTGTCTAATTTCCTATTAAACCTATCTATTACATGTCTAATTTCAGTTATCATATCAGTCAATTCTAGAATTCCTAATGGAGTCTTTCTATCGATTCAATTATTTGATGTTTTTTTCCATCTGTCTGTCTCTCTCTTTCCTCTCTTTTCTTAAGAACATAAATAATAGCTCTTTTTCAGTCCTTGTCTGATAATTCCATTATTTGGCTTAACTTTGGTCTACTTATATTGTATGTTTTTTTTCTTCTTGGTCTTCAGCCATATAGTCCTATATTTTGGCATGCCAGGTAATTTTCAATTAAATGCTAGACACTGTATGAAAAAAAGTATAGACGATCTAGATGATACTGTCTTCCTCTCAAGAGGATACACACTCTTCTTTGCAAGGCAGATAGAATAGCAGTTGATTATCTTAATCCAGTCAGAGACTTAGCTATTCAAGGAAAGTTTTGACAGTTTTGTTTATCTCTGATTTTTTTTGGCAAATCTCTAATTTGTCTAAAGCAAAGTTGGTTACCTCCGCTTTATAATGCCTTCAGACAGATGTTTTATGTATTATAACTGCCTTTTCTAGCTGTTCTCAGTGGAATAGTTGGTTTGCCACATGCTACTCCTTTATTACTGCATACCTCTTTTGTGCACTATAGCAATATTTCAGAAAATAATTAAATTTTTGTAGTGATAACCAATACACTCATTTGATTACATTTTAATGGAAAAAATTTTTTATCTGAGCTCAAAATATTTTTTAACATCTCTATTGGAGTATAATTGATTTACGATGGTGTGTTAGTTTCTGCCAAAATATTTTTATTGTGTCCAACTGCTCATGGACCATCTTGATATATCATAGGTACCTAAGAAGTATCCAGCTGAACTCGATGCTTTTCTTCCTCTCTTCCAGGTTTAAGGAGACCAAAGAGGTGTAAAAATTAATTTCAGGGCAGAAGACCTGAATAGACATTTTTCCAAAGACGACATAGAGATGGCTAATAGGCACGTGAAAAGATTCTCAACATCACTAATCATTATAGAAATGTAAATAAAAACCACAATGATATATCACCTTACGCCTGTCAGAATAGCTATCATCAAGAAGTCTACTACAAATAACAAATGCTGACAAGGAGAAAAGGGAACCCTCATGCATTGTTGGTGGGGATGTAAATTGGTGCAGCCATTGTGGAAAACAGTACGGCAGTTTCTCAAAAAACTAAAAATAGAGCTACTGTATGACCCAGCTATTTCACTCCTGGGTATATATCCAAAGAAAACAAAAATACTAATTCAAAAAGATACATGTATCCTAGTGTTCATAGCAGCATTATTTACAACAGCCAAGATGCGAAACAACCTAGGTGTCCATCAATAGATGAATGGATAAAGAAGATGTGGTATATATATACACAATGGAATACTACTCAGCCATAAAAAAGAATGAAATTCTGCCATTTACACCAACATGGATGGACCTAGAGGGTGTTATGATTAGTGAAATAAGTTAGAGAAAGACAGATACTCTGTTATCACTTATATGTAGAATCTAAGAAATAAAATGAATGTATATCACAAAACAGAAACAGATACAGTAAGTCCCCTACATACAAATGAGTTCCATTCTGAGAGCAAGTTCGTAAGTCCAATTTGTTTGTATGTCCAGCAAAGTTAGCCTAGGTACCCAACTAACACAATCATCTATATAATGCTGTACTGTAATAGGTTTATAATACTTTTCACACAAATAATACAGAAAAATACAAAAAATAAAGAAAAAATATTTAACCTTACAGTACAGTACCTTGAAAAGTACAGTAGTACAGTATAACAGCTGGCATACAGGGGCTGTCATCAAGTGAACAGGCAAGAAGAGTTACTTACTGGAGGAGGGAGAGGAGGTGGGAGATGGTAGAGCTGAAGGTTCATCAGCAATAGGAGATGGAGGGCAAGCTGCAATTTCACTCATGCCTGACACTGATGGAACATACGTTCGCATCTTTGAAAGTTCACAACTTGAAGGTTCGTATGCAGGGCACTTACTGTACAGAGAACAAACTAGTGGTTACTAGTGGGGAGAGGGAGGGTGGAGGCGCAAGAGAGGGGTATGGGATTAAGATGTACAAACTATTATGTATGAAATAAATAAGCAACAAGGATATATTGTACAGCACAGAGAAATACAGGCATTATTTTGTAATATCTTTAAATGGAGCATAATCTATAAAAAATTAAATTACTATATTGAACACATGAAACTAATAAAATATTGTAAATAAACTATACTTCAATTTTAAAAGGATTTAAAAAATAATCTGCTTTCTTTATTTCATTAGAAAAACATACATTTTTTTTCCTCTGAGGCATTTTATTTGCACATATGCATTACATCCCTGGAAAGAGAATCCAAGGATTTTCCCTCCTGTGTGTTTTCGTCTTGCTTCTTATGGTCCATCATGCCAGCTGAGGTTGTCAGTACAATGAAACCAAACTGACGGGATGGGAGCAGGTTATTCTGCCATTTTTCTAGATCTTTGAGTCGCACATCAAATCTGGGGCTGATCACGCCACACTTATTTAGGCTGCCTATGAGGTTCACAGCAATCTTCCCATCCCTGTGATCATCGTTGATTTCAAATTTGCCAAAGTAACCATGCTTCATCGTCACAGTTAGAAACCTGACGATGACTTTGGAGCACGGCCTAATAAGAACCTGGCATCTGCCTCTCTTTTCGGCATTGTTGATACTGTTGAGAGCATGAGCCAGGACATTCATGTGCACCATTATGGCAGCATGGAAAGACGGCGAAAGGAGCTGTGTCTTACATTTGTAATAGCAAGTAAACATCTACCAGGCAATAGCTCAGAAAAGCTTCCTGAAAAAGTTAAGTTTGAAAAGATGCAACATATCATGGTTGATGAAGCTAAGAATTTCCACACTGACAACAGAGACTACTATGAGGAAAAAAATCACTAAAAGGACAAAGAATTGCCCAGGAATATTTTTTTGGTTTTCTTGGACTACTTTCTGTAAATTTGCACCACTTGGATTACAGGGGCCTCCCCACTTCTTATCCTAGCATTCAGGAAGAGAATACACCAGAGTGGTCTGCAATGAGATCCAAAAGCCAAGTACCTGCGAAGAGCAGTGCAGGACGTCAGAGGAAATTCTCCACCTAACATCCCTCCTGACTCTCTTGGGGGTTCCTGGGCTCAGGGTGTGGATGGCACTTTAGAGATTAGAGCGAATTGTATTTGGGACATGAGGAGACCCATGTGGCAGAGCTATGCCAGTTCTTTTTTAGAAAGGATCACTCCCTGCAAGGGGTTTGTGTTTTAATAAGCACAGTAGATGAAGCTCCTTAAAGAAATGAGGAAGCAAAGGGTGTAGTCCAGAGCAACAAGGCATCTGAGGGGCTGGATGAGAACATCAGGTTGGACAGTGTCATCTGGTGGTCGAACTTGGGAAGGAAGGTCACGTTTGAGATCACTCCAAGCGTGGCTGAGACAACTATTGTACAGAATCTTATGCTCTCTCCAGCATGGGTTTCCAATATGGAAACACAGCTGTATATTCTGAAGGATAACTGATTGGAAGTCCCCCTGTCTAAGAAAAAAACTCTGCCTGTGTGTGAAACTAGCTGTTCTAGGTGCTGGGAATCCCGTGGCAGATGTGAACTGGAATCTGTGAACAAAGGAGTACAAAGAATGGCAAAGCACGAAAAGTGATAATATGGTTGTAAAACGGGCAGTCTTTTTTTAAAAGCCTCGCTTTACTCTCCTCCCTCCTGCTAATTTTCAGTCATTGTCCCCATGGGTCAAATCAACCAGAATTTAGCTGGCAAGGGAGCCTATTAATGTCATCCAGTCAGCCTCCCAGGGTCCAGAACAGGATGGAGAATGGATCCCAGAGGGACAAATGGAAGATGTTCACAACACAACCTTCTCATCTACTCTTATCCCTCCTGTGGGTGAAGGGTTAATATCCCCAACACAGTAAATGAAGCTGCCCTCCCATGGTGTCAGTCAGATGTTCATCTGAAACCAAAAATGTCAGCCATCCCCAATCTTATCAGGCCACAGGGGAGAGGGGAGAAAGAAACATCAAAGAAACAATGATGGTTTTGTGCTAAACATCAATTAGCACAAAACCTAACTGCTGCTGTCCCACTTCTGGAGCTGACCTCAGGCTTCGGTTGGTTATTATAGCAGTCTTCCTTCTCCCACCAACTCCTCCAAGCTCTGCCCACCTCAGTTGGATGGGAGTCTTTACCTCATGGGGTTAAACTTTTATTCCTGTAGATTCTTAGTCCTTGAAGGTCTCTCATTCCAGCCCAAAGATTGTTGCTGACCTAGAGGAGTTCCCTCTGGCATTGTCTTGCAGGGTTACCCCTGAGTGGGGCAGAGGGCAGCAACCATCCATTCTGGTTGAGTCCAGTGCTGTGAGTGGAGGGAAAGGCAGTGAAACAGTGGATGGAGATACCATGGGAGTCTGAGCTACTTGCTTTTATAGCATGTTTTTGTCTTGCAGACCCGCTTGTGCCCAGTCTCATATATATGAGTTCCATTTTATGATGAAAATTCTACTGTGCACCTTCACTGTGTGATTTAGTGGATCAGATGACCCCTAGGATATGATGGGATCTCAGGTCATCAGGTCACACAGTTAACTTGGTACCCATGGTCAGACATGCAATCTCAATAGGGCCCTGTGGGAAGCCAGATACTGATTTCACATGGACAACACTTGCTGGCAGAAGAGAACATGGTCTTCCTCCAAAGCCTTGGAGGTTGTTATTGGGGCTTGTTAGAGGCTTTCTTCAGAACTCTGTCTTCTACCTTCTATTCCCATTGGGTCTTCTGGGTCATCATGTGAAAATGGCTGGGCACCCTCACTTTGGACCTGCTACAGAGTACTGTCCTCTGGCAGCCTTACTGGTTACCAGAAAGTAGATTAGAGCTGCATCTGAAATTCAGAGAAACCAACCAAACATGGAGCTTCCCTCTTTGTAGTGGGTAGTGAACAGTCCTGTAATTCACTTCTTGGTTTTTATCCAAAGAGGTTCAAAACTTATGTCCACAGAAAGACCTACACACAGATGTTTATATGGAAGCTTCATTCATAACTGCCCAATCTTGGAAGCAACCAAGATGTCCTTCCACACCAGTGCCCTTCCCTTAGTGGAAGAGATTTGGTGCGATTGCAGAGTTAATCGGCATTGAACTCAACAACCCTACCGGTCAGGCACTTGGCATGGTGCTCAGCCATATCTGCCCTGAAAATTATATGGGATGAGTGACCTCTCCAAGGCTTTTTGGTTTTCCGTGGATCTCCTCAGTGGGATAGTTTTGCTCTCAATCTCAATTTTTCGTTGTCTATCCTTCCTAGAGCTATCAGAAAAAGGCAATGTACTCCACAATCTTTGTAATTACTGTTGTTGCCATAGAAACTAAAAGCCATAGTCACCCCAATGCCTTGCCCTCCAACTTTACTTCATCCTATGCCACTCCTGATGAGGATGCCACCGTATGTGTGTGGGTGTGTGTGTGTAAATTATTAACAGGTAGTCTGAAAGGATACCCAACGAAGTCATGATGGTTTTTGCTGCTGGGGAGAAGGGAGAGAAATTAGGTGGGGAAGAGAAGAAAGAGGAGTTCAGATTTTGCTAAGGTATGTTATTTCTTTTATTTAAAAAAAAGCTTAAAGCAAATATGAAAAAATATTAACACTGATAAATCCTAGATGGCAAAGAGTAATTGTATATATATATATATTTTTACTTTCTGTGATTTTCAAATTTTACTCCTCCCCATTCCTCATGCATCATTATTCATTTTGATCATGAGGGACTTATCCCAGGATACAGGATGATAGAAAACTAAGAAAGTAATTCATAAAACTGTTACGTCAACAGGTAAAGACATACATACATGACAAAATCATATCGGTAAATGCCCCAAATTATTACATTACACAAAATGCAAAAGTCATAAAAAGCAAAAGCTGTCTTTTTCACATCTGTGTTCCCCTCACACCCATTTGCCCTTCCCTGGAGCCAAATGCTACTGCAATTTTTTTTAGGATACTTCCAAAGATATTTAATGCATTTGCAAGCACATCCTTATATCAATTCTACAAGCAAAAGATAGACTTTTTTCTGCATGTTGCTTTCTTCGCCATACAATATACCTTAAAGATGGTCCCACATCCTATACTACAAAGCTACAGTAATCAAGACAGTATGGTACTGGCACAAAAACAGAAATATAGATCAATGGAACAGGATAAAAGCCCAGAGATAAACCCATGCACATATGGTCACCTTATCTTTGATAAAGGAGGCAAGAATATACAAGGGAGAAAAGACAGCCTCTTCAATAAGTGGTGCTGGGAAAACTGGACAGGTACATGTAAAAGTATGAAATTAGAACACTCCCTAACACCATACACAAAAATAAATTCAAAATGGATTAAAGACCTAAATGTAAGGCCAGACACCATCAAACTCTTAGAGGAAAACATAGGCAGAACACTCTGTGACATAAATCACAGCAAGATCCTTTTTGACCCACCTCCTAGAGAAATGGAAATAAAAACAAAAATAAACAAATGGGACCTAATGAAACTTAAAAGCTTTTGCACAGCAAAGGAAACCATAAACAAGACGAAAAGACAACCCTCAGAATGGGAGAAAATATTTGCAAATGAAGCAACTGACAAAGGACTAATCTCCAAAATTTACAAGCAGCTCATGCAGCTCAATATCAAAAAAACAAAAACCCAATCCAAAAATGGGCAGAAGACCTAAATAGACATTTCTCCAAAGAAGGTATACAGATTGCCAACAAACACATCAAATAATGCTCAACATCATTAATCGTTAGAGAAATGCAAATCAAAACTACAATGAGATATCATCTCACACCAGTCAGAATGGCCATCATCAAAAAATCTACAAACAATAAATGCTGGAGAGGGTGTGGAGAAAAGGGAACCCTCTTGCACTGTTGGTGGAAATGTAAATTGATACAGCCACTATGGAGAACAGTATGGAGGTTCCTTAAAAAAATAAAAATAGAAGTAGCATATGACCCAGCAATCCCACTACTGGGCATATACCCTGAGAAAACCATAATTCAAAAAGAGTCATGTACCAAAATGTTCATTGCAGCTCTATTTACAGTAGCCAGGACATGGAAGCAACCTAAGTGTCCATCACCAGATGAATGGATAAAGAAGATGTGGCACATATATATACAATGGAATATTACTCAGCCATAAAAGGAAACGAAATTGAGTTATTTGTAGTGAGGTGGATGGACGTAGAGTCTGTCATACAGAGTGAAGTAAGTCAGAAAGAGAAAAACAAATACCGTATGCTAACACATATATATGGAATCTAAGAAAAAAAAAGGTCATGAAGAACCTAGGGGCAAGACAGGAATAAAGACACAGACCTACTAGAGCATGGACATGAGGATATGGGGAGGGGCAAGGGTAAGCTGTGACAAAGTGAGAGAGTGGCATGGACATATATACACTACCAAATGTAAAATAGATAGCTAGTGGGAAGCTGCTGCATAGCACAAGGAGATCAGCTCCGTGCTTTGTGACCACCTAGATGGGTGGGATAGGGAGGGTGGGAGGGAGGGAGACGCAAGAGGGAAGAGACATGGGAACATATGTATATGTATAACTGATTCACTTTGTTATAAAGCAGAAACTAACACACCATTGTAAAGCAATTACACTCCAATAAAGATGTTAAAATTTTAATAAATAAATAAATAAATAAATAAATAAATAAATAAACAAAGATGGTCCCATATCAATATGTATAGAGAGCTCTATTCTTTTATGGCTTCATAGTATTACAATATGTTGATATGTCATTAAGTTATTCAACCCTTTTGGGTGGATATTTACTATTTTGTAGTCTTCTGCTATTAGATATAAAGTGAAATTCAGTTACCTGCACAGAAGTCATTTCAAACATGTTTAACCATATATGTAGAATAAATTCCTAAAAGAGGAATTGCTAGGTATAGGGATATGTACATTTAAAATTTTGATAGCTACTGCCATATTGTTGTTGATAGAAGTTGTACTACTGTATGACAATATACAAAAGCGCTTTTTCCCTACCAAATGGTAAAACAATTAAGTTTGAACTTAATGATTCTGTCAATCTAATAAGTGAAAAAGAGTGATATCTTGTTGTAGTTTTTAACTGATGATTCTATATCATGACCAAAGTTTCCATAAATTTAGGAACTATTTTAAATTCCTTTTCTGTATTCTTCTGCCTGTTCACATCTTTGGCCATTTTTCTTTGGGGATGTTATTTTTTTTTTCTCTTAGATTTGTAGAAACATTTTTTTTAAACAATTCGGAGTTAACTATTGTCTTTGGGACTTCCCCGGTGGCACGGTGGTTAAGAATCTGCCTGCCAATGCCAGGGACACGGGTTCGAGCCCTGGTCCGGGAAGACCCCACATGCCGTGGAGCAACTAAGCCCATGCACTACAACTGCTAAGCCTGCACTCTAGACCCTGTGAGCCACAACTGCTGAGCCCATGTGCCACAACTACTGAAGCCCATGTGCCTAGAGCCCGTGCTCCGCAACGAGAAGCCACCTCAATGAGAAGCCCGCGCACCACAACGAAGAGTAGCCCCAGCTCACCACAGCTAGAGAAAGCCCGCATGCAGCAACGAAGACCCAATGCAGCCAAAAATAAATAAATAAAAATAAATAATAAACTTATAAAAAAAAGGAGTTAACTATTCTCTTCGATTTTTGTTGCAAGTATATTCAAAGTGTGTTGTTCATTTCTTGATCCTTTTATAGTGTTTTTGCCATAAAGATACTTTTGTTTTTAAAAAAAATCATTATTTTCTTTCCTGGTTTCTAATTGAGGGCCATATTTAGGCCTTCCCTATGATGAGATTATAAAAAAAAGTCCTACTTTTTCTCCATGTACTTCCATGATTCCATAGTTTTACATTTAAGTATTGCATCCATTTGGAATTTATTTTGCTGTCAACTGTGATGTATGGCCCAAGCTTAATATTTTTCAGATAGGTACCCAAGTCATTCAACATCATTTATTAAATAATCCATCTTTTTTTCCAACTAATTTGAATGCCACCTTTAATATATGTAATATTCCCAGACATATTTGAATTTATTTTTGGACATTCTAGTCCATCCCATTGACCTGCCACACAGCAGAACCATGTTGTTTTAATTATTGTAGCTTTACAATTTGTTTTAATACTTGGCCATGCTAATTACCCTCAGCTTTTCCCTTTTTAGATTTTTCCTAGATAATCTTGCTTTTTATTTTTCAATGCACTTTTTAAAAACTTTGATGCTTTGGAAAAAGTTGTCTCAGTATTTTTATTGGGATGACATTGAATTTATACATTAACTTAGTGAAAATGGATACATTTATGATTTTGAGTTTTCTTATCCAAAAGCACTCTACTCTTGGGCTTCCCTGGTGGTGCAGTGGTTAAGAATCCACATGCCAATGCAGGGGACACGTTCAAGCCCTAGTCTGGGAAGATCCCACATGCCACTGAGCAACTAAGCCCGTGCACCACAACTACTGAGCCTGTGCTCTAAAGCCCATGAGCCACAACAAC
Organism: Mesoplodon bidens; assembly: GCF_964165515.1. Lineage (NCBI taxonomy): Eukaryota > Metazoa > Chordata > Mammalia > Artiodactyla > Ziphiidae > Mesoplodon > Mesoplodon bidens. The sequence goes on from NC_138179.1 coordinate 10,085,930, forward strand.
TGAAGCCTGCATGCCTAGAGCCTGTGTTCTGCAACGAGAAGCCACCGCAATGAGAAGCCTGCACACTGCAACGAAGAGTAGCCCCTGCTTGCTGCAATGAGAGAAGCCTGTGCACAGCAACAAAGACCCAACACAGCCAAAAATAAATAAAATAAAACCATTTAATTAAAAAAACCAGTCTACTCTTTATCTGTATAAGTTCTCTTTTGGCTTCTTCTGTTTTTTTGTTTTTTTTGGCTGTGTTGGATCTTCGTTGCTGCGTGGGGGCTTTCTCTAGTTGTGGCAAGTGGGGGCTACTCTTTCTTGTGGTGCACGGGCTTCTCATTGCGGTGGTTTCTCTTGTTTCAGAGCACGGGCTCTAGGTGCATGGGCTTCAGTAGTTGCAGCACGTGGGCTCAGTAGTTGCGGCACACAGGCTCTAGAGCATGCAGGCTTCAGTAGTTGCAGCACATGGGCTCAGTAGTTGTGGTGCACAAGCTCGAGGGCATGCAGGCTTCAGTAGTTGTGGCACACGGGCTCAGTAGTTGTGGCTCACAGGCTTAGTTGCTCCACTGCATGTGGGATCTTCCCAGACCAGGGATCGAACCTGTGTCCCCTGAATTGACAGGCGGATTCTTAACCACTGCACCACCAGGGAAGTCCCTTCAGTTTTGTTTTATAGCTTTATTCATATAGGCTTGACATTTCTTGTCACAGATTTTCTGAATTATTTTATCTTTTTTGTTGGAATTACAGTAGGGCTTTTTTTCCTTTCCTATACCTTCTAAGAGATGTAGTTTGCATATATGAAGGCTATTGAATTATCTGACAATTAGAAAATAATACATACAGATTAACCTTATATTTTACTGATGCATTTCTTCACCCTTCTTTCTTGAAGCAGCTGCTTTCTTCTTAGGTCATTTTTCTCTCATGGAAGGACATTATTCAGTGATTCTTTAGGGGATGGGCTATGATTGATTTTTTTTAATCCCTAGTCGTTGCAAGTCTGAAAATTTATTTATTTTGCCCTCAACCTTAATGATAGTTTGATCAGGGAGAGAAGTCTAAGTTCAAAGTTGTTTTTCCACAGTACTTTGATCATACTGCCCATATTCTTCTTGCATCCAATCTTGCTCATGAAATAGTTATTGTCAAATTTATTCTTCTTTTTGTAGACTATCTAAACTTTTTTCTCTTTAGGATTAAAAAAAATCTTTAATGTTCTGAATCTTTACTATAGTGTATTACATGTTTGACTTATATATCCTGCCCACTATTCTGGAAACTCTTTTAGTCTAAGGAGGTATGATGGTGGTGATTTTGCACACACACCCCGGGGACATTTAGCAATATCTGGAGATATTTTTGCTTGTCACAACTGGGGACGGAAGGATTTGCTGCTAAACATCTTATGATCCCCAGGAAAGCCCGTCACAGCGAAGAATTATCCAGCCCAAACTGCCAATAGTGCCATCACTGAGAAACCCTGAAGTATGGGATTTTAGTTCTAGGCCTTGGTCTGGCCAAGTGGGTGAAAAATGGATTTGGCCTTAGCCTCAGGGTAACAGTTTCTGGCTGGGGGGGATTCAGTCTTGGCTTTGCAACAGTGGTTGTCCTGGCCCTGAGGTGGTGGCAGCCTCTGTTTATTACTATGGTTTATCTCACTCTTTCCTACTTGTACAAATGCCTCATAGTTTTTGGTCCATGAAGAGGTGCTTTTCTTGTTTTTGAGCATGACTATGTATATAGTAATGTTTTTAAATATCTTTTTCACTATTTCTATGAATTTTCTTTTGAGAGAGAGACTCCAACATGTGACCTTCAAGGTCTTTACACAAAGGTACAAACTCAGTAGAATTAATTCCAGCAATACTGAAAGGTAAAAGGAAGCAACAAATCACACATCATCCCAGCAACCAAAAACACTCAATATTAAATTCCACAGAGCTGTTTTTTAAATACATCTTATAAAGTATAAAAACAGCTAGACAGGGCTTCCCTGGTGGCGCAGTGGTTGAGAGTCCACCTGCCGATGCAGGGGACACGGTTCGTGTCCCAGTCCGGGAAGATCCCACATGCCGCGGAGCGGCTAGGCCCGTGAGTCATGGCTGCTGAGCCTGTGCTCCGCAACAGGAGAGGCCACAACAGTGAAAGGCCCGCATACCGCAAAAAAAAAAAAAAAGAATACAAAAACATTCAGCACCCAAAATGGTAAAACTCACAATGTCTATTATCCAATAAAAAATTACCATGTGGGACTTCCCTGGCAGTCCAGTGGTTAAGACTCTGCACTTCCACTGCAGGGGGCATGGATTCTATCCCTGGTCAGGGAACTAAGATCCTTCATGCCACGTGGCATGTGCATGGCCAAAAAAAATTTTTTTAATAAATAAAAAAATTAAAAAATTTTTTAATTTTTAAAAATTGTCTTAATTTTTTTAAAATTTAAAATTTTTTAATTAAAAAAATTAAAACAATTTAAAATTTTTTAAAATTAAAAAAAATTTAATTACCATGTCTGCAAAGAAGCTGGAAAATACCAACTATTAAGAGGAAAATAACCATTTGAAATTTTTTAATAACTTTTAAAAAATTTATTAATTAATTTATTTTTGGTTGCGTTGGGTCTTCTTTGCTGCGCCCAGGCTTTCTCTAGTTGCGGTGAGCAGGGGGCTAATCTTCGTTGCGGTGAGCGGGCTTCTCATTGCGGTGGCTTCTCTGGTAATGGAGCATGGGCTCTAGGTGCCCGGGCTTCAGTAGCTGTGGCTCGCAGGCGGGCTCTAGAGCGCAGCTCAGTAGTTTGGCGCTCAGGCTTAGTTGCCTGCAGCATGTGGGATCCCGGCTCGAACCGATCAGGATTTCTTCCTGTGCACCAAAGCCCAACTGAATTGACTCAGCCATTAACATCGATATATAATTAAGCGACCACAAATTAAATAGACGTTTCCTAACTGTATTCATATGTTCAAGAAACTAGATTAACTGTATTCCATATGTTCAAGAAACTAGAAGAAAAATTAAACATGTTAAATAGAAACACGGAAAATATTAAAAGAGAATCCAAATCAAGCTTCTAGAGAAAGACTAGAAGATGAAACTATCTGAGGTGAAAAATATACTGAATGTGATTAATGGCATATTAGACAATGCAAGCAGAAGAAAACATTAGTAACTTGAAGACGTAGCAACAGAAACAGCACAGAAAACATATTTTAAGCACAGAACATCAGTGAGGTGTAGAACAAAGTCAAGTGGCCTTATACACACATAACTGGAGTACCTGAGGAGAGAAAGGGATATAGAAAATACATTGGAAGTCAGTGGGGACAGCGCTCGAGCATCTGGGCCCGGGGTTCCCGCTCCCTCTCCCGCCCCCGCCCCAGCTCCCGCCCCAGCTCCCGCCCCAGCTCCCGCCCGCCGACGCGGACTATGACCCCGACCCCGACGTCGACCCCGACCTCACGCTAACGCCGACCTCGACGTTGACCCCCGCCCCTCGGAAGCTCCTTCTCCTCACCGCTTTCACAGAGCGAGAACTCCGGGCTGCGCGAGGAGAGCCTGCACGGTGAGCTGGGGGGAAAATGGGGGCCCTGGCGCGGGGGGCGCCTACGGGGACGGGGCGCCTGCAGGGGGGCCCTCGGGAGGCTGGGCTCCGCGGGGTGGGGAAAGGGCGGCGTTCGGCCGGGGCCGGGGCTGGTCTGGCCTCCTCGCGGGCGGCCGGTCGGGTCTCCGCCGGGACTCGGGGTCTCCGGCTCCGGGTGGCCGAGGTGCGGACGGCGTTCGGAGCCCGCGCGGTGTCTCGTCTTCCGAGTGCAGCCCTGTGCTGGTGCGGGTGCCGGTGCCGGTGAGCAAACGCCTAGAGTTGCGGGTTGAATTTGTGGACTTGGGTTGTAAACCGCTTGCGGCACCGTCCGGAGTGACTGGGCCTCCCAGGGATTCCGGGCTCAAGTCAGCGCAAGATGAACAGCTTTAAAAACGCGGCATGGGGGTGCGGCCAGCTTTTCGTTTAAGTTCATGTTCATTTGTCCTGGAGAGTCGTTCCAAAGCAAAGCTCGAAGTCGACTTGCGGGTTGAAATACCAGGAACCCGTGACCGCTGTGCAGCGCTGCCGAGCAGACACTTGTGGGACCCCTGCGCCCGCCGGTCGTCAGGGTCCAGACCCTTGTCCCGTTTCAGAAAGCCGGGGCTCCGGTGCCGGCCTTGAGACCCACCCCTGGGTCTGGCCTCCTTGGGGCCGCCACCTGGGCCTTGCTCCTTCTCCCTCGTTGAGGAGCCCGAGGGCCCACGAGTTGGAGGAGGGTCCCGTGGTGGTCCGCCTTGTTATTCCTTGAAGCAAAAGTTCAGTAGGCAGCAGGAGCACGCAAGTACGTTTTGGAGAGGATTGTTGAAAACTCTGAGAATGAATTTTTAAGTTTAATTAAGATTTTAAAAATCTTTATATTATCTGAATTTGGGGAGCTGCTCATTTATTCCTTAAAACAAGATTTTTACGAGACGAGACTTAGTGAAATACATTGTATAATATGTATGTAAAACCACAGTTTAAAAATCCTGTAATCTCTCCTTAAATTTCGACATTGACTATTTTCTTTGAAATAAATTAAGAATCTTCTCTGTTTTTTCTCACAAAAGATCCAAGGAGTGTATTATAAACTGCCTTAAAATCACTCCTATTATCAAATCATTTAGTTTCTAACACTGTATATTTTATTTACTGGTTCAGATTTGTGTCTGGAAGAGTTACGAGTGCCCTGAGCAGGCTCTGTCTGAAGCCACAGTCCTTCTCGGATGGGACTGGAACTTGAACCCAGGATCCCCGATTTAGGAGGGGATTCAGACCCACTGTCTTTTAATTAAAACCGCTCGCCTGGAGTCAGGACTTAAACTGAAGCTCAGGTTCTTTTGTCTCGTTGCAGAAAGAATTGAGCGTGCGGCAGAGTGGTGGTAAGCTGAGTTTATTAGCCTCGGACACTTGTGGGAAATACAAGCTGGCAGGCAAGGGAGCGCAACCCTGAGAACAAAAGGGGCTGCATTTTTGTAATCAAAGAACGAGTGGGTAGGGAGAAGACCACCTTCTTCTTCCTGTGTGCCCGATGCACAGTGAGACCAAACAATCCCAAAATGTCGGAGTTTGGAGCAGAGAAAGGTTTATTGCAGGGCCATGCAAGGAGACGGGCGGCTCATGCCTTTAAAACCCTGAACTCCCCGAAAGCTTTCAGCAAAGCCCTTTTATAGGAAAGGTGAGAGAGGGGTGTGGTTAGTTGTTGCAAGCTTCTTGGTGTCAGATCCTTTGTTCTTTTTAAATTAGTTTTTATTTATCTTATTTTTGGCTGTGTTGGGTCTTCGTTGCTGCACGCGGACTTTCTCTAGTTGTGGCGAGGGGGGCCTACTCGTCGTTTTGTTGCACGGGCTTCTCATCGTGGTGGCTTCTCGTTGCGGAGCACGGGCTCTAGGTGCGTGGGCTTCAGTAGTTGTGGCACGTGGGCTCTAGAGTGCAGCCTCAGTAGTTGTGGCGCACGGGCTTAGTTGTTCCGCAGCATGTGGGATCTTCCCGGACCAGGGCTCGAACCCCGTGTCCCCTGCATTGGCAGGTGGATTTTTAACCACTGCGCCACCAGGGAAGCCCCAGATCCCTTGTTCTTGAGATTAGGTCACAATGTTCCTGTAAACCTCCACCAAAACAAATGTTATTCTCTGTTCTGACAAGAAAGGGCAAGGTCCTAAGGCTCAGCTTTCACCCTCTGAGGCCCAGGCCCTGGCTAAGAGGGAGTCCCTGGGCGGGCCAGTTACCCTGCATGGGAACATTCGTCCAGCACCTGGTCTGGGTCTTCCCACCAGTGCCCAGGCCCGACCAGTGGGTGGCCATGGAGAGGGCTCTGGAGCTCTGCAGGACACAGCCCTCAGCCTGTCCCCAGGACCCCCAGCTCACCTGCCAGTCCTAAGGCTGGAGGGCCTGGAGGGCCCTGGGGGGAAGGCCACGATCCGCCTCTCACCATACTCTGCCTCCAGGACCTCTGTGACTGACTGTTAGCGGTGTGGGACCTCTAACCACCATGCTAAGGGTCACACACTAACAACTTCATGCCTGCCCCGCCCCTGTTACAGGCTTACATCATTAGCTCCTCCTTGAACACTATATGATCTAACGGGGACGGTCATGGCGCTATTCAAATCGTATGTATTATTAGCAAAAGTGTGGTAACATACTAAAATGTGGTAATTCATCTCAGGTTTCAGTATAATGTCCCCCTTCACCTAGTTTCTTTCTCCTTTCGCCTATTCCTGTCTTGGCTACATGCAGAAATGCTACTCTTCAAGGATCATTAACTCCCTGACTTCATGTAACAAGATTCAAACCCCATGTCTATTGTCTTGTGTTTTAACTGTAAGAACTTGTAGCTTGAGTGTGCCTGGTGCTTGGATGCACCTGGTCTTCCTTCAAGGTAGTGTAGATTGTTGCTAAGTTACTGGATTCTTTTCTTGAGTGCTCATTAGCTTACAGCAGTCTCCCAAACTCCGTTAAAATTCCCTCTTTGTCTTTAATCCTCTGGTGGGATTTCTAAACTATTTAATTATCCTACTGTATCCCTATTTCATTTTTACTGCTGAATAATACTCCCTTATGCAACTATACTATAATACATTTATCCATTGTTGTGTCAATAGATAATTTGGTTGTTTTCCTGTTTGGGGCCATTGCAAATAGTGAGTCTATGAGCACTCATGGGTATATCTCTAAATATATATATATATATGGATATATATATATATATATTATAAATATAAGCACTATATATATAGTGTTTATATATTTTTAAAAATATGACTAGAAGATGCGATGGTCAATGAATATAGATTTCTGAGAAGATCTTGAAATGGACTTTGTTTTTCTGGACTTTTCTTGAAGTTCCGATTGATTTTCTTTTGTCTGATTTTATCTCAGGCTTTCCTTTTCCAAGGTGCATGCATATCACCAACACTACTCTTCAGCCTATCGGTCATGGTTAGCATCACATGTTGCCTTTTGAAAGGAAAAGTGAGAAAAGAGAGGTTTGATTGCGTTTTTGTTCAAATTTGGAAGTGAGGCTATGAGAAAGGGAGAATATTTGATGAGGGAACCATACAAGAATGCAGAGGCAAGGAAAAGTGACAGTAAATTAAAGAGGACACAAAGGTACATGTGAAAAAGGAACTTCCTGTATAATTAAATGTGAGTTCATAATTAGAAAGGGAAAGAAGAGACTTGAATATGGACACAAGAAAGGATGTGAAAACAGAAATTGCTGGTCAAACAGCCTTCTGCACCAACTTGTAGTGGGTCTGCTAGGCCAGAGCATCTATGTTGAATGCAGGATATTCAAGATGGGCAGAGGGAAAGAGGGGCAATGACCCACCAACTGTATCTGTAGGAATTAATGTCAGGCATCTGCAACTCTGAGGGTACCTCTCTTTTCCCAGATCCTAAAATAATATCTCCCTTTCCTCCTTCCCCACCTCCTCCCACCTCAGCAAACATTAAAATCCTTGATGATTCTATTGTGGCCAGCTCTCACACGATTGTCCTTCACCCGCCAGGAATTATGCACTTTGGCAAACACTGCACAGCAGAATCGTTCCACGCTGACTGCACAGACATATACATGGAGGGCCCCCTGCTTGTGTACTGCAACAAATTTGGAGGCGTATTTTATCTCATGCCTCTGTGTACAGAAATGATGGACTGGTAACTTCCTAATATAGCAATCAATAGAAGCCCTCAAGGTGGCAAGATCTGTTTTCTCTTTTTCACATCCAGGGGCTTGATGGGTCTCATCATGCAGGCCAAAAAATACCCTCCCTCAGTGTCTGCAAATGCAGAAACACACTTGGGTAAAGCATTGTGTCATCTGTGTTGAGAACATCTTAAATTCAACACGCATGGACTTAGTAAAGTTGAGCTTTTCCTGGTACTGAAGGTGGTGAGTGCTATCAAATAAAGCAGCAGCTGAAGCCTTTATGTTACCTTCATTTTGTACACGAACCTGAAATTTCTGTGGACTTAATGAATTGGAATCATTAATATTTGTAAGAGTCTGAATCCTCCCTTTGGGGAATGCCAGTGCTTCCTGAGAATTCATGACATTAGTACATGTTCTGTGTCTGTGGCACAAAGAGGAGCACAGGTAAGCAAATCATATACCAGAGGCCTCTAGCATCCGTGATTTCACAAAAATCAAAAAGAGATCTCCCTGGTGCATCTCATCTAAATAGCCTTTGAAAGTTGAAGGCAGATACAATCCTACTCCATGCCTGTCATAATTATAGTCTTTGTTCTCAGTCTCAGCCTTGACCACTCCCCCTCCGGAATTCAGCAGAGCACATATTGCATGCACAATGCTTTCATTCTGTTTCTTCTGCAGTTTAGGGTTCATTCCACTCCTTTGCTCATTCCCAGGGGTGACTTTTCCTGCATTTAAAACATACTCAGCAAAGTTCATTTCCAAATTAATTTTTAAAAAATAAATTTATGAATTTTATTTTTGGCCACATTGAGTGTTTGTTGCTGCGTGCGGGCTTTCTCTAGTTGTGGCGAGCAGGGGCTACTCTTTGTTGCGGTATGTAGGCTTCTCATTGAGCTGGTTTCTCTTGTTGCAGAGCACAGGCTCTAGGCGTGCGGTCTTCAGTAGTTGTGGCTCACGGGCTCTTGAACGCAGGCTCAGTAGTTGTGGCATGGGCTCAGTAGTTGTGGCTCACGGGCTCTAGAGCGCAGGCTCAGTAGTTGTGGCGCACGGGCTTAGTTGCTCTGCGGCATGTGGGATCTTCCCGGACCGGGGCTCGAACCCGTGTCCCCTGCATTGGCAGGTGGATTCTTTTTTTTTTTTTGCGGTATGCGGGCCTCTCACTGTTGTGGCCTCTCCCGTTGCGGAGCACAGGCTCCGGACGCGCAGGATCGGCGGCCATGGCTCACGGGCCAAGCCGCTCCGCGGCATGTGGGATCTTCCCAGACTGGGGCACGAACCCGTGTCCCCTGCATCAGCAGGCGGACTCTCAACCACTGCGCCACCAGGGAAGCTCGGCAGGTGGATTCTTAACCACTGCGCCACCAGGGAAGGCCTCAGATTATTTTATAGCCCAATTTTTGGAAGCAGCAAATCTGATTGAGTTGATAATTTATCCTTATTGTAATGGAACAGATTCTTTAGCTTCCTCTGGTCCGTGCAGTTCCCATCTTGTGAAAAAAAATGTATATCATATACTTTAATATATTTTTATGTAATAGAAATGTATTATATACGTTATATATATGTATTTATATATATATATATATATATATATATATATATATATATATATATATATATATATATATATATGAAAATTTGTTTGGAACTAACAAATTATTGACTATTTGTTTGGAACAACCAGGCTGTCAGGTTGAGGTGGGTTTCAGCATTTCCTAAATGTAGTCCAGTTGTCCCAGTTGTTCTTATCTGTTGGAGATATGTGCTGTAATATATCAATATATAAGTGAAATGATACACTGTCTAGAATTTGCTTTAAAATAATCTAGAAAACAAAGCTGGGTGGAAATTAGGGAATTGGAAAAAATGTTGATAATTGTTGAAGCTGAGTGATGAATATATGGGGGTTCACTATGTTATTATCTCTACTTCATGTTCATCTGAAAATTTCTACAACAAAAGGTTGTATATATATGTTGCATACATACATACATACATAATCAAATACATATAATTGAGTTTTAAAAAGCAAGTTGACAGGGGCTTCCCTGGTGGCACAGTGGTTGAGAGTCCGCCTGCCGATGCAGGGGACACGGGTTCGTGCCCCGGTCCGGGAGGATCCCACATGCCGCGGAGCGGCTGGGCCCGTGAGCCATGGCCGCTGAGCCTGCGTGTCCGGAACCTGTGCTCCGCAACGGGAGAGACCACAACAGTGAGAGGCCCACGTACCAAAAAAAAAAAAAAAAAAGCAAGTTGACAAATATGTATATGTAACATATATGTGAAGAAAACACCCAGACCTATTCTCTACAATTATATAGGTACATATATACATAAAATTTTAAACATCTCATGTACACCAAATTGAAAAAAATGTGTGTGTGATGGGGGACTGAAGAGTGGGAGTAGGGGACATATGATTGGAGTTAGAGTCAAAGGGTCTTTAGGTCTAATTGTAATGTCCTATTTTTAAGAAGAATGGATTAATTACTTATTAAATTTAAAAGTAAGTGGAATAGGGACTTTCCTGGTGGTCTAGTGGTAAAGAATCCGCCTTACAATTCAGGGGACGTGGGTTCGATCCCTGGTCAGGGAACTAGGATCCCATGTGCCGCGGGGCAGCTAAGCCCGCGCACCACAACTACTGAGCTTGTGCGCCTCAACTAGAGAGCCTGTGTGCCGCAAACTACAGAGCCCATATGCTCTGGGACCTGCGCTCCACAACTACAGAACCCACGCGCCCTGGAGCCCTCATGCCACAACTAGAGAGAAGCCCACATGCCACAACGAAAGATCCCACACGCCTCAACAAAGATCTCGAGTTCCACAACTAAGACCTGACACAGTCAAAAATAAAAACAAAACACTAAATTAATAAATAATAAATAAACCTTAAAAAAAAAGTAAGTGGAGTAAAACAGAAAGCAAAGAAAGTATTAATAATCTGCTGATTTGCCTACAAGGTAGCAGGCACCTGACACTTATTTTCTTGATCTGAGGCTTGAGCCTTTTCCTCTTCTTTCATCCAGTTGTATTGGTTACTCCTCCAGCCCCCATACAGCCATGGGTGCAAACTAGTTCAAATGTGGTGGGTGACATCGGTTAGAGAGGTGGGATCTGGGCTACCTATTCATATAGCTTACTTGTGCCCTGTGGTTCTGCTCAGGCTCAATTTGCATGTGCCATTTCTGTCTTTCGATGAACAGCTGCTGGGCCCATCCAACTTGTTGGATGTTGTTGGACTTGGTGGGTCCAACAAAACGCAGCTCATAACAGACAGTTCTGGGTGCATGGACAGTTTGTATCCTGTGACTGAGAGTTTGTTCTTCATGAGGGCCGACTAACATGCCATGAGCTGTTTTTCAAAGACCATGTGGGAACTGACCCTTGAAGGATGAGGAGTTCTTAAGTGAACAAGGTGAGCACAGCATCAGAGGCACAAAGAACATTGTTCATAGTCACAGAGGTCCCAGATGACATGGCAGGTGGTGAACAGCTTTATGTAGCTGATGCAGAATACATAGGGGATGGGGAGGATTTTGTGGCCCAGAATTTTCTTTTGGACCTCTAGGTCTCTTTTATTTATTTATTTTTCTAAAAATTTTTATTAGAGTATAGTTGGTTTACAATGTTGTGTTAGTTCCCAGATTTTCTAACTACTGTGTGAAATACAAAAGACGTTGAAGAACCACTTCCTGCCTTCAAGAATCATATGATTTCCTTGAGGAAAATGTACCATTGTGCAAGTAAAGAAAAAAAAAGTAAATGATGAAGTGAATCATGTGTGGCACTGACATAGAGGGCTATATTTGTGTTTGCTCGCCACTCGGGAGAAGTGGTCTTTTTGGCTTAAGGTAGTGAAGTGTTGTAGAAAGAGGGAGAGACCAAGATTCAAGTCCTGACTTGGCCGTTTCCTGGTTCTGTGACTGCCAGGTCACTTTGACCGCCTTAAGCCTCAGCCGGTGTCAAAGCCAATGACACATGTTTTAGATTTTTGTTACATCAGTACCTCAATTCCAGGGGTGAATTTCTATTTCAGTTATTGTTAGTAACAAAGCACCCCAAAACTTAGCAGATTAAACCAAAACCTTTCTGTCTGCTCATAATTCTGTGAGTTGAGTGGGTCTCAGCTGGACAGTTCTGCTGGTCTCTCTTGTTACCCCAGAGTCATGAAGGCACATATTTTAAAGGAGATGGAGAGTGGCCCGGGCTGGGACATCCAAGACAGTGCTCCACCCACGTGGCTGGTGCCTTGGAGGGAATGGATAGGAGCAGGAAGCAACTGGGACACTGGTTTGGCTGGGCCTTTTTCTCTCTCCATGTGGACTCTCCAGGTGGGTAGCTGTACTTCACATGTGACAGCTCAGATCTCTCAAGAGCACAAAAGGAGAAGTTGCCAGACTTCTTAAGGCTGAGGCCCAGACCTGACACAGTATCATTTCTACCTCATGTTGATTAAGGCCAGTCATCCCAGCCCAGATATTCAAGAGGAGGAAACTGCCCCAAACCATGAATACATAGCCCACTGGGGGGTCACTAACGTAAACAGACTACCACAAAACACACATTTTATTTTTGAAAGTTTTTGAGAAAGCCTTTTTTTAAAGGCTAACTATGAAAAAGACAGTCAGACTAAGCTAGAGTTCCACATGGACAGGACATGGGCAAACTAATCTCTCTTTAAACCCCTCATGTTGCTTATCTAGAGATGCTTCCCTTCATAGGGCTATGGTAGAATTTAGGAGATAATGGGTCTAAGAACCTTGCACACAGTAGGTGCTCAATAGATGATCGCTGCGGCTGTATTAAAATTGTCATGGTGGTTGTGTTATTGTTATTATTAATTACTGAAAGATCTTCCATTAATGCAGTGACAAGTGATTAATACAGCACATTTCTCATAAACTAAGGAGGAATGTTATTTTCATTATCTTCTTCAATTTCAGTTGACTCTTTTACATCTTCATTTTGTCTTATTTTTTATCTGTATGTTCTTACTAGTTAGTGAATTTTCAGGTCATTCTCTAATTTTAACGTAGTTGTAATTTCCTACTAGCAAAACCATTGGGAAATCAAATTCTTAGATGAAATCTGAAGGATGAAAACTCCTCTACCTCTCACAAAATTATAAAAACACACATTTTAGGAGAGATGGTGATATATCAGTTAATTTCCTGAAAACACACACACACACACACACACCACAGTTCTGTATAAAAACATTATTTTATACCTGTCGTGTTTTTCCATGTAAGTACAGAGATGCTTCAAGTTAGGACTACAACATCAATTTTATGGCTTTTTTTAGTGAGGAAAATATATCATTTAGTGTTGTCTCAGAGAGTTGTGAAGTGTATATTCCCCAGAGTTTAGGGTGACCTAGTATAAAAGTATATATGTGATGACTTTGGGGCATTTTATGAGCTCATCCTTCTCATGTTAACTTTAAAAACAGTTGAGCTGGAATTAGATTCAGCAGCAGTGGAAACTTTGTAAATAAGTTTTAATGCTCTGTTACAGTAGAGGCTTTCGTGAAAATTTGGTTCAGAATGCTATTAATTAACATAAACAATGTATATTACACTTTCCTTTTTGAGTCCTTGTGTTGGGTATCATTTGTATTCTTCTTAAATCTACTTTGTTACAGACCATCATAGTTTTGCCCTGGGATGGCTAGGTAGCACTGGGGGCTGATTGGTTGTTTACCACACGATTCCCTTTGCAAGGGAAAGGAAGACATAGCAGATAGTGTCTTCAGCAAATATATAACTTATAGGTTTACAGCATCTCTTTAAAATGGGGTCTGTAAGCGCTAGATAGTTTGCTGCAGTGGAAAGACCATGGTCCTTGGAGTCAGACTGTTTCTGGCCCTGGGAAGCTGTGGGAAAGTTATTTGCCTTCTTTGAGCTTCACTCTTTTTTTTTTTTTTTTTTGCGGTACGCGGGCCTCTCACTGTTGTGGCCTCTCCCGTTGCGGAGCACAGGCTCCAGACGCGCAGGCTCAGTGGCCATGGCTCACGGGCCCAGCTGCCATGGCTCACGGGGCCCAGCCGCTCCGCAGCATGTGGAATCTTCCCGGACCGGGGCACGAACCTGTGTCCCCTGCATTGGCAGGCGGACTCTCAACCACTGCGCCACCAGGGAAGCCCCGAGCTTCACTCTTTTTACCTTAGACAATACAGACCCACCTCTCAGAGTTGCTGGGAAGATTGAATGAACTAACCGTGAACACACTGGCATGTGGTAGGGACATGTGGATGTTAGTGCTCCTTGCACCTTGAATTCAGACTTAAATTTGAACAACTTCTTTTTAATAAGCTGAAAATTAAAACTCAGCTAAAATATATAATACATGATGAATGCGTGCAAAAAATACTTTATAAGGTGATTCCACTTGCACCCTGTCAAGTGTGAAGAGATTCACTCAGAAATTCACTTTAAAAAGAAGTACTCAGGGCTTCCCTGGTGGCGCAGTGGTTGAGAGTCCGCCTGCCGATGCAGGGGACATGGGTTCGTGCCCCGGTTCGGGAAGATCCCACATACCGCAGAGAGACTGGGCCTGTGAGCCATGGCCGCTGAGCCTGTGCGTCCGGAGCCTGTGCTCCACAACAGGAGAGGCTACAACAATGAGAAGCCCGCATACTGCAAAAAAAAAAAGAAGTACTCAGGGCTTCCCTGGTGGCGCAGTGGTTGAGAGTCCGCCTGCCGATGCAGGGGACACGGGTTCGTGCCCCGGTCAGGGAAGATCCCACATGCCGTGGAGCGGCTGGGCCCGTGAGCCATGGCTGCTGAGCCTGCGCATCCAGAGCCTGTGCTCCACAACGGGAGAGGCCACAACAGTGAGAGGCCCGTGTACTGCCAAAAAAAAAAAAAAAAAAAAGTACTCATTTTAAAAATGAGTTTCAAAAAGCCAAAGCAAATGAACTTGATTTGTGGTACAACTGGATTGAAGGTGATTGAGGCTTTAACTTCTGAACTACTTCAGGAAGAAGAAAATAATTCCAAGATAATACCAGATTTGAAAGAGCAGTGGTTGGAAGTCGAACAAAAAGGACCAAGCTTATAAGGGAGCACAAGCAGTTGAGTTTGAAATAAATTCTCCCTTCCCTAGCCCTGTCTTTCCTCTGAGCTCACATGCTTCCTTTTATTCTGAGGTTCCGAAACAAAACATGGTCAGTTTCATCACCAGCTAAAAGAAATTCTGAATTCTCTCTGAAACAAAAACTGACTTTACCCAACCAATGATTTCTGCATGTGCTGTACCTGTTAAAGATGAAGAAATAATCTCAGAGGATTTTTAGGGCAGTGAAACCACCCTGTATGATACTGTGATGGTGGACACATGTCATTGTACATTTGTTCAGACCCATAGACTGTTCAACTCCAAGAGTGAACCCTAATGTAAACTATGGACCTTGGATGATGATAATGTGTCAGTGTAGGTTCGTCGATTGTAAGAAATGTACCATTGTGGTGCAGAAAATCCATAGTGGGAAGAGGTTGTATGTGTCTGGTGACAGGACATACTCTCTGTATTTTCTGCTCAATTTTGTTATGAATCTAAAACTGCTCTAAAAAATAAGGTGTATTCATTTAAAAATAAATAAGATAAAAGTGAGGCACATATGAAAAAATAATGATAATGAAACTGAATGACTTTACCTAACAAATGCACTTCCTTTGTGTGCTCTACCCGTTAAAGGTCAAAAAACCACCTCGGTGGTACAGTGCTCCACAGCAGAACTTCCTCTTGTTGACGGAGGTGCTAAATGTATTACAGTCTTCTGACATCATATCTTCATTCATTCTGGTATCTTTAAGCTCTGTATGAATCACCTGGGGATCTTGTTAGACCTGCAGGTTCTGACTCAGTAGTTTTGGAATTGGGCCTGAGAGTCTGCATTTCTGACAAGCTCCCAAGTGAGGCTTGGAGAATTTAGAGGACATTGGGCAAACATGCATCCTCTTCCTTGCCTAGACTACTGCCTTTGCTGCATGCTTTTGCTGCATGCCCAGAGATTCACCATTAAAGAAGAGTTGTTTTGGATCTTGAACTCATTTCTCTGTTCAGTATGGTTCTCCTTTCTCTAAGTCTCATTAGTGCTTTGCTTGAGGTTCTGATGGAACTTACCTCATTTTTTTGCTATACTTACCAGTATATGTGTCTCTTTTTTTTAAGATTTATTTATTATTTATTTTATTTATTTTTAGCTGCGTTGGGTCCCAGGTATGGCATGCGGGATCCTTGTTGAAGCATGCGGGATCTTCCGTTGCGGCGTGCGAGCTCTTCCTTGTGGGCATGGGCTTCAGGGCGCGTGGGCTCTATAGCTGTGGAGCACGGGTTCCAGAGCACGTGGGCTCTGTAGTTTGCGACATGCAGGCTCTCTAGTTGAGGCACGCAAGCTCAGTAGTTTTGGTGCGCGGTCTTAGTTGCCAGACCAGCTATCGAACCCGCGTCCCCTACGTTGTAAGGTGGATTCTTTACCACTGGACCACCAGGGAAGTCCCTCAGTATATACGTCTTATTCCCCCACCCTGCCCCTCTCCACATATACCATCCCTAACCCTAGATTAGGACCCTCTATAGAACATTCTCATAGATTCCTGTGCTTTTCGTTAATAACCCATATAAAAACTAGTTAAATAAATATTTATATAATTGTTTTCATGGGTATCTTCCCTACCAAACCAAAAGCTCCGTGAGGCCAGGTACTATGTCTATATTGTACAACACTGTATCCCCGTCATTGCCACAGTATCTGCCACATAGTAGGTTCTCAATAAATATTTAGTGAATAAATGAAGGAATTGTAAGGTTCATGGAAAGAGAAACTTTGTATCCCCTGAGGAAGACAGCATAGAGCCCTGCACATTATGATTTAGTAAATAATTGCTGACTTAATGACAATAATCTTAGAAATGTTCAACAACCATTTTCTCATTCACTCACTTCATTCAACAGCAATCTATTGAATAGCTACTGTATGCCAAGCCTGATTGTCATCAAAGATCTAACAGTATTTAGAGAACACAAAGGTAAAAACGATTCACTTCTTCAAGATGGATTTCTCTATCCTTGATTTAAGATCCATTGTGTTTCAGACCAACAGGTTCCCAAAGCCATAGTTTATGCCTCTATGAAGGGTTTTAGTTAAGGAAGAGACATGTTCCAATCTACACTTTAAAGTGTCATATTATTAACACAGGGTGGAGGGAAGATGTGGGGAAGGAAAACTAAAAGCAAAGGAGGGTCATTGCAGCCATACAGTTGAGAGATGGTGGTCTAAACTAGACTAGTAGCAGTGGAGAAGGCACTTGAGCTCATCTGGAAGATACTTAGGGAATAAAACGAACAGGACAGCAACAACAACAGCAAATAGACAAATGGGACTATATCAAACTTTAAAACTTTCGTGTATCAAAGGACGCAATCAACAGAGTGAAAAGACAACATACAGACTGGGAGAAAATGTTTGCAAATCATATATCTGATAAGGGGTTAATATCCAGAATATATAGAGAACTTCAACAACTTAAAAAAATCAGATAACCTGATTCAAAATGGGCAAAGGACTTGAATGGACATTTCTCCAAAGATGATATACAAATGGCCAACAAGTGTATTAGAAGATGTTCCATATCACTAACCATCAGAGCATCAGAGAAATGCAAATCAAAACCACAGTGCGGTACTTTCTCACACTCATTAGGATGATACTGTCAGAAAAAATAAAAATAAAAATAACTAGTGTTGATGAGGATGCGGAGAAACTGGAACCCTTCTGCATTGTTTGTGAGATTGTAAAATGGTACAGTCCCATGAAAAAGAGTATAGAGGTTCCTCAAAAAGTTAAAACCATCATGTGATCCAGCAATCCCATTTCTGGGTATATACCCAAAAGAATTGAAAACAAGATCTTGAAGAGGTATTTACACACTCATGTTCATAGCAGCACTGTTTACGATAGCTGGGAGGTAGAAGTGGACACCCAAGTGTCCATCAACAGATGAATGAATAAACAAAATGTGGTAAATACATACAATGGAATATTATCCAGCTTTAAAAAGGAAGAAAATCCTGTCACATGCTCCAACATGATGAACCTTGATGACATTATGCTAAGTGAAATAAGCCATTCACAAAAAGACAAATACTGTATGATTCCACTTATACGAGGTACCTAGAGTAGCCAAATTCAGAGAGACAGAAATAGAATAGTGGCTGCCAGGGGCTGGGGGAGGGAGGAATGAGGAGTAGTTGCTCAATGGGTATAGAGTTTCAGTTCTACAAAATGAAAAAGCTGTGGTCTATTTCACAACAATGTGAGTATACTTAACACTACTGAACTGTACAGTTTAAAACAGTAAATTTTATGTGTTTTTATTTTTAACACAGTTTTAAAAATGAACAGTTAAAAATGAGAGTTATATCAAGGAAGCCCAGGGATGTGGGTGTTTCAAGGTGGGGTGTCAAGTGCCTGGTAAGGAGCACAGCAATGTAATGACACTGGTAAACTGTATAGAGAAAACTGTACATCATCAGTGACCTTGAAGAGGCTGGTTCAGAAGAAGGTAGTGGGTGTCAGGATATCACGGTGGGTAAATTCTCAGAGTCTGTAGGTAAATGAAGGCCAGAGCATTCACAATCACATACACTTGTCTAACAGAATTCCCCTTTGTGAAAAGTTGTATTTGTGACCGTCTTGTGTACTAAAGGATGCTTGAAGATTATTTAGAAAACGTCCCATTAAAAAAAGTAAATAAATAAAACAATAGGGAATTCCCTGACGGTCCAGTGGTTGGGACTGCACACTTTCACTTCGGAGGGCCAGAGTTCAATCCCTGATGGGGAACTAGGATCCCTCAAGCTGTCTGGCGCGGCCAAATAAAAAAAGTGTAGTGGAGCTACTAGGGGAAAAAAAAGTCCCGTTTGAAACATCTAGCCTTCAAAGCATTAAAGTTTTTTCCCATGTATTGGAACCTTTAGTTTAAACAGATTTCATGTTAGTTCACTGGTAAAGTAACTATACTCAAACTGGAAGCTCTCTTCCATGCATAAAAGGTCTTGAGTCTTGTTTGTCAAAGGAATGTCAGCAGACTATATCACCATCTCTTATCACTTTAGGCTTAAAGAAACATTAATAATTTGGTGATAGGTGACATTTTTTCTAAAAATAAAGAGAGATTTTGTTTCATTAAAATATAAACCAAGAAATTTGAAAAACTAGTTGGATTGGAGAGATTTTTAAAGCACATACAGGGAAACTCCGGTGCCCCAAGCATTGCCCTGGCCCTGTTTCCACACTATACTTCTGCAAGGAGCTCAATGCAGGAAACAAGGATCTAACCTTAGGGAAAAGAAAAACAAAACAAAACAAAAACCGAAAAAAATCTGGATACACATGAAGGGAGAGTCTGGGAGTGAGCCTAGAGAGGCCCCAGTCAGGATCCCAGGGCAGAGGGCTCAGGGGGCATATGTCCTGAGGATACAAAATTGATGTCAATTGATAGTATACTTAATGTATTAGATTAACAGCAACAACAGGAAGTTTCCTTGTATGAGGCAGAGAATTTGGAGATAAATTAATTAGATAAATATAAAATTAAACAAAAAGTAAGATGATTATAAATCCTGAGCAAAGCAGAAAATTGTACGAGATGAAATGCACACATAGTGTATCACCTAGCACAGTTGTGAAAAGAGTCATAATGTATACACTGAATATTTTTCTAACCCAAAGTGCTGATATAAGCATATTGGCAGGATATGGGGAGGGGAGGATAGGGAGGGAGTGTAATTGAACTAAATTTTCAGGAAGTAAATAAATAATACCCATTTGAAACCCAAAACTGCACCTACAGAAAGGTATATCCAAAGGAAACATTAAAGTTATTGTTTCTGGGGAGCAGGAAGAGGGGTGGGACAGGAGACTGCTGATTTTATTATAAGCCTTGTAGAACTATTTGATTTTCAATACCATGTACTTGTGCAACTTTGATTTTTTAATTTTATAAAAATTCTTATAATAATCTGGAAAGTAGTAGACAATGTGTGTGTCTCCTATTTCAGAGCATTTTCCCCCATATAACCTGAGTCTCTGATACAATCTGTGTTTTATAGTTCCAGATTCTTGGCACTCTTGTGAATGTAAAACACCGCAGGATCTACAGTCAAATAATAATAAAAATCCCATCCTGACCTCTCCCTGTACATCCTAACTTTTGAATTTTGGGGATCTGGCATTCGTTTTCTCCAGAGCAACTGGTGAAACTGCAGTGCTTGGCTCTGAAAATTACAGACCTGGGTGGGGAAAGAAAAATCAGGAAGATAAGCAGATAATGTCTTCCCGTCCCTTAAGAGCTGCAAAAAAAGCAGATAACACTCAGCTTGGGAAAGCTGTCTTTCTAAATGCTATTCTGGCAAAGGAGAATTGTATAAACACCTGGAATTCAGAGACTGTTGGTGTGTCCTATGAAAGTGATCACTAACTGCTAAAAAGTCTGTTATCCTGATTGGTTAACTAAGTGATGTACAGCTCTGATAATATTTAAATTGACACCTTGGGGGCTTCCCTGGTGGCACAGTGGTTAAGAATCCGCCTGCCAATGTAGGGGACATGGTTTCGAGCCCTGGCCCAGGAAGATCCCACATGCCATGGAGCAACTAAGCCCATGTGCCACAACTACTGAGCCTGAGCTCTAGAGCCCACAAGCCACAACTACTGAGTCGATGTGCCACAACTACTGAAGCCCACGTGCCTAGAGCCCGTGCTCCACAACAAGAGAAGCCACGACAATGAGAAGCCTGCGCACCGCAATTAAGAGTAGCCCCTGCTCACTGCAACTAGAGGAAGCCTGCACCCAGCAACAAAGACCCAAGACAGCCATAAATAAATAAATATTTTTTAAAATAATAAATAAATTGACACCTTTTTCCTGGAAGGGATATACACTTACAAATTTGCTTTTTCGAGCCAGAAGGAGGAAGAGTTCTTTCCTGTCTCCGACATGCATGGAGATAATAAAACTTACGCTTCTGCTCAGTTCCTTAAGAGTTTGAGAGTTTATGTTTCATTTAAATGAACATTTCTTACCCAGGAAGCGCTGGTGACCTTCCCTACTGGTGTGACACCCAGAACTCACCCATCCCCAGGAAACTATGGGGACTCAGTTCCCCTTGTGCCAGCCAGCATGCACCCGACAGCAGTAGCTCTTTCATTCTTTCCCATGACCTCTATTACCTTTTTTTTAAAGAGTATGTTTACAAAACTTCTTTCTTGTGCAGAAAGCAGCATGGGGTTACAACCTCAGTGTAACTGGTAACCACGGATAGTTATGAGTCATCCATCAGTCACAGCTATTCACACTACAGCAAGACTCTTGCATGAAAACCTGACAACCCTTACAGTTTCACTGGGGAGAAGTCCCCAGGCTTAGTGGTGGATTTCCAAGAGGGACTAAATGGAAGAAAGCAGAATGTCACGGGAACTATGCTATTTGGGTGGGTGGGTAGGTGTTCTGGGGTTTGTATCACAGGCACTTTTTAAAAAAACAACTACCAACTCCGTAGGAGCAGTCCAATAAATCCTGAACTGAGTCCTAACACTTTCTGTTCTCAGACCCCAGGGAACATCCTCAGCCTACCTTTCAGCACCCCCCTTGCTCCCTGGCTCAGGCTCTGCCTTAGAGCAGGGGTCCCCAACCCGGTCCAGGGCCTGTTAGGAACCTGGCTGCAGGACTGGAAGTGAGCAGCCGGCTAGCCAGCAAAGGAATTCATCTGCTGCTCCCCATTGCTCGCATTACCGCCTGAACCATTCCTCACCCCCGCCCCCGCCCCCCATCTTTGGAAAAATTGTCTTCCAAGAAACCAGTCCTTGGTGCCAAAAAGGTTGGGGGCAACTGCCCTAGAGGATTTGTTTTCTAGCCCCCCAACCCACCATGAGCAGATGGGAGAAGAAATCTCCACCTTCCCACCCCATCCAAAGCTGGTATCTACAAAGACTTCAAAGACAGCAACTCACAGGCAATCATTTGGAACACAACCCATGGTAAAATTATCTCAGGGACCTAGTCATACCCAAGACACAAAACTTACCTACCTAGCTTGGGTTCCAGAACCTTGGCTCATGGTGTGGCTGTTTCCTTGAAAATCTTTTGTGTTTTGTGAAAATCTTTCATAAAATGTTTTATGAAAGATTTTATGAACCACGAGAAAAGTCTATTACCTTGGTGTTTCGATGGATTGGGTTTTCAACTTCAGCACTAAGAGGGAAACCCGCAGACCTCAGAACCTCAAAGGTTAGTGCCAAAGTGTCATTTTGGCAGAACCAAATAGAAGGAGGTGACAAATGTATCCCCCTGCCGGTGGCACTTGGTATTTTACCGTATTGAGGTCGTTTTCATTGTATCTTTCCTCCTTACAGATTATGAAATCCTACCTGAGAGTACGGTGTAAGTTGTCCGTACATCTGTAGTGCAGCAAGTACCTCTGCAGCTCCTATTACCCGCCTATGCTTACTCTCAGAACCTGGAGCAGGAGGGACGTCCAGGAACTCGAGAGATCTGCGCCTGACTGAGGGCCCGTGGACCTGTCTGTCCAAAGTGCTCTTTGCTTCTCCCGCCAGGCTGCCGCAGCCCCACCTCCATCACTCAGATGTCTCCTCCTTTCTGAGTATTCAGTGCTTCCCGGTGCAAGCAAGTGGTGACATCTGATCTGGATCCCTCTGGTCGGATCCCAGCCCGTCCTCTGCCCGGGTCGCCCCGCCCTTAGAGCCGCCACGCTGGCCTTTCTGGGAAAGTCTTTGCGGATTCTGGAGCTAGGAAGCGACCACGCGAGGGGCAGGAGAGGGGCGGGCGGGGCAGCGCCCGACGCACCCCGTCCACGTCCTCCTAGATCCGGCGCGGATGAGACCCCGGAGGTCTGGGGAGAGGCGCGTCTTTGAGGATCTGACCTAGGAGGTGGCAGAGCCTCCCTACCAGCTCGCGCGTCCTCCATGCGGGTGTCTTGGTAGAGGCACCAGCGCGCTCCAGCCTCCCGCCCGTGTCTGCTCCTTGTGTCCGGCTGGGGGACGCCACCCGGCCGCGTCGCCACGGAGGTGGGGGCACCGAGCGACAACAGCAACTACGCAGCCCGGGGATCCACGCCCAGAAGGACGACAGCGATGGTTCTCGCGGGTGGACCCCGGTGCCTCCCCACAACCCCGCACCCTCCCACCTCCGGCTCTTGCGCCCACGGGAAGACGCCTCAATCCCTGCGCTGTCCGGGGGGCGGGGTGCTTCCAGACGGTGGGTGCCTGTTTGATTTGCCAGATGCGCCCAGGTTCCCCGCCGGGAGAAGGAGGTGAGTGAGCGATGGGGCGAGAAGGAGGTAGGAAATCGAGCCTCCGCTTCTGCAAAAGTACACTTTTTCGCTCTTTTTAAAAATTTTTATTTTATTTATTTTTGGCTGCATGTGGTCTTTGTTGCTGCCCAGGGGCTTTTTCTCGTTGCGGCGAGCAGGGGCTACTCTTCGTTTCAGGGCGCGGGCTTCTCATTGGGATGGCTTCTCTTGTTGCGGAGCACGGGCTCCAGACGCGCGGGCTTCAGTAGTTGTGGCTGGCTCGCGGGCTCTAGAGCGCAGGCTCGAGTGGTGCCGCAGGAGCTTAGTTGCTCCCCGGCATATGTGATTTTCCCGGAACAGGGATCGAACCCGCGTCCGCTGCATGGGCAGGCAGATTCTTAAAGACCACGCCCTTTCCTTCCTTCCTTCCTAATTCCTTCCTTCCTGCCTCCCTCCCTCCCTCCCTCCCTTCCCTCCTTTCTTATTGATGAAATTCTTAAAACGTACGTGTTGTCTAAGGCAGACTTTCTTAGCTCCCCCAAAGCGCTGGAATTTGACTGCAGATGGTGACAGGTGCAGGTGTTTTTGCGGTTCAGAGGAAACAAAATCAAGCACTGTTTCCTGGGCACTGGCGATATGCCAGGCTTATGCGACACGGCCCGGCCCAGACACTCCAACAGGCCCAAGAAGGCGAAGGGCGAGGGAAGCAGGCTGCAAAGAGAGGTAATGGGGGGACTTACTTGGTGGTCCAGTCGTTAAGACTCTGCTCTTCCAATGCAGGGGACGAGGATTCCATCCCTGGTTGGGGAACTAAGAGAGATGTAATGGGAGCCCACACTTCCTGGGAGAGTAAGCAGCACCGTGGGGGCTCCTGGGTGGTTTAGTACAATCCCAGCTCCAACCTGGGCTCTCACCTGGCGCCCTGCCGCCACTCCGCCTTGAAATCTCAGAGAACAGAGGTTATTGCATTTCACCACTGCCAGCTCTCCGGCCAAGAACCCTTGTTTCCTAAACACACTAAGGCCAGGTGTCCGCCATGCCTTGGGTGAATTTGCAAATGTTAACTAACTGGCTTACTCACCTGTCCCCTGTTCCCCTAAGTGACCTGTTGAAGTACAGATCCATCAGTTGGGACAGGGAATATTAATCAGATGAAAGGAAGGGAACTAATTGATTATTCATATGCTACGAACCAGGTGCTTAAGATCCATTCTTTTATGTAATCCTCACACTCTACTCTTAAGAGAAAAACATTTACTTTCTAAATTAAGTCTCTAAAAATGAAACATAACATACAGAAAAGTGCATAAATCGAAGGTTTGATGAAAGTGAACACATCCAGACCAAAAATTAGATGCTCTCTTAGGGTCCCTCCTCATCACTAACCACTTCTCCCTACAAGTACTGTAAACAGTATCCCGACTCTGAATACCTTAGGCTAGTTTGCCTGGTTCTGAACCTATACAAACGGAATCATTCACTATACAGTACATGGTGTTAGGTCCAGCTCCTTTCACTGAGTGTTATGTAAGTTACCTCCATATTGTTGTATGTAGCAGTAGTTTATTCACTTTCATTGGTGTATAATCATCTCCTGTATGAGGATGGAACAATTTATCCATCTTCTATGGACGTTGGGGTTATTTGCACTTGGGAGCTGTGATTGAAAATGTTTTCTTTCATTGTATAGTACATGGGTTTTGGCGCACATAAGTATGTATTTCTGTTGACTCTGTACCTAGGAGTTGCTGGCTATTTTAGTGGGTACTGCTTAACACTTTTGGGGATACTGCCAAATACATTTTCTTAGGTGGTTGTAGTGATTCGCATTCCCACCTGCAATGTATAAGAGTTCCAGTTACTCCACATTCTCACAAACACTTGATTTTTGTCAGTGTTTTTAATATTAGCCGTTCTAATGTCTATAGTGGCATCTCATAATACTTTTACTTTCCACTTCCCAGATGACTAGTGGGGTTGAGCATCTTTTCATATACTTACTGGCCTCTTTTATGACATGCCTGTTCAAGTAGTTTGCTCAAGTAATCTGGATTATTTGCATTTTCATATACACTTTAGAAATAACTTATCAGTCTGTCCCCCAAAAGGCTCAGGTTTGATTAGCATTTCATGGAACCTATATGGCAGTTTGGAGAGAATGTACATCCCCAATTTAAGATTGAGTCATCCAATCCATGACATGGTAATATCTCTCATTTATGTAGGTTTTATTTTTCTCTCAATAATATTTTATAGTTTTCTATGTAGAATCCTTCAACATCTTTCACGATTTGTTCCTAAGTATTTGATGTAGTTTTTGTTATTATAAATGGCATCATCTTTTACATTTTAATTTCCTAATTGTTACAGGTATACAGAAATACAATTAATTTTTGTAAATTGACCTTGTATCTAAATTCACTTATTATTTCTAAGAGTTTATCTGTAAATGTTTTCTCTGCACATGTACATGTATACATGTACAGTACTGTTGTGTGAATAATTTGAAAGTTTTATTTCTTGATTTTCAATCTTTCTGCTTTTCATTTCATTTTCTTGCCTTATTGTACTAGCTTGAACCTCTAGTACAGAATAGAATTAGTAATAGCAAGTATTGTTTTACTTTTTTTTTTTTTTTTTTTGGCTGTGCTGGGTCTTTGTTGCTGCACGCAGGCTTTCTCTAGTTGCAGCGAGTGGGGGCTACTCTTCGTTGCAGTGCACGGGCTTCTCATTGTGGTGGCTTCTCTTGTTGCAGAGCATGGGCTCTAGGTGCGTGGGCTTCAGTAGTTGTGGCGCACACGCTCAGTAGTAGTGGCTCGCGGGCTCTAGAGCACAGGCTCAGTAGTTGTAGCGCACGGGCTTAGTTGCTCCATGGTATGTGGGATCTTCCCGGACCAGGGATTGAACCTGTGTCCCCTGCGTTGGCAGGAGGATTCTTAACCACTGTGCCATCAGGGACGTCCCGTGTCTCATTCTTAATCTCAGGGGGATCATTAAATATCATTTAGGCTGTAGCCTTTATGTAGATAATCTTTATCAGACTAATGAAGTCTCCTAATTTTAGTTTACTGGAATTTTTTTTTTTTTTTTTTTTTTTTGTGGTACATGGGCCTCTCACTGTTGTGGCCTCTCCCGTTGTGGAGCACAGGCTCCGGACGCGCAAGCTCAGCGGCCATGGCTCACGGGCCCAGCCGCTCCGTGGCATGTGGGATCCTCCCAGACCGGGGCACGAGCCCGTGTCCCCTGCATCGGCAGGCAGACTCTCAACCACCGCACCACCGGGGAAGTCCAGTTTACTGGAATTTTTTATCATGAGTTGTTTAATTTTATCAAATGTTTTCCCTGCATCTATTGAAATAATCATATTATTTTTCTTCTTTGTGCTGTTAATGTGATATATGGAAATGTGATACAGGCTACACATATCAGAGTTATCTCTGGGAATTTTGATGGGTTATTAAGAATGGTCCTCTCTCTTCTCTTCTGTGATTATGAGCTATAACAACTATGTGGGAATTCCCTGGTGGTCCAGTGGTTAGGACACCTTACTTTCACTGCTGAGGGCCAGGGTTTGATCCCTGGTTGGGGAACTAAGATCCCACAAACCATGGGCAAAAAAACAAACAAACTTGGAAGTCTGGAGCTTCTGGGCACTATCTTTCCCACCACCTGAAAAGAGCTTGCCAGAAATTAAGCCCAACCCAGAGGAAATTAAAACCAAGATATGACACGGGGGATGACAGAGAAATAAAAGCCCTCACACAGAAAAGAATATTGATGACAGCATTTGAGCCCTGGTTCTAACGATGTCAGACCTTTCCCTGCATTGACAAGATATATGAACCAATGAATTTTCTTTTTTTTTTTTTTTACTTAAAGTACTATGAGTCGATCTTATTTATATTCATCACATACATCTTGCTTAGAAGATTTGCCCAAGCAAATTGCAAAAATCATGTCATACTCTTGAACATAAACTGTACTTCCATCATAGTTGAGTGACGGGAATGGACATGGGCCTGGGACAGGGCACTACAGCTGAAACATGCAGTTCTAGGCAGCCTTATTCAAACAGCATGGGAGAGAGGATATAAAAACCAGCACAGATCAGCATCCAGGTACACCAACACTAACGTTTATATTCACACACCTGTTAGTTCCTACTTTACCACACAATTCATTTTCCAAAATATAAAGAACTTCAGCCCATTATCCTGGCCTTTGGAATGGGTACAGAGAGAATTATCCAACCTGTCTTCCTAATCACAGATGAAAATTATTCTAGGCATTTTGGGAACATGACAGATGTAAGGAACAAGAGAGCTAATGAAACATGCAAACTTTCCTAGAGCAAAGGGGGAGATTCACAACTCGGGGGACAATCAAGTCCTTCTTTTATATGGAGACTTCATTGTCTTTGCTATGATCCCTAGCTGAACAGACAGCCCAGGAGTTCTTAGCTCAGAACTCTGCACAGAACAGGAGCAGCCCCAGCATCCGTCTGGGCCCTGTCTAAGACACTGGTTTAATGAAGCCATAATCCATGCATTTGATGAGACATTCCCGAGCTGTCTGAACCACTGCTGCCCTCTTCTCGTCCGGCTCTTGTTTGCCCACCACAGTCAGGATCTCCAGCAACTCACTCTCCACCAGCTTCTTGGCCAGCTCAGCATCAGCCGCCAGCAGGTTGTAGGCAATGACCAGGCCCCGGTGTTGAACTGACAGCCGGTCATGCAAGCAAAGCCGCTGTAGGATCTCCAACCACTGAGTCGTCTGAAAGTGGAGAAGTGGATAAGGAAGGATTGGAGGAGTCAGTGGGGGGACGGAGAAAGGAGATTTTGGACAAGATAAACAGAAGGCCTTGGCCAGGCCCAGATCCTGAGCTCTGAAAGGGCAAGCGTACGTCTGGTTATCTGTATGGGACTTGGCATATGCCCACTTGAGCCCCTTGGGACTAGCTGGGTGATGCCCATCTCCTTACCAGGACCAGGGCAGGGATTGAAGAACTAGAAGGAGCTTGAAATAATCCAATCCTTTTCATTTTATAAGTGGAGGAATTGGGGTTCAGGGAGAGGAAGTAACTTCGCTATGGTCACACATCTGGAAATAGTAAAGAATAAACATCCACACATCCATTTAATTTTTAAGCATCTTGAGAAGCAAAGGGACAGGCCCACTGCATGCCTGAGTGGAATGGGAATGGAGGGTGTTCAGAAAGGAGGATTCTAACCCTGGACGCATGCACGACGCCTGCTTCTGCCAACCCAGGTGCCCTTAGAGACACGCCCTGGGCATGCACTCCACCAGCCCTGACTTCAACTGGAATTAACACTGGCGTCTGGAGTGTATCCTCTCCTCCACCACTCCTCCATCTCTCTCCTCCATTCCCAGTTGTGAAGCAGCCCAGCTACTGTACATGGAGGAGACAGGACTCTAGACCACTCTGATCACCCCCAGGAGACAGAAATGGAGCTGAGAATAGAACCAGGAGGCTTGACACAACATTCAGCAGACACAGAATAGAATAGTTATCAGTATGGGTTTTGGAGTCAGACAAGTGTTCAGGTCCCAACTCAGCCACTTACCAACTGTATGACCTTAGCTAAATTATTTAACCTCTCCAAGCCTCAGGAGCCTCATCTGTTACGTTCCCTCATAATATTGTGATGATCTAATGATATGACACATGAAAAGAGCTTAGCATGATGGCCAGAGCGTAGTCAGAGCCCATCAGGTAGCACTGGACAGGAATGATGATTTTAGGCACTAATCTGACAATTTCCCCTTTGCTGCCTCAGGCCTATTACCCTCCACGAGTTAGCAGAGATACCTTTCTACATACACCGCTGTCAGATGGGGAGACAGATACAGAGAGGAAGAAAAGGCAAATTATTGCTTCTGAGCTTCTCAGCAGACTTCTGTAAACTCTGCACTGTATCCTACCACAAGGAAAGGAAAGGAAAGTTCAGCTGGCTGTGGTCGGGTTCAGGGAAAGATTTTATGCTGATGCGTAATTGATCATGGGTCTAGTGCCTATCACTCCCTGGGACAGGAATGCAGCCAGGATTTCTGAGCCCCTTGGGAAGATGGAAGAAGTGGCCAGGAATGGGTTGCAATCCTGAAGGATCCCAGTCCCCTCCTATCTAACTGGCTATGTGGTGTTGGGCTATTACTTTTCTGAGCTCGGTTTCACCATCGGTAAGTGAGGATAATAATAATCATGCCCACTGCACAGGGTCGTTGGGAAGATGGAATGACATAATAGGTGCAAGCACTTAGAGCAGCGCTTGGAGCACAGTAAGTGGAGGAGTCACAGAGCACCCTGCGGGGCCTGGTGACAGAAATGTGTGACCAGTAACTTCAGCAGAAGCTGCTCTAGGACAGCAGCCTGTGGTCCCCAGGCCGGAAGCACCCCACCTCCAATCTACTCAGTCAGAATATCTGGGGAAAGTGTTTTAACCAGCCCTCTGTGTGACTCTTACACACGTTACAATTTTGAAAAACTTGCCTTAGGGAAAGTGCTGAAGGCCAGGGATCAAGCAGGGTGAGCTACATCTCGGAGAGAGACCCCTCCCCTGGTGCCAGGACAGCGCGCACGCACGCACGCGCACACACGCACACGCACGCATACGCACACACCCCTGCCTTAAGCTGGCTATCTAAAAGAGCCTGCCTGTAAAGCAGACTTGCTTTAATCTATTTGAATTGAGATGTTTACATTTTTCACCATCAGTGAATATGATGCCCACAAACTAAGTTCAGTTTGGTGAAATAAGGAAAATTTCATTTTGCCTCCCCTTGTTTGCGGCTATGTCACTATCACTCTCATTACGCCTGCTGAGATGGCCCCAGTCCCACGAAGGGTCTGGTCATCACGTGAACTTAAGAGAATCTGCTGCCCCTTCGTCAAACTGTGGATGGTAACCCAACCACATCCATTGTTGGGGAGCTCAGGGGCTCCACAGCAATAGTTAGTGCTATTATTATTGTCGTTATTCTTAAGTAATGACTTCTAAGCACCACCAAAGTGAGTTAGCACACGTAGGGAGTCCAAATAATGAGTGTAAGGGGTCGAATCATATAGATTCTCCTCTCTTTAGGTGGTAGGAACAGATACAGGGGCTGGCCTCCCCCCAGAGGATCCTACAGGGCAGTGTGGTCTGGGGGTGGGGGGACTCCCCGGAGTCCCTAGGGCCCACTCACCACTTGAGTCACCTTGAAGCACAGTTTCTTATGTGCTGCCGTCAGCACGGCCAGGGCCCCCGCGGCCGCATTCTGCACCTTGTCGTCATCCTCCCCGCAGAGCAGCACCACCAGCTTCAGCCGGTCATTCCCATCAGCCAGGAACCTCTCCTGTACCTATAGGAGGTGGGTACAGGCTCAGAGAAAGATGCCCCCATCTGCCCAGCCTGGAGAGGGAAAGATGCATCTGGAGCCATATTCTCTGACCCAAGATCCCTCAGAGCTTTTCTTTGAGCATCTCACCAGGACACCCCCTCCTCCAGGAAGTCTTCTCTGACTAGCTAAATGAAAGTGCTACAGACTCCTCCAGCTAAAAGGTTAAAGAGAATAAGGGGTTCCTTGTAGAGCATTCGCTGTTGCTCCTGTTTGCATTCAGCTCTCCACCCCTGGGGAAAGGGCAGGCACAGACTCCTGAAGGGTAGATGTTGCCTGAAGAGCCATGTTTCACTTCACTTTGGGGAAGCCTGGACTGTTTCTCCCACAACGGATGGGCCTTCAGGGCCTGCCATTAAATGACTTGGCAGTCCCTGAAGGCACAGAAGCTTGGCAAGAGCAGCAGACAGTTGGGTAGTTTACATGGTACTCAAGAGCTGCTGTACCATTCACCAGGTGAGGGATGAGGCTTCCCAAGCACCCAAAAGCCAGAAGAGCCTCCCGGGGCCCAGGGCCCTGACATGTCTGAAAGCACACTGACCACCACCACCCCCGCACCCCTCTGCTCTATAGTAAAATCTGGTTGGTTAAATTTAAGGGCATTTTGTTGGGTGAGGTGTCCTAGAAAGGGAACGCCAAGAGGGGTCAAAGGTCACAGCTGCCCAGGTTATAAACCTCTACCTACAACTCCCTGAAGCTGGAGCAGTGGTCCTCAGAGGTAAGAGTATAGTGATAGTCAGCACAGTCCCTTCGTGGGGCACAGGTGTGACTGGAAAGCAGCTGCCCCAAAAGGACTGCATTCCCCATCTCTTGCACCAGATATGGCCATGACCTCATTCTCATTACAGAACATGAATGGATGGAATGTGTGTCACTTCCAGGCCACCATGGTGGAGCGCTACAGGGGTCTCTCCTGTGGTCTGTCTCCCCATTCCCCATCTGAATGGAAACCCTCTCAAGGTGGCAGAGGGAGAGACAGTTCTTTTTTTGGAGTGGGGGGGGGTATAGTTATTGATGATTGAAGATGCCTGCCTCCCTAAGTCATTGCTTGGAAGCGAGCCACCTGATCCCAATGTGAGCAACAAATGATGTGAGCGAGAAATGAACTTCTGTCCTGTTGGGACCACTGTTCATTTTGATTCGGGTTGTTGTGGCCACTGCTGCTCCCCATCCCATCACTGTCCCCTCCACTGTCTTTGGATACACTCTCTTCTCCCACGTGGCTGCCAGGCCCCCAGCCCAGCCTCAGGCCAGCTCCCTGGTGGACTGTGGTCGCTTTATTTCTTTTGACTTTAAAAGGCTTTCATGGGTCAGGTTTTCCTCCTATAACAGTGAGAACATCCAAGACTTGAGTTAAGAACTGAGGGGCAACAGAGTGGGTCTCACACTCGGCCACTAGCCCTGGTTGTCACGTTAACAAAGGGCCTCAGATTTCAACCCTGTTGTTACCTCTGATGAGGTTCTACCTACAGGCACAGCACTGCTCTGCCAGGATGGAAAGGAGGAGACGTTCATTCATCATGTGGTGATAATTTATCCCAGTACCAGACCATGAAGCCATTGACGTGTTCTGAATTCATTTTATTTTTACAAATCCTATAATTATTCTGTGATGAACACAGTTATAGTGCATTGCAGCTTCTGTGGAAACAGCGATCGTTCATTAAACGTTAACATTTAACGTATTCTAAAATCGGTTGTAACTGTTTTTGCATTCATTTTTTTATATATGTGGAGCTTCAACAGATGCAAGTGGTCTAGCCTCTCTTGACCTCTGAGAGGCCCTGGCCTCATATATTTTTTGCTATGAGATTATTTAGTAAATAACCTGGGGAAATGGGACTTCTACACCATGCAGCCCAAGGTTTGGGGTCAAAGCCGCAGCTAGGGATGATATTACTTTGTGTATTCTCTTTTGTCTCCTTTGTGCATTGTATTCCTCTCGGGGTCCCTATAGGGAGGCAGGCTGTCATCTAGGAAAGATTGAGGGATTCCTGGGTTCTTTGACAAAACGTTGCCTTAATACCACTGTAACAGCCCCCAGTCTAGCGCCAGGCCCTGACCTGTGGCCCGACTCTGCATGCCTTGATCACTCCCATCCTGAGCCCCCTCACCTCCTTGTTCACCACCATGTTGCACATGCACTCTGTGGCTGCCTGCCGCAGCTGGTCGTGGTTCTCAAACATGTAGTTCTCAATATCTGGCAAGGCCTTCTCCTTAAAGATCTTCTGCCTAGGGTGTGAGGGGTGGAAGAAGAGAGGCTGCTGGGTCCTCTGTAATGAGCATTTGGGGCTTTGGCCACCCAAGGGCCATTCCACATCCTCAGCCAGCATGGTTTAGCTGGCAGTAATCCCACCCCCAGCTCCAGGAGGGGCGTCCAGTGACATAGCACAGCATCCTGGCCATAGCAACAGGGTCTGAGATGAACATGTCACCCAGCTGGAGATTCTCTTGTATTATTGCTGGGGAATGTCTTTCTCTCTCCTGCTGGAGATGAAGCCAAGAAGATGTCTGGAGCAACCCTCATGTGATCATGAGAGAGGGGAAGAGCCTGTCTGAAAATTAAGACAGTACAGACAGAAGAGGTGGAGAGGTGTAGGATCTAGGACAGCTTTGTAACCCCTGCATCAAGCCGCACCTGAATCTGGTTTATCCCAGATGAGTCATTAATGACCTGAGTCATTAAGTTCCCTTTATGCTTAAACCAATTAATTGGAGTTGAGTTTTCTGCCACTGGCAGTCAAAAGACTTTCAACCCAATCCCACCATCCCCCTGCTTCCGGGGGTGGATGGGGACACTTTATCCCGACCCATCCACCTGATATCTTTTCTACTACTTGAGAAGGAAATGCCTTTCCAGTCTCCTTTGGCTTTGCACATTCACTGTGGTCTTTCCAAGTGCTAGCTCAAATCCCTCCCACGGTCGTTTCTACCCACTGCCTTCGAGCCTGTCCTCAGGGAAGAGCACACACGGTACCTGTGACATTTCCACCGACACTTCGTGGGACACCTCTCTCCACCCCTGCTCCCTGTACGCGCCACTCACCGGAGTTTGTCACTCCGCTCAGACAGGTTGGTGAGGCCTAGGAGAGCCTCATAGTTCTGGAGCCCATCCCTCTGTGTGTTGAGGAGACTCACAAGGGGCCGCACTACCTCGTACACCTGTGGGGGGAGGCGTCAAGGAGTGGTCAGGTGGAGACCGTGTCCCCCCAGTCATTTACAGGTGCCCAGCTCTAGAATTTCCAATGCATGTGCCCACCCATTGTCTGATTCAACCTTCACAATGATCCTGAGGGGCGGGATTATTTCCTTTACTTCGCAGATGAGATAACAGTTTCCAAGGGGACGGCCTTATTCGTCAGAGGTAGAGCCAGGCCTGGGATCCACACACCTCCAATCCATGGCCCTCTTTGTGTCAGCACCACGCCCCCTCCCAGGCCAGGGGTAGGGCGGCAGGGGGAAGGCCCCTGGGAGCAGACTCCTCCCATCACTACCACCCTACCGCCCCCATCACCCACCCGCTCCCCAGGGAAGGCGATGTCTGGATTGGAGACTGCAGCGATCTTCGCTAGAGCATGGGCTGCCTTCACCTTGCCCACGTCTGTGCCCTCCAAAGCCAGGGGAATCAGGGCCTGCAAGAAAGGGCACAGTCACTCCTCGGTCACAAATATACAGAGGCCTCTCTTCCCAGCGTCCCTCTCCAGCTGCTGTCTGTTCCGTCAGAAGTTCAGGAAGACTCTGTAATAGAGTCAACTCTTGAGCATCATGGCAAACAGTTAAATTCTTAATCACGGATTCAGTCCCCTTGGTTCCCAGCACACACGGAGATCTTCGCCCGCCCTCTTCCCCACCCACCCATACGTTCATGTGGCTTTTGGAAAAATAAATCGTTGTTTACTTTCTGACTAAGTCAAACCTAATCATAATAGCGGCCATTCACCGAGCACCTCCTATGAGCCAAAACTTAAGTGTATTTTCTCTGATCCTTGTGGCATTCTGCAAAGTGAGTGTGTGATGTTGTCCCTTGTTTTGCAGATGAAGAAACTGTGGCTCAGGGAGATTAAGTAATTTGCCCGAAGTTGCGCAGCTAAAAAGGGGACAAGCAAGGACTCGACGACAAGCCTTCTGTAGCAAAGCCCACGGTCTCTATCTGCACCAGGGTTCCTTCCAGTAACAAGGAGGATAAATGGGATCCCACAGTAAATCCCATGACACTTCCTAGACTTAGGCACCGACACCACACATACCTTAATGACTGTATTCCAGAGGTCGGGTTGGGGCAGGGGGTGCGTTATTCTTGGGCCAGGCAAAGAACGTGCACACACACACACACACACACACACACACAAATGAAGAGACAGACACAGAGACACATATGTACACACACACACAGACACACACACAGACATACACACACAGACACAAGTTGCTTCTCCCCAGTGAAGCACCTTCTAGGATGGCAAGGAACCCTTAGCCCACCCAATGTACCTTGCCACCACCTTGAGCCACAATGGTACCTCGGTCCTTTGGGTTGTCACACAGTGCCAGGAATACCCTGGAGAGCAAGGATAAAGGACGTTCAGTGCATGAGCACACCCTTCCCAGGCATCAGCAGGCCCAGTGAAACTCTGGGAAGTGCTACCAGTGAGCACGTGCCCCAGAACTAACCTTGGGAAGATACTGCCATGGACATAAGTGGCTGGGGAGGAAGTGAGGCCAGATGTAGCTGCAAACAGCGGCCCCATCCCTGTTTAGGGAGATACCAAATGGCTCCCTGCTGCCCGCCACCCAGGAGAAACTGGAAGCACCCCAGGACCACCATGTTCTGGCCCTTGCCGTCCTCTCTGGTCGTATCTAGCACCACTCTCTCCTGTGCACTCCATGCTCCAGACATATCCCTGGAGAACCCCGTCCTCAGTCACTCATTCTCCCTCCATCCTCAGGGTCTTTGCATACGCTGTTGCCTCTGCCTGGAACCATTCCTTCTGCTGCATTTGAGTGGCTCCTTTTTTTTTCTTCAGGGTTCCCCTGAGTTGTTACATCTTCCAGGAGGCCTTTCTAGCTGCCTACCCACCTACCCTCCAGTCTGGCCAGTTGGGTGCCACTGCTCGTGCTCCAGCCAGCCCCTCTGTATGTCCCCCATCATGGCACCTGCCGTGTCGTGTGGTAACTGTGAGCCTGTGTGCCTCCCGTCAGGCTGCACAGAAACTGTGCCTTTCATCTTCGGCATTTCAGGGCCTGGGAACCAGGTTACCAGAATGGACAGTGACCTCTTTCCTCCCAATGCAAAGTTGCCCCTGTGGTGACCTGCCTGCCCTGTCACTTTTCAGTGTTGATCCCCGTCAGCCTCCTCTTCAGGCCCCTAATGGCTCATTCCTTCATTTACTCCCCACCCCCGCCATCTCTATCTCCCCACCCAGCCTCCTGCCTCCAGGCCCCTCAGACCCCATCCCTGAACTGCTGCAGCCGCACCTGGCCAGCAGCTCTTTGGTCTGGTCAGTGAGGATGGCATTGTCTGCTTTCACCATGCAGGCCAGCGCTGAGATGACGCCGGCCTTCAGAAGCCGCTTCACCCGCATGTCCACAAAGTCCTTCTTGTCCTGGGGATATGAAAAGATGGCAAGGAAATCAATCCCGAAAGAGAAGGGAGATCATCCCAAACCCTAGATGACCTAAATGTTCCTTTCTTGCAGAAGGCTGGCTTTCCATTAGGCTATGCATGGGGGCAGGGTGGGTAAACAGGGGTGGGAGGGGAGAGAGAGCAGATAAAGCTGACCTAACAGTGGATTGGGTCAGCCCCAGGGTTGAATAGTCTCTACAGATAATCCTCAGGGTGGCTGGGAAGAGTCAATCTCTAGAAGCCACATTAGAACTTCATGGCGGCAGAACATGCTATACACCCTTGCCTGCGTGAAATCCTATGCAGCTTTAAAAAATGATTCAGAGAACTACATAGTGGTATGGAAAACATCTAAAGTATTTTCCCCAAATTGGGTACAAAATAATAACTACATTCTGATTATAACTATTTTTATTATTTTTTCTTTTTTCTTTCTTTCTTTATTTGGCTGCGCTGGGTCTTAGTTGAGCCACGTAGGATCTCTAGTTTCGGCATGCGAACTCTTAGTTGCAACATGTGGGATCTAGTTCCCAGACCAGGGGTCAGACCCGGGTCCCCTGCACTGGGAGCACAGAGTCTTAGCCACTGGACCACCAGGGAGGTCCCCTGATTATAACTATTTTTTAAAAAACGCACAGAAATAAAGAGCCTCTGGTAGGTGATATAACACACCAAATAGACAATAGTGACTGATTATAACTATTTTTTAAAAAACGCACAGAAATAAAGAGCCTCTGGTAGGTGATATAACACACCAAAATGATAATAGGGAGTTGATGTAATTGCAAGTAGCTATTTTCTTTTCTCCACTGTCACATTTGTGTTTGTTTTGCAACATGGTTATATTACTTTGGTCATTTTTTAAAAAATCTAAATGTTTTATTGGCTGGAAATACAATGCATATACATTCATATACAAACCACATACAAAGTATGCAGTTGCGTGCAGGGCATCATTGTGGGGAGGGTCCCAAGGGGATTTGTGACACCTGGGCTGCCCCGATCCCCCGTCCCTCCACTTCTCATTATTCGTACTTAGCACCCACATCCCCAAATCCAGATATCCCAGAAAATAAAATTTGTATAAATGTGGAAAACATGAAATACAACTGTCAGATGTCCATGAAATCAATATAAATTAGAAAACGTTCATCCTGGCTCCATTTGGTTTCTTCGACTATAAATCGTCGATTCCTCCTCCCCCTCCACGGAACATTAACTCTAAGAAAAAACACAAGTGCCACCTAGTGGGAGAAACTGACCATGATCCTCTTCAATTTCTCTGCCTCTTCCACCAAATCCTCCCAGATACACCGGCACGGCGCCTGACCATCATTAACTGTCCTTCCCACCTCTCTGGCGGTCCGGTGGTATAGCTCCCCTCCCGGCCATCCCCTTCCCCACCTTGGGGTGCTCCTCGGGCACGTGCTGCTTGGAGAACTTGGCCAGCTGCACCAGCTCAGGGATGACCTCATTGACGTCGTAGCTGTTGGTACAGTTCACCAGGGTGGTGGCCACCGAGTACAGGATAGTCTTGTCAGGGGTCTGGAGGCAGGAGGTGGGGGATAGGAGGGGACAGGCAGCAAGGAAACCTGAGAACAAACCACTGCCTCCCAGAGGCTCCCTCACAGGCAGGCTGGTTTGGGAGGAGCGTGGCTGGCATGGCCCCGAGGGAGAGGAACCGGCTCTGCGCACACAGGCTCTGCTCTGCTCAGCAGCGCCCCAGAGCACCAACGGGGGTCCTCTCAGTGCGCTCTTTGCTTTGTGCCCCTTTCAAAAGCCCAGTCCCATAGGCTTTCTATCAGACTGGGATAGGGTGGGAGCTGGACACCCTTTGGTGGAAACTCCCTCCCACACTTCCACCCTTTAGTGGCGGCAAAGAGCAGGGGTGGGGGGCGCAGGGGGAGGTGGCCCAGCAGAGGAGGAAGGGCATCTGGGAAGGACTGGGAAGGAGGGAGGGGCCCAGAAGAGGCCAGGTACTGCCCCTCGGTCCCTCAAAAACCTCAACTCCCTGGGGGGGGAAGGGGGTCTCAGGAAAAAACTACCCTCATCTTATTCATCCTCCCACTGCTTGGAAGGCATGAAGAGTTGTGAGCCCATTTTACAGCCAGGAAAGATGAGGGCCAGACAGAGGGAAGTGACCACCCCAGGTTTACAGGAAGAGTAGGGGATAGAGTCAGGATGAGGACAGGGGAGTCTAATTTCCCACGCTCAGCGGACAGCCCCGTGAGCCTGAATCCAGCAGATCCTGAGGCCAGAGGCCAGGGCCACACTTGCCTTGGCCAGCTCCAACATGGCCTGCAGGGCAGGGATGTCCTGAACAAAGTCATCCTTCACGTCAGCGTCCAGCGTGAGGTAGGCCAGGCCCTCCACTGCCCATCGCCGGGTCCGGGTGTCTGTGGACGTGTTGCACAGCCACCTGGGGGAGGGGAGGCAAGGGTGCTGGGACTGGGGCAAGAGTGAAACAATTCAGGGCAGCAGGTGGGCGGCTTTTTAGGACCTGGCATCCACTAGGGCACATCCCTGAGAGGAGATGGTGGGCTTGGGGAAATAGGACCCCCTTACTTGCGGCACTGTTTGGCCAGCTTCTCTGTCGACCCTTCTGCAAACTGCCTGAGACCATAGTCTGTGCCGCCCGCAGAGCCAAGTTTACAGAGTCCCTGGGGAGGAGGGGAGATGTGTAGGATCAGAGACACCAAGGCCTGGGGACGAGGCCTTGCTCACACGGGTCCCTGTGGCTGGAACACTTTGCCCCTTTTCTTTGCCTGGATAAACCTCTCTGCATCCTACAGAACTCAGGGCAGGTGTCACCTTTCTGAGATGCCTTCCCTGAGGCTTCCAGGTTAGGGTAGATGCCCACAAAGCTGGAGGTTTTCAACTTACCCTTTTCCCCCACCATTTTGCCCACGTAGATGTTTTGTGTCTCTCATTTTGAAAAATCACAGGATAATACTAACCATATCTGTAACCACAACGATAAAACTTATGGCACAAAAACTGGCTGTGAAATCATATTTTTGTTGGGGGTCAGATTCAGCTGTGCAGATTTTTACCCAGGAAAATTTGGACTCTTGCTAGGAAAAAAAATGTCTTCCCTAAGAGAAAACTCACAATGGCAGAAGCTAAAATTAGTTTTTTTTTAATTGATGTGAACCAAAAAAAAACCCACAAACAGATCAGTGACTCAAATCTTCACTGTAATTGCTGTCAAGAAAAAGGAAGTTACTTCTATAAAATGAAAATGGGAACAATGCAGCAGGTTTAACTGTGCTATATAGAAACCGATTAAGGAAACAAACTGAGTTTTTGGAGTTTGCGCTGAAACTACTTGGTGGACAAAAGCTCATCAGTGTTTGCGTCGTTCAAAAGCATCGAGGAGATCATCGTTAGGGTTACATGGCGGGGTCCCCCATCCTGAATCCACGTTCTCACAGCCTCTTGCTTATCACCCCTTTCTGCAGGGGCCTGTGGGTGGATCTGGGTGCTTAGGGCGTGGTCTCCTCAAGGACAGGGACCACGTCTCATTCATTCTGGTGTCCCTGATGCCCGGCACAGTGTCTGGTACCCAGCGCACTCACCACCAGCGTGCGGATCTTGATCTTCTCGTTTTTGGTGGTCTTGTAGATCTCTTTGAGCAGTGACACGCCATTGGTGATGATGAATGTGGCGCGGCTGAGCTTGGTGGAGGCATGGATGAGGGCCTCCACGGCCACCAGCTGGTCTGTCTCACGCTCTGAGCCGCACAGAGCCACCATCATCTCCATCACTCCTTTCAGTCCCAGCAGCTGATTGCCCAGGTCAAAGGGGCCCTGCAGGATCCCTGACACCGTCTGGATGGCAATCACATTCTTGTCCATGTCCTGGGGGTCAAACTTGCCCCTAAAACAGAGGGCCAGCGTGGTCAAGAGAACTGGCCAAGGGGAATGGGAGGAGTGTGAGATCTGGGGACAGACAGATCTGTTTTTTCATCCTAGATCCACCACTCATGAGCTGTGTAACCTGGGGCAATTCACTGAACCTCTCTGAGCCTCAGCTTCTTGATCTGGAAACTGAGGATAGCACCACTACTTCTCAGAGTTACGATGGGGATAAATGAAGTAATAGATGTGTTCCTCAAGAAGCACACTCAGATGGGGACTGACACTCAGGAAGTTTATTCGGGAGAGCTCTTGGGATCAACACCTGTTGGGAAAGGGAAGAAATCAGGCCTGGATGGAGGGAGGCACTGGACTGAGATGCGGTCATGACAAAGCCTCAGCTTGCAAAGAGTTCCAGAGCCGACACACCCTTCAAAGTTGTTCCAAGTTGGGGTGAGGGGCAAGTCATTGGATGCTGGCTGCCCTGAGAAGGGTGAACAGCTGTCCTCAGCCAAGGCAAGTACCCAAGGAGAGGTGACAGGTGAGAGCTGTCAGCCAACAGGCTTCCCAGAAGCTGGGGTGTCTGGTGGGACAGGACAGCAGCCACCACAGCACAATAGGGCTACCATGATGCCTGCCGCACGACCTGACTCTGCCACGTAGCTGAGTCACGATGTAGCCTGAGCCAGTCAATCCCCTGTCTGGTCCAGTCCCTTCCCCTAACGAGTCGGGGGTGAGGGGTAGACTAGAAGAGCCAGAAGTTTCTGCCTTCCTTTCAAAATCTACTACGGAAGGACCTCTATATGAGGACATCAGAGGTGACACACCTTCTGATCCTTCCGTGATCTGCCCAGGTTGATTTGATGTGGGGAATCGGGGTGGATGTGCACAGTGCAAATGCAGATGTGTATAAATGAAAGAAGAGAGCAGGGCTTCCCTGGTGGCGCAGTAGTTAAGAGTCCGCCTGCCAGTGCAGAAGACAGGGGTTCGAGCCCTGGTCCGGGAAGATGCCACATGCCGCAGAGCAACTAAACCTGTGCATCACAGCTGCTGAGCCTGTGCTCTAGAGCCCGCGAGCCACAGCTACTGAGCCTGCGTGCCACAACTACTGAAGCCCGCGTGCCTAGAGCCCAACTACTGAAGCCCGCGTGCCTAGAGCCCATGCTCCGCAACAAGAGAAGCCACCGCAATGAGAAGCCCGCACACCGCTCGCCGCAACTAGAGAGAGCCCACGTGCAGCAACGAAAACCCAACGCAGCCCCCCCCCCAAAAAAAAAAAAGCTAAGGAAAAAATGATAAAAAAAAGAAAGAAAGAAGAGAGCATGGAACAAGAGTCAGAGACCTGGGCTCTGGTCCCACATCTGCCTCTGGCTGGGTAACTGGGCAAGTCCCTCTAGGGGAGAGGGATAAGGCTTGGGAGCTCTGGGCGCCCCTCCAGCTCTGACAATCCGTGTCCCGTGCCTCATCTTCTTCCCACTCGGTGCTGGGGAACCAGCCTTGCGTAATTAGTTGGGGTCTGCCCTTTAAACTGGTTCCTTAAGCCAGCTGGTGCCTGAACCTCCACCCAGCCCCTGGCCCCTGATGAAGCACCTCCCTGGGAGGGGAGGGGAATGGCAGCCTCAGGCACCATTTGTTGAAGGCGGTGACCCTACCCACTCAGTGTCAGGTGACCTCAGAGGCAGCATGTACAGGCTGACCAGGAGGGGGCCTCGTTCAAACAGGGACTGACTGGGAGATAGTTACCGGGACGCTGAAGCTGAGGTCAAAAAAGACGGAGAAGCCCTGAGGATCTTTAAGTGACACAAAGTCGGGATCAGGAGAAGCTATAGGATGGAGCCAACTTCGCTGGGACCCAAATCCAGGAAGCTGAGAACAGTTTTTACTTAAAGGTTTAAAAAAAAAAAATTGTGATAGAGACCTACGTGTCCCACAAAACCTAAACTTACTCTCTGGCCCTTTACAGGAAAAGTTTGCCAACCCGTGGAATAGAGAAAGGAAAGCAGAGTGAAGGCAGGGTCTTCACCCTCCCAAGACTCACCTTTTAAGGAGGGGGAAAGCCAGCTACCATGAGGAGAGATCCACATGGGGAGGAACCATGGCCTCCCACCAAGAGCCAGCACCAACGTGCCAGCCACTTGAGCATGCCATCTTGGAAGCAGATCTTCCACCCCAGTCCAGCCTTTGGATGACGGCAGCCCAGGCCAGCGTGTGACTGTCATTTGTAAGCCCCAAAGCCAGAACTACCCAGCCGACTCTCGGCCAAACTGCTGTCCTATTGTGAGATAACACATGATACTTCTTGTTTTAAGCTGCTAAATTTGGGGGTAATGTGTTACACAGCCATCAATGACTAATACAAAGCCCGTCGGAAACAGATTAGGACCCTATGGTCCTTCCCCCACCATGTCCTCCGCCTGCCTTTCGCCTGTGGAAAACCTTTAGCCAAACAAGTTTAATCAGAGAAGTGAGAAAAGACAGAAACAGAGGAAAGCAGTCAAAGGAGACCAAATAAAAATAGTCATTAAGCGAAGTCCAGGGCCTTTAGTTACCCTCAGGGGCTATAGATAATATTCTGAGCCGTATCCTGTGAGCTGTCTTATAGAGACTGAAACCTCCACCAGGTGGAAGAAGTTAACTACATGATGACCAGGCTGTAGCCGTGACATAAGCTGCCACAGTTCTGAGAACTGGCCTCAAAGAAATGGGAACAAACTGACCCTGGAACTAAAGACTAACTGTACCTAA
The DNA here is from genome assembly GCF_964165515.1 of Mesoplodon bidens. Classification (NCBI taxonomy): domain Eukaryota; kingdom Metazoa; phylum Chordata; class Mammalia; order Artiodactyla; family Ziphiidae; genus Mesoplodon; species Mesoplodon bidens. The sequence goes on from NC_138179.1 coordinate 10,128,568, forward strand.
AACAATCAAGATGATACTGATCCGACCACTGCATGACTAATTTCAAGATGACTGTCAGAGCTGACTGTGCTGTTTCTGCCTGTAGCCCCCTCCCTCTGTCTATGAAAGCTCTTGCCCCCTGATTGTCTGGTGGGGCTGTGGGGGCAGTCAGCCTTTGGACCCGCGTCTGCCCTCCTCCCACCCCCAGGTTTCCAGCCTCCAAAATAAAGCAAACTTTTCCTTTCCCCCAGCCTTGCCTCTTTACCGGCTTTAGAGCAACCGGTCCTACACTTTCGGTTACTCGACCCTCCAGGAAACTCACGTGATGTACTCCTCGCAGATCTTGCGGAAGTGATCACGCTCCGGGTCACAGCGCAGGTCGTCGTAGAGCTTGTTGATGAGGATAGAGGCCAGCATTCGGGTGTTGTCCGTCAGGGGCAAGCAGGACGGCAGATCTGGAACCTGCCCCACTACCTTCAGGATCTTCCTCAGACCTGCAGGACGGACAGCAGCAAGTGTCAGACGCTTGCCGGGCTCTGTCCTCACAAACGCTCCTTCTCGCTCAGTCCTGTTTTATCACCAGAGCCCTGCGGCCCGCCTTTAGGCAGCATGTAGCTTATCCAACGTGAAGGGCACTGGGATGGGGCCAGGAGAGCCAGGTTCTACCCCTGACTGCCCCTACCTGAGCAATTAGCCTCCCGCTATGGGCTTCTGTTTTCAACATTTACAAAGTCAGGACTAGTTGATCTCAGACGACTCTTACCAGTGCTAACATTCTGTGGGTTGATGTGTAATCTTCCTCAAATACTATTTTATGCTCTCTTTTCCCCAAGCTTCCATTTCTTTTTTTGTAAAATGGGAACAATACTACCTTCCTTATAGAGTTTGAGGATTCAGTGAGATCATGTATGGAAACTACCTAGTGCCATTCCAGGCACATCATGACACTCAATAAATATTTATTATTTGTTTAGTAACTATAACATTTACTATTTATGGTTATTATCCCTTCTCTTCTCTTCTGTTGAAGAAACTTCAATGACTTCCTATTACCCACCAAGCTAATTCAACCATTAAGTGTTTGTTGAATAAGTGAATGAATAAACAACCACCTTTTAGGTACTGGCTACCAAAATAAAAGACAATCCTGATATCAAAAAGCTCACAATACAGGGAAGGGAAGACAGATGTATAAAGATTACAATAAGCTGTAAATAAGGACAGAACAGTGATACCGCAGATGGTGAGATTCACTCCAACAAAGCAAGAGGTTCAAGTTATGTGGAGCACGTACTATGTGCCAAGAACTTTCTATGCGTTATCTCATTTAATCCTAACGTTGACCCTACTGGTTAGTATGAATCATTGTCACCATCCATCAGAGCAGAAAACCAAGACGTGGAGAAGCCAAGTAACTTGCCACGTAATCTGGCAAGTGACATAGCAGCAGCCCTCTCCCAGCAATGTCTGATTTCAAAGCCCACGATGTTAACTGTTAACACTACACTGCCTCGGGGACAATAGCTTGATTTCAGAGCCAGGTTGTAGAGGTTGGCTAGGAGCTGGTCAGAGCTTGGGTGGTGGGACAGGTAAACGGAAGGGGGAACATAGTAGGTAAACATTGGGAGGCATGAAACTCTGGATGTGGCAGGGAATTAAAAGTTCCTGGCATGTATATGCATAGCCGATTCATTCTGCTGTACAGCAGAAACTAACACGACATTGTAAAGCAACTATAGTCCAGTAAAAATTAATTTAAAAAATGTAAAGATCGAAAATAAAAGTGCCTGGCAGTACATTTTGTGCTGTGCATTTTAACACAGACACAAACGCACTGGGAGGGCTGGACAGTCATTGGAAGGGGCCTGAGGAACCCACCCAAAGCCCCCAGCCTGGCTCTCAAAGGCCTTCATCAAATGCACCTGCCCTACCTCCCCAGCCTCACCCCCTACCCTTCCCTTCCACTCTGCCCTTGCCTTGAGCATCTCATTCTCTTCTGCTAGAACACTCTGCACCTCCTCCTTGTCCATGTCTGCCCCTCCCTGAACCCAAAAACTTACTTCAGGCTTGACGTCCTGGTGGCTCCCCTACCCTGCCTGGTGGCGCCCCTACCTAGGTCTTCAGCCCAGTTTTCAGATATTGCTCCCCCCCCCCCGATCCTATAAACCGTGTGGTTGGGCCTAAATCCTAGCACAGAGAGAAGTCGATTGTCAATGCCCAGGCTTTGTAATACATGCAGAGAAGACCAGAACTGGGATGGGGGGGAGGGTGTTGAGAGGGGGAGGGTTAAAGCACTAGAGTAATTTGTTCAAGTCTAAGCACTTACACATGAACTTTGCTGAGATCTGTGAAAACCAAACAGGGAAAGTGCTGTATCAAAAGAGACTAAAGGTAAAGCTGCTAAAAGCTGACTTGAACCTTTTAGAACAAGGTCTGGTCTATATGTCATTATACCTGTGGGAGAATTTATCACAGCAGATCATAAAGCCACAGGTATGATTCTTGAACAGTTGAACAAGGTGATTTAGGAGAGGGGTGATGCCCTGGAGCTGACAAATTTAGTGACTATCTCCTGGCACATTGTTACTGGACTTTGTATAAGGTACACAGGTGCCATTTCTCCCTCTGGAAGGCCTGTATTTTGCCATCCTGAGACTTCAGGAACGTTACCCCTTGTTGGTGGAGTCTTGCTTGGTTTTTTTTGGCACTTACCTCGCTTGTCAGGAAACTCCGCCCAGATGTTTTTGAGTGTGTTCTGGGTGTGTTCAGGCCCTGAATTCAGAGCCTCGACCTACGCCTTCACCAGCCCACTGGTGGATCCTAGTATGCTAATGACTTTTCCTGGCTTTTCAGTTGGAAATGAAGACTTCTCCCAGACAAGAGCTGCACCCCTTCCACCTTCTGCTGGTTGCCTGGTACCCTGGCGCCCACTGGAAAGGCTGGCATGAGCCCCAGACCCTCCCACCTCCTCACCGTTATCCACCACATAGATGGTGCGTGAGTTGTCGTGAATGGCGAGGTCCTTCCTGGGGACGTTCTTGTTGAGCAGGTTCAGGGCCTGATCCCTGCCCTGGCCAGACACCTTCTTACTGACCAGCATGTCAAGCAGGTGGTTGGTGATCTGCCTCAGGTCCTTCTTGGTGTCTGAGGAAGGAGAGGACAGGGGTAAATAGAGAGGACCAGGACGTCTCAGGTATGTAGGACCAGGGATGTCAGAGGCTTCTGGAAGGACTCTGGAAATATCGAATCCACTGCTTCCCAGATTTTGGAATTTCCCAGGAGAGTATAGTATCTCACTCCAAAAAAGGGAGGGAGATCTCTAGACAACACCCCCAAGGGGTCCTCCAGCGCTCTGAACACTGACTTCTATGGCAGCCCATTCCATTCTTGAACAGTCTGGTTCTTAGAAAGTTCTTCACTCCCAGGCAACGATGGGCAGGGATCCAAAGGTGCTTCGTGCAGTTTTTTTTTTTTAATGTATTTATTTATTATTTTTGGCTGTGCTGGGTCTTTGTTGCTGTGCGTGGGCTTCTCACTGTGGTGGCTTCTCTTGTTGCACAGCACGGGCTCTAGGCGCACAGGCTTCAGTAGTTGTGGCTCGTGGGCTCTAGAGCACAGGCTCAGTAGTTGTGGCTCACGGGCTTAGTTGCTCTGCGGCATGGGGGATCTTCCCGGACCAGGGCTCGAACCTGTGTCCCCTGCATCGGCAGGCAGATTCTTAACCACTGTGCCACCAGGGAAGTCCGCTTCGTGCAGTTTTTAATACACTGATTTAATAAACTGTTTTCCAGAAAGGAAATTGACACTCCTTTATAGACATTTGACTCCCCGCAGATTCAGTCATGCTGGGAGCCTGAAATTCAAGCCTTTGCCTGGGATGCCAGGTCTTCCCTTCCCACTGGGGATCTTAAAGGCAAATGCCTCCTCCTGCTTTTGCCGTCTGAACTCTCTGGAACTTGGAGATTTTTGTCCTCATTCTAGATTGTAGCCCAAAGGCAAGCAGGCAAGCAGGTAGAAAAGGAAAGATCTCCAAGCCATGTTATATAAATAAATGATGAAGGAATGGGGCTCTCTAACTGGTGAAGGAAAGACACAAATGTACATGATAGCTTGTCTTCAGATAAAAGTATGTCATGAGCATGAGATAACAGACTTATTCTGTGAGGTTCCACAGGGCAGAACTGGGACCAGAAGTGAGTGGGATTACAAGGGGACAGATTTGAAATCAATATATGGAAGAATTCTTCAGCAGAGATGTCCAACAGCTCACTCCCTCCAGAGGAAGTCGTGGCCCCCAGTGAACCACACCTCTCAGTATTCATTCTCTTGGGGAGTCCCCTCCCACACTGGCCCTGGATTGCTCATATGACCTTACAGCACACTCAGAGGCTTAAAAAGCACTTACACATTGGGGCTTGTCCATTCAAAATGCAGCCACCATGTTACATAGAAACCCAGGCTGCCCACCAGAGAGGCTACAAGGAGTAAAACCAAGATACCCTGGCCAGCATCTCCAGTTAACCACCAGCCATCCGAGTGAAGCCATGTTGGACCCTCCAATAATTCTAGTGCAGAAAAGGATCCTTACCATAGTAAGTCAGAACCACATCAAGAATTCAAGACTCCAAACGGGTTAATTACTAATATGCAAAGAGCTCTTAGGAATCAATAAGAAAAACACTGATACTCCAACAGAGGAAATAGATAACAACATGAACAAACCATTTGAAGACAAATCCAAATGGCTAATAAGGATAAGGAAAAATAATGTCTAATTTGTAAATTTAAAAAATTCAAACAGATAATTATTACCTACTGAATAGGAAGATATCTGAATCTGGTGAGAATGATTTGAGGCTGGAACTCTTATCACTTGGTGAGAGTAAAAACTGATGCACCCTCTCAGAAGGAGTTTGAAGGTAAGGTAGTGAAAGAGCTTTAGTTATGTTCATAGCATTTGACTTAGTACTCCCATTTCTAGGAATTTGTTCCAAGAAAATAATCACAAATGCAAACATAGGTTTATGTTAAGAATGGCTACTGAAGTGTTTTTTATAAGTATGAAATTAAAGGCAATCTAAATCAACAATATAGAGCTGATTGATGAGTTATGATATATCCATACAATGGCATGTAATGAAATTATTTAAGATCAAGCTTTCTGAGTTAACCCGCCTCTGTGACCTTCCCAGCCAGAGCAGGAAGTTCTAAAATGATGTCTAGGACCTGGATATACAGGAAGAAGCCTGAGTTTGTATGTGCATATATGCAGGAATGAGACAAATGTTCAATTAATAATTATTCAAGTAAAAAGGAATCCTCTTTAAGAATATTAAACGGTATGCAATAGTAATATAATACTCAGAAAGGAGAAAAACACAAAAATTTCCATAGCTGAATCCCAACTTTGTTAAATAGATATTTATATGGAGGGATAGAAGAAAGAATGGAAGGGGGACTTCCCTGGTGGCACAGTGGTTAAGAATCCGCCTGCCAATGCAGGGGACGCGGGTTCGATCCCTGGTCCGGGAAGATCCCATATGCCGCGGAGCAACTAAGCCCATGCGCCACAACTACTGAGCCTGCACTCTAGAGCCCGTGAGCCACAACTACTGAAGCCCACGTGCCTAGAGCCCGTGCTCCACAACAAGAGAAGCCACGCAATGAAAAGCCCGCGCACCACAATGAAGAGTAGCCCCCGCTCGCAGCAACTAGAGAAAGCCCTTGCACAGCAATGAAGGCCTAACGCAGGCCCAGAAAATAATTAATTAATTAATTTAAAAGTAAATAAAATACTTTATAGAAAAAAGAAAAAAGACTGGAAGGATACACATGGCAGTGATAGTAGTGGTTATCTGGAGGGGTGATTACAGGTTGTTGGGATTTTTTTCGTCTTTACATATTTCTAAAATTTTCCACATTTCTCCATAAGCCCCTGTTACTTTTAAAAATTGTTGTAAAGCATGCATAAAATAAAATTTACCATTTTAACCATTTTTAAGTATGCAGTTCAGTGGCATTAAGCACATAAACACCATTGTGCAACCAGCACCACAATCCATCCACAGAACTTTTTTCACCTTGCAAAACTGAAGCTCTATCCCATCAAACAATTCCTTATTTCCTCCTCCCCCGCCCCTGGCAACCATCATTCTACTTTCTGTTTCTATGAGTTTGACTGTTTTAGAAATCACATATACATGGAATCATGCGGTATTTGTCTTGTTGTGACTGGCTTATTTCACTTAACATAATGTCCTCGAGGTTTCTCCATGTTGTAGCATGTGTCAGAATTTCCTGCCTTTTTAAGGCCGAACAATACTCCACTGTATAGATGGACACCACATTTTGTTTCTCTATTCATCCGTCGATGGACACTTGGGATGCTTCCACCTTTTAGCTGTTGTAAATTATGCGGCTGTGCCTCTGTTACTTTTATCATCAGAAAATAAATGCAAAAATATAACCAGGCCACCTCCACATGCACGGAACGCCCAGTCTAAGGTGGTAACTGACACTTCCGTGCCTCCACCCCCTTGAACCAAGGCTGAAAACTGTCTCCTACCCAGAACCAGGGCCTCTTCCTTCCCTCGATGCTCTCGCTTGTCCTCCCCAGACAGAGCGTCGATGATGGCCTGGAGCAGGTTGCAGACGGTCAGAGGCAGTTCTTCATTCTCCACGGCCATGAGGCTGCAGATTCGGTCTATCCGGACTGCGTGGAGAATCGCTGTGGCCTAGACGCCCCCAGCAAGGAGCACAGTCAGCTGGCTGCCCTCCCCTTCCAGCTGCCTTGCAGGTTAGGGAGTGGGTGATAGCTGCCCCGTGCAGTAGGGACAGAAGACCAGGCAGCCAATGCCTCATGGGACCCGTGGCCTGGGGAGTCCCTTGACGCAAGCCATGCCCCTTTCCAGAGGGGTAGAGCTGCTCCATCCAATACAGTGGCCACTCGCCACCGGGGAGGCATTGAACTCGTGTAATGCAGCGAGTTCACACTGAGATGCGCTTGTGAGGTAAAATGCACACTGGGTTTTGAAGAGTTAGTATGAAAAACTGTAAACTATCATAACCTTTGCATTCAGCTCTTCCACATAAACCACTTTCAAGAAACTTATCTTTGTTTAGTCAGACCCATTCCCAGCTCAAAGAAAAAATAAGAGGATCAATCTCTGTTGAATCTGGGGCCATACAACCAAGGTTGAGGGGAGACACTTTAGACGTTGTATCAGGGTCTATCCATGCCAGCCACGCCCTGCCCACAGGTCAATGCCAGGTCCTCAGACCGGCAGCTCTCCGTGCCATGAACCCTGCCCCTGCCCTCACCCTGGCTCGGTGGCCACTACACATGCCCGACAGGGTCCGTACTGCAGCCAACATCAGCTCAGGCCTCTTAGTGTCCAAAAGCTGCAGCAACAGGGCCACACCGTTGTTCTGGAAGATCCTCTCGGCCCCTGCTTCCTCACGGCTGAGGACAATGAGGTTGTTGGCCGCCTGAAGGAGGGAGGAAACAATGCAGGTCATGAGGGAAGTCTGGCTGCAGAGGCCTTGGCCATGAGCCAAGCACAGGGGCTGGTGCAAGGACTAGGTCTTCAAAACATCTTTATATTATTTTGCCCTATAATCCTACTCGTGGGAACATAGCCCAAGAATATAATTCAAAACAAGAAACAGAGTAACTTGCAATAAAGACCAACTGGATGAAATATATTGCAGCCATTAAAGTCATAAATGAAAAGACTCAGAAGAAGCTTGGAAAAAACATTGGTAAGCAGAAACAGAATCACAGGTTCACTCTGATTGCACTAAGGTAAAATAAACCTGTGTATATATACTTGTGGATAAGGACTTTAAAAAGGTAGGGAAATGTTAAATTAATTAAACAAGGAGGTGCCTAAGCGACTTCAGTGCCTAAGCGACTAAGTAAGCAAACCCAAACCACACTTGGCTGTACAGCAGAAATTAACACAACATTGCAAATCAACTATACTTCAATTTAAAAAAACACAAAACAAAGCAAAACCTAACCCTGTACTGCCTCAAGGTTAAGAAATCGAACCTTAAGGATGACCAATCACAAATAGCTAACGAGCCTTTCCCAAATAATGCAACTGATTCAGCTATAGCCAATCAAATAATTCTCATGTTTTGCTTCCACCTCTTTTCTATAAAAGTCTTTTTTCCTAGCTCCTGTCAGTGGAGTACCCCTAACCACTTCTGTTTTTGCGCTGCCCAATTTAAACTGATTTTGCTCAAATAAATTCTTAGAATTTTTATATGTCTCAGTTTATCTGCTAACAGAAGTGAAGTGATTTCACATGGGAAATTATTTTTCCGTTAGAAATGTTCTTCGAATATGGTTTTGGCATTGTTTGTTCGTTTATCTGTTTAGGGAAATCTGAAGTTGCAGGGGGTTCTCAGGAAGGTTGAAGGTTGTGGGCAGAGAGAGCACAAGATGGATTTGAAAGCCCTGGGTTTGAGTGCTGATTCTGCCACATGCTAGCCGTGTGACCTTGGGCAAGTCATAGCACCTCTCTGGGCCCCAGATTCCTGTCTGTAAAAACAGACAGTTGAGCTGGGTTTTCAAGTGTCTTCCCACCCTAAAGCCTTCCACCTTGAGGATATATATACAGTCATCCCTCAGTATCCGCAGGGGATTTCTCCCAGGACCCCCGCGGATAACAAAATCCACAGATGCTCAAGTCCCTTATATAAAATGGCATAGTACAGTCGGCCCTCCTTAACCACAGGCAACCAACTGAGGATCGAAATTCCTTAAAAGGCCCCAGATCTGGAGAGGAGGGCTTGAACAGGACCTGAGACCCTGGGGTTGGGCAAAGAACTCCTGAGCCAGGAAAAGGAGGAGGTAGACAAATAGGTAGGGAGGCTGATTAGAGAATTCCAGGCAAGCACGAGCTGAACCGTCACCGCTCTGTCAAGGGCTTCGTACTTCTCGAACCACTTTTATCTATAACGACTCAAGTCCTCATAAGAGTTTGCTATAAACGATAGCTGTATATTATATGGACTTATTGACCATTAAACTAACAAAAATTCCCCAGGCATTGTCTGCCAAGTTCTTATAAATATTCAGATATTCTTTTTTTTTCCTCTGAAGGACTAGAAACATTTTATTTTTAAATTTTTATTTAATTATTTATTTGGTTGCACCGGGTCTTAGTTGTGGCAGGGGGGGTTCCTTAGTTGGGGCTCACCGACTTATTAGTTGCGGCACATGGGCTCCTTAGTTGTGGCATGCGAACTCTTTTAGTTGTGGCACGCATGTGGGATCTAGTTCCCTGACCAGGGATTGAACCCAGGCACCCTGCGTTGGAAGCGCAGTCTTAACCACTGGACCACTAGGGAAGTCCCTAGAAACATTTTAAAAATGCAGCAAATTTGGCTAAGAGGATGGTATTCTGAATAAAGATTTTCATATTTCAGAATGACTTGTTGCAATGTTTTGAAATGGAATAAAACATTATTTTAATGTGTCATTGTTTCTCAGGGCCAAAAGTAGGGTGAGGCAAGAAAGACACCTTGGGTGCAAAATTTATGGGGCACCAAAAACCTCTGTAATCAAGATAAATGCGATGCATTTAATAAATTTAATAAATTTGTATGTAATATGTAAATAAGTTTAATAAATTTGTAAATGCAATGCATTTAATAAATTTGTATTTAATGCAATGTTTTAAAATATCAAAATCAGGGGCTTCCCTGGTGGCGCAGTGGTTGAGGGTCCGCCTGCCGATGCAGGGGACACGGGTTCATGCCCCAGTCCGGGAGGATCCCACATGCCGCGGAGCGGCTGGGCCCGTGAGCCATGGCCGCTGAGCCTGCGCGTCCGGAGCCTGTGCTCCGCAACGGGAGAGCCCACAACAGTGAGAGGCCCGTGTAACGCAAAAAAAAAAAAAAATCAATTTTGTTTACTTTCTCCAAGGAGCCTCCTCCCTGGCCTGCAACCTGTCGGCGGCGTTACCGCCCAGACACAGGAGCAGAGTCTGCAGCGGAAGTACAGTTACCTGGCAGGTCCCAAGAGCACCCGCTGCCGGCCCAGCACCCACCTTCTCCAGCTTATCAGCTTCACTGTTTCCGTCCAGGAGAATCTCAAACATATTCTGTACCCTCGAGTCTGTGGAGAACTGCACACGGAGCTGAGGAGAGAGGAGGGAGTGGGGAAGAAGGCAGGCAGGGGTCCCTGTCATTCCAGTCGGCATAAAGTTCATCTCAATTAATAGTTTCCTGTCTCCCTCCATCATTTATTCATTCAACAAACACTTACTGAACAACTACTACAAGTCAGACACTGTATAGAATGGAGAACAAAGTCAAGTCCTTGCCCCACAAAGCTGACAGTCTAGTTACATTTGCCATCCCATTTGGTCTTCACAAGTCTTGGAAGGCAAAGGATCATCACCCCAGTTTTGAAGTCTAGTAAACAATTAGCTATTAGACATTTTAATATGGGCTAAAGGGCTTCCCTGGTGGCGCAGTGGTTAAGAATCCTCCTGCCAATGCAGGGGACACGGAGTCAAGCCCTGGTCCGGGAAGATCCCACATGCCGCGGAGCAACTAAGCCCGTGCGCCACAACTACTGAGCCTGCGCTCTAGAGCCCGTGAGCCACAACTGCTGAAGCCCGTGCACCTAGAGCCCATGCTCCGCAGCAAGAGAAGCCACCGCAGTGAGAAGCCCGCGCACCACAGGGAAGAGTAGCCCCCACTCGCCGCAACTAGAGAAAGCCCGCGCGCAGCAACGAAGACCCAACGCAGCCAAAAATAAGTAAAATAAATTTAAAAATATATGTATGGGCTAAAACAGAAATATATCTTCAGGATCGGAAACCTGAAGCAGTTTCTAAGTACCTTTTCAAGCAAATTAAAACCGTTATTTTTGAATGTCTCATCCCTCACTCTCCCAACCCCAGTGCTCTGAAGCTTTCATGAAGTGACCGAACCAATCCATCGTCCCCCATCTTGCAAGCTCCGTCTGCACCTTTCACTGCTGTTTTCTGGTGGTCTACGGTGCCACCTATTTCCATCACTCCTTAGTCTGTATTTTTTTTTTTTTCCGGTATGCGGGCCTCTCACTGTTGTGGCCTCTCCCGTTGCGGAGCACAGGCTCCGGACACGCAGGCTCAGCAGCCATGGCTCACGGGCCCAGCCGCTCCGCGGCACGTGGGATCTTCCCGGACCGGGGCACGAACCCGTGTCCCCTGCATCGGCAGGCGGACTCTCAACTGCACCACCAGGGAAACCCCTTAGTCTGTATTTTGTCAGCCCTTGAGTCTGCACTCTGGACAGTACGACGTGGTCCCACCATGGGGCTGTCCCAGGCACAAAGAAGTTACTGTGTGTCTTGGAGCAAGGAGCTGCGTGATCAGTTACCTTCCCGCTCTTACAGTGGGGAAAGCAACACCCCAAGGGGTCCCTCAGAAAATTGGTAGCTAAGCCAGTACTAGGGTGCAGGATCCTCATCTCTGGTCCAAGTTCTCCCGACCCCACTCCACTTGCCTAGAAAAGATTCCCTGTTCCTACTGGTTCCTGGCTGTCCTCCATTCCCCAGCAATACCCTTCCCCCAGTTCCTAGGTTTCTCCTGCTGCCTTTGTCCTCCCAGAGAGGAAGATCATGGTGCAGACATACTGAGTTGCAATTTTTTAAAAAGCCTCCATCTGGAATTTAAAAGACTGTTGTTCTAGTCCTGGCTGGCTTGCACCCTCGAACAAGCATCACGGCATCTCTGATCACTCACCCAACGGTGTGGAGGTAGGCCAGCCCTGCCTGATGTCCTGTTCCCCTAACTGGTCCCTACTAGGAATGGGGAGAGGCAGCCAAGGCTTATGTGCAAGGGTCCGGCTCACCTTCTCCTGGATGCTGGTGTTGAGCCTCCTCAGCGTCTCCTGGAAGTTCTGGTTCTGTGGCTCCAGGGTGGCACAGCATTGCACATCCTTGAAGGCCTGGGCCAACTTCCCCAGGTGCTCCAGTGCCTGGCATCGCCGATACAGAGCCTTGATGTCCGAGGAGTTGATGTCGATGGCTAGCAAGGGGGACAGGCAAGGCCTCAGGGGGCCGAGCTACAGACCACCTTCCCCTCCCCCACTGCTGCCCCCAACTGCAGGGCTTCTGTGCCTTCCTTGGAGAGTATGCATCCGTGTACACTATCTGGTCCAAGGCTCCCCTTTGTTAGGGAGGCGGTAAGAATTACAGTCTCATGGTTGGAAGGGAGCTTAAGGGTCATCTTGTCTAATTCCTGACTCTCCAGTCTCGGCTCAGTGATCCCTGCCAAAGGCTCATCCAGCTGGTGCTTGCATACCTCTAGCAGTCCGGGAGCTCCTTCCTTCTCAAGGCAGACAGCTCCTTCGGAGAGCCCTTCCCTCCTCCCACCTGAAACATATCTTCCTGTAAGTTTGCCCTTTTGTCTTGAGTCTAGCCCTGGAACACGTGAGATGAAATCCAATCCTTCTTCCTCGTGACAGCCTTTAAGGTATCTGAAGGCAGCTCCCTGTCCCACCTGGGAGTTCCTTCTCTGAGCTAAGTATTGCCACTTCCCTGCTCTTCACAGGACGTGTTTCCAGTCGCCTTTCCAGCTGGGTCCCTCCCTTCTGAACTCACTCCAGACTATCTCTGTTTCTCCTTAAAAAAAGTGACCAAATCAAACCCCAACACAGACCTATGCAGAGGAGAATCTCCTTCATTCTGCATATTATAGCTCTAAAAATACAGCCAGGAGAAGTGTTCCCATTTTGATCGTGCTCTTAAGCCTAAGTTCTCTCAGAACTTGAGGCACTCCATGGCCAGCGTTGACGTATGTTTATTCCTCCTAGTGTCTGTGGAATGAAATAGTGCCTCCGTCTTCCCCTCAGGAAGCCCGGTCCCCACAGAGTGGACCAGGCTGATGCCCTGGTTATGGGAACCAGCCCTCTCCCCCCGCCATCCCATGGGAACATCTCCAAACTTCCAACAAACTGGCTGTGTCCTTACCGTGACAAAAGGATTTCTGGAAGCCACCTTCTAAGCAAAGAAGCTGCCCCAGCATATTTAACATGTAAAAATGTGACTTAGGGATGGCTTTTCTGAAGTTCTCCTTTCACATAAGGATGGTACATCTGAAGCCCCACCTACAATGCCCAGGATGGCGTCTATACAATCGGTCATCCCTGCGAGTGTTGAGAGCCTCTTGGACTAAACAGGGATGCAGAAGGGGAGGGAGGGAGGGCAAGGTCCGAGTGAGGGGGGCTCACCTCTCGAGGCATCTGAAGCCGCCTGAACATAGCTCTCCTGAGAAACGGGGAAGGAGGAAACTTGGTTAATGTGGGCCCGACACAGTGACAGCCAGAGAGGGTCCCCGAGGCGAGGAGAGAGGGCTCGCTGGCAGCTGCCACTGTCAGAGGCCAGGGGAGCGCCCCTCACTGGGCATGGAAAAGTGGACGAGCTTTGGCATCAGGCAAACTCGGGTCTGAACCCAGCTCTGCTGCTAACCACCTGGAGATCTTAGGGAAGTTACTGAGCCCTCCTCTGAGTCTTGAGTTTGTTATCTGCGATATGGGCATGGAAGCAGCAGCGACCTCCCGGTCTGCGGTTGAAATGGCACGAAATAACCTATGAAAAGCCCCTGTCATGATGCCACTTCCCATGAGGCTGCTTCCCGCGGGATGAGAACTAGCTCCATGGATGAATTTCTGTCTCCCAGAGGAGTGGGTCAGGCAATGGGTACCAGAAAGCAGTGGGAGGCGCCCTTCTCCAACCTGAGGGGTCCAGTGAGAGGGCTGGGATGATAGGCGTGCCCGTCAGGAGGAGGGGGCCGCCTCCACACCCCTGCTTCCCAGCCCTGGCCCTCAGCTCCCTGCCCCGCTTCATCCCAGACCGTTTTCAGGCCACAGGCTGCCCGGTTCCGATAGAGCGTGGCCAGGAGGGCCTTATCCTTGGTCAGCTTCAGGGCTTGGCTATAGCTCCTCGCTGCGGCCTTGTAGTCCTGGCGCTGGAAATGCCCGTTGCCTTCCTCCTTCAGCTGCACTGCTTCTGCCTCGGCCATCTGCGGGGACAGGATGAGCTCCGTCTGGCCGGCCCCTCCCTCCAGACCCGGGGCTGGGTTCCTGGCCTGAGGTCTGGAGCACCAGGTGCCCCATCGACCAGGAGGGGAGGGGAGGATGCTGCCTGCAACGGGCCCACCCGGAGTGCCCGCGAATCCTTTGCCCAGAAGGACATCACAGCATTTGCTCGGAGCGTGGCCCGAGTCGAGAGGGGGTCTCAGCGACCCTGTTCCTAGGGAGTTCTGCTCAATAGTATATAACAACCTAAATGGGAAAAGAATCTGAAAAAAGAATAGATCCATGTATATGCAGAACTGAATCACTTTGCTGTACACCTGAAGCTAAGGCAACATTGTTAACCAATTCTACTCCAATATAAAATTAAAAAAACAAATTCCCTCTTCCTCCCTCTCTCTCCCTCCCAGCTAGACACACCAAGGGCCTGAGTTCTCACTGCAGGCCTGAACCTTTCTGGGTCCCCCTTCTCCCTCCCCAGTCCAAGGAACTCTCCAGGCCAGCTCACCTCACTTTCTCACAAGGACAGTGTTCTCGGTCTGTGCTCCCCGGGGTGCTGCTCCCGTGTGTGTGTGTGTGTGTGTGTGTGTGTGTGTGTGTGTGTGTGTGTGTGTGTGTGTGTGTGTGTGTGTGTGTGTGTGAACCCCCAGCCAGCGTCCGCCTGCCCCTCCTAGCCCCACCCCAGGAGACTTTATCAGCCCTGCTAGTGGCTCCAGACCATATTTGGCCACAGGGGCAGGTGCCCCTGGAGTCTGTCACTGATACTCAGGGCCCTCCCCCTCCCCAGACTGGACAGTCATGACCACGTGGAGGTTCTGACTAACTCCTGCCCCAGTACCCCACTCAGGGGCGGTCCTGGGGACTCAGGCACTCATACCCCAAAGAGTGAGAGAAAGATCCAGAGGGACGGGAACCCCCCAGCACCCCCTCCCTCCCTCGGCACGGCTCTAATGCCGCTTGTCCACCTCCATCCCAGATAAACAGCCTCCTCTCCCCTCCCCCACCACTGTTATTTTGGGAGCAGAGTGACAGCTGAGGGGCTGGCAGACTTGGACACACACAGCAGCTGCCCAGGTCCCAGGCCAACTGGAGACATCCAGAAATGCCCTTCTGGAGGGAGGAGGGAAGACGAAGGAGGAATGTTCCTTCCCCTCTTCCCCTTGGCCACAACTCCCCTACCCCTTCCACCTGTTGAAAATGTCCTCGCTTTTCAGAGAGACCCATGGACTTGCTGTCTCACTTTGGTGGAAGTGGGTTGTTTCTTTGTTCCACTCTGCACATCTTCTGTGGTTCCTCCCCGTCTGTATGGAGTGGCTATATTCAGCCTCTCTCTCCCATCAGACTGGGAGCTCCCAGAGGACGGGCTCTGTTCATCCCCCACCAGAGTGAAGTCTTCTCCCACAGCAAGAGCTGGGGCAACCTGGGAATTCCCTGAGACCAAGAACTGTGCCCCCTAACTGACTGGGACTTGCGGAGTCCCCCTCAGCAGAAGGGGGTCTTCGTGGGACAAGAGCTATGTATTCACTAAAAACTGTGAATCAGGGACTTCCCTGGTAGTCCAGTGGTTAAGGCTCCGTGCTCCCACTGCAGGGGGCATGGGTTTGATCCCTGTTCGGGGAACTAAGGTCCTGCATGCTGCTCCACGTGGCCAAAAAACAAAAACAAACAAACAAAAACCCCCAAACTGTGAATCACTATGTTGTGCACCTGAAACTTATGTAATATTGTAAATCAACTATACCTCAATGTTAAAATTTTAATTAAATTGAAAATTTTTAATTAAAAAAAAAAACTATGTATTCATCACCAGAGAGGGTCTCCCCTGGGGCAGGAATTGTTTCTCCTCATCCGACTGAGGGCTCCTAAGAGAAATTTATGAGGTTGTCCCTACTTGGATTCAGAATTCTCCCGCATTTCTGTGTCTCTGAGCCTGAGCTGTGGGCACCCTCCCAGAGGGCAAGGATAGCATCTCATGCAGTTTGTTTTCCCCTGGCACAGAGCCTGGAAGAATCAGTGCCCAATGCATGTTCCTAAATGAATGAATGAATGAATGAATGAAGGCTTTGTGCTGATGCTTTGCTTCACTTACTACCATTCTGTCATCCTCTCCCCTATATCTTCAAACTGAGAAAGATACTGCAGGAAAAAAAGCCTAGGTGGGATCACTCACACTAGATTCTGCTCTTAGCTCTGTGACCTTGAAAACACAGCTCTGTGACTTTGGACAAGTTCTACTGCTCTGCTGGACACAAGATCCAGCCCTGATATATGTTTGTTGACCGAATAAACGAATGAATGGATGGGTGAATTCCCTGCCCCCAACCCCGGGGCTCCTTTGTGGGCGGCTCTCTGTAGCAGTGATATAATATGGTAAAGGATCCTGCCATTGGCAGAGAGAGATCCAAGGGACCCTAGATTCAAATCCTGATTCAGTAATTCATTCCACAAGCATTTCTTAAGCATTTGCTATGTGCCAGAAACTGCGAATGATTATGGAAGCAGAGAACATTCATGGGGGTAAGGATTTGTGTCTATTTTGTTCACTTACATATCCCAAGTGTCTGCAACAGTGCGTGGTATGTCGTAGGTGGTCAATAATATTTGTTGAATGAATGGATGAAAGACTTCCATGGATCTGTGATTTCTGAAGAATACCAAGGTGTTTTGAAATCAGGAAACATGACATTGTTTCAGAGAAGGTTTCCCTGAATAAATGATTGAATGAGTTAATGTACATAGAGCTCCTAGAACAGTGTCTGACAGAGACCTTTGTTAAATGATTGAATGGATATTTAAGGCAAGACCTGAAGAATGAGGAACTGTTCCTGAATGTATTCATCAGCTCAGGCTGCCATAGCAAAATACCACAACTGGGTGGCTTAAACAACAAAAATTTTTTATTCTCACAATGCTGGTGGCTAGAAGCCTAAGATCAAGGTGCCATCATTAGGGTTGGTTTCTGGTGAAACTTCACTTCCTGGCTTGTAGACAGCCACCTTCTGCGGTGTATTCACGCAGCCTCCTCCCTGTGTGAGAGCAAAGAGAGGTGTGGGACGGCAGGGGGAGAGCACGCGCGAGCTGTTGTTTCTCCTCTTCTTATAAGGACACCAGTCCTATCAAATTTGGATACCATCTTTATGACCTCAACGTAACCTTTATTACATCCTTATAGAGTCTATCTCCAAATACAGTCACACTGGGGGTTAGGGCTTCAACAAAGGAATTGGGGGTGTGTGTGCACAGGTCTGTATCAGTTCCAGAAAACAGCATGGGCAAAAGCACTTGGAAGATCTAAGAAATAGCCAGAAAGATTTGATCTTAAAGTGAGAGGAGTGGCTGGAGAGGTAAGGCTGAGTGGACCATTATAAGGAGTCTGATTTTTTCCTGCCTGTAATGGGAGCCATTGTAGGGTTTTAGGACAGAAAGTAACAGACCAGAGTTTTGGTTTGAAACGTCACTCTGGTTGCTGTGTGGAGAACACACAGGAGGAGGCAGGGTAGAGACAGGGAGGCAAGTGAAGAGGCTATTGTAGGGACCACGGTTGACTCAGAGCAGAGTGTGACAGTGGAGGTGGAGAGAACAGATTCTAGATAGGTTCATGAGGCAGCATTGGCAGAGCCTGAGACTCCCGGGATGCAGTGGGGAGAGAGAGCAAGACAGCGAGAAAGAGAGAGAAAGAGAAAGAGAGAGAGAGGGAGAGGAGCTGACAGGAAGATCCCAGGTTTCTGGTAAGAGCGCTCCTGGTCCGACTCTGCTTTAGTTCCTCATCTGTAACATGGGGTGAAAAGAGTTGTGAGGATTAAATGAGTTACATATGTAAAGCACTTAGAACAATGCCTGATACATTGCTATCGTTATCATTATCATTATTGTTATTGCTCTACACTGTTGAAAATGTAAGAATTTTTTGCTTCTGTACGCATCAAGTATTATTAATTTATTTGATCCATTTATTTGAGGCCAGGCGCGGCGCGACACTTCCCCTCCGCAACACCAGAGGGCGATGTGGCGGATTGCAGCACCGCTGGACCACCGGGGCGGCGCTCCGTCCCGCCGGAGCTTTCCCCTCCACGTGGGGACGCAGGATGGCGGCGGTGGCGGCGGTGGTGGCGGTGGGTGGGCCTGTGTGGGGGCGGGGGCGCCGCGGCTGGGCGCTCGGGCCGGGGTCCCCGAGGCCGGAGGGAGGCGGAAGTGGGGGCCCTTCGGTCCGGGCGGCGTGCATGACGCCCGCCGCGCTTGTCCGCACAGGACGAGGCGGCGACGCGCGACGTGCAGCGACTGCTAGTGCAGTTCCAGGATGAGGGCGGGCAGCTGCTGGGCTCCCCGTTCGACGTGCCCGTGGACATCACCCCGGACAAGCTGCAGCTCGTGTGCAACGCGCTGCTGGCCCAGGTGAGCGGCGGGCCTGGCGGCCCCGCGTCTTCTCCGCCGGGCGGAGGGCGGGCGGCGCTGCCCTGGTCGGGGACGCAGGGGATCAGGAGACCGAAGGTCTCGGGTACATCCCCACTCTCCCACAGGGGTGATAACATCCCGGCGGTGCCATCTGCCTTGGGGCGGGTCGGAAGATGTGATCAGCGTGAGAGCGCTTTACGCGCCCACCATCGGGAGTTCACCCGTGGAGAGAGACCGCGTTTTGAACGCATTGGGTGCATCGTAACAATGATTCCTTGTCACAGCTCCTCATTATATTCCCATTGTTATTAATATCCCCATTTTACAGTGCTCCTGTAAAACTGACCATTCAGTTATTTGTATGGCGTTGCGCAGTAGGTGGTAGATTGGGAGTTGGAAGCCAAGTGTCAGATTCAAAACTCATGCTCTCCTAAGCCGGTGTTTATCAGATGCTGCCGTCTATTGAAGAGTGGGAGGCTGTTTAAAAATGCAATACCTGGACCCCACCCAAGACTTACCACACCAGACCGTGGGGTGAAGCAGAGGGTCTACCTTTTTCAGTCAGCTTTTTGGATGCTTCTTACACATTACGCAGCATGGTCTGGTGGTTTAGAAAACGCTGCATAATGCTATATGCTAACCCTAATCCTGGACTTTAGTTTTCTTTCTGAAGAACCTGAATTAGGCATTAGCAATAGGACGTTGCGTTAATCACTTAGTTGCTCTGAGCCTCAGTTTTTTTCATCTATCAATATTAATGCCTCCTTCCCAGGGTGGTTGTGAGATTCAGATATAGAATTTTGAAGTGGTGTGTAAGTGTCTTGCAGTCGCTCTTCAAGGATTAAAAACGTCTTGCTGAATGGGGAATGATGGGGGAAACCCAAGCAGGGTGGTTTGAAAAGTAGGAAGCGTTGCCTGCCCACAGCTCACGGAGGGTGGGGGTCCCTGGTGGAGGTGGCCTTGCCCATCCTTTGATGGGGGGGGGGTTCTCTTTTCTGTTGTCCTCCAGGAGGATCCCCTGCCGCTGGCTTTCTATGTCCATGATGCCGAGATCATCTCGTCCCTGGGGAGGACACTGGAGTCACAGGCGGTGGAGACAGAGAAGGTCCTTGACATCGTCTACCAGCCCCAGGCTATCTTCAGGGTTCGCGCTGTGACCCGCTGCACCAGCTCCTTGGAGGGTCACAGCGAGGCAGTCATTTCTGTGGCCTTTAGCCCTACAGGAAAGTAAGGACAGCTGCAGAGTCATTGAGGAGAGTGTGGGTGCAGCTGCTGGCGGGGGTGGGGGGACTCCCAAGTTATGCTCAATGGGGCCTCTGGATGCCCACCCTAGACCCAAGCTCTGGACTCAGGTTGCAAGTAAGGGACTTCCCCGGTGGAGTTTGGTCCCCAAAGGTCAAGGACACCTGCCTTGGCAGAGCCCTTCCTGGACTTGACCTCAGGAGGTCTGAGCTGCAAACTCTCCTCTCTCCCTTTCTAGCCATGTGACCTGGGCAAGTCATTTAACCTCTCTCTGAGTTAGTTGTTCACCTGAGAAATAGGGTTTATTTGATTCTCACAATCCTATGAAGATAGTAAGAAGCTTTAAATCTGGTTATGACTGTGGCCATTCCTTTTAAGAAGGACAAGGAGAGAAATGGCCTCCTGGGGTCTTCTCCCAGATGGCATCGGTGTTACATTTCTCCTTCTCAGAAGAGAAAATTCCAGTCCCAGATTCTGTTGCCAGAAGATGATTGACTAGGCAGCAGGAATGTACGTGTGCAGTGTTTCCGGTGTGCCCCACCCCTTGTCCTCACTGCAGAGGTCAGGTGGCCTCTCTTCTTCCCCAGGTACCTGGCCAGTGGCTCTGGAGACACTACTGTGCGCTTCTGGGATCTCAGCACTGAGACACCACATTTCACGTGCCAGGGTCAGTACCCAGTTACCCACTCAGGGGGTTTTAATGCAGTGGCGGGTGGCTGATTGACTCAGCTCTTTAGTTCCTGAGGAGGAGAGGAGGCCCAGAGCACATTCCAGCCCCTTGACATCCAGTTAGTGGCTGCCTGTTGCTAGGTAGAGACCTTACCCTTGAGCCCCGCCAGCCACTTACAAACAAGCAGAGCCTGGACGGAAGAGTCAGCGTGGGGTTGTGGGCAGGGGCTAACTGCCTGGTAGCAAGGAGAGCCAGGCTTAAATCCAGTCTCTGCCCTAGTGGTTCTCAAACTTGAACGTGCATCAGAATCACCTGGAGGGCTTGTTAAAATATAGATTTCTGGGTCCCACCCCCAGAATTTTGTCTCCTTAGGTCTGGGGTGTGACCTGAAATTTGCGTTTCAAGTTCCCAGGCATTGCTGATGCTGCCGGCCTGGGGACCTCACAGTAGCTGGGTGATCTTGTAGGTAGGCCTTGCTTCCTTTCTAAGCTTTGGTTTTCTCATCTGGAGAATGGGGATGATACTTCTTGCTTTGCCCCATACTCTAGAGCTGTCACGAGAACTGTAGGACTGATGTGTGTGAAAGAACTTTATATCCTTATGTAGCACATAAGGAACTACTAGAAAGTGGCAGTGTTATCTGTGCGGCGAGATGCACGGCCCTAGCACTTGGGAAGGATTCTGCCTTTGCCTAGGAAGCCTCATCTCTTCTGTTCGATCGTTCAGTCATTCAGCAGCTAGCTAAGGAGTTTCTGCAGCGTGCCAGGCATTGCTAGGCAACGGGGATAAAGAAAGGTGTGGTCCCCCTTTCTCCCCCACTGCTTTCTTAGGACACAGACACTGGGTCCTTAGCATATCCTGGTCCCCAGACGGCAAGAAGCTGGCTTCAGGCTGCAAGAATGGCCAGGTAGATGGGGGTCAGGGTAATTAGGCAGGGATTCTGGGGCTCCCTTCCTGCGAGATGGGTCAGAATCAGGTTCTGGGGTCTTCGGGGAGGGGTGAGCGGGGGCGATGGGCGGTGGACACTTGGTGGGACCAGGGGAAGGGTGGGGAGGGTTATTTTCGATGAGCTGCTGTCCTTCAGGTTCTCCTGTGGGACCCAAGCACAGGGAAGCAAGTGGGCAGGACCCTTGCCGGCCACAGCAAGTGGATCACAGCCCTGAGCTGGGAGCCCCTCCATGCGTGAGTGACACTGACAGCTGGGTGAATGAGGAGCCAGGGCTTCAAAGCCGTAGCCCTCCCCTGCTTGGAGGAGTCTTATGTGAGGGGACGGGGTAGGCAGTGTGACCGCCAGTGACAGCGTGGCAGGCAGTGGGGAAGGTCTTCGGCACCTGTGTTGCGCGGGCGGGGCGGGGGGAGGGCGGTGGTGCTCATCACGGGGCCTGAGAGCCACCTTGCAGCGCAGCCAGATCTTGGGGTCAGGAAGCTGTCGAGACATTATCCCTGGTCTTAGCGCTGGGGATCGGGAGGCAGTGTTGGAAGACAGGCATCGCCAGGTCAGAAGTGAGGACACGTCTCCCTTTCTTCCCAGCAACCCCGAGTGCCGCTACGTGGCCAGCAGCTCCAAGGACGGCAGCGTGCGTGTCTGGGACACGGCTGCGGGCCGCTGTGAGCGCATCCTCACTGGGCACACACAGTCAGTCACCTGTCTCCGGTGGGGAGGGGACGGGCTTCTCTACTCCGCCTCCCAGGACCGCACCATCAAAGTCTGGAGGGCTCATGATGTAAGAGCTAGGAGAGGCCCGGAACCAGCCTGGGGAAATCTTGGTCCAGGGAGGTTGACCACTGTTTCCTGGGTGGTTGGGGAAGTGCTTCGGGAATGGGGGTCTTATTATAGCAGAGGTTCCAGGACCCCTTAGCACGGCCAGGCTCTGGAAATTTCCTGCTGTAGGAAGCCTATTTAGGTTTATCGAACCTGCCGTATCCCAAACTTATTTGACCAGAGCCCTTTTCTGTGACATTTCCCTTCTGTGAAACATATTTCCAGAAACAGTGCTCTGGGCTGGTACCCTTATTTTACAGATGAGGAGAGACTTGAGTCCAGAGGGGTGATTTGATTCAGATCACAGTGAATGAGGGCCCTACTTCTGAGTCCCACAGTGCCCATCTTCTGGGGCTGATCTGGGGGTGCATGTTCCCAGGGGCGGAGACTGCTCTGTGTGTGTCTGACCTGTCTCCCTTCGCCCTAGGGTGTGCTGTGCCGGACTCTGCAAGGCCATGGCCACTGGGTGAACACCATGGCCCTCAGCACCGACTATGCCCTGCGCACGGGGGCCTTTGACCCAGCTGAGGCCTCAGTTAACGCCCAGGATCTCCGAGGGTCCTGTGAGTGAGCGGGGGTGGGGAGAAGGAGCCAGTTCTCAAGGTTAACATGCGAGAGGCGGACCTAGGCTGGCGGGGCGGGTACTTGCTCTTTGTGTTGGATTTTCTCATCAGCCTTGTTCCTTCTCTCCTTCGATACCTGGACACAGTGCAGGAGTTAAAGGAGAGAGCTCTGAGCCGCTACGGCCTCGTGCGGGTGAGTATCTGCCAGCACTGCCAGCTCTGTGCGCTCCTCCTCGTCCCCAAAACACTGCAGACGCTCAGGCCCTTCTCCCTTGTAGCCCCAGCTCAGACGTACCTTTTCTGGAAAGTTCTTCCTGATAATCCTAGTTTACAATCCTAAAAACCATAATGTGCTGGGGATCATTTTATTTCATTTTGTTTTGTTTGTTCATCTGTTTGTTTGCAATCCTCAGGTACCTCTCTTTTTTATTTTATTTGGTTTCAGTAACACATTCACATGGTCTAAGGTTCAAGGAAAACAAAAAGGGGAATTCCCTGGTGGTCCAGTGGTTAGGACTCGGCACTCTCACTGCCAAGGGCCCGGGGTTCGATCCCTGGTCGGGGAAGTAAGGTCCTGCATGCTGCACGGCATGGCCCAAAAAATAAAAAAAATTTTTTTAAATGCAGAGAACACAAAGCAGTAGGGGCCATTTTAGGTGGTGGAAAGTCTCTCCTCTCTGTTGCACCTTCATCCGTGCCTTCTGGAAGCATCCAGTGCTACCAGTGTCTCGTGTCTCCTTCCAGAGGCGTCATATATACACATACACATATACGTGTACACTACACACAGTACGGATATACACGCGTATACAAGCCCACATGTAAAATCCTTCCCCTTTTTAGCACACCACTCTGTACCTTGCTTCTTCTTGTAATTATACGTCATAGAAATGGTCCCGTCCCGTGTGCAGGAAGTCTCCCTTTGGGGGAAGTAACCAGCCTCCTTTCTCCAGTCCTGGACTCCGTGCTGGTGTTGAGCAGTCAGTGGTGTGTTCGCTGCCGAGGTCAGGCTCTCCTCTCTGAGACCAGGTGCGCTTTGTGCCTCCCCAGGGCCGGGGCCCAGAGAGGCTGGTGTCTGGCTCCGACGACTTCACACTGTTCCTGTGGTCCCCGGCGGAGGACAAGAAGCCCCTGGCACGGATGACGGGGCACCAGGCCCTCGTCAACCAGGTGGTCTTCTCCGCGGACTCGCGCGTCATCGCCAGCGCCTCCTTTGACAAGTCCATCAAGCTGTGGGATGGCAGGACGGGCAAGTGAGTGGCGGGCGTGGGGAGGGGAGGAGCGTCGCTCTCTTCCTCCGGAGGGAGCTTGGCCCTGGCAAGTGTTTGGATTTTCTGAGCTTCTCGTTTCCTCTTCTGAATGTGCAGACCCCCTACCTCTCTGCTTTGTTACAGGGATTAAATGAGGTGGTCCGTTTAGCACCATCACTAAGTGGGCGCTGAAAATGCTAGCTTCTTTCATATCTAGGGAGGAAATGATGTTAAAGCTGGCCAAGGGAATTGCCTGGCGGTCCAGTGGTTAGGATTCTGTGCTCTCACTGCCAGGGATGCGATCCCTGGTCGGGGAGCTAAGATCCTGGAAGCCGTACGGCATGGCCAAAAAAAAAAAAAAAAAAAAAAAAAAAGGCTGGCCAAGGGCCGGGGATGCAGCACAAGTGTGGGTTTGTGGTCCAGTGTTTATCTGGCCCTCCTCAGAGTGAGGCAGTGCATCACCTGGGAGCTTGATGGAAATGCAGAACCTTGGGCCCCATCCCAGACCTTGGGGATCAGATGACCTGCATTTCAAGGTCACCTTTCAAGTCTGAGAAGCACTGCTATGACGAGGCACAGTGCCCTTGCAGTTAGTTAGGAGGAGAGGCAGAGGCATGGGCGAGAAAAGGAGCAAGGAAACCCTTGTTGAGGCCGAAGGGGCACCTATGTGTCAGTCTCTGTGTATTTTCACACCACAGCCCTGTGAAATAGATCATTCAGTTTCTTTTGCTTTTTTTTTTTTTTTTTTTTTTCTGGCTGTGTTGGGTCTTCGTTGCTGCACACGGGCTTTCTCTAGTTGTGGCGAGCAGGGGCTACTCTTGGTTGCGGTGCGCAGGCTTCTGGTTGCAGTGGCTTCTCGTGTTGCGGAGCACGGGCTGTAGGCGCGTGGGCTTCAGTAGTTGTGGCTCACGGGCTCAGTAGTTGTGGCTCGCAGGCTCTAGAGCGCAGTCTCAGTAGTTGTGGCGCACGGGCTTAGTTGCTCCGCGGCATGTGGGATCTTCCCGAACCAGGGCTCGAACTTGTGTCCCCTGCATCGGCAGGCGGATTCTTAACCACTGCGCCGCCAGGGAAGCCCTGGTTTCTTTTTAAGGTAAGGAAACTGAGTCTCAGAGAGGCCCAACGACTTGCACCAGCAGACACAGCCAGTCTGTCCCGACCAGGTTCCAGGTGGGCCTGGCCCACTGTTTCTCCATGCCACCTGTCAGCAGGCACCTGTCCTGGTGGTTGGGGGAGGGTGGTGTCGTGCAGATGGGCTAAGCAGACGGCTGCATTGGATTCCGAGGCTTGCAAAGTTGAGCAGGTATGGAGGCCTGGCAAGAAGCATTCTAGAAGCAACTCGTTTGGAGAAGTTTTCCAGCATCGTAATGACCGGTAAAGATTAAATTGGTCTGGGGTGGGGACCAGACAGTGAGATTTTGTAAAAGTTCCCAGGTAAACCTGACACGCAGCCAAGGTTGAGAACCACCGCTGTGGGCATAGAGGACCCTTCAGGCGTGTTTGAAGATCGCATATCCATCCTCATCTTCCTTCCCCTGGCCCAGGTACCTGGCCTCGCTGCGTGGCCACGTGGCTGCCGTGTACCAGGTTGCGTGGTCGGCCGACAGCCGGCTCTTGGTCAGTGGCAGCGGTGACAGCACGCTGAAGGTGTGGGATGTGAAGGCCCAGAAGCTGGCCGCAGACCTGCCAGGCCACGCGGATGAGGTGCGGCCGACCCTCGTGGGCAAGTGGTTGAGAGGGAGTTGAAGCCTGGCCCCCCTCCCCCACCCTCCTCACTCCGCCACCGTCCCCCTCCCCCTCCCCCCTTCAGGTATACGCTGTCGACTGGAGTCCAGATGGCCAGAGAGTGGCAAGTGGCGGAAAGGACAAATGCCTCCGGATGTGAGTTTGGGGGAGGTGGCGGCTCTCCTGCCCTTGGTGACCGTCCCCTGTGGTGTAGAGTTCTAAGGGCTCTCCGGGGCCCACACCGTCCCCGAGACGGTAGCCTCCGGCGGGAGGCGGTAGTTCTTAGCACGCTGGACTTTGGAGTCCTGGGACCTAGGTCAAGTCCTTGTTCTGCCTTTCAGTGTGCCGTCGTGGAGAGCTTGGTTCCCCGGTCTCCTGGGACTTACCCGGAGACGGGAGGATCAAAGATAGGTGAATACACTTTGGAACCTGAGGGTTGTGTACTTGTAAAGGATTGCCACTGTTCGTCATCGGACAGCCTTGGTGGGCATCGCAGGGGCCAGGCCCCTGGATGAGGTCCTGGCCGAGGCAGTGGCGGGCACCTGGCCTAAGTGCCGGTGGCTGGAGCAGGGACAGTAGCCAGGGCGGGGGTAGTAGACCGGGGTGGGGGGGACCACAAGCTCTCCCCCTGGTGGGCTCCTGGGATTGTACGGCGCCTCCCTCTCCCGAGGTGGCATCCGCATCCTGCTCCATCCCTCTCTCCACAGATGGAGGAGGTGAGAAATCCCAAGGATCCCCACCTAGACTCAGCCTCTGCCAGCTGCCTGCCCTGATGGAGACCAAAGGCCGGGGTGATGACCTTGAGAATGAGCGTGGCCTGCTGTCCTCGGACAGACCCCAGTAGCGTCCCTCCCCAGAGCAGGAGGTTGAAGGTCGCGGGAGGTTATCACTGAGCTCCACCCTTGGCCGTCACTTGGTAGCTCGCTGGTGCCAGCACGGGGCGGGGCGGGGTGGGGGGGAGCGATGACCGGCCCTCACTGCTGCCCTTGCCTCCTTTCCTGAATGCCGTCTCTTTAGGGTCAGACCGCAGATTCTGTGACCAAATAAATAACTTATATTTTGAAGGTTTGGTTATGATTTCTTGTCCCAGGTTCTCGGGGCTTTACTGAGGATTATGCTAAGTCAGCTTGTCTAGCCCCTCCCTCTGGGCTACACCAAAACCATGCTGGTCAGGAGGTTGCCTTTCCTCTATTCCCACCGTGCCTACGAGGGAGAGGCCAGCTGAGGCTGGGGAGATGGGCTGAAGCCCGTATGTTAGTGGCCAGAGGATGATGTAAGGCTGTGTTGTCCATTCCGCTGGCACCAGCCACATGAAGATGTTTGCATTAACTAGAATTGGGGCCATTTAGAAATGCAGGTGTCACACCAGCTCAGGGCTACTTACTGATTTGGACAGCACAGATAGAGGACTTTGACCATCACAAGGACTTGTGCTGCTCTGGGGTGCTTTCCTCGGCCTCAGACAGCCCCACTGGGCTCTCGCAGCACAGAGAGGAAGGCGGCGGCTGCCCCGGAGGGTTCCCTCTAACAGGCCATGCAGTGG
The DNA here is from genome assembly GCF_964165515.1 of Mesoplodon bidens. Taxonomy (NCBI): domain Eukaryota; kingdom Metazoa; phylum Chordata; class Mammalia; order Artiodactyla; family Ziphiidae; genus Mesoplodon; species Mesoplodon bidens. The sequence continues at coordinate 10,155,731 of NC_138179.1, forward strand.
TGGGAGCTCTGGAGGAAGCGGGGGTGGTGTAATGGGGAGGATGGTTCTCTGCCCCGTGAAGACTCACACAGTGACGGGAATCCCCACCAGGACATCCTCAAACCTTTGGCCAAGATCTTGCCCTCCGTGCGTCTCGCGTCCACTTTGTCTTCCAATACGAAGGTGCATCTACTCAGGTTGACTTCCAAACCATCCTTGTATGGACCGCTCGGGGCCACAGCACTTCTGACATCTTGTTCCTTCTCACCCTCCCCCGCCCCATCTGTGCTGTTACATGGTCGCCTGGCTGTGGTTCTTGGCTTCCACCTGGCCCGTCTCTGCAGGGGGACTGCGTGAGGGGCCGAGGGAGGCAGCGGGGGCGGAGGTCCTACTCGGTGCCAGGCACTGTTCTGCTGCGCTCTCACGGGACCCTCACAGTAACCCTGCAGCCGGACCGGGAAGGGTCAGACCACATCCCCACGTTTTTTTTTTTTTTTTTTTTTTTTTTTAATTTATGGCTGTGTTGGGTCTTCGTTTCTGTGCGAGGGCTTTCTCTAGTTGTGGCAAGTGGGGGCCACTCCTCATCGCGGTGCGCGGGCCTCTCACTATCGCGGCCTCTCTTGTTGCGGAGCACAGGCTCCAGACGCGCAGGCTCAGTAATTGTGGCTCATGGGGCCAGCTGCTCCGTGGCATGTGGGATCTTCCCAGACCAGGGCTCGAACCCGTGTGTCCGGCATTGGCAGGCGGACGCTCAACCACTGCGCCACCAGGGAAGCCCATCCCCACGTTTTTGATGAGGAAATTGAGCCCGAGAAGCTTAAATGGTTGGCCTGTACCCTCACATCCAGGAAGAGACAGAATTAAGTCAGACCCTCCCCCCAAAGCTTGTGCACTTTGCATCATGTCCCCCAGAGCTCAAGTCTGAGGCTGACTGTGTGGGCTGTCGCTACCTCTGCCCAACAGTGCTCCTTTTCCCGGTGTGTGTTTTGATCTTTGAGGACCATCTCCCCCTCCCATGGGGAAGGGGTGATGTTACCACCTCATTGCCCCATCCCCTGACCCACCTGGACTCTTGGTCCTGGCAGAAGCCAGGAGGGTGGGTGGCAACGGCCCAGCTGAGGCTGTCGGCGGCATGAAACAGAATTCCAAGGTGCTGGGTGACGTGCAGGTTTTAATGAGGGACATGGACCAGCGCAGATCTGGGGAAGGAAGCCTAGCAGCTATGGGCAGTGGAGGCTGATCTGACCTGGCCTGGCCTGCGGTGTCTCCAGGTGAATGAAGCTCCCATCTGGCCTCGGCCCCAGGCCCAGGGCCAGCAGGGTGATCAGCGGTTCCCTGGCTTGATGCTGCTGGTACATTTCATGGTTCCGGTTCCTAAGGGCCCTGGTCCGAAGCTGAAAGTAGTTAAGGGGCTTCCTGGGGACCTCCCCCTTAGTAGGGAAAGAGGTGTTCCAGATCTTCTAGCCTCCGCATGTCCTCCAACCCCATGGACACGGTTTTCCTCTGGGGTTTTTTGCGCCGCACAGTGATCTGGATAGGATTGTTCTTGGGGAAGCTGCTCAAGTCTGTAGCATCCGTTGCAAACTGAAATAAACCAACCAACGTCCTCAGAACTCCTGACCCTGAGCTCACCTCTTCGACTCTGCCACCCCCTCGTTTGTCTGCTAAATGGGGTCTCCACAGCCTTACCAACCTACTCATTGACACCAGGAACAGGAACAAAGAGGCCTGATTCAAATCTGTGCCTCCCCGGGTGTGTGCTGTCTTTACTGGGGCCTCTCCTGCCCACCCCCAGGCTGTTCCCTTCTTTGTCCCGCTTTAGCCTCTTCCCTCTCTTACCCTCAATGCCCTTGACTTCCTGACCCACTCACAATTATTGATACTAAGTTGAAGAATCCAGAAGCCAATGGCTTTGGGAGACTTGTTAGAGATGAATGAAAAGATCAATTTGCATTCCCAGTGGGCCCCAAAGTGGCTGAACCCTGAACCCTCCCAGAGGAGAGTGGCCTGGAATTGAGGCTTATTTTCCCAGGGAGAAGGAAAGCCAGCAGGAGGACGAGTCGTGGGGGTATAGGGGTGTTCCCAACCTCCAGAACCCCTGGTCCACACCCCTCGGGCCTGCCTTCTCCCAGGGCTCACTTTGTAGGGCTTGCACCACTTCCCCATCCCAGCGGTGTTGGCTGCGCGGACAGTCAGGCAGTAACTCGTGTCCGTCTTCAGCTGCATCAGCTTGATGGTGGTGCCCAAGACCTTATTGAAGATCCATGGGCGATTCGTTGCCTTGGGCATCTCACTGTCACTTTTCCTGACCACCTCCTGCAACTGAACCTGGTAGAAACTGACCTGCTGCTTGCCTGGGGCGTAGGTCCAGGAAATCTAGGGGAAGAGAACCCCCGAGACTTCCTCAGACCTGGCCTGGCCTCCCCTCACCACCCCGCCATCCCTCACAACGTGGGTCAGAAGACCCCACTCCCGCCCCTGCTCCTGCTGGAGCTGGGGTAGACCTGATGGCACGTGTTAGGCACTCCCAACACTAAATATGGCCCCACCAGCCCGAAGCATGAGCACCTCTCCCTGGGCAACCTCACCAACCTCAGAGGGTACCCTCACTCCGTATTCTAGACTGTGTGTCAGTTGAAAGGGACCTTAGCCATCATCTCGCCCACCTCACTCATTGCAGATGGCGTTACAGGTTCAGAGAGAGCAAGTAGCTGGCCCGTGGTCACACAGCAGTTACGTGGCAGAGCCAAGGTTCAAACCAATAGCTCCAGAGTCCGTACACTTTGTACTACAACAGTGGTTGCCAAGCCAGGATCTCAGACAGTTTTTATAACTGCGGATTCCTGGCCCTGCAGTCACCTGTCTTGTCTCCCATTTCCAGTTTTTCCTCTAAATAGGCTAGTGGTTCTCAAACTCTGGTGGGCAGAGTCCTACCCCGGAGGACTTGTTAAAACAAAGACCACTGGGGGCTCCCCTGGTGGCACAGTGGTTAAGAATCCGCCTGCTTGGGCTTCCCTGGTGGCGCAGTGGTTGGGGGTCCGCCTGCCGATGCAGGGGACACGGGTTTGTGCCCTGGTCGGGGAGGATCCCACATGCCGCGGAGCGGCTGGGCCCGTGGGCTGTGGCTGCTGAGCCTGCGCGTCCGGAGCTTGTGCTCCGCAACGGGAGAGGCCACAGCAGTGAGAGGCCCGCGTACCGCAAAAAAAAAAAAAAAAAAAGAATCCGCCTGCCATTGCAGGGGACACGGGTTCGATCCCTGATCTGGGAAGATCCCACATGCTGCAGAGCAACTAAGTGCGTGCGCCACAACTACTGAGCCTGCGCTCTAGAGCCCGTGAGCCAAAACTATTGAAGCTCGTGCGCCTAGAGCCCCTGCTCTGCAACAAGAGAAGCCACCACAATGAGAAGCCCGCGCACCACGATGAAGAGCAGCCCCCGCTCGCTGCAACTAGAGAATGCCTGCGCACAGCAACGAAGACCCAACGCAGCCAAAAAATAAAATAAATAAATAAATGTATAAAAAAAAGAAACAAAAACACAGACCGCTGGCCCCTGCCCCCAGTTTCCGATTCAGGAGGCCCAAGTAGGGGGTAGGGAAAGCGAGAATTTAAATGTCTAATAAGTTGCCATATGATGCTGATGCTACTGGCAGTCTAGGGACCACACTGAGAAACGCTGCTCTAGGCCATCGAACAATGGGACTTCCAGATTTATCTTCCAAAATATAGCTCAAATTGCATCTATCACCTGATACAAAGCTTTGCAAAAAGCTAATCGTTATTGCTTACTGAAAAATCTATAACGTAGCGTAATGGTAAAGGACCTCTGGAAAGTGACCCCAGACTAACTCCTGCTCTCTTCCCTCCCTGTATCTAGAACAGTGCTACTCGACATGTGGTCCATGGGCCATCAACACCACCTGGGAATTTGTTAGCAGTGCAGAGTCTCAGGCCCCACCCTAGACCTACTGAATCAGAACTTCTAGGGATGAAGCCCAGGAATCTTATCAGTAACTAGATGATCAGATCTGCAGGCGCAGGACAGTATGAGAAGCCCTGGATTGGACGTAGGTGTTTCCTTCCATACTTTCCCACCTGTGAGCCTCTGCTAGTGTCAGCCCTCCACGGAATGCCTTTCCCCATCTCTAGATGTTTAAATCCGATCTCTGTGTCCCAGTTCAAATGTTACTAAATGCCACCAAAGCTTATTTCTGCACCTGGAAGTAATATTTCTTTCCCTCTGAATCCCTATTGGCACTTAATCTGAACTTTTCCTACAGCATTGAGCCCTCTCTAGCTTGTGCTGGAGTTCTTGAGGTCGGGATGCAGGCATCTTCACACTTCCCAGTGAGCTCAGCTCAGTGCCTGGCACATTGGGGGCAGCCATTAAGCCTTTACCAAATGCACAAGGAGGGGAAAACGCACCACAGCCGTGGAATCGCTGACCGTGTATTCACAGATGAAGGGTGCCTCCGGCACATCCAGGACCACAGAGGACGCTGAGGGTATTGAGGAGGTGTCTGTGTCCACCTTACGGTTGTCAAGGTCCAGCAGGCCACCAGGGGCTATTTGGGACTTAGATTGGGGGCAGAGAGCCAGGTCCCCCTTTTCCATACTCTTGCCCATCGAGGAGAAGCTGAGTTTGTTCAGCTCGCCCTCCAGCATCCCTGCAAAGAAGCTGCTATTGGGCTGAGTCACGGCCAATTTGATGAGATTCGACAAAGTGGATGACATGGGGGAGATGCTGGTGTCATCGGAGCTGCATTCAGAATCCTCCATTGGCATCTGCTTCCTGGAGTGGGAAGGGAGACAGGTGAGACAGACGAAGGAGGCCACCCCGGCCCCTGCTGCCTGGAAACTCCTGGCGGGCAGGCCTCGGGCACAACGTACCCAGCGCCCCCAGCTGCTTCTGAGCAGCTCAGAACATTCTTGCTCGGCAGCAGTGCCTCAAACTCACAAGGACACTTACTAGTGAAAAATGCATATTCCTGGTCCCTGGTCCCCAGATGGAATGGGACTGGGGAAGCTGCTAAAGCATCTTTAATAAGATCCTCAGATGATTCTGATGCAAACGTTCTGAGAACGACATTTTTAGAAACACTGCTGAAACTTTAAGTCCTTCCTCCAAAGTGGGGTGCAAACACCCCAGGGAATGACCACAATGATCTACCGGGATATGGAAAAATATCTAAAAGTATCTAGAAGAAAAATAAATTAAGTTTTATTAATATTTATTCACTATTGTTTATTATGTAATTACTAATTTATTTTCTTAGGCTTTATAACATTTAACAATATTTATTAATATATAGCATGTAAAAATTAACAGTACAGATAAATATACATATATTAGGATGAATTCTCAAAAACTTTTTTCTTCCATTCTAAATTTTTTTAATTATGAAAGCTTTCAGACACACTCCAAGATATCAAGAGTAATATATTAATGGGGATGTAATGTACAAAATGGTGGCTATAATTAACAATATTGTATTGCGTATTTGAAAGTTGCTAAGAGGTTAGATCTTAAGAGTTCTCATCACACACAGAAAAAATTTGTAACTCTGTGGTGATGGATGTTAACTACGCTTATTAGGGTAATGATTTAACAATATATACAATTATCAAATCATGTTGTACACCTTAAACTAATGCATTGTTAAAATTCAATTGTGTCTCAATAAAACTGGAAATGAACATACTATAATATATTAAGCTTCCATTTAGCCACCATCCAGCTCAGGACTAAATCTTTATCAGTGCAGTTAAAGGCCCCTGTATACTTCACTCCCCCACCTCTCTCCTCATCCTCTCACTCAGAGGTAGCTTGTGCAGTAAATTGAAAACTTTGTATTTATTATTCCCCATGTGTCTTTATAGGTTTGTTACATTCATATGTTATTAGTTTGCATATTTTTAGACTTTATATAAATAAATGGTATCATTCAGTACATACCCATTTGCAGCTTGCTGTTTTTTACTTAAAACATTGTATATTTTAGATTAATCTGCTCTGGTTCAATCATTTTAACCGCTGTATGTTTTCTATTACATGGATATTTGTATGCTTACCAATTCTTTGCTATTACAAAGAAAAACCTTGTACATGTTTCCCTGCTCTTTAAAAGGTTTTGCTGTTGAAGTACAGAATCCAAAACATTTGGCTTTCAAATCTTTTTTTTCTCTTAAGCCAAAGTAAGAAATACATATTTCTTGGCAAGCTAGTATACTCATACATACACATGTAACTAAAATGTTTCACAAACCAATCCTTACTCTGTGTGTGATGTGCTTTGAAATTTTCAATTCTATTTTATTTCATTTTTGTAATACTGGTCTCCACCAACCAGAATGAGTTCCTGACCCACTCATAGGTCACAACTCTCAGTCTGAAGAACCCTGTCTTGAGAGAGTGGTCCCAAGGCCTTTGGGGACCAAGCACCTTGACCGAGGTCACAGGGTGAGTCCATGGCAGAGTTGGAACCAGAACCCAGATCTCCTGGGCCCCATGCTGCACAGCTCCCATCTGCCCCTGGTGCTTTCTGGCTCCCCTCCACTGCTTTGTCCCCTTTCTCCCCGGGCTGCTCTCGCCAGATCCAGCCACCTACACACACCCCTACACCCCTTATGCCAGGACAGCCTCCAGCTTCATGGTTGATCAAGGCCAAATTTTTCCTCCTTGAGTTCCAGCCCCATCAACCTCCCCCTGAGAAATCCTGATCAGCCCAAACCTCTTATGTTAGCCCTTGGTGGATGCTTGGAATAGATGGTTCCCCCACCAAGGCCCTTTATAGGCTGAAGAGAGTCTGGGTATGGATGTCAGTTTTACTATAGATTGTCCTAACGCATCTCTATTTTAGACTTACTGACTGGAAACACCAGTGCTGAAGGGGCATGGAAGGCAGCCTTAGTGATCTTCACAGTAGCCCTGCTGGATGGTGTTGGCCCCATTTTACAAATGAGGGACCGAGGGTCCCTGGTCTTACTTAACTTGTCTATGGCCCTATATCTAAGTGGTAGAACTTGGATTTAAACTTGGTCTCCTAGCCCAAGACTTGCGCCCCATACCAGGAAGTTTCCTACAAGCATGCATCACTTTAGCCATACCTGCTTACTTACAGGTCCCTTAGGGAGTGGACACCATATCCCTTTCATATAATCAGGACCCCCTCTTCAGAAATTATTAAGAATTTCAGGACAGTGACAGCTGAGCATTAAACTAAGCATAGGGCACTTCTAAGTGTCGGGCTGTGTGTGATTGCCCAGGTCACACACCCATGAAACTTGCCGGCAGACAGTTCCCTCAGTCCACATCAACCCACACCACCATCCCTCCACTGGCTAATTCCTTCCCTTCCTATGAGAGTCACCTCCTCCATGAAGCCTCCCAAGCTACACTAAGCCTCCTCTGTTTCCTCCAGTTGTCCCGTCATAGCGCAGACCATGCTGTGATATTCTCAGTTCTTGCCTGATAGCCCCCCAACACACACACACATACACACAAACACACACACACACACACACACACACACACACCAGGCTGGGAGCTCCTTGAAGGCAGAGACTGTGCTTTCTGGCTCTGCATTCTCAGAACTTAACCTTGGGCCAGATACCTTGTAAGTGCTCAAAGAGTTTTGTGAAATGAAGGAAAGGAAACCCAGAATCACTGAGGAGGAACAGCAAACCTCAATCTGAAAGCAGGCAGGCTACTGGGGGCACATAACCAGGCAGGTGAAGGTACAATAGGGAGGATGAGGCAAAGGAGCCATGGGGAGTGGAGGGGGCAGGGGGTCTGTGTGGGGGTGATGAGGACAAAGTAGGATGACAAGGACAAAGCAGGATGACAAGCACTGCCAGGAAATCTCTGACTAATCCTGGAAGGCCTCCCGGAGGCGGTGGCCGGCACGCCGCCAAGAACTGATCTGAGGTCAGGACTCCATAGGCAACCTGCACACACGCTCTTCCCTGGGAGTCGTGACTGTGATAAGTCAAGGAAGTACTGCCTCTTCAAGCCCCTCTTCCCACCCCCAGCCCCCAGGTCTGGTTTTAGAAAGGAGAAAAGGACCAGACTTGTGTCTTACGGTAGATCAATGGCATCTTCCTCCAAACTGCCCCTTGAGGAAAGTGGGCGTCCTTTGGTGGTGATGGTCCTGTTCGTAGACTTGGGGTTTGGAAAGGGCTTCGACATGTGCTTGAGTGTGTTCAAAACGTTGAGGGTTTCCTTCCTCAGCGTGGTCTCCTCCCCATCTCCCACTTTGTAGAGTGTCTCTGACGCCATCTACCTTGTTTGGGACCCCAGCCGCCACCATGCAGGACAACCAAGCTGACAGGAAGCAGAGAGAAACTGGAGGCAGAGGACACACCCTTAGTTTGGGTGGGATGGGGGTGTAATGAGCTGACTTCATAATCATCAGAGAGTGTAACAGTTAGGTGCCAGCCTCCCCCTTGATCTGAGCTGCTGCTGCCCAGGGCCAATGTCAGCAGTGAGTAGAGTCAAGGAAGAGACTACAACACCCCTTGGGCTAAGGCTCTGTGGTTACGGCAGCCCTGCTCTTCTCTGAAAATCTCAGAATGCTCACCACCGGTGCCCTTCGGACCTGCCCTAGGAAGGAGGAGACTGATGGTGATACAAAGGCACCTGGGCATGGAGGGAGGCAGGCAGTACTGGACTGGGCCTCTGGGAGTGGGGGACTTTGTCTCTAGAATCCTGAGACTCTATATCCAGAAATCCTAGGCAGCAAACCCCCTTCGTCCAGTTGTGTAGGCACAGGGAAAGCCTGGATGGTTCATGAGGTTCATAGCTCACATATACCCAGGTTTTACTGCTGGAATTCTAAATTCTGCCACACCCTCACCCCAAGCGTCTTCATGTGTTGAGTGACAATGGTGGGTGCTGCAGAGGCATACAGAAATGGGCCAGACGTTGTGTTGTTTCTTTTTCTCAAGGAAACCATGTCACAGTAGGGGGACTTCCCTGGTGGTCCAGTGACTAAGACTCTATGTTCCCAATGCAGGGGGCCCAGGTTCAATCCCTGGTCAGGGAACTAGATCCCACATGCCTCAACGAAGATCCTGCGTGCTGCAACTAAGACCCGGTGCAGCCTAAATATAAAATAAATAAATAAATATTTTTTAAAAATTAAAAAAAAAACATGTCATAGTAGGAAAACATACTTCGGGGGGTGGGGACGGGGGCGCTGTTAAAACAGCACTAGCTTTGCACCTACATGTGGTTTTGTCCACTCTAAGTCCAGCTCTGCCCTTACAGGCTGTGAAACCTTTGGCAAATGACTTCACCTCTTTGCACCTCAGTTTCCTCATCTGTAAAATAGGAATAAACATAGCACCTACCTTACTGGATTGTGAGGAGATAACCCTGTAAAGTTGTTTTCTTTTTTCTTTTCTTTTCTTTTCTTTCTTTCTTTCTTTCTTTCTTTCTTTCTTTCTTTCTTTCTTTCTTTCTTTCTTTCTTTCTTTCTTTCTTTCCTTCCTTCCTTCCTTCCTTCCTTCCTTCCTTCCTTCCTTCCTTCCTTCCTTCCTTCCTTCCTTCCTTCCTTCCTTCCTTCCTTCCTTCCTTCCTTCCTTCCTTCCTTCCTTCCTTCCTTCCTTCCTTCCTTCCTTCCTTCCTTCCTTCCTTCCTTCCTTCCTTCCTTCCTTCCTTCCTTCCTTCCTTCCTTCCTTCCTTCCTTCCTTCCTTCCTTCCTTTCTTCCTTTCTTTCTTTCTTTCTTTCTTTCTTTCTTTCTTTCTTTCTTTCTTTCTTTCTTTCTTTCTTTCTTTCTTTCTTTCTTTCTTTCTTTCTTTCTTTCTTTCTTTCTTTCTTTCTTTCTTTCTTTCTTTCTTTCTTTCTTTCTTTCTTTCTTTCTTTCTTTCTTTCTTTCCATTTTTTTGCGGTACGCGGGCCTCTCACTGTTGCGGCCTCTCCCGTTGCGGAGCACAGGCTCCAGACGCGCAGGCTCAGCGGCCATGGCTCACGGGCCCAGCCGCTCCGCGGCATGTGGGATCCTTCCGGACCGGGGCACGAATCTGTGTCCCCTGCATCAGCAGGCGGACTCTCAACGACTGCGCCACCAGGGAAGCCCTAAAGTTGTTTACTTTCTTCCAGAGGATGAGGTCAAGCAAAGGACATTTAAAAACAAATTATTTTGTGCGTGTGTGTGTGTGTGTGTGTGTGTTCTATATACTCAGGGTTTTTGTTGTCTTTCATTTACAAATTCTTTTATTCGGAAAATAGAGAAGCAGATGCCCTCTCTGTGTTCTGCTGCTTTTTAGCACCCATCAAACTATCGGTAATTATCTGATTTATTTGATTTCCTTTTTCCTGTCTTCCCTCACTAACAAGTACGTCCCTGAGCGTAGGGGTGGTCCGTCCGATCGGACGTTCTGGCCCAGTGTTCAGAACAGAAGGCTGCACCTGGGAGGCCTGCAGGGAGGCGAGATCGGGGAGAAGGCAGAGACGCAGGCGGGCGCAGGGTAGCAGATCTGGGCGCGGTGGCCTCGGCGCAGGGGAGCCGGCTCCGTGCTGCCAGCGCCGTCTCCGCCCCAACCGCCCGGCTCGCGCATCCGGCCCGTGGCCAGCAGGTGGCGCCGCAGGCCGGGCCCTGGAGCCTGGAAGCCGGAAGCTGCGGCGCGGTCCGAGCGGGAGGACTGTCGGTGCCGGCGTCCCCGCAGGCTCCGCACCCTCCGCGCCGCCTCCGCCTCCCGCCTCCCGCCTCCCGCCTCCCGCCTCCCGCCTCCCGCCTCCCGCCTCCCGCCTCCCGCCTCCCGCCTCCCGCCTCCCGCGCTGGTCCAGAAAGGGCCCCGCGGATGTCCCCGGGACGAGCGGCCCCGGGCCCCCAGGGAACATGGGCGTGCTCCGGGCCGGACTGTGCCCGGGTCTCACCCAGGACATGGTCCAGCTTCTGCGGAGCCACGGGATCAAGACAGGTGATCGCAGGCGTGCGCCAGTGCGGGCCACGCGGCCGGGCCCAGCGCGGACGGAGGCCGGCCCCGGCCTTGGCACACCCGAGAGGGGGTCCCTCCCCACCCCTCCCCCCTCCTCCCCCTTCCCCCCTCCTCCCCCCACAGCCTCCTTGAGAGCCCGGGAAGGTGGGAGTGGGCTAGCCACGCCCCAGGAAGGGTAGAACCCCCACTGTGTGCTAGCCACCACTCCAGGTCCTGCGGCTCAGCTAGTCGACGTAGGCGAGGAAAAGTCAAGTGAGGGAGGCCCCCGAGCCTCCCTTCCTGCCCACCAACCCCACGTGTTTTGCTTTCAGTGGTGGACCTGGTTTCAGCAGACCTGGAGGAAGTAGCCCAGAAGTGTGGCTTGTCTTATAAGGTGAGCTGACAATCTCTCCTCCAAACCTGGGTGTCTCTAAATGCCCATCCCTGAGCAGAGGGTTCCCAGAGATCGATAAGGGGGCCGTATGAGACCCTGGGGGCCTCCTCCGTTGGCGGCTCACTGCCGAGTACTCCGGGCTGCTTCGGGTCGGAGCGCCCCGGCCCTCTCCCGAGTTTCCCCGCCCCTTCCGCAGGCCCTGGTCGCCCTGAGGCGGGTGCTGCTGGCGCAGTTCGCAGCTTTCCCTTTCAATGGCGCCGACCTCTACGAGGAGCTGAAGACCTCCACTGCCATCCTGTCTACCGGCATTGCAAGGTTTGTGTGGGTACTTGGGGGAAAAGGTGAGAGGCGGGCTTTTGATACTTGAGTCTAGGGAGAGCAGGCTTTTTCAAACAGTGGTGAGGATGTTCAGGACTTGAGTTCTCTTAAGCTATAACAGGGTTTCTCCAACTCCTAACTTTTGGGGATGCAGAATTATTTGGGGGTGGGCTGTCCTGCACTTATAGTAGGATGTTTGGCAGCATCCCTGGCCTCTAGCCACTAGAAGCCGGGTAGCACCTCCCTTCCTATGTCTGACAATCAAAAATGTCTCCAGCTGTGACCAAATGACCCCCCCCACCCCAGGGTGGCAAAATTGCCGCCGGTTGAGAACCACTGTCCTATAACACAAGATGTCACTATTTCATTATTATTTAGCAGGTCAGAGCAACTCTTCCCTGCCCCTACCCCCTCTTTCCCTTAAGGATGGGGCAAGAGAGAGCATGGCAGGACTAACGTTGACTGAGTGCCTACTACATACCAGCCACTGACACATAGTAGGTTATATAATAGGTTGTATAATCTCTTCAGTGACCCTGTGAGTTAGTGATTTTTTTTTCTTTTTCTTTTTTTTTTTGGTGGTACGCGGGCCTCTCACTGTTGTGGCCTCTCCCGTTGCGGAGCACAGGCTCCGGACACGCAGGTTCAGTGGCCATGGCTCATGGGCCCAGCCGCTCCGCGGTACGTGGGATCCTCCCAGACCGGGGCACGAACCCGTGTCCCCTGCATCGGCAGGCGGACTCTCAACCACTGCGCCACCAGGGAAGCCCCTTTTTCTTTTTTTAAAAATTTATTTATTTTTGACTGTTGGGTCTTCGTTGCTGGGCGCGGGCTTTTTCTAGTTGTGGAGAGTGGGCACTACTCTTTGTTGCGGTGTGTGGGCTTCTCGTTGCGGTGGCTTCTCGTTGCAGAGCACGGGCTCTAGGCACGCGGGCTTCAGTAATGTGGCACGTGGGCTCAGTAGTTGTGGCTCGTGGGCTGTAGAGCGCAGGCTCAGTAGTTGTGGCGCACGGGCTTAGTTGCTCCACGGCATGTGGGATCTTCCCGGACCAGGGCTCGAACCTGTGTCCCCTGCATTGGCAGGCGGATTCTTAACCACGGCACCACCAGGGAAGCCCGAGTTAGTGATTATTAACCCCACTTGAGTTTAGCCCAGGAGGAGTGAGGAGCAGAGGTGGGGCTCCAGCCCTGGGGCACTTGATCCAGAACTTGGTTCATTCCCCATACTCTGCAGCAGGAGGGAATGAGAGTAGTTACCTTCTGCCGTGTTGTGTGGAGAGAGAAAGAGTTGGAAGAAAACAGGCGGCTTCTGGCCAAGGAAGTCTGACCTCATTCTTGGCCTGTTTGTGCAGAATTTGATAAAGAACTCTGCCACCACAAAGGTCTTTGGATTGGTTTGGCCCTCCCTGTTTCCATAACACGTTCTCTTGGCAAGGTTCATAGAGCACAGTGCTTGCTTTCCCCGGGTTGGGGGTTCAGTTCTGTCATTCATCAAGCCCTGGCCGAGTGCCTACGGGTTCCAGATAAGTGCAGATGATACGGGTATGGGTGAGGCAAGGCACTTAAGAACCCGTTGGGTAGAGAAGGCAGGTAAACACAAGGGAGAGGAGTGAGCATGCGTGGAGGCAGCATAAGGAGGGGGTGATTGGAAATACCCTGGCAGTCCAGTGGTTAGGACTTGGAGCTCTCACTGCCAGGGACCCAGGTTTGATCCCTGGTTGGGGAGCTAAGATCCTGCAAGCTGCATGGTGTGGCAAAAAAAAAAAAAAATGAGGGGGTAACTAACAAGGAGCAGCCTTGGCCTTTGGGAGCTTATAAAACGAGCATTATACAGAGGAAGCAGTCAGGTGATAAACTGTCAAGATGGCAGCCACAGTGAGTCACTGCAGGGGAGATCAGAGAGGTTCAGGAAAGCTCTATGCAGGAGGCAGGCCTTAGGCAGTGAGGAACGGATGGGCCTTCTCTGAGTACTCCGGCACCGTTACTCCAGGTATGTCGTTTCATTTATCTTCACAATCACAATGAGTGCATTGCAATGAAAATCATCATCCTGTAGATGAAGAAATTGGGACTCAGGTTAAGTGACTTGCTCAAGATCCCGCAGCTAGGGAATTCCCTGGGAGTCCAGTGGTTAGGACTCTGCGCTTCCACTGCAGGGAGCACAGGTTTGATCCCTGGTTAGGGAACCAAGATCCTGCAAGTTGTATGGCGAGGCCAAAAAAAAAAGATACCTCAGCTAGTAAGTGGCAGACCAGGCTCTTGACATCACACCTGTCAGGCTCCTAAGCATAAGAACCCACCTCAAAAAAAAAAAAAAAAAAAAAAAAAGAACCCACCTCTAACGCATCTACCTATTGCCTCCTCCAGGCAGGAGGCTGTATTGTGAAAGTAGGGTTACAGGCATAGGGTGGAGGTGGGCGGGGTGGATGGGGCTGGGGAGCCTGGCAGGAGAGAGGCCCAGGAGGATATGGCAGGGGAGGGTGTGTGAGCCGATGGAGGGCAGGGGATGGCAGGAGGCACGTTGAAGAAATGTGATAAGCCTTCCTGCCAGGGGGAATAGAGATGTGAAGAATCAAAGACGACCCTGTAGGTTGCTAGCCGTCCTCACAGTGTTCTTTGAACACTTGATGGATGTAACTCCAATACGGGAGGGGAGGGGAGTTCTGTAGTCAACAGTTCGGGAAAATGCTGGTTAACCCAAACGAAGCAGGTTTCCCTGGTGTAGGCTTTCTCACAGCTTGTAATGCTGGCAGGCACCATGGATCTTTACGAGGGCAAGAAAGCACGTAGTGTGCCTTGGAAGAAGCTGTACTATCTAGGGAGATGGGTGGTTCCCTGAAGGCCAGAGCTGTGTCTTGTTCATCTCTGCCTCTTCCTCGTTTTAGAAAAAGGCCTTCAGGAAATGTGACACATTCAGGCGATGTTTGAATGAATGGCTGAAAGAATGACTAAAACCCAGTTCAGAGGGAAAGGTGGAGGATAAATCCCAGAAATCACTTGTGTTCAAAACATGTGGTAAGACCCAGTTGCACTTCCACTCCACAAGGCAGGCGGAGGAAGCGGGGTGGTCTGTCCATGTTGATGAGCAGAGGTGATTGGTAGGAAGGTCCATCAGGAGACATGGAATGGAAACAGGTGAGAAGTCCGCTGGGAAGTGGATCTGGGAATTCCTTACGGAGACTGATCCTCACAGCCAAGAATGAGGTTGATTCTTTTTTTAAAAAATAAATTTATTTATTTATTTATTTGTGGCTGCATTGGGTCTTCGTTGCTGCATGCGGGCTTTCTCTAGTTGCGGCGAGCGGGGGCTACTCTTCATTGAGGTGCGCAGGCTTCCCATTGCAGTGGCTTCTCTCGTTGCAAAGCACAGGCTCTAGGCGCGCAGGCTTCAGTAGTTGTGGCACGTGGGCTCAGAAGTTGTGGCTTGCAGGCTCTAGAGCGCAGGCTCAGTAGTTGTGGTGCACAGGCTTAGTTGCTCTGAGGCATGTGGGATCTTCCCGGACCAGGGATTGAACCAGTGTCCCCTGCATTGGCAGACGGATTCTTAACCACTGTGCCACCAGGGAAGTCCCAAGATTGATTCTTGACTGGAGAGTTAAGACCAGTGGTTTCACCCAGGCTGCATGTTAGAATCATTTGGGAAGTTTAATAAATATTCATGCCTGGGTCTCACCTTTAGAATTCTGACTTAATTGCTCTAGGCCAGTGGTTCCCAAACTTTTCTGCCCGTTAGAATTACCTGAGATTTTTTTTTTTAATTCCAAAGCCCTATACTGCGCCCCCAAACACACACACCAATTGAATCACATTCTCCGGGGGTGGAACACAAGCATCATTATTTTTTAAGTTCCCAGGTGACTCCAGTGTGCAGACAAGTTTAGGAATCGCTGATACAGGTCTCTTTTTTTAAAACTTGCATGGTTATTTTAACATGCAGGCAGGACTGGGAAACACTAGTCCAGCCTAATGGTGTTCAGATTTGAACATGTATCCTTATTGAGACTCAGATGTGGTCCTCACCCTAAGAGTTGCTGATTCAGTAGGTCTGGGGTGGGGCCTAAGAATTTGCATTTCTAATCAGTTCCCAGGTGATGCTGATGCTGCAGGTCTGGGGACCACACTGGGAGAGCCACTGCTATAATGGGACTGGTGGTTCTCTGATCTCAGTGGGAGGAATGGGAGCCAGCAGTGGCAGAGGCTGGGTGCTCTTTAAAAAGGTGCTTATTACACAGAGCCAAGGTAAGCACAGTTATCCCAAGAAGCCGCAGGGCCGGAGTGGTAACCAGAGCGTTTTGAACAGCAGGGCCCTGTGGTTATAATCATGGGGGCCCTGGAATTGAAGGAGATGGGGTGCTTACTTAAGTGCTGCTTGGCCTATACAGAGGGGTCATGGGAGGTATTCAAGGACCATCACAAAGGGCTGGAGCCCATGGAGGTGATTACAGGGTTGGGACAGGGATGCACGTGGCCAGGACATGGAGGTGTTAGTATAGGCTGTGATGAGAAGGAGGTAAAATTTCAGCCCACAGGTTGGGCAGGATATGTCGTTTTTCCCTTGCTGCTTTCAATAATTTTTCTTTGTCTTTAATTTTTGACAATTTGATTACTATGTGTCTCAGCGTGTTTCTCCTTGGGTTTATCCTGTATGGGACTCGCTGCGCTTCCTGGACTTGGGTGGCTATTTCCTTTCCCATGTTAGGAAAGTTTTCGACTATAATCTCTTCAAATATTTTCTCGGGTCCTCTCTCTCTCTCTTCTCCTTCTGGGACCCCTATAATGCAAATGCTGTTGCATTTAATGTTGTCCCAGAGGTCTCTTAGGCTGTCTTCATTTCTTTTCATTCTTTTTTCTTTATTCTGTTCCACAGCAGTGAATTCCAACATTCTGTCTTCCAGGTCACTTATGCATTCTTCTGCCTCAGTTATTCTGCTATTGATTCCTTCTAGTGTAGTTTTCATTTCAGTTATTGTATTGTTCATCTGTGTTTGTTCTTTAATTCTTCTAGGTCTTTGTTAAACATTTGTTGCATCTTCTCGATCTTTGCCTCCATTCTTTTTCCGAGGTCCTGGATCATCTTCACTATCATTATTCTGAATTCTTTTTCTGGAAGGTTGCCTATCTGCACTTCATTTAATTGTTTTTCTGAGGTTTTATCTTGTTCCTTCATCTGGTACATAGCCCTCTGCCTTTTCATCTTGTCTATCTTTCTGTGACTGTGGTTTTTGTTCCACAGGCTGCAGGACTGTAGTTGTTCTTGCTTCTGCTGTCTGCCCTCTCGGTTGGGCAGGATATGGGGTGTGGGTAGTGACCTGTTTCCTGGTGGTTTAGGGACAGAAACTGGGTGAGGATTGGCCATGACTTGAATTTATCTCAAGGCTTCCACAGCCAGAGTGTTGATAACATAGGAACCTTCTGTCACTCGTTTGTCTGGAAACATTTATTGTGCATCTCCTGTCTTTCAGCCACTGTGCCCGTTCTGGGGTGAACAAGGCCCAGTCCTTGCCCCAGGGTGCTCTGGGCCAAAAACTTTTGCTCTGCAAGAGGATGAAAAGACAAGCGATAGAATGGGGAAAATATTTGCAATCCGTGTATTCAACAAAGGACTTGCGTCTGGAATATATAAAGAATTCTTAAAACTCAGCAGTAGAACAAACAATGCAATTAGAAAATGGGCAAAAGACACGACCAGACATTTCACCAACGAGGTTCAACATCACTGGTTATTAGGGAAATACACATTAAAACCACAACGAGATATTACTACATACCTCCTAGAATGGCTAAAATAAAGAATGGTGGGCTTCCCTGGTGGCGCAGTGGTTGAGAGTCTGCCTGCCGATGCAGGGGACATGGGTTCATGCCCCGGTCCAGGAAGATCCCACATGCCGCGGAGCGGCTGGGCCCGTGAGCAGTGGCTGCTGAGCCTGCGCGTCCGGAGCCTGTGCTCCGCAATAGGAAAGGCCACAACAGTGAGGGCCCGCGTACCGCTAAAAAAAAAAAAAAAAAAAAGAATGGTGATAACTCCAAATGCAAGTAAGGGTGTGGAGAAACTGGATTACCTCATACGTTGCTGGCGGGAAAGTAAAATAGCATAGGCACTCTGGAAAACAAGTTAGTAGTTTCTTGTGAAATTAATATGCACTTACCGTACAACCCAACAGTTGTATTCTGGGACATCTATTCTAGAGAAATAAAAACTTAGGTTTACAGAAAAACCTGTATGCAAATGTTCATAGCCGTTTTATTCATAATTTCCTCCAACTGGAAACAGCTAAAATATCCTTCAATGGGTGAATGGTTAAACAAACTTGGTCCATCCATACCATGGAATGCTACTCTGCAGGAAAAAAGAACAAACTATCGATACATGTGACAACTTGGATCTCAAGGGAATGATGCTGAGTGAGAAAAGCCAATCACAAAGGTTACATATTGTGTGATTCTGTGTACATAATATTCTTGAAATAACGTAACAATAGAGATGGAGAACAGATTAAGCGGTTGCCAGGGGCTAGGGATTAGGGGTGGATGGAAGGGGAGTGGCTATAGACGGGTGGCACAAGGGAACCTTGCAGAATGGAAATGTTCTGTATCTTGACTGCAGTGGTTACATAAACCCATGCATGTGATGAAATGGCATAGAGTTCTACACACAGACACACACAGAAATAATGGTGGTGAACCTGAATAAGCTCTGTGGATCACACCAGTGTCAATTTGCGATGTTATCGTGTAGTACAATACATCTTATAGTGAAAGCTGCTGCCCTTAGGGGAAGCTAGGTAAAGGGTACATGGGACCTCCCTGTACATTGTTTTTTGCAACTTCCTGTGAATCTATAATTATTTCAAAGTTTTAGAAAATGACAAATGATGGGAAATGCTATCAAGGAAACCCAGAAGGGGCTGAGATGGAGAATGAGAGGACCATTGGATGGGGTGGCAAAGAGACCTCTGTGAAGAAGTGATCACCCAGAGTGGTCTGTAAGCTGAGAGTGAAAGGATGAGGGGCCAGAGGAGGAACATGTAGCCGTGCCGGCTTTCCCCAAAGGAAACTCTACCAGGAGAAGCCTCCTGGCCAGAGATGTTAGAGTGTCTCTGGACAGAACAGTGCTTGGAAGGGACGTCTTGCTTTTTTTTTCCTGGTTCCTACTCCCCTCCCTTCCCTCGAATCCCCTCGGTTGATTCTCTTGCCTCCTCTTCTGCCATCAGCCTGGACAAACTGCTGGATGCTGGTCTCTATACTGGAGAAGTGACTGAAATCGTAGGAGGCCCAGGTAGCGGCAAAACCCAGGTACACGTGCGTCCAGCAGCCAGCAGGGTTGGGGGAGGTGGGTGCATAGCCCTGGATCCCTGGGGAAGCTTCTGCCAGCGTGCTTGTGACTCAGAGATCGGAAGAGAGAAGATGGGTGGTGAGGAGTGGGGCTTGGACTTGGCCCATTCGTGTCTCTGGGATCTGGACAAAATTTGGTAGGAGCACCCATGCTGGGCCCTCCTTGAGGGCTCAAGTTCACCCAGTGCCCTGTCTCTACTCAGGTATGTCTTTGTGTGGCTGCAAACGTGGCCCATGGCCTGCAACAGAACGTCCTATACATCGACTCCAATGGAGGGCTCACAGCTTCCCGCATTCTCCAGCTGCTTCAGGCCAGAACCCCAGATGAGGAGGAGCAGGTAAAGAGCAGGAGGGGTGGGTTCCTTTGAGGTTCTGACACCGTAAGTAAGACCCCATTATCTAACGTGGCAAGAAGTTTGGTCATTGGTGTGAATAGATATTTCTGGCTTTGAAACTTGCTGTTCTACTAATACTTTCTGTTCTGAAAGCCTCCCCAGGATGACATCATCCCACCCCTGCCGTACCCTAATTCAGGGCTGCCAGACACCCCAGCATCTGTGTTTCTCTCCCAGTTCTTGCCCACGGAAGACACACTAGTCAGTCCTATCCCTCCTTCCCACGGAGCTCTGACTTGGCTTTGCAGCTCAGCACCCAGGCAGCCACCTGGGTGAGAACTGGCCCATCAGATAAAGCCCATTTGCCATCCTGGACCCAAGTCCTTCTGTCTAAGTGCCTCTTCCTGCTCAGCCTCAAGATCCCTCTTCATCTTGCACGACCCCCTGCTCCTCTTCCTCAAAGCTCTCCCTTCTATCTCCTACCTCTTCAGGCGGGAGCTCTCCAGAGGATCCAGGTGGTGCGTGCGTTTGACATCTTCCGGATGTTGGATGTGCTGCAGGACCTGCGAGGCGCTGTGTCCCAGCAGGTGAGCCTGCTCTTCCGCCCCTCCCTGCTCCCCCCAGCTGGCCAGTGCTGTCTGCTTGTGGGCAGGTGTCCTACTACAGACTCTGCCTGGAAACGCAGATGTGCAATCTGGTGACTCTAGCTGTGTCTGCCGCTCCCAGGATGGGATTTCTGGATGCTTAATTCATTCCTGAGTGCCGCCTCATTTACATGCCCATCTTCCCCACTAAACAGTAAGCCCCTTCCTTGAGTGCAAGGATCATGTCATATTCATCTCTGCATTCCAACGCCGGATCCGTTAAGATTACTTTCAGCTGCAAGTAATAGAGTCTATCTGACAGACACTTGAACCTTGAGGACTTTTAATTATCTCACGTGAGTCTGGAGGTTGACAAGTCCATAATGTCAGGGCTGTAGGTTGGTGTGCCTGGTTCTCTTGCTCTTCCCCCTCATGATTGCAAAGTGGCTGCTATGGCTCAAAGCATCATGTCTTCACACATCCATATTACATCCATATTCAGGTCAGTGAGAGATAGATGCCTCTTTTCTGTACCTCTTCCCTTTTATAAGGGAAGAGAAATCTTCCTCTGGAACCCCCCAGTACGCTTCCCTGTTCCCATTACATCTAATTGACCAAAACTGAGCTATGTGTTTGTCCTAGACCAGGGGTTGGGCCCACCTTCCCTGATGTCAGGAGATTTCTGCCCAGTACTTGAACACATTCAGAGTCCTGTTAACAAGGAAGAGGGGTTTGGAATGGCATTTGGGTTGGTACCCTGCTACACCTGATAGGTGCTTAGACAGGATTTGGTGCACTGATTTATACACTCTTAGATTTGGGAGACACCTTACAGAGGATAGTTTAATTCATCTTAAACTTTATCTCTCACCCCAAAGCATAACATGTTCCCATGGGCATATCCAGGGTTGTATATAAAGTAAAGCATTTTTACAAACTTTAGAACATATAATAGTTGAACAAATGCTTGCCATAGGAATCGTAGCAGGCTATGACACCCCCATGTGTTGAGACATGAAGTCAAGTAGTCCTGACCTAATCCAACCCTCTCGTTTCTAGAGATGAGGAGAGTGAGGGCCAGAGACATTCAGTCAGTTGCCCAAAGTCACCGCATATTTAGGATAAGAACAAAGCTTATAACCCAGATCTCTCAACTTCCAGGTCAAAAGACAATATTTTTTACTGTAGGGCCATTAGATGGTATATATTTCTATTATTGCATAGCAAGTTACTACAAACTTAGTGACTTAAAACAACACATATTTATTACCTCACAGTTTCTGTAGGTCAGGAGTCTGGGCACAGCTTAGCCTGGTCCCCTACTTAGGGTCTCCCTAGGCCGTGATCAAGGTGGCAGCTGGGCTGTGTTCTTATCTGGAGGCTCAACTGGGGAAGAACCACTTACAAGTTCATTCAGGTTTTTGGCTTCATTTCCTAGAGGCTTCAGTTCCTTGCTGGCAGCTGGCTGCTGGCAGAGGCCACCTTCAGTTCTTTGAGGCTGCCCACTGTTCCTGACATGTGGCCCTTTGCATAGGCAGTTCACAGCATAGCCACTTGCTTTTTCAAGACAGCACAAGAGTAAGAGCAAAACGCAACATGCCATCTTACATAACATAATGTAATCACGGGGTGGCAGCCCATTCCCTTTGCCATATAATGTAGCCTAATCAAGAGAGTGACATCCAGGGAATTCCCTGGTGGTCCAGTGGTTAGGACTCTGCACTTTCATTTCCAAGGGCCTGGGTTCAATCCCTGGTCGGGGACTAAGATCCCACAAGCCACGCAGTGCGGCCAAAAAAAGAGTGACATCCTAACACCTTTGACATTTGACTAGTAAGAAAGCAAGTCATGGGACTCCCCCAGGGTCAAGGGGAAGGGATCATAGAGGACTCAAACACCTAGAGGTGGGGATCATGAGGTCTGTCTGCCATAGATACCTGATAGCCCCATTGTTACAAGCGGCAAAAGGCCTGTTGTCCCATTTTGGCCAGACTTGGATTTCAACCTGCTCTCCCAGAGAGTAAGGAAGGGCTAAGCTGATCTCTCTCTTTCTCATGCCAGTTGTCTCTTAGCCAGCCAG